>NC_136428.1:280244897-282644897 GCF_052849685.1 Lactuca virosa | reverse complement strand
TTATACGTCTATTAGATGTTTCTTACATCCCTTTCCTCGCTTAGATTTCATGACTGGATCCCATCTCCCCGGCGACCCGTACTTTCCCAACCAAGATAATGGTGGATGGACCGATGCAGAGCCAGAAGAGAATCATGCAATTCCATTGGATGACGATTTCGCAGAAAATTTCCCAGAATATTCTGACTCCGAGCCAGAAGTCAATAATCTACCCCTGGTGGCTCCTATCCCAAATCCTAACCCTCGACCTGGATTTCAAGGCCCCACACCCCTGTGGGCAGCAAACTTGAACAGATGGAGTCACGAGCAAGGTCAACCCTTACCCTACAACGAAGACCGAAGCTTCTACAATCTGAGCGAGGGAGGCTCAACAGACAGAATTCTGCCTATTCTGGTTCGCAGGGTTGCTCGTAATGAGGAACATGGAAGGGCAGCCATCAATCGGGTCATGGAGGTTGATGCTGATGCGGGAGTCAATACAGTTCGCATTCGCCATCTAGAGACTGCTCATGGAAGAACCCTGAACCAGAATATGACCCTGCAGAGAGAACTAACTACAACCCAAGCTGAAGTCAGGGAACTTCGAGGTCATCAGGCAATGTTTGAAAGACGCATGTTGGACATGGAGCGTCGTCTGGTAGAATCAAGGACTCATTCGATCGGTTCTCGCCGCAAGTAGAGTCTACTCTACTCTCTCTTTTGGATATAAATTAGGTCTATATATAGACTCTAGTATTAATTTCATGCTTATGTTAAGACCTTGAACTTTCAGTCGGTTAGGTCTATGTGCTGTCAAAATTTTCTCAATTCTGGTGTGATGTAAGACCTACTCCAAGGTCAATCTTTCCCAAACTTATCACATCTTTTCTACCAATGACATCGGCAAACGTCTAATCTCCTAGGGAAATCTTTGTCCTAATACTTTCATCCTTCTATTGTTAGAACTCTACCAAGATCACACTCTCATTTGATGATTAAGCTATGGTGATTGAATTCTTGGATCACTTTCATTACTCTCACTCTTGAATTCTTACCATTATCTCCATCTTCGCAAACTTAGTTGATAGATGTTGCCTCTGAAATTAACACCGTCTGTACTCGCAACCAAGAGGAAACTATAGAAACCACAACATGCCGCTACCTTGTTAGAGACACCGAGGAAAATTTCGCGTGAACTTTCGGGATTCGAACTCTTCGTTATGAAGTAATGGGGATCAGTGTTAGAATCGGAAGTAAGACGACACATAAATTCCATGTACCTACAGAGGAGAAGGACACCATGTAGATACCAAGGGAGAATGAACCATTACCGCTCGGATTAAATCATAGAACCAAGAAAAACCATGCGTGTTCCATACGAAGTGCTTGGATACCCCTTCGTCATAGTAATGACTATTAATGCCACATAGTGATTTAGTGATTACATTTCTTGCGTTAGGTTTTAAGCTCATCGTCTTTCCGTTATGGCTAATAGCAATATATCGGATCACGGAATTTCAGTCGAGAGTGAATAATTCTCAAACTTATAAGTCTACCTTGTGTAGACTCCATCATGTATCACTTTCAAATATTTTCGAAGGTGGAAAGCATTATACCTCCAATCAAAGATGATTTAGTTGGATAAACACTCGTCTTGTAACCATTTTAGAAACTTACTCCTACTCTTTACCAGGACCGCATCATAGGGATGTAGGTCGAACCATCGAGAACAATATAACAAAACGAAAAACTTACAATCACATGAATGATCAGAATACATCTAGAGCCAACCATAGTCGCTCACAAACTTATTTTCTTATCGTATAACAGAATCATGCATCCGAAGAAACATAACCAAACCTCTGGCAAAGCACCAAATCTTCAGATAGATTTGGCTACTTTTCAAGCTGCGGTCACAGCTGTCGTAGCAGCTGTCATGACTCACCTAAATGCTAACAACGCAAATGTTAGTGGAAATGTTATCGACAACCCCAATCACGGTGATAACCAAGTACAACAACGAGTGCCTGTTTGTAAAGACAGTCGAGACCTCAAACCTAGCATCCTAAAACGAAAGTTCGAGAGCGAGAAAGGGAGCAGTTCAACTCAAGGGCCTTCAGAAGAGTATCAAGTTGGGGCAGTCAATATCCCCATCAACACTGCTATCCCAACACCGACCACACCATACCTAGGAAACCTCCCACTCTGCAGTAAATGCAACTACGATCATTATGGAGTCTGCCGAGTGCTGCATTGCAATAGATGCAACAGGAAGGGGCACACGACCCGTTTCTGTAGGACCCCGGTCGAGCTCATCACTTCAACCACCAATGTGGGCACCAGTCTAATATGCCACCTTTGTGGTGAAATAGGACACTTCAAGAGGGACTGCCCAATGGAGAGGAATGACGGGGAACAGGGGGAGTGTAACAACGGAACATGAAAAGGCAACAAGGAACTCTACTAGGAAGTTCTGGTGCGTATCTAAACCTCAATAATTAGACCCCTGAAATTTTACAGAATTTCACACGTTACGTTATGACCATACCTTCTTGCACACACCAGACGATAATAGAAAAACCTAGTAGGGATTACTTCAGGAAGGTTAATTATTTCAAATTATTAGAACCCTCGTTTAGTTTGTACTTGTAATTTGTGATATAATAGGGTTCGTAGTATTAATACCAAGGTTAGTTCTTCATCCTAGTAATCATTTCTTCTTCCAGACCAACATAATATTAAAATCATCAAGAAGTTACGACATCATCATCCGACATGGTTTGGATTGGTTCTTACCATGCAAAGTTTATGTGCTAGATGAAAAGAACTCTTCCCTTAAACAACCGCCAGATGAAATTTTTCCGACCCATAACGCAAAACCCTTCAGAAGTACCCATGCGAGGGGTACCACGCCCTTCTAACCTACCCAATAGTTTTTAGACTTAAAGCGAAGAACACCAGATAATATCCCAGAAGTACGCGACATTCCCGACATCTTTCCAGAAGAACGATCAGGATTTCCACCACAACGTCAAGTCGAGTTTCGAATCGACTTAATTCCAGGAACTACCCCTGTAGCTAAATCGCCTTACCGTCCAACTCCAACAGAGATGCAGGAACGCTCCGGTCAACTTAACGAACCTCTCAGTAAAGGATTTATTAGACCAAGCTTCTCCCTATAAGGAGCACCGGTCTTGTTCGTCAAGAAGAAAGATGGATCGTTTCGTATGTACATCGACTATCGAGAACTGAACAAGCATACCATTAAGAATAGTTACCCACTACCTTGCGTAGATGACTGATTTGATCAACCAACCGACAAAACCCTGATCCTACATATAGACTCCGCTACGTTCCAAGCCGCTGTAACGGCTGCAGTGGCAGTTGTCATGGCGCAATTCAACCCTAACAACACAGGAAAATGAAAACAGAGTTGACACTTCGAACCCTAATGACAATCAAGGAAATCAACAAAAACCTCCAACGAAGTAGTCACGTAAGGAGCACCAAATTTTCTATAACTTTGCTCAAGTACTGCCAACAGGGTTTCTAGGAATACTACTCGCACAGAAAGTCAAGTTCACCAACAAAGACCCCCAAAAAAAATTATGCGATTGATTTAATACTATCAAATGTATACATAAGAGTAGTACGTAATTAAGATTCTACAGGCTTAGAATTGATGATTCCACTTTGACTCCTTTTCCTTGTCTGGATGTGGGCTTAGAGATGAATCATTTATTCGACTGCCTTTTCAATCTTAACTATATAGGAC
The DNA here is from genome assembly GCF_052849685.1 of Lactuca virosa. Taxonomy (NCBI): domain Eukaryota; kingdom Viridiplantae; phylum Streptophyta; class Magnoliopsida; order Asterales; family Asteraceae; genus Lactuca; species Lactuca virosa. Next base: position 282,641,143 of record NC_136428.1, on the reverse strand, counting down.
TCATATACACGGAACTGTATTAGATGAATCAGGCATAATCCATGCAATGATTTTCATAACTATTTTACCCAAGTCAACGGGTGGTTATGATACCATTTGGGGTGATTGTCGATAGATTGACCAATTCCACACTTGCTACCAATAAAAGAAACCGACAAGATGGAGAAGCTAACAAGAACTTACCTCAAAGAGATTTTTAGATTGCATGGTGTACCAATATCTATTATCTCAGTCCGAGATAGCAGATTCACCCCCCTCGTTTCTGGCAATCTTTACAAAAATCTCTGGGAACTAGGCTAGGACATAAGTACAACTTACCATCCACAAACCGACGGCCAGAGTGAGAGGACCATTCAAACTTTGGAAGATATGCTGAGAGCTTGTGCGATCGATTTTGGTAAAGCATGGGATATCCATTTACCACTAGTCGAGTTCTTATACAACAATAGCTATCACACTAACATCAAGGTTGCTCCATTCGAATCCCTCCATGGTCGCAAGTGCAGATCACCTCTGTGCTGGGATGAAGTGGGTAACACGCAGCTAGTTAGAGGACAAATACCTGACAGCACTCTCACAGGCCCATAAATCATAAGAGAAACGACCGAGAAGATTGTCCAAATCCGGGAACGACTAAAAGCTTCAAGAGACAGACAAAAGAGTTATGCGTACAAAAGACGGAAGCCCTTGGAAATTTCAGGTTGGAGACCGAGTACCGTTGAAGGTCTTACCCTGTAAGGGATTAATACGTTTTGGAAAAATGTGGGAAACTAAATCCAAGATATATCAGACCATTTCCAGGATCGGCCTGGTAACATGAAAGCTTCGATTACCGCAAGAACTAAATAATGTACATCCTACCTTTCATGTGTCAAACTTAAAGAAGTGCTTATCTGATGAGACCCTCGTTGTTCCTCTGGACGAAATCGAAATCAATGAGAGTCTCCACTTCGTAGAAGAACAGGTAGAAATAATGGACAGGGAAATAAAAAGAACAAAACAAAGTCGCATAACCATTTTGAAGGTTCGCTGGAATGCAAAGCGAGGACTTGAATACACCTGGGAGCGCGAAGATCAGATGAAACAAAAATACCCGCATCTTTTCCCTAGTCCAAAACTACTTATCCTAGACTAAAATTTCGGGACGAAATTCCCTCTAACGGGGGGATGATGTGACAACCCGATATTTAAAGTCAATGTAATGACCTAAAAGTCAAAGATTTGTAATCTACTTCTGATATAATAAAAATAGCGTCAAAAATAAAATGTTCTAAAGTCTCAATTGGGATACATAAAATGTTAGATATCGTGTCAAGGTTTTCAGAAATATAAAGAACACTCAAATCCGAGTTATAACGAAGTAGTTATAACCAATCAAAGATACGCGACAAAACCGGTAAAACACTGTTAAACGTAAAAAGTGAAATTTCAATAAAAGACTTTTTAGCCTTAAGTATCTAAACAAAAGTCATAGATAATAACAAATCGTGAGCGTACATAAAAAGAACGTCCAAATCTGACTTCGTATGAGGAAGTTATGATTTTTCTAAGTTTCAGAACAGCAGTGGATAACTAAAAACTCGAAATAAAGATCGAACGATTTTTAGCCAACGCAACCTAAACGAGAATTGAAGATCTCGACAATAGTAGTACAACGGTAAAAAGACAGACGAAAACGGATATCGGATGAAGAAGTTATGAATTTTTAACGGATTTATCTCGTCCCGGCCTATTAAAAATTATATAATTAAAAATAAATTCAAAATTTGCCGACGAAGTCTAAACAAGAGTTGTAGAGTGTATTCTCACCTACGGGTGGATACAAAGAATGTCAAAAACGGAGATCGTATGCGAAAGTTATGCATTTTAGAAGATTTGGGCACACACTTCGAGGCTTATCCGAAGGGTTACGCCCCGCGTACTTCGGAGTACGCCCAGTGTACCCGATACAAGGCCTCGGATCGGCCACGTCGCCCCCATGCCCTCTACTCCCGTCCCATCCGACGACCGGCAACCGATGACGTCATCGCTGACGTACGCCCCGCGTACAAGGGTACGCCCATCGTATGAGGTGCGAACGAGGAATGCCCCGCGTACTTCGGAGTACGCTCAGCGTACGAAGCCTGGCAGCCCTCTATAAATAAGATGTGAGGCTTCCGATTTTAAGTTGCTAATTCACCATTTTCTCTCCCACTTTTTCACTCTTGAGCCTCCCGAAACTATCCCGACGCCCCAGTTCCGTATCCAAGTTCCGACGAAGGTCCGAAGCTCCGAGATTCCCGAAAAAACTTACCACTTTCCGGTCGAAGTGCTGCCCGAGAAAAATCCCGTTTTCTTCAAATCACCACACTTTCCAGGTGAGTTCATACCCTTACATTTTCCAGTTTTCTTTAGTTTTCAGGGAGGAATACATGTTAAAACACCAAAACATGTTTAAAACTTAACTTGACAGCTTACAACAGAAAAGTTGTGACCTGTTCATGAACTGTTTTACCCAACTTAAACTTAATATTTTTCGAAACTGTTTAATATGCAAATAGTTCAGGTTTATACCTTTAAAATGACTACTTGCACATATCCATACGATTTTTCTACAAATATTCTAAAACAATGACAGTTAAGGGTAAAACTGTCAAACACAAGTTTTAGAGTTATTCACACCTTGTAACATGCTGAGCAAGGTGTGTAAGATTTACACTTAGTAGTTTCAAAGTTATTTTCATTGAAACACAAATTCATGCATATCAAGGTTTCATTAAATCATAATACACAACTGATAAACTATAATAGGTATAGTTTGAACACCTCATCTAACAAAGGAATGGTAATACTATCGATTTACAAAACGAGTATTTCAATGCAAACAACGTGAACTTGTTAATGAATAAATTTGTGAGACATTCACCTTTGGGGTACTCTTAAGTACCACAGAAAAGTCCTGTAGTTATAATCAGAATCTCTTGGAGGGAGAGCGTGATAGTTGTGTATAGATCTATATTGGGTCTGACAAACCCGCACCTAAGCTGCTTGCAACAGCTAGACCGGCAGGTCTGGGGTGACAAGTGTCATAACATTCCGACGCTTGAAGAACGTCAAGTACGAGGTCTTCGAGTCTTAGCGTGGTTATAACAACTCACATGGGGAATTAACAAAACACACAGTTAACGGGAATTTAAGGATTTCACAAAAAGGAGTTTTATTTAAATATAGAACCGCACATAAGTATGACGATTTACTTACATATACTAAGTCTCGGTTCAGTTAAGACTACAATAAACCTTTTAGAAAATATTGGATTTTCTGGAAACAAACTTGTAACAAACCTTAAGGAATAACATCCATTTTTCATTCATAAATTGCTTATGAACTCACCAGATTTAATGCTGATACTCTTTCAAAAACAACTTGTATTCTCTGGTATTTAGTAATACAGGTAACCACAAGATTTTTGAAGGCAAGACGCTAAGGCGCAAATTTCTTTGAACTATTTTGACATAACATGTAATTTATTTGGAAACATGTATTTTTGCAACGATGTAACCTTTTAAATTATACTTATGATGATTATGTTTACTTTCTTTACAAATACTCAACTGTTATGATACTACATGACGTCCTCCGCCCCGAATGTTTCCGCCGTTCCGGTTTGGGGGTGTGACACGAATGCACCTGCGGTATTCATGGACCTTATGAATCGAGTGTGTCGACCTTACTTGGACAAATTCGTCATAGTTTTCATTGACGATATACTAGTTTATTCTCAGAATAATGAAGAACACCGTCAACACTTGCGACAAGTATTGGAGACTTTAAGGGCAGAGAAATTGTATGCGAAGTTCTCTAAATGTGAATTCTAGATTCGAAAGGTGGAGTTCCTAGGTCATGTAGTAAGCAAGGATGCTAGGTTGTGTTCTTATGCAACGAGGAAAGGTTATATATCTTATGCCTCAAGACATCTTAAGAACCACAAAGTCAATTATACTACGCACGATCTTGAAATGGGAGTAGTGGTTTTTTCCTTGAAGATCTGGAGACATTATCTATACGGTACAAAGTGCACAGTCTTTACTGATCATAAAAGCCTCCAGCATATCTTTGATCAGAAAGAACTCAACATGAGGCAGCGACGATGGGTAGAGCTACTAAATGATTACAAATGTGAGATTCGTTATCACCCCGGCAAGGCCAATGTAGTAGCAGATACCCTGAGTCGGAAAGAGTACTCGGGTCGCCGAGTAAAATCTCTGACTATAACCATACATTCCCACTTATCTGCATAGATTAAGGAGGCTCAGTTGGAAGCCTTGAAACCTGAGAACATAATAGGTGAAGCCTTAAGGGGAATGGAGAAAAACTCGGAAACTAAGGGTGATGGAGTACTTCATTTCATGAATCGAATATGGACACCGAAGCTTGGTGGCTACAGAGATGTGGTCATGAAAAAAGCTCATAAAACTCGATACTCTATTCACCCGGGTTCAGAGAAGATGTATCTGGACCTAAAGAATTTCTATTGGTGGCCAAACATGAAAGCCGAAATAGCTACTTTTGTGGGCAAGTGTCTAACTTGCGCCAAGCTCAAAGTAGAAAATCAAAAGCCCTCAGGTTTACTCCAACAACCAGAAATATCTGAGTGGAAGTGGGAGCGAATTACAATGGATTTCATAACCAAGTTACCCAAAACAACGGGTGGTCATGATACCATTTGGGTTATTGTTGATAGATTAACCAAATCTGCCCACTTCCTGCCAATAAAAGAAACAGATAAAATGGAGAAGTTAACAAGGACGTACTTAAAAGAAATAATACGATTGCATGGTGTGCCAATATCTATTATCTCTGACCGAGATAGTAGATTTACCTCCCGGTTTTGGCAATCATTGCAAAAGTCCTTGGGAACCAATCTTGACATGAGTACAGCGTACCATCCTCAGACTGATGGGAAAAGCGAGAGAACAATTCAAACGCTGGAAGACATGTTACGGGCTTGTGTGATAGATTTCGGTAAAGCTTGGGATACCCATTTACCACTTGTTGAATTCTCCTACAACAACAACTATCACACTAGTATTAAAGTTGCACCCTTTGAAGCTCTCTATGGCCGTAAGTGCAGATCCCCTCTGTGATGGACTGAAGTGGGCGATACGCAACTAGAAAAGAACCAAATACCTGATAGTACTCTAACCGGTCCTGAGATCATTCGTGAAACCACAGAAAAGATTGTCCAAATCTGGGAATGGTTGAAAGCTTCTCGAGATAGACAGAAGAGTTATGCGGATAAACGACGAAAACCCTTGGAATTCTAGATTGGTGACCGTGTTCTGTTAAAGGTCTCACCCAGGAAAGGAATGATACATTTTGGTAAACGTGACAAACTGAATCCAAGGTACATTGGGCCATTTCAGATCATTGCTAGAATTGGTCCGGTTGCTTACAAACTCAATCTACCGCATGAACTCGATAACATTCATCCCGTTTTTCATGTCTCAAATCTCAAGAAGTGTTTGTCCGATGAGACTCTTGTTATCCCACTCGATGGAATCGAGATAAATGAGAGCCTCAATTTCATAGAACAACCTGTAGAAATCCTAGACAGGGAAGTGAAGAGAACTAAACAAAGTCATATCCCGATAGTAAAGGTTCGTTGGAATGCAAAACGAGGACCTGAATTCACTTGGGAGTGAGAAGATCAGATGAAACAGAAATATCCACATCTATTTCCCTAGTCTTTCCGTAACGTTATAGTCCTAATTTCGGGACGAAATTCTCTATAACGGGGGATAATGTAAAAACCTGTTATTTCGACTTTATGTAATAGTATATATCAATAATAAAGAGATTTTTTGTATACTATGTGCATTTACATATCGACCCTCAAAAATGAAATGTTAAACAAACTTGTTTGGGATGAATATAGTGGTAGAAATCGTGTCAAGAATTCCAAAAATATAAAGAACGCCCAATTCCGAGTTATAACGAAAAAGTTATGACCTATCGAAAATCCGTGACAAAACCGGCAAAACACTGTTTAACGTAAAAAGTGAATTTTCAATAAAATGCTTTTTAACCTTAACTATCAAAATGAAAGTTATAGTATACGTTAAGCCGAGAGTGTCCATAAAAAGAACGACTAAATCTGACTTCGTATGAAGAAGTTATGATTTTTCTAAGTTTCGACACGACAGTACACAACCCGAAACTCGAAAGTTAGATCGAGCAACTTTTAGCCAAAACAACTTAAACGAGAATCGGAGATATTATTGAAAGAAATTCAACGGTAAAAAGACAGACGAAAACACACGTCGGATGAAGAAGTTATGAATTTTTAACGGACTTTTCCTGTCCCGACTTGTTAAAAATATAACTTTAAAAATAAATTCAAAATTAGCCAACGGAGTCTAAACGAAAGTTGTAGAGCATAGTCTCAACTACGCGTGGATATAAAGAATGTCAAAACGGAGCTCGTATGCGAAAGTTACGAATTTTTGAAGTTGAAGAAATGTGAGTACGCCCAGCGTACATGAGTACGCCCAGCATACTCGGAAGCAAGGCCTCAGATTGTCCACGTAGCCCCTTTATTCGCATACAAAACGTATGTTGCATCATCGAAACGTCCGAAGCCAGCTAGCACTTACGCCCAGCGTACATAAAGTTTACGCCCATCGTAATGGGACTAGCCTCGATGCGTGCCTCATAGCTTCACCACGTCCGCAGATCGGATAAGGCTCGAACTAGTACACCCCGCGTACAAGACGTACGCCCAGCGTACTGAGGTTTTTAGTAGTACGCCCAGCGTACGTGAAAATTACGCCCAACATAATACTTGACCTCAGCCCCCTATAAATAGGATGCGAGACCTCCGGGTTTTGTTTACCAAAATCAAATACTCTCTTCACTCAAACACTCTTTTAAGCCCTTCTAAACCCTTCGAAGTCCCGGGTACCTCCTTAACACCTGACGCAAACCTCGAAGTCCCGAAGTCCTCAATTTTAAGCTGAAACTCTACCCGAGTGAAGCCGGCTTTTCATAAAAAACTCTCAAGTTACGTCAAGAAAACTCCTTTCTAAGAAACGAAACTCTACCCGAATCACCACCTATCAAGTGAGTTCATACCCCTACATTTTTATGATTTTTAATTATTTTAGGGGGGGGGGGAATACAAGTGAAACACAATAAAATTGTGTTGATATCTTAAAATATTATAAATATTTTAGTATATTTTAAATTGTTATAATTGGACTCCATTTCCTATTCCTTGTTTGGTTATGGGCTTGGGGTAAAGTTATTTAATCAAATATCTAATTAATCACAATTATATAAATATTACATTTATATAATTATAAAATGGTTTTCAAACTATTTGATACTATTTAGATACAAACAGAGAATTTCATGGAATAACAGTATTACAGATTTGCACAGTAAAACAAACAGCTAAACTATAATAGGTATAGTTTACAGAACTTATTCATTATTTCCAAGTTTCAAAGTACATAACAGGAAAACAAACATATTACTTTACTGAAAACAAACTTATAAACTATATTCAATACAGTTTATGAAACCTTTTTACAGTGTATTTATTACAAAGTAATCTCTCAATATTTTTATGCTTATTCATCAATATAGAAATTATGAGACTACCGTCATTTACTTTTCCAAGTACCAACAAATGTCCTGAAATTATAACCAGAGTCTCCTTGAGTGGGAGCGTGACACTTGTGTATAGATCTATACGGGACTGACAATCCCACACCAGAGCTGCTTGCAACAGCTAGGTCGGCAGACCTGCGGTGACAAATGTTGTAACTTTTACGACGCCCGAAGAACGTCGTGTTCAGGCCATCCTAAGTCATCTAGTATGGTTACAATAACTCACAATTTGGTATTGAACAAAATGATTAGTGTATGAATAAGTAACACTCCACGTAGTTTTATTTAATTATAAGACTATAATACAGTATATTACAAGAATAAATACAGATTACCGTTTCAAATACAGAGAAAAACTCACTTTTCATAGTTTTATGGGAATTTAAAACTACATTATACTATTTTAGAACACAAATGCATATACAACATAAAATATAGGATTTTCTAGGAAAAACATGTTTACCTTATCAATGAATCAGAAAATAAATTTCAGTTACAAACATTCTTATGAATTCACCAACTTAATTTTTGACACCTTTTCAAAATCTACTTGTATCTCAGGGAAACAGTGATACAGGTACAAACACAACTTTTGTGAAGTTGAAGATTTATAAACTCGTGTCTTTTAAACTTGTACTTTTGAGTTCATATACATTATATTTTGAACACTGTTGTAAAACTTATAACTTTGTAAATACAATGTTTGTTGCTTTACTTTGATTACTATTGTGCATTGTTGTGATACTACTGTGCATTGTTGTGATACTACATGAAGTCCTCCACCCTCAAATGTTTCCGCCATTCTGGTTTGGGGGTGTGACATATAGTGATGTTGAATTTCAAACAAATAGAGACAATCTTCGTTCTCAATCTGGATGGGTGTTTCTGTGGAGCAATCACTTGGAAAAGTTCTAAGCAAGACACAATGACTGATTCTACTTGTGAATTAGAGAACATAGCAGCAAGTGAAGCATCAAAGGAAGTGGCTTGGCTGAAGATCTTCATCGACTATCTTAGAGTAGTTTCAACCATTTAGGAGCCAATGGAACTTTTCTGTTATAATGAAGGAGCAGTTTCTTTGCCAAAAAACCTAGAGATCATGATAAATCAAAACATATCGATAGAAAGTTGTTGGATAAGGTGTCTAAGTCCACAACTATATTTGGTATGTACTTGACCCGACCCGACATGGTCCATTTGGGTTGCACTTCACCGGAACAATTTGTATGGATAGTCTTTTGAGAATAGTATATTTATGATTTATTAATATATTATAAGCTATAATATATTAATATGAAATCGTATTATTTAATTAGTATTGATCAAGAATTAATTTGGAATTAATTTAGTGATCAAAAGGTAACTAATTAGATATGGACTCTTTTATATATAGAATGGGCCAATGTTTATTTAGGATGGGCTAAGCTTGCATGGAAGTCCATGGATAGTCCATGGAGCTTTTAACCCATGGATCCAATGGAAATGAAAGGTCATGGGTATTAGGGTTTACATGGATGTAACCCTAATCCTCCATACTATATAAAGAAGTCCAAGGCTCTAGAAATCGGCACTAGTGTGTGAGATAAGAAGTCATAGCCGATTTCTAAGAGTGATCATATTTTCTCAAGTCTGCCAAGTTGTTGTGGTGATTTGTGATTCCACTTGATGAATTCACATTATTGGTGTTAGGCTCTTAAAGCTCCAAGCAATCAACTACAAGAAAAGGTATGTATTTCTATCTAGTTTTTATTGTATAAGAACCTACAATTTCATGCTAGATAGGACAATGCTTTGGAAATCAATTTTGCATGTATAATAGTGAAAACATAGTTCCAAAGCATCTAGGGTTGTATGTGCACCTTAAGGTTGTTAGGATGCTCAAAATCCTTTAGTGGTATAAGAGCCTAGGCTTGTTTTCTATTATATTGTTGCTTGTTTGTGATTTTGCAAAGCTGTTTTTGCTCTCTGACTGCTCAACTCGGAGAGTCCATGAACAGACTCGACGATTTGATGCTTTTAGGCATGGACTCGACGAGTCTGTTCCTGCACTCGGCGAGTCTGATTCCCAGACAGCAAACTGTTCGAGTTTTTTGGCCTAAATTGGGTTAGGATCATTACCTATAACTGTTTTTAATCATTTCAACTGTTTTTTTATGATATGGTAATGTTTATTTTAATCTAATTACAAGGCAATTGCCATAATTTCAAGAATTAGTTAATATGATTATGCTTAATGTCTTGAAGGTTGATGATATGAATTGCTTTTTTCTATGAGTTTGAATATGATCATGCATGCTTATTTGATTAATTGTATCCATGATGTATGTGTATTAATGGAGTCCATAATTTGTCCTCAAGTTATGGATTACCAAAAGTCATTTTCTTTAAAAGAGTAATTAAGAACTCATAGGTTATACAAATAAAGAGTCTTCATTTTTAATAGGCCATTAAACTCACAAGTTATGAAGTTGAAAGTTTCAAAACTTGCCCTCAAGTTTTGGAATTTCTAAAGTCTCACAGATTAGTACTTTAATTCCAATCCCTAGAGTTTTAAAAGTTTAAAATTCAACCCTTATACTTTATAATATTATAAGTTAATAATATATATATATATATATATATATATATATATATATATATATATATATATATATGTATATGTATAAGATCAAGTCAGTCTTACCGTTAGTAGGCCTCATTCACGAAGCCGGTCTATAAGGGGGGGGGGGGTATAAGGTTGTTGCCTATAGGTATAAGGTTGTTGCCTATAAAATGGCAGCTTAATGGGTGTCCACTCTCACCCACCGCTTCCTTGACTGGTGGAGGGTCGTTAGCCGAACGGGTAGGACAAAGACTATAATTCTCATTAAAAGTATAATGATAAAAATAAAGTAACTAAACCTTTTATAAATTCCCAATCTTAGTTACTTAGGAAAATGTGAATTTGGTGCTAACCCATGAAATTACACTTTGTACCTTACCAAGTCGTTAGTGGAGCGTGTGTGTTTAACCGACACACTAACATGGACTGGTAAGAGTGGCAAAGGGTAACTTAATGTTTATCATAGATTGGTGGAGCGCGTATGGTTAACCGGCACATTGTTAACCACATCGATTAGGTGATAAAATTAAGGGTACCAAGTTAATTTGCATGGTTATTCACACCTTGTTTGTGATCCTCGGCATCCCAGTCACAAACTTGAGAGGGTACAATCGAGATTTAAACATGCCATTTGAATAGTTCAATGAATCTCAAAAGAATTTAGGAATTTCAATTCATTAAAACTTAATAAATTGTTTCGTTTTTCATGGTGGAAATTGGTGAATCATCATTCGCCTACCTTCAAATATTTTATAGCTTGGATTACGGCATCCCTCTTCCAAGTTATAAAGTATTGTGTTGGGTCCTAGCCTTCATATTACATTTGGGTGTCTTATTAAGGACTATTTATCTAATCTAAACTTGTCTTTCTCCTTTGCAGATGTCTTCCAACAATACTTCTGGCTCAAACCCTACCGACTCCTTCTCTCTCATGAATCTTTGTAGGAAAGTCATATTTGATGGTTCAAACTTTAATGATTGGATCAGGAACATCAGGATGGTCACACGTTACGAGGAAAAGGAATATGCCCTCGACAAGGAGCTGAAGGAACTTGATGAGTCGTCTGCTACTCCATAGGAGGTTGCTGATTTTAGGGCACATGAGAAAGATGCCACCAAGGTGGCTTGTATCATGCTTGCCACTATGGCATCTGAACTCCAAAAGTCCTATGAGGACTTCTACCATTTTGAGATGCACCAGGATCTGATGGAAAGGTACCATCAGAGTGCACGTCAAGAGAGGTATGAAATAATCGCCTCCATGATAACAACTAAGATGAAGGATGAAGAGTCCATCACAGGCCACCTACAAAAAATGAAAAGATTTGTGGACCGTCTGCTCAAACTGAATGTGAACTTTGATGAGGAGCTGGATATTGACATCATACTGCACTCCTTACCTCCCTGTTATGATCAGTTCCGCATGACTTATCATATGAATAAGGAGGAGGTCACCTTGAGAAAGCTTCAAGGACTTTTGAGGACTATTGAAACCAACCTCAAAGGGAAAAATGTTGTTTCTACTTCTACCACTGCCCCTGTTCTGGCAATCGGGCATGGAAAAGGGAAAAAGAGGAAGACCCCTTCGAAGGGTACCAAGGGAAAGTCTCTTGAAGGCTCCTCTTCAAGTGGAACCAAAGGTGGTTCTGCTACTCCCTCTTCTAACCCAAAAGAAGCACAATGCTTCTATTGTTAGGAAAAGGGGCACCGGAAGCGAAGCTGCCCCAAGTACTTGCAGGATATAAAGGATGGGAAGATCAAGCCCTCCTTTGCAGGGACTAAGAAGAGGTAAGGAAGTGGAGCACAGGAAGATAAACTTAATCATGGGGAATAGGAAAGCATCACCTGTCACCAAGATTAGAGTTTACTCTTTATTGCTAAGTAGTGGGTTAACATTAGATTTGAATAAATGCTGTTACTCGTCTGAAATGGCGAGAAATATTATTTCTTTTCAGGGCTTGTACAAACAAGGTTATAGTTTTTCATTTGATAATGAATGTGGTGCTATTAATGTTTTTCATAATGACGTGTTTTATTTTAAAGCATTACCTTGCAATGGTGTATATGAAGCTATGAATGTTGTAGATAACTTAGGAAATAATGTGTTGCATATTGATTCTTCCACTAGTTTGGATAAGGCATCCTTGTGGCATTGTCGTCTTGGACATGTCAATAAGAAGCGCATAGGCCAACTCCAGAAGTCTGGAGTTTTGGAATCATTTGACTTGAAGTCGGATGATAGTTGCGAGTATTGTTTACTTGGAAAAATGACAAAGTCACCCTTCACTGGTACTTGTGCAAGGGGTGAGGGTTTGTTGGATCTCATACACACAGATGTATGTGGACCTTTCAAAACCGCCACAAGGGATGCTAACCTCTTCTATGTGACTTTTACTGATGATTATAGTAGATATGATTATATCTACTTAATCAAGCGTAAGTCAGAAACCTTTGAAAAGTTCAAAGAGTTTAAACAGGAAGTGGAGAATCAGCTGGGCAGGAACATTAAGATGCTTCGATCCGATCGAGGTGGTGAGTATCGTAGCACAGAGTTCCTTGACTATCTTAAGGAATGTGGAATTGTTTCACAATTGACACCTCCCAGGACACCACAGCTGAATGGTGTGGCTGAGAGGCGCAATCGAACCTTGTTGGACATGGTTCGTTCCATGATGAGTCGAGCTTCGTTACCAATCTCATTTTGGGGGTATTCCTTAGAGACTGCCACCCATATCCTTAATCTAGTCCCTACCAAGAAGGTTGCCAAAACACCTCACGAGACGTGGACTGGGAAAGTACCCACTTTAGACCACATCAATATATGGGGTTGCAAGGCTTTCGTGAGGCGCGAGACTCACGATAAGCTCGAACCTCGAAGTGAGCGGTGTATTTTCATCGGCTACCCACAGAAATCCTTTCGCTCTTCTACAGACCCAGTGAGAATGGGCAAGGAGAGGAGTATTTCGTGAGAGAGAATTCATAAGCCAAGGAAACAGTGGGATGCAAATTGACCTTGAAGAGCTTCAAGAGTCAAGCGGTGAAGGAACCTCAAACCCTAGCAATCAACCTGAGGAGGAAACTCTTGTTGAATCAACTGATGAGCCCATACCTCTGAGACGTTCCACTAGAGTTAGGAATCCACCTGAGCATTATTATGGTTTCCATATTACCGCGGAAGGTGATACATTTATCAGTGATAGTACACTGGTAAATATGGATGAACCTAACAACTATAGGGAAGCCATGGCAGGCCCCGAGTCTGCTAAATAGAAAGAGGCTATGGACATCGAGATCGAATCCATGTATGACAATCAAGTTTGGAACTTGGTTGACAATGTACCGGGTCGTAAGACAGTCGGGTGCAAATGGATCTTCAAGAAGAAGACCGACATGGATGGGAAGGTACACACTTATAAGGCTTGACTGGTCACGAAGGGCTTCACTCAAACCCCGGGAGTTGACTATGATGAAACCTTCTCGCCAGTAGTGAAAATTAAGTCTATTAGAGTTATGCTCGCCATTGCTGCATTTCATGATTATGAAATATGGCAAATGGATGTCAAAACGACTTTCTGGAAAGTTGGCTGAAGATGTTTACATGAGTCAGCCAGAGGGTTTTGTCAGTGCAAAGTATCCTGATAGAGTGTGTAAGCTTGAGAAATCCATTTATGGATTAAAACAAGCATCTCGTAGCTGGAATCTTTGTTTTGATGAGAAAGTCAAAGAGTTTGGTTTTTCGAGAAGCGAGGATGAGTCATGTGTATATGTCAGAGCTAGTGGGAGTATAGTTAGCTTTTTGGTACTATATGTGGATGGCATACTACTCATAGGAAATGACTGATGGGTTTTGAGCATTCTAACACTTCCTAAGTGTACATGCAACCCTAATAACCTTAGATCTATGTTTGTCTAATAATCATGCAAAGTTGAATTCCAAGGTTATATGCCTATCTAGCATACATGGGGAACATTTTTAACTTGAATGAAAGATAGAATAACTTACCTTGTTGTTGATTATGATCCTTGAAACCTTGTGAGCCTAGCACCCCAAGTGTGATGCCTCAAATGCTTCACACAACACCAAATGCAAAGGAGTAAACTTTGAGAGAATCTTACACTTGCAAAATCGGCTCTAGCCCTCTTGTTTCTTATGTGTAGCCTATTTTGGTGGAGAATGGGTTTCTTATATAGTGTTGACACATCTAGGGTTACACCATGTAAACCCTAATGTGTCATGACTCTTCATTTCCATGACCCATGGGTTTGTAACTCCCATGGAGCATCCATGGAGCATCCTATGGGTGGAACCCAACTTGATAATCCATAGAGCCTCTTAGCCCACTATATAAAATATGGAAGATTTACATAATCTACCCATATATTTAATTAGTTATCTTTTGATCACTTAATTAATTCTTGATCAAACTAATTAAATAATATTATTAATATATTAGAACTTATAATATATTAATAAACCATAAGTGTTATTTCTCTCATTTTAGTTTATCCAATTGCATGGTGCCATGCAACCCAAATGGACCATGCCGGGTCGGGTCAAGTACATACCAGAAATAGTTATGGACTTAGACACCTTATCCAACAGTCTCCCACTTGGATAACTCTAATAACTATAACTGCAATACTTTAGGAACCGATAAGCAATCGTAGCTCTTTCAAGGTCTCTCGGAACTGAGAAGATGATGATACGCCATTTAAGATAAGTGATCATATAATCCTCTGTTCTAGATATCAGCCGGACAAATACATGGAACAATGTCTTACTTATTGTCCAGCAGTTTGTTTCCCGATTTCCGATTTGTTTGACAAAGAACATAATTGAACACATCAACTTAGTTCTGACCGGGCCCGGTACATAGGTCAAAACAAAATCATCGAGGGGCCCAGATATCAGCTTCTAATCCAAGAAGGAACAGATAAACTTCGACTCATATGTTTGTTCTACCACTCATTGAATTATACACAAAAGCACGTTTTATAACATCGAGTTACCAATGCGTTAACGTACAATCAATGCATAACCAACTCATAAGTAACAAATCATATCTCTAGGTTTGAAGACTTATATGATATTACCATCTCACGATCACTCGAGATAAATTCCATGAAGTGATTCCAGTGAGCGTGGGTTGAGTCCAATGCTCAGAACTTATGAGCAATCATGAGTGTTGTAGCCATGTCCAACAACTTAGACCTCTGCAACCAATCATGGAAGTCTTGATTCATACCTACTTCCGACATATGACCGACTGTGGAGGTTCGAATAATATGATATACCAAACATAATTATTCTGGAAGTCAAAACATGCAAAAGAAATATAGTAAACAATCGACAAGAAATAACAACACTTTACTCATAAATAAAACACCTTTTATTCATCATCTAATGTCAATTACACTTTACAAATTTCAAGGTTATCTAACTACTAAATCTAATATCATCCTTCAGCCCTATGCTCCGAGCATGCTGGAGATGCTTAACCTGAGTCAGTCCCTTCGTGAGGGGATCTGCTGGATTCTCATCCGATGATACCCTCTTTGCCACGAGGAGTCCTTCTTCTATTCGATGTCTGATGAAATGGTATTTTTTGTCGATGTGTCTGGATCTCCCGTGATCCCTTGGTTCCTTGGCTAAGGCAACTGCGCTTTCACTATCACAGAAAATTTCCATTGGCTCTTTAATAGCTGGTACAACTCCAAGGTCTCCAATGAAGTTCTTCAGCCATATCGCCTCCTTTGCTGCCTCGCTAGCTGCTATATACTCTGATTCGCAAGTTGAATCAGCCACTGTCTCTTGCTTGGAACTCTTCCAAGAAATTGCTCCTCCATTTAAGGTAAAGACCCAGCCTGACTGAGAGCAGAAATTATCCCTATCAGTCTGAAAGCTAGCATCACTATACCCTACAACTCTCAAGTCTTCACTCCCACCGAGGGTAAGGACCCAGTCCTTAGTCCTTCGTAGGTACTTGAGGATATTCTTTACCGCAGTCCAGTGTGCCTTGCCAGGGTTCCCCTGATACCTGCTAACCATGCTCAAAGAAAAGGCTACATCAGGTCGAGTACACGTCATAGCATACATGATCGATCCTACAGCCGAAGCATAAGGTATCCGACTCATTTATGCTATCTCAGCCTCAGTACTAGGGCTTTGTGTCTTACTCAATCTGGCGTTACTCTGGATGGGTAACTCTCCTTTCTTGGAGTCCTTCATGCCGAATCTCTTCAGCGCCTTATCCAAGTAGGTACTCTGACTAAGTCCAATTAGTCTTTTACTCCGGTCTCTCAAGATCCTTATCCCTAGAATATAGGCAGCTTCTCCTAGGTCCTTCATAGAGAAACACTTCCCAAGCCAGGACTTAACTTCCTGCAGAGTTAGGATGTCATTTCCTATGAGTAGTATGTCATCCACATACAATACTAAAAAGCTAACTATACTCCCACTAGCCTTGACATATACACAAGATTCATCTTCACTCCTAGAAAAGCCAAATTCCTTGACTTTCTCATCAAAGCAAAGATTCCATCTGCGAGGTGCTTGCTTTAACCCATAAATGGATTTCTCAAGCTTACACACTCTATTAGGGTACTCTGTGTTGACAAAACCCTCTGGCTGACTCATGTAAACATCCTCAGCCAACTTTCCATTAAGGAAAGCGGTTTTGACATCCATTTGCCATATTTCATAGTCATGAAATGCGGCTATGGCTAACAGAACCCTAATAGACTTAATCTTGGCCACTGGAGAAAAGGTCTCATCATAATCAACTCCTGGAGTTTGTGAGAAACCCTTTGCAACCAGTCGTGCCTTATAAGTGTGTACATTACCATCCATGTCGGTCTTCTTCTTGAAGATCCATTTGCACCCTATAGTCTTACGACCTGGTACATTCTCAACCAAGTTCCAAACTTGATTGTCATACATGGACTTTATCTCGCTGTCCATTGCCTCATTCCACTTGGCTGACTCAGGGCCTGCCATGGCTTCCGCGTAACTGTTAGGTTCATCCAGACCTATTAGTGTCTCATCACTGATAAGTGTATCACCTTCCGCAGTAATATGGAATCCATAGTAATGCTCAGGTGCATTCCTAACCCTTGTGGAACGCCTCAGAGGTACAGACTTGTCAATTGGCTCAACAGAAGTTTCCTCCTCAAGTTGAGTGCTAGGGTTTGAAGTTCCTTCACCACTTGACTCTTGAATTTCTTCAAGGTCAACTTGCCTCCCACTGTCTCCTTGGCTTATGAACTCTCTCTCTCGAAAGAACGCCCTCCTAGCTACAAAGACCACATTCTCACTAGGTCTGTAGAAGAGGTAACCAAAGGATTTCTGTGGGTAGCCGATGAAAATACACCTCTCACTTCGAGGTTCGAGCTTATCATGAGTCTCGCGTCTCACGAAAGCCTCGCAACCCCAAATCTTAATGTGGTCTAGTTTGGGTACTTTACCAGTCCACATCTCATGAGGAGTTTTGGCAACTTTCTTTGTGGGAACTAGATTAAGGATTTGGGCGACAGTCTCTAAGGCATACCCCCAAAATTAGATTGGTAGCGAAGCTCGACTCATCATGGAACGAACCATATCCAACAAGGTTCGATTACGCCTCTCAGCTACACCATTCAACTGTGGTGTCCTGGGAGGTGTCAATTGTGAGACAATCCCACATTCCCTAAGATAGTCGAGGAACTCTGAACTAAGATACTCACCACCTCGATCGGATCGAAGCATCTTAATGTTCCTGCCCAATTGATTCTCGACTTCCTGTTTAAACTCTTTAAACCTCTCAAAAGTCTCTGACTTATGCTTGATTAAGTAGACATATCCATATCTACTGTAATCATTAGTAAAAGTCAAATAATAACGATTAGCATCCCTTGTGGCATGTTTGAAGGGCCCACACACATCCGTGTGTATAAGATCCAACAAACCTTCACCCCTCTCACAAGAACCTGTGAAGGGTGACTTTGTCATTTTTCCAAGTAAGCATGATTCGCAACTATCATCTGACTTTAGGTAAAATGACTCCAATACTCCATCCTTTTGGAGTTGGCCTACGCGTTTCTTGCTTATATGTCCAAGACGACAATGCCATAATGATGCTTTATCCAAGTTATTATCATTAACAGAATCAATACACAATACATTATTTCCTAAGTTATCAACCACAGATACAGTTTCATACACACCATCACAAGGTAATGCTTTAAAATAAAGAACATTATTAAGGAAAGCATTAATCGAACCAACTTCATTATCAAATGAAAAGGTGAAACCTTGTTTATACAATGCATGAAAGGAAATAATATTTCTTGCCATTTCTGGCGAATAACAACATTTATTCAAATCTAAACTAAACCCACTACTTAGCGATAAAGTATAAACTCCAATCTTGGTGACAGGTAAAGCTTTCCTATTCCCCATGATTAAGTTTATTCTTCCATGCTCCACATTCTCACTTCTTCTTAGTCCCTGCAAATCAGAACATATATGAATACCACAACCGGTATCAAGGACCCAAGAGTTAGAATGGGGTGAGTTATTAGATAAGATAGTGTAAATACCTGCATGGTTGGGTTTAACTTTCCCATCCTTCACATCTTGCTGATACTTTGGGCAGTTCCGCTTCCAATGTGACTTTTCATGGCAATAGAAGCATTCAGCCTCTTTAGGGTCAGAAGAAGGAGTGACAAAACCTTTCTTGGTTCCACTTGAAGAAGAGCCATCAAGGGTCCTAGCCTTGGTACCCTTCGAAGAGCTCTTCCTCTTCTTCCCTCTACCTTTCCCGATTGCCAAAACCGGGGTGGAGTTTGGAGTAGGAGTGTTAACAACCGACTTACCCTTAAGACCTGTTTCTACAGTCTTGAGGAGTCCCTGAAGTTTGCTGAGTGTGACCTCTTCCTTATTCATGTGATATGTCATGCGGAATTGATCATAGTACGATGGTAAGGAATGCAAAATGATATCTATTGCAAGCTCCTCAGGGAAGTTCACATTAAGCTTCAGCAACCGATCCACATACCTTTGCATTTTCTGCATGTGGCTCGTGACGGATTCCCCGTCCTTCATCGTGGTTGTTATGATAGAGCATATGATTTCATACCTCTCTTGTCGTGCACTTTGATGGTATCTTTCCATCAGATCTTGGTGCATTTCAAAAGGGTAGAAGTCCTCATAGGACTTTTGGAGTTCCGCTGTCATGGTGGCCAGCATGATGCATGCCACTTTTGTAGCATCCCTTTCATGTGCCCGGAAGTCAGCGATCTCCTGGGGAGTTGCAGTGGTCTCATCAATCTCCTTAAGCTCTTTGTCAAGGACATATTCTTTGTCCTCGTAGCGGGTAATCATCCTGATGTTTCTGATCCATTCATTGAAGTTGGATCCATCAAAAGTGACTTTCCCACACAAGTTCATAAGGGTAAAGGAGCCATTAGGATTAGAGCCAGAAGCAGCATTGTTTGAAGACATCTGAAAGAAGAGAACAAGATTAGTTTAGATATTAAGAGAGTCCTTAATAAAACACCTAAATGTAATATTAAGGCTAGGATCCAATCATAATATATTATAACTTAGAAGAGGTATGCCGTAATCCAAGCTATAACATATTTGAAAGGTAGGTGAATGACGATTCACCAATTTCCACCATGAAAAACGAAATATAAATATTAGGTTTTTAATTGGTTCTTAGATATTCCTAGATTCTTTTGAGATTCAATGAACTTTTCAAAGGCATGTTTCAATCTCGAGTGTGCCCTCCAAGTTTTGTGACTGGGATACCGAGGATCACAAAACGAGGTGTGAAGTAACCATGCAAATCACTTGGTACCCTCAAGGTTTATCACTCAATCGATGTGCCGGTAAACCACACATGCTCCACCGATGCTATGGTAAACCTTAAGTCACCCTTTACCTACCTTGTTAAGTCCAAGTTAGTGTGCCGGTTAACCACACACGCTCCACCAATGACTTAAACAAAGTGTAAAGTGTAATTTCATGGATTAGCATCTTATTCACATTTGCCTAAAGTAACTAAGATTGGGAATTTAATAAAAGCATTTAGTTACTTTATAATATTCATCATACTTTTAATGAGAATTTATAAGTCCTTGTCTTACCCGTTCGACTAACGACCCTCCACCGATCAAGGAAGCAGTGGGTGAGAGTGGACACCCATTAAGTTGCCATTTTATAGGCAACAACCTTATACCCCCCTTATAGACCGGCTTCGTGAATGAGGCGTACTAGCGGTAAGACGACTTGACGTTATACATATATATATTAGTAACTTATAATATTATAAAGTATAAGGGTTGAATTTTAACTTTTAAAATTCTAAGGGTTGGAACTAAAGTTTTAATCAAGACTTTACATGTTCCAAAACTTGAGGGCAAGTTTTGTAAACTTCCAAAACTTTTCATTTCTTATAACTTATGAATTAATTGAGTAATAACAATGAAGACTCTTCATTTTTATAACTCTTGTGTTCTTTTAATGGCTTTAATAAAAGTGAGACTTTTGGTTTTCCATAACTTGAGGACAAGTTATGGACTCCATTAAAACACATTATGATCATGAATTAAACTACCATGAAGGTTACAAACAATTCCTATGATCATCTAATCTTCATAAGTTCAAGAACATGAATATGAACACTTTCAAGAATCAAAAATTACACTTAAAAAAAAACTTGTAATTTTAATAATTGCCATTGTAAATGGATTAGCATAAACATTACACCATCTAAAACAAGCTTTAAAACATCAAAACATTTTAGGGTAATGTTTCTTGTCCATTTCCAGCAACAAATGTGCAAACTTTCATACGAGCAGAAAACAGAAAAACGATTTTTTTTCAAGCTGTTTGCACACAAAAAAAAAACAACAAACGAACCATGCTCTGATACCACTGATGGGTTTTGAGCATTCTAACACTTCCTAAGTGTACATGCAACCCTAATAACCTTGGATCTATGTTTGTCTAATAATCATGCAAAGTTGAATTCCAAGGTTATATTCCTATGTAACATACATGGGGAACATTTTTAACTTGAATGAAAGATAAAATAACTTACCTTGTTGTTGATTATGATCCTTGAAACCTTGTGAGCCTTGCACCCCAAGTGTGATGCCTCAAATGCTTCACACAACACCAAATGCAAAGGAGTAAACTTTGAGAGAATCTTACACTTGCAAAATCGGCTCTAGCCCTCTTGTTTCTTATGTGTAGCCTATTTT
This sequence comes from Lactuca virosa, assembly GCF_052849685.1. Taxonomy (NCBI): domain Eukaryota; kingdom Viridiplantae; phylum Streptophyta; class Magnoliopsida; order Asterales; family Asteraceae; genus Lactuca; species Lactuca virosa. Next base: position 282,619,641 of record NC_136428.1, on the reverse strand, counting down.
GGTGGAGAATGGGTTTCTTATATAGTGTTGACACATCTAGGGTTACACCATGTAAACCCTAATGTGTCATGACTCTTCATTTCCATGACCCATGGGTTTGTAACTCCCATGGAGCATCCTATGGGTGGAACCCAACTTGATAATCCATGGAGCCTCTTAGCCCACTATATAAAATATGGAAGATTTACATAATCTACCCATATATTTAATTAGTTATCTTTTGATCACTTAATTAATTCTAAATTAATTCTTGATCAAACTAATTAAATAATATTATTAATATATTAGAACTTATAATATATTAATAAACCATAAGTGTTATTTCTCTCATTTTAGTTTATCCAATTGCATGGTGCCATGCAACCCAAATGGACCATGCCGGGTCGGGTCAAGTACATACCAGAAATAGTTATGGACTTAGACACCTTATCCAACATTGACATCCCAACCTTGCAGGATGTTAAGTCCTGGCTTGGGAAGTGTTTCGCTATGAAGGACCTTGGAGAAGCTGCCTATATCCTAGGGATAAGGATATTAAGAGAGAGGAGTAAAAGACTAATTGGACTTAGTCAAAACACTTACTTGGACAAGGTGTTGAAGAGGTTCAACATGCAGAATTCCAAGAAAGGTGACTTACCAATCCAACACAATGCTAAACTAAGTAAGACTCAGAGTCCGAGTACAGAGGCTGAGATAGTTGAGATGAGTCGATTACCATATGCTTCCGCTGTTGGCTCGATCATGTATGCTATAACTTGTACTCGCCCTGACGTGGCCTTTTCTTTGAGCATGGTCAACAGATATCAGGGGAAGTACCTGCGAAGGAATAAGGACTGGGTCCTTAACTTCGGTGGGGGTGATGACTTGAGAGTGATAGGGTACAGTGACGCCAGTTTACATACTGATAGGGATAGTTTCTGCTCTCAGTTGGGGTGGGTCTTTACCCTAAATGGAGGAGCAATTACTTGGAAAAGTTCCAAGCAGGAGACAGTAGATGATTCAACTTGCGAATCAGAGTACATAGCAGCAAGTGAAGCGGCGAAGGAGGCGATATGGCTGAAGAACTTCATTAGAGACCTTGGAGTTGTACCAGCTATAAAGGAGCCTATGGAGATTTTCTGTGACAACAATAGTGCGGTGGCCTTACTCAAGGAACCAATAGATCATGGCAGATCCAGACACATTGACAGAAAATATCACTTCATAAGACACAAGATAGAAGAAGGACTCCTCGTGGCAAAGAGGGTATCGTCAGAAGATAACCCAGCAAATCCCCTCACGAAGGAACTGACTAGGGTTAAGCATTTGCAGCATGCGAGGAGCATCGGGCTGAAGGACGATATTAGTTTCAATAATTAGATAGCTATTTTTGAAACTTGTAAAATGTAATTGACATTTGGTGATTAAATAAAAGTTGTTATTTGTTTATGAGTAAAGTGTTACTATCTTGTGTTAATCGTTTACTATTGTTTCAACTTTGCATGTTTTGACTTCCAGAATAATTACTTTATTCAAACTCTCCACAGTCAATCATACTTTGGAAGTAGGTATGAATCAAGACTGTCATGAATTGGGCTTGTAGATGTCTAAGGTGTTTATACATAGCAAGTGTTGCTGCAACATTCATGAGTGCTCATAAGTTATGAGTATTGGATTAAATCCACACTCACTTGTATCACTTCATGGAATTTATCTCGAGTGATCGTGAGACGGTAATATCATATAAGTCTTCAAACCTAGAGATATGAGTTGTTGTAACATCCTGTTATTTTCTGTTTGAAAAGTCAACTCTAGTCAACCAAAGTCAAACAAAAGTCCTTTTTATTGTTTGGGTTTTATTTAGGTTATGATAATAACCTTTATTTGCAAAAATCCTTATAATATCCATAGTTGAATTTGGACGGAAAAATGTTTGAATACCGAGAAACTTCGCATACTATTCATTGCCTCGGACCGCAAACACTTCGGCCCGCAAAGAGTTTACGGTCGTACACTCCTCGGACCGTAAACTCCTCGCAGCCGTAAACGAGACTTCGGCCGTAAACACCTTGCCGACTTCGGATCGTAAACACCTCGGCCGTAAACCCTCGCATATATATATATATATATATATATATATATATATATATATATATATATATATATATATATATATATATATATATATATATATATATATATATATATATATATATATATATATAAATTTTCTTCATTTTTCCTTCATTTCTCATATCCTCCAGTCAAGAACTCTCAAATTCTCTCAAGTATCATCAAGAACACTTCTAATTCTCACCAAATTTGTAAGTGATTCTTCCATTCCTAAGTTGATATCCTTGCTTAATCTAGTTAAAACCTATGATTTCATCCATGAAATCATCTCTTTTGGTTAGATCTTCAAGAACACCAAGAACATCAAGAACACACACTAGTTCTTTAGGTCGGGAATGCCCAATTAAAGCTTCAAAACGTAAGTATTCATCCATATACTAGTTATTCTATAGAAGCTCATAACATACACCCTCGAAAACAACCATTTCCCAAGAACATAAGAGTTTACGGCCATGAGCATCTCACTTGGCCATAAACTCAAGATCTTCTTAGGCCGTGAACATCATTGGCCATAAACACCAAAGGTGTGGCCGTAAACTCCAATGAGTGGCCATAAACTCCATTTAATTCCATCACATGTGATTGTAACATTTCAATCTAAGTGATTCCTAGTCCCTAAGAGGGTTTCTTAGCATAATTAGTTGTTTAAACACTAATTATATCCATATATGTATCATTATCTGCTTAATAGGATCCGTTGTGTTCAAGACTTCACTTGACACTTAGCATCCTACACCGATCTTACATTTGAATAACTTACAACAGGTGAGTTCATACCCCCATATTTTCATAGTTTTTACTGTTTTAAGGGGGGGGGGGGGAATACAAGTCTAACACAAAGCTTTTGTGTTATAAACAAGTGATTTCAAATATCTTATCAAAATGGATTTCAGTTATCATCAAATCAAATGATTTTCAATGTTTGTTTAAAAATGACATCAAGTCACCAAAATGAATTTCAAAATATCAAACTTCTTTTAAATGTTTTTATAAACTTATATTTCTCCCAAAAATCATACTAGTATACATATATGTATATAAATAAGATTTGAAAGGCTTATGACTGATAATACACTTTGGTTCCTTTTCCTTGTTTGGATGTAGGATTACAAGTATCAGTTATTTGTCCGAGTGTCATTTAAATTTTACTTATATATATTTGTATATGTATACAAGTATAAAAGTTTGTTCATTTAGTTTCAATTACCCTTTGTAACAAGTTGAGCAAGGGGTTACATTCATGAATACTAAGTATCAATACAGAAAGTACAAATAAATTATAATAGGTATAATTTATGATTCCCAGAACATTAATTCATGATTCAAGTATACTAGAATACATTGTTTTACAATAACAAAAGTTTGAATCAAAACTATTCAAGTGTATACATTCTTTCAGATACATGTTAAGAATACTAATTCAAGAACATACTATCAATCATTTATTTCAGAATGATTGGGTTTTCATAACTTTTATACATGTAACGTTTATATGCTTTTATGAGACCAGTAGTTCAGATTGTTTAATTCATTTTAAACAACATAGTTAAAGTCCTGACATTATAACCAAAATCTCCACTAGGGGATCGAAACAATGTGTGTATAGATCTATATTGGGATTGACAACCCCGCACTCGGACTGCTAGCTACAGTCAGGCATACACGTCTGTGAGTGACAATTGTTATCAACAGTTTTCAGCGCATTCATAGCGTTGGGTCAGGCCATCTAGTCAGTATGGTTATAATAACTCATTAAAAGATATTAACAATACGTTAGTGTATAATTAACTAAACTCATGTACATTTTCAAAGTACAAAGTTTACAAGATACAGTTTATAGTATTACATTACAGTTTACAATAACAGTTGGTGAAACCAGACATACGCTAAGATACAAGTTTACAAAAGGATTACAAATACAAAACATTGGTTTACAATTAGAACAATTCTATGTAACTAAAACTACTTTTCATATAAAGCAAAAAATATAGGATTTTCTGGAAACAATTTACATATTCAAGAAACAGAAAACATTCTTTCAAACATAAATACTTATGCACTCACTCAACTTTATGTTGATACTCTCTTTTCAAATTACTTGTATTCTCAGGGAACCAGTAGACAGGTACTCCCCGAGCTTTTGAGAAGATGGAGCTATTTATGTTTTGTCTTCTTCTTTTGTACAACTATTTATTTTCAATGTACAATGTTGAAACACATGTAAATACTTATACTTTTTAAATACAATGGTTGTTTGTACTCTGATTACTATAATGCATGTGTTGTGATACTACAAATGAAGTCCTCCACCCCCGGACGTTTCCGCCGTCTGGTTTGGGGGTGTGACAGATTGGTATCAGAGCATTGTTTATAGTGAACTCAGTATATCAATCCATAAAAGATATACAAACTATAAATACATTTGGGGCCAAGAGCTCTGACTACAAGTATACTTTTAAAAATTTAAAGTATTTTTACAAGAAGTATACTAACACTCATACTTACGAGTACAGTATCACAGTCATAAGAACTTAAAAGTATTTGAATGTTGGACATTACAGTCAAACCTGGGCAGTTATGTAATCATATCTGGGATTAATATAGCCTGATCAACTATATTGATTTGAGATATGACCAACATGTGTTTGGGAGTGATAGTGGTGTTGTGACATGTCTAAAACTTACCAACTATACATATTCAGAAGAACTCTAGAACAGAACATAAAGATTAAAATACTAGAGGGGTATTTTAGGCACTATATACTAATAACAAACATGTGAAAACAATAGAACAATTAAGGGTAGAACTATAAATATTAAGGGTATATTACAGTTATATATAATTAAAGTTATACAGACTTAGAATATGTGATTTAGCTTCATTTCCTGTTCCTTGTTCGGTTGTGGATTTAGAGTCGGGTCATTTAATCGAAGGTCGGTTATACCCAAGTTATATATAATTAGTATACACTTTATAGTTATAGAAATACCTAGAACAAGTTATACATAATACATTACTTGTTAACTGTAGGTCTCTTTTGTAGAAACTTGTATCCCTAATCAATCGTTACTAACTATATTCTATATCTCTTATCCCTATTCTCGCTTAGATAACAATGGCTGGATTTCACTTACTCGGAGACCCGTACTTCCCTGGTCAAGAACAAGATACAGAACCAGAAGAAAATCACGAAATTCCCTTAGATGATGATTTTGTAGAAAATTTTCCTGAAGAAAATGATTCCGAATCAGAAGCCTATAATCCACCACCAGTAGCCCAAAATCCTAACCCTCGTCCGGTTTTCCAAGGTCCGACACCTCCGTGGGTAGAAAGCTTAGAAACATGGAGTCAAGAGCAGGGTCAACCTATCCCATACAATGGAGACAGAAGCTTCTACAACCTGAGCGAAGGAGGCTTAGCAGACAGAGGTTTAGCGGCGGTCACGACGGTGCCACCTCCTCCACCACCTCCGCCACCACCTCCTCAGTTTCAGGTTGTAGAAGCTTATACAATGTTAATGAAGCACCGGTGCCACCTCCGCCACCACCTCCTCAGTTCGACCCCGCTATGTTCCAAGCGGCGGTCACGACGGCTGTAGCGGCTGCCATGTCTAATATTAATACTCCTGGTGCTTGTGGGTCGGGAGCTGGTGCACATCCTTCTAACCATGGCGAGAGTCATGGGCACTCACGAGAGTGCACTTATAAAGATTTTTCCAATGCCAAACCCAGGACCTTTAATGGAACCAGAGGAGTTATGGCATTAAGACAGTGGATAGAAAAGACAGAAGCAATTTTCGAAATCTGCTCCTGTCCTGAGAGCAGCAGGGTCAAATTTGCTGCTTGTACCTTTTCAGAAAGAGCTTTAACGTGGTGGAATGGCCATGTTAAGTCACTTACTCTGATAGTGGCTAATTCGATAAGCTAGGAGAACTTCAAAGCCATGCTTATGCGGGAATACTATCCGCGAGGAGAAGTTCAGAAACTCGAGCAGGAGCTCTGGGGTCTCACAATGGTTGGTTCTGATATATCAACCTATACTAGTAGATTCTGTGATCTGGAAATTCTTTGCATGGATATGGTTGCTCTGGAGAGCAAGAAGATTGAGAGATATATTTGGGGACTGTCGCCCCAAATTCAGTCAAGTGTTTTAGCTTCGAGGCCTGTTACTTTTGACAGTGCCAAAGAGCTGGCACAATCTCTTATCGACCACGGGGCCCATCAACACTCAGTGGTTTCTGCACCAGAACAACCGAAGGGAAACAACAACAACAACAATGACAACAACAACAACATGAAGAAGGGGAGGAACAAGAGGAAGGGAAAGTTTTGACAAGATTCCTCAAGGAAACAACAACTAGTTATAGTTAATGCTGCTACTGTACCTGCTGTTGTTCCTGTTAACCCAGTACCAGCTAAGCCTTATGCTGGTAATCTCCCCAAGTGCAACAAGTGCAATTTTCACCATAATGGAAATTGCAGGGAAATGCAGTGTCGTAACTGCAATAGAAAAGGGCATACTGCCCGATTTATTTAGAGCACCACCCCAACCACTTAACCAAGTACCTGCTGCTGGAGTAGGACAAGCATGCTACAATTATGGTGAAGTGGGAAATTTCAAGAAAGACTGTCCTAAAGCTGGAAATGTTGGTGGAGTTGGGAGAATTTTAGCCTTAGGTCACGAAGAAGCGGTAGCAAACCCTGCCGTAGTCACAGGTACGTTCCTTCTCAACAACACTTATGCATGCATTCTATTTGATTGTGGTGCCGAGAAGAGCTTTGTGAGCTATAATTTCAAACACTTGCTAAATCAAAACTCTCAACCATTAAAAGAAACATTCACAGTCGAAATGGCTAATGGAAAATCCGAATCCACCAACGATATATACATAGGATGTACTCTTACCTTGAATAACTTTTCGTTCCCAATAGACCTTATGCCGGTCTCTATCAAAAGTTTCGACGTCATAATAGGTATGGATTGGTTGTGTCCTAACCATGTTGACTACCTATGCTATGAAAGAGCCATTCGTCTGAACTTGCCAACTAACGAAACTCTTGTTATTTACGGCGACAAACCCATAACGAACCTCCAGATTATTTCTTGCATCAAGGCACATAAGTACCTTCGCAAAGAGTACTGTGCTTTCTTAGCTCACGTAGTAGACAAAAAGCAAGAAGTGAAAGACATATCGAGCATTCCTGAAGTCTGCAACTTTCCCGACATTTTTCCCAATGATCTTCCGGGAGTGCCTCCTAAACGACAAGTCGAGTTCAGAATCGACTTAATTACAGGGGCTACCCCAGTAGCCAAATCTCCCTATCGTCTTGCACCTTCTGAAATGTAGGAATTATCCAGTTAGCTTAACGAACTCCTTATCAAAGGTTTCATAAGACCAAGCTTCTCACCCTGGGGAGCACCGGTTTTGTTCTTGAAGAAGAAGGATGGATCATTCCGTATGTGCATAGACTACCGCGAGCTGAATAAACTTACCATTAAGAATCGATACCCTCTGCCTCGCATTGACGATCTGTTCGACCAACTTCAAGGTGCGAGCTACTTCTCAAAAATAGACTTAAGATTCGGGTATCACAAGTTACGGATTTTGGAGGATGACATTCCCAAAACCGCATTCAAAACTCGTTATGGTCATTATGAGTTCGTAGTGATGCCATTCGGATTGACGAATGCACCTGCTGTGTTCATGGATCTAATGAACAGAGTGTGTCGTCCAATTTTGGACAAATTCGTCATAGTCTTCATTGACGACATCCTTATCTACTCAAGAAGTGAAAAGGAACATGGCCAACATCTTCGTCAAGTTTTCCAAACTCTTAGAACAGAGAAACTCTATGCGAAGTTTTCAAAGTGTGAATTTTGGACCAGGAAGGTTGAATTCCTAGGTTACGTGGTCAGTTCAAAAGGAATACACATCGACCCTTCCAAAATTAAAGCAATTGAAAACTGGTCAGCACCCAAAACACCTACAGAAATCCGTCAAATCTTAGGTCTTGCTGGCTATTATTGCAGGTTCATCCAGAATTTCTCTCGAATAGCTAAACCTCTTACCACCCTGACGCAAAAGGGTGTAACTTTTAGCTGGGGAGAAAAATAAGAAACAACGTTCCAAACGTTGAAACGAGCTTTGTGTAGTGCACTGATCTTGTCTCTCCCTGAAGGGACAAAGGATTTCGTAGTGTACTGTGATGCTTCTAATCAAGGGCTGGGATGTGTTCTTATGTAGAGAGAAAAGGTTATATCCTATGCCTCAAGACAGCTAAAGACACATGAAGTCAATTATACAACACATGACCGTGAACTAGGAGCAGTAGTATTTGCTCTGAAGATCTGGAGACATTACTTATATGGCACGAAATGCACAGTATTCACGGACCATTAAAGTCTCCAGCATATCTTCAATCAGAAATAGCTAAACATGAGACAACGACGATGGGTGGAGCTACTGAATGACTACGATTGTGAGATTCTTTATCACCCTGGTAAAGCTAACGTAGTAGATGACGCCCTTAGTAGAAAAGAATACTTGGGATGCCGAGTAAAGTCGTTGACCATGACAATCCATTCATATCTGTCCACACAGATCAGAGAGGCTCAACTTGAGGCCTTAAAACCTGAAAATGTGGCAGGTGAAGCCTTAAGAGGAATGGATAAAAACTTCAAAGTCAGGGATGATGGAGTTTGTTGTTTCATGAACCGGATCTGGACACCAAAATTTGGTGGTTACAGAGACGTGGTTATGAATGAAGCATACAAAACCCGATGCTCCATTCATCCAGGTTCAGACAAGATGTATTTGGACCTCAAGAAACTATACTGGTGGCCAAACATGAAGGCCGAAATTGCTACCTTTATGGGCAAGTGCCTTACTTGTGCCAAAGTCAAGGTAGAATATCAGAAACCTTCAGGTTTATTGCAACAACCTAAAATCCCTGAATGGAAGTGGGAGCGGATTACAATGGATTTCATAACCAAGTTACCCAAGACATCGGGTGGTTATGATACTATTTGGGTAATCGTCGATAGATTAACCAAATCCGCACACTTCTTACCAATCAAAGAGACGGACAAGATGGAGAAGCTAACAAAAACCTACCTCAAAAAAATCGTTAGACTGCATGGTGTGCCAATATCTATTATTTCTGACCGAGATAGTAGATTCACTTCTCGTTTCTGGCAGTCTTTACAAAAATCTTTGGGAACTAGGTTGGACATGAGTACAGCCTACCATCCACAAAATGACGGACAAAGTGAGAGGACGATTCAAACTTTAGAAGATCTGGTGCGAGCTTGTGTGATAGACTTTGGTAAGGCATGGGATACTCATTTACCCCTTGTCGAATTCTCTTACAATAATAGTTATCACACTAGCATAAAAGCTGCTCCTTTCGAAGCTCTCTATAGCCGCAAGTGAAAATCACCTTTGTGCTGGGCTGAAGTGGGTGGCAAGCAGCTAGCTAGAAGCCAAATTCCTGAAAGTACTCTCACTGGTCCGGAAATCATTCGCGAAACCACGGAGAAAATCGTACAAATACGGGAGCGACTTAAAGCTTCCAGAGATAGACAGAAAAGCTACGCTGACAAAAGAAGAAAACCTTTGGAGTTCCAGGTTGGTGACCGCATCATGTTGAAGGTCTCCCCCTGGAAGGGCATGATACGCTTTGGAAAGCATGACAAGTTGAATCCAAGCTATATAGGACCATTTGAGATTCTTACTAGAATCGGTCCCGTAGCTTACAAACTCCGACAACCTCAAGAACTAAGTAACATACATCCTGTTTTCCACGTCTCAAACTTGAAAAAGTGTCTGTCCGACAAGACTCTTGTTATCCCACTAGACGAAATCGAGATCGACGAGAGGTCAAGCGAACAAAGCAAGGCCGTATTCCTATAGTGAAGGTTCGCTGGAATGCTAAGCGGGGACCTGAATTCACTTGGGAACGCGAGGATCAAATGAAACTGAAATATCCTCGTCTTTTCGCTTAGTTATTTGTATTTGCTTAATTGCTTAAACTCTAATTTCGGGACGAAATTCTCTCTAACGGGGGGATAATTTAACATCCCGTTATTTTCTGTTTGAAAAGTCAACTCTAGTCAACCAAAGTCAAACAAAAGTCAACTAAAGTCCTTTTTATTGTTTGGGTTTTATTTAGGTTATGATAATAACCTTTATTTGCTAAAATCCTTATAATATCCATAGTTGAATTTGGAAGGAAAAATGTTTGAATACCGAGAAACTTCGCATACTATTCATTGCCTCGGACCAGAAACACTTCGGGCCGGAAAGAGTTTACGGCCGTACACTCCTCGGACCGTAAACTCCTCGCAGCCGTAAACGAGGCTTCAACCGTAAACGCCTTGCCGACTTCGGACCGTAAACACCTCGGCCGTAAACCCTCACACACACACACACACACACACATATATATATATATATATATATATATATATATATATATATATATATACATATATATATATATATATATATATATATATATATATATATATATATATATATATATATATATAAATTTTCTTCATTTTTCCTTCATTTCTCATATCCTCCAGTCAAGAACTCTCAAATTCTCTCAAGTATCATCAAGAACACTTCAAACTCTCACCAAATTTGTAAGTGATTCTTCCATTCCTAAGTTGATATCCTTGTTTAATCTAGTTAAAACCTTTGATTTCATCCATGAAATCATCTCTTTTGGTTAGATCTTCAAGAACACCAAGAACATCAAGAACACACACTAGTTCTTTAGGCCGGGAATACCCAATTAAAGCTTCAAAACGTAAGTATTCATCCACATACTAGTTATTCTATAGAAGCTCATAACATACACCCTTGAAAACAACCATTTCCCAAGAACATAAGAGTTTACGGCCATGAGCATCTCCCTTGGCCGTAAACTCAAGATCTTCTTAGGCCATCAACATCATTGGCCATAAACTCCCCTTGGCCGTAAACACCAAAGGTGTGGCCATAAACTCCAATGAGTGGCCGAAAACTCCATTTAATTCCATCACATGTGATTGTAACATTTCAATCTAAGTGATTCCTAGTCCCTAAGAGGGTTTCTTAGCATAATTAGTTGTTTAAACACTAATTATATCCATATATGTATCATTATATGCTTAATAGGATCCGTTGTGTTCAAGACTTCACTTGACACTTAGCATCCTACAACGATCTTACATTTGTAACTTACAACATGTGAGTTCATACCCCCATATTTTCATAGTTTTTCTGTTTTAAGGGGGGGGGGGGGGGGATACAAGTCTATCACAAAGCTTTTGTGTTATAAACAAGTGATGTCAAATATCTTATCAAAATGGATTTCAGTTATCATCAAATCAAATGATTTTCAATGTTTGTTTAAAAATGACATCAAGTCACCAAAATGAATTTTAAAATATCAAACTTCTTTTAAATGTTTTTATAAACTTATATTTCTCCCAAAAATCATACTAGTATACATATATGTATATAAATAAGATTTAAAAGGCTTAGGGCTGATAATACACTTTGGTTCCTTTTCCTTGTTTGGATGTAGGATTACAAGTATCAGTTATTTGTCCGAGTGTCATTTAAATTTTACTTATATATATTTGTATATGTATACAAGTATAAAAGTTTGTTCATTTAGTTTTAATTACCCTTTGTAACAAGTTGAGCAAGGGGTTACATTCATGAATACTAAGTATCAATACAGAAAGTACAAATAACTTATAATAGGTATAATTTATGATTCCCAGAACATTAATTCACGATTCAAGTATACTATAATACATTGTTTTACAATAACAAAGGTTTGAATCAGAACTATTCAAGTGTATACATTCTTTCAGATACATGTTAAGAATACTAATTCAAGAACATACTATCAATCATTTATTTCAGAATGATTGGGTTTTCATAACTTTTATACATGTAACGTTTATATGCTTTTATGAGACAAGTAGTTCAGGTTGTTTAATTCATTTTAAACAACATAGTTAAAGTCCTGACATTATAACCAGAATCTCCAGCAGGGGATCGAAACAATGTGTGTATAGATCTATATTGGGATTGACAACCCCGCAATCGGACTGCTAGCTACAGTCAGACATACACGCCTATGAGTGATAATTGTTATCAACAGTTTTCAGCGCATTCATAGCGTTGGGTCAGGCCATCTAGTCAGTATGGTTATATCATTAAAAGATATTAACAATACGTTAGTGTATAATTAACTAAACTCATGTACATTTTCAAAGTACAAAATTTACAAGATACAGTTTACAGTATTCCATTACAGTTTACAATAACAGCTGGTGAAACCAGACATACTCTAAGATAGAAGTTTACAAAAGGATTACAAATACAGAACATTGGTTTACAATTAGAACAGTTCTATGTAACTAAAACTACTTTTCATATATACATCAGAAAATATAGGATTTTCTGGAAACAATTTACATATTCAAGAAACAGAAAACATTCTTTCAAACATAAATACTTATGCACTCACTCAACTTTATGTTGATACTCTCTTTTCAAATTACTTGTATTCTCAGGGAACCAGTAGACAGGTACACCCCGAGCTTTTGAGAAGATGGAGCTATTTCTGTTTTGTCTTCTTCTTTTGTACAACTATTTATTTTCGATAGGCAATGTTGAAACATACGTAAATACTTATACTTTTTAAATACAGTGGTTGTTTGTACTCTGATTACTATAATGCATGTGTTGTGATACTACAAATGAAGTCCTCCACCCCCAGACGTTTCCGCCGTCTGGTTTGGGGGTGTGATAGTTGTTGACTATGAGTTGGTTGTATATTGATTGTACGAAAACGCATCAGTAACTTGATGTTATAAAACGTGCTCCTGTGTGTGATTCAACAAGTAGTTAGTACAAGCATATGATTCGTAGTTTATCTAATCCGTTTAGTCCTTGGAGGATTAAAAGCGATATCTTGGGCCCCTCGATGATTTTGTTTTGACCTATGTACCGGGCCTGGTCAGAACCTAATTGATGTGTTCAATTTAGTTCTATATCAAACAAATCGGAAATCGGGAAACAAACTGCTGGATAATAAGTACGACGTTGGTCCATGTATTTGTCCGGCTGATATCTTGAACAGAGGATTATGTGATCACTTATCTAAAATGGCACTTCATAGTTCGACAGAGTTTTAAGAGCTACGATTGCTGGTCGATTCCTGAAGTCATACTTCAACTATAGTTATCAGACTTATCCAAGTGGGAGACTGTTGGATAAGGTGTCTAAGTCCATAACTATATTTGGTATGTACTTGACCCGACCCGGCATGGTCCATTTGGGTTGCACTTTACCGAAACAATTTGTATGGATAGTCTTTTGAGAATAGTATATTTATGATTTATTAATATATTATAAGCTATAATATATTAATATGAAATCATATTATTTAATTAGTATTGATCAAGAATTAATTTGGAATTAATTTAGTGATCAAAAGGTAACTAATTAGATATGGACTCTTTTATATATAGAATGGGCCAATGTTTATTTAGGATGGGCTAAGCTTGCATGGATGTCCATGGAGATTTTAACCCATGGATCCAATGGAAATGAAAGGTCATGGGTATTAGGGTTTACATGGATGTAACCCTAATCCTCCATACTATATAAAGAAGTCCAAGGCTCTAGAAATCGACACTAGTGTGTGAGATAAGAAAGCATAGCCGATTTCTAAGAGTGATCATATTTTCTCAAGTCTTCCAAGTTGTTGTGGTGATTTATGATTCCACTTGAGGCATTCACATTATTGGTGTTAGGCTCTTAAAGCTCCAAGCAATCAACTACAAGAAAAGGTACGTATTTCTATCTAGTTTTTATTGTATAAGAACCTAAAATTGCATGCTAGATAGGACAATGCTTTGGAAATCAATTTTGCATGTATAATAGAGAAAACATAGTTCCAAAGCATCTAGGGTTGTATGTGAACCTTAAGGTTGTTAGGATGCTCAAAACCCTTCAAAAGTACCATGATATCAGACATAGATTTGAAGAAGGTCATCTCATAGTGAAAAAAGTTTCATCGGAAGACAATCCTACAGATCTTCTCACAAAGGCTCTGAGTAGGATTAAACATAGTCAACATGCTAGGAGCATTGCTTTGAGATATGACATTAGTTTTAGTAGTTAGATGATTAATTTGAAACTTGTAATAGAATAAATGTAATTGATTTTGGTGATTAAATAATATAGATTATTTATGAGTTTTTTTACTGCCTTTATGAGTTATTTCTTCTTGTGTTTTGTTTTGCATGTTTAACTTCCTGAATAATTTGATTATTCGAAGCTCCACAGTCGCACATACTTTAGGAAGTAAGTAGTGAATGAAGACTGTCATGAATATGATTGTAGATTGTCTAAGGAGTTTATACATAGCAATTATGTCGCTAAAATGTTCACGAGTACTTAGAAAATGGAGATTTGAGTATTGGATAAACCCACACTTAGAGAATTACTTCGTGGATTCTGTCACTAGTAATTATGAAACGATAATATCTTATATTCTTAAAATGGAGATATATGAGTTGTAATTTACAAGTCGTTTGTACATTGGTATTGCATAAACACATCCGTAATTTGATGTTATAAAACGTAGTATCATGTATGATTTGGTGAGTAAAGGATACAAGCATATGAACCAAAGTTTATTCGTTCCTTTTCCCTAACGGGAAAAGCGATATCTTTGGGCCTCTCGGTGATTTGGTGTTGACTTCTAATGTTGGGCCCAACGAGGACTAAATTGATGTGTTCAATTAGAAGTCTTATGACGTCATCACAAATAAGGAAATCGGGAAACAGAATTTCGGAAAATGAGAATGATTTTAATCCATGTCTCATATGTAATGCCCGTGTTTCTAGGCTAGACATTAATATTGACATAATAGTCTAGGTTAACCTTTGTAACTCATTTAGAAGAAATGAAAAGGAATTATGTGAATATTATGTGAAAATTATGTGTTTTATGCTTAATTATTAGGGTTTAATTAATTAAGAATAAAAATGAGCGTCGAAAATAAATATTAGATAAAGCCGATATTTATTAAGAAAGTTGTAGTGGTCGTGACAAGGATTACGGATATATAAAGAATGCCGAAATCCGAGTTATAACGAAGAAGTTATGACCCGTCGAAGTTTCTTGACAAAACCGGCACGGTGCCGAATGACATAAAAAGTGAGTTTTTGATAAACTACTTTTTAGCTTTAGCAACCTAAACGAAAGTCGTAGTGTTCGTTAAACCGAAAGTATGTATAAAAAAACGCCCAAATCTGACTTCGTATGAGGAAGTTATGATTTTTCTAAGTTTCAGCTTAGTAGTAGACAACTAAAAACTCGAATTTTAGATCGAGTGATTTTTAGCCGACACAACCTAAACGAGAATCGAAGGTCTCGTAAATAGTAGTACAACGGTAAAAAGACAGACGAAAACGGACGTCGGATGAAGAACTTATGAATTTTTAACGGATTTCCCGTCCTGGTCTGTTAAAAATAATAATATAAAAATTAAAGTCAAAATTAGCCGACGAAGTCTAAACAGAAGTTGTAGAGCATAAGTTTACCTATGCGTGCATATAAAGAACGTCAAAAACGAAGCTCGTATGAGAAAGTTATGGATTTTACAAGATTAGGCACAATTTTTGAGAATTTTCGCATGAATAGTGCCAGCCACGTCACCCTCGCTCTGAGCTGGCCACGTATCCGAAGCAGCTGCGTGGCGCGTCCGAGAAGCGACGTATGTCGCACAAGTGTCCGATCTGATGCGTCATCCGAAGCCAGCTACCAACGGGTGTCACCTGCTGATTCGACCGAAGGTGCGGCCCAGTGAGAAGATGACGCGCCTTGCATCGGTGGCAGGTCCGAAGCGAGCCACGTGCCTCGCCTTCACATCCGACGTGTGCAGCCCTCGCAAGTCCGACGCGTGTTCCACCTTCCCTTCCGCCGAAGTCTTCTCGCAGCCTATAAATAGGAGGGTGCGAACCCTCCCGGCTAATGTTGGAAATTCTTACATTTTTACACCCTAAACCCATTTTTAACCTATTTCAACTTCCCCAAAAGCCCCGGGATTAATTCCAACGCCCGTAACACGTCCCGGAGTGCCCGAGAAGCCCGAGAAATTTATTTTTTCGGTTTCGAAGCCCGACCCTCGCAGAGCCCGATTTTTCAATAAAACTCCCGGTTTTATTGAAAACGATCGTTTTAGGAAACGAAGTGCTGCCCGATTATCGTTAAATCAAGTGAGTGTATAGTCACTTTCACCTTACACATATATATGAAGTATTTTCTTTAAAATATGTGCTATGTGTAATTATATTAATTGTTTAATTAAGGTGACTGTTGAATAGATGTTTTATACAAGTTTTAAAATGTATATGTATTTTTATCTACAAATATGTTGGGTAAAACATGGGTAGATGAATTAGATGATGTGCGATGAAATAAAAAGTGATGAGAGGTATTGATGTTTGAGATGATCTAGTCATCTAGCAGAGTATAGACAACGGCCACAGACTATTTTAGATAGTCCAGTGGAACGTTAGCAGACTCGTAATCGGTAGGTATGTTTGAACTATATGTTCATAAGGTGTTCTCGAACTATATGTTCATTAGGTGTTTTTGAACTATGTGTTCATCCGTTAGTTCTTCTTTTTGACACTATTACGTGTCGGGGTATGGGAGCGTATGGGAGTACTTTATTAGTATTTTCCCTATACTATTATTTTGAAGAGCTTTGGAGTCTTTGTTTCTTTTATGAAGTGATCGGATGAGCTTCATGAGTCAGCGTTTCCATTGCCGGATGGGGTGCGTCTGAGGGTTACATATCTCACGATATTCAGACCACAGCCTAGGCATTAGTCGGTGTTTCCATTCTCGATGCCGGATAGGGTGAGTCTGGGGGTTACATATCTCACGATATTCAGACCACAGCCTAGGCATTAGTCGGTGTTTCCATTCTCGATGCCGGATAGGGTGAGTCTGGGGGTTACATATCTCACGATATTCAGACCATAGCCTAGGCATTAGTCAGTTTTTCCATTCTCGATACCGGATAGGGTGAGTCTGGGGGTTACATATCTTACGATATTCAGACCACAGCCTAGGCATTAGTCAGCGTTTCCATTCTCGATGCCGGATAGGGTGAGTCTGGGGGTTACATATGTCACGATATTCAGACCACAGCCTAGGCATTGATAACTACCCCTGACTTAATTGTCTTGTGGTTCTTTCTTTTACGAACGAAGGTTCGTGGTTAAACTTATTCCATTCATTTGATGTCTTCTTCGATCCTCATTTGCTGCTAGGGAATTTCCGAAGCAGTTTCGTTAGTTGGTTGTTCATATCGATCCTTTAGGCTAGATCTAGTAAGATCACTGTATAGGATCAGTATGTGGGGATCGACGTTGTTAGTGCTTGTAGTATAAACCTTGGGCAGCGATGGACTTCGTGCTTATTCCTTAGGATGAATCCTTAGGAATGAGTGATAGTTGATTCTTAGGGTAAATCCTTAAGAAATAAATAAGAATATGGGGTTTGGGTAATTGGGTTGATTGTTTGATGTTTAAGCATAATAAATTTACTTATTGTGGGTTGAAAACCCTATATGCTCACCAGGTTCCCAAGCCTGACCCACTCAGTTTATTTGTATCACAGGTATCGATCCGAAGTTGCTTTACACTGAGAGATTAAAAGAGAAGTAGATCACTAGTGTAAATGAATGTAAGTTTTGTTTATGCTTATGTTTTTGTATTGACAATGACATCCCAATGGTTTAAGTGAATAAAATACATTTCTTCGGAAATGATTTGATAACATATTTATCATGTTTTCTGGGAACATTCCGCAACACTTTTAATCAAATGATTACTCTGAAATTATTTTAAAAGCATAAATTAAACCGGTCTTTTCTGGCCGTGAAATTGGGGATGTCACATCATATCCATACGATATCTTGTAGAACGGAAGAATATTTAATCACTTATCTAAAGGACAAATATTTGATCAGATCAAAGTTCGACAATTGCTTTGGAAAGCACCCTTTGCTGTTTAATTTAGAAGTTATACCTATAATTTAGTTTTAGAATTATCCAAATGGGAGACTGTTGGATTAGGTGTCTAAGCCAATAACTAAATTAGTATAATCTTGAATTATTAGCAATGTCCTTTTGGGTTGCCTCAAGCCTAGTAACTGACTGGAATGCTTTTTGGAGAGAGAGAATGATTTATTAATTGATTATATGGTTAATAAATTAATTAGAAATAAAAAAATGATTTATTAATATTTATGAGAATAATATATTAATTAGAAATAGTATTGTTTAATTAAAAATTAATCAAAAACTAATTGGAATTAATTGGATTAATTAAAAGTACAAGGACTAAAGGTGATAATGTTAAAAAGTTGAAAATTGACCAATTCTAGAACCTCCTAGGGGGGGGGGGGACGGTTTCTATAAGAGGTTTAAGGACCTTTTCTTGGGCATTAAGGAAGTGTACGAATCCTTAGGGAGCATAAAAAGGGATAAGGGTTATCCAAGGAAACATACCTTATCCTAGCATCCCTAGTCACCTATATACATGCCTTATGGGATTCATATTTTCGTCCATCCCTTCTCTAAGAGCTAAAGAAGAAAATACTCTACCCTATCCTCTCTCCTCTTAAGCCTCCAACTTTCTAGGGTTTAGGTGTGAGCCATTAGAGGCACGAGACTTCTGGTGCTTTCTTTCTGAAGACCAACAAGGAAGGATTACTAGTTTATTTGATATAATAAAATAAGGTATGAATTTTTCCAATAACCCTTTCTTATTTTCAAAAATAGCAATGTACTTTAGGGTTCTTGATATTCAATAGTTGTTTGCAAATCATAGTGAGAACATAGATCCTTTAGGGTGCATGTGAACTTAGGGTTTATGTTTTTCCGTCAAAATAAAAATTATATAACATATAAAATCCATCATGTAGGGGATTGTTGACCTTACATCAGAGGGTTTAGGTCTCGTATTGGGGTAGTGTACGGCATGTACTAATGGAGGAAGCACACAAGTCAAGATTTTCTATTCATCCGGATGCGATGAAAATATATAGATATTTCTGACACGATTATTGGTGGCCCTGTATGAAGCGGGATATGGCCTGGTACATGGAGAGGTGCTTGACTTACAGGAAAGTCAAGGCCAAGCATCAACGGCCTCACGAAAAAATGGATCCGTTGGGTATTCCTGTTTGGAAATGGGAAGAGATCACGATGAACTTCATCACGAAGTTGCCACGGACAACGCGAAGGGTGGATTCGATTTGGGTCATTGTGGATCGATTGACCAAGAGTATATATTTTATTCCCCTTCAGAAGAGCATCTCTGCGGAGAAGTTGGAAGACATTTATATCCAATAGGTTGTGGCACGACATGGGGTTCCAGTATCAACAGTCTCGGATCGGGATGTACGCTTCACTTCCAGATTTTGGAAATGATTTCATGAGGATTTGGGTATTCACCTGCACTTCAGCACAACTTTTCATCCGTATAATGATGGTCAGAGTGAGCTGACTATCCAGACTTTAGAGGATATGTTGCGGGCTTGTGTGTTGGATTTCGGCGGTACCTGAGATACGTATCTTCCACTGGTTGAGTTTTCTTACAACAATAGCTACCATGCCAGTATTAATCGACCTCCTTTTGAGATGCTCTACAGGAGGAAGTGTCGAACCACGATTTGTTAGGGCGAGGTCGGTCAGCGAGTCATGGGTATCATGGAGGTGCTGCTCCGTACTACTGAGTTGATCCAGCAGGTACGCGGGAGGTTGTAGACTGTGCAGAGCCGCCAGTAAAGTTATGCTGATAAGTGGTGGTTAGATTTAGAGTTTTAGGTCGGGGATATGACACTCCTGAAGGTTAGATTGAGGTACTTTATAACTATTTTCTTTTATGTTGAGCGCTATCACGACGTGGTGAAGGACCACTACGACCTGGCAAGTCAAGATTTAAACGCATGTTCATTTTAGCCACAATGGCGTGGCTACAGCTTGATGGTAAAAACCCTAATTTTTTTTAGGTTTTCTCCCTATTTAAAGGAATGGGGATGCTAGGTTTAGCCCATCCTTAGCCTCCTCAAGTCTTGAAGAAACCCTAATTTCTTCCCTCCATTGTTTAAGCTCATTTTGGTACTCTTGGAAGCTTTTGAAAGAAGAAGGAGTAATTATTGAGCTAGGATCTAGCAAACAAGTTTCCATTATTTACCTTGGCACTCTTCTGGACCTTTTTTAAGTGTCCTAAACTTGACTTCTATCATGTTAAGATGCAAGATCTTGAGCTTTGTTCCACAACCTTCTTATTTTAGTTAGTTAGAATGGTGGGATCTCATAAAGTTTGCAACTTTAAGAATCTATGGGTCATTTGGTGTAGTTTGTGGCTTGGATCTGAAGTTTGGTTGTATTTTGAAGCCATGCATGAGATTTAGGTCAGAAACTCTCATTTTGACCTAATATGGGTTCAAGACATGTATTAGACATGCATGTCTATAAAGCACCAACTTTCATGTTGGTTTTAGTGTTAGAAACACTTTTGAAAAATATGGACTTCAGACTTAAAGGAATAAGTGCTTAATGGTTAAGTTCATGTCTTGTGGAACCTAAGGTTTAGTTTTGGACTTCTTTGGATGGTCCTAATGGGTAAAGTTAGAAACTTTATCCTTCTAGATCATGTTTTGAGTTAGATCTGAGCTATGAAGCTCATGGGGTTGAAGAAAACAACTTACTCAACTAAGCTGTTTGGAACCCAATTACCAAGACGAGGCATCAGGTCACCACGTTGTGGCGACTAGGGTCAGATCGTCTGTTTTGTCCTTTAGGGAGCGTGATGTGGCCAAGGATGGCCACAACGTGGTGAGTTAACGTTGACCGTTGACTTTGACCTTTGACTTGCATTGACTTTTGTGACAACCCGGAACTTCTTCCTTGTACATCTAGTCGATTCAATCAATGATAAACTTGTTTTGTTAACTTCTAGCACGGTTTAAGGGTTCATTTAAGTATTCTAAGCTTGGGTACGTTCAAAGTTGAGGTTAGGAATGAGTCAACACGTCGTATAGTGACAAAACGGGGCCATACACTCCTTTAGGAGGAGTGTACGGCCGTACACATGGGTGTGCGGCCGTACACCCACCTCATGGCAGCACACCCACCCCTATATAAAGCGTAGACCCCTTTCCTTTCATTCCTTTCACTCCTTGGCCGCACACTACACCATTCTCTCAAGCTTCTTCAACCGTGAACCCTCCAAAGCTTCAAGAACGTGAGTAATTCATCCTCTAACTTGATATCCTTGAAAGACCACTCTATCTAAGCCTTAATACTATAAGATTCTTCATGTTCTTCATGTCTTGAAGAGAGTACGGTCGTACACCTTCATAAGGTGGGCCGTACACTCCTAAAGGACCCTCCAAAGTGAGAGTTTGACATTTATCTTCGAGTTGGACATGACCCTAGCCTTGCTGCACCTTAAAGTTGGCATTTTGGACACAAACAGGAAGGGTGTACGACCGCACACCCCTGTGTACGGCCACACACACCTTTGTGCGGTAGAACACTCCTTTGTGCGGCATCACACTCCCTTGTGCGGCAGCACACACCTTTGTGCGACCACACACACACACCATAGGACCGCAAACCCACTTCTATGACCCCTAACTTGCACTACGACTAAGTAAGGACCTAGAACACTTCATGGATGCAAGTATGAACCTTGAAAACACCTCAAAGACAACTCCCATAATGAGTGTACGGCCACACACCCCATGGGTCGCACACCCATGGTCGCACACACCTTTAAGGTGGCCATACACCTCCGTTACTCAACCCTACAAAGTTCTAACACTTAGTGGAAGTGGTTCCAAGTCCGTAGAGTGGTTCTCTATCGCATCCAGTTGTGAAATACCTTCATTTGACTCCTATATGTGTCATTACATGTTAATTAGGATCAAATTGTGTTCGAGGCTCCACTTGACATTCAACATCTCATACCGATCTTTCATTCAAACCACTCGCTCAAGGTGAGTTCATACCCCTACATTTTCCGAGTTTTTAATGTTTTCATGGGGGGGGGGGATACAAGCCAAACACAACTAATTTTATGAAAGTTACACAAATGGATTTCAGTAAACGTAAAACGGACGAAATCAGTACAAAAACACAGTTTCTACAGTTTTACGAAATACTTTAGATATTTTATCCCTTATGTATTATGCTGAGCATAAGGGACGTTTTCAACGTACGAACTTAACCACATATTCTTCAGAACAATACATGATTTACACTTACAAACACACAAACTATAATAGGTATAGTTTGGGAATTCATACTACAGTTTACGAACTCATATCTTATAAACCTTTCAATTATTTACAAAAAGGGTTTTCAGCATTATTACTTGTAGATGTGTTAGTCTAAGTTGGAGACACGTCCTTGGTAACACTCACCACCGAAACAGAGTATAGGACTAGTACTTGTGATCAAAATCTCTTGTATGGAGAGCGTGACTGTTGTGTATAGATCTATACGGGACTGACTATCCCGCACCTTGCTGCTAGCTATAGTAGGACCGGCAGGTCTACGGATGACAAAGTCATAAAAGATACTGGTGCCCGATTTGCGCCATATCAAGTCAAAGTATGGTCATGACACTCACAATGTAGATAACATCGATTTACTTATGTAATAATAACACACGAATGATACTTGTTAGTACAAGTACGGACAAATACATGGTTTCTCAAGGAAAACTAATACTATTATACGTACTGGTAGTAACCAGGTTTTTCAAACAGAACATCTCATACAACGGTTTTTCCTACAATGTTCATCCTACAATACATCTAGCGGTAGTCCAATCATACAACATTTTACTAAAATTCTCTCACTTTTACTAATGAAAATATCAGATTTTCTTGGAGTCATGCAAACATTTTTAGAGTTAACAACCAGTGTTCAATATACAAACAATGCATATGAACTCACCAGCTTTATGCTGATACTCTTTCAAAACTGCTTGTATTCTCAAGAAATCAGTAGATAGGTACTCCTGGAGTCTGAGAAGTCGGAGCAATAAAGTCATGTCTTTATATTTACTTACAGTTATGATGTATTCGAACAAGACTTAAACATATGTAAACCTTTTTCATACATGTATTCAATGTTTGGTTGTGTTTACTATGATTGCTATGATACAATTGTTGTGATACTACACATGACGTCCTCCACCCCAGAACGTTTCCGCCGTTCCGGTTTTGGGGTGTGACACATTGGAATCAGAGCTCTTGTTTATAGTGAACTAAGTATATCGAACCTTACATGGTATACAACTATAAACACTAAGGGGATGAAGCGCTCTGAAAACTAAAAGTATATTTTCAAAATATAAAGTATTTTGTAAAAAGTATACGAGTATGCATACATAACAGAACCAAAGTCATAGATAGAACGAAACAAAAGTATTTGGATGTTGGGACATTGCGGTTAAACCTGGGCAGTTATGTAATCATGTCTAGGGTCAATATAGCCTGATCAACTATATCTATTCGAGACATGACCAACATGTGCTTGGGAGTGACTGTGGTGTTACAGCAAGTCTAAAACTTACGAAGAACAAAAACATCCAACATAAAATACTATAGGAGTATTTTAGCTAGAACCAAATTCAGTATATAGATTTATTCCAAGTGTTGCTACCACTTTCTTCTTAAGCGATAGCTTACGTGCATTAGTAACCTTTCTGTGCTTATCGCTTGGTAGAACACTTTTATTATCAGGATGAGATATATCTTGTTTCATATATCTTGAGGACTTACCATCGTCTTCTTCCTGGTTGTTTCCAGAACAAGATGCCTCCCCAGAGAAGACCCATCAGAAGGAACAACAACACTCTGCCACCACCACCCCCTCAGTTCGACCCCGTCATGTTCCAGGCAGCAGTTACAGCCGCCGTGACTGCAGCAATGGCACAAGTGAACTCGGGTGGGGCAGGAGGTGGAACCGACCCTCAAAGACAAGACGGAAGTCAGGGACATCAAAAAGAGTGTTCCTACAAGGACTTCATGACCGCAAAAACCAAGTCCTTCGACGAAAATGGAGGTGTTATCGCTCTAACTAGATGGTTCGAGAAGATCGAATCCATCTTCAAAATTTGCGCCTGTTTTGAAGCAAACAAGGTGAAGTTTGCCGCCTGCACTTTCACCGACAGAGCTTTGACCTGGTGGATTGGTCAAGTAAAATCCCTGACTCTGCTAGTGGCAAATTCCATGGGTTGGGAAAGACTGAAGGAACTCATGCTTACGGAATACTGCCCGAGGGGCGAGGTGCAAAAGTTGGAGCACGAACTCTGGAACTTGAAGATGAAGGGTTCCGACATCGCTGCCTACACCGCTAGATTCTGTGATCTGGCTCTCCTTTGTCCGGGAATGGTTACCCCGGAAAGCAAGAAAATTGAGAGGTACATATGGGGACTGACGACCCCAACCAAAGGAAATGTCTTGGCTGCTAGACCGACTACATTTGAAAGCGCCAAGTGTCTGGCGCAGACTCTGATCGATCATGGAGTTGATCTAGATGAGGTAGCAGCGGTCTTCGAGTCCCAAAAGGAGAGTCGCGGGAAGAAGAAGAAATTATGGAACAAGCGAAAGGGCCAGTCTTCTCAGGAGCCCTCCAAGAAACAAAAAATAGTGGCAGTCTACGCTGCTACCACTCCCGCTGCTGCTCCAACCACCCAAGCTCCTACCGGTGTTTATGGTGGGAAACTACCTCTGTGCAAAAAGTGTAACTTTCATCATCATGGACCCTGCCGTGATCTGAACTGCAACAGCTGTGGAAAGAAGGGACATACAGCTCGATTCTGCAGGACACCAGCCCAACCAACCAACCAGGCTCCGGGAGCGGGCGCTGGTCAAGCTTGCTATGGCTGCGGAGAGGTTGGTCACTTCAAAAGGAATTTCCCCAAGGCAACAACAGCTGGCAACACAGGGAGGGTGCTAGCTATGGGCCAGGAGGAAGCAGTCACTGATCCTACCATTGTTACGGGTACGTTCCTCCTTGACAACTCTTATACATGCGTTCTTTTCGATTCTGGTGCGGAGAGAAGTTTTGTTAGTCATGCATTCAAACATCTAATCAAATGTAAATCCCAACCTTTAACCGAAACATTCACCGTCGAGATGGCTAACGAAAAGAAAGAGAGCACTAACGACATATTCATAGGCTGTACTCTTACCCTAGACAATCATTCCTTTCCCATCGATCTTATGCCAGTCTCCATAAAAAGCTTTGATGTCATAATCGGCATGGATTGGTTGAGCCCCAATCGTGCTGATATCCTTTGCTACGAGAAAGCTATCCGTCTCAATCTTCCCTCTGGTGAAGCCCTCATGGTTTACGGGGATAAACTCAGTTCGAACCTTCGTATCATTTCATGCATCAAGGCTCAGAAGTATCTACGGAAGGAATGCCATGCATTCCTAGCTCATGTTGTTAATGAAACACAAAAAGTTAAAGACCTCGAGAGCATCCCCGAAGTCTGCAACTTTCCTGATGCCTTCCCAGAAGACCTTCCAGGAATTCCTCCCGAGCGTCACGTCGAGTTTTGTATCGACTTAATCCTCGGAGCTACTCCTGTAGCTAAATCCCCATATCGTTTAGCGCCAACAGAAATGCAAGAATTATCTAGTCAGCTCAATGAGCTGATCAACAAGGGATTCATAAGGCCGAGTTCCTCACCCTGGGGAGCTCCGATCTTATTCGTGAAAAAGAAAGACGGATCCTTCCTGATGTGCATTGACTACCGAGAACTATACAAGCTGACCATCAAGAACCGTTATCCCTTTCCCAGAATTGACGACCTCTTCGATCAACTTCAGGGAGCCAATTACTTTTCGAAGATAGATCTAAGATCAGGGTATCATCAGCTGCGGGTTCACGAGAATGATGTGCCCAAGACAACATTCCGAACTCGCTATGGACACTACGAGTTTGTAGTAATGCCCTTTGGTCTGAGCAACGCACCGGCGGTATTCATGGATCTAATGAATCGGTTGTGCCGCCCTTTCCTAGACAAGTTCGTGATCGTGTTCATTGACGACATACTTATCTATTCACGGAGCGAAGATGATCATAAACATCACTTGAGACTAGTGCTAGAAACACTAAGGGCGGAGAAACTATATGCAAAATTCTCAAAGTGTGAGTTTTGGATCAGCAAGGTAAACTTTCCTTGGTCACGTGGTTAGTGAGGAAGGCATACACGTGGACCCTTCCAAAATCAAAGCGATTAAGAATTGGTCTGCACCAAAGACACCCACAGAAATCCACCAATTCTTGGGTTTCGCTGGCTATTATCGCAGGTTTATCCAAAACTTTTTCAAAATCGCTAACCCTTTAACCACCCTGACACAGAAAGGTGTAACCTTTAGTTGGGGAGAAAAGCAAGACACTGCGTTTGAAACATTGATGCAGGCCCTATGCAGCGCACCTATCTTGTCCCTGCCCGAAGGGACGGAAGACTTCGTTGTCTACTGTGATGCATCCAATCACGGCCTAGGCTGTGTGCTCATGCAGCGGGGAAAGGTTATCGCCTATGCCTCGAGGCAGTTGAAAACACACGAAGTCAATTACACAACTCACGATCTAGAGTTGGGAGCAGTGGTCTTCGCGTTAAAGATCTGGAGACATTGTCTCTATGGAACCAAGTGCACTGTATTCACCGACCATAAAAGCCTACAGCATATCTTTGATCAGAAAGAGTTAAACATGAGACAGCGGCGATGGGTAGAGCTAATCAGTGATTATGAGTGCGAAATACGCTACCATCCCGGCAAAGCCAATGTGGTAGCAGATGCCCTCAGCCGCAAGGAGTATTCAAGGCGTAAGGTGAAAGCACTAACAATGACCATTCATTCCCACTTATTCGCACAAATCAGAGAGGCTCAGCTGGAAGCCTTGAAACCAAAGAACATGTCAGATGAAGCCTTGCGAGGAATGGAAAAGAACTTAGAGGTCAAGGGAGACGGAGTTTACTATTTCATGGACCGTATCTGGACCCCGAAGTATGGTGGTTATAGAGAACTTGTCATGAACGAAGCTCACAAGACAAGATACTCCGTTCACCCAGGTTTGGATAAAATGTATCTGGATCTCAAACAACTCTGTTGGTGGCCGAACATGAAAGCATAAATTGCTACCTTCGTGGGCAAGTGCTTGACTTGTGACAAGGTAAAAGTAGAATATCAAAAGCCCTCAGGTTTGCTTCAGCAGCCGGAAATACCTGAATGGAAGTGGGAAATGATCACCATGGATTTTATCACCAAGTTACCCAGATCTCCGAGTGGGCACGACGCCATCTGGGTAATTGTCGATCGGTTGACTAAATCCGCCCACTTCCTGCCAATCAAAGAAAACTTCAAGATGGAGAGACTCACCCGAATATACCTTCGAGAAATAGTTTGCCTTCATGGGGTACCTG
Organism: Lactuca virosa; assembly: GCF_052849685.1. Classification (NCBI taxonomy): domain Eukaryota; kingdom Viridiplantae; phylum Streptophyta; class Magnoliopsida; order Asterales; family Asteraceae; genus Lactuca; species Lactuca virosa. The sequence goes on along the minus strand of NC_136428.1, from coordinate 282,591,969 downwards.
TATCCATTATCTCCGATCGAGATAGCAGGTTTACCTCGAGATTTTGGCAATCATTGCAGAAGGCTATTGGAACTAAGTTGGATATGAGCACGGCTTATCATCCGCAGATAGATGGACAGAGTGAGAGAACGATCCAGACATTGGAGGATATGTTGAGGGCCTGTGTCATCGACTTCGGCACGTCGTGGGACACTCATCTTCCCTTGGTCGAATTTTCGTATAATAACAGCTACCATACCAGCATCAAGGCTGTGCCATTTGAAGCCCTCTATGGCCGTAAGTGCAGATCCCCTCTGTGCTGGGCTGAAGTGGGTGACACACAGCTAGCCAAGGGTCAATTCCCCGACAGCACTCTCACTGGTCCTGAGATCATCCGAGAGACAACTGAAAAGATCGTACAAATCCAAGAACGACTGAAAGCCTCACGAGATAGACAAAAGAGCTATGCCGATAAGAGACGAAAACCCTTGGAATTCCAGGTTGGTGACCGTGTCCTTTTGAAGGTCTCACCCTGGAAAGACATGATACGTTTCAGAAAGCGTGGAGAGCTAAACCCAAGGTATATTGGAGCATTCGAGATCCTTGCTAGGATTGGTCCCGTAGCATACAAACTCCAGTTACCGCGAGAACTCAGCAACGTCCATCCCGTCTTCCACGTGTCAAACCTAAAGAAGTGCCTGTCCGACGAGACACTTGTGATTCCTCTCGACGAGATCGCACTAGACGAGGGTCTGCACTTTGTGGAAGAACCTGTCGAAATCATGGACCGGGAAGTCAAACGTACGAAGCAGAGTCGCATCCCGATAGTGAAGGTCCGCTGGAATGCCTAGCGGGGACCCGAATTCACTTGGGAGCGTGAGGATTCAATAAAGCAGAAGTACCCTAATCTATTTCCAAGTTCATGATATGTATTCTACTCTTGAATTTCGGGACGAAATTCCCTCTAACGGGGGGATGATGTGACAACCCGGAACTTCTTCCTTGTACATCTAGTCGATTCAATCAATGTTAAACTTGTTTTGTTAACTTCTAGCACGGTTTAAGGGTTCATTTAAGTGTTCTAAGCTTGGGTATGGTCAAAGTTGAGGTTAGGAATGAGTCAACACGTCGTATAGTGACAAAACCGGGCCATACACTCCTTTAGGAGGAGTGTACGGTCGTACACATGGGTGTGCGGCCGTACACCCACCTCATGGCAGCACACCCACCCCTATATAAAGGGTAGACCCCTTTCCTTTCATTCCTTTCACTCCTTGGCCGCACACTACACCATTCTCTCAAGCTTCTTCAACCGTGAACCCTCCAAAGCTTCAAGAACGTGAGTAATTCATCCTCTAACTTGATATCCTTGAAAGACCACTCTATCTAAGCCTTGATACTATAAGATTCGTCATGTTCTTCATGTCTTGAAGAGAGTACGGCCGTACACCTTCATAAAGTGGGCGGTACACTCCTAAAGGACCCTCCAAAGTGAGAGTTTGACCATTATCTACGAGTTGGACATGACCCTAGCCTTGCTGCACCTTAAAGTTGGCATTTTGGACACAAACAGGAACGGTGTACGACCGCACACCCCTATGTACGGCCACACACACCTTTGTGCGACAGCACACTCCTTTGTGCGGCAGCACACTCCCTTGTGCGGCAGCACACACCTTTGTGGGACCACACACACACCATAGGACCGCAAACCCACTTCTATGACCCCTAACTTGCACTACGACTAAGTAAGGACCTAGAACACTTCATGGATGCAAGTATGAACCTTGAAAACACCTCAAAGACACCTCCCATGATGAGTGTATGGCCGCACACATGGGCCGCACACCCATGACCGCACACACCTTTAAGGTGGCCATACACCTCTCTTACTCAACCCTACAAAGTTCTAACACTTAGTGCAAGTGGTTCCAAGTCCCTAGAGTGGTTCTCTATCGTATCTCGTAGTGAAATACCTTCATTTGACTCCTATATGTGTCATTACATGTTAATTAGGATCAAATTGTGTTCGAGGCTCCACTTGACACTCAACATCTCATACCGATCTTTCATACAAACCACTCGCTCAAGGTGAGTTCATACCCCTATATTTTCCGAGTTTTTAATGTTTTCAGGGGAGGGATACAAGCCAAACACAACTAATTTTATGAAAGTTACAGAGATGGATTTCAGTAAATGTAAAACGGACGAAATCAGTACAAACATACAGTTTCTACAGTTTTACGAAATACTTCAGATATTTTATCCCTTATGTATTATGCTGAGCATAAGGGACGTTTTCAACGTACGAACTTAACCACATAGTCTTCAGAACAATACATGATTTACACTTACAAACACACAAACTATAATAGGTATAGTTTGGGAATTCATACTACAGTTTACGAACTCATATCTTGTAAACCTTTCTGTTGGGAATAAAACCCTAATTGTGATTTGATGAACAAGATGCGGAAAATAAGAACAAACACAAATAATGAAGATTATGTCGAATGATCACTCGATTTATTCAAAACACGAGGAATAAATTACACTTTCAACATAGACTAAAGAATCTAACACTACATAAGAAACCTCACGTGGCGGCTACATTTTGCCTCACTCTTAACCCTAATTATGAATAATACATGACTATTTATAGGGAAGAGACAAGTCTTGGGCTTTTAACCTACGCTTCATCAAGAGGCCCATTATCATCATCCATGGAGTGCTTTGAAACCCTACAATCTCCCCCTCAAAGTATGGAATGGATGACAATGCTTTAACATCCAAAACAAGCATCTAGCAAATAAAAAGATCTGCAACGAGGAATATATGAAGCAATCCATGAATCTTGATTCTTTAATAGTCTTCAAACACGGGCTCTAGGATATATAAACCAAGCACTGAAGTAATGTCTTTAAACTTCATTTTCGAATGTAATCCCAAAAAGACTTCATGAAAATCAAACCCGCCATAAAAACCCATTTCAGAACAAAGAAACCGAATCACTTCTTGTATTTGAAGAGCTCCCCCTCCAAGTCACAATGATCTTCAAATAAGCTAATGATATAAGCCATCAAAAAATATCATGTAGCAACCCAAACTTTAAGATTCGTAATGCCACTTGATCGAGAAAATACTAGAAGTCGGAGATATAACAAGTCCTTAGCAGAGCTCAATAAAGAACTTCCGCTGTAAAGGATACTTCTCTGTAAAAGCTTTAGCAGAGCTCGATGAAGAACTTCCACTGTAAAAGCTACCTTCATAATTCTACCACAAGCTTTATCAAAAATCTTCAACTTTGAAAAGTCACAAATCCAATTTCGAATGGCCATACCAAATTCTCCCCCGATTTATAATCGAAAACGTGATTATAAAGCCTTCTTATGGTCATGAGAATGATCTTGAATGGATAAAAATTAATGTGCTCCCCCGCGACAAAATGATATATAGAATGAAGTATAAAATCCGAAAAAATCGTGAAAGTTTGTCGTTATCACGAAAAACGACTTTCCGAACCGCCAAGACTTGATGGAATCCATAATTTTCTGTTCACGAAAAAATATATGCATTAAAGAATTCAAAACTGTTCACCAGCCCTCAAATTTGTAAACTTTTCTGAATATAGGGCAGAAACTGTCACTTGCTGAAAGACAGGGGCTGGGATGGTAATTCTGCATCAATATACCCCTTTATTTGTAACAAAATCTGGAAATGGTCCAAAACTGCCAAGGCATGAAAAGTATAGGGACCAGATCGTCAAATCCTTGAAGTGGCAGGGACCAAGTATGAAACATTAAGTCATCTTCCCCATTTATATTCAGATGAATGAACACAACGACTGGAACATGATTTCAAGCAAAACCACAAATATGATTCCATTCAATTCCATCATTTCCAAGCATAAAGACGCGAATCTGAGTCACTTTTGTTTCAAGCACAAGCAACCGAACCCAAGTTCGGTCCAGGTTCATTGAACCGAAACCATGTTCGGTCCGAGCATCACGATGCGAACAAAGGCGAAACCTTAGCCAAACCGAATCCAATCAACAAACTACTCCGATCAAGCCTTTTGTTCCGAGCACAGGTTCGCTTTTTTGATGTTTCGTTCTAGGGCAAACAAATGAACCCAATTATAGTTTCGCTTTCGGTCCTCTCCTCTTTCATTCCAAGCACAATCACACGAACTCATTCACAGGTTCGTTTTGAGCAATAACGAGTGCAAGCTGAACATTCCAGGTAAGAGAGATTCACAGTAATTTTGACTTTTCAATTTTGACCAACAGTTTGTCCAGATGAGATCAATTCGTTCCGATTTTGACTTTGAGGTATGAACATACATCTGATTTAAGCCCCAACATTTCAAGCACAAGCTCGTTTTTCGTTTCTAGCACAAACACGCGAATACTAAATCGTTCCAGGTCCATTTGTGGTTCACCTCCGATAGTCAATTTTTGACTTTTTGCCTTGACTGGTGTTCTTCCAATTGAGTCCCGATTTCTTTCGTTCTCAGTGAGTTCGCTTTGCAATACCAATTTTGACCTTGAGAATTGACCTGCAAAAGCGAACAGCCGGATGAACAGAGAAATACACCATAAGTCTTCATGAACAGTAGTTTGAACAGAAAGCTTGATTCCAAAACGCCAAAAGACCAATAATCTTCAATATATGTGCAGAAAATCATCAAATCAAGAACCGATACTTCAAAAATCAATAGATCTTCAGAGACCCGCTCTGATACCACTTGTTGGGAATAAAACCCTAATTGTGATTTGATGAACAAGATGCGGAAAATAAGAACAAACACAAATAATGAAGATTATGTCGAATGATCACTCGATTTATTCAAAACATGAGGAATAAATTACACTTTCAACATAGACTAAAGAATCTAACACTACATAAGAAACCTCACGTGGCGGCTACATTTTGCCTCACTCTTAACCCTAATTATGAATAATACATGACTATTTATAGGGAAGAGACAAGTCTTGGGCTTTTAACCTACACTTCATCAAGGGGCCCATTATCATCATCCATGGAGTGCTTTGAAACCCTACGCTTTCAGTTATTTACAAAAAGGGTTATCAGCATTATTACTTGTAGATGTGTTAGTCTAAGTTGGAGACACGTCCTTGGTAACACTAACCACCGAAACAGAGTGTAGGAATAGTACTTGTGATCAGAATCTCTTGTAGGGAGAGCGTGACTGTTGTGTATAGATCTATACGGGACTGACTATCCCGCACCTTGCTGCTAGTTACAGTAGGACCGGCAAGTCTACGGGTGGCAAAGTCATAAAAGATACTGGTGCCCGATTTGTGCCATATCAAGTCAAAGTTTGGTCATGACACTCACAATGTAGATAAAATTGATTTACTTATGTAATAATAACACACAAATGATAGTTGTTAGTACAAGTACGGACAAATACATGGTATCTCAAGGAAAACTAATACTATTATATGTACTGGTAGTAACCAGGGTTTTCAAACAGAACATCTCATACAACGGTTTTTCATACAATGTTCATCCTACAATACATCTAGCGGTAGTCCAATCATACAACATTTTACTAAAATTCTCTCACTTTTACTAATGAAAATATTGGATTTTCTTGGAGTCATGAAAACATTTTTAGAGTTAACAACCGATGTTCAATATACAAACAATGCTTATGAACTCACCAGCTTTATGCTGATACTCTTTCAAAACTGCTTGTATTCTCAGAAAATCAGTAGACAGGTACTCCTGGAGTCTGAGAAGTCGGAGCAATAAAGTCATGTCTTTATATTTACTTACAGTTATGATGTATTCGAACAAGACTTAAACATATGTAAACCTTTTTCATACATGTATTCAATATTTGGTTGTGTTTACTATGATTGCTATGATACAATTGTTGTGATACTACGCATGACGTCCTCCACCCCAGAACGTTTCCGTCGTTCCGGTTTTGGGGTGTGACAGGTTGGTATTAGAGATCTTGTTTATAGTGAACTAAGTATACCGAACCTTACATGGTATATAACTATAAACACTAAGGGGATGAAACGCTCTAAAAACTAAAAGTATATTTTCAAAATATAAAGTATTTTGTAAAAAGTATACAAGTATGCATACATAACAGAACCAGAGTCATAGATAGAACGAAACAAAAGTATTTGGATGTTGGGACACTGCGATTAAACCTGGGTAGTTATTCATTTTAAAACATTGGGATGTCATCGTCAATACAGAAACATAAGCATAAACAGAACTTACATTTGTTATCACTAGTGATTTATATCTCCTGGATCTGAAATTAACCTCTTTACCTAATCCATACTCCTAGATCTAAAATTAACCTCTTTACCTGATCTATACTCCCGGATCTAAAATTAACCTTTTTACCTGATCCATACTCATGGATCTAAATTTAAACTTTTTACCTGATCCATACTCCCGGATCTGAAATTAACCTCCTTACCTAATCCATATTCCCGGATCGGGAATGTCTGATCCATACTCCCGGATCAATAATTATGCCCATTCCATACTCTCGGACTAGGGACAATTTGCTATGTCTAATCAATGCTCTCGGATCAATGACAAATTCAAAGTTCGACTCTCTGTGTATATCTCACTCGTTCGCATAAAGAGATACCACCCAATATTCCTCTTAATTAATTTAGGTTTACTTCGTATCCTAAATTATCGTATATTATCAGATATGCTCTTAACACGTATTTTAGGCAATATCAAATATTTTACACACCGACAAACATTTAATACATTATTCAATACTTGTAATAAAATCATGTTCATGAAAGGGACTATGCACTCACTTGTTACAGTGACGAGTCAAAATTCGAGCAGCGCTTCGCTTCTTAACAATATGATTTCCTTCGACGAAACAACGGGGTTTTTTTTAAAAAACCGGGCTTCGCTGGAGCAGCGTTTCCAAGCTGAAAAGCTCTTTTTCTTGGAGCCTTTAGGAGCTCCGGGGCTTCCTACGGGTGCTAGGGGGTACCCTAGGTTTTGGGGGGTTGGGATAGTCTAGAGAGAGAGTAGAGAGAGAAAGTGGAAGTGAATTTGTGAAGAAAAGAGGTTACCCTCAGTCCCCTTTTATAGCCCGAGAGGCCTCGGTACGTTGGGCATAATTTCCGAGTACGTTGGGCGTACACCGAAGTTCGTACAACACGCGTCAGTGAGCTGCTGGGGCGACGTGGCTCGATGTGGACCGAGGAAAGGGAGATCGCTGGGCATACCGCGCTCGGACGCGAGGCGTACTCATACGCTGGGCTTTGGATGCGAACGCTAGGCATACGCGAGGCCATGTATCACGATCTGAAGCGAGGCCATGGGCAACAAGCATTGGCCTAGATCATGTCACGTCATCAACTTCGCAGATTCACCTCCGGACTTCTAAAATTCGTAACTTTCGCATACGAGCTCCGTTTTTGACGTTCTTTATATCCACACGTAGGCTGGACCGTACTATACAACTTTCGTTTAGACTACGTCGTCTAATTTTGAATTTATTTTTAAAGTTATATTTTTAACAGGCTGGGACAGGAATAGTCCGTTAAAAATTCATAACTTCTTCATCCGGCGTCCGTTTTCGGCTGCCTTTTTATCGTTACGCTACTATTAAAGAGATCTTCGATTATCGTTTAGGTTGTGTTGGCCAAAAATGGGTCGATCTAACTTTCGAACTCCGGGCTGCATACTGCTAAGTCGAAACTTAGAAAAATCATAACTTCCTCATACGAAGTCAGATTTGGGCGTTCTTTTTATGCACGCTCTCGGTTTAATGTATTCTACGACATTTGTTTAGATCGCTAAGGCTAAAAAGCACCCTATCGTAAATTCACTATTTACGTCACGCAGTGTCGTGCCGGTTTTGCCGCGAAACTTCGACGGGCCATAACTTCTTCGTTATAACTCGGATTTCGGTGTTCTTTATATGTACGGAACCCTTGTGACATATGTTACAGCTTTTATTAAGATTATTCATTCTAAATAATCTTCTATCAAAAATTCATTTTCAACACTTATTCTCTCTAAATTGACCAGCCTGGATCTACGGGCGTTACAATTATCTCCCCTTTAGGATGATTACGTCCCAGAATCATCAACGAGACAAGGCTTGTATAATGATTCCATATGTTGTCTCTTCATCGTAGGTAATAACCGTATCTTCTATGTTTCTTTGAACGAGTATCTAACTCCTGGACTCCTTGACTGCAGGCGGTGCTCGATCTTGTACCCGCTTTCTATCTCATGTTAGACTCCAAATTATGACCTTCGAGTCACAATCTTGATCCTTATTGGAGACTCCTTCTTTTTCTTAACATAATTGAGATAAATTAATTGATTTCCGCAATAGACCGATGGGTCACGTTTTATTGACCTCTCATCGTATGTTGCAACGCTTAGACTCAGGTCTCTTAGAGTCAAATTCAGGACATAATATACCTTCCTTCATGTCCTAATGTGATATAATCACCTTTTAGTATGTAGCACTTCTAGCTACAAGTTTCTTATTTTAACAGTGATCGCGATACTTCTACTGATCGCTTCGATTATCTTTCATTCCAATCTTCTAGCTTAACTCAAATGCTACATCGATCTTGGTTCTCTGAAACTCATAACATACTCATCTTAGTCGGACTCGATTTGATATGACCACTAGGGTTGAAATAACAATCATCTTCTTAGTCATCACCGAAACAATGGTGACGACATACATGAACAAAACAGAATCAATTACTGGCTTCTTGGTAGCCTTGTGACTTTCCATGATCCAAGCATGAGTCCTGTGCTTCCGGTAGTATAGGCCTCTACTACCACTCACACATACTCATACTCGTCCCAAGTATTGTCCCGCAGTTTTTTTTTCCAAGTCACCATTCAAGAATTTCACATAATCATTTAACACATCAGATAACATAACAAAGCTTTATAATATTTCTTGAAACGATTACATAAATGTTCAAGTTCAACCTATACTAGGCCTCTAATAGGCTACACCACGTGATACTATCCACATGGTTACTTCATAGATCCTTATTCCTGATCCCTTGCATTGCCACCTGCTTCGTCAAGGATCATTTGGAATGCTCTTGCCTTTGGCCTTGGCGGCACATTTGGCTTTGCAGCCCTTTCCTTATTCGGGCAGTCTTGCGTGAAGTGTCCTTCACCACACTTAAAGCAAACTTCTTTCTTGGCCATGCATTCATCGGCATAGTGACAAGTCTTCCCGCATTTGAAGCAGGTCACCTCTTTAGAGCATCTCCCAACGTGTTTCCTTCTACACTTGTCGCACCATTGTGCTCCTTCTTCGAACTTCTTCGAACCAGACTTTGAGAATTTTCTATTCTCGTCGGACCTTGAAGATCCTTCAAAATTTCTCTTCTCGCCAACTTCAACCTTTTTGGTGGCTCTACTCTTGATCATTTCCTCAACAGACTTAGCAGCCTAGATAGCTGCCTCAAGAGTAAGTGCCTAGCGTACTGGCATAACATATTCCCATGGTAGTCCCTTTGTAGACTTATCGATTTTCGTCAGCTCGTCGGGGACAATGCGTAAATCAAATTCCATCTTGTCAGTGAAGGCATTGGTGTATTCGTTAATAGACATGCTGCCCTTCTTCAACGTTAGGAATTGGTTCTCTAGCTCTAACAGATTTTGGGCCGAGCAGAACTTTCGTTTGAAATGCACCAAGAACTCTGCCCAAGTCAGTTGCAGTGGCTGATTAGGGCTCATGATCTTTCCCAAAGTGTTCCACCAGCGAACAACGCCACCCCTGAACTGACGCATTGCATATGTGGTTTGTAGCTTGCCTTTTCATCCACATGTTATGAAATCCAACTCCATTTTTGACATCCAGTCCATAACTCCGATTGGATCCTCTTTCCCAGTGAAAGTTGATGGTTTTCAAGTTGTGAAGTCCTTATACTTGCATCTGTTCCTCTCGATTCCGTCATCTTGGTTGTTCCTCCTAACCACTGGCGATTCATCTTCACCAACAGTCCTACTGTAGTTCCCTTCCTCTGACTCCCGATCATTGTCACACCCCAAAACCAAGAATGGCGGAAACGTTCTGGGGCGGAGGACGTCATGTAAAGTATCACAACAATGCAAAGTAGTAAACAAGCAACAACATCATCCATTGCATTAATAGTATAATTTTAAATACAGGTGTGTTATTTCATAGAATAAAACAATATAACGAATATTCAAAATAAAAGATGAGTCTTGACTGCTCCGTCTTCATAAAACCTGATCGTCGTACCTGTCTATTGGTGACCTGAGAATACAAGTTATTTTGAAAGCGGGTATCAGCATAAAGTTGGTGAATTCATAAGTATTTAATGTCATTATTTATATAAGTACCAATGAAAAAGCTTTGTAAGTAATTGTAAACGTTTGACTTCCTAGAAAATCCCATATTTCCTACTAGTATAAAAAGGAGTCATCTACTGAGACCCGAATGAAAGTACGTAAGTAGTCTTCTAACGAGACCCGCTGTAAGTAGGTAGTCTTCTCACAAGACTCGCTGTAAGTAAGTAGTCTTCTCACGAGACCCGTTGTAAGTAAGTAGTCTTCTCACGAGACCCGCTGTAAGTAAGTAGTCTTCTCACGAGACCCGCTGTAAGTAAGTAATAATGTGATTGATAGTCCCCATTCTAAAAGTTCTCTATATAAGAGATTCTGGGAACTAAAGGTGACTTCCGCAACGAATTGCTAGGTCTAATAATCCACATTAATGTTACGAAATCCTATATATACCCAACACTATACATAATAGCTTACTAGTAATTACATATATATATGAATATATGAACGTATACCTTTGCTACCCAAAGGTACTGAACTTACTGATTTGAACCATTATATCTACATATGTATAATATAATATATATAAGTAATATTTAGACGACCTTCAGACAACTAACCGATACCTTAAGTACACATCCAAACAAGGAAAAGGAAATAAAGCGAGTTAGCAGTTCTAAGTCCTTTAAACATTATTTATATAACTATACATATCTAGACATGCTTTTAACAATTGTACTAAGAATAGTAAATAGTATCTCCTAACTATACCTATTATAGTTACTAGTAATGTATGTGAATAACCGAAAGTATGCCTTTGCTACCCAAAGGTACTGAATTGACTGATAGAACTTTTATGTATATATATGTATACATAATATATAACTAATATTTAGATGACATTCGGACAAATAACCGTTACTCTAAGGCCACATCCAAACAAGGAAAAGGAATTAAAGCAAGCTAGCAGTCCTAAGTCCTTTAAACATTACTTATAGAACTATACATATATAGGCATGCAATTGACAATTTAAAAGTATAAAAGAAGTATTGGTAAAACCTTTGAAAAGTTTAATAAATAAGAATCGATGACTTGATGTCAGTTTATAAAATGATTTGAAAGCAGTTTGTTTGATAAGAACATTTTAAAGTATAAGAAATCATTTTGAAGTAGTATACTGAGTAAAACAGCTAAAAGCGTAGTAAATCTATAGTTTGATAATTATTAATCACATGTGATTGATGTAATAACTATCATGATTCAACTTGTATCCCCCCCATAAAAGTATTTAAAAACATTTAAAAACATTTAAAAGGTTAATTAAGGGGGTATGAACTCACCTGTAGTAGTTGGGTTGGATGAACGGATGTTATAGGATGTTAAGTGTCAAGTGGAGACTTGAACACACACAAGGATCCTAGTTAACATATAATCACACATATATGTATCAAATTAGTCATTTAAACAACTAATTAATCATGTTAAGACATCCTAGGACATGATTAACACTTTATTTAAGTGTTATAAGTACTAAGGATTGCATCTAAGGGTGGTAGGACCTTGCATTTGAGTTTAGGGTTCAAGGGTAAACTCCTTTGGAGTTTACGGTTTTGTGACCATAACTCATTGAGTTTACGTTCGTAAACCCATGAGTTTATGGCCGTAAACTCATGGTTATTTTACCATGATGAGTTTTGAAGCTTTACAAGTCCAAAGAAGCATTTCTACTTGAATTATAAGCCTTTGGAAGAGATTAGGGCACCATTTCACTCCTTTAGGGAGTTTACGGTCCTTGGACCATTTGTCTTTGGGTTTACGGCCGTAAACCCAAATGGTTTATGGTCTTTTGATGTTTTCAAGTACTAAACACATTAAGGAAGGGGTCTAGACTAGTTTCCAAGGCTTAGTAAGGGACTAGGGCCACTTTCGCCCCTTTGTTAGGGTTTACGGTCCAAGAACATCTTGGACCGTAAACACCTTGGATCTTGGGTTTCTTGGGTGTTTTCTTGATGTTTAGAAGTGTAACAAGCTTTATAACACACTAGGGTAGGAGTACTTACTAGGTAGAAGCTTGAAAAGGTGCTAAAAGTCCAAGAACACTAGTGTGTGTTCTTGGTGTTCTTGGTGAAACTTGAAGATCTACACTTTTGGAATGATTTCACGGATGGAATCATGTTAGATCACTAGATTAAGTAAGATATCAACTTTTTAGGGCTAGAAACACTTACAATTTTGAAGATCAAGAACAAAAGTCGATGATACTTGAGAGAGAATTGAGTTTTGGATCTAGAAATTGTGAAAAGTGATAAAAAATGACTAAGTGTCATATTTATACCCTCTTTTAGGGTTTACGGCCGTAAACACCTTTGTTTAGGCCGTAAACTCTAAAATCTTGGAGTTTTGGGACATTATTGTTGCACAATAAACCCTAGGGCATCCTCTCTCCTGTTATCTCCTGAAGTACTAATCTTAAAATACTCAAACTTATTCCAAAAAGCTTGAAAATTAGCAGAAACAGTTTTCACTCCTATTGAAGTGAATGGTTGTACATAATAGAAATTTCGGGTTGTCACATCATCCCCCCGTTAGAGGGAATTTCGTCCCGAAATTCAGATTCAAAAGTGAATACTCCTGAATCATGAAAAGAATAGGTACTTCTGTTCCATCTACATCTCCTGTCCTGATCGATGGGAAGTTCTAAGTTTGGCTTCTAAGTTTATCTGTATGGTAGCACAATTACTCGTTGTCTGGAGACAGTCTCTGTCCTGAAATTCATTTTAGAACTCATACATGGTTCATCAATCACCGTCTCGGGTATACGAGTCGTATATAATTTAGATTGAAAAGGTAGTCGAATAAATGATTCTCCTTTAAGCTCACATACAAACAAGGAAAAGAAGTTAAAGCGGAATCATCAATTCTAAACCTATAGAACCTTGATTATATACTACCCTTGCGTATACATTCTTTAGAGATAGATCAACCGTAAGGGTCCTTGTATTGAACTTGACGTACTGTACGAGTGGTACTCCGGGGAGGTTTTCTGAGGTTTCTTCGGAAAGTTACGAAACATGAGGCACTCTATGCATGAGTACTTTGGAGTTCTGGAATGACGGCTTCGCTAGAAAGGTGATTTCGAGAAAGAGATGTGCGCACGAAACTGGTATTGTGCAGATCGAATTGACTCAAGTTGTATGATAATATCGGAATCACTCGGAAATAAAGGCACTAGATTTGATCATAAAGGCGTTACAGGCAACCACGAAAGTGCAACTTTTAACTAAGTTACAGTACTTTAGATTAACTACAAGACTACTGCTGCGAACAAGGTATACTACAAAAGACAAGTATACGCAGCACGAGGGTCCCTTAACTGACGGGATCTCGCAAAAGATAAGACTCGAGTTGCACTAGTTTTAAACAGTTTATGAGTCTGTTACAACGAACGCCTTAGATACTTTAACGTGGGTCCGAAGTAGTCTCCCCTACGGCAGTGATCCTTAGTATCTTCCCGTCTACACCGGAGTTCTTTGTTACTGGACAATCCTTCTCGAGGTGTCCAATTTCACCGCATTGGTGACATATCTGGCTTGTACTAGCATTAGTGGTGGAAGTGATGTGTTGCGTCAGAGTTATGTGGACGTAGGCGCTTTCATTTTTCTTCCTTTTTGGACAATTCCTTTTATAGTGTCCAGTCTCACCACAATTATAGCAACCATGGCTGGCTCTGGTGGTGGGGGTGGTTCCACAGAAACGGGCAATGTGCCCCAGTCTGTTGCAATTGATACATTGCAATACCCGGCAGGCTCCGTTATGATGGTAGCTACACTTGTTACACTTCGGGAGTGTTCCCTCATATCGCTTGCGTTCTTTTTGGGCTTGACGCTTCTGTTTCTTGAACTCTGAGTTGTTGCTTTGGGTGTTCGCGACTGTTACTATTTGTTGATTTCTCGGATCGTTACCACGATCGGAATTGTCAACCCCTTTGTCAGTCTTCTTTGCGTTGCCAGAGCCGAGTGTGCAAGGACAGCTGTCACGGCAGCTGTTACCGCGGCTTGGAATGTAGCGGCGTCGATATGAAGGATAGGGGTTTTGTTGTTCGGCTGACTATTTCCGGATGACGACATGATTCTTCAACACGAAAGAGAAGGAGTTCGTGAGCTGATATGGTTGAACCTAGATGTATTTTGATCGCTCCTGTAAAGAATGGAAGTATGTTCTCGAAGGTTTGACCTACATCCCTATGATGCAGTCCTAGTACAGATTAGAAGTAAGTTCATAGAATGGTCTCAAGACGTTTGTCGTCCAAACCGGGGGTACCATTGGTTGGTGAATAACATGATCCAACCTTTGAAAGAGACTTGGGAATGATCCCTGAGCTAAATTACCCTAGTCCAATAACTTGACTAGATGGGGTTTCAGATAGGCTCCAACGATAGTCTGATGAAAGTATTTGAACAAAGAGTGACACAGAATTTAGCCGACTATCCATATCATTGATGTTTAAGATGTAATAAGCTTGGTAAAATTGACCTTGTAGAAGGTCTTACATCATATCCGGAGTAGGAAAGTTTTGGCCGCATAAAGGCCTAACTAAAAGTACTTACAGTACAAGGTAGTTTCATAGAAAAGTGCCACATAGGGCATAGACAGGAAAAACGATTCCTTAAAACAAAGAAGGGAAATAAAGCATATCCTACAGGCGATGGTCGTTCCTCTGGTGAACTCTCAGCTCAGCCAGTTGACGTTCCATATCAAGCAGGTGTCTTTCGTACACCCTCTGGCGTACTCAGAGTTCTATGACTTTGGCTCGTGATTCAGCTAGTGCTTGCAGCAGGGCCTCATGGTCTCTCTCAGATCTCTCACGAGTATCTTCCAGGCGAATGGTGCGGATGGTATGCATTCTTGCATTGGCATCAACTTCTGCGATACGATGGAGAGCCGTCCTGCCCTGAATTTCGTTTCGGGCAACTCTACGGATCAGGATTGGCAGAATTCTGTCTGCTGAGCCTCCTTCATTTATGCTGTAGAAGCTTCGGTCTCCATTGAATGGCATAGGTTGATCCTGCCCTTGGCTCCATGTTTCCAAGCTTTCCACCCACGGAGGCGTCGGGCCTTGAAAAGCCGGACGAGGGTTAGGATTTGGGACAAGAGCCACCGGGGGTAGGTTCTCCACTTCAGGTTCGGAGTCAGAACCATTCGCAAAGCCTTCAGCGTGGTGACCATCCGTAGGGATCGGGTGATCGTTTTCTGGTTCTGCTTCAAACCATCCAGCATTGACTTCGTTTGGAAGGTACGGGTCGCCATGGGGATGGAATCCAGCCATAATATCTACGCGAGAAAGGAGGTATAAGAAGTATTTAATAGACGTACTAACTAAGATAATTATAAGATGATCTTTATTAGTTACTCCAATAATTGTTTAGTGCATACCAGTCATATGTACTCAGGACAGGATAGACCTTCGAATAAGTGACCTAACTCTACGCCTACAACCAAACAAGGACAAGAAGTAAAGCAAAGATTCACAGATTCTAAGTCTATAACGTCCTAGATACATATAATTTTTGTGTATCCACTCAGCAACTATTGACCTACTGATAAATACCCTTTAGTTCTCAAATAAGTAATTATAGTAAATCCAAATACCCCTATGGTATTTCATTGTGGTAGTGTTGGTAAGTTTTTAGACTTGTTGCCATATCACAACCATTCTTGGGCATATGCTAATCACTCCTCGGACCAGCATAGTTGATCAGGCTATGCCACTCCCAGGATTGACTATACATCCCCGAGCTTACTTGTGATATTCAACAATCGTAATACTTTTGTTTTTGTCATTGTGACACTGATTTTAGTATGAATGCAGGCATGTATACTTAGTTAAATATTTTATTATTTAAAAGTATAAACTCTTGGTCAGAGTATTTTAATCCCATTGTATTTATAGTTAGTATATCTTTTATGGGTTGATATACTCCATTCACTATAAACAATGCTCTGATACCAATTTGTCACACCCCAAAACCAAGAACGGCGGAAACGTTTTGGGGCGGAGGACGTCATGTAAAGTATCACAACAATGCAAAGTAGTAAACAAGCAACAACATCATCCATTGCATTAATAGTATAATTTTAAATACAGGTGTGTTCTTTCATAGAATAAAACAATATAACGAATATTCAAAATAAAAGACGAGTCTTGACTGCTCCGTCTTCACAAAACCTGATCGTCATACCTGTCTATTGGTGACCCGAGAATACAAGTTATTTTGAAAGCGAGTATCAGCATAAAGCTGGTGAATTCATAAGTATTTAATGTCATTATTTATATAAGTACCAATGAAAAAGGTTTGTAAGTAATTGTAAACGTTTGACTTCCTAGAAAATCCCATATTTCCTACTAGTATAAAAAGGAGTCATCTACTGAGACCCGAATGAAAGTACGTAAGTAGTCTTCTAACGAGACCCGATGTAAGTAGGTAGTCTTCTCACGAGACTCACTGTAAGTAAGTAGTCTTCTCACGAGACCCGCTGAAAGTAAGTAGTCTTCTCACGAGACCCGCTGTAAGTAAGTAGTCTTCTCACGAGACCCGCTGTAAGTAAGTAATAATGTGATTGATAGTCCCCATTCTAAAAGTTCTCTATATAAGAGATTCTGGGAACTAAAGGTGACTTCCGCAATGAATTTCTAGGTATAATAATCCACATTAATGTTACGAAATCCTATATATACCCAACACTATACATAATAGCTTACTAGGAATTACATATATATATATATATATATATATATATATATATATATATATATATATATGAATATATGAACGTATACCTTTGCTACCCAAAGGTACTGAACTTACTAATTTGAAGCATTATATCTACATATGTATAATATAATATATATAAGTAATATTTAGACGACCTTCAGACAACTAACCGATACCTTAAGTACACATCCAAACAAGGAAAAGGAAATAAAGCGAGTTAGCAGTTCTAAGTCCTTTAAACATTATTTATATAACTATACATATCTAGACATGCTTTTAACAATTGTACTAAGAATAGTAAATAGTATCTCCTAACTATACCTATTATAGTTACTAGTAATGTATGTGAATAACCGAAAGTATGCCTTTGCTACCCAAAGGTACTGAATTGACTGATAGAACTTTTATGTATATATATGTATACATAATATATAACTAATATTTAGATGACATTCGGACAAATAACCGTTACTCTAAGGCCACATCCAAACAAGGAAAAGGAATTAAAGCAAGCTAGCAGTCCTAAGTCCTTTAAACATTACTTATAGAACTATACATATATAGGCATGCAATTGACAATTTAAAAGTATAAAAGAAGTATTGGTAAAACCTTTGAAAAGTTTAATAAATAAGAATCGATGACTTGATGTCAGTTTATAAAATGATTTGAAAGCAGTTTGTTTGATAAGAACATTTTAAAGTATAAGAAATCATTTTGAAGTAGTATACTGAGTAAAACAGCTAAAAGCGTAGTAAATCTATAGTTTGATAATTATTAATCACATGTGATTGATGTAATAACTATCATGATTCAACTTGTATCCCCCCCATAAAAGTATTTAAAAACATTTAAAAACATTTAAAAGGTTAATTAAGGGGGTATGAACTCACCTGTAGTAGTTGGGTTGGATGAACGGATGTTATAGGATGTTAAGTGTCAAGTGGAGACTTGAACACACACAAGGATCCTAGTTAACATATAATCACACATATATGTATCAAATTAGTCATTTAAACAACTAATTAATCATGTTAAGACATCCTAGGACATGATTAACACTTTATTTAAGTGTTATAAGTACTAAGGATTGCATCTAAGGGTGGTAGGACCTTGCATTTGAGTTTAGGGTTCAAGGGTAAACTCCTTTGGAGTTTACGGTTTTGTGACCATAACTCATTGAGTTTACGTTCGTAAACCCATGAGTTTATGGCCGTAAACTCATGGTTATTTTACCATGATGAGTTTTGAAGCTTTACAAGTCCAAAGAAGCATTTCTACTTGAATTATAAGCCTTTGGAAGAGATTAGGGCACCATTTCACTCCTTTAGGGAGTTTACGGTCCTTGGACCATTTGTCTTTGGGTTTACGGCCGTAAACCCAAATGGTTTATGGTCTTTTGATGTTTTCAAGTACTAAACACATTAAGGAAGGGGTCTAGACTAGTTTCCAAGGCTTAGTAAGGGACTAGGGCCACTTTCGCCCCTTTGTTAGGGTTTACGGTCCAAGAACATCTTGGACCGTAAACACCTTGGATCTTGGGTTTCTTGGGTGTTTTCTTGATGTTTAGAAGTGTAACAAGCTTTATAACACACTAGGGTAGGAGTACTTACTAGGTAGAAGCTTGAAAAGGTGCTAAAAGTCCAAGAACACTAGTGTGTGTTCTTGGTGTTCTTGGTGAAACTTGAAGATCTACACTTTTGGAATGATTTCACGGATGGAATCATGTTAGATCACTAGATTAAGTAAGATATCAACTTTTTAGGGCTAGAAACACTTACAATTTTGAAGATCAAGAACAAAAGTCGATGATACTTGAGAGAGAATTGAGTTTTGGATCTAGAAATTGTGAAAAGTGATAAAAAAATGACTAAGTGTCATATTTATACCCTCTTTTAGGGTTTACGGCCGTAAACACCTTTGTTTAGGCCGTAAACTCTAAAATCTTGGAGTTTTGGGACATTATTGTTGCACAATAAACCCTAGGGCATCCTCTCTCCTGTTATCTCCTGAAGTACTAATCTTAAAATACTCAAACTTATTCCAAAAAGCTTGAAAATTAGCAGAAACAGTTTTCACTCCTATTGAAGTGAATGGTTGTACATAATAGAAATTTCGGGTTGTCACAATCATTCAGCTCAGGCTGTTCAATAGGTATTGTAGGTTCGTCCCTATCTTGTAGCAGTAATCTCCTTGTCTCCTCCATTTGACGATCCAACATCATCTAGATCATCGCTTGTACCCCGACCATCGTGATTGGCTCAGGTGTAGCTGCTATGATAGGTACTTGCTCAATCACTTGAGGTTGAGGCTGTTGATTCCTATTTCCGTTCACATTTCCGACTCCGCTTCGGGTTCTTGCCATTTCGATCTATACACCAAATCAGACGTTTGGTGTGTAATGATGAGAATTAAGATAGGAGAGATTTTATTTACGATCGATGTGTAAAATTCCCTATCACTCCGAAAAGTTACATGCCGGTTCTAATACCGTATTTAAACGTTTAGAAATCTGAACACATAAAATTTCCAGATCCGGTCGGCAACAGACCATAGATCCGATCAGACGATAGCATCATAAAACATCACAATTCATTTAGCACATAAAAGCATGTTAGCATTTTCCCTAAGTTAGCTAGTGCTTGTGTCTATTCAGGTGTATTACCTAAAATTTATTAGACACACTCCTCACGATCATTGCTTAGCATTCTAAGTTTAAGTCTAGAAATAAATCCTTATTCCTAGTTCGCTTAAACTAATGCTCTGATACCAACTGTGACATCCCCTTTTTCATGGCCAGAACAGACCGATTTGTTTATGCTTTATTTTGAAAATCAGAGTAACCTTTTAAAGAAAAGTGTTGCGGAATTTGTTCCCAAAAAAAACATGATAAATACGTTATCAAAGCATTGCCGAAGAAATGTATTTTATTCATTTTAAAACATTGGGATGTCATCGTCAATACAGAAACATAAGCATAAACAAAACTTACTTTTATTATCACTAGTGATTTATATCTCCTTAATCTCTCAGTGTAATGTAACTTCGTATCGACACATGTGATACAAATAAACTGAGTGGCTCAGGTTGGGAAACCTGGTGACTACATAGGGATTTCAATCCCACAATGTTACACCATATATATATATATATATATATATATATATATATATATATATATATATATATATATATATATATATATATAAATATAATTTAGAACTCACGATATATACAATTTCACATCATATAAGCAATTTCATCCCACCCCGACGATCCTCACAACGATACGATCTATGCTCTAGGATCTAAAAATTACCGTATTTCCTAATCCATACTCCTGGATCTGAAATTAACCTCTTTACCTAATCCATACTCCTGGATCTAAAATTAACCTCTTTTAGCTGATCCATACTCCCGGATCTAAAATTAACCTTTTTACCTGATCCATACTCCTGGATCTAAAAATAAACTTTTTACCTGATCCATACTCCCGGATCTGAAATTAACCTCCTTACCTAATCCATACTCCCGGATCGGGTATGTCTAATCCATACTCCCGGATCAATAATTATGCCCATTCCATACTCTCGGACTTGGGACAATTGACAATGTCTAATCCATGCTCTCGCATCAATGACAAATTTAAAGTTCGACTCTCTGTGTATATCTCACTCGTTCGCATAAAGAGATACTACCCAATATTCCTCTTAATTAATTTAGGTTTACTCTGTTACTCTGTATCCTAAATTATCGTATATTGTCAGATATGCTCTTAACACGTATTTCAGGAAGTATAAAATATTTTACACAACGACAAACATTTAATACATTATTCAATACTTGTATTAAAATCATGTTCATGAAAGGGACTATGACTCACTTATTACAGTGACGACTCGAAATTTGAGCAGCGCTTCGCTTCTTAACAATATGATTTCCTTCGACGAAACAACGGGGGTTTTTTTTTTAAAAATCGGGCTTCGCTGGAGCAGCGTTTCCAAGCTGAAAAGCTCTTTTTCTCGGAGACATCAGGAGCTCCGGGGCTTCCTACGGGTGCTAGGGGGTACCCTAGGTTTTGGGGGGTTGGGATAGTCCAGAGAGAGAGTAGAGAGAGAAAGTGGAAGTGAATTTGTAAAGAAAAGAGGTTGCCCTCGGTCCCCTTTTATAGGCCGAGAGGCCTCGGTATGATGGGCGTAATTTCCGAGTACGCTGGGCGTACACCAAAGTTCGTACAACACGCGTCAGTGAGCTACTGGGGTGACGTGGCTCAATGTGGACCGAGGAAAGCGAGATCACTGGGCGTACCGCGCTCGGATACGGGGCATACTCGTACGCTGGGCGTCGGATGCAAACACTGGGCGTACGCGAGGCCAGGTGTCACAATCCGAAGCGAGGCCGTGGGCAACAAGCATTGGCCTAGATCATGCCACGTCATCAACTTCGCAGATTCGCCTCCCGACTTCTAAAATTCGTAACTTTCGCATACGAGCTCCATTTTTGACGTTCTTTATATCCACGCGTAGGGTGGACCGTACTTTACAACTTTTGTTTAGACTCCGTCGGCTAATTTTGACTTTATTTTTAAAGTTATATTTTTAACAGGCCGGGACAGGAATAGTCCGTTAAAAATTCATAACTTCTTCATCCGACGTCGGTTTTCGTCTGTCTTTTTATCGTTATGCTACTATTAACGAGATCTTCGATTATCGTTTAAATTGTGTCAGCCAAAAATGGGCCGATCTAACATTCGAACTCCGGGCTGCATACTGGTAAGCCGAAACTTAGAAAAATCATAACTTTCTCATACGAAGTCAAATTTGGGCGTTCTTTTTATGCACGCTCTCGGTTTAACGTATTCTACGAGTTTCGTTTAGATCGCTAAGGCTAAAAAGCACCCTATCGTAAATTCACTATTTACATCACGCAGTGTCGCGCTGGTTTTGCCGCGAAACTTCGATGGGCCATAACTTCTTCGTTATAACTCGGATTCCGGTGTTCTTTATATGTACGGAACCCTTGTGACATATGTTACAGCTTCTATTAAGATTATTCATTCTAAATAATCTTCTATCAAAAATTTGTTTTCGACACTTATTGTCTCTAAATTGACTAGCTGTATAATCCATACATCCCTCTATTAAATGATAACCAAAACTAGTGGGTCGGCATTGGTTCCCTCGACCAACGGGTAAAGTGAGGAAGACTCACTGGAATCGAAATAACCCAGTAACACTACAACACACTCCTCTTTCTGCACTGCTTGCTCCTGCAAATCCACTAACACCAAAACCAGGTTTAATCCTAATCAATAGCACAAAACCCTCAAGTTCGACCCAAAGTCAAACTTGTTCAAAAAGTCAACGGTCGAAGAAAGTCAAAGTCCACATCAGGCTAAGTACGCCCTACGTACGCCATGCGTACTCCATCTCTACGTATGGTGTACGAGACTCAAACCTTGTACACGTTGCGTACTCCTTAAGTACGCCCTACGTACTTAAGCAAATTTCAAAATTTTCATTAAGAAGTTATTCCCCTAAGATATTTCATCCAAAACTCAAATCTAATCCAATAACATCCTAAATCACAAAGCTTCCAACTTTATGACTTTGCATGGCTAGATAGTGCCCAAAACCAAAACCCTCACTTATTACACAACCCAAAGCTTCATATCTCTTACATGGGTGGAAAGAAAGGATCAAGATTGCATTTTTATGATTGCATGCCTATAAGACATCTGGAAATGCTACTCATAAGGTCTGGAGTAGCTCATATTCAACTAGACCAAGAATATAGGGCAAAAAGGACATAAAGCTAAGAACTAACTAGATCTAACAAATTAGTCATCAAATTATAAACTTTATACCTCTTGGAGAATGCTTGAGAGGTGCAATTCACAAATCCACAAAGCTTGAAGCTTTCAAAGCAACACCACCAACTTCTTCCTTCAAAAGCACCCAAAAACACACTGTTTAGCTCACAAGGCTCAAATATAGGGTTAAGGTTTCAAGGGAGTCATTTGGAGAGATGGCGGCTGAGAATGGAAGAGGTTTATGGAGGTTAAGGTGTTCAAATAGGGCTCAAAACCCCGAATTTAGAGTTTGCACTATGGTCGAGTACACCCTGCGAACCAAATGTTACGCCCTGTGTAACTCATTAAATGCACGTTACACCCTGTATAATCCATAAATCCCCAATTTCCATTTCAACTTCAAACGACCATAACTTCTTTGTTTCAACTCTATTTTTGGCGTTCTTTATATGCATGGAAAGGTATTGAAGAGCCCCACATTCTTATTTAGTTACTTCGGACTAAAAACATCTCGAAATACAATTCTTAATTCATGCAAGAAACCCAGTCTATAATTTTTCCCCTTTCTACCCTTCGGTCCACACAAAATTCAAGGGTTAGATCTCACAACCAACAATATCACCTCCCATAAGGTCTAAACTTTACTTCCTTAAGGCTCAAAGCCTTTACATGATCGACATTCAGTCCACAAACCTGAATTAAGAAATGACTATAAACTGGGTGTTACAATTCTCCCCCACTTAAATTGGATTTCGTCCTCAAAATCAGTTCTTGCTTCCAGTTCTCAGTGTAACCCTTTGAGGGCCCTTCAAGCTTGACTCCTTCAATGCGACTGAGATCACTAAAAGGACAAAATCTAAAACCATCTCCAATAATGGTTCCAACCCAGGCTAAAGTCAATGAAACTGAGACTCTAGGATCTAATTCATCTTTATTGCAACATCTTCAACTTTCGACCATCTCTTGAAAATTATGCCAGTCCAAAAATTTTGGTGATACCACGTGGCCTGAAGAAAATGTCTTCACACATCCTCCTTAAATCATGAAAGAAAGACCCCTCCCGTCCTTGCCCGAAAACCCACAGATCCCAAAGTCTGACACATCTCTCAGATCAACTAAGCTGACCGAAAATCCATAGATTTGATCAGTCCAAAACCTTCTCTTCCAAACGCTATCATGCTAATTCCACACATAAATGCACCAACGCGAGGAAAACCAAGTGGTCGCATACTAAACCAGATCAAGCTCCTACTTACCTCTAACAACCCTACTCAGCTATGAATTAACAACACTCGGGCTTACCTCTGATCCGCTAACCACTAACAACACTTTGTCTTACTCCCGATCCACTAACCAACAACTGCACTCGGGCTTACCCCTGATCCATTAACCAACAACAACACTCGGGCTTACCCCCGACCCACTAACCAACAATGGCACTCACGCCTACCCCCGATCCACTAACCAACAACACTTTGTCTTACTCTCAATCCACTAACCAAAAACATCAGTCGTGCTTACCCGCGATTCACTAACCCACGATAACACTCGGGCTTACCCTCGATCCACTAACCAACAATGGCACTCGGGCTTACCCCCAACCCACTAACCAAGAACGACACTCTCAGCCTAACATAACACACATCTATTCCAACAAGACTTAATTGACCCTACCAGGCCTTTGGGCCGTGACTCAGACTTCCAAGCCCCACTCAAACAAGAACAGAAAAAAGCCCTCATCATAACCCTCAACCTGGGCTCCTAACACCCCAGAGTCTAAAGCACAAGGATGTCCTATAAACTTCTATCACAACTAAAAATAAGACTACTCAAAGGGAAATCCAACAAATAATGATGATCTTGATGCGAAATCTAAAGATTAGCAATTTCGTGAAAATCTTGAAATGGGGAAATCTTGCTACGAACTGAACCTTGGCATAAGGTATTCCTACTGTGAGATCTCCACTCTCCCTCACTTAGAATCTACTAGACTCTGACAACTTCAACAATCCTTCAATTCCCAGGCCAATGTAAACTCTACTACTTGATCCCGACCACTGGTATGCAAATACATAGGAGAGTTTGAACCCACATCAACATTCATGTGAAATCCCCAAATTTATGGCCATTTTAAAACTTTATGTGTATACTTTATTTAAAATAAAGTTTATTTATAAATGTAGAATTTGGTCCCGTAAAAGTATTTTCGAAGAAATGTTTTTCATTAATTTATAAAATATTGGGATGTCATAATGGAAACAAAACATAATCATTAACGTGCCTTAAATTATCTTAGACTAACAGTCTACATCTCCTTGGATCTCTCATCATGCATGTTACTTTGTACCGCTACCTGTGATGCAAAGAAGATGAGTAGGTAAGGTTGGGAAACTTGGTGAGTACATAGGGCTTTCAACCCACAATAATATAGTTAATGTTTTTAATCATCAAACAAACAATTTACCCAATTCCCATCCTTGTTTTCTTATTTATTATTCCCTAAGGGGTTATCATAAGGGTCATCTTAATCATCGTTGCTGAAAGTACTAGAAAAAGATTTCTCCGCAATACATGTCAGTAAGTTTCTTTCTATTTATTTTATTCCCATGGATTTGCCCTAAGGAACAGGAACGAAGTCCATCACTGCCAATGTTTAACTAATAGGCCCTAAGTCCATAGCTACCAGTGTTCCATATAGCTGTCATCAATAATCTGGTAGTTGTCACCTATGTTTTGCCAAGTGACAATGTTTAACTAATAGGCCCTAAGGAACACTTGAAAATACTAGAGTGTAGCTTAACTTAAAGAGATTTCTTGGACAAAAGTCCGAAGGAAATTGCGAGAGAATGATAGAAGGGGTGTGGATGAATGAATGAACATATTGTGACTATTTATAGGCATTTTGGGGTGCACAACGTGTAAAAGGGGTGCATGTCATGCATTTTAAGGTGACGTCTCCCCTGCCATTTTGTGCCACGTTTCAGGATCTCCGTGGTCCGCGTTTTCATCTTCTATAAGCACACGCCGAGCACCTGGCGTACACCTGGCGCACGCGGCACAAAACGCAGATTTTGTAAATTTCATAACTTCTCCATACGGAATCTGTTTTTGACGTTCTTTCTTTCCGCGCATAGCTCTCAACGAGTACTACAACTTTCCTTTAAGTTCCATTGTCTAATTATGAATTTATTTTTAACCCTTATTTTTATATGATTTAATGATTTCGAAAAAATCATAGCTCTCTCGTTCAAACTCCGATTTTGGGGTTCCTTTTACCAAAATTCCTATCTTTAAGAGTACTACGATTTTCATTTTGGTAAATTTACCCAAAAGTCAACCATTCTCTCTGTACCTTTTGACTTTAATAATTTTTAATTATGCGGTTGATTTTTATATCTTATAAAATTCATATCTCCTTCATATGAACTCGGATTTCTACGAAATTTATATTTTCAGGATCACGTCGATGTATACTTTAAAAATTATATATATATATATACATGTTTTGACACACTTATTTTTACGATTTACGGACGATTCAGTTAATTTTTCCTATTTTTCTTAATACGAAACTTATATTATATCTTAAATGCCTAGGCCAATTTTACGGGCGTTACAATTAATTCCCCCTTAGGATGATTACATCACAGAATCATCAACAAAACAAGACTTGTATAATGACTCCACACGTTACCTTCTCATCCTATGCAATAACCGTAACTCTTATGTATTTTCTATTGAGTTTCCAACTCATAGACTTCTTGATTGTTGATGGTGCTATAACTGCTCCTTCCAGAATAGACTTAACCTAAATTAAGGTCAGGGGCGTACGTAGGATTCTGTAGTAGGTGTTGCCGGTCAGTAATAGGGGTTGCCGATTCATAGTAGGTACTGCCAGTGGCACATTTTATAGTAGAAAGAAAATCGAAAATTTTACACTACGTTTGGAAAAACTAGGTGTTGTCGGTGCCACTGTTGGCACCATAGTAGATCCGCCATTGATTAAGGTCCTTACTTCGACTACCGTAACATAACAATGAGTCATGCTCTAATGACCTCTCATCATATGATGCAACGGTTATACTCAGGTCTCTTTGAGTCAGACTGTATCATGTAGCATTTCTAGCTACAGGATGAGTCATGTTCCTTTATGTTCTAATGTGATATAATCACATTCTATCATGTAGAATTTCTAGATACAAGCTGCTTAATCTTAATAGAGAATGCAATACCTCTACTGATCGCTTTGATTATCTTTTCCTTCAATCTAAAGTCGGACGCTACGTTGTACTTACCTTGTAGATTAGTTGGACTCGATTCGCTTTGCCTACTAGGGTTGGAATATAAATCATCACCGAAACAAAGGTAATGATGGAAATGAACAAAATAGCTCAACTACTAGCGTCTTAGTAACCTTATGACTTTCTCTTATCCAAGTACGAGTCTTGTGCTTCCGGTAGTATATGCCTCTACTATTTTTCACACCTACTCATACTTGTCCCAAGTAATGTCTTGCAGTTCACTAAGTTATCACAAAAGGAAATTACACACAAAACATATAACATAATTTAGGAAATTATATTTCTTCTTAGAATGATTACAAGGAGGATTCATATGTTACGCCTATTACATCAGGTACAGAACCTAATACTAATATAATTGCTTCATATCTTGAGCAACTCTCTACTCTTGACCTATTGCTACTTCATCAAGGATCATATGGTATGCTCTTGCGTTTGCCTTCGGTAGCGCATTCAATCTTGTCGCTTTGTTTTTTCTTCGGGAAATCTTTCAACATATGCCATTGTCTCCACATCCATAGCATACATTGCCATTAAACGTACAGTCCTTGGAATGGTGACCGGTCCTCCTACACTTATAACATGTCACTTCTATGTCACATCTCCCAAAGTGCTTCCTCTTGCACTTCTCACACCACTTGGATCCTCCACTACCCCCAAAATTTTGGTCGTCCAGGTTGGACTTTGAGAATCTTCCTTTCTTATCAGATCTTGAAGATCCCTCCAACTTCATCTTCTCCCCAAATGCTTCTCCCAAAGTTGGGTTTCCACATTCTTGGTTGCTCTAACGGTTGTCTTCAAAGTAGTTTCCATTTTTACCGTTAGTCCAAAGTCCGCCAGAAACCCGTTAGCAAACCTCTCTATCTTGGAGAGTTCAGTAGGCACCAAGTAGTGGAATAGCTTCATATTTTCAGTGAATGAGGCGACTGAAAGCTCTAGTATGTTCAAGAGTCATATTAAAGTCATATTGCTAAATAACATATGATACTAAGTGGTCACACTAACAACAACTTGATACAATTGATTATTTATTAGAAATTGATTTGAATAAATATTCAATAAAACTCTTATAATTAAATTGGAAATTATTTATTTCATGGAAATAATAATTTTCATTAGCAAGTAACATTATATTATTTCATAAAAAAATTTGGGCTAGTTGAAACCCTTTTGTCTTTTACTCAAAAGACAAAGTTTATATTTTATAAAACTTGAGTTCATAAAATTTAAACTAACTCTTCTTTTTATTTATTAAATTCCAAAAATTTATAAAGATAAAGGAGTTATGGGCTTTCCATTAGTTTATTCAAAAGACATGAAGCATGGGAGACATGTTTATGACATGGGGACAAGTGTTCTTAAAGTGTTAAGACCTAATGGTTAATACTTTCACTTTATGCATACAAATAAGGGGCTTGCATTTGGCTAGTTGATTCATTCTTCTTCTTGATGAAAGTGGCCGAAAGTTCTTCATTCTCCTCATTCTCTCTAGTTTTGGTTAGAAAACTTGAAGAACACATGCATCTTCATGCCCTATTTAAGTTCATATTGGTTATGAACTTAAAGCTTAAGGGTTTAAGAGTTTATAGACTAGCATCTACATCAAGTTGAGTCATTGTTGGTTCTCAAAGGTTCCACATTCTTTATACACTTCCAAGCCTCCCAAGAGGACCCACAAAACTACAAAGGTTGTTATTTCTTCACCTCTTCTTTGGTTGGTGTTTTAATCTTTCTATAACTTACAAGAAGATCCTTGGTAGGTATAAAATGTTTATGTTATTTTAAAATTAAAGTCTTCCGTTGCCATATTTTTAAAGTTTTTGAAACTATTTTTGAACTAAAACCCAACAATTGGTATCAGAGCCACCTTGCAAGTTTGGTTAGATTTTTTGATTTTTGTAAATCTTGGTTTTTGGAGAATATGGATAACTTGTTTTTGTATAAAAAAAATAAGTTCATACATATTTTCTATGAGCACTTTATAATTGTTATTTTTATCATGTGACAAAAGTTTCATGGATCTTTTGTCATTTAAAGTTGTCTTAGAAAAACAAAGGTTATTTTATGTGTATGTTGATGTATGATGTGCATAAACTAGCCAAGAACCAATGTGTTGTTATGTTGTTGTGCTAGTTATTTTTGTTATAAAAATGGTTGTAATAATTTATTTATTCATATCGTATGTAATAATTAAATAGATTAACTTTTCTTGTTTAGTTTTTGTAAAATAATAGGTTAGTTTTTAGAAATAGTTTATTTGTACAAAGATGTAACAAGAAATGAAGTTGGAGCCATTTTTTTAAAGAAAAAAGGCAATTTTCGAGTCTACTAAAGTGCTGAGCAGAAAGATGACACTTTCTGAAAAGTGTCATGAATTCTGTCAACAGTAGCCTTTTCTTTAAAGGGTTGGTGACCTAATGCAACACTTTGCGCAACCCTTTTCTAAAAAGTGTTGCATGTGGCTGAATTTTTCCTTTAAAGAAGATTTTCTAATCTTTTGCAAGCAATGAATGTTTACTCTAGTGGGAGCTTCTACAACATCATTACAAGAAGATTTTGTGTCCCCTTAAATGTCCCTTTAGGAATGGACTTGACATCTTTTGTGTTGGCTCACAAAACATGTCAATAGCTGGCTATGTTTATGCACATATCTTTTTTATGCATGTTTGTGTTGTTTATTTTATGCATTTATTATGTGTGGTTGGACAACATAAACATCACATGGAGTTTGGGTTTTCAAAATTGGACATAAGATGTAACAAGTTATTATTTTAAAAATAAAACTCGGTTTTATAAAATCGTTAATAACGGCAAATTTTGAAATACTCCATTATAAGTTTAAAATGGTGATTTTTGTAACTTATACAAACTCCAAATATATAAGTAATAAAATGAAGTTTTATTAAAGATATATAAGGTTCAAATGCACTAATAATTAATACCGGTTATTACAATTGAATTGTGTCAAATTATATAAAAAACTAGCTTTTTATATAAAACCTTTAAAAGTGATTTTCTTTTGAAAATTGATACCATGGTTTAGTATATGCATGTAATAACCATGATATCATATGTTTTTAAACTGGAATTATAAAACATATAAAGACCCTTATTTTACAAACCTCAAATCTATGCAATCCTTTTGAAAAACACTCGCACATCTCTTGTATACACTAGTGGGATAAAGGATACCTAACCGCTTAGTGTTGTCTTTTGATGGCCGGGGTGTCTTTGCGATTTCTATAACCAAGTTATAGGCCAATTACACAAGTTTTTCAAATTGGACGATTTGATCGGAAATTTTTGTGATAAAGGATACCTAAGCAAGAGAGTTCCAAGGCATAGATGAGATCAAACATGTCTAATTAAATTTGTTATTAGAGATCCCATAAATCTAGGAATTATATAGTAAGATATAATTGATAATCGATATCTACCGGGTTGAATTCAAAAGGATGGGATAAAGGATACCTAACCATTTATTTGTTTTGCAACTTGGATCCTAGACTTTGATAATTAATGTTTTTGGAAACTAAAAGGGTATTAATTATTGAAGATTAAATATTGAAAATACTAAATGAATTTTGTTAAAATTTTGTAGTTAAATAATCCGTTCTCATTATCATGAATTGTCATTTTCTTTAATGACTTAATGAAACAATAACATTCAATAGATACAACTTCAATGAATGGGTTCATGTCTTAAGAGACAATCTCTTAAGAGATGAAATTGTATACACTTAAAGGTCCTAGTCCTAAATTATTTGCTTTGAGCAATGAACCTGAACATGATACCTAGTAAAGGCATCACCGTGATGCTAAAGATGCTTCTAACATCAAGCTAGGAATAGTTATTCATGACTTCTAGGAAGTCTTGGATAATTTAAACATATATATATATATATATATATATATATATATATATCTGATGATATAACAGGTCAAGTAATATTCCAATAAATATATTGATATTTTATTTAAAGCTAGTTTAAACATTGGAATAATGCAAGGTTAAAAGAATCACCTTGTGTGATCCAAGAAGCCCATGTTTTATGGACTGGACACCTTTAAGCCCAAGAAATCTACTAAAGCCCACATAGATGGATCTTGTTTCTTTTGTGAAGAAACTGGACACTGGAAGAGGATTTACTACTCATATTTGGAAAGAAAGTCTGGAAGAGACTAGTACTTCTAGTATCTACTAGATAGAACACATACTTTTCATATAACACTTAGGTACTTGGTACTTAAATGTTAATCTAATATTTGTAAATGGCTTGCAAATATTTATTGAAGAGTAACCAAGTTGAGCACAATCAAGTTGGAACTACACTCTAGGAGTTTGGTTTATTATTTATGCTTAGAACATAAATTACTTGTAATGTAAAACAATATTTGTTTTGGAACAAAGTATGTTTTAATTTAGCATGTTTAAATTTATGTCTCGGTTATTTTATTCAAATGTGTGATCATTTACTTAATCGTGTTTCATAACCATAATATTCATATTCTGAAATGATTAACTTCTATTTATGAGACTAGATCTCTTAATAGATTTGTACAGTAAATATCAACATTTTTATAAATAAAATTAAGTTCTATATGCAAGCACTTTTTGACTTAAACTTGTTTTAAGTCAAACTCATCTTTGACATTGTTATCTTTATTATATAAATGACATTCCCATATTCCAATTTCAAGAAAGGGATCTTTGAAGGAAAATAATGTAATTTATTTGACATATGTGAACCTTATTTATATGTAGAAGATTCCTAATGATATTTTCACTAAGGTGTAGAGAAAATAATTAAGGAATTATACACTTTGGTGTATGACTTCCTTTCTAATGAATGTCTGAGATTAAGCACAAGATACCAAATCAACTTTATTAACAACTATAGCAGTTTTAATTATATTTTATGTGGTAAAGCATAATTGTGAAATCTTTTTGAAGATTTCAAAAGTTGAAATACAAACCGGTAAGAACCATCTAAGACCTTAATGATAATAAAGGATGAATTAAATCTTACTTGGTATGATTTACTTTCTAATTGGTAGAAATATCATCCTTTAATCTTTTTGGGATAATACTTCAATCACTATTAATTGTATCTTGAATACAAATACCAACTAATAAGTAGATTAGACACTTTATAAGATTGAGTATGGAAAGGCTCCATCCTCATCTTACTTAATGTTTTATGGATTTGAGGCAGATGTTGGACTAAAGCTTCTAAACCAAAAATCTACTAAATACATATTTGTATAATACTCTTAATGTGGCTTAGATTATCATATGCAAACCCACCAAGTATAATTTCTCTTATTCTTGTGAAAGATAAGTTAGTAGAAAGCAAGCTTCTAAAGACAAAGCAAGTTGGAGGTACATGGAACTTGAAGCAGCTCAAGAACCGTAAACTTATGTAATAATAGTTGGCACTAGTTTTAACAAGGATTGTTAAACTTGAATAATAGCTATTCACAAACACAAATTGTTCGCATTAGTGGTAGAAATCATCTATGACTTGAGAAATGTGGAATCTCTGATTGATGAGCTTTTATTGATGGTTTCTAGAAAATCCATCAAATACCAAGATGCTATGCCAGACCTCGAATCTGATAAATGACTTAGAGTCATGA
Source organism: Lactuca virosa (assembly GCF_052849685.1). Classification (NCBI taxonomy): domain Eukaryota; kingdom Viridiplantae; phylum Streptophyta; class Magnoliopsida; order Asterales; family Asteraceae; genus Lactuca; species Lactuca virosa. The sequence goes on along the minus strand of NC_136428.1, from coordinate 282,559,139 downwards.
ACATAAGATGTAATCCATGTATGAGAATCAAGTATGGGCTTGATTAAAATTTATCCCTATAGAAAGGCTAGAAGGAGAAAATTATTCTTCTAGAAAGAATAAATATACATGGATAACCATACACATTTAAAGCAAGACTTGTAGTAAAAGGATTCTCTCATACTCATGTCATTGACTATGGTCCTCATCATACTCATGACATTGACTATGATAAAACCTTTTTCACAAGTAGTTGTGATTAGATCAAGAAGGATACTGTTTACTATAAATTCATATTCTTAATATGAGATATAGTAAATAGATTTCAAGAAAGACTGCTTTTTCTTAATAGACATCTACTAGAAGATATCTATATAGATTAGCGTAGAGGTTTTCTTAATCCAAGTTATCCTAACAAAATGTGTAGAGCTTGAGATCCACTAGTGGATATAAAGCAAACATCTCAATGTTACAATCATCATTTTATGTAAAACCACAAGGTATGTTTTTATATCAAAATGAATAGAACATGTGTGTTGACTAAGAACTAGTGGGAGCATAGTGAAATTCCTAATCTTGTATGAATGAGACATACTTAATCATTTGAAATCACATTCTGACTAAGCAATGTCATTTTCACCATGACTCGAAAAGTATTTCTAAAATGAAAGATTTAGGAAGAAGCAATGTCATTTTCACCATGACTAAGCAATGGTCACACTTCAGCTATAAGGCTTTATTATTCTAGAAATGGGTTTTTGATTTGGATTTAGTATTTGGATATTAGAACATTATAACAACAACTATTAGATAATGTTATGATATATTGGAATATAGTCATCACATTAATACTTGTTGTGTTCTATATTAACATGTTTTAATCCATGAATACTGTTATTATTCTAAAAGTTCATAGTCGGTTATAATTGTGGGAGCAATTATGAAGTAAGACTAATATGAATTGGATTGGTTGAATCTCATTAGATGAAAGTAGGCAAGTCGTTGTAACCAAGTTTCACAGATACTTGTGAGAGAACTAGTTTTGAACTGACCCGCATCAAGATCATCTCATGGATCGCTATCATGAATGATACTTGATTAAAAGGTACTATCTTTGTATCCTTAACACCTGAGATACATAGTGGAACTTAAGTGTAGGGAGTACTATGCTTCGATATGGTTAAATGTTGTTCCTTAACCGGGCAGTTGTAAAACCCATTTTCAGGTATGGTGTGAACTATGAAAGAGGCTTATGTAGTCAAGATGGGATTTTGGTCCTATTATGTGTTGAGAGTTAGACATCTAAGGCGCCTTACCAAAAGTTGAACGACTAATAGATTGATCGCGATCTGAATCTCATGGTCAACATGATGTCTATAGCAAATGGATAACTGATAAACTTACCTTATACACCAATTTTAGCTTTGAGCTTTTTGGGAAGTGGGCGTTGATAGAATGGCACAAAAAGTCGTATGGTCTTGGGGGCAGTGAAATGTTGCTAGACGTTCACCACTGTCTATATCAGTCTAATATGAGACTTGCGCAAGTGGGAGATTGAAAGGTCTAGTATGCTCAAGAGTCATATTAAAGTGATATTGCTAAATAACATATGATACTAATGGGTCACACTAACAACAACTTGATACAAATGATTATTTATTAGAAATTGATTTTAATAAATATTCAATAAAACTCTTATAATTAAATTGGAAATTATTTATTTCATGGAAATAATAATTTTCATTAGCAAGTAACATTATATTACTTCATATGGTATGAATTAATAAGTTGTGTACAACTTTTTGGACAAGTTGAAACCCTTTTGTCTTTTACTCAAAAGACAAAGTTTATATTTTATAAAACTTGAGTTTATAAAATTTAAACTAACTATTCTTTTTATTTATTAAATTCCGAAAATTGATAAAGATAATGGAGTTATGGGCTTTCCATTAGTTTATTCAAAAGAAATGAAGCATGGGAGACTTGTTTATGACATGGGGACAAATGTGCTTAAAGTGTTAAGACCTAATGGTTAATACTTTCACTTTATGTATATAAATAAGGGGCTTGCATTTGGCTAGTTGATTTATTCTTCTTCTTGATGCAAGTGGCCAAAAGTTCTTCATTCTCCCTCATTCTCTCTAATTTTGGTTAGAAAACTTGAAGAACACTTGCATCTTCATGTACTCTTTAAGTTCATATTGGTTATAAACTTAAAACTTAAGGATTTAAGAGTTTATGGACTAGCATCTACATCAAGTTGAGTCATTGTTGGTGTTTCAAAGGTTCCACATTCTTCATCAACTTCCAAGCCTCCCAAGAGGACCCAAAGAACTACAAAGGTTCTTATTTCTTCACCTCTTCTTTGGTTGGTGTTTTAATCTTTCTATAACTTCCAAGAAGATCCTTGGTGGGTATAAAATGTTTATGTTATTTCAAAATTAAAGTCTTCCGTTGCCATATTTTTTAAGTTTTTGAAACTATTTTTGAACTAAAACCCAACTGTGACATCCCCATTTTCACGGCCAGAAAAGACCGATTTTGTTTATGCTTTATAAAAATCAGAGTACTTCTTTTAATAAAAATCTTGCGGAATTTGTTCCCAGAAAAACATGATAAATACGTTATCAAAGAATTTCCGAAGAAATGTATTTTTATTCATTTTAAAACATTTGGGATGTCATCGTTAATATAGAAACATAAGCATAAACAAAACTTACATTCATTTACACTATTGATCTACATCTCTTTTAAATCTCTCAGTGTAATGCAGCTTCATATCGACACCTGTGATACAAATAAACTGAGTGGGTCAGGTTGGGAAACCTGGTGAGTACAAAGGGTTTTCAACCTACAATAATATAATTATTATGTTTAAACATCAAACAATCAACCCAATTACCCATCCCCATTATCTTCTTTACTCTTAAGGATCTACCCTAAGAATCAATTATTCCTCATTCATTCATTCCTAAGGATCATCCTAAGGAATCGGCATGAAGTCCATCGTTGTCAATGACACAGCTGAAAGTTCTATCACTTAGGCGCAACTGCCAGAATTGTGACATTCTATGTGAGGCGCAGCTACCAGTATTGTCCTTCGAGCACAGCTGCTAGGGTTATCTCGTTTATTGACAGTATCATTTTCGAGAGTCCACTCGCAATACATGTCAATGGGTTTTTAGAGTACACCGGTGAACACATCGTTCACAACACCTACAGGTTGCGAGCCTGCCAGTGTTCCACTGGACTGTCTATAATAGTCTGTGGTTGTCATCCATACTCTGCTAGATGACAGGGCCATCATTTGGGAAAGGCTTCTCACATCGTCCACCTCTCACACTTACCTCGTGGTCTATAACACCTCTCAACTCATCATCCAACTCATATTCCATCTATTACATCTACCCATGTTTTACCCAACATATTCTCGTAGATATATATATATATATATATATATATATATATATATATATATATATATATATATATATATATATATATATATATATACAGTTTAAATAATTTAAAACATGTATAAAATCGTTCATCCAGCATAGATAGCAAGTATACAGATAATATGCACACATAGCACGTAATTTATTTAAAATACTTCATATCTATGTGTAAGATGAAAGTAACTATGCACTCACTTGAAAAGGTGGTGAATCCGAACTCAGACAGCGCTTCGCTTCTTAAAAATAATTTCCTTCGACGAAACCTACTATTATTACCACTAGAGTTTAGTCTATTATTCGCCGAGACTAACTAATAGTCTAGCTATTATTACTATTATATAAGCGTTAAACAATACTTATATAACCCATAATAATAGCTGAAGTACTTATTATAAGTTCCTAATAACGCTACTATAATTAAATAAACGATATATTAAAAATAGCGTAGGCGTAGCTCACTTACAGCGGGTTTTATAGAAAACCGGGTTTTGCTTGGAGCTGCGTTCCCGAGCCGAAAAGCTCTTCTTCTCGGAGCCGTCGAGCACTCCGGGGCTTCCGCCTCGTGCTAGGGAGGTTCCCTAGGCTTTTCGGGGGGTTTCGGGGCTAGAGAGAGGTTCTAGAGAGAGAGTAAAGAGAAGAAAGAATGGGAATGGTGTGAAGAAAATGAGGGTGGGAGAGGTTCTATTTATAGGGTGAAAAATGGCTGAACTTGGTGCCACATGTCACCATCTAGTGGCAAGACTTGGGGAGAAAGCAATGGCCAAGATTGTGCCACATCACCCATTTTCGCACAGTACACTTCCGACTTCTAAAATCCGTAACTTTCACATACGACATCCGTTTTTGACGTTCTTTGTGTCCACGCGTAGGTAAAAATAATATCTACAACTTTCATTTTGACTCTATCAGCTAATTCTTGACCGATCTTAAATTTAACAGTACGAGAAGATTATACTGTTAAATGTCTGCGTAAAATTCATAACTTCTACATACGGACTCTGTTTTTGTCTGTCTTTTTACCGTTGAGTTCCTATTAATGAGATCTTCAATTCTCCTTTAGGTCGCGTAGGCCAAAAACCGCTCAATCTAAAATTCGAGTTTCGGGTCGTGTACTGTTATGCCAAATCTTAGAAAATTAATAACTTCCTCATACGAAGTCAGATTTGGGCGTACTTTTTTTGTATGTTCTCGGTTTAACGTTTTCTACGACTTTCGTTTAGATCGCTAAGGCTAAAAGTCGCTCTATCGTAAATTCACTATTTACGTCTCCCGGTGCCTTACCGGTTCTGCCGTAAAACTTCGACGGGTCATAACTTCTTCGTTATAACTCGGATTTCGACGTTCTTTATATGTACGGAAACCTTGAGATGTATTCTACAACTTGGTTAAGATTATTTATTCTAAATAATCTTTTGTCGAAAAGTCATTTTCGACCCCTATTATCTCTAAATTGACTAGCCCGGATCTACGGGCGTTACACCAACAGTTACATACTCATCAACACTCATCTTCCCCTTCTTCAAGTTCCGAAAGTCATTGTTCGAGTCTATTAGATCCACTTCCAAGCAATACTGCATCCTCAACCGCTCCATGAATGCTTCCCAAGGCATCTTCATGGATTCTCCTTATGGCATTGTATCCGCCATCAATTTCCACCAACTTAAAACTCCTGTCTTTAGTTGCTTAACCGCTAGGATGGTGTTTTGTTGGTTGCTATAGTTTAAGCTTTCAAACACCATTTTCATCTCGGAAATCCAGTCTATAACTTCCACTGGGGCTGGGCTCCCAAAAAGACTTGGTGGTTTGGAATCCATAAAGTCATTGTACTTGCATCCTTCTCCTTTGATCCCCACCTCAGGTTTATTCCTCCTAACCACTTGGGGTTCTACTCGACTAACAGTCCGACTGTAATTCCCTTCCTCTGACTATTCTTCTTCCATCCCATGTTGCATGACGGGTGCAGTGGGTTCATGTGTATTACCCTAAAGTAAGCGCTTTGTCTCCTCCATATGACGGTCTAACATCATGTGCATCATTGCCTGTATTTTGGTCACCGTGGTTGGCTCCGGTGCAGCTACTACCTCTGGTGCACACTCAATCACTCGTAGCTCAGACTTCTGGTTTCCATTAGCGTTTCCTAATCCGCTGCGTGTTCTTACCATGATGTTCTAGATACCAAAATGGCGATTAGCATAACAAGCCGAGAATATCGGTAGAGAAAGGTTTAAACGTGTAATCCTCCTTATTACTTAGAAAAGTTATATGCCAGTTTTAATACCATAATTAAATGTTTAGAAATCTGAACACATAAAATTTCCTAATTCTAGTTTGGCAACAAACCTTAAAGTAATCTAGATAGGCAACCTACGGCATGTTATTCTATAGATCATTTAGCACATAAAAGCAAATTGGGTATCTTATCCTAAAGTAAGCTAATGCTTGTGTCAATTCAAGTGTACTACCTAAAATATAATAGACACAAATCTCACGATCATTGCTTAGCATTCTAAGTTTAATTCTAGAAATTCTACAAATTCATAGTTCGCTTAAACTAATGCTCTGATACCAACTGTGACATCCCCAAATTTACGGCCATTTTATAACTTTTTGTTTATGCTCTATTTAAAACAAAGTTTATTTATAAATGCAGAATTTGGTCCTGTAAAAGTATTTCTTAAGAAATGTTTTTCATTAATTTATAAAATCTTGGGATGCCAAGATTGATACAAAACATAACCATAAAAAGGCCTTACATTATCTTAGACTAACAGTCTACATCTCCTTGAATCTCTCATCATTAATGCAACTTTGTACCGCTACCTGTGATACAAAGAAGCTGAGTGGGTCATGTTGGAAAACCTGGTGAGTACATAGGGTTTTCAAGACACAATAATGTAGTTAATGTGTTTAATCATCAAAGAAACAATTAACCCAATTACCTATCCTTTTTTTCTTCTTTATTTTTCCCTAAGGGGTTATCCTAAGGGTCATCTTAATCATCGTTGCTGACAATACTGTTACCGGGATTTCTCCGCAATACATGTAAGTAAGTTTCTTTCTATTTTTTTATTCCTAAGGATTTTCCCTAAGGATCAGGCATGAAGTCCATCGCTATCAATGTTTATCTATTAGGCACGAAGTCCATCGCTGTCAGTGTTTATTTATTAGGCACGAAGTCCATCGTTGTCGGTGTTTAGGCACGAAGTCCATCGCTTTCAGTGTTTACCTAATAGGCACTAAGTCCATAGCTGCCAATGTTCCATAAGACTGTCATAAATTAGTCTGGTAGTTGTCACCTATGTTTTGCTAAGTGACTACATTGTTGGTACTCCAGTACTATTCCTAAAGTCGTGGCATCCTATCTTTGCCTACATACTATGGCATCCTATCCTTCATCGTACTATGACATCTTTCACTACCCTTCATTACCTAATGTATTATATTTTATATAAAGTACATATATCCTATAAATCATATAACATATCTTTATAACATTTTATCTAACACATAACATCTTTGCACAAAAGCACATATAGCAATTTATTAATTAGATACTTTATATCTATGTGTAAGATGAAAGTAACTATGCACTCACTTGATAAGAATGGGTGACTGATGATTTAGGCAGCGCTTTGCTTTATACTTTCAAAGGACCTAGACACATATAGTCCCTATGACATCCCTCTACTAAATGATAACCAAAACTAGTTGGCCGACATTGGTTCCTTCGACCCACGATTAAAGTGAGAAAAACTCACATGAATCGAAAAAACCCAGTAACACTATGACACGCTCCCCTTTCTGCACTGCTAGCTCCCGCGAATCCACTAACACCAAAACCAGGTAGAATCTTAATCAGTAGTCCAAAACCCTTAAGTTGGACCCAATGTCAAACTTGGTCAAAAAGTCAACAATCATTGGTCAAAGAAAGTCAAATTCCATATCATGCTGAGTACGCCCTACGTACTTCATCTCAACGCATGGCGTACGGGACTCAAACCTTGTACACACTGCATACTCCTTAAGTACGCCCTGCGTACTTTAAGCCAATTTCATAATCTTTATTAAGCACTTACTCCCCTAATACCTTTCATCCAAAACTCAAATATAATCCCCAATAACATCCTAAATCATAAAGTTTCTAACTTTATGACTTTGCATGGCTAGATAGTGCCCAAAACCAAAACCCTGACTTATTACACAACCCAAAGCTTCCTATGTCTTACATGGGTGGAAGGAAAGGATCAAGATTGCATTTTTATGATTCCATGCCTACAAAAACATCTAGAAATGCTACTTATAAGTTCTGGAGTAACTCATACTCAACTAGACCAAGAATATTGGAGAAAATGGACATAAAGCTAACTAACTAGATCCAATAAATCATTCATCAAGTTTTGAACTTTATACCTCTGGGAGAATGCTTGAGAGGTGCAATTCACAGATACACAAATCTTGAACCTTTCCAAGCAACACCACCAGCTTCTCCTTCCTTCAAAAGCACCCAAAAACACACTTTTTAGCTCACAAGGCTCAAATAGGGGGTTAGGGTTTCAAAGGAGTCGTTTGGAGAGATGGAGGATGAGAATGAAAAAGTTTAATGGAGGTTAAGGTGTTTAAATAGGGCTGAAAACCCCAAATTTAGGGTTTGCACTCTAGTCGAGTACGCACTGCGTACCAAATGTTACGCCCTGTGTAACTCATTAAATGCCCGTTACGCCCTGTGTTATCCATAAATCCCCAATTCCCACTTCAACTTCAAACGGCCATAACTTCTTCGTTTCAACTCCGTTTTCGGTGTTCTTTATATTCATGGAAAGGTATTAAAGATCCCCATAATTTTATTTAGTTACTTTGGACTAAAAACATCTCGAACTAAAATTATTAACTCATGCCAAAAGCCAGTCTATAACTTTCCTCCTTTCTACCCTTCGTTCCACACACAATATAAAGGTTAGATCTCACAACCAACATTATCACCTCCTAAAAGGTATATAATTTACTTCCTAAAGGCACAAAGCCTTTACATGATCGACCTTCGATCCATAACCATGAATTAAGAAATGACCAGAAACTGGGTGTTACAAATTGCTCCCGGGTTTGTTGGCGTACAACACGAAGCAATACCACCTCAACCCAACCATATTATATCGACACATGCAATAGAAAAACATATAACCCACAAATAGATAATCAAACATATCTACCAATCTAACAGATCACTACAGCATAGCAACATCCTATATACCATGATACATCATACAACCTAGTGGGCCGACATTGGTTCCTTCGACCTATAAGTATAATAACGAAACTCACCTGACTCACAAAGCTGACTACAATCCTAACTCATTGTCGTGCCGACCACAGCTACCAACTCTCACCGCCAAATGATGGGTGTTAAACACCTCCTAACAATCCATACAAGGTAAATCCTAAGTCTACCTTCTAACAAATAGAAATTTGACAAAAAGTCAACCCATGCCAAAAGTCAACGGTCAAGGTCAAAGTCAACATCCCAAAATGTCAACCATCAATCCTCACGTCATGACCAACCCTTGGTCATGTCGTGAGAGTCTGCTCGGTCCGATTCCAACTCGTATCGACCCAAATCAGCCAACTCAGTCATGGAAAAACATTTGAATTGGTCTCACGACATAAACAAACTTATGTCACGTCGTGAGCCCCAAAAGCTCAGCAGAAAAAACGAGACTTTTCATTCTCAAGTCGTGAGACCTTATGTCTCATGTCGCGACTACACTTTGAAGCCAAAATCCAAGGATTTACGTCCTTAATCCATCTAGTCTTTCACTCTAACTTTTCCAAAAGCCAAAGGGGACTCCAAAGGTCCATAAAAATGTTTACTTGATGGTCATGCATGCCTCATGCATGTCCTCCATCTATTCTAAGTTAAATTGAAGAGATTAAGAAAAAATCCTCAAGCATGGGTCCAATAATCAACCAACTTCTAGATCTGAACAATAATCATACTCAAAGGACCCTTAAAATACGTAAAGTTTCCAACTTTATGCATTCCTTCCATTCAAACTTGCTTGGATATGAAAGAAATGGGACAACAACTTCTTCTGCTTCTTCTCTTCTTCTTCAAGCAATAAATTTTGAGTTTTTTCCACTTACAAAGGTCTAGAACAAAATGAGATGATGATGATGATGTTTCCTTGCAAGCTCCACCCAAAGAACACATTCTTCTCCTTCTTCTCTTCTTCTTTAAGCCAAGAAATGCTCCAAAAGGTGAAGGATCAACTAAGGAATTAGGGATAGGGTTTTTCTAAGGTAAAAGGGTGTTGGAGGCTGGTAATGAACTCTAAAAATGATTTATAGGGGCTTAAATACGAAGGAAACCCTAAAAGATCGTGGGCTTGGGCTGAAGTAGTTCTCACGTGATGAGACCTTATGTCTCACATCATGAGATTGGTCCCGGACATTTTTCATGTATTTCGCTTGTCACGGCGTGAGACCTTATGTCTCACGTCGTGACACTCAATTTTCTCCAAAAATCAACGTTTTGACTTCCTGAAACCCTAAATTGATCCATCCCGAGAAACGGGTGTTACGTGGACTAAGTTTATATGATTGTACATTGGTGAGTCAAAATTATTGTGACATCTCCTAATTTCTCGGCCAGAAAAGACCGATTTAATTTATGCTTTTTAAATAAAAGCAGAGAAATCTTTTCAAAAGATATTGCGGAATAGGTCCACAATATAAAACATGATAATGTTTATCAAAACCCTTCTTTAAGAAGGTATATATTTCCCATATATATATATCAAAACCTCGGGATGTCATGTTCCGATACAGATCAAAAGCATAAACAAGACATAATAAGCCTTTCAACAGTTATTTACAACTACTGGCCTATAATCAAAAAATCTCTCATCGTCCTCCGACTATGCTCGGGGTCCACTACCTGTAATCATAAAAAAAACTGAGTGGGTCGGGCTTGGGAGCCTGGTGAGCATATAGGGTTTTCAACCCACAATAATAATAACATATTAAGTTCACCAATCAACAATAACCCTGATTACCCATTCCCGTTGTCCTCACTTTACGTCCCTAAACACCTAACACAAGGGACTTAACCTAAGGAATATCATCGGGTTGGACACTACTGCTAAGGGGACTCCTCAGCCATACATGTCCTAAAGGCAACCATGAGGGGGATTGGAGTACACCAATGAACATTTAGTTCATCAACACCTACAAGTTGCGAACTTGCTAGTGCACCACTGGACTGTCTAGAAAGATCCGTCATCGTCATCTATACTCCGCTAGACGACTACAACGATAACACCAACAACAACACCGACACCGAGGCCTCTCATCATTTTTAACACCCACCGACTATTTTGTCTACCCATGTTTTACCCAACATATTTGTAGATAAAATACATATACAGTTTAAAACTTGTATAAAACATCAATTCAACAGTCACCTCAAATAAACAATTAACATATTTACACATACGAAGTCAGATTCGGGCGTTCTTTTTATCAAATTTCTCGGTTTAACGAACACTACAAGTTTTGTTTAGATCACTAAGGCTAAAAAGTAGTTTATCGAAAACTCACTTTTTACGACATTCAGCACCGAGCCGGTTTTGTCGTGAAACTTCGACAGGTCATAACTTCTTCGTTATAACTCGGAATTCGACATTCTTTATATATCCGTAATCCTTGGCACGACCACTACAACTTTCTTAATAGATATCGGCTTTATCTAAAATTTAATTTTGACGCTTATGTTTATTCTTAATTAATTAACTCCTAGTAATTAAGCATAAAACACATAAAACACATAGAATTCACATAATTCCTTTTTCATTTCTTCAAAATGAGTTACAAAGGTTAACCTAGACTATCACCTTAATATTAATGCCTAGGCTAGAAACACGAGTGTTACAATTCTCTCCCCCTTAGGATGATTTCGTCCCCAGAATCACACATCACCAAACAACTGCGGGTAGCGACTCATCATGTCACTCTCCGTTTCCCAGGTGAGATTTGGTCCATTCGTATGTTTCCAGCACACAAGCACTAAATCAACCATCTTGCGTCGCAACTTCATAGTCTTACGGTCCACGATTGCCTCAGGTTCTTCGATCAACCTCTTGTTTTCATCCAACCTTAACTCAGAAATCGGAATTATGTCGGGCACATCTCCCGTGAACTTCCTCAAATAACACACATGAAATGTGTTATGAATACCCTCCAGTTCTTCCGGTAATTCTAGCTTGTAAGCTTGATTCCCGATCCTCTGAAGAACTTTAAATGGTCCAATAAACCTTGGACTCAACTTTCCCCTTTTACCAAATCTTATAAGTCCCTTCCACGGTGAGACTTTAAGTAAAACCGAATCTCCAACTTCTAAGGATATCGGTTGTCTTTTCTTGTCAGCATAGCTCTTTTGTCGATCTTGAGCAGCTAACATCCTCTCCCTTATCACTTTCAACTTTTCAACAGTCTGATGGACTATTTCAGGTCCCATAAACTGCTTTTCCCCAGCTTCCAGCCAACATGATGGCGTTCGACACTTTTCCCCATACAAAGCGTGATAAGGTGCCATCTTAATGCTTGAGTGGAAACTATTATTATAGGAAAATTCTACTAGATGTAAGTGTTCATCCCAGTTACCTTGGAATTCTAGGGTACATGCTCTCAGCATATCCTCCAATGTTTGAATCGTTCGTTCGCTCTGACCATCGGTTTGTGGATGGTAAGCTGTACTCAAACACAACTTGGTACCCAATTCCACTTGTAGACTCCTCCAAAACCTTGAGGTAAAACGGCTGTCACGATCGGATACAATCGTTAACGGAACACCGTGTAGCCTCACAATTTCCTTCACGTAAGAATTCGCAAGTTTATCCATAGTTCATTTCTCGTTAGCGGCTATGAAATGCGCACTCTTAGTGAAGCGATCAACGACCACCCAAATCATGTCGTGACCGATCCTTGTTCTGGGCAGTTTAGTCACAAAATCCATGGTAATGTCCTCCCATTTACCCATGGGTACTGGTAAAGGTTCTAAACTCCCATACGGTTTCTGATGTTGTGCCATAATCCTAGCACAAGTTACACACTCAGCCACATACTTAGCAACATCGAGCTTCATCGTCGGCCACCAGTAATAGGGTTTTAGGTCCCTATACATTTTCGTACTGCCGGGATGAATCGAGTACATGGTTTTGTGAGCTTCTTCCATCAGAAGACCTCTTACTCCTCCCGTCTTAGGTACCCAAATCCTATCTTTGAATACCTTCAATCCTTGACCGTTTGTATCAAACACCAACGTTTTACCCAAACGTTCCTCCTTCCGGTCATTTTTCTCCAAAGCTTCCTCCTGAGCTTTCTTTATACTTTCCACAATTGTAGAGACAACTTCAATCTTCAGCGCTCTTGGCCTTATCTTTTCAAGATTTACCTTCCGACTGAGAGCATCAGCAACAACATTTGCTTTACCAGGGTGGTAAAGTATCTCACAGTCGTAGTCCTTGAGTAGTTCCAGCCAGCGCCGCTGTCTCATGTTTAATTCCTTCTGATTAAAGAGATATTGAAGACTCTTATGATCAGTGAAAATTTTACACTTAGTACCATAAAGATAATGCCTCCATATCTTTAAGGCGAATACTACCGCTGCCAACTCCAGATCATGAGTGGGGTAGTTCTTTTCATGTTCTTTCAACTGCTTCAATGCATACGCTATCACTTTATCCCTTTGGGTCAGAACACATCCTAACCCAACTCCAGAGGCATCACTATAGACTGTGAAGTCATCAACTCCTTCAGGTAACGAAAGAATCGGTGCTTCACACAATCTCTTCTTTAACTTCTCAAAGGCTTCTTTATGCTTCTCATTCCAAGCATAAATAGCTCTTTTGTGGGTCAAAGCTGTTAATGGAGTAGCGATCGAAGAAAAGCCTTGGATAAATCGACGATAATATCCGGCTAATCCTAAAAAGCTTCGAATCTCCGTGGGATTTTTTGGTTGTTCCCACTTCATCACAACTTCAATCTTTGCTGGGTCAACCATTATTCCATCTTGGTTAACCACATGACCCAAAAATTAGACTTCTTGAATCCAAAATTCACATTTGGAGAACTTTGTGTACAGCTTCTCCTTTTTCAGAACTTCTAGCACTTCACGTAGATGCTTCTCATGCTCCTGCTTGCTCTTCGAATAGATCAAGATATCGTCTATGAATACTATCACGGATTTATCAAGGTATGGTTTACAAACCCTGTTCATAAAATCCATGAAAGCTGCTGGGGCATTGGTTAATCCGAACGACATAACCAAAAACTCATAGTGTCCATATCTTGTTCTGAACGCGGTCTTCTCGATATCCTGCTCCCTCACCTTTATTTGATGGTACCCCGACCTAAGATCGATCTTCGAAAAATAGCTCGATCCTTGCAACTGATCGAACAAGTCATCGATCCTCGGCAACGGGTACTTGTTCTTTATCGTCGCTTTATTCAGCTCTCTATAATCGATGCACATTCTCATGCTCCCGTCTTCCTTCTTTACAAATAACACAGGGGCTCCCCAGGGTGATGAACTAGGTCGAATGAAACCTTTGTCCAAAAACTCTCGAAGTTGTGTCATAAGTTCTTTCATTTCGGTTGGTGCTAATCGATATGGTGCTTTGGCTATCGGCGTCGTTCCTGGTAACAAGTCGATACGAAATTCTACTTGTCGATCAGGGGGCAATCCGGGAAGATCTTCGGGAAAGACTTCTGGATAATCACACACCACTGGAATATTCTGCACCTCCTTCTTTTCCTTCTGAGCATCGATCACGAATGCTAGATATGATGTACACCCCTTGGCCAAACACTTTCTAGCTTTCATTAAGGAAATGATTCCAGAATTTACTCTGTATTTGTCTCCATACACCATAAACGACTCTTTCCCTGGCGGGTTTACTTTAACTATCTTCTTCCTACACATTATTTCGGCATCATTGGCGCTAAGCCAATCCATTCCTAAAACTATGTCGAAACCATTTAACTCGATAGGCAATAATTCCTCGTGGAACTTATTCCCATCCAAGTCAATGATGATGTTTTTCATACGATGGCTAACAGGTACATACTTGCCACTAGCAATTTCGACTAATAAAGCATTAACTAGTCTATCAACAGGCAAAGCTAGTTTTCTACCAAATTCATGCGATATAAAGGAGTAATTGGCTCCAGAATCAAACAAAATTTGGGCAGGCAATTCGTTTACGAGAAAGGTACCTGAAGCGACATCGGCTTCTTCTTTCGCAGCTTCGAGTGTCATCTGAAAGGCTCTCGCCTTCGGCTTTGGTGGAAGATTGGGTTTTCCTGCATCTTTCTTCTTCGGGCAATCCCTCAAAATATGCCCTTCTTCATGGCACCCATGACAGACGTTATTAGTGAAGGTGCATTCATTGGCATAATGCCCTGGCTTTCCACACTTGTAACAAGTGACTCCCACGCTGCATTTCCTAGCATGTTTCTTCTTACACCTGTCACACCACTTGGCTTCGGCTCCTCCTCCGAATTTTCTCGAACCAAACTTCGAGAATTTGTTCTTTTTGTTGGAACCTGACGTTCCTTCAAACTTTCTCTTTTCGCCAACTTCAACCTTGCTTGCGGCTCTCCCCTTGATCATATCTTCAACAGACTTGGCAGCCCATATAGTTGCCTCCAAAGTAAGTGCCTGACGTACTGGCACCGCATACTCCCATGGAAGTCCCTTTGCGTACCTGTCAATTTTCGCCAGCTCATCTGGGACAATACGCAAAGCAAACTCCATTTTGTCTGTGAAGTTATTCGTATACTCGTCAACGGTCATACTCTCCTTCTTCAACGTTAGAAATTGGTTTTCTAACTCAAGTACGTTTTGGGCCGAGCAGAACTTGCGCTTAAAGTGCACCAAGAACTCTGCCTAAGTCATTTGCAATGGCTCATTAGGGCTTAGGGTTTTCCCCAATGTGTTCCACCAACAACCAGCACTACCCCTGAACTGACGTACTGCAAAGGTAGTTTGTAACTTGCCTTGGCAATCACAAGTCATGAAAGCCAACTCGATTTCTGAGATCCAGTCCATAACTCCGACAGGATCTTCTTTTCCAGTGAAGGTCGATGGCTTGCAAGTCATAAAGTCCTTATACTTGCACCCATTTCTCTCCACTCTACCCTCGTGGTTATTCCTCCCAACCACAAGCGGTTCACTATGACCAACCGATCTGCTGTTGTTCCCTTCTTCAGATCGATCGTCATTTAGTTCACGTTGTTCAACAGGAACTGAAGGTTCATCCCTGTTGTTCAGCAACATTTGCCTCAACTCCTCCCTCTGTTCAGCCATCATGGTCTGAATCACATCTCGTACTCCAGCCATGGTGATCGGTTCGGGTGCAGCTCCTACTATAGGCACCTATTCCACCACTTGAGGTTGAGGTTGTTGGTTTCTGTTTGCATTTCCCGCTCCACTTCGAGTTCTTGCCATTACAATCTATATACTGAATAAGGCGAATTTAGGTCTTTATCCTTGTTAGACATGTCAATTCCCTTATCACTCCGAAACGTTTACATGTTAGTTCTAATCTCGTAATCATACGCTTAGAATCCTACACACATAAGGTTTCCAGATCCGGTCGGAAACAGACCATAGATCCGAACAAATAATGGCATATATGGCAACATATAGCATTTAGCACATAAAGGCATTTTAGGCACCTTTCCTAAAATAAATTAGTGCTCATGTCTAAAATATGGTAGACACTCACCTCACAATCATCACTTAGCATTCTAAGTTCAAGTCTAGAAATTCTACAATTTCTTAGTTCGCTTAAACTAATGCTCTGATACCAACTGTGACATCCCCTAATTTCTCGGCCAGAAAAGACCGATTTAATTTATGCTTTTTAAAATAAAATCAGAGAAATCTTTTCAAAAGATATTGCGGAATAGGTCCCCAATATAAAACATGATAATGTTTATCAAAACCCTTCTTTAAGAAGGTATATATTTCCCATATATATATCAAAACCTCAGGATGTCATGTTCCGATACAGATCAAAAGCATAAACAAGACATTATAAGCCTTTCAACAGTTATTTACAACTACTGGCCTATAATCAAAAAATCTCTCATCGTCCTCCGACTATGCTCGGGGTCCACTACCTGTAATCATAAAAAAAACTGAGTGGGTCGGGCTTGGGAGCCTGGTGAGCATATAGGGTTTTCAACCCACAATAATAATAACATATTAAGTTCACCAATCAACAATAACCCTGATTACCCATTCCCGTTGTCCTCACTTTACGTCCCTAAACACCTAACACAAGGGACTTAACCTAAGGAATATCATCGGGTTGGACACTACTGCTAAGGGGACTCCTCAGCCATACATGTCCTAAAGGCAACCATGAGGGGGATTGGAGTACACCAATGAACATTTAGTTCATCAACACCTACAAGTTGCGAACTTGCTAGTGCACCACTGGACTGTCTAGAAAGGTCTGTGATCGTCATCTATACTCCGCTAGACGACTACAACGATAACACCAAAAACAACACCGACACCGAGGCCTCTCATCATTGTTAACACCCACCGACTATTTTGTCTACCCTTGTTTTACCCAACATATTTGTAGATAAAATACATATACAGTTTAAAACTTGTATAAAACATCAATTCAACAGTCACCTCAAATAAACAATTAACATATTTACACATAACACGTATTTTAAGGTAAATACTTCATATCTATGTGTAAATTGAAAGTAACTACACACTCACATGATTTGATGATAATCCGGCAGCAATTCGTTTCCTAAAACGTTCGTTTCTAATAAAACCGGGAGTTTTACTGAGAAACCGGGCTCTGCAAAAGTCGGGCTTCGAAACCGAAAAGATAAATTTTCCGGGCTTCACGGGCACTTCGTGGCGTATTCTGGGGCTTATAATTGATACCGGGGCTTCGGGGGATGATAATATGAAAGAAATATGGAGAAAGGGGTTAAAATGACAAGTTTTCAAAATACCCCCGGGAGGTCTCGCACCCTTCTATTTATAGGGGCGAGCCTCCTGATCCAACCGCTGAGAAGAAGCCACGCGTCGCAGATCCGAAGCTCGCAGGTGATGGCTCGCACGAGGGTTGCACGTGCGAAGTGGCTGCTGGCTTCTTGTGATTGGACCGAAGTCTCGGTCCGAAGTCAGTTCTGGTGGTGGGGTCCGCATGCGAGGGTGCGCAGGTGGCTGCACGTGCGAAGGCCTCGCTGTCCTCTCCTGATTGGACCGAGGTCTAGTCCGAAGTAGGGGGGATCGTGGCATGCAGGCGAGGGTTCGGACACGCACCAAGGGCACACGTCGGATTCTTAGTGGACCGCGGGTACTGTTCATGCGAGGATGACATGGCAAATCGTGACTATGCGAATTTTCTCGGTTTTTGTGCAAAAACTTCTAAAATCCATAACTTTCGCATACGAGCTCAGTTTTTGATGTTCTTTATATGCACGTGTAGGTAAAATTACGCTCTACAACTTCTGTTTAGACTTCGTCGGCTAATTTTGACCTTAATTTTTATATTATTATTTTTAACAGACCGGGACAGAAAATCCGTTAAAAATTCATAACTTCTTTATCCGACGTCCGTTTTCGTCAGACTTTTTACCGTTGTGCTACTAATGACGAGACCTTCGATCCTCGTTTAGGTTGTGTCGGCTAAAAATCACTCGATCTAAAATTCGAGTTTTTAGCTGTCTACTACTAAGCTGAAACTTCGAAAAATCATAACTTCCTCATACGAAGTCAGATTCGGGCGTTCTTTTTATCGAACTTCTCGGTTTAACGAACACTACAAGTTTCGTTTAGATCACTAAGGCTAAAAAGTAGTTTATCGAAAACTCATTTTTTACGACATTCAGCACCGAGCCGGTTTTGTCGTGAAACTTCGACAGATCATAACTTCTTCGTTATAACTCGGATTTCGGCATTCTTTATATATCCGTAATCTTTGTCACGGCCACTACAACTCTCTCAATAGATATCGGCTTTATCTAAAATTTAATTTTGACGCTTATTTTTATTCTTAATTAATTAACTCCTAGTAATTAAGCATAAAACACATAAAACACATAGAATTCACATAATTCCTTTTTCATTTCTTCAAAATGAGTTACAAAGGTTAACCTAGACTATCACCTTAATATTAATGCCTAGGCTAGAAACACGAGTGTTACAATTATGTTGTCCTCCTGTATGACATGTGAAGCTTCCATATGTGATTAGACCGTTTGGGTCTAAGTGAGAAGAGAAGGGCAGGACATGAGAAGATAAGAATAGAGAGACAGAAGGTAAGAAGAGAAAAGAATAGCATATAAGAAGAAGAGAAGAGAAGAGACGAAGACAAAGCAAGATTATGAGAAGAGGTGTGGATAGAGAAGGAGAAGAGTATAGGATGAGGTGAGAATAAATGAGGTGAAGATATAGTAAGAGTACGAGAAGAGCTAAAGATAGAGTATGAGGAGTAAAGAGATGAGATGAGAATATAATAGATAAGACAAGAATGAATAAACATAGAGTAGAAGAGTATGGAATGAGGAGAATAAAAGAGTCGATTATGAGAAGATGAGGTTAGTTTTAAAGAGTATGAGACGAAGAAAAAAATGGTAGGGTATGAGAAGAGAACATAGTAGTAGAGTGTGAATACATGAGAAGAGATTAAAGTATATATGAGAGGGGACGAAACACCAAGGACTTGGACTAGGAGTAGATTTTGTTTTTGGTATTTCCTTGTTGCTTTAAAATGCGGTTATGATATTTTTTGTAAACCCGATAATATCTTGGGACGTAAAATGTTTTTGAAGTTTAGAATTTCACATTTTATAGAAAAACTCTGATAAATCCTCTTAATATTTAGTTGTGAAAATTTGGGTCATTACACCTTCAATTTGCGAATCAACAAGCATAATCCAAGTGAATCTTGAACTTCCTCACTAAAAACGTCATAAGCAACAACAACAAAAAGAACATGTATGTAATAGTCCAAATAAAAAAAATGTGTCACATATGAAGGAATGTTTCAAGAAAGGGGAGTCTTTTCTAGAAAAAAAATTGCTTATTACTTGAAGTTGTTAAAACCTGCTAACAAACTAAAACAAAATGATTGAAAAAAATTGTAAGATTCTTCGGACAAAAAAGTTAGGCTTAATATGAATTAACGAAACATAAAAATATTATATTAAAATGATAATAGTTTTATTATATTAAAAAAATAATAAAATACATTTTAATATGAATTAACGAAACATAAAAATATTTTGTATATTTTTACAGAGTTAATTAATTTTATGGTGTTTTTTGAACGAGTAAAAGATTATAATGGTAAGATTGATTTTTTCATATAATACAAATAAATAAAATGTTATAATATGGTCACATGGGTGCACAAGGCCATATGAAAATAGGTGCGGGACTGCGGGTCAAAGGAGATATCAACGGTTCTATGAACTTCATTTTGTCCTATGTGGTACCGCATGAATGTTTGGGTTGAGCTGTTTCATGAAACTGGTACTGCCACTTTTTTGATATTTTTTTTCACTCGTACAATGTGCAATGTATAAAAGTATGTGTGATTATATGTGCACGGTATATAACATAATTTTATATTATTTTGTCCTTTATGTACTATATTAAAATATGATATTTAATATTTATATTTTAAACTCAAAGTATTCTAAATAAAAACAAACCAAAAAAGTTATTTTAACAAGAATATGACATAATTCTGTGGGAGTTTGAAGGTTTTGATCTTTAAACTAGAGGGAATTAGATGCGCCGTTGGCGCTGTGTACATTGTTTTGTTTGGTAATCTGAAATTGTTAGTAAGACTATTCTGAGTAGGTGTTCTAGCTATGAGTAGAAATCTAGGCATCATATAACTCTCTCTAAGGACATTATACAAAACCTGAAAACAATCAAACAGTTAGTAAATCTGAAACTAATATATTAGTCTTAAAATTTAAAACATACATTGGACTTTTAAGTCTTTGAGCCTCATCAGTAACAACATAATATCAGTCATACCATTCATATGTCCAAAAAGATATCAACTTTTTTTTATGAAAAACCTAATACTAACCGGTTGTAAGATTGATAACAATTTTTTCCAAATGTAACTGAATTTAAATAATTAGGCCTCCATGTTATCATATTTTAAGTGTACGGGATTGTTAGAGTCCGACCATTGTTTGGGCTTAACAGTAAAGAAGAATATGAATTGAATTTCTCTATATCTTATTTCATCTGTTTACATGTATTTATATATAAATAGAAATTGAGTTGTCACTTAACGTTATCTCCACATAATCAGGAACAATATACACGTGTATAACAAAGACTAAAGACTAGGACTATTTGACCAAGTTACAAAGACTAATTCATGATTTGTTTATTAGTTGTTATCACCCCGCTGCAAGCTCAAGTGGAGGTTGAACTTGAAGCTTGGACCTTAGCTAAGAAACTCGATCTTTTCCTAATGGTTTAGTAAAAATGTCAGCTAACTGATCCAGAGAGGATACTTGACAGATTTGAAGAGCACCAGCATCAACTTGTTCTCTGACAAAGTGAAAGTCAAGAGCAATGTGTTTGGAGCGTGTACTAATAACTGGATTTTTGCACATGAAAGTGGCGCCAACATTGTCGCAGAGTAGTATAGGTGGTTTTGGAAGATGAACATGAAGATCACGAAGAAGATGTTGAATCCATAATAATTCAGCAGTGGTGTAGGCAAGAGCACGATACTCAGCCTCGGTACTGGATCGGGCCACAACTTTTTGCTTACGGGAAGTCCAACTAATTAGATTTGGACCATGAAATATGGCAAAGCCATATTGAGATCTGCTGTCATCTTTGTCGGACAGCCATCCTGAATCTGAGTAAGCTAAGAGTGAGGTGGCAGTGTGTGGTTTGAAATGAAGACAATGATGTAAGGTTCCTTTCAGATACCGTAAAATACGCTTAACGGCTTGCCAATGGATAGTAGTCGGAGCATGCATGAACTGACAGACCCGGTTGACTGCATAAGTGATGTCCGGTCTTGTAATTGTGGCATATTGAAGAGACCCAACTGTTTCTCTGTAGAGTTTTGGATCAGGAAATGGATCACCACAAGTCACGAGTGGAACCGATGGATCAGCTGGTGTTGATACAGGCTTGGATTCAAGCATTTTATTTTTTGTGAGCAGATCTTGAATGTATTTCTGCTGGAAAAGTTGTAAACGTTCAGCTGATTTGAAAATTTGTACACCAAGAAAGTAAGTGAGAGTACCCAGATCTTTGAGTGCAAAAGTTTGATGTAGTTGATGAATAAGCTTTTGAATGATATGTGAATTTGTGCCTGTTATTATCAGATCATCAACATAGACTAAAATATATATTGTGGCAGTAGATGATGAGTGAACAAATAAAGATGTGTCCGAATGGCAGGCTCGAAAACCATGTCGGATCAGATGTTGTTTTAATTGATTGAACCAGGCCCTAGGAGCTTGTTTTAAGCCATAGATGGCCTTGTGTAATTTGCAAACAGCATTTGGACGAGACGGATCTTCGAAGCCACGAGGTTGATCCATATATACTTCTTCTGATAATACACCATTTAAGAAGGCATTGTTTATATCCAGTTGTCGTATCGTCCAACCTTGAGAAAGAGCAATAGAGATAACCAATCGAATGGTTGTTGGTTTAATAACAGGGCTGAAAGTTTCAAAAAAATCAACGCCTGCTTCTTGACTAAACCCTTTAGCAACTAAGCGGGCTTTATAGCGTTCAATGGTGCCATCCGAATGTCTCTTGATTATGAAAATCCACTTGCTGCCAACAACATTAGTGTTAGTGGGACGGGGGACAAGAGTCCAAGTCTTATTTCTCATCAAAGCATTAAATTCATGTGACATTGCATTTAACCAATATGGATTTTTAAGTGCTTGCGGGATGTTTTTAGGTTCGGTAATTGGTGGTGAGTCTGTGGAGGTTATGAAGGTCTTGGGTTTTAGAGAATTCGTTTGGGCACGGGTGATCATTTTATGTTGAGTATGAGGAGCTGGGCGTAGAAAACGCAGAGAAGATTGTTTTGCGTGAGAACTGATGGTGGGACGCTGATGTGATGGACATGAAGGTGGTGAAGATAGGGGGTGGTAGAGGGAGTGGATGGGGATGTAGTGGAACAGGTTTCAGTAGAGGAATTATTGTAGTTGGTAGGGACAGATAAAGAATGCGCATGATTAAGAAGGGATGTGGAAGAGAGTAAGGGATCGGGGGTAGGTAAGGAGAGGGAAGATTGATTTGGATGAGTTGCAAAAGGATACTCATCTTCATTGAAGACAACATGGCGGGAGATATAAATACGGGATGACGGGCGATGAAGACACAAGTAACCTTTGTGAGAGGCGCTATAGCCTAAGAAGACACAAGGGAGAGACCGAAAATCCATCTTATGAGGTTGATAGTGACGTAAGAAAGGATAGCAAAGGCACCCGAAGGTACGCATGAATGCATAGTCAGGTGTCTTGTTGTAGAGGATAGAATAGGGATATTGATATTTGAGAGTAGGTGTTATAGTACGATTGTGAATGTAGGTTGCAGTTTTGAACGCGTGTTCCCAGTATTCGTGTGGAAGAGAGGATTGAGCAAGAAGAGATAAGCCTTTTTCAACAATGACACAATGTCGGCGTTCTACATCACCGTTTTGTTCGGAGGTGTGGGGATATGTAACACGATGGTTGATGCCATGTTCGTGAAGATAAGTTGAGACATTTCGATATTCTCCGCCCCAATCCGATTGAAAATTTTTTATATCACAATCAAATTGAGTTTTGATCATTGTGTGAAAATGAATAAAGGTTTGAAGTACTTGGGATTTGTTTGACAAGAAATAAATCCACACAAATTTGGAGAAATCATCAATAAATAACACAAAATATCTACTTCCATTTATTGAGAACATAGGGGATGGCCCCCAAACATCAGAATACATGAGCTCAAAAGGCTTAGAACAAGAAACATGATGAGATGGTAGATGGAATCGATGACTTTTGCCTAATTGGCATGGTCCACAAACAGGAGACAAATTACTAGAAGAAACTGGTAATTGAAAAATAGAAACTAATCATCGAAGAATGCCTTCATGTGGGTGACCAAGTCTATTGTGCCAACCAGATAAAGAGGTGCGCACAGTGGAGAGAGCCATAGTAGATGATGCTTTATTAGATGGAAGATTCAAGCGATAGAGACCCTTTTCAACGTGGCCTTGTAGAATTGGTTTGCCCTGTAAGGTCTTAACAAAACAACGGTCAGGCCAAAATTCCATAAAAACATTGTTATCCTGTGTAAGTTGTGAAACATTCAGAAGATTTTTAGTTAAACGAGGGACAATAAAGACTTTTGGTAAATGCAATGAAGACAATGAAGATGAGCCTAATAAGTAACTGATTACCGTTTCCAACTTGCAATTTGTCTTCCCCGGTGTATAGTTCAGTGATCTGCAGTTTGGTTAAGTCAGGAGTAACGTGATCCGTAGCTCCGGTATCAAAATACCAAGAAGGGTCCATGACAGTGGATGGACTGTGATGATGGGCAAGGTTAGCTTGACGTGGTTGATCACGACTAGGGGGGCGTCGAGAGGGATAATCAGTTTGGTTCCCACATTGCCAGCAATTTATGGCTTCATGGCCAGGTTTGTTGCACAATTGGCAGTGAAGACGGCGACGTCGATTGGTGCCATCAGAACCCCGGTAGTTAGAGCCTTGGCCGTGAGAGTACGGAGGTGGTCGAGAAGTGTTGTGGTTGCGGTTGACTTGATTTGCCATAGGGAAGGATGAGACAGGTGGAGTAGAGGCTAGAACAGGAAGCTGTGTGACAGCCTGCCTTGCAAGATCGTGTTCAAGACGTGCCTCCTCTTGAAGAAGCAATCCAACGAGGTCATCAACAGTGGTTGTGTCGGATGTCATCAGAAACACGGAGGCAAAGGGGCTATAAGAGGAATCGAGCCCTTGAAGAATGTACGTAATTAGGTCATCATCATGGACTGGAGTGAGGTTTTCAGCCAAAGAATCAGCGATCTGAGGTTTCTTCTCCAGATAACCGATCATTGAAAGAGAGCCTTTGGTTATGGTTTGTAATTGGGTTTTGAGGGCCAAGCGTTGGGCTCTTGTTTGGGCCTGAAAGGTGCGTTCAAGAATGTGCCAGGCCTGTTGTGAAGAGGTTGACCTAGCGACCAGAGCAAGTGATTTGTCAGAGAGGGTGGACTTCATCCAAAGCAAAACAAAACGATCCTTCTTTTTCCAAGTTATAAAATCGGGATTTGGAATAGGAACAGGGTTCGGTGATGATGCCCCATTTTCTCCAACAGTAGGAGGGATGCTCTCAGCAGGAGGAGAGGGATTTAAGACGAAAGAATCAAGATCAAAACATTCAAGGGCTGAGACAATTGTTGTGCGCCAGAAAACGTAGTTGTGTCGATCAAGCTTTATGCTGAGGGAGGGAAATTGGAAATTGAGATTAGTTGAGGCAATTTGGGCTGCAGCAAGGAGTTGCTGGTTTGTAGGTTGCGACATGGTGGAATTGCACAAGTCGGATGAAGAAGAAAGGAAAAAAAATATGAATGTTATCGCTCTGATACCATAACAGTAAAGAAGAATATGAATTGAATTTCTCTATATCTTATTTCATCTGTTTACATGTATTTATATACAAATAGAAGTTGAGCTGTCACTTAACGCTATCTCCACATAATCAGGAACTATATACACGTGTATAACAAAGACTAAAGACTAGGACTATTTGACCAAGTTACAAAGACTAATTCATGATTTGTTTATTAGTTGTTATCAGGGCTAGGCCTACCACTTAAGCAAACCAAATTTTGTGGAACAACAATGTTACGATATTATGATAATAGAAGGAATTCGGTTGCGCCGTTCGTGATGGTTTGGATAATGTTAGAAGATAAAAACCTGGAAATTTTTTTTTAACATAAAATACGAAGAACGGAATGCTCCATTCCATGCCATTTGGAAATGGAATGAATAATTCCATTTCTTCCTTCATTCCATTCTTGTTGGACGGTTAACACTGTAAAAAAAATCCATATCGACTGTGAAGTTGGAAACTGAAATCCAATTGAGAAAGATAGTCAAAGTAGAAATTTTATTTGGCAGAGCTAGACTAATAAGATATAGAATCATAAATTTGAAGCTTACCAGACACACTATACATTGTGTTTGTTCATTGAGTCATTTTATCAAACAGTTAATAATGACATTATTTAAAAATCAATTTAATGGTGGATTGGATTATGAAATTACGAAAGATACCTTCACTAGATTTTGTGCTTCTCTTCCTTGTATTGCTTTAGACATGGCCTACAACAATAAAGGAATCAGAATTTGCCACGGAAATAATGAAATCCATCAAACAAAAAAACAGAATAATTTTAAATCTGATATTAGTTATGAATATATGGGCTTATTAAGAGAAATTAAAAAAAAATTAAAAAGAGGAGGCATCATAAGGCCTGATGCACCAAAATGGTCTTGGGGAAACATGCCTCCAAAGGGGAAATCCATTGGCCCAAATCCATAACCACCACCCATGTATGGCGGCATGCTGCCACAATATAGCCGATGCCTGGGAGATAAAACATAATAATAATTCAGCATTTCTCTTCTCTTTCTTTTACTTAAGAGTAAATTACATTTTTGGTCCCTGACTATAGCTGGTTTTTGCAATTTTGGTCCTGAAACGTTTTGTCTTGCAATTTTAGTTTCTTATCCGAGGTTCTTGTTACAAGTAAAATACTATTTTTGGTCCTTGAGTATACCCGAATTTTGCAATTTTGGTCCCAAAATATTGTCATTTTACTTGGAGTAGGGAACAAAAACATTACAAGAACCTAAAATAAGGACCAAAATTGCAATAAAAAAACTGTTGGGACTAGAATTGAAAAAATCAAGTATACTCAGGGACCAAAATTGGAATTTATTTATATACGCAACACTTAATGGAAAAAATAAATAAATAAATAAAAAGGAGAGGGAAAGAAAACACATACAACAAACCATACAAACTCCTTAGTTGCAAGAGATGTTGTAATTTCATGCTTTTTCAGTGATTCTTCAACAGTGCCTTGAACCTTTACATGTAAACATAATTTTTTTTTAATTCAGATCAACTTATAGAAGTGTGAATTTCAATCAAATATTAAAAAAAAAGGTTGAGAATAGTACCTGATTATGGTATACAGTTGCAGATTCAAGAAAATTGGCATACACTTTCACTGCTTCATTTGTGTAGGGCCTCATTGTTTCCCGTGCTATATCAAGGTGAGGCTTTGTTGCAAGGGCAATTTGGTCAACATATGGCTTGCAAAACTTCTTTGAAACCTGCCCTTATATAAATTTCACATCTTTAGTGACATGAAATGACATGACAAGTTGTACTGTGTTTGATATGCATTGGACCAATGGGACAAAAGTTGCAATTTCTTGTGCCAAAAAGACGATAATACCCTCATCATTGAAAATATAAGTTATACCTGAAAATTAGGGTGAACAGTTTCCTTTATTTTGATGACATGAGGAGTTACAACCTCCTTTGATGGACTATAAACCTCTTTGGTCTTTTTGGTCAATAATTGCACATGTGGTTCAACAGTAGTTATCACCATCACCCATTGTTCCTTTGCAGCAGGGATCCACTTCTGTATAATTAAATAATGTATTAAATATTAAATATTTGAAATAATAATCTAAATGTTTTGAATTGAAGTGAATTAGAAGTTGTAAGTATTTGAAAAGGAGGCTTTTTCCCATGAAGTCCTAACTTTTTTAAAATTTTACTCGTTGGATTGTTGGAGGTAAATATTATGTCAAAATCCACCAACTTTAGGTAAAAGGGTAGAATTGTCATTTGACAAAAATGGAGAATTTTTCTTACGGTTTTGATTGTTTCTACATGAGGTTCAGCCCACTTTTCAGCTTGTCCCTTCTTCTCCAAAGCCCGCCATAGTGAAAAAAAAATGTTTTTTTTTCATGAAGATGAAAAAAATAGGTTAAAAAAATGAATAACAATAACATGATTTGAAGTTAAATATACATAGAATAATGAGACACAAAAAAGGGGATATAATATGCATATATATATATATATATATATATATATATATATATATTATATAATAATTACCTTTAGTGAAAGAGTGTCAAGAGTAGGTTTTCCATGCTTATTCCAATTAGCCTCATTATACAACTGATAATTAATGATTTAAAAAAAATAAAGTGAAAAATATGTTTTTTTTACATATTTGTGGAAAATTTTAAAAGGAAAGTACGTGACTTGAAGCCAAATGAGCTGCAAGCCAATGTGGTAGCCATGAAGAATGAGCCGGAATATGAAGCAAAGGTTACTGATGGCAAAAAGGTAAATATGAATAGAATATGTTCCTTACAACATAATTACATTCTTTACTAACAATAGAAATATATATATAACATTTCTTTATATATAGTTGCAATGTACTTTGATACTATAATCAAATACATATTGTTAAATTTACAAAAATATGGCAATCTTTGGGTTTTACCTTTCTCAATTCACTGATTTTCACTGCTGCTTCATTTTTAGTCTTCATTATAAATTTCTTTACGTGAGGCCATTGGAGACCCTAGCTCAATCAATTGTAGCTGAGATAGTGAGGGAAGGTGGCTGGTTAAGACTATGTGGAAAGCGCAGAGGAAACGACTGCAAATCATGTTATCCTGGAAAATTCTTACAACTAGAAAAGATTCCCCTGCGTTGCCGGGGTCGGAAGGTATTGCTTTATAAAGTAAAGTAGCATGTTGGTTGCTTTTTGTTCGTTAATATGAGGGTAATTTGGTCTTTTCAGGTAGTAGGGACTGAATTTGTCACCATGGGTAAACCATATGGACCATTTATGTAATTTTGGCGGTGGTGGTGGTGGTGGTGATGGCAGATGGTGGGTGGGTTTATGGTATTGGGTGGGTATTTTCTAATAAATAAAACATTAATTTAAAACCAAAAAGAGAATGTTAAATCTGGTAAACCACAGGGACCAATCGTGTAATTTTGTCTAACAATAATAATAATAATGATAAGGGACCATTTCTGCCAAAAGACAAAATACTAATAATATATAATAAAAGGCGAGGGTTATGAAAAATTCAAACCAAAGTGAAAGGGTTGTTTGTGAACAAAAGCATAAAGATGAAGGGTCAATGTTGTAAGTTGGAGGACCAAAATTGACAAAAAAAGGTGCCACATAATATCATTAAAACTTAAAATTGAAAAAAAAAAGAAGCGAAATTCGTTGAATCATGTTGTAAGGTATTTACCCTTTCGAAAACTGAAGCTTCAAATACCATCACCTTTATAACAATTTATCAAATCAACCAAATCAATAATCGAGAAATTGTGTAGAACAAGAGAAAAAGTAATTGTACAATAAGCAGTATGATTTGTACCTTTGGAACCGACCCAGGTTGAATTTTGTTAATGGCGTTGCAAGGAATCAATCCATTTCTCAAGCAAGAAATAAACTCTTTCTGTGATGGCTGCTTTGATATACCTAATGAACCCACGAAACTCTCAACCCATTCTGTAGCTTGAAACCTCCTCCAAGGTACGAAAAATTTATAAAAACCCTAAGTTAATGGGATATTCGATTGCTATGATAGAACAAAACTGATACAGTCAAGAAAATGGGTTTTTTGCGTTAACACCGAATCTGACCTCAAATTCTTAAGGAAAGAAACCGAAAACCCTAAACTGTAGAAAGGGAGAGAGAGAGAAAGAGATAGAAACAGAGGTTGCTGAATAAAGTGAGAGAATCACAAATCAATGGGAAGCCATGAAAGGAAGAAAGATAAGAAGAAAGAGGCGAGGTATTGTGGTGTTAAAAGTATCGTGGTGTTAAAATGAGAATAAAAGACGGTGGAGTCAAAGGCGGTGGAGAGGAAGTGATAAGATGCCAAAGTAGTAAAAGTATTGTTGTGTTAAAATGAGAATAAAAAGTTAAGTGGCAAAAGATGAAAGAGAAAAAAGTATACTGCTCACTTTTTAAGCTTTTATAAATATACTAATATTTGAATATTTGATTTAAAATATATGGTGATTACATGTCACCAAGGCTTGAAAAGAAAGTTTTGTATCTTGTTTTTCCTAAATTGTGTTTCATAGATAAACTTCTTTCTCAAAATAATTAATGTTTTACGACTTTATTTTATAAATTATATTCTTTATATTTTTTATCAAACATTTTTTATAACTTTTTTTTGTAAAGTCTTTATAGCTTAGTATTTTGATCATGAATTTCTAAAAACGAATATGTAAAAAAAAACTATTTATATTTTTCAAGGTTCTAAATAACGTAAGGCGTGACTTGGCGGCAATGTCAAGCCTCAAGCTTTTCCGAGCCTTGGCGAGCCACGTCGTTTGTAAGGCGTGACTTAAGGCGACAAATTTGTATATAATCAATATTTTTATATGTATTTTCAACTATTATTCATTTTATACACATATATGACTTAAGACGCCATTTTCGTAAAGCTTGGCGGCGGGTAGAAGCCTTGGAGCCATGACGCATCATGGCGAAGCCATGACGAGCTTTTTAGAACCTTGATATTTTTACAAACTTAAGTTTATCAAAACGAATATATATATATATATATATATATATATATATATATATATATATATATATATATATATATATATATATATATATATACACATATATGAAGGATCATTTGAGAACTCAAAGTTTCTTGAGAACCCGAGAACTAAAAGTGGAACGTAGGATCAAAAAAAGAAAGGGTCGAGATGCAAGATGACGTTTTTGTAAATAAGTAGACAAAAAAAGAAGGAGGGGTATCTTAATTAATTCAGTCAGGGGTATTATAGGAATAAAAGTATAATTAAATGATTTCTTAAATCTAATATCTGATAAAATAAATTTTCATCTCTCTCTCCTCCCCGTTTTCCTCTCTCGCTCAAACCTACGATCCATCCTCTGACGGCTCACCTCCGTCGAATTGCCTCCAATCCTTCATCCAATTCCATGCTTTCAATTCTAAAATTGCTTTTACTCACACGAATACGGTGAAGATAAACGACAAACAACATTTATCCTCAATTTCCAGATCCCAATCGATCAAACTATCATCATCGATCATCAATCTATATGAAATCTGAAATCCCCCAACGATCGAAGTTTCATTGTTGCTAAACTCCTTGATCTCACGTTCTTCATAGAAAAAACTCCACTGAAGATGCTTTGATATTGAATCGTTTTATCCTCCATCAATTCGTTCCCCGGAGTACACCGTAATCGCCGACTTCATCTCGGCCTCCACTGTGGATGGAAGACTTGAACGGAGAAGATGATCCCTTGTCGATCAAAAGTTAGGTATCATCTATTTCTATTGTTGATTCCTAACCTTTGTTTGACCTTTATGAATTGTTTTTGCCTAATTGTTAAGTTGAACCTGTTTAGTCAATATGTTTTTAAAAAGAGTAAAATCATTGTGTTGATTGTAGGTATAAAAATAGGCACATGTGTTATTGAAAAATATAGATATTTGTTTGCGCTCATCATGTTCGATGAAATGCCTCAATGAGAAATATCACAGGTTAACTTCACTTTGACTTCATGAATGATGAACCAATTCCAATTTAGGATTCTGAACAATTTTTTTGGTTATATTTTGAGAAATGTAAGAGGAGAGAGCCATATCTATGCACCACAATATGATATAACTCAAAAGCTCAAAAGCTCATCAATCGTCATATAATATAACAACTTCCTAGTTAATGTATGATGTGACAACCGTCAATTTTTGGTCAAGTCAAAGTCAACTAAAGTCAACAAGTCAAACCGGTCAACTTATCTAACCCTTGTATATTAGGGTTTCCGTTATGCTTCTTATTGTACAACTCACAAATCTTAATACAAAGTATCACTTAGAGTTTTCACGTGTTCGGAAATTCTAAACCCTAATCAGGGCAAGTGATGAAACTACTCGATAAAACATTATTCCTTAACCCTCGGAGGCATATAACAATCATAACGAGACTTAACGGGATGTACAAACCTTACGTTACGAAGCCAAACACTAAAAAAGGACGCGAACGAGATCTCTCCCAAATCTCTCTCTATATGAGAAATCTCTCCAAGCGTGTGAAATCTCTCCCAAATCCTCCAAGTATGTGACATCTCTCTTAAATCTCTCTCTGTATGAGAAATATCTCTAAGTGTGTGAAATCTCTCCCAAATCTCTCTCTGTATGAGAAATCTCTCCCAAATCTCTCTCTGTATGAGAAATCTCTCCAAGCGTGTGAAATCTCTCCCAAATCTCTCCAAGTATGTGAAATCTCTCCTAAATCTCTCTCTGTATGAGAAATCTCTCCAAGTGTGTGAAATTTCTCCCAAATCTCTCTGTGTATGAGAAATCTCTCCCAAATCTCTCTCTGTATGAGAAATCTCTCCAAGCGTGTGAAATCTCTCCCAAATCTCTCCAAGTATGTGAAATCTCTCCCAAATCTCTCTCTGTATGAGAAATCTCTCCCAAATCTCTCTCTGTATGAGAAATCTCTCCCAAATCTCTCTGTATGAGAAATCTCTTCAAGCGTGTAAAATCTCTCAAAGTATGTGAAATCTCTCCCAAATCTCTCTCTGTATGAGAAATCTCTCAAAGTGTGTGAAATCTCTCCCAAATCTCTCCAAGTATGAGAAATCTCTCCCAAATCTCTCTCTGTATGAGAAATCTCTCCAAACGTGTGAAATCTCTCCCAAATCTCTCTCAAAATCTCTCTCAACTTTTTTTATAATCACTCCGGGCATCCCGACCCTCGAATTAGACGAAAACAGCTCGAAAACGGAAGTCTACGCGAAAAACAGCCTTAAGGAGCCGAAACCTCTTAAGGAGTCGAACCCTCTTAAGGAGCCGAACCGAACCCTCTTAAGGAGCCGAACCTCTTAGGAACCGAACTTGTCAAAAGCGAACTACACCCTCTCGGACCGAAGCTCAGCAGACCGAACCGAGACCTCGGACCTTCGGTCCCTCCCCCCTCGCACCTTCGGTCCCCTCCTCTTCCTCTCCGTTCCTTCCTTCCCTTCTCTCGGTTCTCATTATCTTAGAGTCGAACCTCGCAGGTTCGGTCCATATTGCTGGTTTTTGACCCAAACTTCGTTTTAAGCTCGTTTTTCGTGATTTTAATGCGGGATTTTCACCCAAACTCGTATTTTAACATAATAAACCCTAAATACCCATATTTTAATTATATTTTGGGGAAAATCCTTGTCTAAGAATAAAATCTAGTAGGTAAGATTTATGGGTGGAGTGTTGACTTACCCTTTGGGCAAAGACACAAGTTACCTCCCATACCCACTCCAAGACCATCCCCAGTTACTATTCCACCATACCTGGTCATTTCATTGTCCTTTTTCCCCACTCTTTCTAGCATCGATTAAAGTATATCCATCATAAATCTCGAGAACACGGCAAAACCCAAATAAGTCTTATCATCTATATAAAAACGCAGGGTTTTTACTAGTGAATGTATGATGGCCAGTGTAAACATTATGGTCATATATCATTAAGATTCTATGGACTTAGAATGTGTGATTCCGCCTCATTTCCTGTTCCTTGTTTGGTTGTGGGCTTAAGGCGGGGTCACCCATCCGAATGCCTTTGCAATCTTAATGATATACGACTAGTTTACACCAAGCGATTATAAAAGATCTGGTAGGACTTATAATGCAAATTTCGTCACAAATTGTTGAAACATTCGTAATGCTGGAACTCGCTAACTACATTATAAAATATTCGGAGTAGTAATATCAAGAATAAAGCGGGGAGCATAAAGGCACACATAGAATACACCATCATTCCAAAACGATAACTCCTTTTAAATCGACCCAACTCAAGTTACAATAAGAAATTCCAAGGTCGTCATTTAACATCAGGCGGATTGGTCCCCACCATAATCAATTTCTTGTACTACGAAAAGTTCCCCCATCTTTCCTCCAAATTCTTGAAGTCCCAGTCGAAACACTAATTTCGGGAAGAAATTCTTTCTAACGGGGGGATGATGTGACAACCGTCAATTTTTGGTCAAGTCAAAGTCAACAAGTCAAACCGGTCAACTTATCTAACCCTTGTATATTACGGTTTCCGTTATGCTTCTTATTATACAACTCGCAAATCTTAATACAAAGTATCACTTAGAGTTTTCACGTGTTCAGAAATTCTAAACCCTAATCAGGGCAAGCGATGAAACTACTCGATAAAACATTATTCCTTAACCCTCGAGGGCATATAACAATCATAACGAGACTTAACGGGATGTACAAACCTTGCGTTACGAAGCCAAACACTCAAAAAGGTCGCAAACGAGATCTCTCCTAAATCTCTCTCTGTATGAGAAATCTCTCCAAGCGTGTGAAATCTCTCCCAAATCTCTCCAAGTATGTGAAAACTCTCCCAAATCTCTCTCTGTATGAGAAATCTCTCCAAGTGTGTGAAATCTCTCCCAAATCTCTCTCTGTATGAGAAATCTCTCCAAGCGTGTGAAATTTCTCCCAAATCTCTCCAAGTATGTGAAATCTCTCCCAAATCTCTCTCTGTATGAGAAATCTCTCCAAGTGTGTGAAATCTCTCCCAAATCTCTCTCTGTATGAGAAATCTCTCCCAAATCTCTCTCTGTATGAGAAATCTCTCCAAGCGTGTGAAATCTCTCCTAAATCTCTACAAGTATGTGAAATCTCTTCCAAATCTCTCTCTGTATGAGAAATCTCTCCAAGTGTGTGAAATCTCTCCCAAATCTCTCCAAGTATGAGAAATCTCTCCCAAATCTCTCTCAAAATCTCTCTCAACTTTTTTTATAATCACTCGGGGCATCCTGACCCTCGAATTAGACGAAAACAGCTCGAAAACGGAAGTCTACGCGAAAAACAGCCTTAAGGAGCCGAAACCTCTTAAGGAGCCGAACCCTCTTAAGGAGCCGAACCCTCTTAGGGAGCCGAACCTCTTAGGAACCGAACTTGTCAGAAGCGAAGATGTCAGAATCGAACTACACCCTCTCGGACCGAAGCTCAGCAGACCGAACCGAGACCTCGGACCTTCGGTCCCTCCCCCCTCGCACCTTCAGTCCCCTCCTCTTCCTCTCGGTTCCTTCCTTCCCTTCTCTCGGTTCTCACTCTCTTAGAGCCGAACCTCGCATGTTCGGTCCATATCGCCGGTTTTTGACCCAAACTTCGTTTTAAGCTCGTTTTTTCGTGATTTTAACGCGAGATTTTCACCCAAACTCGTATTTTAACATAATAAACCCTAAATATCCATATTTTAATTATATTTTGGGGAAAATCCTTGCCTAAGAATAATATCTAGTAGGTAAGATATATAGATGGAGTGTTGACTTACCCTTTGGGCAAAGACACAAGTTACCTCCCATACCCACTCCAAGACCATCCCCAGTTACTATTCCACCATAGCTGGTCATTTCATTGTCCTTTTTCCCCACTCTTTCCAGCCAAGTACCTTGTCACAAGGATAGAAAAACCCTTATCTCTCCTCCCACTTTATTCACTCTTTGTCAAGGAGACCAAACACATCTCTTTCACTTTCTCTCTCTAAAATTCGAGATTCAAAGACTGGTCTTGAGTTTTCCTCCACATTTGGTAAGTATATTCCTCCTACACTTAGATATTCTACTATCCTTCATCCAAATCACGGATTGCTTACACAAATATCGTCATAATTATTGTTAGATCTTCAAATCTTCAAACATCTCCCAAGTGTTCTTGAGTTGAACACTTCTTTTCTTCCTCATCCATCTACTGAAATCACTTAAGGTGAGTTCATACCCATACATTTTCGTGTTTTCTTCAAGTTTTAAGGGGGGGGGGGGGGGAATACAAGTTAAAACACCAAAAACTTAACTAAACTCAAACAACTGCTTTCATCAGAAAAGTTGAGTCTTATTCACGGACTGTTTTGACTATCTTAAACTTAATATCTTTCAACACTGTTTAATATGCAAATGGTTCAGGGTCATACCTTTAAAATGACTACTTTCACATCTCCATATGATTTTTCTACGATTTATGGTGATTTTTACAAAACTGCCTATCATTCAGAAACGAATTCGGACCAGTCTGTGAATATGAACGCTTTCTCACAACTTAAAGACTTCTAAAAATCATAATAAAAATTGTGAATAAACTAGACACAATTTACGAACTCTCATAATTTACGGATCCAGTTTTCGACTTCGTATGATTTTTCGATGATTTTTCTAAAACAGTGTAGAAAGGTCAAAAACTAGTTAACAGCTTATAACTTGCATCACACTTTGTAACATGTTGAGCAAAGTGTTAATCTTTGAGAATTTCATATTTTACATGTGTTTCTTGTTGTGGTGTAATTGTATAACAGAAAATACTCACTGAATTGTAAGAATCGTCCATCATTACCAATAGTACAAAACAAGGCATGATAAACATAG
Organism: Lactuca virosa; assembly: GCF_052849685.1. NCBI lineage: Eukaryota > Viridiplantae > Streptophyta > Magnoliopsida > Asterales > Asteraceae > Lactuca > Lactuca virosa. The sequence goes on along the minus strand of NC_136428.1, from coordinate 282,523,124 downwards.
TTATATTTTTGCTATACATTCGACTTACATAGAAAAAGGTTCTTATACACCACAAACAAACATGCTAAACTATAATAGGTATAGTTAGGTTGCATATACATTACAAACATTTTGATAAACTATAATAGGTGTAGTTTATGTTTCATTTACATTTCAAACTCATTACAAAGGACTTTCATTAACGGGGTACAAATACAAAGTATCAGGTTTACACAAAATGGGGTACATTACAAAGTACCAGGATCTTCATTAACGGGGTACAAATACAAAGTACGGGGTTTACACAAAAAGGGGTACATTACAAAGTACCGGGTTTTCATATAAACGGGGTACGAGTACAAAGTACCGGGTTTACACAAAAAAGGGGGTACATTACAAAGTACCAGGATCTTCATTAACGGGGTACAAATACAAAGTACCAGGTTTACACAAAAAGGGGTACATTACAAAGTACCGGCTTTTCATATAAACGGGGTACGAATACAATGTACCGGGTTTAAACAAAATGGTTTTATGGTATTAAAACTACATATCATTAGAATTGTTAGTTTTCAGCTATAATTGCTAAGTGTACATGTTAGAGTTATATAAAATTGAATTGAAATCGATTTAGAATTGGTGGGCCCGCCTTATCTCCTGTTCCTTGTTTGGTTGTGGACGTAGGGCAGACCCATTATATTCAACGGTTTATTTAACTTAAATTTTATATAACTTATATACGCTGGGTGATTATAGAAGGAATCTATGGGTCTTTATAGGGTACATTACCGCATGACATAGGAGCATTCATTTCACACTTAATAAAGAAAATATTGAATTTTCTGGAAACATACTCTGTCGCTTTTACAAGGAAAACGGTTTCTTCCTCAAACAAAACTCTTATGAACTCACCAACTTAATTGTTGACACTTTTCAAAACTACTTGTATTCTCAGGAAATCAGTGATACAGGAAACCAACAGCATTTTGAGGATGGGACGTTAAATCGTCAAACAGTTCATTTTGTCATCATAATGTAATTGATTTTGAAACATGTAAACATATACTATGATGTAACCTTTTAAATTATATTTTTGATGGTTGTATTTACTTTGAGCACTATTATACTCGTTGTTGTGATACTATACATGAAGTCCTCCACCCCCGGACGTTTCCGCCATCCTTGGTTTGGGGGTGTGATAGATTGGTATCAGAGCATTGTTTATAGTGAACTAAGTATATCGAACCACATAAGATATACAAACTATAAATTCTTTGGGACTAAAGTCTCTGATTAAACATTTTCGAAAGACTATACTTCTAGAAATAAATATTTTCGTGTTAAAAGTATACATGCATGCATACATACTAAGGACAACATCATACTAGAACAAAACAAAAGTGGTGATTGTTGAATGGCACAAGTAGGCTTGGGGATGTATAGTCAGGTCTGGGAATGACATAGCCTGATCAACTATGTCTATCCCAGAAGTGATTAGCATATGCCCAGGAATGGTTGTGTTGTTGCAACAAGTCTAAACACTTACCAACTCTCTCTACAAACAAACATTGAAAACCATAAGTCAAACATTAAAATACTATAGGAGTATTTCGTGATACTATAATCAACTTATGTGAAAACTAAAGACCCCTATTAGTAGGTCTATAATGACTGAGTGCATACGCTAAGGTTATACATGATTAAAGATATTATAGACTCAGAATCTATGACTATTTCTCTACTTCCTGTTCCTTGTTTGGTTGTGGACTTAGAGTAGAGTCATTTATTCGAAGGTCTATTCTATCTCAGATTATGTATAACTGGTATGCACTATGTGATTATAGACGTGACTAATAAGGATCACCCCTATAAGTAATTATAGGATTAGACGTCTATTAATTATCTCTTCTACCCCTAATCTCGCACGAGCAACGTGATGGGTAAAACTTAACGCCGTACAAAACCTACTTCTACCCACTACCATAACTCTGTCTCAGGAACGTTAGCAAAAACACCGAGAATAGTTCAGTAAAGTGCGAAATTTATACGTGTGTATATAAATGGTAAGGATATAACTAGAGTATATCAATAAAAATTGGCATGCATTTTATTTCATTGGGAGTTTACCACATATTTCATAACCTGGTATTACAAACGATTTGCTTATGGTAACTCTAAGATTACTTAATGTATACCTCAAGATTATGTGTAATTAAGAGACGATCGGCTTAGAAATGGTGAGTCCGCCTTAGGTCATGTTCCTTGTTTGGTTGTGGACTTAGGGCAGACTCATTAAGTTCAACAGCCTATTAAACCTTAATTACACACAATTGGTATACATCAGGTGATCTTAGGGGTGGATCAGGCATGGAACAAATCACGAGTTTACATTCGAGTCATTTCTACTAAATTCATAAGTTTATTTATATAAACCTCTGCTATGAATTGTTTGTCACATTCGAAAAATCGGGAAATACTATACTTGAAAACTAATAACCTAGTTTTACGACGCCCGACTAATAACCATTACTAAAAGACTTATACTCATTTCGTCTTTGAAATTCTATAACAGAAAGATGCCGCCTCGTAGGTCTGCCAGACGCACTAGCGGAACGCAAACAAATCCACCACCGCCGCCTCCCCAATATGATCTTGTTATGTTCCAAGCTGCGGTCACGGCCGCGGTGGCAGCTGTTATGTCCCAAATCAGCACTGATGGTGCAGGACGGACAAGGAGCGGTACTAATAACTCCACTCAAGGAGATAGCCAAGGGCGTTCTAGAGAATGCTCCTTTAAGGACTTTACCAATGCCAGACCCGATTCATTCAATGGCAGCGGGGGAGTCATCGATTTGATGCAATGGTTCGAGAAGACCGAATCTGTCTTCGAGATCTGTGCGTGCCCCGAAGCGAACAAAGTCAAATTCGCAGCTCGCACTTTCTTCGGCGGGGCCCTTACTTGGTGGAACGGCCACGTTAAGTCACTGACGCTTACAGTGGCTAACTCGATGAGTTGGGAGGACTTGAAGGCAAGGATGCTGAAAGAGTATTGCCCAAGGGGCGAGGTGCAAAAGCTAGAGCAAGAACTGTGGAACCTCAAAATGACAGACTCTGACCTTACAACCTATACCGTCCGATTCTGTGATCTAGCACTCCTTTGTCCCGCTATGGTCACCTCGGAAGGTAAAAAGTTGGAGCGATACCTCTAGGGATTGTCCCCCCAAATTCAAGATAGCGTGTTGGCCTCAAGACCAACTACCTTTGACAGTGCCAAGGAATTGGCACAACAACTCATCGACCATCGTGCCAGCCATGACACTACGACAACCACCCCTGATCAAGCAAGAGGAGGGAACAAAAAAAGGAAGTTCTGGGACAACAAGAAGGACCAACCAGCCCAGGACTTCACTAAGAAGCAACAGATCGTTGCTGTTCATGCTGCCACAACCCTCGCCACGCCAGCACCCATAAAACAATACGCTGGAACCCTTCCGAAATGCAACAAGTGTAACTTCCATCACACTGGGGCTTGCCGAGAGATGCATTGCAAAAATTGCAACAGAAAGGGGCACATTATCCGTTTCTGTAAGGCACCAGCACGACCCATCAACCAGGTCTCTGGCACTGGAGTAAGCCTAGCCTGTTACAAGTGCGGGGAAACGGGACACTTTAAAAGGGACTGCCCAAGAGCACGAAATGTCGGTGATGGTGGAAGGGTGCTTACGATCACTGCAGGAGAAACCACCCCGGAACCGCCCGTAAATATCAGTACGTGTTTCTAACATCGACGTTTAAATTTTAATTTTTTTTACTAAATCTAGCATCGATTAAAGTATATCCACCATAAATCTCGAGAACACGGCAAAACCCAAATAAGTCTTATCATCTATATAAAAACGCAGGGTTTTTACTAGTGAATGTATGATGGCCAGTGTAAACATTATGGTCATATATCATTAAGATTCTATGGACTTAGAATGTGTGATTCCGCCTCATTTCCTGTTCCTTGTTTGGTTGTGGGCTTAAGGCGGGGTCACCCATCCGAATGCCTTTGCAATCTTAATGATATACGACTAGTTTACACCAAGCGATTATAAAAGATCTGGTAGGACTTATAATGCAAATTTCGTCACAAATTGTTGAAACATTCGTAATGCTGGAACTCGCTAACTACATTATAAAATATTCGGAGTAGTAATATCAAGAATAAAGCGGGGAGCATAAAGGCACACATAGAATACACCATCATTCCAAAACGATAACTCCTTTTAAATCGACCCAACTCAAGTTACAATAAGAAATTCCAAGGTCGTCATTTAACATCAGGCGGATTGGTCCCCACCATAATCAATTTCTTGTACTACGAAAAGTTCCCCCATCTTTCCTCCAAATTCTTGAAGTCCCAGTCGAAACACTAATTTCGGGAAGAAATTCTTTCTAACGGGGGGATGATGTGACAACCGTCAATTTTTGGTCAAGTCAAAGTCAACAAGTCAAACCGGTCAACTTATCTAACCCTTGTATATTACGGTTTCCGTTATGCTTCTTATTATACAACTCGCAAATCTTAATACAAAGTATCACTTAGAGTTTTCACGTGTTCAGAAATTCTAAACCCTAATCAGGGCAAGCGATGAAACTACTCGATAAAACATTATTCCTTAACCCTCGAGGGCATATAACAATCATAACGAGACTTAACGGGATGTACAAACCTTGCGTTACGAAGCCAAACACTCAAAAAGGTCGCAAACGAGATATCTCCTAAATCTCTCTCTGTATGAGAAATCTCTCCAAGCGTGTGAAATCTCTCCCAAATCTCTCCAAGTATGTGAAAACTCTCCCAAATCTCTCTCTGTATGAGAAATCTCTCCAAGTGTGTGAAATCTCTCCCAAATCTCTCTCTGTATGAGAAATCTCTCCAAGCGTGTGAAATTTCTCCCAAATCTCTCCAAGTATGTGAAATCTCTCCCAAATCTCTCTCTATATGAGAAATCTCTCCAAGTGTGTGAAATCTCTCCCAAATCTCTCTCTGTATGAGAAATCTCTCCCAAATCTCTCTCTGTATGAGAAATCTCTCCAAGCGTGTGAAATCTCTCCTAAATCTCTACAAGTATGTGAAATCTCTTCCAAATCTCTCTCTGTATGAGAAATCTCTCCAAGTGTGTGAAATCTCTCCCAAATCTCTCCAAGTATGAGAAATCTCTCCCAAATCTCTCTCTGTATGAGAAATCTCTCCAAGCGTGTGAAATCTCTCCTAAATCTCTCTCAAAATCTCTCTCAACTTTTTTTATAATCACTCGGGGCATCCCGACCCTCGAATTAGACGAAAACAGCTCGAAAACGGAAGTCTACGCGAAAAACAGCCTTAAGGAGCCGAAACCTCTTAAGGAGCCGAACCCTCTTAAGGAGCCGAACCCTCTTAGGGAGCCGAACCTCTTAGGAACCGAACTTGTCAGAAGCGAAGATGTCAGAATCGAACTACACCCTCTCGGACCGAAGCTCAGCAGACCGAACCGAGACCTCGGACCTTCGGTCCCTCCCCCTCGCACCTTCAGTCCCCTCCTCTTCCTCTCGGTTCCTTCCTTCCCTTCTCTCGGTTCTCACTCTCTTAGAGCCGAACCTCGCATGTTCGGTCCATATCGCCGGTTTTTGACCCAAACTTCGTTTTAAGCTCGTTTTTTCGTGATTTTAACGCGAGATTTTCACCCAAACTCGTATTTTAACATAATAAACCCTAAATATCCATATTTTAATTATATTTTGGGGAAAATCCTTGCCTAAGAATAATATCTAGTAGGTAAGATATATAGATGGAGTGTTGACTTACCCTTTGGGCAAAGACACAAGTTACCTCCCATACCCACTCCAAGACCATCCCCAGTTACTATTCCACCATAGCTGGTCATTTCATTGTCCTTTTTCCCCACTCTTTCCAGCCAAGTACCTTGTCACAAGGATAGAAAAACCCTTATCTCTCCTCCCACTTTATTCACTCTTTGTCAAGGAGACCAAACACATCTCTTTCACTTTCTCTCTCTAAAATTCGAGATTCAAAGACTGGTCTTGAGTTTTCCTCCACATTTGGTAAGTATATTCCTCCTACACTTAGATATTCTACTATCCTTCATCCAAATCACGGATTGCTTACACAAATATCGTCATAATTATTGTTAGATCTTCAAATCTTCAAACATCTCCCAAGTGTTCTTGAGTTGAACACTTCTTTTCTTCCTCATCCATCTACTGAAATCACTTAAGGTGAGTTCATACCCATACATTTTCGTGTTTTCTTCAAGTTTTAAGGGGGGGGGGATACAAGTTAAAACACCAAATTGGTTTTACCGGGTTTTCATATAAACGGGGTACGAATACAAAGTACCGGGTTTACGCAAAATGGTTTTATGGTATTAAAACTACATATCATTAGAATTGTTAGTTTTCAGCTATAATTGCTAAGTGTACATGTTAGAGTTATATAAAATTGAATTGAAATCGACTTAGAATTAGTGGGCCCATCTTATCTCCTGTTCCTTGTTTGGTTGTGGACATAGGGCAGACCCATTATATTCAACGGTTTATTTAACTTAAATTTTATATAACTTATATACGCTGGGTGATTATAGAAGGAATCTATGGGTCTTTCTAGGGTACATTACCGTATGACATAGGAGCATTCATTTCACACTTAATAAAGAAAATATTGGATTTTCTGGAAACATACTCTGTCGCTTTTACAAGGAAAACGGTTTCTTCCTCAAACAAAACTCTTATGAACTCACCAACTTAATTGTTGACACTTTTCAAAACTACTTGTATTCTCAGGAAATCAGTGATACAGGAAACCAACATCATTTTGAGGATGGGACGTTAAATCGTCAAACAGTTCATTTTGTCATCATAATGTAATTGATTTTGAAACATGTAAACATATACTATGATGTAACATTTTCAATTATATTTATGATGGTTGTATTTACTTTGAGCACTATTATACTCGTTGTTGTGATACTATACATGAAGTCGTCCACCCCCGGACGTTTCCGCCATCCTTGGTTTGGGGGTGTGACATATGAGTTGCTAAATTGTGATTTAAAGATGTTTATATATGTATATGTTAAATATGTATATTATTTATACATTTGGAATTTACACTTTTTGAGTGGAAAATAATTCAAGGAAAAAAAATCATTTTTTAGGCATATTATATTCATATCAATTGTTAAAAATGAGTAAAATCTTTAATTTCATTTCAGGAAACAAGACTGCTAACGTTAATTGAAGGCGTTCTTGCTGCAAACATATTTGATTGAAGATCTTAATAACATTTTTGCAGGTCGGCCCTACCCTGTTCATCCACATGTTATCAGGACAATAAAAAATATTTATGTTGAGAATGAAAGGGTAATTCTAAACTTCCTTCTCTATGTAAGAAATATTCATGTTGAGAAAATAAACCAAGGGTGGGGGTTGTTAATAACTTACTTACACCCAACTACTAAAACAACATTTAGAAAAAAATAATTCTAAAATGTAGAGCTTGGTGCTTTAATCTCATTGTACCCTACACACTTTTGTTCATAATACCGTGAACTGGGGAAATAGAGATAAATAAACCCAAGAAACAATAACTACTACTAGTGTCATATCACATGATATTTCACTTTCTTTAGTTTGAAACAGTACTTGGTCTGTAGAGGATTGATATTTTCCATGTTGGCAGGTTGTCCTAGAAGATAGATGGCAAGAAGGTTATATGGCAATGGTTGGAGTAATGCATGTATTTTCCTTGGTCAATTACTAATTTCAATTGTTGATCTTCTCATCACTGGTTATGTTCGTGCTCGCAATCTCTCGGTGAATCACCTGGTATTTGTTTTTTTTTCTTTTAAATATTTTTAAGTTTTTTTTTGTCATTTTGTGGCTTGATATATTTGATTGAGGGGCTAACCTAGTTTTCATCAGGTTCATGTATCGGGTGCTGGTGATTTTCAGTTGGGCAAGATTGAACTTCTCAAGGATCCATGTCATTGAATTTGAAAAAAGAAGGTGATTTTATGGATGCGGATGAGATAAATGACTCACAGGAATATATTATTTTTTATGAATAATGTTAAATGAATATTGGATTAGTTTATATACTTTTAAACTTTACATGATGTGTGTATAATATACAACTGATTTTCTGTTCTGATATGTTTTTTAAATTCATGAATTTGAGGTGTTCCATTCTGGAATTTGTGATTTGGATTTGAGGTGTTTTTGTTTTATAACAAGTTTTGTGTATATTCATCTGATGAATTTCTATAGAGAAGTTCGTGATCTAATTGACATGGATCAGAAACTATATTTCTGAATTCTAATTCAGTTCTGATTATATTTCAGGTCAAGTTTGTGAATTCATTAGTGCAATCGCCCATGGTTAATGATGTGGCTTATGAAACAATGGTAAAGCTAGCAAAATGTCTTGCTCCAGTCACTGAGTCTGCTTGAGAGAGTAATGCATGTATTATCTGTGTCATGCAAATATGGCACCCCTTCCAGTCGATTCTTTTAGTTTTGTTTTCCGGTAAGAATTACTAATTATTCATATCACATGACCTTAATCAATATAAGATTTTGAGAAAACACTAATGTTTATTGTGCTTTTGTTCAATAGATAATGGAGAGAATACTTTAATCTCCTAAGAAGACATGGGTTCATGGTGATGTACTTTGAATACTTTTCCTACATATGGATCCAATATTACCCCTCCCCTGACTTAAAATGCTTTCAGTTAAGTGTTTAATTATCTACACATTATTATTTCAAATTTCTTGTTGATATTTCTAATTATCAAAACTATGAATTATATGTAATTCACATATGAATTACATGTGATTCACATGTAAATTACATATGAATCAAATGTAATTCACATATGAATCACAAGTAATTCACATATGAATTACATGTGATTCACATATAAATTATATGTGATTCACAAGTAAATCACATGTGATTCACATTGAAATCACAAGTGAATCACATATGAATTAGATGTGATTCACATATAAGTTATAGATTCACAAGTAAATCACATGTGATTCACATGTAAATCACAAGTGAATCACATATGAATTACATGTGATTCATATGCAACTCACATATAAATCACATGTAAATCACAAGTGAAGCACATATGAATTACATGCGATTCATATGTAAATCACAAGTGAATCACATATGAATTACATGTGATTCACATGTAATTTACATATAAATCATGTGTATATCACAAGTGAATCACACATGAATTACATGTGATTCACATCCAAATCACAAGTAAATCATGTGATAACTCAAATTTAGAATATATAAATATATGTGTAATTAGATTATATCATTATAATAAAATGATTAATTCAAGGATTAATGATTTAATTAGTAGAGATTTATGAGGTTTAATGTCCAAACCCGTCACCTTCATTGGGGAAGTAAAATTCGAGCAAATGAAGGGTTTCATCAGTTATAAACTTAGGCATTATATATAGTTTGAGAAATCGAGTGAAAACCCCATTGGAATTGCAAGAAAACATTGAGAATCGAAGGAGAAATCACTTGAGTAAGATTGTGAAGTTTTTCTTTTTGGAGTTCTAGAAAATTAAGGTACGATCTCCTGATTTTAGCATGTTACAGTCTTTAGGAAGATTTATATGCGTGTTCTAGGAGTTTTGGTTCTACCTCGCGTCCCTGTTCGGGCCAATAAGTAGTAATTCGACGAAAATATGAAATGTTAAAACTTCCATATAAAAGCTTGAATGCATCTCAAATTGGAGCTTATTTTTATAATTGATTTTGGATATTTGTTAGCAAGAAATGGAGAAAAATAATGGTGATTTTTTTATATGGTTTAACATAATGTTCGGTAATATTCGAGTTTCATCAATCAAAAATGGCAGAAATAGAAAAAAGGGAACTTTCGGGTATAGAAGAAAGTGATTCGGGTCTTTTTATTCTATGGGTTAACATAACCTTTATTAAAAAAAATGCAGTAAAAGTACAAAAAAAAACCATTGACATGTGGTTGTGGTACGCCCAGCTTAATTTTGGGAACCTCGAATTTACTCTTTAATCCCTGAAGTTTGGTAATCTGTTTATTTCTATTAATAGAGTGTTTTTTTATATAAAATTCAAGGTACATAAATGGCCCCTAAACTATCTTGGATATTTAAAATACTTGAGTACAATGGATGATGGGTTGTCTCAAGGAGAAGGGAAATGAACATTTGGTTATTTCTTTGGATAAATTAATCATTCTCCTAAATTATGTCATCAGGTGATATGTTTGTTGTATTATTTATTGAAGATATATGATAAAACTATTTGTTTTTTTTAAGTGATGGACATGTATGCGCAACACGAACTCACTAGGCCCTAGGCTTACCCATTTAGAAACTTTAAATGTGCGCAACCCAAGAAACTATTTAGCAAGTGGAAATAGAAGGCCAAGGAGAAGGATTTATCAACAAGAGAAGAAATGAGTTCCGTAAAGACGTAACACCCGAAGTTGTTCAATTGAAGATTTTATTTTATTTTATTTTGCTTCCTTTGTAGTTTAGTCTATAAGTAAGTTCATAATTGATCTTGGGAGATGTTCGAACGATTATTTTTCATTTAATCGATATTTGAAAATTGGAGGGTTACAAATCCCATATGAATTACATGTGATTCACATGTAAATCACATGTAATTCACATATGAATCACATGAATCACATGTAATTCACATTTAAATCATATATGAATTACATGTAAATAATATGTAATTCACATATAAATCACATGTTATTTACATTTCAATCTTATATATATATATATATATATATATATATATATATATATATATATATATATATATATATACATTTTTGTAAGTGTTCTAGAACTAATCAATTTTTTTTAAAATTATCTTGTAAATTTGGAAGAATTTGTGGAATATATTGAAGAGGCGAAAGTGATAAATTGAAAAAAATATGGAAATCTTGATACGAAGAAATGATATCACTTTAAATCTTTGTACCATTTTTTATTTTATATATTTTATTTTGTATCGAATAAACTACTTGTACTATTGTGTTTATATATTAGTTAATAAATATGGGGTTTTAATGAAAAAATACGCATATATCTTCTTAAAACGTTAAATAATTTGGTTAAAATAATTACTGTTTTTTTAATATTCCAGTTTTTTAAAAATTTAATGGTTTTTAAAAATTTATTGGTTTCAAAAAACTGCAGCTTTTCAAAAAAATAATTTTTTTTCAATTTTTTTTTTTAGAAAAACTCATGTTTTCTAAAAAAATAAAAAAATCTGCATTTAAAAAAACGAAAATTATTATTTAAAAAAAAATCAGAAAATTCGATTTATTATGTTAGTTTTTAAACTTTTTTATTAATATTTCCAATAACACCAAAAATTAAACATTAAATGGTATTGGTAAGATAACGATCATGTCCTTAATGAGTTAATTTTGATCCAACGCTCCATTTTTAGTTCTCGGGTTCTCGGGAAACTATAAGTTCTCAACGGATCATACCCCTATATATATATATATATATATATATATATATATATATATATATATATAGAATATGTGGCTGTTAGGTAGCTAATATTAGGTATAGAACGTAAAAAATGTCGGTAGTTTCATGTGTTAAATCTCGTCTTCCTCTTGTACGATTATTTTTCTTCCTTCTGTCAGCATTCCCATGTTTACCAGCTTCTTCTTTTCGTCAATCCCGTGTGTTGGGAGTACTGTGTATTATTTATTCCTTTACTTCGCAAGTTACATCCCCTATCCTAAATCGATTTGCACATGTTAAGTTTTATATCCCTTGTTTCAGTTAAACGTACTCTGCAAGTTGTTGAATTTAATTTATATACCCCCTCTTTGGAATCTTATTAAATTTTAAGAGATATCGATTATATTTATTTCTTTTTCATCTTCTAGGTTTCCATTTAATTTCTTGGTTCAAACTTCTTCGATTGCATATGTCTCTTATTGCTATTATGAAATGTAATCCTTGTACAGGAGCCTTCGAGAATTTCACTCATATTATTATTGACATCAAATTATTGGCTATTTTATCCTTGTTGCCTTGTTGGGGACACATTTTTATTCCACATTTCGTTAATGGACGGTTGTTAGGACTCTATGGTTTCTATTTTTATGCTACCATATCACACATAGCTTAAATATGAAAAGTTTAATTAAACGCGAAACTCATCAACACCCAAAATCCAATATCCAAATGTCAGGTGAAAAATAAACATAACTGTAACATCCCAAAAATCGAGACCAAATTTTTTTTAATTACAATGCTTATAAAATTTGTTTGAGGAAAACATTGATGATATCACATTAATTCATAAACCATAGTTACATGTCTCAAAACCCTTAGTGTCAAATAGTAATAATGTCAGAGTACAATCCCAGAAATCTCAAATGCGGAATCATGTGTGTGCGATGCGCTGCTACCCTACTGGCTCCTTCCCCTTAGACGAAGAGGTACCTGAAACCAAAACTGAAAACTATAAGCACAAAGCTTAGTGAGTTCCCCCATCATACCGCATACCAACCATCATACATACTGGCGGGCAATTCTGGGGAGCCCGACCTACCCATGTCAAGCAGTTCTGGGGTGCTGACCAACCCATGTCAAGCAGTTCTGGAGTGCTGACCAACCCATGTCAAGCAGTTCTGGGGTGCTGACCTACCCTCCGATCTATCTTAACCGGCAACGGGGACTATTTCACCCCCTATTGCTAGCAAATCATAATCATACTATCATAATCATGTTGTCATAATCATACTATCAAGCATTCCTGGGGTACTGACCTACCCTTCGGTCCTAACGACCGAGGGTGGGGGACTATTCCCCTCCTACTACTGCTATCACATACAACATATCATACTGGCACATAAAGCACATATGGTAATAGCAACCTAGATAATTATCACACACACAATCATCTAAAGACAATCCCTACTGGTGGGCCGGCATTGTGGCCGTAGACCCACCTCTACGGGAAGGTAACTCACCTCGAAAACCGTGTAACGACGTAAATTTTCAAAACAACTTTTCATTTTTAAATCATATTTTCAATCATCAAAAACAATATCAAACAAACTGTATCTAATGTCATCATAACAAACAAATCCCAGAATCTCAAAACATAATCTCTATGAGTGTGTACGGATCATGCCGGCGCCTTCCCGCAATCCTCGCTAGTACCTGAAACACATAACACAGCAACTGTAAGCATAAATGCTTAGGGAGTTCCCCAATATACCACATACAACACATACGCCTTTCCATGCCATAACTCTGTAGGATCTTCCGATCCAAGTGTCTCAGGGGACTTCCGTCCCGAATCCCGGTAGACCTTCCGGTCCTACCAGTATCGACCTTCCGGTCCGTAACCTCCTGACCTTCCGGTCCATGTCATACATAACATACATAACACATACATATCACATAACAACATATAGCACATATATCTCATAGCATACAAGACCTTCCGGTCACACATAGGTACCACTCTAGGTACAGTATAGTGAGAAGACTCACCTCAATGAAGTCGGATAAACTCTCGTGCTCAACGTCCCGACCTAGCCTCCTCCTATTATTCAAAGAACATCCCCGATCAATATTCTCTCATAGACCCATCTCTAAAGATTGGGTAGAAGGCCATTCTACCCCTCTCTGAACTCTCTTGAATCAGTCTTGACCAGAACCCTAAAGTCAACGGTCAAACTTTGACCCGACTTGTCGAGTGCACATAGGCGACTCGGCGAGTCCATGCGGGTCCTCTGAATCCTTCTAGCCTCTCTTGGCTCGTCGAGTCATCCTTCCACTCGACGGGTTCCTCCTGTCACGAATCGCGGGGCAACCCCGACTCGACTCGTCGAGTTGCTTCCATGTTTATACTCAAATGACCTTCTAAGGTCAGATCTGCTTCTCTAATCTATATATCTGACCTTCCCAAGCATGATAATCGCGTAAAGGTTCGAACTTTAGGCCCATGCATCACACTATCACCTCTATATGCCAAAATAACCCTTAATATGATAACCTAAGCCCCAAACTCATAAAGGACTGCATAAAGCTGGAGAATAGGGACTCTCTGGACCTCTCAAGGTCCAGATCTGATGATATTGATACAAGGGGACATCACATACACCAGATCTCTTACCAAAAAGAAGAGAAAAAGCCCTAGATTCATGAAATCTATTACTCAATGAAAATGGACATGAATCCTTAACTCCCACAGCAGCTCTGCACCAAATGATGGAAGATTTGAGTCCCACAAGACTGCCTAGCTCGAAATCCTCCCTTCCCTTTGCTAAAACACACTCAAGAATGATGGATTAGACTTCCTCTTGCACTACAAGCTTCTCTCTGCTCTCTAGGATTTCTCAGGGGAGTAGTGTCCGCAAATGACGGCCATAAGGGCCTTTAAATAGGGCTCAGGCCCTGAGATTTAGGGTTTCACTTTACAGCGCGGACTCGCCGAGTCCACTCATCGACTCGTCGAGTCCGGTCATTAATCCAGACAAGAATTCGTGATCCTACTCGGCGAGTCTGAGCGTCTACTCGCCGAGTCCCTCCATAAAACTCAAGATGAAATACTCAAATCGTCATGCCTGGAAATCCGGATGTTACAATTCTCCCCCACTTGAAATAGATTTCTCCCTCGAAATCGCCCCTCACCCATATAGATGAAAACCAAACACTCGAAAAGCACCACTGAGAGGTTCTCACACCAAAACGATATCCTTCCCCATGAATACTTGGATCCGACCAGGAACTCCAAATTTGGAACAAAACCGGATCCTCTGTTGCTAAAATACCCCTTCCTGACCTTCCCAGAATCGGGAAACTCTAGTGGTCTGGCCTGCCGCCAGACCCTCCACTCATGCTATCACCATGATATTCGCTCTTCGAACATCGAACCCTGATAACTCCCTGCTCCTCTGATTCTCACAAGACAAAATCCGACAATCGGCTACCGATCGCTCATACCAACGTACCAAAACAGTCTGAATCACGCCCCAAGAAACGAAAGGGTTTACATCCCACCAGGGCTCATCCACTGAACTACTATCAGAATCCACCCGAACAATAAACTTTCAACATACTGTTCTATGACACAAGAGAATCGTGCTCGCTCAGAAGTCCTCAGACATCTAAAATCATAAGCCTCGGCTGCATCCCTCATATCCCTTTTTAACACTGAGTACCAGATCTGATCTCGACCCAACAGTTGAACTTCCAGGGTCATCCGTTGCATTATCCTAACCGTCTCCGTGGTTTTCTTCTTACTATAGCCACATCGGCCCAATGTGACACACAAATAATGAAGTTCACTTAACCCTAAGCGAATGCTACCTCCCCAACTGGAGATCGACTCAACCCCGACCTCTGTCATCTGTTACTCATCGTTCCATGCGACTTGCGGTACCTCCCGTACCTGAGTACTGACCCACACAGGTCTAAGACATCAGATGACAAACAATACTCCTCAACATGGAACTCACCTCCGAATCCAGAATCTCATCTCACCTGTCCAACGCACGACCAGAGTCAAACTCAAACTGGAGGGTTTGGTCCGACCCAAAGTTGGAACCACTCGTCCCAACGAAGCACTCAACTCAGAACTCATTTCCCGCAACCCATGCTTACCTCACTTATCCCATTATTTCGGATTGCGATGACCATACCTTAGTAAGAACATAATGACTCCCTATCATTGAGGAGACCCCGGTCTCGCCCCTGGTCCGACCACCAGGTTCCCAAAAACTCATAAATTAGGGCCACCCCATGCCTAAAACTCTTATGCGCCATGCTCTGATCAAAGAGTACCTTATCATGACAACTTCTCGCTGACTAGTGTGTACTATGTCTTCCCGTAGCATCACATCAACCTCTCACTGACTGGTGAATACTACGGCTCCCCGCGGTGTCACTACAACATCTCACTGACTGGTGAGTACTACGGTTTCCCATAGCATCACAACAACCTCTGACTAGTGAGTACTACGGCTTCCCGTAGCATCACAACAACCTCTGACTGATTCACAATCTGCAGATCAATCATAGATAGGTGCATGCACTTACCCAAATGATGCATCACTATATCTGGCGGCAACCGTCATAACAAAACACCCTTCCCTGCTACGATCCATATTCTTGGACAATCTCACTTGCTGTCATTAAGCGAAAGGGCTCCCACTGGAATCATCGATGCTTGACCCACCACTTGCCGTCTCCACTCAAGACTCATAATTATCCGAAATCCAATGCATTAAATTCGGATACCTCGATACACCTCATAGGACCTCATGACGTCTCGTCTCATCCACTGATCTTACTGTTCCACAACCTGAAATTGGTTGTCTAATCAACTTCTGCCCTTTCCAAGCTGAATAACAGCCCCATTATTGAACCAGAATTTCTCAACCGCCGAACTCACCCTACGAGCCAACCATCTCGATTTCACCATTATGACCTTGAAGAATTACCGTTCACCCCAAGGTCTCCGATCAACGGCCACTTGCCGTAGAGGCACTCATCCTTTTCAAACATAACACATGCATTATCTCGCTCTGCACCTCGTCTCAATCACCAACAACCTTGGGCTCAATGAATTCGCACCGCCGGTCTCTATATCCAGATCTCTTAACCATTCTCGATCGAATCTCTGATCCCCTCAATAAAATACCCGATTCTCCCCCACTTAGGGTTCAAACCATCCCCAATCGGCATGCCAGCAACCTATCACACCGACTGTTTCCACCAGTAATCACCGCACCTACTCTTGGAAGGTGCTACGCAACGCTCGATGATCTCCAGACAGAGATCGAGCAGCTCCAAATGTCGTGAAACTCAGATGAAATCCTCAGAACTTCCCACCATGACTGCCTCTAGTCATTCAGAATCTCACACCATTCCATCACCGGACCTCCCAACTGTCCAGTATTAACCCTGACTCTTAGTCTGGAAGTAATGATCTACCGTACTCCTCATCATCGACTCCTCAACCAACGTTCCATCATGCCACTTATCATAAGAGCAGAAACCATATTTCCACTCTTAATACCCATCAAACACAATAAGGGCCACCGCCCTAATATACTCCTCTGGATCGTCCGACGCTGCAGCTAACACATGCCCTACTATACTCAATTAGGGTGTATCCTGGTCCTTGACCATCTCAGCCCCCACTGACGACCTGTTCAAGCTATATCTTTATCTCGAGGCAGATCTACTGCCATATACTCTGGTTGGAGATCACCATCCGTGCAATCCCATAGGGCTCACCCCCAAACTCAAAAACCGAAATCTCATTACCTCTTACGTCTCCCCCAGGAAACGGAAATAGCACCACTCGGGTCACAGAAAGTGACCTCTCCACTATCGGCCGGTCGCCCAGCCCAGACCGTATTCTTCCATAACGCACCATCCATACTCATCCCTGAGTCTTGCGACTCCAACTGGCATATCACCAACAATCCCTCGGAGCTCACTCGATTTCCCTTTTCAAGGGATGCTCCACTAAGACTAGTTCATCAAGGCCTTCTGGCCCCATACTCATTCACCTCTGATCTCAGTCTAGACAATCCCCACGGAATACCTGGTAAAACCAGAAATACTAACCGCCACATATCATGGTACTCAAACCGCGTGGCCACCTCTCGATCTGCTATGAATCATGGTACCTGCACCATGTTATCTCCTCTTAATCTTCTACGAGTCATGGTACTCGAACCATGTTCCCTCTTCTTATTCCACCTCACATCATGGCACTCGAACCATGACATCACCTCTCGACCTGCTACAACTCATGGTATTCGAACCATGACGTCACTTCTCAATCTGCTACTTATCATGGTACTCGAACCATGATATCACTTCTCAATCCGCTACTTATCATGGTACTCGAACCATGTCATCACTTCTTAATCCGCTACTTATCATGGTACTCGAACCATGACATCACTTCTCAATCCGCTACTTATCATGGTACTCGAACCATGACATCACTTCTCAATCTGCTACTTATCATGGTACTCGAACCATGTCATCACTTCTCAATCCGCTACTTATCATGGTACTCGAACCATGACATCACTTCTCAATCCGCTACTTATCATGGTACTCGAACCATGACATCACTTCTCAATCCGCTACTTAAAATCCTCCGGATTAGCCCTCCGGATCGCCACGGTCATCTCGTCATCATCGCTAACACCGCTGCTCTCCGATGTGTGTGGTGTACCAACCATGATGTCTCTGAAACACAACACGAAGATACCAGAGACTCAATCGAGTATACTCGTACTCAATCACCCAACCCTACTTGTTCCTTGGTACCCTAAGGATTCTTACTTGGACTGCTCACTGATCCGGTGTTTTCAGTAGTACGGGCCCTATACTACCTTTCACACCGCATCAGCATTCATCCTAAGTCCTCCTCCTAGGATCCCAGATCACAAGTACTCTACACCTCGCTAAGCATAGGCTAACCTTTGGTAGACCTCTCATAAGCTCCTCACTGCTACCTACTCACTCTCGAAGCATCATATAGCAGCAGTAATCTCCTAGGCTAAGGCATCACAAATCAGGCCACTCTAGTCCTAATATGAATACCTAGCCTACTCTAGCATGCATAGCATATCATATCATATCTCATAATACATAACGTAAGGGTATTTTGGGAAATCACCGTTCGGGTGCTGGCTGATCGTACACACTGCTCCTTTCTGCTTTTCTCAAAGTCTTTTACTCTTTTAGAAAAATTGTTCCTTTTTATGAAAAACCTTCTCAAATCCTCAGTTTGAGTTTAGATACGCCCGAAGGTACATCCGAATCCCTCAAACCAAGGCTCTCATACCAACTTGTAACGACGTAAATTTTCAAAACAACTTTTCATTTTTAAATCATATTTTCAATCATCAAAAACAATATCAAACAAACTGTATCCAATGTCATCATAACAAACAAATCCCAGAATCTCAAAACATAATCTCTATGAGTGTGTACAGATCATGCCGTCGCCTTCCCGCGATCCTCGCTAGTACCTGAAACACATAACACAACAACTTTAATCATAAATGCTTAGCGAGTTCCCCAATATACCACATACAACACATACACCTTTCCAAGCCATAACTCTGTAGGATCTTCCGATCCAAGTGTCTCAGGGGACTTCCGTCCCGAATCCCGGTAGACCTTCCGGTCCTACCAGTATCGACCTTCCGGTCCGTAACCTCCTGACCTTCCAGTCCATGTCATACATAACATACATAACACATACATATCACATAACAGCATATAGAACATATATCTCATAGCATACAAGACCTTCCGGTCACACATAGGTACCACTCTAGGTACAGTATAGTGAGAAGACTCACCTCAATGAAGTCGGATAAACTCTCATGCTCAACGTCCCGACCTAGCCTCCTCTTATTATTCAAAGAACATCCCCGATCAATATTCTCTCATAGACTCATCTCTAAAGATTGGGTAGAAGGCCATTCTACCCCTCTCTGAACTCTCTTGAATCAGTCTTGACCAGAACCCTAAAGTCAACGGTCAAACTTTGACCCGACTTGTCGAGTGCGCATAGGCGACTCGGCGAGTCCATGCGGGTCCTCTGAATCCTTCTAGCCTCTCTTGGCTCGTCGAGTCATCCTTCCACTCGACGGGTTCCTCCTGTCACGAATCGCGGGGCAACCCCGACTCGACTCGTCGAGTCCACTTATGGACTCGGCGAGTTGCTTCCATGTTCATACTCAAATGACCTTCTAAGGTCAGATCTGCTTCTCTAATCTATAGATATGACCTTCCCAAGCATGATAATCACGTAAAGGTTCGAACTTTAGGCCCATACATCACACTATCACCTCTATATGCCAAAATAACCCTTAATATGATAACCTAAGCCCCAAACTCATAAAGGACTGCATAAAGCTGGACGTCTCAAGGTCCAAATCTGATGATATTGACACAAGGGGACATCACATACACTAGATCTCTTACCAAAAAGAAGAGAAAAAGCCCTAGATTCATGAAATCTATTACTCAATGAAAATGGACATGAATCCTTACCTCCCACAGCAGCTCTGCACCAAATGATGGAAGATTTGAGTCCCACAAGACTGCCTAGCTCGAAATCCTCCCTTCCTTTTGCTAAAACACACTCAAGAATGATGGATTAGACTTCCTCTTGCACTACAAGCTTCTCTCTGCTCTCTAGGGTTTCTTAGGGGAGTAGTGGCCGCAAATGACGGCCATAAGGGCCTTTAAATAGGGCTCAGGCCCTGAGATTTAGGGTTTCACTTTACAGCGCGGACTCGCCGAGTCCACTCATCGACTCGTCGAGTCCGGTCATTAATCCAGACACGAATTCGCGATCCTACTCGGCGAGTCTGAGCGTCTACTCGCTGAGTCCCTCCATAAAACTCAAGATGAAATACTCAAATCGTCATGCCTGGAAATCCGGATGTTACAAACCGAGTGTCGAATCTCGCAGAAAGTATTCTCTAATAGCTGCTCTGATGACTCCCGGCTAATCATAAACACATTAACACCCGATCAGAGTCTATAACACAACTTAGGGTAAAATGACCATTTTACCCCTTGGTCCAATTGGGACATTCAGGAGTCCCAATTCTAATCTATTAAGCCCAGTCCTCCAATGGCGTATTAAAGACTCCTTAAGGCCCACTAATTGCCCAATTCCTGAATTGGGCCTCATCCTCCTAATTGGGCCCAAAAGCTCCAAGTCCGAAGGTAACAACTCCAATGGTCCAATCTTGGCCCAATAGGCCTAATGATCTAGTTCCAGATTTCTAAGTCCAAAGTTGAACTTCTCAGTGGGCCACAGGGCCCAAGCCCAGACCCAGATCCTTAAAGCCCAAAAGCCCATGGTTGCCATTCTGCACATGTACGCGCGGCGTACCTGGCAAGTACGCCCATCGTACTCTTGGCCGCAAACGGGGGTTGACCGTAAATGGTAACTGACCGTGAAGGGTAACGGACCGTGAACCACCCCAGTACCCGCAGCGTACCAGTTAGACCTGTCAATTTGATACACGACACCATTAACACGACACGAACACAATATGAGTTTTCCGTGTATGTGTTTTAGAAATTCGTGTTTTGTGTTTATTCGTGTCTGACACGTATTTTAAATTCGTGTTTCGTGTCTTACACGTGTCAAACACGAATTTACCTGTTTAGACACGTATAAGACACGATACAAATTCGTGTTGACACGTGACACGTACAAACACATATAGATACGTATATACACATATATACTTTAGGGTTGAATTTTATACTTATAATATATTAGGGATCAATTTCATAAAAGTCAATAATTAGTTTATAGCACTAGCTTAAAAAAATCATTAAATACGTGTCTATTCGTGTTTTTTCGTGTTTGTGTGTAACACGGCTAAAAAACGTGTCTATTCGTGTCGTGTCACGTGTCACACGAATTTTTTAAGTGTCGTGTTCGTGTTTGATACCCCAAACAGGTTTTATAATTCGTGTCGTGTTCGTGTTGAACAAATTCGTGTCATGTAAATTCGTGTCTGACACGAATACACGACACGCAGACACGGATTGCCAGGTCTAGTACCAGGGTTTACGCTTAGCGTACTACCAAGTTTCCTTGGGACCTCACTTCTGAATTAATCCATTAAGTCTTTACGTCCAAAATGTAGATCCAGGTCCTTTATGGCCTCCCAAGCCATAAAGTTACGAACTTTAGGTGCTTGCATGCATGGTTGAGGTCAAAACATGATTTTGGTCCATTATACAAACTTTAAGACCATCTAACCCTTGCATGGTTTTGGCTTAACCACCAAGATCCGATTTTTATGACCCTAGGTGCTTCTAAGAGTCCAAAAGGATAACCCTTATGCTTTGGAACCAACAATACTCAAGCACTCCCAACAATGGGGTCAAAAAGGACATAAAATCCCCAAATAAACAAATCTAAGCATACAATGGTCAAGTATGGAACTTGATGCCTCAAAAGAGTCAGAAATGGTGTCAATCCTCTAGATCTACAAGCTCTTGGGGGATCCTTGGTTCTTCTTCAAGCTCCTTTCTTCTTTTCTCACTAAAACAACACACAAACACTCTGAAATGGATTTTAGAACACAAAGGCACACAAAGGGAGCTAGGGTTTTCGTGGTGGCTGGGTAAGAGTGAAGGGAGGCTGAACCAACAGGGGTTATGTTCTTTATATAGGGAGAAAACTCTAATTTTAGGGTTTAAGGATCTGCACACGTAGGCTGGGCGTACTCCTGGTATGCTAGGCGTACGTGCATGGCTTCCGCGTTTCCTTCTCCTGAGTACGCTGAGCGTACATAGCAATGTACGCCCCGAAGTCCGCTACTGCTGCTGAAAACAGCTCAGGGTAGTACTCCCTTATCTCATCTTCTGACTCCCATGTCCATTCCGAGCCCTTGCGGTGCTGCCATTGCACCTTTACCAGCTCCGCTTTCTTGTTCCTCAAGTCCTTCGACTTCCTGTCGAGGATCGCCACTGGTCGCAAAATGTAGTTCAGGCTGTCATCCACCTGAATATCCTCCAAAGGCACCACTATTGAGTCGTCCACCAGGCACTTCCATATCTGGGAGACGTGAAAAGTACTGTGAATCTGATTGAGTTCGGCTGGCAGGTCCAGCCGATATGCCACCTTGCCCACCCGGGCTATAACCCTGAAAGGTCCAATGTACCTGGGGCCCAATTTTCCTCGCTTCCTGAACCGAATGACACCTTTCCAAGGCGACACCTTCATGAGCACCATGTCCCCGACCTGGAACTTCAGGTCCGAACGACGCTTGTCGGCATAACTTTTCTGCCGACTCTGAGCAGTCTGAAGCCTGCTCCGAACCTGCTGGATCCTTTCTATGGTCTGGAGTACCACCTCGGTACTCCCCATGACCCTCGGTCTAACCTCACCCCAACATATCGGGTCCTGCACTTACTCCCATACAACATCTCAAAGGGAGGACGGTCGATACTCGCGTGATAGCTGTTGTTATAGGAAAGTTCTGCCAAAGGAAGGTAAGTATCCCAACTACCTCCAAAGTCCAGAACACACGCCCGCAACATATCCTTCAGTGTCTGGATGGTCCGCTCACTCTGACCATCCGTCTGCGGGTGAAAAGCGGTGCTAAAGTGCAGAAGAGTACCCAGCTCGTCGTGAAACTTCTTCCAGAACCTTGAAGTGAACCGCACATCCCTGTCGGAAATCACCGAGACTGGCACCCCGTGCCGAGCCACTACCTCCCTGATATATATGTCGGCCAACTTTTCGGCCGAAATGCTCTCCTGAATTGGGATGAAATGGGTGCTCTTGGTCAACCGATCCACGATGACCTAAATCGAGTCCACTCCCCGTGCGGTCCTGGGAAGCTTCGTGATAAAATCCATGGTGATATCTTCCCATTTCCACAGTGGGATATCCAACGGCTGGGTCTTGCCGTGAGGCCTCTGGTGCTCGACCTTGACCTTCCTGCAGGCCAGGCATCTCTCAACAAAACAAGCTACATCCCGTTTCATGCAGGGCCACCAATAATCAAGACGAAGATCCCTGTACATCTTCGTCGCCCCAGGATGGATGGAAAACCTGGATTTTTGCGCCTCCTCCATCAATACCTGGCGCACACCCCCATGATATGGGACCCACACCCTATGGTGTAGTGTCAACAACCCACGACTGTCATAATCGAAGGAGGAAACCTGGCCCACAATACACTCACTCTTACGATGTTCCTCCTTCATAGCCTCCTGTTGGGCCTCTCGAATCTGCTCTAACAGCGGAGTCACCACAATCATCCTCAAGCAAATATCTCTGATCGGTGTTGCCTTGCAGCTAAGCGCATCGGCCACGATATTGGCCTTCCCCGGGTGGTAAAGGATCTCGCAATCATAATCCTTCACCACATCAAGCCATTGACGATGTCTCATGTTCAGATTCGGCTGATCCATGAGATACCTCAAACTCTTATGGTCCATGTAAATGGTACAACGGACCCCATAGAGGTAATGATGCCAAATCTTGGGGGCGAAAACAACTGCCCCCAATTCCAAATCATGCGTCGGATAATTTGCCTCATGAGGCTTCAGCTGCCTCAAAGCGTAGGCGATAACATGCCCCCTCTGCATCAACACCACGCCCAAACCTGAGATGGACGCATCGCAATATACCATAAAGTCATCCACGCCCTCTAGCAGGGCTAAGATTGGTGTCTCGCACAATCTCTGCCTCAGCGTCTCAAATGCGGCCTGCTGCTCAGGCCCCCAGCGAAAGACAACGGCTTTCTTCGTCAGTCGAGTCAAGGGCACGACTATATTGGAGAAATCCTGAATGAATCTTCGGTAATAGCCTGCCAATCCCAAGAAACTCTGAATCTCAGATGGAGACTTCGGAACCTCCCATCTCATTACAGCCTCCACCTTAGCCGGGTCAACCAAAATCCCGTTCTGGTTGACAAGGTGCCCAAGAAACTACACCTCGCGCAACCAGAACTCGCACTTGGAGAACTTGGCATACAAGCCCTCCCTCCTCAGGGTATCCAACACCTCCCACAAGTGCTCCTCATGTTGCTCCCACATCTTGGAATAGACCAAGATATCATCAATGAAAACTATCATAGACCGATCCAACATCGGTCTGCACACACGGTTCATGAGATCCATGAACGCGACATTAGCATTGGTGAGACCGAAGGGCATCACCACGAACTCGTAATGACCATACAAAGTCCGAAAAGTAGTTTTTTGTACATCTTCCTCCCTAACCCTCATCTGGTGGTACCCTGACCGTAGATCAATCTTGGAGAACCAAGATGCTCCCCGAAGCTGATCAAATAAGTCATCTATCCTCGGGAGTGGGTAATCTATATACATCCGATGCGACCCGTCCTTCTTCTTGACAAACAGGATCGGGGCTCCCCACAGTGAACTACTCGGCCTGATAAATCCCTTGTCTAGCAGCTCCTGCAGCTGCATAGATAACTCCTGGATCTCAGGGGGAGCAAACCGGTATGGTGCCTTGGCTATCGGAGCCGCACCAGGGATTAGGTCGATCCTGAACTCCACCTGTCGCTCTGGAGGTCTCCCATGCAGTTCCTCTGGGAATACATCCGCATAATCTCGCACCACGGCTACAACGCTCACCGATGCCTTGCCCGACCCCGGGTATCCATAACATAGGAGACATACCCAGCGCAACCCTGCTGAAGGTAGCGCCTAACCCTCGCTGCTGAACATAATGCTTGTCCACGCTGTGGCCTCTCACCCTGAATCACCAGCTCTCCCCCACCTGGGGTCCTGACACACACTAATTGCTGCGTGCAGTCTATCACCGCCCCATTGGGGCTCAACCAATCCATGCCTATAATTACCTTGTTCCCACGTAACGGGATGGGAACCAAGTCTACCAAATAACGCTCCTCGAACAACCTCAAAACACAATCCCTGAAAACCTCTGATGCTCACACTGATCGATCGTCCGCAATCTCGACCTCTAGAGGGCAATTCAACATGCCCAAAGACTCAGGGAACCTCTTGCTAAGCGCAAAAGAGACAAACGATCGGGTGGCACCCGAATCAAACAACACCTGAACTGGGATACCGTTCACATGGAACGATCCTAAACAGAGCATATAATATGGCATATCAATATCACAAGCGACATATAATAAAATATTGTGAGAAGAAATCATACCCGTCACCACATCGGGTGCGGCGCGTGCCTCCTCGGCTGTCAACTGAAAAGCTCGGCTCCTCACCACTGGAAGCAAATCAGGTCTTATGTCTGAAATGTAGGGGCGGGGGCAGTACAATCCTTGCCAAAGTGCCCCGTCTTGCCGCACTTGTAGCAGTCCGACGATCCCGCTCTACAAGCTCCCTCATGCGGCCTGCTACATTTCCTAAAGCAGCTCTGGCCCGGCTGGCCCTTCGACCTAGTGTCGGATCCCTTTGGTTTCTTCCCCGAAACCCCAGTTACCTACTCTGTCTCAGCCTTCCTCTTACTGAGGTGCTCCAAATCGATCTCCCTCTCCCTGGAAATCATGGACTCTAGGGTCGGGCAGTCTAAATAGCTGACATGCTCCCGGATATCAGCCCTCAACATGTCATGATAGCGGGTTTTTCGCATCTCCTCATCCCCTGCATACTGAGGTACCAACAAGGCCCTCTCTCGGAACTTGGCGGTGATCTCCGCCACCGTCTCAGTAGTTTGCCTCATATCAAGAAACTCCCTGGCCAGCTGCTGAAGCTCCACAGCTGGCGCAAACTCATCCCTGAACCTGGTCACGAAATCCGACCAAGTCATAGCCTCGATGGCTGGGACTCCCAGTGAGTCACCGACTGACTCCCACCAATCCCTCGCTCTGTCTCTTAGACATCCTGCAGCAAAGCGGACCTTCGACCCCTCTGGGCAGAAGCTGTGACAACCCGAAATTTTCTATCTTGAATAGTTGTTCAAATCAATCAAGGTTGGACTCATTTTGCTATCTTCTAACATTATTTAGGGTCTATTTGAGAGTTTTAATCATAGTACATCCAAGGATCGGGTATTAAGAAGTAACTGCTTGATTCCATAGTGCACCAAGTAGGCCATAAACTTCATCATGTGGAGTTTACGGCCACACCATATGAGTTTACGGCTGTAAACTCAAGGTGGCCATAAACTCGGGCTATAAACATGATATTCTATCATTCCTTCCTTATTATTCACCATTTCAACCTCAAAAACTTGATTTCTCTCTCAAGTATCATAAGATCTTCATTTTTATCTTCTAAAAATGTAAGTGTTTCTTCCCTTGAATCATTGATACATCTCGATATCTTGTATCACCCTTTGATTTCATCCATTAACTTCATCTTTTGGGTTTGATCTTCAAGTGTTCTTCATTTCACCAAGAACACCAAGAACACCTACTAAGTTCTTGGACTTCAAACACCCCTAAAGGCTTCTTAACTCATAAGTACCTTCCTATGTGTATTACTTACTAGATGTGCTACTTGAAATCACCCAATATCCAAGATCAAGGAGAGTATACGGCCAAAGAACATCTCCCTTGGCCGTAAACCCTTATTAAGCCTTCAAGTTGGACATAAACACTTCCTTAAGGCTTGTGTTGGGTCTAGAACACTTCCAGGAGGTTTGTAAGACCTGAAATCACCTCTTTAGCACAAGAATTCATGAGTTTACGAACTTAAACTCATAGGGCCGCAAACACTATGACCGTAAACTCTTGTGGCCGTGAATACATGGCTGTAAACACCATAGTGTGGCCTTAAACTCCTTAGATGCAATCCTTTGTGATTATAACACTTCCATATAAGTGCTTCCTAGTTCCTAAGGTGTGTTCCTTACATGATTAGTAGTTTAAACACTAATTATATACATATATGTGTCATTATATGCTTATTAGGATCCGTTGTGCTCAAGGCTTCACTTGGCACTTATCATCCTTCAAATCGAACTTTCATTCGTATCACTCACTGCAGGCGAGTTCATACCCCTTAACTTATCTTTTAAATGATTTTAAATGCTTTTATGGGGAGGGGGGGGAATACAAGTTGAACTATTATAGTTATTATATCAATCACAGGTGATTAATAACTATCAAACAAATGGATTTTGTTACATTTCAAACTGTGTTATCAAACAAACTGCTTCAAATCGTTTTATAAACTCTTCCTGTTCCTTTTTTGGTTGTGGACTTAGGGTATCAGTTGTTTGTCGGAAGGTCGTTTGAATCTCAATTATATATTATGTGTATATAGATATAAAAGTTATTCATTCAGTTCAATACCTTTGGGTAGCAAAGGTGTACAAACATGTTCATATACACAAACAACATTACTAGTAAACTATAATAGGTATAGTTTAGGAAATCACTAATACTATTACTAGAACAACGAAACATACAAAGAGTTAGTTCATACATGAGTCAATACATACTATAACGAGAAACAATACTCATTATAAAGAGAAACAGATAGAGAATACTATAACGAGAAACAATGCTCACTATAAAGAGAAACAGACAGAGAACACTATAACGAGAAACAATACATACTACACACTATACACTAGAGAACATACTACATACTAGACAGAGAGAACATACACTACACTAGTACATACTATACAAATACAAGAATACTATAACATTAATGTGAGATAATACTTCATGGCTCGGCATATACTGTTGTGTCACGTTTTGTACCCAGAGTCTCCTGGAGGGAGAGCGTGAATTTATGTATAGATCTATACGGGACTGACCCTCCTACACCTTGCTACTAGCTACAGTGGGACCTGCAGGTCTACGAGTGACGAATGTCATATCATTTCGACGTCTAGAACGTCGTGTTATACTGGTCAATCGAGTATGGTTACAATCATATCACATTTTACCTTAATTAACTAACAAGTTTAAAGGTAGTTAGCACATTAGTAGTTACTTAGATAAAACTACAATACATCTTTATTTTTCTTATTTCATTCACAATGTGATCTTCTCACATAAACGGTAATGAGAAACTATATTTTAGTAATGATAGTCATACTTTGGGAAAACTCACACTTTTACAAAAGAACAAACATAGAGATCAGTTGAGTCTTGGTAGAAGACTACTTTAGTAGAAAATATAGGATTTTCTAGGAAGTTTTCAAACATTTACATCAAATACTTACAAACTTTTACATCAAACATTTACAAGTACATTCTTCAAACTTCTACAAACAATGACACTAAAATGCTTATGAACTCACCAGCTTTAATGCTGATCTACACTTTCAAAATAACTTGTATTCTCAGGTCACCAGTAGACAGGTACCGATGACCAGGTTTTGAGAAGATGGAGCACGTTCAAGACTCATCTCTTATTTTGATTATTCATTTTTGGTGTCTTATAAACTTCAGAACACACTTGTATTAAAATTTTTACTATTAATGCAATGGATGATGTTGTTGCTTGTTTACTATTATGCATTGTTTTGATACTGTACATGACGTCCTCCGCCCCCGAACGTTTCCGCCGTTCCGGTTCTGGGGTGTGACAGATTGGTATCAGAGCATTGTTTATAGTGAATTGAGTATATCAACCCATAAAAGATATACAACTATAAACACAATGGGATTAAAATACTCTGACCAAGAGTTTATACTTTTAAATAATAAAATATTTAACCTAAGTATACATACTTGCATTCATACTAAAATCAGTGTCACTAGGACAAAACAAAAGTATTACGATTGTTGGACATCACAAGTAGGCTTGGGGATATATAATCAGATTTGGGAGTGATATAGCCTGATCAACTATATCTTTCCGAGAAGTGATTGCCTGTGCCTATGAATGGTTGTGGCGTTGCAGCAAGTCTAAAAACTTACCAACACTACTACAATGAAAACATTAGAACAGAACATAAACTTAAAATACTATAGGAGTATTTTGTGTTACTATAATTACTTATGTGAAAACTAAAAAGGTCTTTATTAGTATGTCAATAGTTGTTGAGTGGATATGCTAAGGTTATATGTGACTAGGGTGTTATAAACTTAGAATCTGTGATCTTTGTTGTACTTCCTATTCCTTGTTTGGTTGTGGACTTAGAGTTAGGGTCACTTAGTCGAAGGTCTATCCTCTTTTGGTTACATATGACTGGTATGCACTACACAAATGTTGGAGTAACTGGTAAGGATCATCTTATAATTATCTTAATTAGTACGTCTATTAATTAATTCTTTTACCCCTTTTCTCGCTTAGATAACATGGCTGGATTCCATATCCCTGGAGACCCGTACTTTCCCAACCAAGGCGACGGAGGATGGCTTGATGTTGAGCCCGAAGAGGAACCTGCAATTCCATTGGATGATGACTTTGCTGAGAACTTCTCAGAGGATTCTGACTCCGAGCCAGAAGTTAACGATCAACCCCTGGTAGCTCCAAACCCAAATCCAAACCCACGTCCGACTTTTCAAGGCCCGACGCCTCTGTGGGTGGAGAGTCTGGAGACCTGTAGTCAGGAACAGGGCCAACCCATCCAGTACAATGGGGACAGAAGCTTCTACAATGTGAGCGAAGGAGGCCCAGCGGACAGAGTCCTGCCTATTCTGGTCCGCATGATTGCTCGTAATGAAATTCAGGGTAGGACAACCCTCCAACGAATTGCAAAACTTGATGCCAATACAGGGATCAACACTGTCCGCATTCGTCGGCTGGAGGATGCTCGTGAGAGAGCTGAAAGAGACAATGAGTCTCTGCTTCAAGCACTAGCTGAGACTAGGGCTGAAGTCATAGAGCATAGAGTGCACCATCGAGTGTACGAGCGATGCCTTCTTGAGTTGGAGCGTCAGATGGACAACTTAAGGGTTCGCCCAAGGGGTTCCCGCCATCTGTAGAGGATGCTCTGCTCATCCCTTTTTCTTTTTGATTAAGGACTAGCCTTCTTATCTATGCTCTAAGTACCACTTTTCCTGTAATTTCCGGTTATCTTAAGACCTTGAACTTTCGGTAGATAGGCCTTTATTCTGTCAAAATTTTCTTATCTTGGTGTAATGTAAGACCTTCTCCTAGGTCATTTCCCGAACTTATTACATATGTAATACCAGTATTATTGACAGATATTAATCTGGTGAAAATTATTATCCAAATGCTTTCATCTTTCTAGTGCTAAATTTCTATTCAATCATACTCTCTCTTTGAATTCTCATTAATATCTTCATCTTTTAAACTTATAGCTACAAGATGCCTCCACGCCGAGTAACGAGGCGCAACCCTCCGAATCAAACTCCAGCTCCTCCTCCTCAAACTCCAAGCTGCTGTGAATGCGGCTGTTACGGCAGCTCTAGCACAATTCACCACTACCGGTACTAGCGGGAATGGGACTAATGTGCCTCCCACAGTGGTCAAAGCTCCAGTGCGCTCTAGGGAGTGCTCATATAAGCATTTCACCAGCTCCAAACCCAGGGCCTTCAATAGAACTGGCGGAATCATTGCCCTCTCGCAATGGTTCGAGAAGACGGAGCCGATCTTTGAGATCTGCTTCTGTCCGGAAGGGAGCAAGGTAAAACTTGCCGCTTGCACCTTCGCGGACCGAGCTTTGATGTAGTGGAACAGCCATGTCAAGTCACTATCTCTTATAGTGGCAAATGCTATCGGCTGGGAAGCTCTGAAGGAGCTCATGATCGAAGAGTACTGCCCGAGGGGCGAAGTTCAAAAGTTAGAGCAGGAACTCTGGAGCCTAACCATGAAGGGCTCCGACATAGTTTCCTACACCGCCAGATTCAGCGATCTGGTGGCACTATGTCCATCCATGGTCCCTACTGAGGGGAAGAAGATAGAGAGGTATATATGGGGGCTGGTGCCTCCATTTCAAGGGAACGTACTAGCTTCTCACCCTACTACCTTCGACAGTGCCAAGCGATTGGCACAGAGGCTCATTGACCATGGGGTCCGAACCCCGTCAGCAACAACAACCCTAGCCATCTCAGAACCCTCCAAAGCCGCCGACAACAAGCGGAAGTTATGGGATGACAAGAAAAAGCAGAAAGCTGCCAAAAAGCATCAGGTCGTAGCTGTTCACGCTGCGATAGCACCTGCCGCTGCTGCTCCGGTAAAGCAGTACGCGGGAAACTTGCCGAAGTGCATCAAATGCAACTTCCACCACAATGGACCCTACCGGGAAATGCAGTACTCTAACTGCAACAGGAAGGGGCACACTGCCCGTTTCTGCAAGGCTTCGGCAAGGCCGATCACCCAAGTCCCCGACGCTGGTGTGGGCCAGGCTTGCTACGGTTGTGGCGAGGTGGGCCACTACAAGAGGAACTGCCCGAAGGCAGGGAATGCCGGCGGAGTCGGAAGGGTTTTGGCTATAGGCCACGATGAAGCAGTTGCCGACCCTACAGTGGTCACTGGTACGTTTCTCCCCGATAACTCATATGCATGCATACTGTTTGATAGTGGAGCGGAGAGGAGTTTCGTGAATCAGAATTTTGCTCAATTACTTAAGCAAAGATAGCATGCACTTAATGAACCATTCACTGTAAAAATGGCTAATGGGAAGACAGAGAGTACTAGCTGCATATACTTAGGTTGTACACTAACATTAGATAGCCATTCATTCCCAATC
Organism: Lactuca virosa; assembly: GCF_052849685.1. NCBI lineage: Eukaryota > Viridiplantae > Streptophyta > Magnoliopsida > Asterales > Asteraceae > Lactuca > Lactuca virosa. The sequence goes on along the minus strand of NC_136428.1, from coordinate 282,490,918 downwards.
GACCTCATGCCGGTCTCAATTAAAAGTTTCGACGTCATAATCGGCATGCATTGGTTGAGTTCTCATCGTGCCGACATTATGTGTTACGAAAAGGCTGTTCGCCTTAATCTGCCGTCTAGCGAAACTCTAGTAATCTACGACGACAAACCCGACACGAACCTTCTCCTCATCTCGAGCATTCAAGCCCAAAAATTCTTGCAAAAGGAATGTCGTGCATTCCTTGCTCATGTTGTCGACGTGAGCCAAGAGACGAAAGACATAAAGAACATTCCAATAGTATGCGATTTTCCCGACATATTTCCAGAAGAACTCCCAGGATTACCTCCGAAACGTCAAGTCGAGTTCAGAATCGACTTAGTTCCAGGGGCTACCCCAGTAGCCAAATCGCCCTATCGTCTAGCACCAGCTGAGATGCAGGAGCTATCCAGTCAACTTAACGAATTGCTCATCAAGGGCTTCATTAGGCCAAGCTTCTCACCTTGGGGAGCACCGGTCTTGTTCGTCAAGAAGAAAGATGGATCGTTCGGTATGTGGATCGACTACAGAAAACTTAACAAGCTAACCGTCAAAAATCGTTACCGTCTGCCTCGCATAGACGATTTGTCACACCCCGAAACCGAAGGCGGAAACGTTCCGGGGCGGAGTGACGTCATGCGTAGTATCACAACAGTTGTATCATAGTAAGCGGAGTAAACACAACCATTACATTATAATATGAATGTTTACATTGTTCAAAAACATGATTTGTACATAACACTATATAGCAAAAGTAAAAAGACGTGACTTCAGAATGTTCCGTCTTCTCCAAATGTTGGCAAGAGTACCTGTCTATTGATGCCCTGAGAATACAAGCAGTTTTAAAATATCAGCATAAAGCTGGTGAGTTCATAAGCGTTTAATTCTGGTGAAAGAAATGTTTCTTTGATTCTTTGAAAAGTTGTTTCCCAAGAAAATCCTATATTTTCTTATGAAAGAGGTTTGATTATCCATTAGTTACACGTTAAACAGCCTGTATATGAAAGGTTAAGTTATCCCAGGAAAATCCTATATTTTCCTTAAGAGTTGATAGTCGATTTTTGATTCTGATACGAGGTGTACAAGTATCTACCATACTTGTATCGATAGATGTAGTTTCCTTGAAAAACCTTGGTTATTTGCTGTGAGATGTATTAGCCTTATTACATAAATAAAACTAATAAAATAGGTAGTGAACTAGATCCTAAGGGCGTTACTGATGCCCTCTGGTAATCAAATCAGATATTACTTTGAGGTTAGTTCACTCGTTTCATTATTACAAAACTAAATTCCCGTTACCTAAGTTGTGAGTGCCATAACCGTACTTAGACTGGATAAGGCACGAAACGGGGGCCATTATCTTTTATGACTTTGTCACCCACGAACCTAATGGTTCTGCTATAGCTAGCAGCGAGGGTGCGGGATAGTCAGTCCCATATAGATCTATACACAAAAGTCACGTTCTCCCTCCAAGGGATTCTGGTTATAAGTCGTAGTCCTCCACTCACGAATCCGATGGAGTGTTACCAAGGACATGTCTCAAACTTAGCATTACAAATTTACAAGTAACAATATCGAAAATCCTGTTTGTGATTTGCATGAATCCTTTATAAAATAATACATATTATAACATGATTCACAAGTTTCGTGCTTTAGATTTGAAAACTGTTTCTACGAGTTGATTTCTTAATCGATTGGTAAAGCGGTTTTCTGAGTTAAAAACATACTGAACATAAAATCATTCTATGCAAAATGAGATAATATGAGCAGAATTTCCTTGTACTTTTGCTTGTATTCCCCCCCCTGAAAACATGAAAAACTCGGAAAAAGCGTAGGGGTATGAACTCACTGATTATCGTAGGATCCGAAAGCACAATTGGTTACGAGTGTTGAGTGTCAACCGATGTTTCGTACGCAAGAGGATCCTATTAACATGTGATAACACATATGTGTGTTAGAATTAGCGTGTTTCATGGCTAAACATGACGGGAAACCACCCTAAGGACTTGGGAATGCTTGTCGGGACCCTATATGATCAAATAAGGGAGGTCTACGGCCATTTGAGTGGGTGTGCGGCCAGGCTGTGTGTGCGGTTGTACACATGAGTGTGCGGCCGTATAGAGGGTGTGGGCGGCCGTACACAGGAGTGTACGGCCGTACACTCCTCATTTGTGCCCGAAATGTCGATTTTGTGGTGTTCTTGTGCTAATACCAAGTCCTACTAGTGAATGAAGGCCAAACTCTTCACTTTGGAGAGCTTTAAGGTGTGTGCGGCCACCTTATGAAGGTGTGCGACCGTACACCTTCAAAGGATGAAGAACACGAAGAACACTATGAGTTTTAGGCTTAGATTCAGGTGTCTTACCACTATAACAAGTTGAATGATGTAGTAGTTCACGTTTTTGAGGCCCTTTGAGTGTTCTTAGATGAAGTTTTTAGAGAGAGAAAGTAGTGAGAGAAAGTAGAGTGCAACCAAAGGAAATGAATGAGTGAAGGGGGTCTCCTTATATATATAAGGGGGAGTGTGCGGCTGGAGGGTGGGTGTGCGGCCGCACACCCATGTGTACGGCCGCACACCCATGTGTACGGCCGTACACACCTCTCACGAGGGTGTATGGCCCGATTTTGTCTCTATACGACTTATTGACTCATTTGTAACCTCATTCCCGATTGCACTCACGCTTAGAACACTTAAACTAACTCTTTAACGGTGTTAAAAGATGATAAAATCGAGTTTAATATTGATATACAGATCAATTGCACAGGATAAAAGTTTCGGGTTGTCACATCATCCCCCCGTTAGAGGGAATTTCGTCCCGAAATTCGAACATAGAATACAAATCATGAATTTAGGGAAAGAGATGCGGATACTTCAGTTTCATCTGATCTTTGCGATCCCAAGTGAATTCCGGTCCCCGCTTGGCATTCCAGCGAACCTTCACTATCGGGATGCGACTTTGTTTTGTTCGTTTGATCTCCCTATCCATGATTTCGATTGGTTCTTCCACAAAGTTTAGATTCTCGTTGATTTCAATCTTATCGAGAGGGATAGTAAGAGTCTCGTCGGATAAGCACTTCTTAAGGTTCTAGACGTGGAAGACGGGATGAATGTTACTAAGCTCTTGAGGTAATCGGAATTTGTAGGCTACAGGACCGATCCTAGCGAGGATCTCGAATGGTCCTATGTACCTCGGGTTTAGCTTTCCACGCTTTCCGAAGTGTATCATGCCCTTCCAGGGTGAAACTTTTAGCAGGACACGGTCTCCAACCCGGAATTGGAAGGGTTTTCGTCGTTTATCGGCGTAGCTCGTTTGTCTATCTCGAGAGGCCTTAAGTCGTTCTCGGATTTGTACGATCTTTTCTGTGGTTTCACGGATGATTTTTGGACCAGTGAGAGTGCTATCTGGGACTTGCCCCTTGGCTAGTTGTGTGTCGCCCAACTCAGCCCAACACAGAGGGGATCTGTACTTGCGGCCATAGAGAGCTTCGAAAGGCGCAGCCTTGATGCTGGTATGGTAACTGTTGTTGTAGGAAAATTCAACCAAAGGAAGATGAGTGTCCCATGACGCGCCGAAATCGATGACGCAGGCTCTTAACATATCTTCCAATGTCTGAATTGTTCTCTCACTCTGTCCATCAGTCTGAGGGTGGTAAGCTGTGCTCATATCCAGCTTAGTTCCAAGAGCCTTCTGTAGTGACTGCCAGAACCTCGAAGTGAACCTGCTATCTCGATCGGAGATAATGGACACAGGCACACCATGCAGTCGAACTATCTCTCGGATGTAGATTCTCGTGAGCCTCTCCATTTTGAAGTTTTCCTTGATTGGTAGGAAGTGAGCGGATTTAGTTAGGCGGTCAACTACTACCCAGATGGCGTCGTGCCCACTCGGAGACTTGGGTAATTTGGTGATGAAATCCATAGTGATCCTCTCCCACTTCCATTCGGGTATTTCTGGTTGTTGGAGTAGACCTGAGGGTTTCTGATATTCGATTTTCACCTTGGCGCAAGTCAGACACTTGCCCATAAACGTAGCGATCTCTGCTTTCATGTTTGGCCACTAATACAGTTTCTTGAGATCGAGGTACATCTTGTCTGATCCTGGGTGAACGGAGTATCTGGTCTTGTGAGCTTTAGTCATTACAACCTCTCTATAACCACCGAACTTTGGGGTCCAGATCCGGTTCATGAAATAATAGACTCCGTCACCCTTGACCTTTAGGTTCTTTTCCATTCCTTTTAAGGCTTCACCCGACACGTTCTCTGGTCTCAAGGCTTCCAGCTGAGCCTCCTTGATTTGTGCGGATAAATGGGAATGGATAGTCATGGTCAGTGCCTTCACTCTACGACCTGAGTACTCCTTCCGGCTGAGGGCATCTGCCACCACATTGGCCTTGCCGGGATGGTAGCGGATTTCACACTCGTAATCGCTGAGTAACTCAACCCATCGCCGTTGTCTCATCTTCAGCTCCTTCTAGTCGAAGATATGCTGCAGACTTTTATGGTCAGTGAAGATAGTGCACTTGGTTCCGTAGAGATAATGTCTCCATATCTTTAATGTGAAGACCACTGCTCCTAATTCCAGGTCGTGCATTGTGTAGTTGACTTCGTGTGCTTTCAGCTGTCTTGAGGTATAAGCAATGACTTTTCCCCGTTGCATGAGCACACATCCCAAGCCCTGATTGGATGCATCGCAGTAGACAACGAAATCCTCCGTCCCTTCAGGCAGAGACAAGATAGGTGCGCTGCATAGGGCCCGCTTCAACGTTTGGAACGCAGTGTCTTGCTTCTCACTCCAACAAAAGGGTACGCCTTTCTGAGTCAGAGTGGTTAAGGGTTTGGCAATTCTGGATAAATATGCGATAGTAGCCAGCGAGACCCAAGAATTGACGGATTTCTGTGGGCGTCTTCGGTGCTGACCAGTTCTCTATCGCTTTGATTTTGGAGGGGTCCACGTGTATGCCTTCCTTGCTTACCACGTGTCCTAGGAAGGTTACTTTTCGAATCCAGAATTCACACTTGGAGAATTTCGCATATAGCTTCTCCGCCCTTAATGTTTCCAGCACCTGTCTCAAGTGCTGTTTATGATCGTCTTCACTCCGAGAATAGACAAGTATATCGTTGATGAACACGATCACGAACTTGTCTAGGAAAGGGCGTCACACTCGATTCATCAGATCCATGAATACTGCCGGCGCGTTGGTTAGACCAAAGGGCATTACTACAAATTCGTAGTATCCATAGCGAGTTCAGAATGCCGTTTTGGGAATATCATCCTCGTGAACTCGCAACTGATGGTACCCTGATCTTAGGTCTATTTTAGAGAAGTAGCTGGCTCCTTGAAGTTGATCGAAGAGGTCGTCGATTCGAGGAAGAGGGTAACGGTTTTTGACTGTGAGTTTGTTCAGCTCCCGATAATCGATACACATCCGAAAAGATCCATCCTTCTTTTTCACGAACAAGATCGGGGCTCCCCAGTGTGAGGAACTCGGTCTGATGAATCCTTTGTTGAGCAGCTCATTGAGCTGACTAGATAGCTCCTGCATTTCTGCTGGTGCTAGGCGATATGGAGATTTAGCTACGGGGGTAGCTCCGGGGACTAAGTCGATGCGAAACTCGACTTGGCGTTCGGGAGGGATTCCCGGAAGATCTTCGGGAAAAACATCGGGAAAGTTGCAGACTTCGGGGATGCTCTCGGGGTCTTTAACTTCCTGCTTCTCGTTAATGACGTGGGCTAGGAATGCATAACACTCCTTCCATAGGAGTTTCTGGGCTTTGATGCACGAAATGATGCGAAGGTTTGTGCTAAGTTTATCGCCATAAATTACGAGGGTTTCATCAGAGGAGAGGTTGAGACGAATGGCTTTTTCGAAACAAAGGATATCAGCATGATTGGGGCTCAACCAATCCATGCCGATGATGACATCAAAGCTTTTTATAGAGACTGGCATAAGATCGATGGGAAATGAATGGTTGTTCAGAGTAAGGATACAACCCACGAATAAGTCATTAGTGCTCTCTTTCTCACCGTTAGCCATTTCGACGGTAAACGTTTCGGTTAATGGTTGGGAGTTATGTTTAAGAAAATGCTTGAATGCATGACTAACAAAACTTCTTTCAGCACCAGAATTGAAAAGAATGCATGCATAAGAGTTATCGAGGAGGAACGTACCCGTCACAACGGTAGGGTCAACCATGGCTTCCTCTTGCCCCATAGTTAGTACTCTCCCGGTGTTGCCAGGTGTTGCTTCTTTGGGGCAGTTCCTCTTGTAATGCCCGACTTGCCCACAGCCGTAACAGGCTTGACCAACACCTGCTCCAGAGGCCTGATCGGTTGGTTGGACTGGGTTTTTGCAGCCTCGAGCCAGGTGGCCCTTCTTACCACAATTGTTGCAGAGCATCTCACGACATGGACCAGGGATGCGGTGATGATAACTGCACTTATTGCACCAAGGGAGGGTACCAGTATACCTACTGGTAGGTTCTTGAGTTGCAGGAGCAGCGACAGGGGTTGTAGCAGCGTGGACTGCCACCGTTTGCTGTCTCTTTGAGGGCTCTTGCGAAGATTGACCCTTTTTCTGCTTCCAAAATTTTCTCTTCTCACCACTCCCTTTAGCCGGTTCAGGAGTGACGGTCACTTCATCGAGATCGACTCCTTGATCGATCAGAGTCTGCGCCAGGCACTTTGCGGTGTCGAAGGTGCTTGGCCTAGCAGCCAAGACATTTCCTTTGGTCGGCTGGGTCAGCCCCCAAATGTATCTTTCAACCTTTTTGCTTTCCGGGGTGACCATCCCCGGGTAGAGAAGCGCTAGGTCTTCAAACTAGATGTGTAGGCGGCAATGTCAGAACCCTTCATTTTTAGGTTCCAGAGTCCGTGCTCCAGTTTCTGCATTTCGCCCCGTGGGCAGTATTTAGCAAGCATGAGCTCTTTCAAGCTCTCCCAACCCATAGCATTTGCTATTGGCAGGGTTAGGGACTTGACTCGACCATTCCACCAGGTCAGTGCTCTGTTGGCGAAGGTGCAAGCGGCGAATTTCACCTTGTTAGCTTCAGAACAAGAGCAGATTTCGAAGATGGACTCGATCTTTTCGAACCACTGAGTCAGGGAAATAACTCCTCCTTTGCCGTCGAAAGATGTGGGTTTTGCGTTCATAAAGTCCTGATAAGAACACTCCTTCTGGTGTCCTTGACCACCTTCCTGATTTTGGGGATGAGTACCACTTCCCTGACCACCAGATCCACCAGGATTCATTTGTGACATCGCGGCAGCCACAACAGCACTAACAGCTGCTTGGAACATAACAGGATCGAACTGAGGGGGCGGTGGTGGTGGTGGAGTGTCGTCATTTCTTCTGATGGGTCTTCTTCGGGGAGGCATCTCGTTCTAGAATAATCAGGAAGAAGAGGATGGTAAGTCCTCAAGATATATGAAACAAAATATATCTCGTCCTGAAAATAAAGTTTTCTACCAAGCGATAAGCAAAGAAAGGTTACTAATGCAAGTAAGTTATAACTAAGAAACGAATAGGTAGCAACACTTAGAAGTGAATTTATACAATGTATTCGGCTCTGGCTAAAATACTCCTATAGTATTTTAAGTTGCACGTTTTGTTCTTTCGATACTTTGTTGAATGGATACTGGGTAAGTTTTTAGGACTGTTGCAACACCAAAGTCACTCCCAAGCACATGTTGATCATGTCTCGAATGAATATAGTTTATCAGGCTATATTGCACCTAGACATGATTACATAACTGCCCAGGTTTAACCGCAGTGTTCAACATCCAAAATACTTTTGTTTTGTTCTACTTAAGACACAGATCCTGGTACTCGGGTATACTTGTATACTTTTTGTTAAAATACTTATATTTTAGAAGTATACTTTTAGTTCAGAGCACTTCAGCCTCTTTGTGTTTATAGCTGTATGCCATGAAAGGTTCAGTATACTTAGTTCACTATAAAGAAAAGCTCTGATACCAATTTGTCACACCCCGAAACCGATGGCGGAAACGTTCCGGGGCGGAGTGATGTCATGCGTAGTATCACAACAGTTGTATCAGAGTAAGCGAAGTAAACACAACCATTACATTATAATATGAATGTTTACATTGTTCAAAAACATGATTTGTACATAACAGTATATAGCAAAAGTAAAAAGACGTGACTTCAGAATGTTCCGTCTTCTCCAAAAGTTGGCAAGAGTACCTGTCTATTGATGCCCTGAGAATACAAGCAGTTTTAAAATATCAGCATAAAGCTGGTGAGTTCATAAGCGTTTAATTCTGGTGAAAGAAATGTTTCTTTGATTCTTTGAAAAGTTGTTTCCCAAGAAAATCCTATATTTTCTTATGAAAGAGGTTTGATTATCCATTAGTTACACGTTAAACAGCCTGTATATGAAAGGTTAAGTTATCCCAGGAAAATCCTATATTTTCCTTAAGAGTTGATAGTCGATTTTTGATTCTGATACGAGGTGTACAAGTATCTACCATACTTGTATCGATAGATGTAGTTTCCTTGAAAAACCCTGGTTATTCGCTGTGAGATGTATTAGCCTTATTACATAAATAAAACTAATAAAATAGGTAGTGAACTAGATCCTAAGGGCGTTACTGATGCCCTCTAGTAATCAAATCAGATATTACTTTGAGGTTAGTTCACTCGTTTCATTATTACAAAACTAAATTCCTGTTACCTAAGTTGTGAGTGCCATAACCGTACTTAGACTGGATAAGGCACGAAACGGGGGCCATTATCTTTTATGACTTTGTCACCCACGAACCTAATGGTTCCGCTGTAGCTAGCAGCGAGGGTGCGGGATAGTTAGTCCCATATAGATCTATACACAAAAGTCACGTTCTCCCTCCAAGCGATTCTGGTTATAAGTCGTAGTCCTCCACTCACGAATCCGATGGAGTGTTACCAAGGACATGTCTCAAACTTAGCATAACAAATTTACAAGTAACAATATCGAAAATCTTGTTTGTGATTTGCATGAATCCTTTATAAAATAATACATATTATAACATGATTCACAAGTTTCTTGCTTTAGATCTGAAAACTGTTTCTACGAGTTGATTTCTTAATCGATTCGTAAAACGGTTTTCTGAGTTAAAAACATACTGAACATAAAATCATTCTATGCAAAATGAGATAATTTGAGCACAATTTCCTTGTACTTTTGCTTGTATTCCCCCCTGAAAACATGAAAAACTCGGAAAATGCGTAGGGGTATGAACTCACTGATTATCGTAGGATCCGAAAGCACAATTGGTTACGAGTGTTGAGTGTCAACCGATGTTTCGTACGCAAGAGGATCCTATTAACATGTGATAACACATATGTGTGTTAGAATTAGCGTGTTTCATGGCTAAACATGACGGGAAACCACCCTAAGGACTTGGAAATGCTTGTCGGGACCCTATATGATCAAATAGGGGAGGTGTACGGCCATTTGATTGGGTGTGCGGCCAGGGTGTGCGGCCAGGCTGTGTGTGCGGTTGCACACAGGTGTGTGCGGCCGTATAGAGGGTGTGTGCAGCCGTACACAGGAGTGTGCAGCCGTACACTCCTCATTTGTGCCCGAAATGTCGATTTTGAGGTGTTCTTGTGCTAATACCAAGTCCTACTAGTGAATGAAGGCCAAACTCTTCACTTTGGAGAGCTTTAAGGTGTGTGCGGCCACCTTATGAAGGTGTGCGGCCATACACATTCAAAGGATGAAGAACACGAAGAACACTATGAGTTTTAGGCTTAGATTCAGGTGTCTTACCACTATAACAAGTTGAATGATGGAGTAGTTCACGTTTTTGAGGCCCTTTGAGTGTTCTTAGATGAAGTTTTTAAAGAGAGAAAGTAGTGAGAGAAAGTAGAGTGTAGCCAAAGGAAAGGAATGAGTGAAGGGGGTCTCCTTATATATATAAGGGGGAGTGTGCGGCTGGAGGGTGGGTGTGCGGCCATACACACCTCTCACGAGGGTGTATGGCCCGGTTTTGTCTCTATACGACTTATTGACTCATTTCTAACCTCATTCCCGATTGCACTCACGCTTAGAACACTTAAACTAACTCTTTAACGGTGTTAAAAGATGATAAAATCGAGTTTAATACTGATATACAGATCAATTGCACAGGATAAAAGTTTCGGGTTGTCACACGATTTGTTTGACCAACTTCAAGGGGCGAATTTCTATTCAAAGATTGACCTGATATCCGGGTATCACCAATTACGAGTGCTAGGGGAGGATGTTTCGAAGACAGCCTTACGAACTTGTTATGGACAATACGAGTTTGTAGTGATGCCGTTCGGATTGACCAATGCGCCCGCAATATTCATGGACTTCATGAATAGGGCGTGCCTTCCTTACTTGGATCAGTTCGTCATTGTCTTCATCGATGACATACTTATCAACTCTCGTAGTAAGGAGAAGCATAGTCAACATCTGCGTCAGGTCTTGGAAACGCTGCGATCAGAGAAACTCTATGCGAAGTTCTCGAAATGCGAATTTTAGATCCGAAGAGTCGAATTCTTAGGGCACGTGGTTAGCGAAGAGGGAATACACGTGGACCCTTCCAAAATCAAATCCATTGAGAACTAGTCAGCACCTTAGATGCGTACATAAATTCATCAATTTCTAGGCCTCACTGGCTACTATCGTAGGTTCATTCAGAACTTCTCGCGGATTGCGAAACCTCTTACAACACTGACCCAGAAGGGCGTGGCCTTTGACTGGGAAGAGAAGCAAGAGAAAGCGTTCCAAACGCTAAAGCGACCCTTATGCACCGCACCGATACTATCCCTCCCCGAAGGGATAGAAGACTTCGTGGTCTATTGCGATGCGTCCAATCAAGGACTCGGCTATGTTCTGATGCAACGAGGTAAGGTAATCGCCTAAGCCTCAAGACAGCTGAAGACACACGAGGTCAACTACACCACACATGATCTTGAGTTTGGAGCAGTAGTGTTTGCTCTGAAGATCTGGAGACACCACCTGTATGGTTCGAAAAGCACTATCTTTACAGACCACAAAAGCCTACATCACATATTTGACCAGAAGGAGCTCAACATGAGACAACGATGATGGGTCGAGCTACTCACTGATTACGAATGCGAAATTCGTTATCATCCCGGGAAGGCGAACGTAGTAGCTGACGCCCTGAGTTGGAAAGAATACTCTGGTCGTAGAGTCAAATCATTGACTATGACTACCCATTCACACTTGTCCACACCAATTAAGGAGGCTCAGCTCGAAGCTTTGAAACCTGAAAATGTGGCGGGTGAATCCTTGAGAGGGATGGGTAAGAACTTGGAAGTCAAGGGTGGCGGAGATTTATATCTTGTGGATCGGATCTGGACACCAAAACACGGTGGTTTCAGAGACTTGATCATGACCGAAGTGCACAACACTCGATATTCCGTCCACCCAGGTTCGTATAAGATGTATCTGGATCTTAAAAAGTTATACCGGTGGCCTAACATGAAAGTAGAGATTGCTACCTTCGTGAGTAAATGCCTTACTTGCGCCAAGGTTAAGGTTGAATACCAGAAACCATCAGGTTTACTTCAGCAACAGGAGATACCTGAATAGAAGTGGGAGCGGATCACGATGGACTTCATAACCAAGTTACCCAAGACTACGGGTGGTCTCGATACCATTTGGGTGCTCGTAGACAGGTTAACAAAGTCCGCACACTTCCTGCCTATCAAAGAGACTGAAAAAATGGAGAAGCTAACAAGAACATACATTAGGGAGATCGTACGACTGCATGGTGTTCCCATATCCATTATCTCTGATAGGGATAGTAGATTCACTTCGAGGTTCTGGCAGTCGCTACAAAGTTCCCTAGGAACTAGGCTGGACATGAGTACGGTCTACCATCCACAGACAGACGGACAAAGTGAGAGGACTATTCAAACTTTGGAAGATATGTTGCGAGCCTGCGTGATTGACGTTGGGAAGGCATGGGATACTCATTTACCCCTTGTCGAGTTCTCCTACAACAATAGTTATCATACGAGCATAAATGCTGCTCCATTTGAAGCCCTTTATGGTCGTAAGTGCAGATCCCCTCTGTGCTGGGCTGAGGTGGGCGACAGTCAGTTAACTAAAGAAAGAGTTCCTGACAGCACTCTCACAGGTCCGGAGATCATTCGGGAAATGACAGAGAAGATCGTTCAGATTCGTGAACGATTGAAAGCCTCTAGAGACCGACAGAAAAGCTACGCAGACAAGCGAAGGAAACCGTTGGAATTCCAGGTGGGCGACCATGTTCTATTGAAGGTCTCACCCTGGAAGGGCTTGATACGCTTCGGAAAGCGTGGAAAGCTAAATCCAAGATACATAGGGCCTTTTGAGATTATCGCTAGAATCGGCCCTGTAGCTTACAAACTCAAACTACCTCGCGAACTCAGTAACGTACATTCTACTTTCCATGTCTCGAACTTGAAAAAGTGTCTGTCCAACGAAACTCTTGTAATCCCACTCGACGAGATCGAGATCAACGAGAGCCTCAACTTCGTGGAAGAACTTGTAGAGATCATGGACCGAGAGGTCAAGCAAACGAAGCAAAGGCGTATCCCGATAGTGAAGGTTCGCTGGAACGCCAAACGAGGACTTGAATTCACTTGGGAGCGCGTGGATCAAATGAAACTGAAATATCCTCATCTTTTCGTTTAGTTATTTGTAATAGCATAATTTTTAAACTCTAATTTCGGGACGAAATTCTCTCTAACGGGGGGATGATGTGACAACCCAAAATTTTCTATCTTGAATAGTTGTTCAAATCAATCAAGGTTGGACTTATTTTGCGATCTTCTAGCATTATTTAGGGTCTATTTGAGAGTTTTAATCATAGTACATCCAAGGATCGGGTATTAAGAAGTAACTGCTTGAGTCCATAGTGGACCAAGTAGGCCATAAACTTCATCATGTGGAGTTTACGGCCACACCATATGAGTTTACGGCTGTAAACTCAAGGTGCCCGTAAACTCGGGCTATAAACATGATATTCTATCATTCCTTCCTCATTATTCAACATTCAACCTCAAGAACTTGATTTCTCTCCCAAGTATCATAAGATCTTCATTTTTATCTTCCAAAAATGTAAGTGTTTCTTCCCTTGAATCATTGATACATCTCGATGTCTTGTATCACCCTTTGATTTCATCCATTAATTTCATCTTTTGGGTTTGATCTTCAAGTGTTCTTCATTTCACCAAGAACACCTACTAATTTCTTGGACTTCAAACACCACTAAAGGCTTCTAAACTCGTAAGTACCTTCCTATGTGTATTACTTACTAGATGTGCTACTTGAAATCACCCAATATCCAAAATCAAGGAGAGTATATGGCCAAAGAACATCTCCCTTGGCCGTAAACCCTTATTAAGCCTTCAAGTTGGACATAAACAGTTCCTTAAGGCTTGTGTTGGGTCTAGAACACTTCCAGGAGGTTTGTAAGACCTTAAATAACCTCTTTAGCACAAGAATTCATGATTTTACGGTCGTAAACTCATAGGGCCGCAAACCCTATGGCCGTAAACTCTTGTGGCCATGAACACATGGCCGTAAACACCATAGTGTGGCCTTAAACTCCTTAGATGCAATCCTTTGTGATTATAACACTTCCATATAAGTGTTTCCTAGTTCCTAAGGTGTGTTCCTTACATGATTAGTAGTTTAAACACTAATTATATACATATATGTGTCATTATATGCTTATTAGGATCCGTTGTGCTCAAGGCTTCACTTGGCACTTATCATCCTTCAAATCGAACTTTCATTCGTATCACTCACTGCAGGCGAGTTCATACCCCTTAACTTATCTTTTAAATGATTTTAAATGCTTTTATGGGGGTGGGGGGAATACAAGTTGAACTATTATAGTTATTATATCAATCACATGTGATTAATAAGTATCAAACAAATAGATTTTGTTACATTTCAAACTGTGTTATCAAACAAACTGCTTCAAATCGTTTTATAAACACTTTTACATGTTAAATTCTTTCTATTAAACTCTTTCAAATTATATTTTGTCAAAAGCATATCTATATAGATATAGTTATATAAGTAGGATTGAAAGGACTTAGGACTGATAGCTCCCCTTACTTCCTGTTCCTTGTTTGGTTGTGGACTTAGGGTATCGGTTATTTGTCCGAAGGTCGTTTGAATCTTAATTATATATTATGTGTATATAGATATAAAAGTTATTCATTCAGTTCAATACCTTTGGGTAGCAAAGGTGTACAAACATGTTTATACACACAAACAACATTACTAGTAAACTATAATAGGTATAGTTTAGGAAATCACTAATACTCTCACTAGAACAACGAAACATACAAAGAGTCAGTTCATACATGAGTCAATACATACTATAACGAGAAACAATACTTACTATAAAGAGAAACAGATAGAGAATACTATAACGAGAAACAATACTCACTATAAAGAGAAACAGGCAGAGAACACTATAACGAGAAACAATACATATTACACACTATACACTAGAGAACATACTACATACTAGACATAGAGAACATACACTACACTAGTACATACTATACAAATACAAGAATACTATAACATTAATGTGAGATACTACTTCATGGCTCGACATATACTGCTGTGCCACGTTTTGTACCCAGAGTCTCCTAGAGGGAGAGCGTGAATTTGTGTATAGATCTATACGGGACTGACCCTCCTACACCTTGCTGCTAGCTACAGTGGGACATGCAGGTCTACGGGTGACGAATGTCATATCATTTCGATGTCTAGAACGTCGTGTTATACTGGTCAATCGAGTATGGTTACAATCATATCACATTTTACCTTAATTAACTAACAAGGTTAAAGGTAGTTAGTACATTAGTAGTTACCTAGATAAAACTACAGTTAATCTTTATTTTTCTCAATTCATTCACATTGTAATATTCTCACATAAACGGTAACGAGAAACTATATTTTAGTAATGATAGTCATACTTTGGGAAAACTCACACTTTTACAAAAGAACAAACATAGAGATCAGTTGAGTCTTGGTAGAAGACTACTTTAGTAGAAAATATAGGATTTTCTAGGAAGTTTTCAAACATTTACATCAAATACATACAAACTTTTACATCAAACATTTACAAGTACATTCTTCAAACTTCTACAAACAATGACACTAAAATACTTAGGAACTCACCAGCTTTAATGCTGATCTACACTTTCAAAATAACTTGTATTCTCAGGTCACCAGTAGATAGGTACCGATGACCAGGTTTTGAGAAGATGGAGTACGTTCAAGACTCATCTCTTATTTTGATTATTCATTTTTGGTGTCTTATAAACTTCAGAACACACTTGTATTAAAATTATTACTATTAATGCAATGGATGATGTTGTTGCTTGTTTACTATTATGCATTGTTCTGATACTGTACATGACGTCCTCCACCCCCGAACGTTTCCGCCGTTCCGGTTTTGGGGTGTGACAGAAGCTTGTCAACTGCGTAGACTCAATGTCTGCGATCCATCTCCTGGAAGCAATGGGTTCCTTCGCCCCATGAAAGTCTGGCGCACCACTCCCCCTGAAGTCCTTGAAGGACAGTGTGCGCGTCCCTGACTGGCTGAACGCCTAGTCACTCCTGAATGCCTGGAGGCGATCCTCCATCAGATCAATAATCCCCTCCTTGATCGACCCGAAAATGACAGGGGTCACCTCAAGGTCACCTCAACCTGCTCGGATCCCGCACCCGAGCCTGATCCTGATCCTGATCCAGACCCTGAACCTCCTGCTCCATGACGTGTAAACACCATTCTAAAATAAGACACATAAACGTCAGGGTCATACATACTCACAAGAGGTCTCACACACTCTCCAAGTTCCCTGGTTCTATCTTAGCCCTCCTTGAGTCGGGTACGGATCCTCTGCTTCCAGTAGTACGGGCCCATACTACCTTCCACATCTATCCGTAATTTCTTCAAGGATCGCTTCGACTTCACCAAGTCCCTTTCACTAATACTGCTTCCCAACTAACCTCATCCTAGGCTTGTCCTAGGGCACTCTCCGACCTACTCTCCGCCATCAGCTGGACAAGGAGTCCCTACCATCTTCCCTAAATAGCTTGCGAATACTATTACATATTCGCTTACTAGGTAGTTAAGGCGAGTGGGAATCCCTATAAGCACAAAGCAGCAACATTCGAGCATTGAGTAACCATTACCAAGCATAACCTAAAAGGCTATCATACTGCCGACTAACTAGCCCTAGCATACGGCTCTATAAGCTCACACATCAGGCATATAAGGTATCCTCCCTAGATCCTCAGCTCTAATCTAGCATGCATTTCTCATAATCACATAACAGGCATACAAGGCATCCTTCATAGAACCTTAGCCCTATTCTAGCATGCAGTTCTCATAATCATATCATATAACATAACATAACATAACATAACATAACATAACATAACATAAGAAGTATGGGTATCTTGGGGAAAACTTAGTTGAGCTCGGCCGGTCGCACGCATCACACACCTTGTTCTTTCTCGAAACTCTTTATTTTTAAAATTTTGAAAACTATTTTCTTGTAAAAATCCTTCAAACCCTCGATTTGAGTCCAGACACCCCCCGCAGGTATGCCCTAATCCCTCAAACCAAGGCTCTGATACCAACTTGTAACATCCTAAAAATCGAGACCAAAATTTTTTGTTTTAATTATAATGATTATAAAATTTGTTTGAGGAAAACATTGATGATATCACATTAATTCATAAATCATAGTTACATGTCTGAAAACCCATAGTGTCAAATAGTAATAATGTCAGAGTACAATCCCAGAAATCTCAAATGCGGAATCATGTGTGTGCGATGCGCTGCTACCCTGCCGACTCCTTCCCCTTAGACGAAGAGGTACCTGAAACCAAAACTGAAAACTGTAAGCACAAAGCTTAGTGAGTTCCCCCATCATACCGCATACCAAACATCATACATACTGCCGAACAATTCTGGGGAGCCTGACCTACCCATGTCAAGCAGTTCTGGGGTGCTGACCAACCCATGTCAAGCATTTCTGGGGTGCTGACCTACCCTCCGGTCTATCTCAACCGGCAATGGGGACTACTTCACCCCCTACTACTAGCAAATCATAATCATACTATCATAATCATGCTGTCATAATCATACTATCAAGCATTCCTGGGGTACTGACCTACCCTTCGGTCCTAACGACCGAGGCGGGGGACTATTTCCCTCCTACTACCGCTATCACATAAAGCATATCATACTGGCACATAAAGCACATCTGGTAAAAGCAAACTAGATAATTATCACACAGAAAATCATCTAAAGACAATCCCTGCTGGTGGGCCGACATTGTGGCTGTAGACCCACCTCTACTGGAAGGTAACTCACCTCGAAAACCGAGTGTCAAATCTCGCGGAAAGTAGTCTCTAACAGCTGCTCTGATGACTCCTGGCTAATCATAAATACATTAACACCCAATCAGAGTCTATAACACAACTTAGGGTAAAATGACCATTTTACCCCTTGGTCAAATTGGGACATTCAGGAGTCCCAATTCTAATCTATTAAGCCCAGTCCTCCAATGGCCTATTAAAGACTCCTTAAGGCCCACTAATTTCCCAATTCCTAAATTGGGCCTCATCCTCCTAATTGGGCCCAAAAGCTCCAAGTCCAAAGGTAACAACTCCAAGGGTCCAATCTTGGCCCAATAGGCCCAATGCTCTAGTTCCAGATTTCTAAGTCCAAAGTTGTACTTCTCAGTGGGCCACAGGGCCCCAAGCCCAGGACCAGATCCTTAAGGGCCAAAAGCCCATGGTTGCCATTTTGCACACGTACGTGCGACGTACCTGGGAAATACGTCCAACGTACTCTTGGTCGCAAACGGGGGTTAACTGTAAACGATAACTGACCGTAAACGGTAACGGACCGTGAACCATCCCAGTACGCGCAGCGTACCAGGGTTTACGCTTAGCGTACTACCCAGTTTCCTTGGGACCTCACTTATGACTTAATCCATTAAGTCTTTACGTCCAAAATGTAGATCCAGGTCCTTTAAGACCTCCCAAGCCATAAAGTTACGAACTTTAGGTGCTTGCATGCATGGTTGGGGTCAAAACATGATTTTGGTCCATTATACAAACTTTAAGACCATCTAACCCTTGCATGGTTTGGCTTAACCACCAAGATCCGATTTTTATGACCCTAGGTGCTTCTAAGAGTCCAAAAGGACATCCCTTATGCTCTGGAACCAACAATACTCAAGCACTCCCAACAATGGGGTCAAAAAGAACATAAAAACCCCAAATAAACAAATCTAAGCATATAATGGTCAAGTATGGAACTTGATACCTCAAAAGAGTCAAAAATGGTGTCATACCTCTAGATCTACAAGCTCTTGGTGGATCCTTGCTTCTTCTTCAAGCTCCTTTCTTCTTTTCTCACTAAAACAACACACAAACACACTCAAATCGCTTCTAGAACACAAAGGCACACAAAGGGAGCTAGGGTTTTCGTGGTGGCTGGGTAAGAGTGAAGGGAGGCTGAACCAACAGGGGTTATGTTCTTTATATAGGGAGCAAAATCTAATTTTAGGGTTTAAGGATCTGCACACGTACGCTGGGCGTATGTGTATGGCTTACGTGTTTCCTTCTCCTGAGTACACTGAGCGTACTTAGCAATTTACGCCCCACGTACGAGGTTCCTCAACCCACTCTTAAGGGCCCAAAGTCAAAGCCCAACGAACCAACCCATAAATTAATTAAGGCAAATACTCATAATACCTGGAAAAAATCCTGGATGTTACAATAACATAGAAAAAAACTCAAGTTCGACATCACATTCCTTCTCGAAACAGGTACGAGAGGAGGCCTCTTATACTAAGACCTTCTGCTAGTCCGTATAGGACAAATGCGTCAGACCCGACAGGATCGGCGGCGCTGATTGGGTAATCTTCCTCCTTATTTTGTCACAGTCAATGATTAGTTGAGGTGATAATACGCTGGGCATCCTGCTTCTCGATTGAAGCCGTTATACTTTCTCGCGGAGTAGAAGGTGCCCTTGGCGGGGTCAGGCCTTCTCCGCGGGCGCTCTGCTCTTAAGGGCGTCCGCGGGCGCGAGGTTCCGTCGGGCTTGTTCCGTTAGGCGCGACTTGCCTTCGGGAATTCTCTGGCGCGTCTGAGCATGACTATTCATTCGTGCCAAGGGCACATCATCAAGTACCCTAGTCCAGTAGTCATAGCTGATGCGGCCTGGTCACCAGACGATTCGACTTGTCCCTTTGATGATTCCAATGAGCCTGCAAGGTCACAACGAGAGAAACCGTCAGCCGTTCTCCGAGAGGAGGCTCCCGAGAAAACGCTCCACCGGTCAACTCAGTGGATAGATTTGGGTGTATTCTGGATTGAACCGGGAGAGAGCGACTTACTTTCCAAGGCACCAGGGGTGTCCTTTTATACTAAGGTGTTGTTTGATTTTCTGAAGCAAAAATTCATAAAGTCTGCGGACCACATCTGCAACCCTCTGCAGTAGAAGAGGTGGACCAAACGGCTGCAGAGTGTAATAAGAAGCATGTTTGTTTTTTTAACATCTGCATACTGCTGCAGATATTAAAAAATTAAATAAACTAATTTTTTAAACCGAAAATAGTTTTTTAATACGTAAAATTTAATAATGTATAACATTTCGGCAACAATTAATGATATTTCAGTAAAAAATAATGATATTTTAACAAAAAATAAAGATATTTTAGTAAAAAATAATGATATTTCATTAATAAATTATCATTATTGAATATAAAAAAAAGAAAAAAAATTCAACAAGAATAAACAAAAAAAAAGAAAAAAAAGTGAAATAAAATTTCAACAACATATAATCAAAATTACAGCAAGAAAAAAAGAAGAAGAAGAGGTTGGAAGAGGCAGTACAAGTGTTGCGCCAAACAGAGTACGCGCAGAGGTTTTTGACTCCGAACACTTCTAAAAAACAAACAGCTGCGAGATGGAAAGTGTTGCGCGTGTGCTGCGCCGCGCAGCAATAAGAGGTTTGAAGAGGTTTTTTTTTTCAAAAAAAAAACAACACCTAAGGCTTTCTGTTAGTCCGTACAGGACAAATGCGTCAGACCCGACAGGATCGGGGATGCTGATTAGATAATCGTGCTCCTTGATCTGTCAGAGCCAATGATTGGTTCAGGTGATAATGCTTTAAGCATCTTCCTTGTTGCCTGGAGCCGTTATACTATGTCGCGGAGTAGAAGGCGCCCCTGGAGGGGCCGAGCCTTCTCCGCGGGTGCCCTGCTCCTAGATACGTCCGCGGGCACAAAGTTCTGTCACGCTAGTTCCGCTAGGCGCGACATGCCTTGGGGAATTCTCTTGTGCGTCTGAGTGCGACTCTTCGTTTGTGCCAACGATACGTCATCAGTAGCATTGCTGGATTGGCTATGATGATCTGCACTTAACTTCTTGGTACACGCGTTGAGTTCTGATTCAATCGTCACTTTGGTTTTTCCGGCAAAGTGACTGCCCATTATGACATTGTTTCTTCTGAAGCTGAGTTCAAACTTCTCAGCGATGCTTACGGATTCTCTTCAGTTGACATTGTAGAATTTCCAACGGCCGAATCGATGATCCTTTCCCCTCCTTCCGGCAAGGTGGGTATTTATTTGAAGACCTCTGATGTTGGTTTGCGCCTTCCTCTTACCGACTTACAGGAAGAGCTTCTTCAGAAGAATGGTTGTAGTGTCCAGATGCTTACCCCAAACGCTGTCAACAAGGCGGTGCCATTTGAGATGATCTGTCGGGCGAATGGAGTGCTTCCTGAATTCTTCGTCTTCAAGTTCTTCTTTCAGTTCAGCGCTACCGGTAACAAGTATACGTTCTCTGCTCAGCGTGGAGGTCATGTCTTGGTTCCTGACGGCAAGACTCCAAGGAGCTGGCAAGACAAGTGGCTATGGGTTAACCAAGATCGAGTCAGTCGCGGACGTTAACGGGCAAATAATTTCTCTAACGTTACTCCCAAATTGTTTTCTCACAACCAGGCTACTGCTGATCTTCTGAAGACCATCCACTTCGTGCCTGTGGAGTAGTAATAGGTTTTGCTTGCCGGATTTGGGATGAGCCCTTCTTGGAGACGCTGGGGGAAGATGCTCATCCTTTACACCGTTATTGATGGTAGGCGGTTCTGTTTTTTTTCCTTTATGTTATTCTTCCTTTATCTCCCCCCTTTTGGAGGGGATTTACATTCATAAATGATTACTATTCTGCTTATGAGTTTTTGTCTTATTTTCATTTTTGCAGGTGTTGAGTCCCCTCTTTCTATGGACGACGTCCTGCAGAAGCGGTATCGGGGGAAGTTGGAGCACCGAGAGAAAGATCTTGTCGAAACTCTTCCTCCACCATGCCGGGCTAATCGGATCGCCGTGACCTCTCCTCCGGTAACGTTGGCTTTGGAGGGTTCTTCTGCAACCGTCGGAAAAAGGCCTTTGACTGCTCAACCTATTACGACGGTTGCCCCGCCTTGTGTCACCGATTTTGGCCACGCGGAGATGGTCGAGGATAGAAAAGACGACATTATCTCTGATGTCCGAAGAGCCATAGCTAAGAGGAAGGTCGTCTTGGCCATGGGGGAGACCTGCACCGATGTTTTCAACATCAGGAGGCGGGTTCAATCGAGGCGTAATTTTACTCGTCTGCTGAGCTTGATCTCCTCCATGTCGGAGGCTATCATTGTGATCCCTAATGAAGACGTTCAACAGTCTGATGGGGATCAGTGGGTGACTAAGCATCCCGTTGTTCCAGTCCAAATTGTTTCACGGTCCAATCCTGATGTTTCCTCCTTTGGGGGCCCCGGTGGGGTCCTGCTGCACTAGACTCCTCCGAGTGGGGGGTGTGCACGTAGAAATGACCCTGGTTTTGATGTTTTTGTTGATGGGTTTTGAGCATAAAAACAAATTCCTATGTGTTCATGCAACCCTAATGCTTTGGATCTAGGTTTTTACTAGTTGAAAATGCAAACTTGAATACAAAAGAGAAACCCTAATATGCATCTATATAATCGAAATTAACCTAATACTAGGGTGTAGATACATACCTTGATTGTTATGTAATAATAACAATTAAGTCTTGTCGATCTTGAACTCTTGAAAGCAAGTGCATCAAATGTGACACCTCTAATGGCTTACAAACACTCTTTGCAAGAGGATGAGAAGGAGAGAGGAGGGAATAGCACCAAAGTTTCATCTCTTCTAGGGTTAGAAGCTAGTGGCCGAAATCCTTAGGGGTTAGGCTCCTTATATACTTAAGGTTGCTTAGTCCCAAAGCTAGGGTTTGTAGGTGGAAACCCTAATTTCCTACTTAAGGCCTAAGCAGCCCATGGACTCCTCTTCTAGAAGCCTTGGACGAAAACTTATAGGGCCTCCCTATAACTTTTGTCTACTCCTATCTAAGGAGTCCAAGAGCCCAGTTTCACAACTATCAATGGTTTTCAAAACAGCCCCTGTACTTTTAATTAATTCCTTTAATCCCAAAATTAATTCCTATTTAATTTCTGATTAAATATTAATTAAATAACATGATTTCTAATTAATATATTATTTTCATAACATATTAATAAATCATTTATATCAATTTATTATTCCAAATAATAAATTCAACTTCTCTCCAAAAGTCATCCTGTCAAGTTGCAAGAGTGAAGGCAACCCAAAAGGACCATGATACTATCAATTCAAGCATATAGCAATTATAGTTATAGGCTTAGACACCTAATCCAACATTTGTTCCCACTTGGAGTTTGCGAAATGATTCCCGCCTATCTGTTCATACGAATGCCATGGAGTTTTCCCGTCATGCCTTTCCTCTTGCCGCTGTTACCGACATGGATGCCATGGGCAGTCCTGCACTAGCCCATAACATGTTGTATGCCGCTGCTCAGGCGATGTTTTATTTGGTCATCGGTTCCCACTGTATCCTGTTGTTGAATGAGATGGAGACCGCCAATGCTGGTTGTACCACCCGGGAAGTTGAACTTAAGCGCCACATTCTTGAGCTCGAGAAGGATGTCCGTGGCTTCGACCAGAAGTATGCCTTGCTCTCCTCAGAGAAAGTTGTTACTAAGGAGGTCCGATATATGCTGGAAATGAAAGTGGGCTCCTTGACTCAAGCTAATGAGGGGTTAATGATTCAGAATGAAAGCTTGGAGCAGGATGCTAGCGACCGAGATAAACTCCTTGGGGAAGCTTGAGCTAAATCAAAGGCTTTAAACTGTGACTGGCTCTTGCAAGTGGGGGTTGTGCGCATCATGGCTAAACTAATTGAGCACCCGGAGTTTACCAGTGGTGTCAACCGAATCCGACATATTGTATTCGTTGCCGGTGAAGAGTCCGGGCGTGCTGGATTGAAGGCCCGGTGTTTATGATCCCGATGCTAGTGATTCCCGTTCCAACCACACTACCAGCCTCAATGACGCACTGCTTGCTTTTGCCACGATGGACCATGCTTCTTTCTTGGTCCTGGGGCATTTGGATATGGCGGGGATGCGACAACTTTGTGCTTTGGAGGATGTGGGTGAGGTCTATGATGACATCCTGATTGGTGTGGCGGGCAGAGGCGGTATAGGTAATGATGGTGGTGATTATGCAGCGATCGGGGGCGGTGGCGGTGATGGCGTGGAAGCTGGTGGTATTGATGCAAGTGCTAGTGGTGGTGATGATGCCCTTCTGGGTGTGAAGAAAAATGTGAAACTTGTTCTCTTTTTCCTGTTTATTTGTTTTTACTTTGCGTGAATTTTGGTAGTATCAGATGTTGGTGGCCCTTTGGTCTTGCTTGTAATGAATTTTCATGACTTTTGATAATGCAAAGTGTGTTTGCCTATGCTTGTTGTTGTTGTTGTTTTTGTGTGTAACTCATTGCATTTGTGGTTTTGCTCTAAACCTATGTTATTGTTGCTTTTCGCCCTTACAATGTAAGACGATTATATAGCGCTAGGCAGTTGATTTGGATCATGTAAAAGTACTAAGATTTCATGATAACTGTCTGCATTAAGTGACTTGTCGTGAGATTATTGTGTTGGGTCTAGCAGGCATACTGGTCATGAGAGTGGTCTTTTTCCCAGCAAATACACGAAGTATTTTAATAAAATGGCTATTCTGAGCCCAAGAAATACGCTAAGTATTTTAACGAAATGTCTATTCTTAGCCTATGAAATACATTGAGTAATAAAAATGACTATTTCGACAAACACACCGAGTATTTCAACAAAATGGGTGTTCTCAACCTTACGAATACACTAAGCGTTTCTAATGAAGTGGCTGTTTTTCCATGCAAATATGTTGAGTATTTAGATAAAATGGCTATCCTGAGCCTTACAAATACACTAAGTATTTTTTTTTTTTTTTGCAAAAAGAAAAAATAAAGTGAAGGGCAAAGGTACGCTAAGCCTTGGATATTGAATGTCGCCTCGGGTGATTAGTTCGGGTGTCTAATTTCCCTTTTTTTTCAAAAATGAAATTTCCTTAGATTCCTGGCATTCTATGTTCTTGGGATTTGCCTTCCCTCCATTGTTTTGAGTGTATATGCGCTGCTACGGTGAGCCTCGATGACCTTGTATGGTAAGCATGGATTTAGTGGCGTATATTAAGCCGAAAAAAGTTTCTTGAGTGCTTGTTCGAGGAGTCATCCTGTATGACCAGAGAACGCTTGGTAGATCCTCCATCCAATTGCCTTTCGCTTTACCTAAGAGTTTTTGGATTCTGTTAACTAGTGTCCTGTTTGATATCTCTATTTTCCCATTAGCCTCATGGTAGGCAATAGAGGTGGACTTGACGGAAAAATGGTGTTCAAGATTAAGTTTCAAAACATAAAACGTTGAGTTTGCGACGGAACACTTTTAATATAAAACTTGAACATCATAAAATCCGTCAAAGGATCACATTACATGAACATGGAATATTTAAATCAATAACCATAGAAGAATAAGATTAACAACCTTTTTTGTCCTTTTTTCCTCACTGGAGGATGAAAGACGATGATGATGGCAAGAACTCAAAGTAGAATCCCTATAGAGAAAGTCCACCAAAAAGCTCCAACACCAGATGAATGCTAGTTCAACTCTTAATAATACAACCTCTTGAGTTTGAACACCCAAAAACAAATTTTTGGTGTTTAAGATAGTGTGTATTCTCTTCTTTTAACAACTAAAAACTTAGAGAGAGAATAAGAGAGTTTCTAAGAGTAAAATTTCGTTCATATGCTTAAGAATGTTTTGAAATGAAAGCCTTTTACTCTTTTAATCATCCCACACATCCAATAGTCAATCCTGACTAACATAAAAGCCTCTACAGGCATTGGACCGCCCATAAAGGTGGGTGTGAGTGATTATACATGAAATCATGAGAGAGAGGAGGGAAAGTTAGTCAAACAATCATTCTCTCTCCACTTTAATACTCCAAGTCTTCTATTTTATAAAACTAGCTTTTATATTTTATAAAGACTTTCAAATATATATATATATATATATATATATATATATATATATATATATATATATATATATACACACACACACACACACACAGACATATATATATATATATATATATATATATATGTTACTTTTATTTATTTAATGTAACTCCTTAAAATAAATAAATAAGTGTGACGACCCGTTAGTTTCTATCATGTAAAAGTCAACCAAAGTCAAACATATCAAATTAAAGTCAACTTTGTGTTTTGGTTAATTTAATAAAGTTAAATTAATGATTTTAGTTAAGATAAATTTTGTGTTAAAGTGTGTTAAGTTAGAAGGAAAATCACCCAAGAAACTGAGGAATCTCGCATGAGAAGACTCCCCACCGTAAACCTTCGCATTTCCCTTCTTTCTTTGGACCGCAAACCGGAGGACCACAAACCGGAGAGCCGCAAACTGTTTGCAGCCGAGAACCCTCGGACCGTAAACATGCGAGACGGTAGAAAACTACCCCGGAGGGTTTCCTCTTCGGACCGTAAACCTGCGAAGCCGACATAGGGTTTACAGCCGAAAACCTCGCATCTTATCCTCTTCGGACAACAAACCCACTTCCACGGTTTGTGTTCACGGCCAAAAACCCTATTGCCGCCTTGTATTCTCCTTCATATTTAAGCAATTTAATGACGACACTTCTCATTTCTTACATCTTTAACCGCAAACACTCTCAAATCCTCTCAAGAAACACATGCGAAAATCACCTTCCTCTCAAGAACCCTTCAATCGAAAACACTCTTTCCTCTCAAGTATCTTGCGAAGAACACTTGAATCTTCATAAGTTCATACCGATTTCTTCAAGTATTCATCACATCTTTTGAAAATCATCATCCACCCTCTTGATTCCCAACCGAAAACACCCAAATACCACTAGTTTTCACGAAGAACACGAAGAACACGAACACACTATTCTAAGAATTATTGTAAGTCTTTTTACAATAATTAAGTGTTGTTTAAAACTTTAAACATTACTAGATTATCTAATTTATACTTAAATTAATGTTAATATAAATTAGGATTCTGTTTTTATCACGAGTTCTAACTTGTAGATTTAGCTCTACAACACCGTATCTTCTACCGAAAACTCACAAAAAGGTGAGTTCATACCCCTGCATTTTTACTATTTTGCACTGTTTTAGGGGGGGGGGGGGATGCTAGTCTAACACAAGTGTATTGTGTTCACAAATAAATGATTTCTAAATATTTTTAAAATGACTTTAAATGTTTTATAAACTCTTTTTAACTTATATTTTGCCAAAATCATATATATATATATATATATATATATATATATATATATATACATATATATATATATATATATATATATATATATATATATATATATATATATATATAAGATTTGAAGGGCTTAGGACTAATAATTCGCTTTATTTCCTTTTCCTTGTTTGGATTTGGGCTTAGGGTAGCATTATTTGTCCGAATGTCGTTTCAATTATATATATATATATATATATATATATATATAAGTTACTTCAATCAGATTTATTACCCTTTTGTAACATGTCGAGCAAAGGGGTACTTTCACGAATAATTCACATCAAACAGAACATACATATAAATTATAATAGGTATAATTTATGTTACATCCAAACTATTTTACTAGACAAGTTTACAAGGTTACACTATTACGCTAAGATATAATACAATACAAAACTATGCACACAAGTACAATTCACTTTACATTCAAGTGTACTAGAAAAGGATCATACTATTAGTTCATTTATTTCAAGATAACTTTTCATAGTTATTATACACGTAATTGTCAATATGGTTTTTGTGATACAAAGTTTACTCGCTTAATTATTTAAGAAATACTATTAAAGACCTGATAATTATAACCAGAATCTCCGGACAGAGAGCGAGACAAATGTGTATAGATCTATACGGAATTGACAATCCCACACTCAGAGTGTTCCCTACAAATAGGCTGTTATGCCTGTGAGTGACAAATGACCTTACAGTTCTAACGCCCGTAAAGTATTGTATCAGGCTTACTAGTCTTTGTATGGTTATAATAACTCACAAAAAGATATTAACAATACGATTAGTGCATAAGTAATTAAACCAAAGAGTACGAATACAAAGTACTGGTTTTAGAATAATACGATTTATAGTATTACATTACAATTTACAGTTACAGCTGGTGGAGCCAGGCATACTCACTTTTATAGGGTTTTCAAAGAGTACAATTACGGAACTTGGAAAACGTAAACAATACAGAAAACATTATTTTTATAGTTTTATTGTGTACTAAAACTATGTTACACTATTTTATAGTACAACAACACTTATACAGAACGATTTTATGGTATTAAAACTACTTTTCAGTTAAAATAGAAAATATTGGATTTTCTGGAACAGTAAACATACTCACTTTTTCAAGGAGCAGAAAACAAGCTTTTAAACATAGATACTTATGCACTCACCAACTTAAATGTTGGTACTCTCCTTTTCAAAACACTTGTATTCTCAGGGAACCAGTAGACAGGTACATCCCCGGGATTTTGAGAAGACGGAGTAGTATAGAGTCATGTATTCTATCTTTTTTTATATAACTTTTGATGTTATATATATACAATGACTTGAAAACTATGTAAAACTTATACATTATTAATGCAATGGTTGTTATACTTTGATTACTATGATGCATGTTTTGTGATACCTAACATGGAGTCAACCACCCCCAGACGTTTCTGCCGCTCCAGTTTGGGGGTGTGACAGATTGGTATAAGAGCATTGTTTATAGTGAAATCAGTATATCAATTCATTAAAGATATACAACTATAAATACATTGGGGCTAAAGAGCTCTGACTACAAGCGAAACATCCCAAAAATACAGTCCAAAAATACAGTGGGACCCAGTATGGGTCATACTGAAACATCCCAAAAATACAGTCCAAAAATTTCGTAGTTATAGTGGGACCCAGTATGGGTCATACTGAAACATCCCAAAAATTAGTGGCGTTTGGCGGCGGCAGGGCGCACATGACAGAGGTAACAGCGGCGGAAGGAGGCAGAGAAGGCGTTGCAGATCGACCGGTATATGGGAGCAGCGGGCTAGCTGGTTGCTGCTGGCTTCACGCGCAAGGGAAAGAGAAAGAATCTCTGTAACTTCCAGCTTCGATCTCAGCCTCCCTTCACGTCGGACTGACAGTAGCGATAGTAGCAAGGCGGCAAAGGTGAAGTAGCAGCGCCTGGAGGCTGCCCTCTACTCCTCTTCGGTCTTCAATGTTGCCGACGACAAGGAGGCTCGATGATGACGATAAAGCGGTGGCGGAACTGAGCTGTCAGACTCGGTGCTGCACCGACGGCTGATTGGGGGGGGGGGTGCCCATGGTGATGGCGGCTACCGGGAGGCTCCGAATGGGTGGCTCGACTGGTCGGGGAAACTATTGTAACGGGTGGCGATGGTCCCTCCGACTCCAACAGTCACGGTAGTCGTCGGTGGTGAGGATGACCTCAAGGCTGGTGCGGCGCCGGTAATGAGAGAATGGAAGAATGTCGGCTGCAATAATTTTTAGGGTTATGGTTTCCAGCAAAATAAGGATACATATATATCCGCCCATATGACATCTTTACCATAATTACAATTATGGTCCCTCCCCATGGGATCTTTTCATTTTAATCCATTATTTACCCTTTTACCCCTGATTCTATGATTTCCTTTCATAATAAATCCTTAATTACCAATAAACCCTTAAGCCTTCAAATATTTTCAATCTAAGTCCCGAACGTACTCTTTTAACCCTCGACTTTTAAAATTTTTCACAAATTAGTCCGGGACTTACCTTTATTAATTTATTTAAATAAACGGGGGGTTACACATACCATACAGAATACATTAATGGTTAACTGTAAGTTTTCTTATATGGAAACTTGAAATTGTTTACATGCCTTTAATAAGTCTATTAGATGTCTCTTACACCCCTATTCTCGCATAGATAACATGGCTGGATTTCATCTACCGGGAGACCCGTACTTTCCTAAGCAAGGATATGGTGGTTGGATTGAAGATGATCCTATAGTTCCAATAAAAGAAGACTTCGAAGAAGATTTTCCAGAAAATTCTGACTCAGAACCAGAAGTCTATAATCCACCTCAAATTGCCCAAAATCTTAATCCCCGACAAAACTTCCAAGGTCCGACACCAAAGTGGGCAGTGAACTTAGATAGGTGGAGTCATGAGCAGGGTCAGGACCGTCCTTACAATGGAGACCGAAGCTTATACAATCTTGATGAGGGAGGATCAGCAGACAGAGCCCTCCCTGTGATAGTACGCTGAGTTGCTCGTAATAACGAGCAAGCAAGGGCATCCATCCATCGAGTTGTGGAGGTCGGTGCTACCTCAGTAGTCAACACAGTTCGCCTCCGCCACTTGAACGAAGACCAAGAGTTAATCAGGAATCACACCGAAGCCTTGCGAAGGGAATTGGCTGCAAGCCGAACTGAAGTTAGAGAACTTCGAGAATGTCAAGCGACACTAGAAAGGCGTCTGTTTGTAACAAAACGTCAGTTGGCTAAATCCAAGGCTGAAACTAATAGGAAACCAAACAACACTCCTCACAAATAGAGCATACTCTACTCACTCTTTTGAATATAGTTTAAGTCTGCGTATATACACTAGTGATGTTTTCATGTACAAAATACAACCTTGAAATTTCACTTTTCGATAGGTCAGTATGCTGTCAAAGTTTTCCGTTAAGTTGGTATATTGTAGACCTACTTCAAGGTCAAATTTTCCGAACTCTATGTATCTAATATACCAATAAAATTGACACACATCTTATTTCCTTTGAAAAATCACTATCCAATTTCACATTATCGCTTTGCAAGTTATTCCTTGTGGTAGACTTCTATATAAACTCCTTTCAGAATACATGTTGAACTAGTGTAATTAGTTCAAAGACATCTGATTTATAATCACTATTGATGTCTTACTACCTTTTTATCTTTTGAATCTTAAATCAAAAGATCCCTCTAAGAAGATATCCAAGACGTATGAATGTCAATGCAGCACCAATACCACCTCCACCTCCACCTCCGCCACCACCTCCACAGTTTGACGCTGCTATGTTTCAGGCAGAGGTCACTGCAGCTGTGGCAGTGCCATGTCACACATAAATATTGTTAGGTTATCAACATTCTAACACTCCTATGGTGTACATGCAACCCTAAATACATTGGATCTATGTTTTCTCTATTATACATGCAAATATCAATTTTCAAGGTATTGTTCTAACTAGCAGAATATATAGTACATGTAATATAAAATCTAGTAGAATTACATACCTCTTGTTGTAGCTTGATTCCATGGAGCTTAAGAGCCTAGTGCTCCAAGTGTGACACCTCAAATGGTTCACACAACATCATCAACATTTGGAATAACCATGAGAAGAGATACTTGACTCTTAGAAATCGGCTTGCCCTCTTGTGTATGCACTAGTGCCAATTTCACTAACCAATGGTGTCTTTATATAGTGTGGTTATTAGGGTTACACTATGTAACTCATGACTTTACCCATTCCTTATGCTCCATGGACTTTAACCTCCATGGCGTATCCATGGGTCACCACATGGGTTAAACCCAACATAAGGAATCATGGATGACAAGCCCACATATATAAGAATGAATGATTTACACAATCAATCCCCATATATTTAATTAGTCTCTTTTGATCACTAAATTAATTCCAAATTAATTCTTGATCAATACTAATTAGATAATATGATTTCATATTAATATATTAGAACTTATAATATATTAATATGTCACAAATATCCTCTTCTCACAAAAAGGTCTATCCAAATGTCCCGATGCCATGCAACCCAAATGGACCATGCCGGGACGGGTCAAGTATATACCAATTATAGTTATGGACTTAGACACTAATCCAACAATCTCCCACTTGGATAAGTCTAA
The DNA here is from genome assembly GCF_052849685.1 of Lactuca virosa. Classification (NCBI taxonomy): domain Eukaryota; kingdom Viridiplantae; phylum Streptophyta; class Magnoliopsida; order Asterales; family Asteraceae; genus Lactuca; species Lactuca virosa. The sequence goes on along the minus strand of NC_136428.1, from coordinate 282,459,441 downwards.
AACTATTATTGCGTATGACTCTGCAACCCGACTAGCAATCGTAGCTCTTAAAAGCAGCTTTCGAACTCTGAACAAATCAAATGTACAAGAGTAGAAAACATTTTACTCTACATTTGACGAAGTGTTTTAGACGTTTTTAAGATTATGTCACTCAAGGCTCAATCTTGGAGTATGACCCTAAGCTTTGATTTTGGAACGAAGTATGATTTATCTTTTGATTTAACTATTTCAATAATTCACGATTCCTCTCTGTAGCCAAACAAATGCACTAAGGTGTCCTTAGAGGATCAATTGTGATATGGTTTCATAATCACCAAGATAACCATAAACCAAGATACTTAAGCACTCTCTCACCTTTTCAGATTGGAGAAACTTTTATCTTTCTGCCAAATTTGATTCTTCTCATTCGTTCTGCCATACATCGAAACTTTTCCAATGCTTCAGAATTATACATAAACTTGTAAGTGTAACCATATTTACTGAACTTCAGTAAAGCATAACGAATAATCTTATCGAACTTTGTGGTGGACTTGACCAGTGCACAAGAATGTGTACTCGATCCCTTAGTCTTTCACTTGACTCACATATCCATGTGAACAAGGAACTGGTCTTAATTTTCCAAAGATGAAAATTCTCATTCACCATACAATACAATTTGCATAATTCCAAGTTTCTATCCAAATGAAACTTGGTTGAGAATCTTTCCTTATTTGGTAAATTATGACACTACCACAAACAAAAGAATCAAATCCATTTTCCAATGTTGCTATCAATGGAATCATATAAACAACAATTTTTTCACAAATGCCACTGTAAGGATATTTAAAACGAAACTTTTCTTTTATTTTAACACTTACGAAAACTTATCCTTACAATGCAAATACATATGAAAAACATGTTGTTGTCTATTCCTAAGCAATATATCATACCTCTTAAGTAGTAGCTCAAAATTCTGATCACCGAACCTTGCGATCGAAATCCTTCTTCGCGATCAGAATCAACATACTCTTTCTTTATGTTTCCTTTGATTCTTCAAAACATCAAAATGTAATTACATTACATCATGTATTAAGTGTCTCCAAAAGAGACTTCATAGAGTTAGATAATGGACTTTAACCTGAAGCAATGTCCCTTCCTTTGGAAAAAGAAACATACGGACCTTTTGGAAATGGTACACTTGATTGTCTCAGACTTAGCCTTTCTCTTTACCATTGGTCAAATGACTTGACCATGGCCAATCCATTTCTATTGGGAAGAGAAAGTTTTTCTGGACTTCCGATGTCACGATTGTCAATGTCCAAATAGGTTTGGGAAGTAGATCTTCCAATCTAATTTGCTTTAGCAATGCTCCAAATCATTGCTGATTTGGCAGCATCAAGCAAATAGGTAAGATCACTAAGGGTCATGTCGTGATCTGTCATCAGGGAGGGACTGAAGAACCAAGTCAACAGCCAGCTACCTCGAGACTTCGACACCCGACTCTCCCGGATTGCAAATATGTGACTTAACCTCCAAGATGTAAGCACATATAGTCTTTGCTTGCAAATAGGGATTGAGTGACTTAGAACTTTTCAACTCTTGAAACTTGTAGGATAGGGAGAATTATTGGAGGAGGTGGAGGAAGTGAAGCATGATTTCCACTCCCATTAATGCACAAGCCATGTGGCATATCATCTTTCATTAGGAAGGCTTGTTCCTAAAGATTTGGGAAGACCATAGTTGTCTGAAATAGACATTTATGAGGGAGAAATTCAAGTTTAGTTGATTTAAGTCCTTAATATATAACACCCAATATGAGATATTAAGGCTAGGACCCAACAAACTGTTGGATTAATGTCTAAGTCCATAACTATAATTGGTAAGACTTGACCCGACCCGGCATGGTCCATTTGGGTTGCATGGCATCATGCATTTGGATAGACTATAATGAGAGAAATAACACTTAAGGTTGGTTAATATATTATAAGTTCTAATATATTAATAAGGTTATTTAATTAGTATTGATCAAGAATTAATTTAGAATTAATTAAGTGATCAAAAGGAGACTAATTAAATATATGGGTTGATTGTGTAATCATTCATTCTTATATATGTGGGCTTGTGATCCAAGATTTCTTATGTTGGACTAAGTCCATGGGGTGACCCATGGATACTCCATGGAGGTTAAAATCCATGGAGCATAAGGAATGGGTAAAGTTATGAGTTACATGGTGTAACCCTAATAGCCACCATATAAAAGAATCCCATGGCTCAAGAAATCGTGCACTAATGTGTGAGTGTGAGGGCTAGACGATTTCAAGGAGTGTTCAAGTTTCTCTCAAGTTATTCCAAGTGTATTTGGTGTTGTGTGAACCATTTGAGGTGTCACACTTGGGGCACTAGGCACTCAAGCTTCATGAAGACATTCTACATCAAAGAGGTATGTATTCTATCTTGTTATATTTATTATTTTGTATGCTAGATTAGGATAATACCTTGGATGTTCATAATTGTATGTATAATAGAGAAAACATAGATCCAAGGTATTTAGGGTTGCATGTACACTTAGGAGTGTTAGAATGCTCATAACCCAACAGTGGTGTCAGAGCCAGGTTTGTTTTCTTGTTATACTTGCAAAAGTAGCTGAAAAATCGAGTTGGATGCATATATTCGATTGTTTTGGCTGGAATTGGACTAGGAACATTACCCTAAGATGTTTTTGTACTTATAAACTTGTTTTTGATGTGGTAATGTTCATGCTAATCCAATTTCTAAGATAATTGTCATAATTTCAAGATTTGTATTAGTTTGTATGTTCATGCTAATTTCTTGAAGATTGATGATTTGAATTATCTTGTTCTTATGAGGTTCTTAGATTAATAGAAAAGTTGTGTGAAATAGTTGTTTTCAATCCATTTTAATCTAAGAGTTGATTCCAAAGTGTGTTTTTGTAACTTGTCCTCAAGTTATATGAAAAGTCACATTTAAGAATCATAAAACTCATAAAAGTTGGCAAAGGTTACAAAATGAAGAGTCTAGTTCTAATTAAATGGTTTTATGACTCCATAACTTGTCCTCAAGTTATGGAGGTTCAAGAGTCTCTTCATTAAATTAAAAAAAAAGTGTAACCTTAATTAGTTCCATAAGTTACAATAAAAAAAGTTATTTTTTTATTAATTAGTTTAAAGTCTTCCATAACTTGTCCTCAAGTTATGGAACTTGAAGAGTTTTTTTTTAATTAAAACTACTTTAAACTCATAAGTTATGGAATTAATTAGTTTTGAATAGTTTCAAAACTTGCCCTCAAGTTTTGGAATTTGAAAAGTTTTTACTTATGAATACTTTACTTCCAAGTTAGCCCTTAGAATTTTAAAAGTTAAAATTCAACCCTTATACTTTATAATATTATAAGTTAATAATATTTATATATATGTATAAGAGTAAAGTCAGTCTTACCGTTAGTAGGCCTCATTCACGAAGCCGGTCTATAAGGGGGGTATAAGGTTACTGCCTATAAAATGGCAGTTTAATGGGTGTCCACTCTCACCCACCGCTTCCTTGACTGGTGGAGGATCGTTAGCCGAACGGGTAAGACAAGGACTATAATTCTCCTTTCATTAAAACTATTAATGATAAATACTAAGTAACTAAACTCTTATTAATACCCAATCTTAGTTACTTAGGAAAATGTGAATTTGGTACGAACCCATGAAATTACACTTTGCACTTTGCTTAAGTCGTTAGTGGAGCGTGTGTGGTTAACCGGCACACTAACCTGGACTTAACAAGTTCAATGAATCTCAAAAGAATCTAGGAGTTTCAAAACCAATTAATACCTAATAATACATTTTGTTTATCTTGGTGGAAATTGGTGAATCGTCATTCACCTACCTTCAAATATTTTATAGCTTGGATTACGACATCCCTCTTCCAAGTTATAAAATAGTTTGTTGGGTCCTAGCCTTAATATTTCATATTGGGTGTCATATTAAGGACTTTAAATCAACTATCTTGAATATCTCCCAAAAAGATGTCTGGTCTAGACATTTATGATCTTCCCAAATCTCTTGAAACAAGCTTTCCTAAATGAAGATGATGTCCCATGGATATCATACTTCTTTCACCTCCTCCAATTATTCTCCCTAACCCACAAGTTCCTAAAAAGTTTAAGGTCACTCAAGCCCTATTGGCAAGGCAAGGTCTAGGTGTGATCACATCTTGGAGATGTAGTCACATATTGACAAGCCGGGAGAGTTGGGTGTCAAAGTCTTGAGAAAGTTGGTGGCTCAACTACTTTCTAAGTCACATAGTGAGTTCTTTTGGGAATCCTATGAAACAGACTAAGACAAGACCCTTAATGATCTTATCTATTTGCTAAGATCAACTTCCTAAAACGCTATGGACGTTGACAATGATGACATTGGATATCCAGTAAAGCTCTCTCTTCCCAATGGAAAGGGATCGGCCATAGTCAACTCGGTTGACCCAATGGTAAAGAGAGAGGCGAAGTCTGAGATAGTCCCATTATCAAGGGTCCATAGGTGACTATTGACAAAGGAAGGGGCATTGGTTACGAAGCTGCCAAATTTACCTAAGGATGTTAAAGTCAATAAGTTTGGCTCTACTTCAGGTAAAGTCCATTGTCTAACTCTATTAAGTACATGCTGATTCTGATCGCGAAGATGGATTTCAATCGCATGGTTCGGTGATCAGAATTTTGGGCTGCTACTTAAGAGTTATGATATTTATATTGGTTAGGAATAGATAACAACAAGGTTTTCATATGGATTGTAAGGATAAGTTTTTCCGCAAAGTTTTAAAATAAAAGAAAAAGGTTTTGATTTTATTTATTTTAAGTATCCTTACAATGGCATTTGTGAAAAGTTGTTGCTTATAAGATTCCATTGATAGCAATATTGGAAAAATGGATTTGATTCTTTCGGTTGTGGTAGTGTCTAATATTACCAAATAAGGAAAGATTCTCATCAGCCAAGGTTCAATTGGACCGAAACTTGGAATCATGCAAGTTGTATAGTATGATGAATGAGAACTTTCAGCTTGGAAAATTAAGACTAATTCCTTATGTGAATAAGGAAAGGACTAAGCGATCGAGTACACATTCTTGTGCACTGGTCAAGTCCACCACAAAAGATCAAGAAGACTATTCGTCATGATTTACTTAAGTTCAGTAAATATGGTTATACTTATAAGTTTAAGTATAAGTCTGTAGCATTGGAGAAGTTTCAATGTGAGACAGAACGAATAAGAAGAATCAAAGTATGGCAAAAAGATAAAAGTTTCTCAAATCTGAAAAGATGAGAGAGTACTTTAGTATCATGTTTATGATCATCTTAATGATTAAGATACCATATCACAATTGGTCCTCTAAAGTCATCTTAGTGCATTCTTATGACTTGTGAGAAGTGGCAAAGGTCTAAACAATTGTGATATTTGCATTCTCAAAGTCGTTAGTGGAGCGTGTGTGGTTTACCGGCACACTAACATGGACTTGTGAGAAGTGGCAAAGGTCTAAACAATTGAGACTATGATTACGGCATCCCTTTTCATAGTTCTAAAATTGTTTAGACACACATGTGAGCTATCTAAGAGAGGTGTATGATTTTGATAAAGTTTTATCAAAACAATCTAGTATCAGAAATCTGAACTTTGGTAAGAAAGTCAGTTGATTTCTGAGTGCATGTCAAAGTTAGTGGGAGCATAAGTGTTATGCTAATAATCATCATGTTAGTGGGAGCATGATAATTATGACAAAGGTTGCAAGTTAGCAATGTTAATTATAGAAAACAAAAGTTTCAATTCGTGAGGTTGCAGGGGTTGAAAAAGTTGTTTTGCTATAATTAAGGGAGAGGAAATTATACTTCATTTCAATTCTAAAAGCTTAGATTGAGATTTTAATCGTATTTAATCAAGGATATATATATGAATTTCATGTTGAAATGGCTCAACATAAGGAAATTCTATATATGGGTCCATTATTTGCGTTCTAAAATTCGATTATGATTACATCATCCCTTTTCATAATCTGAATTTTGAGAACTTGGCAAATTGAAATGGAAATATTATAGCAAAAGACTGGTTTAGTCTTTATTTGCGTTCTAAAATTCGATTATGATTACGGCATCCCTTTTCATAATCTGAATTTTGAGAACTTGGCAAATTGAAATGGAAATATTATAGCAAAAGACTGGTTTAGTCTTTATGTGAGACATCATGAATCGTGTCCCATATGCTTCGGATATAGGATCGATTATATGTGCTATATTCATCCTTTCTAAAATTTTCCAAATGCCTGGGGCATTATGAAGGGAAAAGGTCTAGAATTGGATATGACTAAAATGATTAAGCAATTGTCGAGGACAATCTAAGGTTTACCAAAGATTGGTTGCTCAAGGACAGTTGGAAGTATAATGTTAATTCTGGAAGGACCATATTGACATAATCTGTAAGGAGGCAACTCTTGTTCAGAAGTGATAGTCAAAATGGAATATGGAAATGTTTCAAAGTTAGAAATTATTCAATCTGTGTAAGATTAGGAAACTTAATGAAAGAAGGATGTTTCCAAGGAGCTGATCTCCTTTGGAATGCTCTGTAATGATTGTTGTCAAGTCTTTCTGACTTTGTGCATAATCATTAAGAGGATCAATGCATATAAGTTTAGAATCTAACAGATTTCAGTAAATGGCATGAATTTGGAATTCTTGCATTTGCAGTAAGGATTTGGGACTGTGAAAAGAGGATCATTGGAGTGATGTTCAATTGATCTATTTTACAAAGTAAAGATCATAGACAAACATAGTATGTATACTTGGTGTATGGCATGACTAGTGTTTAGAAAACATAGTGTACATGCTTGGAGCATGGGACAACTATTGTTTTAAATTCAAGTATAAAGTTGATAAAACCGAAACAATGAATAATGAGTAATCAGTATGGTGATAAATAAAAGTGTTTATTTATATTCATAGGGTTTGATACCATATTTGATTCATTTATTCTTGTGTTTCACTTTGCATGTTTTGACTTCCAGAATAACTAAGTCGCTCTTCCTGAATGAATAAGTTATTCAAACCATCCACAGTCGGTCATATGTTGGAAGTAGATATGAATCAAGACTGTCATGGGTTGGTTTGTAGAGGTCGAAGTTGGTGGACAAAAGTGGTGCTACAACACTCATGAGTGCTCATAAGTTCTGAGTATTGGATTCAACCCGCGCTCATTTGAATCACTTCATGGATTTTATCACGAGTGATCATGAGACGATAATATCTTATATTCTTCAAACCTAGAGATATGAGTTGTTACTATGAGTTGGTTATACATTGATTGCACGAAAACGCATTGGTAACTCGATATTATAAAACGTGCCTTTGTGTATGATTCAACAAGTAGTAGAACAAGCCATATGAGTCGAAGTTTATCCATTCCTTTTACCTTCGGGATAAAAGCGATATCTGTGGGCCCCTCGATGATTTAAAGATGATACATGTGAGTGCTTGGCCAAGCCAGGACTGATTTGATTTGTTCAATCAGTCAGTCATCATGAATCGGAAATCGGGAAACAACAAATGGACAGAGAGAATGATTGATAATCCATGTCTCAGTCCATATGATATCTAGAATGGAGGAATAGATGATCCCTTATCTAATGGACAAGTCATTGACAAAGGTCAGAGTTCATCGACAAGGTCAGAGTTCGACAGAAGCTTTTGAGAGCTACGATTGCTGATCGGTTCCTGAAGTCATACGCAATAATAGTTTTAGACTTATCCAAGTGGGAGACTGTTGGATTAATGTCTAAGTCCATAACTATAATTGGTAAGACTTGACCCGACCCGGCATGATCCATTTGGGTTGCATGGCATCATGCATTTGGATAGACTATAATGAGAGAAATAACACTTAAGGTTAGTTAATATATTATAAGTTCTAATATATTAATAAGGTTATTTAATTAGTATTGATCAAGAATTAATTTGGAATTAATTAAGTGATCAAAAGGAGACTAATTAAATATATGGGTTGATTGTGTAATCATTCATTCTTATATATGTGGGCTTGTGATCCAAGAATTCTTATGTTGGACTAAGTCCATGGGGTGACCCATGGATACTCCATGGAGGTTAAAATCCATGGAGCATAAGGAATGGGTAAAGTTATGAGTTACATGGTGTAACCCTAATAGCCACCATATAAAAGAATCCCATGGCTCAAGAAATCGTGCACTAATGTGTGAGTGTGAGGGCTAGACGATTTCAAGGAGTGTTCAAGTTTCTCTCAAGTTATTCCAAGTGTATTTGGTGTTGTGTGAACCATTTGAGGTGTCACACTTGGGGCACTAGGCACTCAAGCTTCATGAAGACATTCTACATCAAAGAGGTATGTATTCTATCTTGTTATATTTATTATTTTGTATGCTAGATTAGGATAATACCTTGGATGTTCATAATTGTATGTATAATAGAGAAAACATTGATCCAAGGTATTTAGGGTTGGATGTACACTTAGGAGTGTTAGAATGCTCATAACCCAACACAAACTATTTATAACTGGAAGAGGGATGCCGTAATCCAAGTTATAAAATATTTGAAGGTAGGTAAATGACGATTTACCAATTTCCACCATGAAAAACTAAATAAATTATTAAGTTTTAATTGGATTGAAACTCCTAGATCTTTTGAGATTCATTGAACTTTCAATGGCATGTTTAAATCTCGATTGTGCCCTCTAAAGTTTGTGACTGGGATGCCGAGGATCACAAACATGGTGTGAATAACCATGCAAATTTACTTGGTACCCTTAACTTTATCACCTAATTGATGTGCCGGTTAACCATACGCGCTCCACCAATCTATGATAAACATTAAGTTGCCCTTTGCCACACATTGTCAGTCCCATGTTAGTGTGCCAGTTAACCACACACGCTCCACTAACGAATTAACAAATGTGCAAAGTGCAATTTCATAGGTTAGCACCTTTTCACATTTTCCTAAGTAACTAAGATTGGAAATTTATAAGTGTTTAGTTACTTAGTATTTATCATTATACTTTTAATGAAGGGAGAATTATAGTCCTTATCTTACCCGTTCGGCTAACGACCCTCCACCAGTCAAGGAAGCGGTGGGTGAGAGTGGACACCCATTAAATTGCCATTTTATTGGCAGTAACCTTATATCCCCCTTAGAGACTGGCTTCGTGAATGAGGCCTACTAACGGTAAGATTGACTTTATCTTATCCATATCTATATAATTAAAATTATAATAATAGTATAAGGGTTGAATTTTAAACTTTTAAAATTCTAGGGTTTGATTTGGAATTAAAGCATTCATAAGCAAAACTTTACAAATTCCAAAACATGAGGGCAAGTATTGAAACTTTTCAAAACTCTTGGATTTTCATAACTTATGAGTTTAATTAAAGTTTTAAAAACTTTAATGAAGAGACTCTTCAACATCCATAACTTGAGGACAAGTTATAAAGTCCATAAAACTATTTATGAGAAAAAGACTCTTCATTTTGTAACATATGACACTTTTATGAGTTTTAATATTCATAAACACATTTTATGAACTACTTTTAGATCAAGTTGGATTGAAAACATCTAACACAATATTTTTCCATTAATCTAAATTAACTCATAAAACAAGGTAACACACAAAAAACTTTTGGTAATCCATAACTTGAGGACAAGTTATGGAGTCCATACAATGTTATTAAGATCAAGAATTACACTAACAAACAATTTGCACATAATTCCTATGATCTATCAAAACTCATAAGCATGAACATTCATAATCAACAATTTTCAAGAATCATATAAACTTTTATAAAACTTGAAACTTTGATTATAACTTTGAAATTGGTTTACCATAATCATTACTACATTACAAAAAAGGTTTTTTTAAGTCCAAAACAGTTTAAGGTAATGATTCTAAACCAATTCCAGCACCAAAACACGAAGATATGCTGTCAGGGGGTCCAACTCGTCGAGTGCATGAACAAACTCGGCGAGTTGGATGAGTTTACACTTGGACTCGTCGAGTCACTCAATGGACTCGGTGAGTCCACTGCCCAGACTGCAAGAAATCGATTTTTTTAAGCAGTTTGCATCAAGTATAAGTGAAAACAAGCATTGGCTCTGATACCACTATTAGGTTATCAACATTCAAACACTCCTATGGTGTACATGCAACCCTAAATACATTGGATCTATGTTTTCTCTATTAGACATGCAAATATCAATTTTCAAGGTATTGTTCTAACTAGCATAATATAAAGTACATGTAATATAAAATCTAGTAGAATTACATACCTCTTTGTTGTAGCTTGATTCCATGGAGCTTAAGAGCCTAGTGCCCCAAGTGTGACACCACAAATGGTTCACACAACATCATCAACATTTGGAATAACCATGAGAAGAGATACTTGACTCTTAGAAATCGGCTTGCCCTCTTGTGTATGCACTAGTGCCAATTTCACCAAACAATGGGGTCTTTATATAGTGTGGCTATTAGGGTTACACTATGTAACTCATAACTTTACCCATTCCTTATGCTCCATGGATTTTAACCTCCATGGAGTATCCATGGGTCACCACATGGGTTAAACCCAACATAAGGAATCATGGATCATAAGCCCACATATATAAGAATGAATGATTTACACAATCAATCCCCATATATTTAATTAGTCTCTTTTGATTTCTAAATTAATTCCAAATTAATTCTTGATCAATACTATTTAAATAATATGATTACATATTAATATATTAGAACTTATAATATATTAATATGTCACAAATATCCTCTTCTCACAAAAAGGTCTATCCAAATGTCCCGATGCCATGCAACCCAAATGGACCATGTCGGGTCGGGTCAAGTATATACCAATTATAGTTATGGACTTAGACACTAATCCAACAAATACAACCGGTACGAGTGGATCTGGGAGTGGTGCTCATCCCTTAAATCATGGTGAAAATCATGGACACCCACGAGAGTGTTCTTATAAGGACTTCACAAATGGAAAACCTAGGACCATTAATCGGACTGGGGGAGTTATGGCTCTAACTCAATGGATAGAGAAAACTGAAGCAGTCTTTGAAATCTACTCGTGCCCTGAAGGGAGCAAGGTGAAATTTACTGCCTGCACCTTTTCTGACCGAGCTCTTACATGGTGGAATGGCCATGTAAAGTCACTAACTCTTATAGTGGCTAATTCAATGAGCTGGGAAAATCTAAAATCGTTGATGATGCAAGAGTACTGCCCTAGGGGTGAAGTTCAAAAGCTCGAGCAAGAGCTTTGGGGCCTTACAATGACAGGTACAGACATAACAACTTACACCAATAGATTCAGTGATCTAGCGATCCTATATCCTCGAATGGTTGCTCTGGAGAGCAAGAAAATCGAAAGGTATATCTGGGGACTATCACCTCAGATCCAAGGGAGTGTGTTAGCTTCAAAGTCTGTTACATTTGATAGTACCAAAGAACTGGCACAGTCACTAGTAGATCATGGAGTGCGTCAAGGCTTCATGACTGCTCCTCCAGAACAACCCAAAACAAACAATAACAACAACAACATCAAGAAAAAGTCTTGGAACAAAAGGAAGGGTCAATATTCCCAAGAGCCTTCCAATAAGCAACAGATAGTGGCAGTTCATGCTGCTACTGTTCCTGCTGCTGTTCCTGTTACCCCTACCCCAGTAAAGCAGTATGCTGGAAATTTACCAAAGTGCAACAAGTGTAATTTCCATCACACAGGAAATTTCCGCGAGATGCACTGTAAGAATTGCAACAAAAAGGGGCACACTGCCCGTTTCTGTAGATCACCTGCACAACCAATCACGCAAGTTCCTATCGTTGGAGTAAGCCGGGCGTGTTATGAGTGCGGTGAAACTAGACACTTCAAAAAGGATTGTGCAAAGGCGAAGAATGTCGGTGGTGTGGGAAGAATACTGGCTATTGGTCACAAGGAAGCTTTTGCAGATCCTACTGTGGTCACGGGTACGTTTCTTCTCAACAATTCGTACGCATGTATTCTATTTGATAGTGGTGCTGAGAAAAGCTTCGTGAGCCATAAATTCGAACACCTACTTAAAAAAAATTCTTAACCACTAAAAGATACCTTCACTGTATAAATGGCCAACGGGAAAACCAAGATCACTAACAATATGTACATAGGATGTACCCTTACTCTAAATAACTTTTCCTTCCCAATCGACCTGATGCCGGTCTCCATAAAAAGTTTCGACGTCATCATTGGTATGGATTGGTTAAGTCCTAATCGTGCCGACATCCAATGTTACGAGAAAGCCATTCGCCTTAATCTGCCAAGTAACGAAACCCTTATCATTTACGACGACAAACCCGACGCGAACCTACAAATCATCTCCTGTATCAAGGCGCAAAAGTATGTTCGCAAGGAATACTGTGCTTTTCTAGCTCACGTGGTAGACAAGAAACAATAGATGAAGGACTTCGAGAGCATTACCGAAGTCTGTAATTTCCCCGACATTTTCCCCGATGATCTTCCAGGACTCCCACCTGAAAGACAAGTCGAATTTAGAATCGACTTAATTCCTGGAGCTACCCCCGTAGCCAAATCACCTTATCGTCTTGCACCAGCAGAAATGCAGGAACTATCCAGCCAGCTGAATGAACTTCTTAGGAAAGGATTCATTAGACCAAACTTCTCACCCTGGGGAGCACCAGTCTTGTTCGTAAAGAAGAAGGATGGATCTTTCCGCATGTGCATAGACTATCGCGAGCTAAACAAATTGACCATTAAGAACCGATACCCTCTACCACGGATAGACGAATTGTCGACCGACTTTAAGGAGCAAGCCACTTTTCAAAGATTGACTTAAGATCCGGGTATCACCAGTTACGAGTTTTAGAGGAAGATGTTCCCAAAACAGCCTTCCAAACTCGTTATGGTCACTACGAGTTTGTAGTGATGCCTTTCGGATTAACGAATGCACCTGCAGTGTTTATGGACTTGATGAACAGAGTGTGCCGTCCTTACCTGGACAAATTCGTGATAGTCTTCATAGACGATATCCTTATCTACTCACGAAGTAAGGATGAGCATGGCCAAGATCTCCGACACGTCTTGCAAACATTAGGGGAAGAGAAGCTATATCTGAAGTTCTCAAAGTGCGAATTTTGGATTAGAAAAGTAGATTTCCTAGGTCACGTGGTCAGTGAAGAGGGAATACACGTGGACCCATCCAAAATAAAGGCAATCGAGAACTGGTCAGCACCCAAAACGCCTACAGAAATCCGCCAATTACTAGGCCTTGCTGGATACTATCGCAGATTCATTCAGAATTTCTCCTGAATTGCTAAGCCACTTACCACCCTGACATAAAAGGGTGTAACTTTTAGCTGGGGAGAGAAACAAGAAACCGCGTTTCAAACACTGAAACGAGCCCTGTGCAGTGCACCTATCTTGTCTCTTCCAGAAGGGACAAAAGACTTTGTAGTATACTACGATGCGTCTAACCAAGGGCTAGGATGTGTTCTTATGCAGTGAGGAAAGGTCATATCCTATGCCTCGAGATGGCTTAAGACACATGAGGTTAACTATACAACTCACGACCTTGAACTGGGAGCAGTGATATTTGCTCTAAAGTTCTAGAGACACTACCAATATGGCACGAAATGCATAATATTCACGGACCATAGAAGTCTTCAGCATATGTTCGACCAGAAAGAACTGAACATGAGACAACGACATTGGGTGGAGCTACTAAATGATTACGAATGTGAAATTCGTTATCATATCGGTAAAACCAATGTAGTAGCTAATGCCCTCAGCAGAAAAGAATACTCGGGACGTCGAGTAAAGTCGTTGACCATGACAATCCATTCACACCTGTCCACACAGATTAAAGAGGATCAACTTGAGGCCTTGAAACCCGAGAATGTGGCAGGTGAAACTTTAAGTGGAATGGAAAAAAACCTAAACATCAAAGGTGATGGAGCCCGATACCTCATGAACCGGATCTGGACACTAAATTTTGGTGGTTACAGAGAGATTTTCATGAACGAAGCACATAATACACGATACTCTGTTCACCCAGGTTCAAACAAGATGTATCTGGACCTTAAGAAACTTTATTGGTGGCCAAACATGAAGGTTGAGATTGCGACCTTTGTGGGCAAGTTTCTTACTTGTGTCAAAGTCAAGGTAGAGTACCAAAAGCCTTCAGGTCTACTATAGCAACCAGAAATCCCCGAATGGAAGTGGGAGCGGATTACAATGGATTTCATAACTAAGTTACCCAAGACAACGGGTGGTCATGATACCATTTAGGTAATCGTCGATAGATTAACCAAATCCGCACACTTCTTACCAATAAAGGAAACAAACAAGATGGAGAAGCTAACTAGAACATACATCAGAGAGATAGTTAGACTGCACGGTGTACCAATATCTGTTATCTCTGACCTAGATAGTAGATTCACTTCACGATTCTGGCAGTCACTACAGAAATCTCTAGGAACTAGGCTGGACATGAGTACAGCCTACCATCCACAAACTGACGGACAAAGTGAGAGAACGATTCAAACGTTAGAAGACATGCTGAGAGCGTGTGTGATCGACTTTGGTAAAGCATGGGATACCCATTTACCACTAGTCGAGTTCTCGTACAATAACAGTTACCATACTAGAATTAAGGTTGCTCCATTCTAAGCTCTCTATGGGCGCAAGTGCAAATCACCTCTGTGCTGGGCTGAAGTGGGTGACACGCAACTGGCTAGAGGTCAAATTCCTGACAGCACTCTCACTGGTCTGGAGATCATTCGAGAATGTACTGAGAAGATAGTACAAATTCGAGAACGACTTTAAGCCTCCAGAGACAGACAGAAAAGTTACGCAGACAAAAGGAGAAAACCCTTGGAATTCCAGGTTGGTGACCGCGTCATGTTGAAGGTCTCACCCTGGAAGGGCATGATACACTTTGGAAAGCATGGAAAACTAAATCCAAGGTACATCAGACCGTTCGAGATTCTTTCTAGAATTGGTCCTGTAGCTTAGAAACTCAAACTACCTCAAGAACTAAGTAACATACATCCTACCTTTCACGTGTCTAACCTAAAGAAGTGCTTATCCGACGAGACTCATGTTATCCCACTTGATGAAATCGAGATAAATGAGAGCCTCAACTTCGTGGAAGAACCAATAGAAATCCTAGACAGGGAAGTAAAGAGAACTAAACAAAGCCGTATCCCGATAGTGAAGGGTCGTTGGAATGCAAAGCGGGGACCTGAATTCACTTGGGAGCGAGAGGATCAAATGAAACAAAAATACCCGCATCTCTTTCCCTAGTCTTATTATATCTCTATAGTCTTAAATTTCGGGATGAAATTTCCTTTAACGGGGGGATAATGTGACAACCCGTTAATTTCTATCTTGTAAAAGTCAACCAAAGTCAAACATATCAAATTAAAGTCAACTTTGTGTTTTGGTTAATTTAATAAAGTTAAATTAATGATTTTGGTTAAGATAAATTTTGTGTTAAAGTGTGTTAAGTTAGAAGGAAAATCACCCAAGAAACCAAGGAATCTCGCATGAGAAGACTCCCCACCGCAAACCTTCGCATTTCCCTTCTTTCTTCGGACCGCAAACCGGAGGACCACAAACCGGAGAGCCGCAAACTTTTTGCAGCCGAGAACCCTCGGACCGTAAACGTGCGAAACGGTAGAAAACTACCCCGGAGGGTTTCCTCTTCGGACAGTAAACCTGCGAAGCCGACAAAGGGTTTACAGCCAAAAACCTCGCATCTTATCCTCTTCGGACAGCAAACCCACTTCCTCGGTTTGTGTTCACGGCCGAAAACTCTATTGCCGCCTTATACCCTCCTTCATATTTAAGCAATTTAATGATGACACTTCTCATTTCCTAAATCTTTAACCGCAAACACTCTCAAATCCTCTCAAGAAACACATGCAAAAATCACCTTCCTCTCAAGAACACTTCAACCGAAAACACTCTTTCCTCTCAAGTATCTTGCGAAGAACACTTGAATCTTCATAAGTTCTTACCGATTTCTTCAAGTATTCATCACATCTTTTGAAACTCATCCACTCTCTTGATTCCCAACCGAAAACACCCCAATACCACTAGTTTTCACGAAGAACACGAACACACTATTCTATGAATTATTGTAAGTCTTTTTACAATAATTAAGTGTTGTTTTACACTTTAAACATTACTAGATTATCTAATTTATACTTAAATTAATGTTAATATAAATTAGGATTCGGTTTTTATCACGAGTTCTAACTTGTGGATTTAGCTCTACAACACCGTATCTTCAACCGGAAACTCACAAAAATGTGAGTTCATACCCCTGTATTTTTACGATTTTTCACTGTTTTTTTTTGTGGGGGGGGGGGGGGGGGGATACAAGTCTAACATAAAAATATTGTGTTCACAAATAAATGATTTCTAAATATTTTTAAAATGACTTTAAATGTTTTATAAACTCTTTTTAGCTTATATTTTGCCAAAATCATATATATATATATATATATATATATATATATATATATATATATATATATATAAGATATAAATGGCTTAGGACTAATAATTCGCTTTATTTTCTTTTCCTTGTTTGGATATGGGCTTAGGGTAGCATTATTCCTCCGAATGTCGTTTCAATTTTAATTATATATATATATATATATATATATATATATATATATATATATATATATATATATATATATATATATATATATATATATATATATATATATATATATATATATATATATATATATATATAAGTTACTTCAATCAGATTTATTACCCTTTTGTAACATGCCGAGCAAATGGGTACTTTCACGAATAATTCACATCAAACAGAACATACATATAAATTATAATAGGTATAATTTATGATACATCCACACTATTTTACTAGTCAAGTTTACAAGGTTACACTATTACGCTAAGATATAATACAATAAAAAACTAAGCACACAAGTACAATTCACTTTACATTCAAGTGTACTAGAAAAGGATCATACTATTAGTTCATAACTTTTCATCGTTATTATACACGTAATTGTCAATATGGTTTTTGTGAGACAAACTTTACTCGCTTAATTATTTAAGCAATACTATTAAATACCTGATAATTATAACCAGAATCTCCCGATAGAGAGCGAGACAAATGTGTATAGATTTATACAGGATTGACCATCCCGCACTCAGACTGTTCGCTACAGTTAGGCTGTTATGCCTGTGAGTGACAAATGTCGTTACAGTTCTAACACCCATAAAGCGTTGTATCAGGCTTACTAGTCTTAGTATGGTTATAATAACTCACAAAAAGATATTAACAATATGATTAGTGTATAAATAATTAAACCAAAGAGTACGAATACAAAGTACTGGTTTTACAATAATACGATTTACAGTATTACATTACAATCTACAATTACAGCTGGTGGATCCAGGCATACTCACTTTTATAGGGTTTTCAAAGAGTACAATTATAGAACTTGGAAAACATAAACAACACAAAAAACATTCTTTTTATAGTTTTATTGTGAACTAAAACTATGTTACACTATTTTATAGTACGACAACACTTATACCAAACGGTTTTATGATATTAAAACTACTTTTAAGTTAAAATAGAAAATATTGGATTTTCTGGAACAGTAAACATACTCACTATTTCAAGGAACAGAAAACAAGCTTTTAAACATAAATACTTATGCACTCACCAACTTAAATGTTGATACTCTCCTTTTCAAAACACTTGTATTCTCAGGGAACCAGTAGACAGGTACATCCCCAGCATTTTGAGAAGGCGGAGCAGTATAGAGTCATGTGTTCTATCTTTTGTTATATAAGTTTTGATGTTATATATACAATGACTTGAACACTATGTAAAACTTATACAATGTTAATGCAATGGTTGTTGTACTTCGATTACTATGATGCATGTGTTGTGATACTTAACATGAAGTCATCCACCCCCAGACGTTTCCGCTGGTCCGGTTTGGGGGTGTGACAATAAGTCTCACACAAACTAAATAATTTAATAATTAAACAATACAAGTACCAAACTTATAATAATTCATACACTTATGAATAACATATTATCATTATTATTACCATGTAATAACAAATTCAAGAGTTCTAATATTTTAATACGACTCAAACTCATATACTAACATATTAATTCAAGTGATTACTTATTGTTGATGTGACCCTATAGGATCATATGTTAATAGAAATATCATTTTATGATCATTCTAGAGCATATAGAACCACCATGAACTCTACTGGATATGTTTCTCTATGCACCAAGTTTTGAACGGGTTCACCGTAAATTGCAATCTGTTGTTACTTATCAAGATTTCTGGTATGCTAGAACTTATAATGATATTATTCCACAGAATATTTATAACTTGCCTTCCCGAGATGCAGGTTAAGGGCTCCACTTCGTAAAGTAGTATACTACTACTAGGATAAATTTTACTTTTCCTCGGGCTTCAAGTAAAGGTCCTACTATGACTATTGCCCATTAGTAGAAAAGAGAGAGGATATCTTTTACCCTGTTGCAGCTTTCATGAAGGCTTTCATACAAGATGGTAATTCTTGTTAAGGATGTAGCAGGGTGTCTTGAATTAGGAATTTTTTTTTGGCATTCTACACATATCTTCATTACGGCGTCGATGTCCTTATGCATGTATGACCAATATATCCATGTTTAAAAAATATTCGCACTAAGTTCCCAAATCCCCTCGCGTGGGTCGGATGGGCCTCCATGGATGTTTTGGAGTGCTGCTTGTCATGTGGTTCTATTGACACACTTTAACCATGGTATCATGAATCCCTTCCTGTAGAGTATCCCTTTTTGAATTGAATATTGTATGGGGGATTGGGGGCTTTGATCTTTATCTTCCTTACATCCTTATAGTCATCTGGGAGGATGCTATACTAGAGGTAATCAAAGAAAGGTATCATCCGGGTTGGTTGCTTTGTTGAGAGCGTGTTTGCCTGATGTTCATTAATACTTCTTTCTGCTAGCACCTCCACTATGAATTTTTTTGCTCAGGTGATTGAAGCATGTCGATGGGAAATCGATAAGGGCGTTGGATCGACTGTTCTGTCCGCGAGGGATTTGATTTATTGAGAATTTATTAAAAGTGTTGGTCAGCTTGTTGACTGCCTTCACATATATTTCCATTCTTCTATCTTTTGTTTCAAATTTCCCATTGATCTGGTTCACCACCAACATTGAGTCTGTCATTGATTTCATGTGGTCTGCCCTAGCCTTTCTGGCTAATCTCAGGCCAGCCATCAATGCCTCATATTCCACCTCATTATTCGGCATGTTGAAATTGAAATGAAGCACATATTTGATCTCTTCTCCATTGAGGCTTCCTAATATTAGTCCTGTCCTGACCCTTCTTTTTTGGAGGTATCATATATATACAATGTCCATGTTTTTGTTTCTTCTATGATCCCTATCGACGTCATTTTGCTTTTGTTATCTCCGACTTGTATCTTTAGGTCCCCTAGAATCTCTAAGAAGAAGTCTGCTAGGGCCTGGCCTTTGATGCTAGTGTGCGGATGGTAATTGACTTCGTGCTCACCCAATTCTACGACCTATTTTCCTACTCGCCTTGACTTCTCATGATTAAGAAGGATATGTTTGATTGGGAAGCTACTCAGGAATTCAATCTAGTGTGCTTGGAAGTAGCATCTCAGGCTTCACACTTCATAAACGAGTGCTAGAACTAACTACTATAATATGGGATAATTTATCTTGGGCAAAGCAACGCCTGAATGACAAAGTATATGGGAAGTTATCTTCCCTCATTTTTAGCCTTCAAAAATGAATATATGGCCTCTATGGATACCGATAGCTTCTGCATGGCTTCATTCAGCTATTGTAGAGCGGTTTCAACCTCGTTTGTCCATTAGAAGTTATTTTTGTCTATACACCCTTGAAGCGTCTGGAATATTGGTATGGCCTTCTCTATCGACTTGGATATGAAGCAACTTAGTATTATAAGCTTCCCATTTATCCCCTATATATCCCGAAGGGTGTGCCGGCATTTGGTGTCTAGAAGTTCTCCCACCTTGCTCGGGTTAGGCTGTATGACTGTCTTTATGATGTAATAGCCTGGGTATTATCTGTCTTTGACCTTGAGTGTGCATTTTCCTGGGTTTACCTTCATTTAAACTTTTTCCAAGGTTTTAAAGGTTTCCTCTATATCTTTTAGTTGTTTGGACTCATCGGGGCTTTTGATGACCATGTCATCTATGTATACCTCCACATTGCAACCTATATATTTCGTGAAGTTGGAGTCCACCAGCCACTGGTATGTAGCTCCCGTATTTTTAATCACAAACAACATCTTCTTGTAACAGAATGTGTCATGGTATGTGTAGAAAACAGTCTTCTCTTCGTCCTCCTCGCTCATAAGTATCTAGTGATAAACTTTGTAGACATCTAGGAAGCATTTCTATTTGAATACTTCGAGTGATTCTACCTTCTAGTTTATATCTCGTAGGGGATAAAAAACTTTAGGACACGCGTTATTTTGGTCTGAGTAGTCGACACACATGTGCCACATGTCATCGTGTTTCTTGACCGTTACGGGGTTCACAATCCATGTTATAAAGATTGCTCCGCTAAGGATTCCTGCTTCAGTGAGCTTAGCCACCTCCACATTGATTGCCTTATTCTTGTCTCCTCATTGGCCTCGCTTCATCTTTTTGACTGCCTTGCTTCATGGTTTGATGTTCTGTTTGTGCTCTATCACCTTCCTGTCGATCCCTACCATACCAGTGGGCTTCCATGCAAATATATGCTTTTATTATTTCAGAAGCTCTAGTAGTGCCTCCCTTGATGTCGTTGGGAGATTATTCATGACCCATACCGACTGTACCATGTATTCAGTATTTACAAATTCTATCTTATTAGGTACCACTGATCTTGGGCTCTTTGTTCCTCTAGT
Organism: Lactuca virosa; assembly: GCF_052849685.1. Classification (NCBI taxonomy): domain Eukaryota; kingdom Viridiplantae; phylum Streptophyta; class Magnoliopsida; order Asterales; family Asteraceae; genus Lactuca; species Lactuca virosa. The sequence goes on along the minus strand of NC_136428.1, from coordinate 282,438,441 downwards.
GATGTTCAATGGTTGCATGATCCAATGACATTGTAGTATTCTTGGAGACACACCTAGGACTGTGGTTGGGCCCTCTGTTATGCAAAACTTTAAGATGCCATGTATGACGGATGGCAAAACCCCGAATTTGAATAATGTCGTTCGTCCCATGATGATGTTGTGTTCTATTGAGAGTCTTGTTTCTACAAAGTCATTCATAATGGTTTTTTCCTTCTTCTAACGTGACTGGTAAGGGTGAAAGTCATACGGATGATTCCTAAGGGCTACAGGTTGTGTCCAGTGAAACCTGTCAGTCTCCCTCAGGTTGGCTTGAGGCCTTATTTCGAAGCGTCTGGTAGCTGGTGGAAATAATGCTCGTAGATGATGTCTACAGATCAACCATTGTTGATGTATACCCAATGGATCTTGGTACTTTGTATTGATCCTTGTATAATGAGAGGGTAATCCCCATGTCAGTCTGTGGGACGGGGTTATGATGTTGAGAATGAGAGGTCTAGCATGACCTTCATGACACTTTCAATGCTTGATGTGACAACTGGAAAATTTTAGGACAAACGAGGCCTAAACTTTAACCATCTACAAGTGAATTCGCAATCGTAAATTTGATTCAATAGAACTTGGAATGCCAAGAGGACATGTTTATATAGGTTAACATATATATATATATATATATATATATATATATATATATATATATATATATATATATATATATATATATATATATATATATATATATATATATATATATATATATATGTAATACTTTGGAAAAACCATATTAGGATGAACCTATGAAGTCTTTACAAGTTAACAAAACATTAAGGAGTCAAAGGAGTCAACACAAGTCAATATAACAAGTCTAAAAGCATGAAATGGTAAGCTTCTTTATGGATTTCGGTTTTGAGAATCTTGGAACAGTTTAGGACCGAAATCATGTGCTTTTAGGATGCTACAACCGAAATCTCTAAGCATTGGATCATTCCATGGCCGAAAATACTAATATAAGGCCCGTTAAGGCTGAAAACTCTTTCTAGGATGGAACCATGACCGAAATCAGTATCTTATGTGAGTGTGCATGGAGTTTTCGGCCATATAGGAGCGAAATCACTCCCCACTTGGCCGAAATCACCCAAAAGGTGGCCAAGTGGTGCCACTTGATTGATTAAGTTAGCCTCCCAATGTGATAATTGTGCATTTCAACGTAAACATCAACTCACTCTCACTTATCTTACACTCTTATCCCTTATTCTCTCATATATAATTCACACATATGAAACCATTCGTCATTCACAGTTAACTTAATTCACATTTTCTCTCAAATACATACCGATTTCCTTTCAAAGTTTAAAGATCAAACACCTCCTAGAACTTCATTTCTTCAAGCTATTTCATCAAAGAAATAATTGTAAGTTCTTATAAACTAGTGTTATGCAATCATATTTATGTTAGTTCAATAGATTTACACGTTATTATGTGTTTAAAACCGTTAGGATACAACACCCTTCACGTATTCTAAACTCGAAGATTACCGTTTCTATCTCGTTATCTAACCGCAATCAAGCTCGAGGTAAGTTCATACCCCTACATTTTTCAAGACTTTTTCTACGTTCTCGAGGGGGGGGGGGGGAAATACAAGTAACACACAAGAATATTTACGTTAAATCGCAAACATTTAAATACGTTATTTTACCATTCTTATGAAAAGCGTTAAATACACTAAACGATTTTACTACAAATCTCGTATATTTTTATATACAAACATAAAGATACGAAAACAGTTAGAAAAATACATTTTCATATTTCTTATAAATATATATATATATATATATATATATATATATAGTTCGAGTACAAAACGTTAATTTCATCAAAACTTTACAAATATAGTTTACGAAACTCTACCCCCTTTGTAACCCGTTGAGCAAAGAGTAAAATTATATAAAGTGCATATATAATTGTTTTACGACATTTTCGACGTTATCCTGGAAATATGGGATAATGTCATTTACAAACGTTTTCATTTCAAAAACACGTACACTCGTTGAATGGAAATTGTGAGACACTGTTTTCATCGTACCTAACTGAGGTATACAGAAAGTCCTGTATTTATAACCGGAATCTCCGATACGAGCGTGTGATACTTGTGTATAGATCTATACGGGACTGATGATCCCACATCCTGGTTGTTAACTACAGCCAGACCGGCAGGTTATGGGTGACAAATGTCATAAATATCTCGAAGCCTAAAGAACGACGAGGAAGGCACGACATCGTAAAAGCACGGTTATAAAAACTCACATAGTGAAACGACAATTCGTTTATTTTACACGGAAACACACTTCTTCAAACGGTTTGATATACGCATAAAACTAAATATTACTACTTTAATGTATGGAAAACACTAGTACATTTCGGTTTTGGAACTTTTACAGCCTACATCTCATTCATTAGAAAATATCGGATTTTCTGGAGTAAACATTATCATTTTACAAGGAAACGGCTTACATCTCATTATTAGAAAATATTGGATTTTCTAAAATAAACATTATCATTTTTCAAGAAAACGACTTACATCTCATTTATTAGAAAATATTGGATTTTCTGGAACAAACACCCTTATTTTACAAGTGAACGACTTACATTTCATTTATTAGAAAATATCGGATTTTCTGGAAACAAACACGATATCTTTTCACGGAAAGGCTTACTATTTTTCACAACTTAAAAAAGTATATGTATATGCATGCATACTAGGAACAGTGTCATAATAAGTAACATATAAAAAGTATTTAGATAAGTTGAACACTACAGTTAAGCCTAGACAGTTATGTAATCTTATTTGGGATAAATATAGCTTGTTCAACTATATTTATTTGAGATACGACCAACATGTGTTTGGGAATAGTCATGGTGAACAACGAGTCTGAAACTTACCAACACTATATACCAAGAAACTCTAGAACCAAACATAAAATTAAAAATACTATAGGAGTATTTTATGATACTATATATAATTTATGTGAAAAACTAAAGACCCTTACTGGTAGGTCTATAATTGTTTAGTGTATACGTTAAGGTTATATATAATTAAGATTTCATAGACTTAGAATTTGTGACTCCACTGTAAATCCCGTTCCTTGTTTGGTTGTGGGTTTAGAGTAGGATCACTTATTCGAAGGTCTATTCGATCTTAGTTATATCCAAATTATATACACTACGTGATTATAGGAGAACCCGGTAAGGACCACGCCATAATTTTTTTTCATTAGAGATGCTTCTATTAATCTCATAGATTCGTTAGATACCTCCATTCTCGCACAGACAACATGACCGGATGTCACCACGACAACCCCTACTACCTTACCACAATAGCCAACAGATGAATAGAGGAGAAGATAATCACTTTCAGACGACAAATCCTTGCAGCTGAAACTAGAACAATCATAACAGGACAAGGAACGAAGGAAGCCACTCACGAGATGTGTGAAGTGGCAGGACACCTTGTGTATCATTTTGATATATGATAGACTAGTATAGTCTAGTGAGTTAGTGACTATACTACTCACACTACGTGGTAGACTTATTACATCTTTCATCGCAACTAGTAGTAGTAAATCAATCAAGATATGCCCTCCCAAAACCCATGAAACCCGACCAACTTGAGAATTTTGACGACTATATTCTATTTTGTTAACTTAACATTTGTACCATACCCACTTCCACTCACTATCACAAAAACATCACAGCGATGTTGGCCGAAACATTGAGAATCATACAGTAAAACGTGAAATTTAAACGTGTATATAAATAGATGAAATACAACTAGCAACGACCATGGTTACTTTCGAACTCGTTTTATACCATACAACAAGAATCATGCCATCACACGGAAGTAACTAGCACACCGGCGCAACACCCGTCCTGCAAATGGACCTCGCCACATTCCAAGCCGCTGTAGCAACCGCTGTAGCAGTCGCTGTGACAGCCACCACGACACAACTTAACGCTAACAATACGAAGGGAAATAAGAACAGTGCCGACAATTCCAATCGCAATAACAACCAAGGACATCAGCGAGTGTGCTCCTGCAAGAAGTCCCCAAATCAAGAACCTAAGGACTCCCTCAGAGATTGTAACATCCCATTTTTTCAAGTCCAAAAATATCGATTTTGATATTAGAACATAGAAAAACATTCATAAGAAAATATCATGAAGTCATATCATTTCGTAAAAACCATAATCTCATGTCTGAAAATCATATCATCAAAGTAGTGACAATGTCAGAGTACAATCCCAAGAAATCTCATAATGCGGAATCCAATGTGTGTATGATGTGCAGCTACCGCGCCGACTCCTTCCCCTTCGCTGAAGAGGTACCTAAAACAAAACTGAAAACTGTAAGCTCGAAGCTTAGTGAGTTCCCCCATCGTACCACATACCATACAATCACATAGCATACATACTGCCGGCAATTCTGGGGTGCCCGACCTACCCGGTACGGCCATTCTGGGGTGCCGACCTACCTGGTATGGCCATTCTGGGGTGCCGACCTACCCGTGTCAAGCCATTCTGGGGTGTTGACATACCCGTGTCGAGCCATTCTAGGGTGCTGACCTACCATTCGGTCCTAAAAACTGAACCACGGGGACTATTCCACCCCTACTACTACTATCGCATATATCATAGCATAACCTACTGTCAGACATATCTGGGGTGCCTGACCTACCCTTCGGTCCTAACAACCGAACTTGGGGACTATTCCCCTCCTACTACCGCTATCACATATATCATATCATGCCAGCATATAAACATATCATCACATACTGTCAGACATATCTGGGGTGCCTGACCTACTCTTCGGTCCTAACAACCAAACTCTACTACTATCACATATAACATATCATGCCAGCATATAACATATCAGGTAGTAGCAACCTAGATGATATCACAAAGACAATCATCCAACATTCAACTCCCACTGGTGGGCCGGCATTGTGGGCGTAGACCCATCGCTTAGGAAGGTATCTCACCTCGTAAGGCTGACTGCTGAAATGTTGATTGGGAAATGTCTTACTGCTGCTCCGGCAACTCCCCGACTACAATTCCCATAAAGACACTTAGTCAAACACTACTAACTAATCTTTGGGTAAAGTGACTAATTTACCCCTGGTCACAGTCAAAGCCTTGGTCAAAGTCAACTTCCAGTTGACCTGACTCACCGAGTTGGGCCGCCAACTCGTGGAGTCCCTTTCCTTTCTTTTGACCCCTTCCCGACTCTACTCGTTGAGTTTAGCAACGACTCTACGAGTTCTCCTTCTATAATATCATCGAATGAACATGTCCAGTCTGTGACTCGCCGAGTTGTATGAACAACTCGTCGAGTTCATCTTCAAAAGTTGGGAGATTGCCTTGGACTCGCCGAGTCAGTTCATACACTCGTCGAGTCCTATGATTTCCTGATGATGGCTCTTTCTCGAAACATCACAACACTCCTTGGGACTTTTCTAATCTTCTGCTAACACTCAACTAGGTTCCTTTGGAACCATAACAGAATGGGGACTCAAGCCTCGGACTTGCCGAGTTCCAAGAACACTCGTCGAGTCGATGTTGTCCAAGTCTTATTTTCTCGATTTCTGATGTACAACACTCATCCAAAAGATGGATCTGAGCTTGTAAAATCGATCTACCACATAAAGTTATGAACTTTACGTGCATGCATGGGAGTATAAGCTTAATGGACCCAAAAATGGAGTCTAAAGGGGTGCATGGCCTATCATGGCCATAAAGCTTGCATCTTTATGCCATGCATTCGATTCTAAGACCTAGATCTGAGATATGAATCGATGAAACTGCTTCATCCCTAAAGATTCATGGTTTTTGAGCTCAAAACCATCAATTTGGGTACTTTTAAGATCTATCACATAAAAGGGTCAAGTTAAGAACTTGATTACCAGAAAAGGTGCAAAAAGGAAGATAGCTTCTGGATCTACTTTGCGCCCTTCGAATCTTCAACTTCTCTCTTCTCCTTCTAGCTTCTAGATGCACCAAAAATCCTTCACAATGGTGAGAAACACTCAAGAACACTTATGGGGAAACTAGGGTTTTGGAAAGAACGTTCTGGGGGTGATGGGGGCTGGTTTGGGGCTATAATGACGTTTAAATAGGGTGCAATCCCCCAGATTTAGGGTTTTGTCCAAACAGCGCCTACTCGCCGAGTCAGTCCCCGACTCTTCGACTAGGTCACTTAAACTTCCCGCGGATCCCGTCTCTACTCGACGAGTTGGGCCATCAACTCGTCGAGTCCCAGAGAAAATACATAAACTTCTTAAATAAAATACATACCAGGAATCTAGTGTTACAAATCTCCCCCACTTATTTTAGACTTCGTCCTCGAAGTCTGCTGCTGAATCTGGAAAAAGCTCGAGGTAGTGCTCCCTCATCTCTTCCTCCAGCTCCCAAGTCCATTCCGATCCCTTACGGTGCTGCCATTGCAAATTCACCAGCTCCACCCTCTTGTTCCTCAGATCCTTCGACTTCCGGTCGAGGATCACCACATGCCGCTCAATGTTATTCAGGCTGCCATCCACCTGAATGTCCTCCAAGGGTACCACCGCCGAGTCGTCCACCAGGCACTTTCGTAACTGGGAGACGTGAAACGTGCTGTGGATCTGACTGAGTTCCGCTGGCAGATCCAGCCTATTCGCCACCTTGCCCACCCGGGCTATGACCCTGAAGGGTCCAATATACCTGGGGCCCAGCTTGCCCCGCTTCCTGAATCGGATGACGCCCTTCCATGGCGACACCTTCAGGAGGACCATATCCCCGACCTGGAACTCCAGGTCCGAGCGGCGCTTGTCGGCATAACTTTTCTGCCTACTCTGAGCAGTGTGGAGCCTGCTCCTGACCTGCTGAATCCTCTCTGTCGTCTTGACCACCACTTCGATGGTCCCCATGACCCTCTGGCCCACGTCACCCTAACATATCGGGGTCCTGCACTTCCTCCCGTATAACATCTCAAAGGGAGGACGATCGATACTCGCGTGGTAGTTGTTGTTGTAGGAGAACTCAGCTAATGGGAGATAGGTATCCCAACTACCACCAAAGTCTAGAACACATGCCCACAGCATATCCTCCACGGTCTGGATGGTCCGCTCGCTCTATCCATCCGTCTGCGGGTGAAAGGCGGTGCTAAAGTGTAGATGTGTACCCAACTCGTCGTGGAATTTCTTCCAAAATCTGGAAGTAAACCGCACATCTATGTCGGAAATCACGGAGACTGGCATTCCATGCCGAGCCACCCCCTCTAGAATCTAGATGTCGGCCAGCTTCTCGGCCGATATACTCTCCTGGATCGGTATGAAATGCGCACTCTTGGTCAATCGATCCCCGATGACCCATATGGAATCCACTCCCCGCGCGGTCCTGGGAATTTTGGTGATGAAATCCATGGTAATATCTTCCAATTTCCACATGGGAATATCTAACGGCTGCATCTTGCGGTGTGGCCTCTGGTGCTCGGCCTTGACCTTCCTGCAGGTCAAGCACCACTCCACATACCATGCTACATCCTGCTTCATGCAGGGCCACCAATAGTCAAGACGAAGATCTCTATACATCTCCGTCGCTCCGGGATGGATAGAAAACCTGGATTTATGTGCCTCCTCCATCAATATCTGGCGCACGGCTCCATGATAGCGGACGCACACCCTACGGTGAAGAGTCAATAACCCTCGTTTATCATAGTCGAAGGAGGAAACCTGACCCACTATACGCTCTCTCTTCCGATGTTCCTCCGTCATAGCCTCCTGCTGGTCCTCCCGGATCTGCTCCAACAGTGGAGTCACTACTGTCATCCACATGCAAATGTCTCTGATCGGCGCTGCCTTACCGCTAAGCGTGTCGGCCACCACATTGGCCTTCCCCAGGTGGTAAAGGATCTCACAATCATAATCCTTCACCACATCTAACCACTGACGCTGCCTCATGTTCAGATTCGGCTGATGCATGAGGTATCTCAGAATCTTATGGTCCGTGTAAATGGTACATCAAACCCCATAGAGATAGTGTTGCCAAAACTTGAGGGCGAAGACGACCGCCCCCAACTCCAAATCGTGCGTCGGGTAGTTCGCCTCGAGGGGCTTCAACAGCCTCGAGGCGTAGGCGATGACATGCCCTCTCTGTATTGGTACTGCGCCCAAGCCCGAAATAGACGTGTTGCAGTATACTACAAAATCGTCCATGCCCTCTGGCAGGGCTAAGATCGGCGCCTCGCACAATCTCTTCCTCAGTGTCTCGAACGCTGCCTGCTGCTCAGGCCCACAAATGAAAAACTACAGCCTTCTTCGTTAGCCGAGTCAAAGGTACGAATATCTTGGAGAAATCCTGGATGAATCTCCGATAATAGTCGGCTAATCCCAGATAACTCCGAATCTCAGATGGAGACTTCGGAACCTACCATCTCATCACGGCCTCCACCTTGGCTGGATCGACCAGAATACCGTTCTGGTTGACAAGGTGCCCAAGAAACTGCACCTCGCGCAACCAGAACTCACACTTGGAGAACTTGGCGTACAAGCTCTCCCTCCTCAGAGTATCCAAAACCTCTCGCAGATGCTCCTCATGCTGCTCCTGCGTCTTGGAGTAGACCAGGATATCATCAATAAAAACTATCACAGACCAATCCATCATCGGTCTGCACACGCGGTTCATGAGGTCCATGAACGCGGCAGGAGCATTGGTGAGCCCTAAGGGCATCACCACGAACTCGTAGTTGCCATAGCGAGTCCGAAAAGCAGTCTTTTGTACATCCTCATCCCTGACTCGCATCTGATGGTAGCCTGATCGCAAGTCTATCTTGCAAAACCAAGATGCTCCCCGGAGCTGGTCGAACAAATCATCTATCCTCGGGAGTGGGTAACGATTCTTCACTGTTACCTTGTTCAGCTCCAGGTAATCTATACACATGCGATGCGACCCGTCCTTCTTCTTGACAAACAGAATCGGGGCTCACCAAGGCGAGCTACTCGGCCTGATGAATCCCTTGTCTAGCAGCTCCTGCAGCTGCGTAGACAACTCCTGCATCTCGGGAGGAGCCAACCGATATGGTGCCTTGGCTATCGGAGCCGCGCCAGGGACTAGGTCGATCCTGAACTCCGCCTCGCGCTCCGGAGGTATCCCAGGAAGCTCCTCTGGGAACACATCTGCGTAGTCCCGCACCACCGGAACATCGCTCACCGTCGCCTTACCCGCCTCCCGGGTATCCATGACATAGGCGACATACCCAGCACATCCCTGCTGTAGGTAGCGCCTAGCCCTCGCTGCTGAACATAATATGGATCCACGTTGTGGCCTCTCGCCGTGGATCACCAACTCTCCCCCACTTGGGGTCCTTACTCGCACTAACAGCTGTGCGCAGTCCATCACCACCCCATTAGGGCTCAACCAATCCATGCCTATAATCACCTTGTTCCCACGCAACGGAATGAGAACCAAGTATACCAGGTAGCGCTCCTCGAATAGCCTCAGAACACAATCTCTGAAAACTGTTGATGCTCGCACCGATCGGTCATCGGCAATCTCAACCTCTAAAGGGCAATCCAACACGCCCGTAGACCTAGGGAACCTCTTGCTAAGTGCAAGAGAAACAAAGGATCGAGTGGCACCTGAATCGAACAACACCTGAACAGGGATACCGTTCACATGGAACGATACTAAACGTGTATACACATAACAAATCAATATCATACGCATCATATAAATAAAAACCAGGGAGAAGGAATCATACCCGTCACCACATCGGGTGTGGAGCGTGCCTCCTTGGTAGTCAACTGGAAGGCCTGGCTCCTCACCACTGGAGCCTCTGTCTTGCCCTGCCGGCCTTCCGTAATCCGCAGGATCGTTGGAGCTGGCGCCTTCACTGGCGCTGCTGCTGTCAACTGGGGGCAATTGGCCTTCTTATGGCCCCTCTGGTTGTAGTGGAAACCCAGCAACTCGGATGTCTGAATAGTGGGTGCAGGGGCGGTACAATCCCTGCTGAAGTGCCCCGTCTTGCCGCACTTGTAGCAGCCCGACGATCCCATCCTACAAGCCCCCTCGTGTGGCCTGCCGCATTTCCTGTAGCGGCCCTGTCCCGACTGGCCTTTCGGCCTAGTGTCTGATCCCTTGGGCTTCTTCCCCGAAGCCCCAGTCATCTGTCCCTCCTCTCCTTTCCTCTTACGAATATGCTCCAAATCAATCTCTCTCTCCCTTGCCCTAGTAATCATGGAATCCAGGGTAGGACAAGCTGAAAAACTGACATGCTCCCGAATATCGGCTCGTAGCATGTCGTGATAGCGGGTCCTCCTCATATCCTCATCTCCCGCATACTGGGGCACCAATAAAGCCCTCTCTCGGAACTTGGCGGTGATCTCCGCCACTGTCTCGGTCGTCTGCCTCATATCCAAGAACTCCCGGGCCAATTGCTGGAGCTCCACAGCGGGTGCAAACTCAGCCCTGAACCGGGTCACGAAATCCGGCCATGTCATAGCCTCAATAGCCGAGGCTCCCAGAGAGTCACCAATCGACTCCCACCAATCCCTGGCCCCGTCCCTCAAGCATCCCGCCGCATATCGTAACCTCGACCCCTCGGGGCAGAAGCTAGTCAACTGTGTAGACTCAATGTCTGCAATCCATCGCCTGGCAGCAATGGGGTCCTTCACGCCATGGAAATCCAGCGCACCACTGCCCCTGAAGTCCTTAAAGGACAGTGTGTGTGATCCTGACTGGCTGGTCGCCATGTCACTCCTGAACGCCCTGAGACGATCCTCCATCAACTCTACTATCCCTTCCTTGATCGACCCAAAGATAACCGAGGTCGCATCAAGGATGCCTCTAGTGATCTCTGACGCGATGAACTTGCGTAGCCTCTCATCCACTGGCTCGGAACCTGAACCCGAACCCGATCCCGCTCCTGAACTGCCAACTGCTGGCCTAGAGGGTAGTACCACCATTCTGAAAACACATAATGAAAACCGTCATAAATACTGATATCACTAGAGGGATCACATCTACCACAAGCTTCCTGGTCTTGTCTCGGCCTTCCTCGATTCGAGTACGGATCCTCTGCTTCCGGTAGTACGGGCCCATACTACCTTCCACATCTATCCATAATTTCCTCAAGAACTGCCTTGACTCCACCAAGTCCCTTCTACTGCTACTGATCTCTGCTACTCTCTTCCTACGCTTTCCCTAGGGTAATCACAAACCCAAACTCAGTCCTCAGCTACTGAAGGTATCCTTATGATGCCAATTAGCCACTACCTGAATACCATCACATGTGACGAGGCTCAGATAATCCTTCGAGTAAAGGACTCGTCCCTACAACGGTTAGACTCAAACAAGAGCTGCGCAATCGGGCCAAATCTAGCACTCTCAGATTATTCAACCCTGATCACATTTGACTTAACGTATTCACCTAATGGCTAACTCCTATCACTCAGAGTCCCACAAAGCACAAAGCAAGTAGCAATATATACGAAGGGAAACCTACCACATAATCCAATCATACTGCTCTATCCTCTACTCAGGAATCTATACTAGCATGCAATTCATAAGGCTCATACACATATAATAGGCACATAAGGCATCCTCCTAGATCCTTAGTCCTAATCTAGCATGCAGTTCTAATAAGCATATCATAACATAACTTGCATGGGTATTTTGGGGTACTTACTTGAGCTCGGCCGGTCGCGCACATCACACACCTTGTTCTTTCTCAAAACTCTTTAACTTAGGTTTTAGAAACCATTTTTCTTTGTAAAAATCTTTTAATCCCTCGGTTTGAGACCAGACACTCCCGAGGGTGTGTCCGCATCCCTCAAACCAGGGCTCTGATACCAACTTGTAACATCTCATTTTTTTCAAGTCCAAAAATTTCGATTTTGATATAACAACATAGAAAAACATTCATAAGAAAATATCATGAAGTCATATCATTTCGTAAAAACCATAATCTCATGTCTGAAAATCATATCAAAAAAGTAGTGACAATGTCAGAGTACAATCCCAAGAAATCTCATAATGCGGAATCCAATGTGTGTATGATGTGCAGCTACCGCGCCGGCTCCTTCCCCTTCGCTGAAGAGGTACCTGAAACAAAACTGAAAACTGTAAGCTCGAAGCTTAGTAAGTTCCCCCATCGTACCACATACCATACAATCACATAGCATACATACTGCCGGCAATTCTGGGGTGCCCGACCTACCCGGTACGGCCATTCTGGGGTGCCGACCTACCTGGTATTGCCATTCTGGGGTGCCGACGTACCCGTGTCAAGCCATTCTGGGGTGTTGACATACCCGTGTCGAGCCATTCTGGGGTGCTGACCTACCATTCGGTCTTATAAACCGAACCACGGGGACTATTCCACCCCCTACTACTACTATCACATATATCATAGCATAACCTACTGTCAGACATATTTGGGGTGCCTGACCTACCCTTCGGTCCTAACAACCGAACTTGGGGACTATTCCCCTCCTACTACCGCTATCAAATATATCATATCATGCCAGCATATAAACATATCATCACATACTGTCAGACATATCTGGGGTGCCTGACCTACTCTTCGATCCTAACAACCGAACTCTACTACTATCACATATAACATATCATGGCAGCATATAACATATCAGGTAGTAGCAACCTAGATGATATCACAAAGACAATCATCAACATTCAACTCCCACTGGTGGGCCGACATTGTGGGCGTAGACCCATCGCTTAGGAAGGTAACTCAACTCGTAAGGCTGACTGCTGAAATGCTGATCGGGAAATGTCTTACTGCTGCTCCGGCGACTCCCCGACTACAATTCCCATAATGACACTTAGTCAAACACTACTAACTAATCTTTGGGTAAAGTGACTAATTTACCCCTGGTCACAGTCAAAGCCTTGGTCAAAGTCAACTTCCAGTTGACCTGACTCGCCGAGTTGGGCCGCCAACTCGTCGAGTCCCTTTCCTTTCTTTTGACCCCTTCCCGACTCTACTCGTCGAGTTTAGCAACGACTCGACGAGTTCTCCTTCTATAATATCATCGAATGAACCTTCATCTGGCTCGCCGAGTTGTATGAACAACTCGTCGAGTTCACCTTCATCCAATGAACATGTCCAGTCTGTGACTCGCCGAGTTGTATGAACAACTCGTCGAGTTCATCTTCAAAAGTTGGAAGATTGCCTTGGACTCGCCGAGTCTGTTCATACACTCGCCGAACCCTATGATTTCCAGATCATGGCTCTTTCTCAAAACGTCACAACACTCCTTGGGACTATTCTAATCTTCTGCTAACACTCAACTGGGTTCCTTTGGAACCATAACAGAATAGGGACTCAAGCCTCGGACTCGCCGAGTTCCAAGAACACTCGTCGAGTCGATGTTGTCCAAGTCTTATTTTCTTGATTTCTGATGTACAACACTCATCCAAAAGATAGATCTGAGCTTCTAAAATCGATCTAGGATGTAAAGTTATGAACTTTACGTGCATGCATGGCAGTATAAGCTTAATGGACCCAAAAATGGAGTCTAAAGGGGTGCATGGCCGATCATGGCCATAAAGCTTGCATCTTTATGCCATGCATTCGATTCTAAGACCTAGATCTGAGATATGAATCGATAAAACTGCTTCATCCCTAAGGATTCGTGGTTTTTGAGCTCAAAACCATCAATTTGGGGACTTTTAAGATCTAACACATAAAAGGGTCAAGTTGAGAACTTGTTTACCAGAAAAGGTGAAAAAAGGAAGATAGCTTCTGGATCTACTTTGCCCCCTTCGAATATTCAACTTCTCTTTTCTCCTTCTAGCTTCTAGATGCACCAAAAATCCTTCACAAAGGTGAGAAACACTCAAGAACACTTATGCGGAAACTAGGGTTTTGGAAAGAACGTTCTGGGGGTGATGGGGGCTGGTTTGGGGCTATAATGACGTTTAAATAGGGTGCAATCCCTCAGATTTAGGGTTTTGTCCAAATAATGCCTACTCGCCGAGTCAGTCCCCGACTCGTCGAGTAGGTCACTTAAGCTTCCCGCGGATCCCGTCTCTACTCGACGAGTTGGGCCATCAACTCGTCGAGTCCCAGAGAAAATACATAAACTTCTTAAATAAAATACATACCAGAAATCCGGTGTTACAAATCTCCCCCACTTATTTTAGACTTCGTCCTCGAAGTCTGCTACTAAATCTGGAAAAAGCTCGGGGTAGTGCTCCCTCATATCTTCCTCCAGCTCCCAAGTCCATTCCGATCCCTTATGGTGCTGCCATTGCACCTTCACCAACTCCACCCTCTTGTTCCTCAGATCCTTCGACTTCCGGTCGAGGATCGCCCCAGGCTGCTCAATGTAATTCAGGCTGTCATCCACCTGAATGGCCTCCAAGGGTACCACCGCCGAGTCGTCCACCAGGAACTTTCATAACTGGGAGACGTGAAACGTGATGTGGATCTGACTGAGTTCCGCTGGCAGATCCAGCCTATTCGCCACTTTGCCCACCCGAGCTATGACCCTGAAGGGTCCAATATACCTGGGGCCCAGCTTGCCCCGCTTCCTGAATCGGATGACGCCCTTCCATGGCGACACCTTCAGGAGGACCATATCCCCGACCTGGAACTCCAGGTCCGAGCAGCACTTGTCGACATAACTTTTCTGCCGACTCTGAGCAGTCTGGAGCCTGCTCCTGACCTGCTGAATCCTCTCTGTCGTCTTGAGCACCACTTCGGTGCTCCCCATGACCCTCCGGCCCACCTCACCCCAACATATCGGGGTCCTGCACTTCCTCCCGTATAACATCTTAAAGGGAGGACGATCGATACTCGCGTGGTAGCTGTTGTTGTAGGAGAACTCAGCTAATGGGAGATAGGTATCCCAACTACCACCGAAGTCTAGCGCACATGCCCGCAGCATATCTGCCAGGGTCTGGATGGTCCGCTCGCTTTGTCCATCCGTATGGGGGTGAAAGGCGGTGCTAAAGTGTAGACGAGTACCTAACTCGTCGTGGAATTTCTTCCAAAATCTAGAAGTAAACCGCACATCTCTGTCGGAAATCACGGAGACAGGCACTCCATGCCGAGCCACCTCCTCTCAAATGTAGATTTCGGCCAGCTTCTCGGCCGATATACTCTCCTGGATCGGTATGATATGGGCACTCTTGGTCAATCGATCCACAATGACCCATATGGAATCCACTCCCCGCGCGGTCCTGGGAAGTTTGGTGATGAAATCCATGGTAATATCTTCCCATTTCCACATGGGAATATCTAACGGCTGCATCTTGCCGTTTGGCCTCTGGTGCTTGGCCTTGACCTTCCTGCAGGTCAAGCACCGATCCACATACCATGCTACATCCCGCTTCATGCAGGGTCACCAATAGTCAAGACGAATTTCTCTATACATGTTCATCGCTCCGGGATGGATAGAAAACCTGGATTTGTGCGCTTCCTCCATCAATATCTGATGCACATCTCCATGATAGGGGACCCACACCCTACGGTGAAGAGTTAATAACCGTCGGCTATCATAGTCGAATGAGGAAACTTGACCCACTATACGCTCGCTCTTCCGATGTTCCTCCTTCATAGCCTCCTGCTGGGCCTCCCAGATCTGCTCCAACAGTGGACTCACTACTGTCATCCGCATGCAAATGTCTCTGATCGGCGCTGCCTTACGGCTAAGCGCTTCGGCCACCACATTGGCCTTCCCCGGGTGGTAAGGGATCTCACAATCATAATCCTTCACCACATCTAACCACCGACGCTGCCTCATGTTCAGATTTCGGCTGATCCATGAGGTATCTCAGACTCTTATGGTCCGTGTAAATGGTACATCGAATCCCATAGAGATAGTGTTGCCAAATCTTGAGGGCGAATACGACCGCCCCCAACTCCAAATCGTGCGTCAGGTAGTTCGCCTCGTGGGGCTTCAACTGCCTCGAGGCGTAGGCGATGACATGCCCTCTCTGCATCAGTACTGCGTCCAAGCCCGAAATAGACGTGTCGCAGTATACTACAAAATCCTCCACGCCCTCTGGCAGGGCTAAGATCGGCGCCTCGCACAATCTCTTTCTCAGTGTCTCGAACGCTGCCAGCTGTTCAGGCCCCCAAAGAAAGACTACGACCTCCTTCCTTAGTCGAGTCAAAGGTACGGCTATTTTGGAGAAATCCTGGATGAATCTCCGTTAATAGCCGGCTAATCCCAGGAAACTCCGAATCTCAGATGGACACTTCGGAACCTCCCATCTCATCACGGCCTCCACTTTGGCCGGATCGACCAGAATATCGTTCAGGTTGACAAGGTGCCCAAGAAACTGCACCTCGTGCAACCAGAACTCACACTTGGAGAACTTGGCGTACAAGCTCTCCCTCCTCAGAGTATCCAAAACCTCTCGCAGATGCTCCTCATGCTGCTCCTGCGTCTTGGAGTAGACCAGGATATCATCAATAAAAACTATCACAGACCGATCCAGCATCGGTCTGCACACGTGGTTCATGTGGTCCATGAATGCGGCAGGAGCATTGGTGAGCCCGAAGGGCATCACCACGAACTCGTAGTGGCCGTAGCGAGTCCGAAAAGCAGTCTTCTTTACATCCTCATCCCTGACTCGCATCTGATGGTAGCCTGATCGCAAGTCTATCTTGGAAAACCAAGATGCTCCCCGAAGCTGGTCGAACAAATCATCTATCCTTGGGAGTGGGTAACGATTCTTCACCGTTACCTTGTTCAGCTCCCGGTAATCTATATACATGTGATGCGACCCGTCCTTCTTCTAGACAAATAGAATTGGGGCTCCCTAAGGCGAGCTACTCGGCCTGATGAATCCCTTGTCTAGCAGCTCCTGCAGCTGCGTAGACAACTCCTGCATCTCGGGAGGAGCCAACCGATATGGTGCCTTGGCTATCGGAGCCGCACTAGGGACTAGGTCGATCCTGAACTCCATCTGCCGCTCCAGAGGTATCCCAGGAAGCTCTTCTGGGAACACATCTGTGTAGTCCCGCACCACCGGAACATCGCTCATCGTCGCCTGACCCGCCTCCCGGGTATCCATAACATAGGCGACATACCCAGCACAACCCTGCTTTAGGCAGCGCCTAGCCCTCGCTGCTGAACATAATATGGGTCCACGTTGTGGCCTCTTACCGTGGATCACCAACTCTCCCCCACTTGGGGTCCTGACTCACACTAACTGCTGTGCACAGTCTATCACCACCCCATTAGGGCTCAACCAATCCATGCCTATAATCACCTTGTTCCCACGCAACGGAATGGGAACCAAGTCTACCAGGTAGCGCTCCTCGAATAGCCTCAGAACACAATCTCTGAAAACTGCTGATGCTCGCACTGATCGGTCATTGGCAATCTCAACCTCTAAAGGGCAATCCAACATGCCCGCAGACTCAGGGAACCTCTTGCTAAGTGCAAGAGAAACAAAGGATCGAGTGGCACCTGAATCGAACAACACCTGAACTGGGATACCGTTCACATGGAACGATCCTAAACGTATATAGACATAACAAATCAATATCATACACATCATATAAATAAAAACCAGGGAGAAGGAATCATACCCATCACCACATCGGGTGCGGCGCGTGCCTCCTCGGTAGTCAACTGGAAGGCCCGACTCCTCACCACTGGACCCTCTGCCTTGCCCTGCCGGCCATCCGTAATCCGCATGGTCGTTGGAGCTGGCGCCTTCACTGGCGTTGCTGCTGTCAACTGGGGGCGATTGGCCTTCTTATGGCCCCTCTAGTTGCAGTGGAAACACAGCAACTCGGATGTCTGAATAGTGGGTGCAGGGGCGGTACAATCCCTACTGAAGTTCCCCGTCTTGCCGCACTTGTAGCAGCCCGATGATCCCAACCTACAAGCCCCCTCATGTGCGAGTTTCATCTTCACGCATGAGCTGAGCAGCTGCATCTCTTACGATTGTTCTTACAGGAACATGTGGACCTTCAGTGACGGATCTCCATATTTCTTCACCTTTATCTTTGGCAATTAGAAATCTTTCCATTCTAACTTTCCAGTGATCATATTCTTCCACAACTAGTAATAGGGCACGTGTAGGGCCACCCACACTATTTGCAATTTGCATTGAAATCATTTGTTGAGAATTAGAAGCAGCCATTGAAGTTAAGATATCTTCAAGCTAAAGTGGTATATAGAAGAACTTTTATCCTTGACACAGAAATGGTTGAAACACCAAGGTAATTTCAAACAAACTATAATCTGATCTTTATGGATTCAAAGGATAACCACTCAAGCTCTGATACCAATTGTGAGAACAAGATCGATGTGCAGGGACAAGGTTTGAAAACTCAAACCTTGAATGAATACTTAAGATCAATGTTTGCTTACTAATAGATGTTCAAGTCAAGGTTAGAAATACCAGTCAAGTCTTAGATAAAATGTTCAACAAACAATCAAGCCATTAAATGAAGAATAATAGTAAATGATCAAGGTAAAGCTAATAAATGATGAGCAAGAAGAATGTTTTGAATATGCTTGGAGTAAAGGCTAAAAAGTGAGTAAAAGATCCATTGTTGACTTGTATTGAATGCTCCTATTTATAGGAGTGAATGTTACAGCGAATTAACCCAAGTGTTTACATAAGACCAGACAAAAGACATAAGTCTGACATTCTGATTGTCCTAATACAACTTTAGACTAAGTCCTATGAAACGTTACATCAAATACAAGACAAAAGTAATAAATGCACAAAGGACAAAATGACTTCATTCCGGACAAGTATTATTCTGGACATGAAAGTTGGATCCGGATCAGCATGCATTCCGGACATGAGGATCAGCTCCGGAATGCCTTCATTCTTCTTTCCTTCTTATTTGGGCCGGACAGGTTCCGGACAACTCTTCATTTCGAAATTCACCCACTTCGGAATAAGGAGTTAGGATTGCTATAGGTTCACTTTCAGGTTCCAACAGAAAGTCCTAGACCAAGAGAAAGGGCCGTCCGACTCAAGGAACCGCCAAAAGACAAAATATAGTGGCAGCCCACCCTATCACTGTCCTGGCCACTCCAGCACCAGCAAAGCGATATGTTGGAACCCTACCCGAATGCAACAAGTGCAACTATCATCACCGTTGAGCCTGCCAAGTGATGCATTGCGAGAATTGCAACAAAAATGGACATACCACCCGTTTCTGTAGGACACTGACCCCACAAACCATTCAAACAACAAATGTCGGAGTAAACCGAATTTTCTACAGATGTGGTGAAGCAGGGCATTTCAAGAGGGAGTGTCCGGAATCAAGGAATGCCAGAAACATGGACAGAGTTCTAACAATGAAGCATGGGGAGACCGTGAATGATCCGACCATGGTGACCTATACGTTTCTCCTCAGTCACTCATATATATGCATACTTTGCGTTAGCAGTATGAAGAGGAATTCATGAATCACCAATTTAAAAACATATTCAGATAAAAGCTACAAACACTCAACGAAACAATCATAGTAGAATTATCAAATAATGAAACCGAAAGCACTAAGGGTATATACGTAGTATGCACTCTAACACTGAAACAACCAATTCTTTCAAATCGACCTAATATGATAGGGAACTTCGACGTGATCACCGATATATTTTTAGTTAATCTTCACAATGCCAATATCATGAGTTACGAAAAAGTCGTTAGCCTAGACCTGCCAAGTAGCGAGCCCCTCGTCAATTATAGCGACAAACCCGACACAATCCTTCAAAAAATCTCTTATGTCGAGACTCAGAACTATTTACACAAGAGGTACCATGCCTTCCTAGCCTACGCAGTAGATGAGAAACAGGAAGTGTAAAACATCTAAGATGTTCCAGAAGTTCGTAAACTTCCCAATGTATTCCCAGCAGACCTCTCGGTAATATCACTCGTACAGCAAGTCAAGTTCAAGAATCAACCTAAAACGCAGTAGATATGGACAAAGTAGTTAAAATTACCTGTTGGGTTTTGAGCATACTACAACATCCTATGGTGCACATACAACCCTAAATACCTTGGATCTATGTTTTCTCTATTATACATGCAAATGGTTTCCAAGGCATTAAACCTATAACTAGCATGCATTTGACATAAACCATATAATATACTAGTTAGGGAAACATACCTTTTATGTGGCTTGAAGTCTTGATGTATTTGGCCTTAAGAGCTTAGCACCAATAGTATGAAATGCCTCAAATGGAATCACAACACACCTAGGACAAAGGTGGCTCTTGAGAGAGAATTCCATGCACCAAAACACCTCCATATTTCTCTAAGAAAAGAAGTGGTGATTTTGGCTATGGAGTAACCTATTTATATGTAGGATTCCAAGGGTCATGGGTATAACCCATAATCCATACCCATGGGTTTTATGATCCATGGTTCATGTGGCCCAACTCTTTATGTATCCATACATAAACTTGGTCCAACATGGATCATAAGCCCAACACATATAAATATAACTAATTATCATAATTAGTCCCCATAGATTTAATTAGTCTCTTTTGATCACTAAATTAATTCCAAATTAATTCTTGATCGATACTAATTAAAACATATGATTTCATATTAATATATTATAACTTATAATATATTAATAAACCATAAATAACCTTCTCTCAAAAGTCCATCCTAACAAATTGTCCTGATGATATACAACCCAAATGGACCATGCTACTCTCGGGTCAAGTACATACCAATAATAGTTATGGGCTTAGACATCTAATCCAACAGTCTCCCACTTGGATAAGTCTAAAACTATTATTGCAAGTACGACTTCATAACCCGACTAGCAATCGTAGCTCTTAAAGCCGCTGTCGAACTCTGAACAAATCAATGACGCGTCCATTAGATAAGGGATCATATATTCCTCCATTCTAGATATCATATGGATTGAGACATGGATTATAATCATTCTCTCTGTCCATTTGTTGTTTCCCGATTTTCGATTTATGATGACTGACTGATTGAACAAATCAAATCAGTCTTGGCTTGGCCAAGCACTCACATGTGTCATCGCTAAATCATCGAGGGGCCTACGGATATCGCTTTTATCCCGAAGGTAAAAGAGAATGGATAAACTTCGACTCATATGGCTTGTTCTACTACTTGTTGAATCATACACAAAGGCACGTTTTATAACATCGAGTTACCAAATGCGTTTTCGTGCAATCAATGTATAACCAACTCATAGTAACAACTCATATCTCTAGGTTTGAAGAATATAAGATATTATCGTCTCATGATCACTCGTGATAAAATCCATGAAGTGATTCAAATGAGCGCGGGTTGAATCCAATACTCAGAACTTATGAGCACTCATGAGTGTTGTAGCACCACTTTGTCCACCAACTTGGACCTCTACAAACCAACCCATGACAGTCTTGATTCATATCTACTTCCAACATATGACCGACTGTGGATGGTTTGAATAACTTAATCATTTAGGAAGAGCGACTTAGTTATTCTGGAAGTCAAAACATGCAAAGTGAAACACAAGAATAAATTAATCAAATATGGTATCAAACCCTATGAATATAAATAAACACTTTTATTTATCGCCATACTGATTACTCATTATTCATTGTTTCGGTTTTATCAACTTTATACTTGAATTAAAAACACTAGTTGTCCCATTCTCCGAGCATGTACACTATGTTTTTCTTAAACAATAGCTTTGCCATACACCAAGTATGCACTCTATGTTTGTCTATGATCCTTACTTTGTGAAATAAACCAATTGAACATAATTTCAATGATTCTAATTTCACACTCCCAAATCCTTCTCGAAAAATGTGAGAATTTCAAATTCCTATCATTTATCGAAATCTGTTTAGATTTTAAACTTATGTGCACTGACCCTCCTGTAATGAATGTGTACAAAGTCACAAAGACTTGTCAACAGTCATTATAAGCTATTCCAATGGAGATCAACTCCATGGAAACTAAGTCTCATATTCAAAGTACATTGCTGTGGACATGCTTCTTGCATTAAGTTTTCTAATCTTACACAGATAACTTCCACCTATGGAGATAACTCCATATTTTCATTTTGACTATCACTTCTGAATAAGAGATGCCTCTTTTCAGAATATGTCAATATGGTCTTTCCAAAATTAGCACTATACTTCCAACTGTCCCTGAGCAACCAATCTTTGGTAAACCTCATATTGTCCTCGACAATTGCTTAATCATTTTAGTCATATCCAATTCTAGACCTTTTCCCTTCTTAATGCCTCTGGGCATTTGGAAAAATTTAGAAATGACAAATATTATAGCACATGCAATCGATCCTGTACCCAAAGCAAATGGTACACGATTCATGATGTCTCACATAAAGACATGATTCTAGACCAGTCTTTTGCTACAATATTTTTATTTGCCATGTTTTCAAAATTTGACTATGAAGAGGGATGCCGTAATCATAATCGAATTTTGAGAACGCAATATATAGAATTTCCTTAAGTTGAACCAATCCAACACGAAATTCATATATATATTCTTGACTAAAGATGATTAAGGTCTCAATCTAAGCCTTTAGAACTGAAATGAAGTATATCCTCTCCCTTAATTATAGCAAAACAACTTTTTCAATCCCTGCAGCCTCACGAATTGAAACTTTTGTTTTCTATAATTAACATTTCTAACTTGCAACACTAACAATAATTATCATGCTCCCACTAACATGATGATTATTAGCATAACACTTATGCTCCCACTAGCTTTGACATGTACTCATAAATCAGCTGGACTTCTAGAAATCAATACTTTATTGACTTTCTTACCAAAGTTCAGATTTCTGATACGAGATGCTTTGATAAAACTTTATCAAAATCATACACCTTTCCTTAGATAGCATGCATGTGTGTCTAAACAATTTTAGAACTATGAAAAGGGATGTCGTAATCATAGTCTCAATTGTTTAGACCTTTTGCCATCTGCTTCAAATCTACTTGGTGGAAGTGTTTCCTCACCATCATTTTCATGAATCGGAGAGAAACCTTATGACCCTTAGATTTTATGGTGTATGTGTTCTTATCCATGTGAATCGTCAAAACCATAGTCACAAGACAAGGATACTGACAAATCCAAACTCATATGGACTGAACTTATGCAATCTTAACTTCTTGCCACCTGGCAGTACAGGGCCTGCCATTGCATCCAAGTTGTTATGCAACCAATTGAGAACTTTCAGAACTCCTATGAAAAACCAACTTTAACTGGAATGGGCACAAAATATGTCAACACGATAGGTTATAAACCTCAAGTCGTGTGCTAGTGAAGAACCTCAGGTTTTATTCTTGATTAGTTCTTGAAATTCTTTTTAGGATCTTTAAGACTCCCACTATCCTCTTGACATATAAGACTATCTTGCCAAATATTCAAGAGATAGTGCGGATTCTTTATCAAGACAAACACTTCACACAATTGGCATTAGTTGGTCTTTGTTTTATCCAAAACATCACAACTTACCAATTTCAAATGTACAAGAGTAGGACACTTTTACTCTTACATTTGACAAGTGTTTTAAACCTTTCTTTAAGATATGTCACTCAAGTTACAATCTTGGAGTATGACTCTAAGAATTGTTTTGGAACGAAGTATGACTCATCTTCCTGATCTAACCATTTCAACAATTCATGACTCCTCTTCTTAGTCATAAGAATGCACTAAGATGACCTTTAGAGGACTAATTGTGATATGATTTCTAAATCATTAAGATGATCACAAACATGTAAGATGATCACAAACATGATACTAAAGTACTCTCCCATCTTTTCAGATTTGAGAAACTTTTATCTTTCTGCCTAATTTGATTCTTCCCATTCGTTCTGCCATACATTGAGACTTTTCCAATGTTTCAGAATTATACATAAACTTGTAAGTATAACCATATTTACTAAACTTTAGTAAATCAAATAGTCTTAACGAGCTTTGTGGTGGACATGACCAGTGCACAAGAATGTGTACTCGATCCCTTTAGTCCTTCACTTGACTCACACATCCATGTGAACAAGTAATTAGTCTTGATTTTCCAATGCTTGAAAGTTCTCATTCATCATACTATTCAACTTGCATGATTCCAAGTTTCGGTCCAATTGAAACTTGGGTGATAAGGAACTTTCCTGATTTGGTAAATTTAGACACTACCACAAATGAAAGAATCAAATCCATTTTCCAATATTGTTGTCAGTGGAATCATATAAGCAACAATTTTCCACAAATGCCATTGTAAGGATACTTCAAATAAATAAAATTAAACAATTTTCTTTTATTTTAAAACTTTGCGGAAAAACTTATCCTTACAATCCACATGGAAAATTGTTGTTATCTATTTCTTAGCAATATATCATAACTTCTTAAGCAACTGCTCAAAATTATGATGCGATCGAAATCCACCTTCACGATCAGAATCAGCATATACTTCCTTTAAGATTTCTCTCTATTCTTTGATTCTTAAAACATCAACATGTGACCCAGTCACATCATGTAATGAGGATCTCAGAATAGAACTTAACAGAGTTAGATAATGGGCTCTACCTGATGTAGAGTCAAACTTATTGAGTTTAACATCCTTAGGTAAATTTGGCAGCTTTGCAATCAACGCCCATTCCTTTGGCAAAATAAACATATGGACCCTTTGGTAATGGGACTATCTCAGACTTAGCCTTTCTCTTTACCATTTGGTCAATCGGGTTGACTATGGCCAATCCCTTTCCATTGGGAAGAGAATGCTTTTTCTGGATTTCCAGTGTCACCATTGTCACTGTCCATAAATTTTTTTGGAAGTTGATCTTCTAATCAAATTTGCTTTACTATCGTTCCAAATCATTGCTGATTCAGCAGCACCAAGCAAATAGATATGATCATTAAGGTTCATGTCATAGTCTGTTTCATAGTAGTCCCAAAGGAACTCACTATGTGACTTAGAAAGTGATTGAACATCCAACTTTCTCAAGACTTTGACACCTAACTCTCCCGGCTTGTCAATATGTGACTTCATCTCTAAGATGTGATCACACATAGACCTTGCTTGCCATTAGGGCTTGAGTGACCTTGAACTTGTGGGTTAGGGAGAATAATTGGAGGAGGTGGAGGAAGAGAAGTATGACTTCCATGAGCCAAACTCGGGAAGTCATATTCATTAGGAAAGCTTGGTTTGGGAAGATCATTGTTGTCTAAACCAGACATCAACAATGGGAGAAATTCACGTAAAGTTAATTTAAGTCCTTAATATAACACCCAATATGATATATTAAGGCTAGGACCCAACAAACTATTTTATAACTTGGAAGAGGGATGTCGTAATCCAAGCTATAAAATATTTGAAGGTAAGTGAATGACGATTCACCAATTTCCACCAAGATAAATGAAATGTACTATTAGGTTTTAATTGGTTTTGAAACTCCTAGATTCTTTTGAGATTCATTGAACTTTTCAATGGCATGCTTCAATCTCGAGTGTGCACTTCAGGTTTTGTGACTGGGATGCCGAGGATCACAAAACAAGGTGTGAAGTAACCATGCAAATATACTTGGTACCCTTAATATTTACCCCTCAATCGATGTGTCGGTTAACCACACACGCTCCAACAATACTATGATAAACATTAAGTTACCCTTTGCCTACCTTGTTAAGTCCAGGTTAGTGTGTCGGTTAACCACACACGCTCCACTAACAGCTTAAACAAAGTGCAAAGTGTAATTTCATGGATTAGCACCTTATTCACATTTTCCTAAGTAACTAAGATTGGGAATTTATAAGTGTTTAGTTACTTAGTATTTATCATTATACTTATAATGAAGGGAGAATTATAGTCCTTGTCCTACTTGTTCGGCTAACGACCCTCCACCAGTCAAGGAAGCGGTGAGTGAGAGTGGACACCTTATACCCCCCTTATAGACCGGCTTCGTGAATGAGGCCTACTAATGGTAAGACGACTTTATCTTATACATATCTATATAATTAAAATTATAATAATAGTATAAGGGTTGAATTTTAAACTTTTAAAATTCTAAGGTCTAGTTTGGAATTAAAGTATACATGGGGGGTAACTTTACAAATTCCTAAAAACTTGAGGACAAGTTTTGAAACCTTTCAAAACTCTTGGATTTTTCATAACTTATGAGTTTAATTAAGGTTTAATGAAAAAAAAAATTCAAGTTCCATAACTTGAGGACAAATTATGGAAGACATTAAATCATTTAATGATGACATTAAAAATAGTGACTCTTCTATTTTCATAACCTATGAGACTTAATGACACTTTAAAAAGAAAAACTCTTCACTTTCCATAACTTGAGGACAAGTTATGGAGTTCATAAAAATCATTAAGATCAAATATTCCAATTAACACAATAATCAAATAATTTTTCTATGATCTAGATTAAACTCATAAGTAAAAATAATTCACATCAACAATTTTTCAAGAAATTAGATAATCATATAAACTAATACAAATCTTGAAACTTTGACAATTATCATTTGAAGAATCTTGGAATTCATAACCTAAAGAGTTAATAAATGAGACATTTCACATCCATAACTTATGGAAGTTTCAAAACTCTTAAGATCATAACTTTAAAAAAAACTTTTGAGTTCCAAAATTTTATGACAAAATTTGTAACTCCTTAAAACCATTTAGATCAAACTTTTAAAATAAATAAAATAATCATATCATTCTATCTTTTAATAAAATGACCTGATTCAACTCTTGTAGTAAAGTGACTCAAATTTTATAAATAATTAGTTTTTCATAAAATCAAGTAATTATCATAAAATTTGACAAACTTGATGTTTTTTTTTCTTTTTTTTTCCTTCAACTTGAAAAAAAATACATTTGCATCAAATATAATAGAAAACAACCCATGGCTCTGATACCACTATTGGGTTTTGAGCATACTACAACATCCTATGGTGCACATACAACCCTAAATACCTTGGATCTATGTTTTCTCTATTATACATGCAAATGGTTTCCAAGGCATTAAACCTATAACTAGCATGCATTTGACATAAACCACATAATATACTAGTTAGGGAAACATACCTTTTATGTGGCTTGAAGTCTTGATGTATTTGGCCGTAAGAGCTTAGCACCAATAGTATGAAATGCCTCAAATGGAATCACAACACACCTAGGACAAAGGTGGCTCTTGAGAGAGAATTCCATGCACCAAAACACCTCCATATTTCTCTAAGAAAAGAAGTGGTGATTTTGGCTATGGAGTAACCTATTTATATGTAGGATTCCAAGGGTCATGGGTATAACCCATAATCCATACCCATGGGTTTTATGATCCATGGTTCATGTGGCCCAACTCTTTATGCATCCATACATAAACTTGGTCCAACATGGATCATAAGCCCAACACATATAAATATAACTAATTATCATAATTAGTCCCCATAGATTTAATTAGTCTCTTTTGATCACTAAATTAATTCCAAATTAATTCTTGATCGATACTAATTAAAACATATGATTTCATATTAATATATTATAACTTATAATATATTAATAAACCATAAATAACCTTCTCTCAAAAGTCCATCCTAACAAATTGTCTTGATGATATGCAACCAAAATGGACCATGCTACTCTCGGGTCAAGTAGATACCAATAATAGTTATGGGCTTAGACATCTAATCCAACATTACCTTCTCACCCAAACTAACCGCACCACTCATGTAGAAACTAAGAACCATGCTGGTAAGTTACCACCACTAGGTGCATACGTAAGGGTGGTATGTAATTAAGATTCTACAGACTTAGGATGTGTGATTCCGCCTTGAATCTTGTTCCTTGTTTGGTTGTGGGCTTAGGGCAGAATCACTTATCCCACTGTCCTTCCAATCTTAATTATATATGATTTGTATACACAAAGCATTGACAGATGAACCTGGTATAAGTCGTACCACGAATCCCAAGACAAAACTGCCCGAGACTGCGGGTGGACACGCTACCGTTTGAGTGATTAACCAAACCCATACACACACCGATCGAAACAATAGATAAATTGGAAAAGCTGACAGGAACATACCACAAGGAAGCAGTGAGACTGCACAGTATACCGCTATTAATTATTACGAATAATGGATAATCGATTCGCCTCGCACTTTTGACAGTCATTACAGAAGTCGTTGAAGACCCAACTCGTCTTGATTATAGCTTACTATCCCTAAAAAAAATAGTCAGAATGAGTGAAACATCCAAACATTAAAAGGTATGTTTCACGTATGTATGATAGACTTGGCAAAGCATGAGACGCTCACCTACCACTGGTTGAGTCCTCTTACAAACAATACCTACCCCCGACACCAATGCCACCCCGAATGAAGAACTATACAGACAAAAGCACATATCACCATTAGGTTGTATTGAAGTTAGGAACTCCAAACAGGCAAACTGACTATAAATACCCTCACTGACCCAGACCTACAAACCCCAACCACCACAGGAACTCGGTAACATACACCCCATCTTCCAAGCATCCAATCTGAAATAGTATCTATCCGACGAGACTCTAGTAATTCTACTCGATGAAGTCGGTGTAAATAAGACTCTACACTTCATAAAAGAACCAATAGAAATCATGAATAGGGAAATCAAGAGAGCGAGACAAAGTCATATTCCAATAGCGAAGGTCCACCGGAACACCATGCGAGGACCCAAATTCACTTGGAAATGAGAAGACCAGATGAAACAAAAGTATCCACATCTTTTCCCTAGTTCATGAGTAACCACTTTAGAACTACTTTCGGGAGGAAATTCCCTCTAACGAGGGGATGATGTGACAACTGGAAAATTTTAGGACAAATGAGGCCTAAACTTTAACCATGTACAAGTGAATTCACAATCGTAATTTTGATTCAATAGAATTTGGAATGCCAAGAGTACATGTTTATATAGGTTAACATATATATATATATATATATATATATATATATATATATATATATATATAATACTTTGGAAAAACCATATTAGGATGAACCTGTGAAGTCTTTACAAGTTAACAAAACATTAAGGAGTCAAAGGAGTCAACACAAGTCAATATAACAAGTCTAAAAGCATGAAATTGTAAACTTATTTAAGGATTTTGGTTTTGAGAATCTTGGAACACTTTAGGACCGAAACGATGTGCTTTTAGGATGCTAGAACCGAAATCTCTAAGCCTTGGATCATTCCATGGCCGAAAACACTAATCTAAGGCCCATTAAGGCCGAAAACTCTTTCTAGGATGGAACCATGACCGAAATCAATATCTTATGTGAGTGTGCATGGAGTTTTCGGCCATATAGGACCGAAATCACATCCCACTTGGCCTAAATCACACAAAAGGTGGCCAAGTGGTGCTACTTGATTGATTAAGTTAGCCTCCGAATGTGATAATTGTGCATTTCAATGTAAACATCAACTCATTGTCACTTCTCTTACACTCTTATCCCTTATTATCTCATATATAATTCACACATATGAAACCATTCTTCATTCACAATTAACTTACTTCACATTTGCTCTCAAATACAAACCCATTTCCATTAAAAGTTTAAAGATCAAACACCTCCCGGAACTTCATTTCTTCAAGCTATTTAATTAAAGAAATCATTGTAAGTTCTTATAAACTAGTGTTATGCAATCATATTTATGTTAGTTCAATATATTTACACATTATTATGTGTTTAAAACCATTAGGATACAACACCCTTCACGTATTCTAAACTCGAAGATTACCGTTTCTATCTCGTTATCTAACCGCAATCACGCTCGAGGTGAGTTCATACCCCTACATTTTTCAAGACTTTTTCTATGTTTCCGGGGGGTGGGGGAATACAAGTAACACACAAGAATATTTACATTAAATCGCAAACATTTAAATACGTTATTTTACCATTCTTATGAAAAGCGTTAAATACACAAAACGATTTTACTACCAATCTCGTATATTTTTATATAAAAACGTAAAGATACGAAAAGCAGTTATAAACATACATTTTCATATTTCTTATAAATATTGTGACAACCCGAAATTTCTATTCTGTACAACCATTCAATTCAATAGAAGTCATAACAGTTTCTGCTAACTTTCAAGCTTTTTGGAATAACTTTGAGTGTTTTTAAGTTAGTACTTCAGGAGATATCAGGAGAGAGGATGTCCTAGGGTTTATTGTGCAACAATAAAGTCCCAAAACTCCAAGATTTTGGAGTTTACGGCCGTAAACCCGAAGGATATAAATATGGCACTTAGCCATTTTAATCACTTTTTCACATTTCAAGATCCAAACTCAATTCTCTCTCAAGTATCATCCAACCTTTCTTCTTGATCTTCAACTATGTAAGTGTTTCTTTCCCTAAAAAGTTGATATCTTGCTTAACCTAGTGATCTAACATGATTCCACCCATGAAATCATTCCAAAAGTGTAGATCTTCAAGTATCACCAAGAACACACACTAGTGTTCTTGGACTTTTAGCACCTTTTCAAGCTTCTACCTAGTAAGTACTCTTACCCTAGTGTATTATAAGACTTGTTACACTTCAAAACATCAAGAAAACACCAAAGAATCAAAAGATCAAAGGTGTTTACTGTCCAAGAACACCTTGGACTGTAAACCCTAACAAAGGGGCCAAAGTGGCCCTAGTCCCTTACCAAGCCTTGGAAACTAGCCTAGACCCTTCCTTGATATGATAGGTACTTGAAAACATCAAAAGGACCATAAACCATTTGGGTTTACGGCCGTAAACCCAAAGACAAATGGTCCAAGGACCGTAAACTCCAGAAAGGAGTGAAATAGTGCCCTAAACACTTCCTAAGGCTTAAACATGAAGTAGGAATGCTTCTTATGATCTTTAAGGCTTCAAAACACAAAATAGTTAAAGTACCATGAGTTTACGGCCGTAAACTCATGGGTTTACGACCGTAAACTCAAAGGGTTATGGACACAAAACCGTAAACTCCAAGGGAGTTTACCCTTGAACCCTAAACTCAATAGCAATGTCCTACAACACTTAGATGCAATCCTTAGCACTTATAACACTTAAATAAGGTGTTTTACATGTCCTAGGATGTCTTAACTTTGTTAATTAGTTGTTTAAAGACTAATTGGATACATATATGTGTTATTATATGTTAACTAGGATCATTGTGTGTGTACAAGTCTTCACTTGACACCTAGCATCCTATACATTCCATTCATCCAAACCACTCACTACAGGTGAGTTCATACCCCTTAATTAACCTTTTAAATGTTTTAAATGCTTTTATTGGGGGGGATACAAGTTGAACAATTATAGTTATTATATCAATCACATGTGATTAGTAACTACCAAACAAGTGGATTTCTTACTTTTCAAATTGTGTTACCAAACTGTTTTACTTCAAACTGTTTTACAAACTCTTTTTCATATCAAATGCTTTTCTCAAACTATTTTACATGTCAAATATTGTTACTTAAACTCTTTTAAACTTATATTTTGTTAAAAGTGTATCTATATAGATATAGTTATATAAGTAGGATTGAAAGGACTTAGGACTGATAGCTCACCTTACTTCATGTTCCTTGTTTGGTTGTGGACTTAGGGTATCAGGGTTATTTGTCCGAAGGTCGTTTGAATCCTAGTTATATATTATGTATATGTATATAGATATAAAAGGCTATTTCTTTCCAGTTCAATACCTTTGGGTAGCAAGGGTATACAAACATGTTCATACATAAAAACAACATTACTAGTAAACTATAATAGGTATAGTTTAGGAAGTTACAAATTTATTACCAGACCAATGAAACATACAATGAGTCAGTTCATACATGTGTCATAACTTATAGTGATGAGAAACAAACATAACTTATGGTGATGAGAAACAAACATAACTTATAGTGATGAGAAACAAACATAACTTATAGTGATGAGAAACAAACATAATACATAGTGAAGAGAAACAAACAATACCATACAGAGAGAACATACATACAGGCTAGATAGAGGAAGAACACACAATACAGCTAGCACATACATTACATATACATTATTACAATTATGTGAGCCACGTAACCGGGCATGGCACCACCTGCCATGACCGTTTTGTATCCAGAATCTCCTTGATTGGGGAGCGTATGAGTTTGTGTATAGATCTATACGGGATTGACTATCCTACACCTTGCTGCTCGCTACAGTGGGACTTGCAAGTCTACGGGTGCCAAACGTCATTTTTTACGACGTCTTACATCGTCGTTTTACTAGAGTCGGTAGCAGGATACATGCCGATCACATGGTACTTTAAATAACGATTGGTTTAAAGTAGTTAGTACAACAGTAGTTACTTAATACAACACTACAGTCCTCTCTTCTCTCTCACTTTCTCTCTCTAAAACATGCTCTCCTTCTCTATTCCTCACTTTCTCTCTCTAGAACACATTGGGTTTCACACACTTATGCTCTCCACCCTTATCTCACCTACCACTCCTCACCCTATATATAGTAGACATGGGACGTGAATGGGTTTACGGCTGTAAACCTGTTCATGGCCGTAAACATAGCCGTAAACTCGTATACGGCCGTAAACACCAAGCTGTTTACGGTCCAAGACACAAATATACATTTTCCTAGAAAAGTAAAGTATAAACCATATTTTTGACCTAACAATCTCCCCCTTGGTTTATAGCTTTCTTTTCTAATTGACCCAACAAACTCCCCCTAAAAAGTAGCTGGCTTTTCTTGTTAATCTTCATCGGGAGCTTGGCATCAACATTAATCTTCAAATTATTCACAACTTCAAGATGAAACTTGATGAATCTTCAATGAATGACTTCATCTTGAGCATTTGGGCTTTTCTTCAAAATTTGACGTTGAACGCTCGTTGGGTGAGGAGGCTTCTTGAAACGATTCTTGAAAATTTCGCTTTCAGCTTGAGAATCTTCAAAGAGAATAGATAACGAAACTTCTGGATCACTTCAGCAGGTACAAGATAGTAGCAAATTGATTGAGGAGGCTTCAATGCAATCTGTCACATAATCTTCAATTACAGCTTGACCTTGCTTCTGGGGTTGAAGGATTGAATGTTGAAAGAATAATCGTCATTTCTTGCTTCTTCGAATGAGAATTCTTCGATGCTCACGGATGAAGCCTTGGCTCAGAAATTTTCGATTTAGTCTCCATGAGTCTCATCTACATCTTAATTCACTTTTCAAGACAAAACAAAACTAAAAAAAACTTAGCACACAATATTTTTGGATTTTTCATATTTTCTGAAAATTAAAACAGAAAAAAAATATTTTTGGATTTTTTGATTTTCTGAACAAAAAAATAAAACAAAAATAACACTATTTTTGGATTTTTAATTTTTTTTTGATTTTTTTTTGTTTGATTTTTGAATTTTTTTTTAATTCTCCCCCTAAATTTGTGCATAGAGGAAAACTATGAACAAATTTAACAAAAACAAAAATATTTAGGATCAAAGTTGTCAAGCAATCCAATATCGTTTATCAGCACACGCCTGCGTGTCTAGATCTGGTCAATCACCGGTATTGTGGTCCACTTAAACACAAAGGATGTTGACAATTTGGACAGATTATAGGTGACAAGTCATTGTGATATATATTCCTAAATGGACATTTAGCTGACGACGACCAAGGATATTGTTGTCCACTTAAATTAAGCAGCAAGATCTACAGACAACCTATTAAATGGTTCAGTTTTAGATGTACTAGAACGTGTTTCCTACTTCCCGATATACCCTAGTTATCAACAACTTCCAAAGAACTCCTTACTTTAGGTGAGTATTCAATCATTAAGAAAGAAGTCAGATATAGAAGTGCATATGTTGTATCCCAGGTCGGATGTCTTCTAATCACACAGAGGGAACAACATATGACTAACATAGATAGAGGGATTGAGAGTTAGAATGTTGCATATGCTGTGTTCCAGGTCGGATCATTTCAATCACGCAGAGGAGACAACATATGACTAACAGATAGAAAGAATTGCATAGATAAAGAAGATGCATAGAAATAGAGTTGTATATGTTGCATTCCAGGTCGGATCTCTTCCAATCACGCAGAGGAAGCAAACTATGACTGACAGATAGAAAGCAAGAAAATAATTTCCTACAGACCTACTTTATCAGAACCCCCCAGTTGCCCTATCAATATCGGAATTAAGGACATGAGTCCATACATCAAGGAAATGTTCAGCCACAGTTCTAGATAATTAACTTTTAGTGTATCTCGCAGGCTCCCATGTTTATCTCACTGCTCAATCCACCCGAGCGTCGTATGGTCAGTCCAAATGAAACTATCTAAGTCTATATTGTCTAGTCCTTTCATGGTCAATCAATGTCTAGTCCTTTTGAATCCTTTGTGCCTACTAGCACATTGAATACAGATTTTAGACAATTCGGCTTTAGTGCATTACACGCATCATAAATTACCCTTTAGCACTATTCTTCATATCACTTCCCAAAACAATCTACTAAAGAAAGACATATAAGGAAATAAAAAATTGTCTTCAAAATGAATCAGTGTAAGATAAACTCAAGAGTATAGAGAAGAAAACTCAAACCGTAAGTTACCGATTGAATTTGCATCCAGAAGGTCTGAGAACAGCACGCATAATCTTGGAACAGATCCGAAAATTCTTCACATCGTTAAGCACAAACCCCATGAGTGATCCCTTCCTTTCTTCCTTTCCCGCAAAGGACACATACTCTCAAACAATGTTCTAAGTGTTGTACAGTTGAGAGATGCCTCCTATCATGTGCCAGGAGCAATCACTACCAACAAACCGAAATCTGATGATATGCCTCCATAGCTGCTCCAGCACAGAGCGGGATCAGTTGGTCTTTGGAACCCAGTCCATTTTGAAACTGGGTCGACCTTTGTCATCTTTGCAAGGAACTCTCTCCCATGACATATCCTGTTTATCACAAACAGAAGATGAAGAAATATTACACGCATTAGATGATTTGGTAGATTGAACCTTTGGTACCCATCTGTAGTTGGGTTTAACCCATTTCTTTTTCGATCCGATGGGTGCCTCGGTACTTGATTTTGAACTTGAAGCCGATCGCTGAGATGACTTTGATCTGACTGATCTTGATTTCGCTGGAGCATCTCTTGGATTGGACTTCTTGGCCGACATACCCTTCTTGTTGTTGGGAGTTGGATTCTTGGCCTGCGTGGCGTTCCAGTCGCCATTGACTGAACGTGACCTTGAGGGGTTTCTTTTGGAAAATCTCCCTCTTGTCGCGTTCTGCCACCCTTGTGCATAGTAGGGAACATATGCGCGATTTGGACAATTTCTGGCAATGTGTCCAGGTGTTCCATAGTGAAAGCAAGTCTTTTTCTTCACTGGGAAATTGTTTCTTCCTGCCCCTGGTGGCGTATCCATGCCTTGTCTCTTATTGTTCCCACAAGCACAATTGCAACAGGTACTCTGTTTCACTGGAATTGGTGGCCTGTATTTCTCAAGAGCAGGTTGATCAGAAGCAACTGAGTTCGAAGCAACAGATTCAGAGTTCAAGGAGACATTGGTTTGTTCAACAGTTTTCTCCTTGTTCTCATCTTCCGTTACTTTACCTGCACAAGAAGTAGAAGCATTAGAGTCATTCAGCTCAACACTTTCTGGCACAACCACATCAGAATTATTAAAGATATCATCAAATATATCGAAAAAATTTAAGTCATCAGACTTTGATACAATTTCATTATCAGACACACTCTCTTCAGCTGCTTGCTTTGATTGACTTAAAGATTGATCTGCATGGGAAGTAGAAACATTAGTATTTTCAACATTAATACTACCTCCTGACACAAATCCATATTTAAGATGTGGCTCTCTGTCCTTTTCCTCTTTTGTCAAAGGGTTATTAGAATAGGTATGATTAAAAGGAGGAGGCACTTTATCATATCCTAAACCCTTTGACTGATTCTCTTTGAATTGCAAATTATGTTTTATCATGGATGCAACTACTTCACTTGACACATCAATTTTTCTAAAAGTAAAATCTGCATTTTCAAATTTGTTTTTCAATGTGTCAAGCTCAGCAGTTACCTCAGCAAGTTGTTCAGTCACATATCTATAACACGCACTCTTATTACTATACTCTTCCTGAAGTTTTCTAAAGTCTTTGGTTTTTGCTTCTAATTCAGCCTTCAGGGGTTTTTGTCCTTTTCTAAGTTGATACCCTTCATATCTCAAGTCCTCGTTCTCTCTACGTAATAATTCTATATGCTCAAGAAGATTTTTAACATTATCAATGCATGTTTGAGAACAAGAAATTTCATTGAATTTGGTGATTGAAGAACTCATTGTTTTAAAAATATGCCCTTTGATTAAAAACTAAAAAGTCAACCTTAAAAGTCAAACCGAAAAGCTAAATTTGAAAATTTGAAAGTTAAACAAGAAAGTCAAAGTTTAAATTCAAAGGTCAAACGTTAAGGTCAAAGTCAAAATTTTAAGTAAAAAGTCAAAAATTAAAAGTCAAAAATTAAAAACTAAAATTTTTGGGTTGAAAAAGTAATTTAAAAATAAAGGAAATTTATTTTTGGGTTAAAAGTGTCAAATTTGCGAAACTAGAAGCGACTGCGAGTGCTTTTGAATTAAATTTCGAAGGAATGGAACAAAAGACTTGCTAGTCCAACTGGTAAGGCGGAGGGGAAAGGAAGCGGGTTCGATTCTTGGCAACTGCAAAATCGCTTCCCTTTTTTTTAATGAACACAGATGCGAACTTCGGACTCTGATCGAAGTCTCCTGCTGGCCGAGGTTGCCATGCAAGGACGAGGACCGCAAACGAGCAGGTCGTACACGTGCGATGTTGCTGCTGACCGTAAACTCTGAGACCTCGGACCGTAAACCCTCTGACCGCAAACTCCGTCCATGAACTCCGAGGCCATAAACTCCGAGAAACCCTAGCTGCTGGCCGTACACGCCGCCACCCCCTCGCTGGTTACGACCAAAAACAGCGTTTTTCACCCTTTTGCTCCAAAACTCGATCAAAAACTCGTTTTTATCAAAAACACGAGGAACAAACCCCCCCCCCCCCCCCTATTTTTCAGATATTTATCCAGAAATGCAGAAATTCGCCAAAAATAAGATCAAATAAGCTCCAGATCTGACAAAATAGACTGATACAATCCAAGCTCTGATACCAATTGTAAGTCCCTAATCTGCTTGTGTATCAATCAGATCTGTTTGATGGTGCGAAATCCCAATCAAACGGATGATGCCAGATCAATAGAAGAAGAAGGAGAAGAAGAAGATGTTGAATCTTGTATGAATTAATATGAATTAAGATCCGGATACAAGATTCACACACACTAACACACACTAAAGCTCCTCTCTTCTCTCTCACTTTCTCTCTCTAGAACATTCTCTTTTTCTCTATTCCTCACTTTCTCTCTCTAGAACACCTTGGGTTTCACACACTTAAGCTCTCCACCCTTATCTCACCTACCACTCCTCACCCTATATATAGTAGACATGGGTCGTGAATGGGTTTACGGCCGTAAACCTGTTCACGGCCGTAAACACAGCCGAAAACTCGTATATGGCCGTAAACACCAAGCTGTTTACGGTCCAAGACACAAAAATACATTTTCCTAGAAAAGTAAAGTATAAACCATATTTTTGACCCAATAAGCACAGTTATAAAAACTCACATAGTGAAACGACAATACGTTTATTTTACATGGAAACACACTTCTTCAAATGGTTTTATATACGAATAAAACTAAATATTACTACTTTAATGTATGGAAAACACTGGTACATTTCGGTTTTGGAACTTTTACAGCCTACATCTCATTCATTAGAAAATATCAGATTTTCTGAAGTAAACATTATCATTTTACAAGGAAACGGCTTACATCTCATTATTAGAAAATATTGGATTTTCTGAAATAAACATTATCATTTTTCAAGAAAATGGCGTACATCTCATTCATTAGAAAATATTGGATTTTCTGGAACAAACACCCTTATTTTACAAGTGAACGGCTTAAATTTCATTTATTAGCAAATATCGGATTTTCTGGAAACAAACACGATATCTTTTCACGGAAAGGCTTACTATTTTTCACAACTAACTCTTATGAACTCACCAACTTAAATGTTGACACTTTTTCAAACAACTTGTATTCTCAGGAAATCAGTAAAACAGGTAAACACCAGCTTTTGAGGATGTAGCGCTATGGCATCAAACAAGTCTTTTTGTCATCATATTGTAATTGACTTTTGAAACATGTAACACTTACAATGATGTAAATTTTTCAATTATATATATGATGGTCATGTTTGCTTTCTTTACTATTATACAACTGTTATGATACAATACATGAAAGTCATCCACCCACGGATGTTTCCGCCATCCTGGTTTGGGGGTGTGACACTTGAATGGTCTATACTGCTTTCTTTTCTTCAGTTGTATTGGATAGCCAAGATTTCCTAGGGTTGTCGTTAACTCACCGACTGTCTCTAGTTTTTTCTGCTTTGAATTTAGCTCGGAGACTCTTGGCGATGTCGACAGACGGGCAAAGTGAGAGAACGATCCAAACCTTGGAAGATATGTTGCGAGCCTGTGTGATCGACTTTGGGAAAGCATGGGATACTCATTTACCCCTTGTAGAATTTTCCTAC
Organism: Lactuca virosa; assembly: GCF_052849685.1. Taxonomy (NCBI): domain Eukaryota; kingdom Viridiplantae; phylum Streptophyta; class Magnoliopsida; order Asterales; family Asteraceae; genus Lactuca; species Lactuca virosa. Next base: position 282,399,790 of record NC_136428.1, on the reverse strand, counting down.
AAAAACAGTTATCACACGAGGCCCTCTATGGCCGAAAGTGCAGATCCCCTCTGTGCTGGGCTGACGTGGGTGATACCCAGTTAGCTAAAGGACTAGTTCCTGAAAGCACTCTCACAGGTCCGGAGATCATTCGGGAAACGACAGAGAAGATCGTTCAAATTCGTTAACGATTGAAAGCCTCTAAAGACCGACAGAAAAGCTACGCTGATAAAAGAAGGAAACCGTTGGAATTGCAGGTTGGCGACCGTGTTCTATTAAAGGTCTCGCCCTGGAAAGGCTTGATACGCTTCGGAAAGCGTGGAAAGCTAAATCCAAGATACATAGGGCCTTTCGAGATTCTTGCCAGAATCGGCCCTGTAGCTTACAAACTTAACTTACCGCGCTAACTCAGTAACGTACATTCTACTTTCCACGTCTCGAACTTGAAAAAGTGTCTGTCCGACGAGACTCTTGTAATCCCACTCGACGAGATCGAGATCAACGAGAGCCTCAACTTCGTGGAAGAACCTGTAGAGATCATGGACCGAGAGGTCAAGCAAACGAAACAAAGCCGTATCCCGATAGTGAAGGTTCGCTGGAACGCCAAGCGAGGACCTGAATTCACTTGGGAGCGAGAAGATCAAATGAAACTGAAATACCCTCGTCTTTTTATTTAGTTATTTGTAACTACTTAATTGCTTAAACTCTAATTTCGGGACGAAATTCTCTCTAACGGGGGGATGATGTGACAATCCGAAATTTTTATCTTATACACTTATTCAAATCAATGAAGGTTAGACTCGTTTTTTTTGCTATTTTCTAGCACTATTTAGAGTCAATTAGAGTGTTTTAAACCTAGTATAATCAAGGTAAGAGTCGTGGGATCAGTTTTGAGAGTGTAACAACTTGAAAATGAGCCAAACACTCCGACATATGGAGTGTGCGGCCACACACTTGTGTGTACGGCCACACACCCATCCCAACCGCACACTCTCCCATATATATACTACACTTGTCATTTTTGAACACTTTTCCACTTCTTCAAAGCTAGAACTCGAAATCCTTTCAAGTACCATCCAAATCTTCATCTTGATCTTCATAAAAGGTAGTAATCCTTCCTTTTATTTGTTGATATACGACCCTAACTAGCCTTTTCCCTTGGTTTGATCCGTGAAAACATCCATTTTAGTCAAGAACACCAAGAACATGCACTAGTTTTGGACCTTAAACACCCTTTCAAGCCTCTATAACGTGTATACACTTATCATAACTTGTTGTATGGTAAGAACACTTGATGATATGCTAGAAAAACATGATTTTATCATATTCATAAAGGTTGTGCGGCCGCACACATCATGGTGGCCGCACACACCCTTTTTAGGTCCAAAAATGGCAATAAACTTCTTATAAGGCTAAAGCATGAAGTAAGAAACCTTCCTAGATGAGTCATAAAGCCTTAAAATACGTTTTGGCACATTCCATAGGGAGTGTGCGGCCGCACACACACCCTGGCCGCACACCCTGGCCGCACACACACAAATAGTGTGTATTTTGACCATACACTCCCTTGTATAGCCATATACCCCTTATATACAATCATATATGGTTGTAACACTTCAAAATAAGTGTTTACTAGTCCCTAAGGTGGTTAAAAGTCACTAATTAGTTGTTATAAGCACTAATTATATTCATATATGTATCATTATATATTAAATAGGATCCGCGTGTGTGCTCAAGTCTTCACTTGCCACTTAGCATCCTATACAATCCGTTCATCCAAACCACTCACTACAGGTGAGTTCATACCCCTTAATTAACCTTTTAAATGTTTTTAAATGCTTTTATGGGGGGGAATACAAGTTGAACAATTATAGTTATTATATCAATCACGTGTGATTAATAACTACCAAACAAGTGGATTTCTTACTTTTCAAACTGTGTTACCAAACTGTTTTACTTCAAACTGTCTTACAAACTCTTTTGCATACCAAATGCTTTTATCAAACTCTTTTACATGTTAAATACTTTTACTTATATTCTGTGTATCTATATAGATATAGTTATATAAGTAGGATTGAAAGGACTTAGGACTGATAGCTCACCTTACTTCCTGTTCCTTGTTTGGTTGTGGACTTAGGGCATTCAGGTTATTTGTCCGAAGGTCGTTTGAATCCTAGTTATATATCATGTATATGTGTGTAGATATAAAAGGTTACTTCTTTCATTCAGTTCAATGCCTTTGGGTAGCAAAGGTATACAAACATGTTCATATACACAAACAACATTACTAGTAAACTATAATAGGTATAGTTTAGGAAGATACTATTACTAGAACAATGAAACATACAATGAGTCAGTTCATTCATGAGTAATACATAGTGATGAGAAACAAACATAATACATAGTGATGAGAAACAAACATAATACATAGTGATGAGAAACAAACATAATACACAGTGATGAGAAACAAAACATACAAGCTAGACAGAGAAAGAACACGCAATACAGCTAGCGCATACATATACATATACATGTACATTACATACAGTTATGTGAGCCACTTAACGGGGGACATGGCACTACCTGTCATGACCCGTTTTGTATCCAGAATCTCCTTAATTGGGGAGCGTATGAGTTTGTGTATAGATCTATACTGGATTGACTATCCTACACCTTGGTGCTCGCTACAGTGGGACTTGCAAGTCTACGGGTGCCAAACGTCATTTCTTACGACGTCTTACATCGTCGTTTTACTATAGAGTCGGTAGCAGGATACAGGCCGATCATATGGTACTTTAAATAACAAATAGTTTAAAGTAATTAGTACAGCAGTAGTTACTTAATACAACACTACAGTACTATTTCATTTTCCCATTACATTTACTTTGTGATATTCACACAATAAACAATAATGTAAGAACTATATTTTGGTTAATAATAGTCAGATTTGGGAAAATACACACTCTTACAAGAGACACACACACAGATACTAGATGCCTTGGTAGAAGGCTACTTTTAGTAGGAAACATAGGGTTTTCTAGGAGAGTTCAAACAATTACAAACTTTTACAAAAGTTATACATTACAGACTTACAAACACTTTCATACAAATGCAGACACTAATATACTTATGATCTCACCAGCTTTAAAGCTGATAAACTCTTTCAAAATAACTTGTATTCTCAGGTCACCAGTAGACAGGTACTGGTGCCAGGTTTTGAGAAGATGGAGCTCGTTCAAGACTCATCTTTTATTTTGATGTATATTTTTGGTGTCTATATAACTTGACAGAACACACTTGTATGAAATTATATTATTAATGCAATGGATGATGTTGTTGCTTATTTACTACTTTGCATTGTTGTGATACTGAAGATGACGTCCTCCACCCCCGAACGTTTCCGCCGTTCCGGTTTTGGGGTGTGACAGTTTGTATAGTATGTCATAGTGTAGTAATGTTCTTTTTGTACTAGTGCATAGTATATCCTCTTGTATGGTGTTTAGTGTGTATTGTTTCTCATAATAGTGTGTTCTGACTCATGTATGAACTGACTCTTTGTATGCTTCATTGTACTAGAAGTAACGAGTAGTGTCTTCCTAAACTATACCTATTATAGTTTACTAATGTTTTACTTGTACTGTTATTGAAAATACTCTTTTATCTACTAAGTTATGCTTGTACTTTAAAACGGAGTTTTGTAAAACTATAAAGTAACATAACTTTAAAAGAGTTTTTGAAATGTTTTGATCACTTATAAAACACATAAGCAATCTTTTGAAAGATGTTTATAGCAAACATACATTTACACAATTATCATTGTGTTCAACTTGTATTCCCCCCTTAAAACATTGAAAACAGTTAAAAGATTCATTACGGGGTATGAACTCACCTGATGTGGGTGATTCAACGAATACGTGTGTAAGGATGAGAAGTTCCACGAATGAACTCCCGAGATACAACAAGTCCTAAATGACATACATTGGCATATATTGACATCAATATAGTGCTTGGAAGCAACCAAATGCAAGGAAACACCTCACGGGACTAGCAAACACTTTGACCAAGTGTTGGAATCACATGTGATTCATCTAAAGGGTGTTTAAGGCCATGCTTGGTGTTTACGGCCATGTGTTTACAGCCAAGGGAGTTTACGGCCGTAAACGCATGGTCAAAGTTGCATATGATGGTGTTTGAAGGCTAGGGAAGCTTGAGGGAATTTTGCTTTACACAAGGATGAGAAAGACCCACTCAATGGAGAGTGTTGAGGTGTTTACGGCCAAGGGAGTTTACTCCTGGCAGTAAACTCTCTAAATGGCCACATTTAGGGTCTTAAAGGTAAGGAGTCTCAAGGGTTCAAGTGTTCTAAGGTTTAGCAAGAGTCTAGAAGTGTTTAAGGTCCAAGACTTGACCTTAGTTGGAGTTTACGGCCAAGGGTGTTTACTCTTGGGCCGTAAACTCACTAAATGATGAGTTTGGTGATGGTTCAAGGTCTTACAAAGCACCTAGGAGTGTTCTAGCCTCAAGTCCAAGCCTTAGGAAGAGTTTAAGGTTCAAATGACACACTTATAGGGGTTTACGGCCATGGGAGATGGCTTGGCCATAAACTCCTTTTGGTCCTTCATTCTTGATGTTTTGAAGGTCCTAAGCACGAACCTTAACTGGATATCAAGTATAGGGAAGAGTACTTACGATATAGAAGCTTGAAATGGTCGATTTTAGCCAAGAACACTAGTGTGTGTTCTTGGTGTTCTTGGTGAAACTTGAAGATTTGAAGATCTAGTAAAAAATGGATGTTTTCATGGATGGAATCAAAGAGTGTAACTAGGAGATGAAGTGTAACAACAAACCAAGGAAAGAACACTTACGTTTTTGAAGATCTCGAGTGAAGATCGGGATGATAGTTGAGAGAGAAATGGAGTGTTCTTGAGGTTGGAATGTGAGAAATGGCTGGAAAATGATCAAGGACCACATATATACACTTGAGTTTACGGCCACATGAGTTTATGGCCGTAAACTCATTGGCGTGGTGGCCGTGAACTCCTTATAATGAGGTTAATGCTTGATTTGTTGTACAGTGTCTCCAGCAGGTACATTCTAACACTCATTCCTTAAGTGTACTAGGCTTAAACTCTTTAGAATGACTTTTAACCAGGCTAGAACTCATTACCAATGAGTCTGATACTCTGTTGAGTTGACTGACTGAGCTTTAAAAGCAAAAAAAAAAATTTAGGTTGTCACAGTTATTAGTATGGTTACAACCACATCACATTTTTTACCTTAATTTAACGAATTGGTTTAAGGTAGTCAGTACTTCAGTAGTCACTTTAAAATACTACTGTATACTTTCATTTTCCCATTACATTCATATTGTGATATTCTCACATAAAAGGTAATGCAAACTATTTTCCAGTAAAGATAGTCTTAAACTTGGGAAAATTTACATCATTACAAAAGACAAACATAACAGTCGAGTCTTAGTACATTAAGTTAGAAAGGGGCCTATAATGCTAACTTTATGATTCCTTGGTAGATACATCAGGGATATATATTAATCGTGTCCAACAGACAGTAGGATGTGTGCTTTCCGCTTAATTTCCTGTTCCTTGTTTGGTTGTGGGCTTAGATGTCACACCCCCGAACCAGACGGCGGAAACGTCCGAGGGCTCGCGTGACTTAAATTGAAATATCATCACAATGAATATACATGAAACATAACATAAACATCACCATGAATTAATACATTACAACTGGCCTTGTTCACATCAAGTACATTGTCTAAATGTTACATATCCATAGCATAAATTGTTTGAGAGTTTTCAAAACATAACATCCTAACACACTTGGTATTGTTCTTCAGCTTATCTGTTACCTGAGAATACAAGTTATTTTGAAAACGGTAAACATATATAATGTTGGTGAGTTCATAAGCAGGTTTGATATGAAAATGCTTTGTATTGTTTATAAAACCCAGAAAATCCGATATTTTCTGAAACGTCAATTGTTTATACAAAAGGTGTGATGATCCATAAGTATATGCATGAATGATTTCAAAACGTGTAAAAATGATATGTTTCCCCATGATAAATTCTTGCATTATAGTTATTGAAAGTACAAGTGGATAATGTTGTTTCCCCGGAAAACCCGATGTCTTCCGATAAAATAGTATGATCGTTTTGTATTATTGTATCGTCACAACGAATGAATATGATTTCCCATGATTACTTAGATGGTATTGGATCTCTATGTGAGTCGTTATAACCATGCATGATAATGACTAGTTCGTCTGTCTTGGCATTCTAGCGAACGCCAGAATTGATCTTAAGATTTTGTCACCCTAGACTAGCCGAGTCTAACTGTAGCGAACAGCTTAGGTGTGGGGGAGTCACCCCCGTATAGATCTATACACAAACTCTCGCTCTCCCTCCAGGAGACTTTGATTATAACTACAGACTACGACCGACACTTATTGGTGCCGCCCGTTATTACTCACTTAATCCAAATGAATTTGATTAACCTTGATTAACGACCTGATTTTGTTTACTTGAATAGAAGGTAAGCCTAACAGACGAGGAGAAGAGGACTACTAGGCCTTACTAATTACGTATGTTATTTAAGGCTGTCGAGTATATGAAAGACGCGTTTGCCCATTTCGCATATGATTTATTTGGACCTTACTAGCAATGCTAATGGGCCACCGACGCCCAATAGCATGTAAAAGTCATTGAGGGTCCCTTAAGCATGTAATCGGGTCATAGGAGGCCCAATAACATGTATTATTTATGTTAGGTCCAAAAGTCATGTTAACGGGTCACGAAGGCCCAATAAGCATGATTAGAATCTTTCAAGCCCAACAGTTAGAATGTTTACTTGTTTTGTATAGTGTTAGTGTTGTGAAGTTGTTTAATCGATATGTCGTAATAATCACCAAATTGTTTTATAACGATTCATAGATTTATAAAAATATATATTTTTCAATTTAAACCCATAAGTTATAAAGTTTTGTATATTTTGACCCAATTATTTTATTATTAACATAATTGACCAAAAATATTAGTTTGACCTATTCAGCCCCTTATTTTGGTAAAGTTGGCAATTTTTAGCCCTTTTTATGAAAAATGACATATTAGGTCCTTGAACTATTTTTCTTGACATTTTTGGCCTAAACACTTAATTAAATAATGTTTTAAGCCCAAAATTTTATTTTGGACAGTTTCAGCCCCTTAGTTAAAAGATTTGCATTTAAATCCACACTTTTCTCAATTTTTACAATTTTTACCCAAAATCCAAAATCTTTGCATTTTTAGTCCCTTTTGATAAATAAAGCCATTTTAACCCCTGAAATAGGTTTATTTACGTTTATAGCCCCTGTTTTGAGAAAATTTTCCAATTCAGCCCCCCTTAAATTTGATTTTTCGCATTTTTTGGCCTAAATAGCCGAAAAGCCCAAATTTTAGCCCATTAGGCTAAAATTTACATTTTTAGTCCTTTAAAAAGCCTAGTATTTATAAAAACTCTTATTTTAGCTGTTTTGACCTTTTGATCCTTGTAGAAACCGTGAATGACATCTTTTTCCCCATCTTTTGTTTATTTATCAAAAATAGTCCAATAACAAATTTTATGTTGTAGTATGTTTATTATGAACTTTGTATGGTAGTTTATCTTGGCATGTTAAGTGAAATATACCCTAGATCACATATTTTTCCTTCTTGAACTATATATCTCGAAATATCTTTCATTTTTAGCACATATTTACCACATAAACACAAGAAATCACACATAACATACAAATACACATAGATCTTCACATTTTACGTGTATTCTCCCCCATAAATCATATGAAAACCGAAAATAGAGGGGTATGAACTCACCTTTGCTTGTTGGTTTCGGTTTTGAAGAAAGAAATGGAAGAGTTTTGGTCCTAGTAAGCCTTCTTGAGTGGATCTCGAACTTAGAGTTTTCTAGGAGTATGATCATGAGTTTGTGTGAGTTTAGAAGAGATTCTTGATGAAATAAAGAGACTAGATTATGGATCCAAGCATCAACTTACCTAGGATGATAATTCTTGTGGAAGAACCTCCTTGAAATGTTCCAAGATCTCAAAATTTTATGGAGAAGATGAAGCTTTTCTAGAGAGAGTGTGTTTGAAAGAAGTTGATGAAATGTGTGTATGTGTGTTCTCCTTGTGTTCTCGGCCGAAGAAGAAAAACAGAGGGGGAAGAGAGAGGTGAAATGACTTGCATGGATGCATGTTGGTCCATGCATGGAGATATGGGGTGTAATAAGGAGCTGGCACCTCCAAAGTCAACCCTCCCCATTTACATCTTTTTCTCTTTTTTTCTACTTGGGCCGAGAGAGAGAAGGAAGAGAAGAGATTTTGGGCCTTAGCGTTTGAGTTCCATAATGTGAAACCCAAATTGATGGTTTTCGGCTCATTGGGCCTTTAGAGTCGCTCATGGCCCAATTTAACATAAAGGAATGGATTTGAGTCTATCAAAGCTATTTGGATTTGTTATGGCCCAATAAGGCCCATTAAAGATAAACTAGTCCATTTTAGGCTTATGAGGCCCAAAAAGGTTAAGTCTCATGAGACTGAGTCCAATGAGAGCCCATTTAAGAGTTCTAAGCCCAAAATAGTCACATTGGAAGTTTATTGGCCCATTAGGCCCAATAAGGAAATCCTAGTCCATAATGGACTTAAACCGAGATTTCTAGGGTTTCCAACCTTTTGTAGACTATTTGAGCATTTGTATGGAGTGTTTGATGGAATTTTATTGTCATTGAATAAGCATCATACATGCTTTCAAGTTTTAGTTACAATGTTATCCTTGTTAATTGTTTACAAAGCATCAGAATTCCTAGTTGTGACATCATCCCCCCATTTTCCCGAAATTCGTCCCGAAATTCTTTTTGAAGCTAGATTTGAGAATGCGAGAATAGGTGAGGGTACTTCTGCTTCATCTGGTATTTTTTGTTCCCATGTGAATTCCGGTGCACGTTTCGCGTTCCACCGAACTTTCACAATTGGAATGCGACTTTGCTTAGTACGCTTCACTTCCCTGTCCATTATTTCATCTGGTTCCTCGATGAACAAGAGATTCTCGTTGATTTCGATTTCTTCCAATGGGATGACAAAAGTTTCGTCGGATAAGCACTTCTTCAAATTGGAAACATGGAACACGGGGTGTACACTGCTGAGCTCGGTAGGTAGCTGCAGTCTATAAGCCACTGGACCAATTCAGGCAAGAATCTTGAATGGTCCAATGTACCGTGGGTTTAGCTTTCCCTGTTTCCCGAAACGAATCATCCCTTTCCAGGGAGAGACCTTTAGCAACACCCGATCCCCAATTTGAAACCCCAAGGGCTTTCGCCGTTTATCATCATAGCTCTTCTGTCGGTCTCGTGATGCTTGAAGTCGAGCTCTGATTTGAACTATCTTCTCTGTCGTTTCGCGTATGATTTCTGGTCCTGTTAATAAATTGTTTGGTGTATGTCCTATTGCTAGCTGAGTGTCGCCTACCTCAGCCCAACACAACGGTGATCTACATTTACGACCATATAATGTTTCGAAAGGAGCAACTTTGATGCTTGTGTGATAACTGTTGTTGTATGAAAACTCAATTAAAGGTAAGTGGGTATCCCACAACCTCCCAAAGTCTATCACACATGCTCGAAGCATATCCTCAAGCGTTTGAATGGTTCGCTCACTTTGACCATCCGTCTGTGGGTGGTAAACAGTGCTCATGTCGAGTTGTGTCCCCATCGCCTTCTGAAGTGATTGCCAAAAGCGTGAAGTGAACCTACTATCCCGATCTAAGATGATAGATATCGGCACTCCATGGAGTCTCACAATTTCCTTGATGTAGATTCTTGTCAGTCACTCCATCTTGTATGTCTCCTTTATTGGCAGGAAATGGGCAGATTCTGTCAACCTATCAACTATTACCTATATGGCATCCACTCCATCAGTTGTCTTGGGTAATTTGGTCACAAAGTCCATGGTAATCCTTTCCCATTTCCACTCGGGTATTACCGGATGTTGTAATAGTCCCGAGGGATTTTGGTACTCTACCTTGACTTTAGCACAAGTGAGGCACTTAATAACGTAAGTGGCAATCTCTGCCTTCATGTTAGGCCACCAATAACACTGCTTAATATCCAGGTACATCTTATCTGATCTCGGATGGATGGAGTATCGTGTCTTATGAGCCTCATTCATGACTACCTCTCTAAATCCCCCAAGTTTAGGGACCCAAATTCGGTTCATAAAATAATATGTTCCGTCCTCCTTGACTTCGAAGTTCTTTTCCATCCCACGTAACGCTTCGCTTGTTCTGTTTTCTGTCTTCATGGCATCGAACTGGGCTGCTTTGATTTGCGAGGACATATGGGATTGAATGGTTATTGAAAGAGTCTTCAAACGACGATTTGAGCGTTCTTTCCGACTCAAGGCATCAGCTACAACGTTAGCCTTGTCGGGGTGGTACTTGATTTTGCACTCATAATCGTTTAGCAGCTCAACCCATCTTCGCTGCCTTATGTTTAACTCCTTTTGATTTAAAATGTGTTGGAGGCTCTTGTGGTCGGTGAAAATGGTGCACTTTGTACCATAAAGGTAGTGCCTCCAACTCTTCAAAGTAAAAACCACGGCTCCTAATTCGAGATCATGGGTGGTATAATTCACCTCATGTGTCGTTGGTTGTCGGGATGCATAAGCTGTCACCTTCCCATGCTGCATGAGTACACAGCCTAAACCCTGATTCGAAGCATCGCAGTAAACTACGAAGTCCTCTGCAGGTCACTGCGGCAGACTCTGCAGGTGTGTAGTGCGCTGTCACAAACTTCCACCAGTCCTTCGCTCCCAAGCGAAGCTGGTTCAGCGCGAACCGAACTCTCAGATGCTCCGGACAAGAACACGTATAAAAGCATCCCTCAATATCAGAAACCCATCTCATCGCAGCAATCGGATCCTGCGTCCCATCAAACTCTGGTGGTTTCGTGTTGCTGAACTCTCGGTATAGTAACAAGTCACCCCCCTGCGGCCTGGCAGCAGCGACGGCTGCGGTGGCCGCAGCAACAGCAGCCTCAGTGAGAGCAGCGTACCGCTCATCAAAAGTCTCGATCAACGTGGTCTTGATAGACCCGAACATCTCTGGTATCTCAGCTCGGATGGCCGCGGCCACCTCCTCGTGAATCAGCCTACGGATCTCCTCATCACTGGTACCACTGGTGCCACTGCTCCCTGGGTGATGGCGCGTCCCAACCATGATGTCTCTGAAATACAACACAAAAGGAATCAGAGACTCGCTCGAGTATATTCGCACTCGATACTCGACCCTACTTGCTCTCTTAGTACCTAAAGGATTCTTACTTAGAGTGCGCACTGCTCCGGTGTCTTCAGTAGTACGGGCCCTATACTACCGTCCACACCGCATCAGTATTCACCCTAAGTCCTCCTCCTTGGATCCTAGGTCACCAGTACTCCATATCTCACTAAACTCAGGCTACTCTCAAGTAAACCACTCATAAGTTCCTCGCTGCTACCTACTTACTCTCGAAGCATCTCATAGTAGCAGTAACTCCTAGGCTAAGGCATCACAGATCAGGCCACTCTAGTCCTAATAGTAACACCTAGCCTACTCTAGCATGCATGTCATATCATAACACATCTTATAACACATAATGTAAGTGTATTTTGGCAAAATCACCGTTCAGGCGCTAGCTGATCGTACACACTGCTCTGCCCTGCTCTTTTCAAAATCTTTTTACTCTTTTTAGAAAATTTGTTTATTTTATGAAAACTTTCTCAATTCCTCAGTTTGAGTTCAGATTCATCCGAAGACACACCCGAATCCCTCAAACCAAGGCTCTGATACCAACTTGTAACACCGTAAATTTCAAAACAATTTTTCGCTTTTTAAAATATAATTTCATTCATAAATATTCTCGAATTCCAATGTATCACATATCAAATCCATAAAAACACATCCCAAGATCATAATATATAAAACTCCAATAGTGTGTACTGATCATGCCGGCGCCTTCCCGCGATCCTCACTGGTACCTGAAACACATAACACAAAACACTGTAAGCATAAATGCTTAGTGAGTTCCCCAAAATACCACATATAACACATATTAGCCACTCGAGGCTATAACTCTGTGGGCCCATTGGCCCTAACTCTGTGGACCCTCTGGTCCTAACTCTGTGGACCTTCCGGTCCTAACTCTGTAAACTCTAGAATACACACATCATAAATCACATAGAAATAATGCAGTGCCACACATCACATACATAGCATACAAGATACTCTGTCACATACTCTACTTACCACTCAAGGTAAAGTATAGTGAGAAAACTCACCTCGAGTAACTCGGTAAACCTCGAACTCTGAAATACTGCACTAGCCTTCACCTAATCACATAAATAAATTCTCTAATTAATACAACTTCTAAAGGCTAGGCCAACTCCTCTCTATAAGTTCTCTAAGAGGGGTAAAAGACCATTCTGCCCCTCTAATGGCTCATAAGTCCAAACACTGACTAATCCCTAAATGTCAACAGAAGTCAACAGTCAACATTCACCAGACTCGCCGAGTGCACTAGAGTGACTCGGCGAGTACATGCTTGCCTCCTCGTCCCTGGTCCTCACTTGACTCACTGAGTCAACCCTACACTAGGGCCTCGTATGGTCACCAACTGTCGCTCGCAGTCGATAACCGCTCCAAATCTGCTTAACCAGTCGATGCCCACGATGACACAGACATCTCCCATAGCAATCGGGACCAACTCAATCGGAAACCCAATGCCGAATATCTCAAGTACACATCCTCAAATCACATTAGTGGCATACACTGCTCTCTCTTCAGCTATGGAAACTCGCAAAGGTCGACTCAACGCCTCTCGACGAGTACTGATGTGCTGACTAAAGGCTAACGACACAAAAGACCGACTCGCACCCGAGTCAAATAACAACAAAGCAGGTACTGAACACACAAGAAATGTACCTACGCATAACACAATATAAGCATAACACCACAATCCAAAAATAAGCAGATGAAAGAATACATACCAGCCACGACATCGGGCGCTGCGCGGACCTCCTCCGCTATCAACTGGAAGGCTCTCTCGCGAGCCTTTGGCGCCTCGGCCTTCACTGGCCGACTCTCCGTAGCTCGCACGGCAGCAGGGACAGATCCCTGAGAAGCTCCCTGAGCTGACCCTCGCAACTGCGGACACTCTGCCTTCTGGTGTCCGGTCTGGTTGCAGTGAAAACAAAATGCAAACCCCTTGGGGCAATCCTTGGCCATGTGCCCCTCCTTGCCACACTTGTAGCAAGACCCTGCTCTACAAACTCCCTCGTGACCCTTGCTGCACTTGCCACAAGTGCGGCCCTTCTGCTTCCCTGATCTCGAATCGGCGGGCTTGGCCCGCTTGGCAGCCGGCTGGGAGTGTGCCGGTCGCCGATCTCTCCCCTGAGACTCCGCCTCCTCTCTAACCTGAGTCTCTAGCTCTATCTCCCTCTTCCGGGCATTTTCCTGAAGCTCAGCAAATGTCCAGTATGACGAGTTCGCCACGAACTCTCGTATGTCCCTCCTCAGAATACTCAGATACCGACTCATACGTGCCTGCTCGGTAGACACGTGCTCAGGGCAAAACATCGCCCTCTCATGGAACATCCTGGTGATCACAGTAACAGACTCAGTACCCTGCTTGAGGGTCAAAAACTCCTGGGCCAAACGTTCCCTCTCCACCGGGGGAACGTACTCATCACGAAACATAGCGGTGAACCTCTCCCAGGTCACTGCGGCAGACTCTGCAGGTGTGTAGTGCACTGTCACAAACTTCCACCAGTCCTTCGCTCCCAAGCGAAGCTAGTTCAGCGCGAAACGAACTCTCAGATGCTCCGGACAAGAACACATATAAAAGCATCCCTCAATATCAGAAACCCATCTCATCGCAGCAATCGGATCCTACGTCCCATCAAACTCTGGTGGTTTCGTGTTGCTGAACTCTCGGTATAGCAACGAGTCACCCCCCTACGGCCTGGCAGCAGCGACGGCTGCGGTGGCCGCAGCAACAACAGCCTCAGTGAGAGCAGCGTACCGCTCATCAAAAGTCTCGATCAACGTGGTCTTGATAGACCCGAGCATCTCTGGTATCTCAGCTCGGATGGCCGCGGCCACCTCCTCGTGAATCAGCCTACGGATCTCCTCATCACTGGTACCACTGGTGCCACTGCTCCCTGGGTGATGGCGCGTCCCAACCATGATGTCTCTGAAATACAACACAAAAGGAATCAGAGACTCGCTCGAGTATATTCGCACTCGATACTCGACCCTACTTGCTCTCTTAGTACCCAAAGGATTCTTACTTAGAGTGCGCACTGCTCCGGTGTCTTCAGTAGTACGGGCCCTATACTACCGTCCACACCGCATCAGGGCATCACAGATCAGGCCACTCTAGTCCTAATAGTAACACCTAGCCTACTCTAGCATGCATGTCATATCATAACACATCTTATAACACATAATGTAAGGGTATTTTGGCAAAATCACCGTTCAGGCGCTTGCTGATCGTACACACTGCTCTGCCCTGCTCTTTTCAAAATCTTTTTACTCTTTTTAGAAAATTTGTTTATTTTATGAAAACTTTCTCAATTCCTCAGTTTGAGTTCAGATTCATCCGAAGACGCACCCGAATCCCTCAAACCAAGGCTCTGATACCAACTTGTAACACCGTAAATTTCAAAACAATTTTTCGCTTTTTAAAATATAATTTCATTCATAAATATTCTCGAATTCCAATGTATCACATATCAAATCCATAAAAACACATCCCAAGATCATAATATATAAAACTCCAATAGTGTGTACTGATCATGCCGGCGCATTCCCGCGATCCTCACTGGTACCTAAAACACATAACACAAAACACTGTAAGCATAAATGCTTAGTGACTTCCCCAAAATACCACATATAACACATATTAGCCACTCGAGGCTATAACTCTGTGGGCCCACTGGCCCTAACTCTGTGGACCCTCTGGTCCTAACTCTGTGGACCTTCCGGTCCTAACTCTGTAAACTCTGGAATACACACAGCATAAATCACATAGAAATAATGCAGTGCATACAAGATACTCTGTCACATACTCTACTTACCACTCAAGGTAAAGTATAGTGAGAAAACTCACCTCGAGTAACTCGGTAAACCTCGAACTCTGAAATACTGCACTAGCCTTCACCTAATCACATAAATAAATTCTCTAATTAATACAACTTCTAAAGGCTAGGCCAACTCCTCTCTATAAGTTCTCTAAGAGGGGTAAAAGACCATTTTGCCCCTCTAATGGCTCATAAGTCCAAACACTGACTAATCCCTAAATGTCAACAGAAGTCAACAGTCAACATTCACCAGACTCGCCGAGTGCACTAGAGTGACTCGGCGAGTACATGCATGTCTCCTCGTCCCTGGTCCTCACTTGACTCACTGAGTCAACCCTATACTCCCCAGGTCGTTACAGATCGCGAATCACGGGGCAACCCGACTCGACTCGTCGAGTCCCTTATGGACTCGGCGAGTTCCTCCCATGAAAACTCTCAAAAGATCTCTTGAGGTCAGATCTGCTTCACCAAACAGTAGATCCATCCTTCTAACATTCAAAAGTCACGTAAAGGTGCAACCTTTACGTGCATGCAACCCATATCAAGCCTCAAATGGAGAAATATCACTAGAAATGGCAACCTAGTCTCCAATTGCTTATTTGCTTGCAAAAAGCTAGAAGGTATTGACTCTATGGACCTCTCAAGGTCCAGATATGATATCATCAATACAAAGGGGACCTCATACTCACTAGATCTTATAAAAAAGGGAGGTAAAAACCCTAAAATCATGAAATCTATCATATCAATACGAAATAGAAGGGATTATACCTCCAGAGACAATATCTCAAGATGATTAGCTCCAATCCAAGATCCCTTCACGTTCTAGATGGATCCTCTCTTCTTTCTCTAGCAAAAATCACCCCAAAAAGAAGATTATAAGCCCTTTCTTGCACTCAAGCCTTCCTCACTCTCTCTAGGGTTTCTCTGGAACAAGGTGGCCTCAAATGACGGCCATAAGGGCCTTTAAATAGGGCACAAGCCTCGAAAATTAGGGCTTCATTTAACAGCGAGGACTCGCCGAGTCCACGCATGGACTCGCCGAGTCCCTTCATTAAATCCAGGCTGGCAGAAGCGCGATTCCACTCGGCGAGTCTGAGCGCCTACTCGCCGAGTCCCTTTCTAAAATTCAACAAAATACTTAAAATAAGATACCTGGGTATCCGGATGTTACACCTTCCTTTGTAGATACTTATGTGCCTTAATGCACGAGATGAGAGTAAGGTTCGTATTGGGTTTGTCTCTGTATATAACTAGGGTTTCGTGGTTAGGGAGATGAAGGCGAACGGTCTTCTCGCAACACATAATTTCCATTAATAATATTCGTACTTGATACATGAAAATTTGCTCTAAGGAGCATACATAAGGGTACAAAGTTCGGCAGTATAACGACTCTATGAGTAGTGTAATCACTTAAACATGGAGTCGGTAGTACATGACATGGATCATATAACATAATACTGACGAAAGATACGGCTTGTTCCTCTTACGGTGAGGCCTATATAGCAAGTAGTAGAGCAAGTCCTAACAGTAGAGATGACGATGACACTCAATCGTCGAGCTGACGTATCAGGAGTTCAACCAGTTCATCCGCCTCTTGGGTGATTACCTGTACCCTTTTCTCGGCTCGTATAGCCCTTGCTTCGGCCGTGAAAAGTTGAAGCTTGAGGCTGATAATTGCTTCCTCGAGAGAGCGTAGATAGTCTGTATCACCCTTCTGAACCGTGCGGGGATCTGATGGGGCTTTTGATAGGTGGGGTTCACTACGTGCCTCCACTACGTCCTTCTCTTCATCTAATTCCTGGTTAGATTCGTCATATTCGTATCAGTTACCACATATTCTTCCTGTTCCGCTTCGGGTCCTACGTCGTGTACTGCCCCTCGTCCTTCCTCGGGGTCGTCTTCAATCATTCTGTGGTCCACCAAGACCTGGTGAAACTGAATGCCTTGATGCTCCTCTTCCATGGTGACTGTGATGAGGAACACGTAAGGAGAGTATATAAAGAAACTATCATTATTCCTAAAATATTTTTAGTTGTTATAAAATTGGATTGATGTTCTCCTCCTGTTTAACCAGAGGGTTTACCTTAGGTTTACTGACCATTGCGATCGCCCCAGGGCATGTGATAGTTGTATTCTGAAGAAATGTAGTTGATCAGGCTACATTTATCCCTAATACAACCATAAACAGTCCTGGCTTAACCGGGACGTCAGGTTTTTCCCAATCATCTTCTTTGATTTGTTATTATGTTCATTTTTCTAAGTCGCACAAGTAAGAGTGTTTATTAGTATATTTTATTTGTTTTGTTCAGAGTTATTTAGTCCCTCTCTGGGTTTATAGTTGCATATCAATGTGTGGTTAGATATGTCAGTTCACTATAAACAGAGCTCTAATACCAACCTGTCACACCCCCGAACCAGACCGCGGAAACGTCCGAGGGCTCGCGTGAATTAAATTGAAATATCATCACAATGAATATACATGAAACATAACATAAACATCACCATGCATTAATACATTACAACTGGCCTTGTTCACATCAAGTACATTGTCTAAATGTTACATATCCATAGCATAAATTGTTTGAGAGTTTTCAAAACTTAACATCCTAACACACTTGGTATTGTTCTTCAGCTTATCTGTTACCTGAGAATACAAGTTATTTTGAAAACGGTCAACATATATAATGTTGGTGAGTTCATAAGCAGGTTTGATATGAAAATGCTTTGTATTGTTTGTAAAACCCAGAAAATCCGATATTTTCTGAAACGGCAATTGTTTATAAAAAAGGTGTGATGATCCATAAGTATATGCGTGAATGATTTAAAAACGTGTAAAAATGATATGTTTCCACATGATAAATTCTTGCATTATAGTTATTGAAAGTACAAGTGGATAATGTTGTTTCCCCGGAAAACCCGATGTCTTCCGATAAAATAGTATGATCGTTTTGTATTATTGTATCGTCACAACGAATGAATATGATTTCCCATGATTACTTAGATGGTATTGGATCTCTATGTGAGTCGTTATAACCATGCATGATAATGACTAGTTCGTCTGTCTTGGCATTCTAGCGAACGCCAGAATTGATCTTAAGATTTTGTCACCCTAGACTGGCCGAGTCTAACTGTAGCGAACAGCTTAGGTGTGGGGGAGTCACCCCCGTATAGATCTATACACAAACTCTCGCTCTCCCTCCAGGAGACTTTGATTATAACTACAGACTACGACCGACACTTATTGGTGCCGCCCGTTATTACTCATTTAATCCAAATGAATTTCATTAACCTTGATTAACGACCTGATTTTGTTTACTTGAATAGAAGGTAAGCCTAACAGACGAGGAGAAGAGGACTACTAGGCCCTACTAATTACGTATGTTATTTAAGGCTGTCGAGTATACGAAAGACGCGTTGGCCCATTTCACATATGATTTATTTGGACCTTACTAGCAATGCTAATGGGCCACCGAGGCCCAATAGCATGTAAAAGCCATTGAGGGTCCCTTAAGCATGTAATCGGGTCATAGGAGGCCCAATAACATGTATTATTTATGTTAGGCCCAAAAGTCATGTTAATGGGTCACGAAGGCCCAATAAGCATGATTAGAATCTTTCAAGCCCAACAGTTAGAATGTTTACTTGTTTTGTATAGTGTTAGTGTTGCGAAGTTGTTTAATCGATATGTCGTAATAATCACCAAATTGTTTTATAACGATTCATAGATTTATAAAAATATATATTTTTCAATTTAAACCCATAAGTTATAAAGTTTTGTATATTTTGACCCAATTATTTTATTATTAACATAATTGACCAAAAATATTAGTTTGACCTATTCAGCCCCTTATTTTGGTAAAGTTGGCAATTTTTAGCCCTTTTTATGAAAAATGACATTTTAGGTCCTTGAACTATTTTTCTTGACATTTTTGGCCTAAACACTTAATTAAATAATGTTTTAAGCCCAAAATTTTATTTTGGACAGTTTCAGCCCCTTAGTTAAAAGATTTGCATTTAAATCCACACTTTTCTCAATTTTTACAATTTTTACCCAAAATCCAAAATCTTTGCATTTTTAGTCGCTTTTGATAAATAAGGCCATTTTAACCCCTGAAATAGGTTTATTTACGTTTATAGCCCCTGTTTTGAGAAAGTTTTCCAATTCAGCCCCCCTTAAATTTGATTTTTCGCATTTTTGGGCCTAAATAGTCGAAAAGCCCAGATTTTAGCCCATTAGGCTAAAATTTACATTTTTAGTCCTTTAAAAAGCCTAGTATTTATAAAAACTCTTATTTTAGCTGTTTTGACCTTTTGATCCTTGTAGAAACCGTGAATGACATCTTTTTCCCCATCTTTTGTTTATTTATCAAAAATAGTCCAATAACAAATTTTATGTTGTAGTATGTTTATTATGAACTTTGTATGGTAGTTTATCTTGGCATGTTAAGTGAAATATACCCTAGATCACATATTTTTCCTTCTTGAACTATAGATCTCGAAATATCTTTCATTTTTAGCACATATTTACCACATAAACACAAGAAATCACACATAACATACAAATACACATAGATCTTCACATTTTACTTGTATTCTCCCCCATAAATCATATGAAAACCGAAAATAGAGGGGTATTAACTCACCTTTGCTTGTTGTTGTCGGTTTTGAAGAACGAAATGGAAGATTTTTTGTCCTAGTAAGCCTTCTTGAGTGGATCTTGAACTTAGAGTATTCTAGGAGTATGATCATGAGTTTGTGTGAGTTTAGAAGAGATTCTTGATGAAATAAAGAGACTAGATTATGGATCCAAGCATCAACTTACCTAGGATGATGATTCTTGTGGAAGAGCCTCCTTGAAATGTTCCAAGATCTCGAAAATTTGTGGAGAAGATGAAGCTTTTCTAGAGAGAGTGTGTTTGAAAGAAGTTGATGAAATGTGTGTGTGTGTTCTCCTTGTGTTCTCGGCCGAAGAAGAAAAAGAGAGGGGGAAGAGAGAGGTGAAATGACTTGCATGGATGCATGTTGGTCCATGCATGGAGATATAGGGTGTAATAAGGAGGTGGCACCTCTAAAGTCAACCCTCCCCATTTACGTCTTTTTCTCTTTTTTTTCTACTTGGGCCGAGAGAGAGAAGGAAGAGAAGAGATTTTGGGCCTTAGTGTTTGAGTTCCATAATGTGAAGCCCAAATTGATGGTTTTCGGCCCATTGGGCCTTTAGAGTCGCTCACGGCCAAATTTAACATAAAGGAATGGATTTGAGTCTATCAAAGCTATTTGGATTTGTTATGGCCCAATAAGGCCCATTAAAGATAAACTAGTCCATTTTAGGCTTATGAGGCCCAAAAAGGTTAAGTCTTATGAGAGTGAGTCCAATGAGAGCCCATTTAAGAGTTCTAAGCCCAAAATAGTCACATTGGAAGTTTATTGGCCCATTAGGCCCAACAAGGAAATCCTAGTCCATAATGTACTTAAACTGGGATTTCTAGGGTTTCCAACCTTTTGTAGACTATTTGAGCGTTTGTATGGAGTGTTTGATAGAATTTTGTTGTCATTGAATAAGCATCATACATGCTTTCAAGTTTTAGTTACAATGTTATCCTTGTTAATCGTTTACAAAGCATCAGAATTCCTAGTTGTGACATTAGAGCAGATGCACCCAGTCTACTATCTATTCGATCTTAGCTATATATATATATATATATATATATATATATATATATATATATATATATATATATATATATATATTCCGTATACACCAAGTAAATATAAGGAGTACCAGGTATGGGTTAGGTCATAGTATACATATTCAATACACCGTTTTCTAGTTCAAAAACATAATTTTCTGGATAGAACATTGAGTAAACTAAACTAGAAACTTACCAGTAAAGGATTTAATCCATTTTATTAAACCAGTATAACTTAAAGGACCTTAAGTGGTTAATTCTATAATACCTTAGTTTATACATCAGGATTATATATAATTAATATCTGATAGGTAGTTGGATGTGTGATTTCCGTCTTACTTCATGTTCCTTGTTTGGTTGTGGGCTTAGGGCAGATTCACACAATTAACTATCCGTTTGATATTAGATTATATATAGCTAGTATAAACTAAGTGATTATAGAAGGAACTATTATGGTTACCATTTTTACTAAAGGAAATAAGGGTTTTTCTTAAAGAATGTTTTCATCAAATATAAAGGAACTATTACAGTTAACTCTGTGAGTACCAAATGAATACACCAGGGTTATATACAACGAAGATCTAACAAACAATGGGATGTGTGTCTTCCACCTCATTTCCTGTTCCTTGTTTGGTTGTGGGCTTAGGGCAGATACACACAATCGATTGTTTGTTTACTCTGGGTTTTATATAACTTGTATCCATTTAGTACTCATCTAAAAGAAATTGTAGAGTCATTTTTGCTTATCTTTCATCATATCAGGAAAAATAGGATTTTCTGGAGGAACAGGCGAACTTTTCTAAAAGAATTTTCAACTTACTATACATCACTAAATACTTATGAACTCACCAGCTTAAATGCTGATCTACGCTTTCAAAATAACTTGTATTCTCAGGTAACTAGTAGACAGGTACGCGCGCTGGGATTCAGAAGATGGAGCATAGTAGCTTCATGTCTTGTTTTGTTATATACTTTTGCAGTCTATCTTATGTGAACCACATACATTGTAAACACTTTCTTTCTAATGAAATGGTTGTTTGTTACTTTGATTTCTATGATGCATGTCTTGTGATACTAAACATGACGTCCTCAGCCCCTGAACGTTTCCGCCGTTCCGGTTTGGGGGTGTGACAGATTGGTATTAGAGCATTGTTTATAGTGAACTAAGTATATCAACCTATAAAAGATATACAACTATAAATACAATGGGGCCGAAGTGCTCTAGATAATAATATATTTTAAAAATATAACAATACCTTATAAAAGTATACATACCTGCTTATACATATATACATACTAGAATAAGTATCACAATAAGAACAGAACAGAAGTATTTAAAGGTTGAACACTGCGGTCAAACCTGGACAGTTATGTAATCATATCTAGGATCAATTTAGCCTGATCAACAATATTCATTCGAGATGTGACCGACATGTGTTTGGGAGTGATGTGGTGTTGCAACAGTCTTAAAACTTACCTAACTCTATTCAAGGGATTTCTAGAACAGAACATAAAGTTAAAATACTATGGGAGTATTTTATGATACTATAAGACAACAACAAGTTTAAAACATACCAAGTTCATTACATTAAAATACTATAGAAGTATTTTAGGTACTATATAAATAACTTATGTGATAATTTAAAGACCCTTCTGGTAGGTCTATGATTCCGGAGTGTATACTTCCAAGGTTTTATATAATTGAGATTTTATAGATTTAGAATTTGTGATCTATGCTTCACTACCTGTTCCTTGTTTGGTTGTGGTTTTGGAGTAGGATCACTTATTCGAAGGTCTATTTAATCTTAAATTATATACAACTTGTATACATTGTGCAATTATAGGAGGACCCAGTAAGGATCACCCCATAATGTATCACCTAAATCTCATAGATTCTTTAGACACTTCCATTCTCGCACGACAAACCCAGATAGATGTAACCACTTCCTCATAGCGGTCAGCAGGAGAGTCAAGCAGGAACAAGAGCAGGTTCATGAGAAGTTTTCAGAGAAGGATCAGCCGAAGAAACAAAATGTCCTATGCGTCACACTAATAAACAATAACCTTGAATGCCTTAGTGAGCTAGTGGATACACTGCTCACATTATGTGTTAGGATTATTTCGTTTTCGTGCAACTAGTATTAGTTATTCAATTTCTAGATATTCATTCGAGGATAGCCACTTCTGATTCATAAAGTTTATTTTATATAAACTTCCTTTATGAATTGTTTCCAAAACCCTATGAAAGTCAGAACCAGATACGCTCAGAACTAGGATAACTTAGTCTTTCAGCTTTCGGCTTATATCCACTGCTATAGACTTATTTCCATCTCGTCTTTGTATTCTTTTTAAAAAGATGCCTCCTCACAGATCAAACAGGCGCACTACTCTGATAACCCCAACTCAAACTCCACAGTTCGATCCTGCTGCTCTCCAAGCAGCGATATCAGCCGCAGTGGCAGCTGCTCTAGCTCACATCAGCAAAAGTGGTACCTACGGAACTGGTAGCGGTACCCACTTAACCGACCCCGGAGTTACCCATGAACACCCACGGGAGTGTTCGTACAAGGACTTCATGAACTTCAAACCCAAATCCTTTAATGGAAATGGGGGAGTCATTGCTTTGATGTGATGGTTCGAGAAAACAGATTCGGTCTTCGCAATCTGTTCGTGCCCAGAAAGGAGCAAAGTTAAATTTGCTGCCTGCACCTTCTCCGACAGAGCCCTAACATGGTGGAATAGCCATGTTAAGTCACTGACCCTATCGGTGGCTAACTCAATAGGTTGGGAGAACCTGAAAGAGATGATGTTGGAAGAATACTGCCCGATGGGCGAAGTTCAGAAGCTGGAACAAGAACTATGGGAGCACACCATGGTAGGTTCGGACATAGTGACCTACAGTGACAGGTTTAGCGACCTGGCAGCACTATACCCCGGGATGGTTACCCCGGAGAGTAAGAAGATAGAAAGGTACATCTGGGGTTAATCTACCCCGATTCAAGGAGATGTACTGTCTTCTAACCCAACTACATTCGATAGCGCCAAACGCCTGGCCCAGCGACTCATTGACCATGGAGTTCGCCATGGCGTGGTAGTCCCAGTTCCCGAGCCATCAAAGGGAGGAGACTATAAACGAAAGTCGGGGAAAAAGAGGAAAGAGCGAACAACACAGGAAACCCCGTAGGAGCAACAAATGGGTACTATATACGCCGCCACAACACCTACTACTCCAGCATCTGCCAGTCGATATGCTGGAACTCTCCCGAAGTGTGGAAAGTGTAATTATCACCACACCGGAGTATGTCGGGAAATGCAATGCCTTAATTGCCACAGGAAGGGGCACATTGCCCGGTTCTGCAGGGCACCGGCACAACCGATCTCCCAAGTCCCCGGAGTAGAAGTAAACCATGCCTGCTATGGCTGTGGTGAGACAGGACACTACAAGAGGGACTGCCCGATAGCGGAGAACTCAGGAGCGGATGGACGGATTCTGATGATCACCGCAGGAGAATCTACCCCGGAGTCCCTAGCGACCAGCGGTACATCTTCGAATTATGAATTTCTTTTAAAATTTAACTTATATTTAAATAAGATTAAAACTTGGGGAAAACATTTAAAAGTAATTATAATAACTCACTCATCTGAACAAGTCATAGCATTCACAAGAGAACTAAAGATCCGTTCAGGGAAGCTATGATGGCTTAGTATGTACATCAGGGTTGTGCATAGCTAAGATTTTGCAGACTTAGAGTGAGTGATTCCGCCTTAATTCCTGTTCTTTGTTTGGTTGTGGATTTAGGGAAGAGCCACTCAGTCGACCGTCTTATTCATCTTAATTATACATAACTTGTATATGCAAAGCGACCATAGAGGTACCGAGGAGGATCATAATATAGAGTCTCGACACTAGTTATCAAAACACTGCACTATTAGTACTCGCTCATCGCGGTATGATTTGTGGCAGTGGTAATATCAAGGGGAAAACAGTAAACCCTAGAACGTTTACACATAGTACTTTTTCAAACACACTCGGGATACACAATCGTATAACAAACGTTTCTTTCAAATCGGCCTAACTTTTGTTTTTATAAAGAGTCTGTTGTCATCATTCGTCATGAATTGGCGTGGTCCTCACCATACTAAGTTCAAATGTTTCCATCGCCTTGACCGTCAGATTCACGAAACCCTCGTCATTCGTAACGACAGTCCAACCCAGACCTCAGAATCGTCTATCTCGTATTCTAAACCCCGAAGTACTCATGCGAGGAGTACCTTGCCCTCCGAGACCTTGACGACCATATACTCAGTAGACCTTCCCGAACTACCACTCGTCCAACAGATCAAGTTCAAGCACAGAGGCTAAGGACAAATACAGCCCACCTATCACTAATAAGTGTATAAGCGAGGGTGGTATATAATTATGATTATGCAGATTTAGTATGTGTGTTTCCGTCCTATCTCCTGTTCCTTGTTTGGTTGTGGACCTGGGGCAGAGTCGCACATCCAACCGTCTTCCTAATCTTAATTATATACGACTTGTATACACGAGGTAATGATAGATGGACCAGGTATGAATCCTATCATGGACATTCGGGCAAAGTTGCCCAGGTCTACAAGTGGGTATTCTGCCAGTCGGAGGAGCACAACCCCAGTAGTACTACTAAGAAAGCTAATTTCGGGACGAAATTCCATCTAACGGGGGGATGATGTGACAACCCAAAAATTTTTGTCTTGTAAGTCCAGCCATTCAATTCAATCGAGAGTCAGACTCGTTTCTGCTATCTTTTAGCATTGTTTAGGGTCTGTTTGAGTGTTCTAAGCCTAGTACATTCAAGTTTTGGGTATAGGGATGAGTTAACTTAGGTTCTTCAAGTTGCATTCGAGCCAAACACTCCTTCAAGAGGAGTGTGCGTCCGCCCACATGGGTGTATGGCCGTACACTCAAGGTGGCCGTGAACCCATGCCCATATATAAGCCATTCCTTCATTTGTTCACACTTTTCACACTTCCAAGTCAAGAAAGTCAATTCTCTCTTAGCTATCATCAAGCTTTTCACCTTGATCTTCAAAAATGTAAGTATTCCTTCCATTGGTTAGTTGATGCATTGCCTTATCTAGTGTAGATCCATGATTTCATCCATGAAACATCATCAAACTCATGAACATCAAGAGTGTACGACCGTACACTCTATCTACGGCCGTATACCCTTGTTAGGTTCATAACCTAAGGCCTTAAACAATTGCTAGGTACTTGTTATCCATTAGAACTCTTGAATCCCTATTAATCAAGACCCAAAATGCATCCATTTTGGAGTGTTTACGGCCGTACACACTTGGTGTGGCTGTACTGTTGGGGTGCAAAGTTATCCATGTACGACTTTGTAATGTGTTGACTTTTGTAAACCCACTTGCATGTGGTGCTTTAGCCTTTTGACTCATGAGATAGAGAGTGTGAGAGAGAGACATGTAAACACCTCTATATAAGGTGGGTTTATTCTACTTGTAGAGGTGTGCTTGAGAGGTGTAAAAGTTGAGTGTGTAAGTGTGTGTTATTTATGTAGATTTAGATCTAGATCCCTTTTTGTAACACCATACATATTCAATACATCTATTAAACACCGAAATCACCATGTTCATTGTGCATTCTTTAATTCCGCATGCCAAACTATGTTCTTTAATTCACTACAATTGGTATCAGAGTGGGTCTTCGAAGATCAACATGATTTTTTGAAGAAACGATTCTCGGTTTGGCTACAATCATCACAATTGGAGCATGTATGGTGAGTCTCTCTATGATCTCTCTTAATCTCGTTGATTCGTGTGTTACGTTCTTGATTTTTGATCATTTCGATTCATTGGATCAATTTTTTTTTTGAAAAACCCATTTGTTGTGATCCAATAATTTTTTCGTTGATCAAATCCCGATCCAATCTTATATTCGTTTGTTCGATTTGATTTTACAATTGCAATTATTCTTTTGAATCAAAATATGACCCAAAAACCAAATCAATGATGTTACTGTTCATTAATCCATTATGGAGCCCATGTTTTTCATCCGTTTTCGAATTCATTACTGTTCACCAATCAAGTTAAGCCCAACTTGCAATCAAATATTGTTTGGAATCTGTTTATCTCAAGCTCATTCAAATATATTGATCCGATATCATTTGCTTATTGATAAGTCAATCTGTATGCATGTGCTTTACCAGTTGTACAATTTATTCCAAGTTTATTCCAGTTTTTCATCGGCTACTCTTTCATCGATTACTCTTCAATCTTATATTCTTGAGTTCTATTTTCATTTTCATGATTCTATTAATCAATTAGTATTGCTGGTTAATCTGAAACTCTGAATCGATATTGAGTAACTTGTTTGATTTCGAGTCAATTTTGTTCTTGTTGATGTTGAGAAAATCATCAATCGAAGTCTTGATTTTGGAGAATATGATCAAGAAATGTTGAATATCTTGAAGAACAAGTTGAATATTCTCTGTTTGATCTGAAAATCAATGATAGATTCATGGATTTGTGTTTACTACTGACGAATTCAGAAAAGTCAAACAAAAGTCAAAATTGAACTTTTGATTGTTGTTCAGTGAATCTCGAATTGAAATTGGTTAATGAGAGTTATAGTTGGCATCGAATTTATGGTTGAAATCGATTTTGGAGTCGGATTGTTTGGAATTGATGATAGTCGATGTTTTTGGAGACGATAGTTTGGAGGATTGATGGTTCTTTATTGATTTTCGAAGGAGTGATAATGGAGAACGAAGGTTAATCAAAGCTTTGAGAATCGAAGGATCGAGTTTGAGTGGTGGATTGTTGAGTAACGAAAAATTAAATTTGATGTCGAGTGGCTGGATTCGATTTTGGATCTTCAATTCTAAATCGATGGTCGAGGGTGCGAATGTCCATGAACGAACAATTGATTTTCACTTGTTAACAGTAAAATATGAGGCTATGTGATTTCGGTTGAGAAGAGGAACGGGAATGAACAACGAAAGCAAAATCAGTTGCTTGGGATTGACATTCATCTTTACTGGATTTGTTCGCTCGTACAGAACATGTGTAATAGCGAAGTCAGGTATGTCGATTGTCGATTGTTGATTTGGAATTGAGTATTGGAGTTGACACTCGATGTCACTTGATGTTGAATCGAAAGTTTGGAATTCGTTTATTGGAGTCGATTAATTTTGATATCGACTGGAATGAAAGCTAAGGACGATTCGTTACACATTGATGGTCGTTGCTTGAAAACGAATTTAGGATTGAGATGGAGTGGGCTGATAACGAATATTTGATGTCGACTAGATGCCAAGTAGCAAATGGTTGAACTGTGAAAAGTGAAGGTCGATAACTAGGGTTGCCTTACTAACGAAGATGTGGGAATCGATGTCGACTAACGACGATTTGGATATTGAGTATCGATAGTCGAATATCTAGGCATAGATGTCGACTAACGAAGATTTTGGTTATTAATAATTTTCGAAAGTTTTGGTTGTGAGAATTGGGTATCAATTAACGAAGTTTTTGGGTTTCACCTAACGAAGGTTTTGTAGCAATGGAAATCTTCGTTACCTGGGAAACGAATTGGGGAAGAAGAAACCAAAAGTTTCGAAATTAGTCCTTATTGTTTCGAAAGTTTGTCACATTTTACAAATTTCGACATTTGGGATAAAATTTTGACAAGTTGGAGTTTATTTCGACAGTTTTGAAGAAGTATGCAGAATTTTCGAAAATGGTGCCTAAAGTTTCGACAGTTTGCCACATATTACAAATTTTCGACATTTGGGAGAAATTTTCAACAATTTGATGCAATAAGGCAAAAAGTTTCGACATTGGTCCTTAATGTTTCGACAATTTGGCAGTTTTTGCCCAATTTCGAAAATGGACTGATTTTGCTGAGAAATTGAAAAATATGCATTTCAAGCCCCTGCAGCTTATGCGAATTGACGCTTTCTACCCAGCTTCGAAAAAGGGCGATAGTTTCGCATTTTTGGCTGTTTTGGGCGCATCGGGTCACTGCAGAATTTTGAAATTGACAATTTCTACCCATTTTTGAGAAATTTTGTCAAAGGCGGTCCGTGAACGAAGCTAAAAATTGGAGATTTTTTCAATTTTCCGGATTGAAGCAAAAAGTTTATGCCATATGTTAAGGGGGAGTTTTGACACGAAAAATTCCGAATAGAGCACGTTCTCTTTCCTTGGTGGTTTTATAATCAAATTTCGATTATAAAAAGGGGGGAAATTTATATGGAAATTCGAAGTTGAATTTTTCATATTACGCGAACTTGAAGACCGAAGTGACCTTAAATGTTTGAAGTTTATGAAATGATGCGATTGGAGATTCGGAAGTGATTTCAGTTCGAAATGGGTTTGGTTTTATTGAAGATTTTCGGGATGTGTTTTTATACTCAACTTTTGGGTGATTAGTTGGAGTTTGAGGAGCTCTTAATCATTCGTTGATGCTCGCTTCGTATGGTCTCACATCGTAGAGCCCAAATTGAAGAATCATGGAAGAATTGAAGATTTGAAGTACATTTCGACATGTGTCACCCTTGAGGCTCGGATCGCGTAGTTGCTCGATTTTGGAAGATTTGAAGTGGGTCATCCATTCCTAACTTTGAGGGGGAGAATGTTGGGGTGCAAAGTTATCCATGTATGACTTTTTAATATGTTGAATTTTGTAGACCCACTTGCATGTGGTGCTTTAGCCTTTTGACTCATGAGATAGAGAGTGAGAGAGAGACATGTAAACACCTCTATATAAGGTGGGTTTATTCCACTTGTAGAGGTGTGCTTGAGAGGTGTAAAAGTTGAGTGTGTAAATGTGTGTTATTTATGTAGATTTAGATCTAGATCCCTTTTTGTAACACCATACATATTCAATACATCTCTTAAACACCGAAATCACCATGTTCATTGTGCATTCTTTAATTCCGCATGCCAAACTATGTTCTTTAATTCATGACATGTACACACCTCAAGACCCTCCAAAATGAGAGCTTTGTACATCCTCTTGTTGTGCATTTGTCACACTAGTTTCCCCATGGATCAAACACCCCTTTTTTCATGTTTTCCATGAGTTTACGGCCGTACACTCCATGACCGTACACCTCTTGGCCGTACACTCGATTGTGTGGCCGTAAACCCCTTTTAGTCAATTACATGTGATTGTAACACTTAGTTCAAGTGTTTCCTAGTCCCTAAGGGTGTTTCCTTACATGTTAGTTGTTTAAAACACTAATTACATGCCTATATATGCCATTATATGTCATTTAGGACTCGTTTGTGTCTCGGGAATTCATTTGTGGAACTTCTCATCCTTACACGAATCTGCAATTGAATCACCCACATAAGGTGAGTTCATACCCCTATAATCAATCTTTTAAATGTTTTAAATGCTTTTAAGGGGGGGAATACAAGTTGAACACAATGATAATTGTGTAAATGTTATTTGTGATAACCATCACGTTAAAGGATTTCTTATGCATTTATAAGTGATCAAAATCGTTTCAAACACTCTTTTAAGTTATGTTAGTTTATAGTTTATAAAACTCCGTTTTTAAAGTACGAGCATAACTCGATAGATAAATGAGTCTTTTCTACAATTCAGAGTCGGTTCAAAACAAATATACTAGTAAACTATAATAGGTATACTTTAGGGGTTCAGAACATACTATAAAGAGAAACGGGGAGGAACATACTATAAAGAGAAATAGGGAGGAACATACTAAAACAAGAACAAGATAACATTAATGTGAGACTACTTCACGGCTTAGCAATATGTTTGTTAAGTCGCGTTTTGTAACCAGAGTCTCCTGGAGAGAGAGCGTTATTAGTATGGTTACAACCACATCACATTTTTTACCTTAATTAAACGAATTGGTTTTAAGGTAGTCAGTACTTCAGTAGTCACTTTAAAATACTACTGTATACTTTCATTTTCCCATTACATTCATATTGTGATATTCTCACATAAAAGGTAATGCAAACTATTTTTTCAGTAAAGATAGTCTTAAACTTGGGAAAATTTTCATCATTACAAAAGACAAACAGAACAGTCGAGTCTTAGTACATTCAGTTAGAAGGGTGCCTATAATGCTAACTTTATGATTACTTGGTAGATACATCAGGGATATATATTAATCGGGTCCAACAGACAGTAGGATGTGTGCTTTCTGCTTCATTTCTTGTTCCTTGTTTGGTTGTGGGCTTAGAGCAGATGCACCCAGTCTACTATCTATTCGATCTTAGCTATATATATATATATATATATATATATATATATATATATATATTCCATATACACCAAGTAATCATAAGGAGTACCAGGTATGGGTCAGGTCATAGTATACAAATTCAATACACCGTTTTCTAGTTCAAAAACATACTTTTCCAGATAGAACATTGAGTAAACTAAACTAGAAACTTACCAGTAAAGGGTTTAATCCATTTTATTAAACCAGTATAACTTAAAGGACCTTAAGTGGTTAATACTATAATACCTTAGTTTATACATCAGGGTTATATATAATTAATATCCGATAGTTGGATGTGTGATTTCCGCCTTACTTCATGTTCCTTGTTTGGTTGTGGGCTTAGTGCAGATTCACACATTTAACTATCAGTTCGATATAGCTAGTATAAACTAAGTGATTATAGAAGGAACTATTGTGGTTACCATTTTTACTAAAGGAAATAAGGGTTTTTCTTAAAGAATGTTTTCATCAAATATAAAGGAACTATTACAGTTAAGTCCGTGAGTACCAAATCAATACACCAGGTTTATATACAACGAAGATCTAACAAACAATGGGATGTGTGTCTAATTACTAGAAAACAGACCTTTAATGACACGCAAATTACGACACGCGCCAATTCAGGATACGCAAATGCGGGCGTCGTTTAAAAAATGTCATCTCTTATAAAATTTGAAGGATTCAGGACACACATTTTTGCATGCCCTAGAATTAAATGTCGTTTTATAATTTTTTTAAGTAACGCGCGTCTTTGTTTTGTTAATAGCTAGCAGCGGGAAAAAATTCCCAAAAAATTAAAAAACCCGCCTCATTTTCTTCTCTACCCGGCCTAAACTTGCTTTCCATCTTTCATCGGTCTTCACAAAATTGACAAGGGGTATCCACCCCTCATCCACCTCCATCGCCTCCAACCGTCACCGCCTCTTCTAGTCCCTCTCCCCCTCCACTAGGTGTGGATTTGATTTCGTTTTCAGAAGATTTTTGCGATTTCCATTTTTCCCTGGTTGAGGGTCCATATCTTAGATCGAGACTGAGAAGAAATTAGGAGCGATGTATTTTTTTCATCTATCGAGTGAATAAAATGGGTATTTGTGTTTATATTCATCTTTATCTATCCTCCTCCTTGGTACTGCTTGTCCATTAACTGCAATCAAGCTTCGTGCTCGGTTCGTTCACACAACCAAAAGACCTAGGTCACGAAATATCCTGAAAGCGATCCATCTAAGAACCCTCCAAGACTTGAAGGAAATAGGTATGTGAAAATCTTAGCTTTTCAACACCTTTTTTTGACATCACCTTTTTTTGACATCATTAAGAATCAACTCTGTATATCAATATGTTATAAAATGATTCACCTTTATGTCCATAATTCTTACACCGTACACAAGAACATGTATTCATTTTCGTACCAGAAGTAGAGTCTCAAGGACTCTATCCAACAACAATCTGAATCGCATATTAATTAAAGGTAAATACTGCTTTATTTCCTTTTTTTTTCTTTGCCTCTATAAGATTTCCATTACTCCATGTAAGTTCATCTATGTAAGCTTAATATTCTTGAAAAAAAAAAATTTACATGTATTGTAGGTGTTTGATGAAATGCATGAGTGAAATATAATTTTAAAAAGAATTCCACATTTTTTTCTATGGTTTTTTTCTTCCTGGCCTGATTTAAGAGTTAATTGATATGTATCTGTATGGTAGTATTGCATGATGCATTAAGAAAGACAATAAGGACTTGGTTGGTTTCTTGATAGATATGTAGGACTTCATTAAAATGGGAAACCTTACAAATTGACTAACCCTCGACACTTGAGGAGATTTTGGATTGTCAATATTATGTGAAGACTTCATATATGCAGGTATTATATTTGACTTATTATGTGTGTGTATATTTTGGTGGATTATTGGTTTTAAGTACAAATTATATGGCAGTATTTTCTATCTTGGCCAAAAGTTCATGAATATTAGTTGTAAACTTGTAAGTAATAGTCTGTTTTATCTTTTTTTTTTTTTCTATCTTAGCCAAAAGTTATTGAACCATCAAATCCATGGCATGGATTGTAATTTCATTTCTTTTGGTGGTGCAGGAAAAGATCATTAAGTTTCTGTTGCTAAAGAAGAAAACCAATAGAAGCTTCAATTCAAAAGTGCGAAACAGGAAAGAATATCGCAACCCGGACTTCTTGACACATGTTGCCACTTATCAGAACATTGATGAGATAGGATCTTGCTTCAATGTTGACGTTTTTAACCCCCATGGTTATGACAAAAGTAACTTCTATGATGAAATAGGTCCTTTATTTATTTTTAATATTTTTTCTTAAGGCTGTTCTGTTTTTCTCTTATATAAATATTTATTTCAACAGAGATGAGTGCGTATATTGTGGGTGTGTGGGCTCCTCTTGTGCTGACTCTTGCCCTTCGGAGCTCTAGAAAAGGAAAAATGCGAGGTGTGGCTGCTGCTGACGTGGATGAGGAAGGGGAGGTGGTTACGCGATCAGAAACTACCGGTTTGCATCTCCAGTTGAAACAGCATGGGAAGGGATAAAAACTCTTGCAGAGCTTTTTGAGCAGGCATGCAAGCAACATGGTGACAAGAATCTGCTTGGAACACGAAAATTAATATCCAGGGACACAAGTAGATGCGGATGGGAGGTCATTTGAAAAGCTTCATCTAGGTGATTACGAGTGGATGAGTTATGGTCAAGTGTTGGAAACTGTGGTGGAGGGTTTTAACGAATTGGTCCCTCGGGATTTCATATCCATCTTTCATGATAAAGAATTGGAGCTGTTAATTAGTGGACTTCCAGATATCGACTGTGAGCAACTCAACTATTTTGACTTATACTATATTTCTATTTGTTGTTTGTTATTTTTGGTTATTTGTTTGTTTGTTTGTTTGTTTGTTTATGGATGATATGAGGGGGAACACAGAGTATTCTGGATACAGTGTTGCATCTCCAGTTATTCAGTGGTTTTGGGAAGTTGCTCAAGCTTTAAGTAAAGAAGACAAGGCTCGTTTATTGCAGTTTGTGACTGGCACTTCAAAGGTATTCTGTTTTCAGTTAATTGTATTTAAGTTTAAGCCACGGTTGTCAAAAGTCTTTAACTTCGTCCTGCTAGATTCACCACGATTCTTGTTTATAGTCATCATATTCCTTGTCTTGGCAAATTCCTACAGTTTAATTAGCAAAACAGGTATTCAGGCAATTGGTAAATTCAAATTCCTTAACATACAAAGAGTTGTAAACAGGGAGTAAGCATACACATAAATAGAAACTACAAATGGACTACGAACAATTATGGGCGATGAGCCACGGAAGAATTCACCACAGTATATATATATATATATATATATATATATATATATATATATATATATATATATATAATCTGAGGGATCTTAGGCTAAAAGTGAAAAGGAAATTAGTGGATACCAAAAGGAATGAACGACTATAATACCACATAAAATGGTTACTATATCATGAAGCCATGAAGTCACATCCTTATCAATAATAATAATAATAATAACTAGGGCTGTAAACGAACTGAACGTTCGGCAAACCGTTCGTGAACTGTTCGGCGGGAGTTCGTTTATGTTCGTTTATTTAATAAATGAACGAACATGAACAAAAAATATCGTTCGTTTAGTTAAATGAACGAACATGAACAATGGTCTCGTTCGTTCATTTATGTTCGTGAACGTTCGTTTATGATGTTCGTTTACGTTCGTTTATGTTCGTTCATTTAAGTTTATTTATATTCATTTATATTCAATTTTTTTTATTATATTGCTATATTATATGTTCGTTTATGTTCATATATGTTCAATTTTGTTTTTTTTATCTTTGTTCGTTTATGTTTGTTCGTTTATGTTCGTTTAGCATGTTCACGAACATAAACGAACGAACATGAACAAAGTAATTTGTTAAACGAACGAATATGAACAAGAAAATCTCGTTCGTTTATCCGTTCGTGTTCGTTTGTTGTTCGGCTAACTTAAACGAACGAACATGAACAAGACCTTGTTCGTGTTCGTTTGGTTCGTTTACAACCCTAATAATAACTACAAAAAGTAAATACAATAACTTGATCATCCACTTCTCTCTAAGTGGATCATATATGGAGAAGTACGACGCT
Source organism: Lactuca virosa (assembly GCF_052849685.1). Classification (NCBI taxonomy): domain Eukaryota; kingdom Viridiplantae; phylum Streptophyta; class Magnoliopsida; order Asterales; family Asteraceae; genus Lactuca; species Lactuca virosa. The sequence goes on along the minus strand of NC_136428.1, from coordinate 282,364,557 downwards.
TATATAGTTATATTTATCATTTTCTTCACCATATCATTATTTATTTTTTTACATTTTATTTACAGTTTTCATGTAGTGGCCCATGTGAGTCATCCGATGAAATTTCCCCAATTTATTCATTATGGGCAACGATTTATTGGACTTTACATGGCTAATTATGTGGTGGAAAGATCAACTGGGTAACTTTATTTTAGACCAAAAACCAATTATAATTCAAGGTTTTTAACTTTTTTTTTTTGAAAATTACTAAGTAAATGATTTTGATTGCCAGATGGGCTCTTACTCATCCATTGTGTGTAGAACAAACCGAGAAGCTGAAGGATGAGCAGATGAAGCCTAATTTTTTGGTTATGGTTCCTTGGTATTCGGGGTATATAAATTATATATTTGTGTATTTAAAATTGAAATGACATGTATGTATATATTTTATAATTTATATATATCTATGTATGTAGCAGAACATCAGCTGATTTATTCAAGTGTTCCTCCACGAACCTATAATCACTCCTCCATTGCTTCTATACAACTAAGTATTCCCCTCCCTCATCTTTTACTTTCTTCATGATTTGTAAACACTTTTATACTTTTTGATTTACAAGTTTTTAACTTTATTTCAGGGATCGATCAAGAACAGCCTCAAAGATGAAACCATGGCAAGGCTACACCCGTGTTGCATTTTTTAACTTTATCAAAGATGATTTACAAGTTTTTAACTCTATTTCAAGGATTTACGTACAAATTTTAAACATTATTTTATGCATTCAATATGTTCTTGCTATATATAAACATTAAATCTTTGTTGTTTTTTTCAAGTTTTTTGCAGATATACAAGTGTTGCATTCTTCATTTCAATTGTTAGTTGTACTACTAATGATGGAAGCTGCTAATAAAGGAAATTGAAGAAGCCGCATAAAATAGATTTTTTATATGAAACACATAGTAGATTAGATGAATGCAAATTTATATATTGTAAGAAATAGAATTGTATGACATTAAATTTTATGCAATGGATTGTATTTTTTGTATATGACATTTTATTTCTATTATGAGACATTAAATGCAAATTTAATTTCAAAACTAATAAATATATAAATATATATTTTTTAAACATTTAAATTTACGATACGCAAAAATGTGTGTCATCTTCATTTATGACATGGCTTTTCTTGACAGGGGTTTTAATGATACGCATTGCGTGTCATAAATGTGCGTCGTCTATAGACGACGTGCAAAAGCGTGTCGTTTCTCGTTATGACAGGGCCTTCCTTGACACGCATTTGCGCGTCGTCTGAGCGTTTTACGACACGCATTGCGCGTCGTAAAAGACTGTTTTTCTAGTAGTGTCTTCCGCCTCATTTCCTGTTCCTTTTTGGTTGTGGGCTTAGGGCAGATACACACAATCGATTGTTTGTTTACTCTGGGTTTTATATAACTTGTATCCATTTAGTACTCATAGAAAGGAATTGTAGAGTCATTTTTACGTATCTTTCATCATATCAGGAAATATAGGATTTTCTGGAGGAACAGACGAACTTTTCTAAAAGAACTTTCAACTTACTATACATCACTAAATACTTATGAACTCACCAGCTTAAATGTTGATCTACGCTTTCAAAATAACTTGTATTCTCAAGTAATTAGTAGACAGGTACGCGCGCTGGGATTCAGAAGATGGAGCATAGTAGCTTAATGTCTTGTTTTGTTATTTACTTTTGTAGTCTATCTTATGTGAACCACATACTTTGTAAACACTTTCTTTCTAATGAAATGGTTGTTTGTTACTTTGATTTCTATGATACATGTCTTGTGATACTAAACATGACGTCCTCCGCCCCCGAACGTTTCCGTCATTCCGATTTGGGGGTGTGACATTCTTTTTTTTTCTTGCTTCTCTATGACAACCCGAAATTTCTATCTTATAAGCCAAGCAAATCAATCAAAGTTAGACTTGTTTCTGTTACCTTTTAGCCTTGCTAAGGGTTATTCTATGAGTTGTTAAGCCTTGTACACTTAGGATTCGATGCGTTGAAGTGTGAGTAATGGATCTATGGATTGAATTCAAGCCAAGAACATCAACAAAGGATGTTCACGGCCATAAACTAGGTTCACGGCCGTGAACCCTAGTTTGGCCGTGAACCCCTCATTACTTCGATAGATTTCCTTCATTTTTCTTCATTTCTCACATCTTTCATCCAAGAACACTCAAACTCTCTCAAGTATCATAAAGGGAATCCATCCTTTCTCTTCAACAACGTAAGTGATTTATCCCTTTTACTAGTTAATCTTCTTGATCATATGAATCCTATGAATCACATCCTTGAATTCATCACTTTTCCTTCAAGATCTTCAAGTCTTCATCTTTTCACCAAGAACACACACACTTGTTCTTGGGCCGTAAACACCTTCAATACTTCCATTAAGTAAGTATCCTTTCCATATACTTGTTATCCATTAGGAGCTCTTGAATCCCCATGAAACAAACACCTTTTAAGCATCATCTTCAAGAGTTCACGGCCGTGAACCCTTCATGTGGGCGTGAACCCTTCAAGTGATCTTGTTAGGGCCGTAAACCCTTCTTAGACCAAGCTTTGGCCGTAAACACTTAAGCATTCTTGGCCGTGAACACTCCTTGGCCGTGAACACATCCTTGTGTGGTCGTGAACTCCTTTCATACAATCATATGTGATTGTAACACTTCATTTCAAGTGTTTCCTAGTCCTAAGGTTGTTCCCTTACATGATTAGTTGTTATATACACGAACTGTATGCCTATATATGTGATTATGTGTCTAATAGGATCTAATTGTGCTTCGGGACTTCATTTGTGATCTCAAGCATCCTATATCTATCTTTCATTCGAATCACTCACTACAAGTGAGTTCATACCCCTAACTTATCTTTTAATGATTTTAAATACTTTTATGGGGGGGGGGGGGAATACAAGTAGAAAACAATATAGTTTTATAATCAATCACATGTGATTTATAACTATCAAAACAAGAGATTCCTTGTACTTCAAACTGTGTTACCAAACAAATTGTTTCAAATCCTTTTATAAACTGACATTAAGTCATCAATAATCATTCAAATGGTTAAAATTCTTTTTATATGGTAAACTCTTTAAATATATTACAAAACTCTTTTAAACTTATATATTGTCAAAATCATGTCTATATAGATATAGTTATATAAACAAGGTTTAAAGGGCGTAGGACTGATAATTCGCTTTATTTCATTTTCCTTGTTTGGATGTGGACTTAGGGTAACGGTTGTTTGTCTGAATGTCGTTTGAATCTTAGTTATATATTATGTATATGTATATAGATATAAAAGTACTTTCAATCAGTTCAATACCTTTGGGTAGCAAAGGTGTACAAACATGATCAGTCATTCAATTATAGAGCTTACTAGTAAACTATAATAGGTATAGTTTAGGAGGTTACTACTTACTATTTCTATAACAATGAAACTTACATGAATCAGTACTTACATGAGTTAGTTCATACATGAGTCAGTTCAAACATACAATAACTAGAACAGGAAGAAACATACAATAACTATAACAGAAAGGAACATACAATAACCAGAACAGAAAGGAACATACAATAACAATAACAGAAAGGAACATACATCCTTTTCCAGGAACATACATCCTTTTCCAAGAAGAAGATAACATTAATGTGAAACCACTACTTCACGGCATAGCAATATACTTGTTAGGTCGCGTTTTGTAACTAGAGTCTCCTGGAGGGAGAGCGGGCATTGTGTGTATAGATCTATACGGGACTGACAATCCCGCATCCCGACTGTTCGCTACAGTTTGGCCGGCAGGCCAAGGGGTGACAAATGTCACATCAGTTTCGACGCCAGCAAGTCGTCGTGTTAAACACTCGTCAATCAGTATGGTTATAACCTCATCACATTTTAACCTTAATTAAACAAATTGGTTTTAAGGTAGTTAGTGCTTCAGTAGTTACTTATTACAACATTACTGTACACTGTCATTTTCCCATTACATTCATATAGTGATCTTCTGACATAAAAGGTAATGTAAACTATTTTCTGGTAATGATAGTCATATACTTGGGAAAACACTCACTTTTACAAAAGAACAAACATACAGAACAGTCGGGAATTGTTAGAAGACTACTCTCCATTTTAGTAGAAAATATAGGATTTTCTAGGAAGTATACAAACTTTACATCAAATATTTACAAACTTTACATCAAACACTTACAAACATTTTCTTCAAACTTGTACAAACATTTGACACTAAAATACTTATGAACTCACCAACTTAAATGCTGATCTACTCTTTCAAAATAACTCGTATTCTCAGGTCACCAGTAGACAGGTACACTGGACCAGGTTTTGAGAAGGAGCGTGTTCAAGATTCGTCTTTTTATTTTGATATATATATTTTTGGTGTCTTACAAATACATTCAGAACACACTTGTATTAAATTATATTATTAATGCAATGGATGATGTTGTTGTTTGTTTTACTATTGTGCATTGTTATGATACTGTACATGACGTCCTCCGCCCCCGAATGTTTCCGCCATTCTGGTTTGGGGTTGTGACATTCTCCTCCAAGTAGGACGGTAGGATGGTGACTTCAAATTCTTTCCATCTTGGACTAGAAGATGACACTTTCCAAGAGTTATTATACTTGAACGCCTTTCCTATTTCCTCACGATACAAATATAAAACCTCTTAAAGAATTTCCTCGTCACTTTGAGCGCTTCTCCTTTGGGTTTTTAGGTTGTTGCATAACCCGTTCATATTCGAAACACATTTTGAGATTTCTCGCCATTTTGAATTTAGTTGGTGTTTAGTACGGTAGTCATCACCAACACCCAATTCCTTGCAAAACCTTTCAGTAATGTGTAGCCATAAATGGTTAATCGATTGTGCATTTCCTAGCTATAAATCCTCCGAAAGGTCAACCCAAGATTGTGTCAACTTTAACTTTTCTGTCGGAGTCCACCCTTTAGGCTTTGCCTTTGTTTTATTTTTCACCGGTTCTTTCCATTGAAGTGTGGAGGGGGTGAGGGGGTTGATTTTCCTGTACGGTTTCGTCATCCGAGTCATCGAGGTTTTGGGTTTCAAGGTGGTAAGGTTGGTTTAGGCTTTAGGTTTGAGGGTGGTAGGGTAGGGTTTGACTTTGGGGTTGATTTGGTGTAGGCCTGGCAATTCTAGACACGACCCGTGGCACAACACGAAATAAACAGGTTTGGGTTGAGCTTTTCAACCCGGCAACCCTTTTATTAAACAGATCATATATGGATTTCTCAAAAAATATACGGGTTGACTCGCCAACCCGTTTAGAATTTTAATAAAAAAAAGTATATATTTAAAATATATTAAGTATTATACACTATATATAGTTTATACTTTATATTAGGATAGGATACCCGATACCATTGGCCATTTGACATTTGGCATTTGCCCTAAATAATCCCAGTATCTCACAAACAAAATCGAATAAGCCCTCTGTCATTCTCCCCTCTGTGATGAACGACATAAAGAACTCACGAAGAATGGCGACATGAATGACTGAATCATTATCGAACGACGTTGACACCTGAACGTGAACGACGAACGCACAACGTAGTAGGCAATCGATTTGCTACGATCCAAACTACGAACACACGAACCCAAATCTGACCCACAAATCCAAATCTGACCCACGAACCCGCCAACCTGTGAACCCGTATAAATAAGTGGGTTGACGGGTCATATATGAGTTTATGTTCCAAACCCGCCAACTCGTGACCCGTATAGTTAAATGGGTCGTGTTCGGGTTGGTATATTTTGACACGCTAACCCACAACCCGCCAACCCAAACACGACACGATTTCCAAACCTAATTTTATGAAAGTTGATAGGGACAAAGTTGGTGAACATTTTGAGTTTAACATTTGGCACATGCACAGTGTAGTATTGTTGAACATTTTCGTATTGAAATTGTAGAAGGAATTGAATGGAGGCATCAAGTTGGGGACGGTAAACCGAAAGCAATGGATCGAAAGAGAAAATGTTTCTAATTGACGTGGTTGAACTAGATTGACGAGATTTTTTCTACCGAATTTTGGGGTTGGGTTGTGAGAACCCATTTTTTTGTTAGAATGGATGAAATAGAGAGAAAAAGATAGAAAATAGTGTGATTTTTATTGTGGAATAGAAGTAATATTTATAGGATTGTAAATTGGTAAAATAAATTAAAAAATTTTAGGTTATGATCATTGACAGCTTCATTTTTTTCTTACCGTTGCAATTCAAAAAAAAGAAAAGAAAAGAAAATACATTTAATTGCAATTCAAAAAAAAGAAAAGAAAAGAAAATACATTTAATTGGCAATAGCCAATTAGAAGGAAAAAAAAAAGAAAAGAAAAAAAAATACATTTAATTGGCAATAGCCAATTAGAAGGAGAAAGGGAGACACACACCAACCGCCACCGCACCCAGATGTGATGTTCCTAGTTACAGTTCCGGCCACCGCCTTGTACTATTCAACACACACCTTCCGGCCTAATGCTAGTTACGCACACCTTGTATTGAGGCAAATTTTGATGCATGTTTTAGGGGAAATTAGTCACCTTATATTGAGGCACACACCAATTTTTTGATTACATACATACTTACATTTCATATAGATTTTCCATTTTCGTTTTCTCCCTTTAAAGAAAGGAAAATGGAAGGAAGCAATGATAATCTGCTCACGTACGATTACGGGTATAATTGTAAATTTCTTTTTCTTCCCTTTTCCATAATAGAACAAGGAATCGAGGTCTTTCTATGTATCCCAAATCGATTCATGCTTCTCTTTCTGTTTTTACTTTTTATACACTTTTTTATCTTTTGAGTTACAATAATGCTACAATATCACCAAATCAAAAAATAATATCATGTCAAAAAAAGTATAATTACAAATCCAAATCAATTCGAGTTACACGAAATCAAAATCATAATTTATCAAAAACCCCTAAAAGGAAAATACATTAACATAATTAATCAAAAGCAAAATATGAAAGTCAAAAAAAGTCAATACATAACAAAAAAAACAAGAAATTAGATCGCGTGGTAAAACTTTATCATCGAGGAGGTGGTGGAGGTACATTTGCTTTAGCAAATCCAACCCAAGCCACAATAGTAACCGCAAGAATAACCCATCCAAATATATCATATTTCAAATCATTGCTTTTTTGTGCATTCGGACCCTGTAATTTTCACTGCTATAATTAGGTAGATTTTTTTTTTAATATAATAGATTTTTCAAACTGCAATACTTTAATACAAATGTTATACTTACGTTTATTTACACATAATGGCAACATACTTGCACTCTTTTATTCATAATACCAACATTATAGCAATGAATTTACAATTCTTTACTCATAATAGCAATATACTTATATTTCATTACTCCTAATAATAATATACTTATATTTCTTTACAGATAAAAACAATATGTAACAAATAATAACAATATGTAACAAATAAACTACAATGCAGGTATTGTTAGCAAGATGTAAGCACGTTAACAATAGTGCTGATTACCAAAAAAAAAAAAAAAAAAAACCTATATATTGGGGATATTTTTTTTCAGATTAAACCTCAAGTTTTATTTTTGTAAAAAGCCGTTACATTTTTTCATATTTTCCGATTCTTCCCTTACATTTTTCCATTTTTTCAATTTGGTCCTTACATTTTTCCATTTTTTTGAAATGACCCTCACAATTTTCCATTTTTCGGAGTAAACCTCAACTTTATTTTTTTTTCCAAAAAACACCCTTACATTTTTGTGTAAAACCGGAAGATTACCATTAAGCCCTGCTAAAAGGGCGAAATCGGAAAAAGAAAAAAAAGTAAGGGATTTTTTAGAAAAAAAAATTTGAGGTTTAATCAGGAAAAAAACCTAATATATAGGAAGTTTTACGTAATTAACCCCAAATAATATTATAAGTAAAAAATAAATTACATTGCTATTATCAATAAAGAATGTGTTTTGAATGTAAATGAGAGAAAGAAGAGAATATACCCTAACACTTGAAGAACTTGAAGGGCCTCCTCCAGACCCTAATGCCATGGCTTGTTGACTAAGACTTTGAGTATGAAGCTCTGAGTGTAATTCAGGAGCCTAGAATTAAAGTACTCAGTCATCTATTATATACACATACAAGACTAAAAGTTCTTGCTTTTTTTAATTGCACAAATTCAACATAGCTTCATCACTGTTGAATTGTTGATAGTGTAACATGTAACATGTCTCATGATGATTTTAGGGTTTGCAAAGTGATCACTGGTGTAAAAATGTGAAATTTTGACCTAGAGGAGATAGTGGAGAAACATGAACAGGACATACCTTTGTAGCTACTTCAAATGATTTGAGGTAAAGTTCATTCCCTGGATCCTGAAATGGAAATACATTTCATAAGAAATTTACGTTCATTGGAGATTTACAGATAAAAGTCATCACAAGATGATATCTTTATGAGGATTACCTCATCAACAGCCTTCTGAAAGTAAGTATAAGCTGAATCAAAATAGCTTTTCGCTTCATCTTTATCAGGAGTAAGAAAAGCATAAGAAGTTTGTGCATTGCCCATATACCACAACGCATCATGTTTCCTTGGATCAATCGATAATGCTTCATCCAATTTCGATATAGCATCTACATGACCAAATCAAACAAATCAGTAAACGCCTTAAAACCCCCTGACGCAATTTCTTTAACATAATCAAGTTGAAAGCAACAAATCAACACATTCAATTTTAAAATTTAGGTTACCTTTAATCATGACTTTTGATTCCTGAACACTCTGGAAGGTCGACAATTCAAGCAACGACCCTCCCCATCTGGTCAGATTCTGTGCGAATCAAGAAGAAAACCAAATCAACAACTCATGAACGATAACGATATCATGGATGATGGATGTATACAATTTAAAAATGAGAAACTAAGTGAAACCCTAACCTCTGTATCGAGAGGATTTTTTGCATAAGTAACTTCGGCACTCCGGCGAGCATGCTCAAAAAAGAGAAGCCGATCGAAGTCGTTTTGCGATTCCATATCTCGGCGGTGGATTTCACCGCTTTCCGCTGGATTTGGGGTTATTTACACGGTGTCTCCGCCTTCGATGAATAAAAACACGCAGTGGGGAGTTGGTTACATGGCGATTGGATAACCACTTATACTTGCGGTGGATTTGCACGCGCGATGTTGTGTTTTTGTGTTTTGAGATCACGCTCTGAGGCGCGAGTCAATTTGTTTCTCCTAGTCTTCAAGTTAAGCACAATTCAAGTGACACGTTGTAATGCCTTGAGATTGACACGTTGATAAACGGTAAAAGGTTTTAGTAATTTCAAATTTGAATAATTTGATTTTGAGAAAAGATAAATGTTTTAAAATAATCAAATATCTTTATATTTATATTTCTTTTTTTGAAAACATCGGAATTAGGCTTGAGGGAGTGACCGCGGTTTAGAGCTGTGGTTTTGCCACCTCAGTCGTGCACACCGCCCCCTGACCGCGGTCTACTGCGGTTTAGGCCGCAGTGTGGCAATTTATAGTCATGCAATGTAATTGGTTGATGGGGAAAAGGACCGTGGTCAAAACTTCGAATATTTAATTTTTTTTTCTTTCCCTTTTTCTTTCTTTCCTATAAATTATACTACCCACTTCATTATTTTTCAAACAAAAATCATCATTCTCTCTTAAAATTAATAGAAAAAAAAATTCACTCTTCTCTCTCAAAATGTCATCTTCTTCATCTTCTGAAGAATTTCAAGTTATTTTTGATGCCGCTGTTGCGTGTGCTCAAATGGCGGAACAAACATATGATGTTTTATGCAATAACGCAGCAGAAAGTTCTCAACGGAAAACACATATATATATTTTCAAAAATCGTGAAGAAGCCAACCAACGCTTGGTACAAGACTATTTTCAAGAGAATGCCACTTATCAAGGGTACTATTTTCGTAGGCGCTTCAGAATGTTCAAATGTTTATACGAACGTATAGTTGAAGATGTAACGAGGGAGTGCAGTTTTTTTCAACGACGCCACGATGCTAGAGGTACACGCGGTTTCACTCCCTTACAAAAATGCACGGTCGCACTTCGTCAGTTAGCATATGGAATTACGCCTGATGCGTTAGACGAGAGTTTTAGGATGTTTGCTAGGACCACACGAGACAGTCTCCACTATTTCTGCAAAACTGTGATTCAGTTTTATGGTCCAAAATATTTACGTAAGCCACGTAATGACATCTTACAATTGCAAGTTCATCATGCTAGTGTGCATGGGTTTCGTGGAATGCTAGGAAGTTTAGATTGTCTCCATTGGGCATGGGAAAATTGCCCTACGTCATATCATGGGCAATTTACCCGAGGTGATTATGGTCACCCAACGGTCATACTTGAAGTAGTTGCATCACAGGATCTGTGGATTTGACATGCTTTTTTTGGTTCTCCTGGTTCGATTAACGACATCAACGTTCTTAATCGTTCACCTATATTTAACAACATATATGATGGATCTGCACCAGATTCTTCTTTTGAAGTGTGTGGAACGCCATATAAGTATGGTTATTATCTGGTCGATGAAATCTATCCTGAGTATGCTGTGTTTGTTAAATCGTTTACGTGTCCACATGGTTCTAGACGAAAAAAAATTCAATAGAGCTCAAGAAAGAGCTAAGAAGGATGTTGAGCATGCTTTTGGAGCTCTAAAGAAACGTTGGTTCATATTGAAAAAACCAGCAATTAATTTTGGCGAGGAAAAACTTCAAGAAATCATGTATACATGTCTCATATTATATAACATGATTATTGAAGACGAAGGAAGAACGATATGTGCATGTGACGAGGAAGAAACCATACCAGAGACACAACAAATAGAAATTGGTGGCGAAGAGTATATGAACAGGAAAGCAGAGATATGTTGCACTCAAACATTTCACAATCTTCGTACGGACTTGGTGGAACACATTTACGGGATTCAACACATTAACCTTAATTTGGATCCACCGGATGACTCGGAAGACGAGTTCTCGGAGAACGACTTTATGTAGTATGCTTTAGTTATTTTATTTGTGTTTTTTTAAGTTTCTAGGATTATTTTAATGTCATGTGTTTTTTTTTTCATAATGCAATGTAATGTTTTTTTAATTTTCAATGTAATGTTTTTTTAATTTTCAAGTAATGAAAAATTATGTTTTTTTATTAAAAAAGAAGTTTTATTAAATTAAAATAGTTAAAAAAAAAATAAAATAAAAGTGTGGCACCACTCCCTTGGTGTGGCAAGAAACCACACTTGTGTGGTAAAAAGTGACGTGACGCATATATGGCGGTGAAGGGAGTGCGGTTTCGGTGGCACCACTCCACCCAGCCTTATATTAAATAAAAGTTGCCGCCAATCAAACACAAAGCAATGCAAGAAAACAATTACGAAATGTTAAAAGGGGAGCAAATCCATTCAACCCAATTACAAACACTAAAATGAATTCTATGCTTTACCCAACTGAAAACCAAAGTGGTAATGATGTCCACCAGCTTCGCAGAAGAGATTCTCAAATTTTTGAAAATCAAATCATTCCTTGCTTTCTAGATACACCAAAGAAAACCATAAACAATAACCAGCAAGAGATCACGTTTCTTTGGACATCACCCACAATCCGCTGCGAAACCCACCAGCTCACAAATTGTCACAAAATTTTGGGCAGGAATGTTACATCATTGGAAAATCCACTTCAAGGCCTCCTTAGCGAATTTACAACCCACTAGAAATTGATTCAAATCATCCAGACCAGAAGAACAAAAATGACAATTCATATAGGCAAAAGAAATTACCCTGTGAGAAAGAGCAAGCGCCGAAGGGATCCGATCCATATAGGCATGCCAAACAAAACCAATAACTTTAAGAGGAGCCACATGATCCCAAACGGTTGGATTGTCCTCTTAGAGTTAATGAGATACTTGAAATTACAAACATAGAAATTACCATTAGAAGAGAGTTTGTATCCACCCCAACAGTTAAAATCACTTGCGAAAGAGCATCAGAAAGGGCATTTAACTCCATAGACTCCATAGGATTACTAGGAGTTTTTTTTCCACACCCAATTGAAGTTTCGGTTGGATCTAATCCTATCAGAGATGAAGCATGATTTTTTTTCTATCAAGATTAAAGATACTCGGAAAGCGATCAACAAAAGTCATGTGTCCGAACCAATCTTCGATCGACATATTAGCTCCAACGGGAACAAATAAATATTTGAAGGGAAAAAAAGCAACATCGCATCCCAAAATACGCGCACATCCGTTTACTTCCCCTGTTGAAACTCCAATCCCATAAACTTGAGATTTGCCAAAATTTACTTTAAGGCCCGCACAAGCATGGTAACATCTTAAGATTCTTTCCAAGTTGTCAAAATTTGAACTTAACCATTCTCCAATGAACACAACATCGTCTGCGTAAAAAAGATGTGATATAGAAGGACCACGGTTAGGAATTCAAACACCACAAAACAAATATTTTTGGCAAGCAGATTTCATGGCGACATTGAGCCCTTCCATTGCAATAATAAAAAGAAATGGCGAGAGCGGGTTGCCTTGACACACACTCTTGAAGATGTGGAATTCCTTAGTCGTCGAACCGTTGATAAGAACTGAAGCCCTGGAAGACGAGAGACAACCTTTAATTCAAAAATGCCATTTCTCACCAAATCCCACTTGTGCCATCACCAAATCAAGATAATTCCAATTTATGGAATCAAACGCTTTATCGAAATCGACTTTGAGAATGAACATTTTTTGTTTCGCCTTCTTTGACCAATTACATACTTCAATGTAGGCAGATTGCATCTCTCCGATGATTGAACTAATAACCCGTTTTGAACGGGAAGCAAGAGATTTTGCGATAATTTTGTAGACACGCCCAATGAGGCTGATAGGACGAAATTCATTAATAGATAGAGGATCTTTAGTTTTGGGAAGAAGATTAATAAAAGAGGAGTTGTTTCCCCTAGATAGACAACCAAAATTTTCACAATGCTTAACGAATCTCATAATTTCGTCTTGCATCAAAGGCCAATAATGCTTAATAAACTTGAAGGAAAAGCCATCGAGTCTTGGAGCTTTTTCACCTCCGCAATTCCAAATCGCCTCTTTAATTTCATTAAGATCAAAAGGAGCCTCCAAAAAATTCTTATCCCCTTCTAAAAGCTGCAAGAAATTAGGATTGATGAGAGCGGGACGATCCTTCATGGTTTCTTGGAATTTGTCCCTAAAAAATTTCCAACTCTCATGTTTAATGGATTCCACATCAGTAATCCAATTTCCGTCCACCATAAGGCCATGAATATTACATCTCTTGTTTTTAATTTTGAGGGAGTTACGAAAATAACTGGAGTTTTTGTCTCCATCTCTCAGCCACTTTTTTTCGATTAGATAAACAAAAATGTTATAATTAGGAGATTTAACATCTTGTTCCCGAGTTTTAGTAGTAAAATCAAAGAAAGAAAAAGAGAGTAAGACGAGAAAAGAAAGTGAAAGAAATTTTATATTTTATGCTCTATAGTTGGAGAAAAGTGAGAAAAAAATAAACATTTTATTTCTTTCTCATTAAATCATTCTAAATTTGAATAGAAGTTTAGAGGAAAAGTTTTTCTTCAAAATCAAAATATGTAGTTATGGTAAATAATATCCTTCTTTATCTAATCATAGTTATCTGAGAAAAGGTTTGACCATAGTCATTGAAATGAGTGTGATTAAAGCCTTTAATAACAAGTCTTGTTAAATGTGTATAAATCTCCATGTATGTATTTTTCCTAAAAGAATTACTTACTCCTTCTAGCATTGCTATAGGGAGGAAGATTAATCAAGCTCATACTTGATTATTAGACATAGATTACATCTCAATGTTCACGAGTCTATGTCATTAATCAGGTTTTGTTGAGAGAAAAACTTGAGACACACTTGAACAAACGTTAGAACAAGTATAGTTGCGGAATAGTTTATCTCAGAGGATCTAAAAGCTCAACAATAATAATAGGTTAACGAGTTAGATAGTTAGAGAGTTAGTTGCGGAAATGTAAGGAAATATAAATGACAGCAGATGATATATCAAGTATACACATAAGTTGATTCATAACATGGAATGCATTCAGACCAAGTTAGTAAGTGAGATCGAACTTAGTGATTAAGTCACAAATGACTTGCTCCGAAGAGTAATAGTATTTAGTAAGGTTCTAGTGAATTTTGAGAGTAAGGAGAGATTTAAGGTGCGTAATCAGATAGAGATGAGAGATATATTTGATAGCATAGAAGTTGCGATGGATTGTAGAAAAGATGAAAGATATATATGATCAGAAAGATTGAGCTCTATAAATAGAGACTCAGGAGTTACATGGATCAAATCTCTAAGAGTAGCCATGCAAGGCATACTGGACAATAGAGAGTATTACAATAAAAGTAAAGTAATCTAGTAAGTAAGAGTGACTGCGGTTGATGATGACTTCGGGTGTGGTTGCTGAAGGAGATCTGACTGCGGATTCTTGAGGGCTGCGGTAGCTGAAGTTCAAGAGGGTCACTTTTATGTTTCAACAATTTCCCCCTAAGTGACCTCTTTAACTTCTTCTTCAGTTATCAAGTTTTAGGAACTTGATCGGAATCCACCAAAACTTTCTGATATTTTCGAACCATGTGATCCTTCTTAAAATTTTGAACTTGACTTCGGCAGTCGTGTGTTTTGATCTTTCAACTGCGGTTCGACATATTTCAAGTTGCTTCCTTGTAAGACGATTCATGGCAGTCATAGGAATGAAGTATTTTATTTTATCGACTTTCCTTTTGAAAATGACTCCGAGCTCAGGGAAGTTTGTTGCACCTAGGGATCTTTCTTGATAACCTTCGGTAGGCATCGGTGCAGGATCAAGTGGTGGTAGATCGAACTTTTTAGAAATTGTGGGGTAGATGTCTGCATCAATCTTTGCAAAGTTACAGACAGTTTCCCTCAGAAATGTGCTCGCCCTTTCAAGTGCTATCTTCATCTTCGGATACTTCTCGCTTTTGTTTTTGAACACCTTTGCTATCAGGAAGACTTGTTCTGGATTCATACATGGGAAGTCAGCTTGGGTGCGGACATAGTCCTGATTCCTTCTTGTAAGCGTGTACTGAATGAAGTCAACTTTCATGAATTTCTGGGGCTTAAAGCTCTTGACTGCGGATGGTCTATCATTAGACCGGATTTTCTCTATGGAAGAAGCATGTTTGGCATAGAAACGGTTAAGTCTTTCGAATTCCATAGGCAGTCTCTTGTGATCAGGTAGGCTACGGTCAAACTGCTCAAATACAGTGAAGTATTTAGCATTTGGGGAGATTGGAACATCCCAGTAGCCATCAGAAGGGGGTTCAGCGTAGGTAAGGTAAGGTTTGTAGTCATCATCCAGCAGTCTTCGGTGGGGATTGATCCAGGAATTGATTAAGGATTCATCCATAGTGATGTCGAATCCGTTCTCTCTCCAGATGAGTTCAGCAAACTTGGCTGCTTTCCAATCTGCTTTCTTCTGTTTCATAGTGGGAGAGTCGTCGGAGTGTTCGGATGACATATTGGATGCAAGATTCTTGAAGTGGGGAGGAGTCTCCGGTCGCTCAGAAGAGCTTTCTTGAATGATTTTGTGTTGCGGTGGAGACTGATGAGGTGGTGTTTGATGCGGTGGTGATTGATGCAGTGGTGTTTGATGCGGTGGTGTTTGATGAGGTGATGGTTGCGGTGAGGGAATTTTTTTAGTTATGATAGGGGGCTCCTTTGGGGAGAGACGCTGTTTGAGTGATGCTCTTCATCACTTCCCCCTCTTGAGGAATGCAACACCGGAGCATCCTCAAGCCATTGTTTGAGACCATCAACTTTGGCACATACCTCCTGGAATTGAGATTTAAGAACATCAGCCAGTTGCTGATTGTTTGGGATGGCAGTGTTGAAGAGTAGTCGATGAATCTCCTTTGTCAGTTGAAGAATCTCCGGGCCATGAAAATTTGACGATAAAGAGCGTTGAAGTCTGTTGATTGTGGATTGAAGGACTGAGATGGTGGACTCATAAGCAGTGTGAGTCTCTGCTATCAGCTTTTGGGAGTGAGTAGATTGGTCCGCAATGGCTGCTTGTAAGTCTGCCTTGATTGTGGATACCTCAGAGATGAGGCGCTCCGCAGAAGCCATGAATTGTTTGTGATCAGCTTGGCGACTTGTATCCACAGATCGGATTCCCATTTCAACTTTCAGGGAAATGCGCTCAGCAGCCAGTCTTTCACGGGTTTCCAATCTTTCAATTCGTTCAATTAAGGACTGCGGTCCTGGAGTGTCTTCAGGTTGCGGTTCAGTGGATTTGACCGCAGCTAGGATCTGTGCTACTTTGGCTTGTAGACTCAGAAACTCTTTTCTGGACATAGCCATCTTCTTTTTCTTCTTCTTCTCTTTGGGCTTGGAGGTTGAGTGGTGAGAGCCACCAGATTCTTCTTCTTCATCAAACATCATCAAATCATCATCAGAAGGGTTAGGTTGGTTTACCTCATTGAGATCGACATCGTTGAATCTGAAGGTAGGAGCAGAGCTAACTTCGATTGCGGTTCCCTCTTCTTGAGAATCTCGAACAGTTGGAGTTGGAGTTGGAGGGAGCTTAGATGTACCTTCACCACCATGAGTGGACTGAGCCTTGCGGATCGTCTCTGCCATTTCGGTCATCCACTCTTGTACTTTGAGAATGGTGGCTACGGTATTAGCATTGTTGATTGCGTCCGCCCAGTACTTGGCTACAGATTGAATCTCCTGTTGTTTCTGTTGAAGTTGCTTGATTTGATGATCCTTCCTTGCTTGAAATGCCCTACGGAAAGTGGCATATTTCTTGACATCAGATTCAGATACCGGAGTGTAATGTAACCATGAGTCATTCGACTCATCACCGTCAAATCCTTGGAAACGCACCGAGGTGTCCCTCGGGTCCACGGATCCTTGCACATTGATGCTCACCGTGCCTAAACCACCTGTAAAGGATGTAAGCAGAGTAGGATTTCCTGAGCTTCCTCGGTCTCCTTGACCAGTGGTCAAGTCTGGCCTCGGCTCAGTTCTGGCAAAGGCAGAAGAATCGCCTTGCGGTTGGGCAGGTGTTTGCAGTGTTTGGGTGACAGACAAAAGTATGGAGTTCAACTCCTCAGGGGAAAAGAAGTGTAGACGGGAAGCCCTGGAGACCTTAGGGCAAGAACTAGCTCCATCCCCCTGGGAGTGAGCTGGGGGTGAGTCTCCACGTTGAGATGAAACAGACTCACTTTCTGTGTCTGAGTGGAATTCGATTGTGGTATTGAATGGGTTTGCGGCCACCCCAAGGACAACCGGAGCCTTTTGATAGGCTTCAGTCTCAGTCCGGTCACGCATTTGGTCTGTGGGATTGGTTTTTCTTTTCTTAAGGATGGAGATGGGTTGTGCATCCTCATCAGAATCACTCACAGAGGGAGAGTGAGGTTGATGTTCGGATGATTCGTCATCTGAGGGCACAGTTTGTATGATCTTTCTTTTCTTTGAGGGTTCAGCTTGTTTGGGAGTATCTTTCTTCTTTGGAGTTCTTTGTTTCTTGGAGACGTTGCGGGGGCCTTGATGGGCTGAGACTAACTTCTTTCGTCTTTGTGACAGATTGGAAAGAGTGGTGGAGGATGGGACTGCGGTACTACCAGGAGTGGTGAGTGCGGTTGTGGCTTGTAGAGGCGGGGTAGAAAGGTATAGGCTAATACCTTCCGTAGCCTCGATATGGTCTGTGACTTCAGGGGTTTCAAGACCAAGGGAAGATAGGATGTGGACTGGTAGTCGTCTGATGGGTCCAAAAATAGATTGATCAGTAAAGAGATTGTACCTTTTCAGATCTTTGGTGATGAAGAGATTGGTGTCGTTGCCCATGCTAAGTCCTGCATCAGCATGAAGATCTGAGATGCAAAGAGACCAGAACCTAGCAAAAGTGAGTTCGGTAGGGTTTTCTCGTGGACTCTCTTTAGGAATGTACTGCAAGAAGTCATCCCATAGTATTTGACCGTAGCTAACGTCGTGGCCAGTAAAAATACTCCACACCAGCTCCAATAGCTTGAGACCTATATTATCAATGCCTCCGGTTCGGCCTGACAGAATGTGGATGACAAAGTGGCAAACGAATTGCCACACCGCAGGCAGCTGATTTTTCTTGAACTGGCCTATTCCTTTGATTTTCTTCTGGTAACCCATCTGGTATAGAGCAGAGAGAATGTCCGCCATGCTTGGAGTAAAAACCTTGGTGGAAGGATGAACAAGCAGATTGATGGCATTGAGGAATTTTTCTTTGTTCAGGATGACCAAAGAATCATTCACCAGATTGAGATGCATCTCTTGTAAATTCTCGAGGGGTCGATATTCAGAAAAGGCACATTTGAATAGAGTTGAAAGAGGAACCACATATGTGAATGAATCGAAGGGGCCAAACAGAGGGTGATTGTTCAGGAACTTGATCATTAGCTTGATCGGAGCATTGTAGGAGGAATGCTCTTCAAACACAACCCTAAAATTGCTAGAAGCAATTGTTGGCATTTGGTTCCTTGTTGCAGAGTCTGAACCAGTAGGGTTTGCAGAGGCAGAAGCCTTGGAGTGTTTCTTCGAAATGTTGGATTTCACCATTATTGAGGAGTTGAAGAAAGTTGCAGAAACAGAGTGCAAGAAAAATGGAGAAGTTCGATATTCAGAAAGAGTAAACCTTTCTTGGGGAAGAAGAAGGGGTTTTATAGCGGTGGAAAGGGAACGATAACTGATTTTTACCCTAGGTGAAATTAGATAAGGTAACAAACGTTTGGGTGTTTTCTTTGATTAGGAGATGAAATCTCAGCCATAGATTAATAAAAGGGTTTAATCTATTTTTTTGATTTTCCAAAAAGGGTTGGCATTTAATGAAGTGTCAGTCAAAAAATGTCACGTCTGAAGAACGTGTGGTGATGGTGGGTTTAATCCATTGTGTAAAGGGGAAGGTGTAACGGATTGGACGTGTTGGGGGTATTGGAAGGGACAGCTTAAAAGGATTTGTTTATGGAAAAACGTTCTTTTTGTCATCATACCTAAAATAGGTTTGACACAAGGTTTATTCAAAAAGGGAAATGGGACATTTACACAAAGAATGTTTTTTTTTTATTAAAATGGTTTTCTTATTTAATGAAGGATCATTAAATAGCACACCATGAATCAAGAATTAATGAAGCAGTTAAGAAAACAATCAATGTGGTTGCGAATTGAGATTTCATTGCGGACGGAAAATTCGTCATTGCGGATGGACGGTTTGTCATTGAGGATGGATGGTTGAATGACTGCAGTAGAAGAACTGAGGAGAACACTTGAACAAAAATTAGTAACAACAAACAATAAGGACCATTGAGAGATAAGTATGATATATGGTTGCGGTACGTAGACTGCGGTACACAGGATATACTAAAACCATCTATCATACGTAACCTCAGTTAGGACCGCAAAGGAGACCAAGGATGGTCTGCGGTACCTATCAATTCAAGAAGAATTGTGGGTCCGGATTCATCATTCCTAACATTTGTAAGAAACTGTTGAGTTTTGTAGAGTCAAGTGCCTTTGTGAACATATCAGCAATCTCTTCATGAGTATGGACAAAAATTAGTTCAATGTTACCTTTCAGGATGTGGTCTTTGATGAAGTGATATCGTAGTTCAATATGCTTTGTCTTGGAGTGCTGAATTGGATTGTGAGAAATCGCTATAGCACTTTTAGAGTCACAGTAAATTGGTATCCGCAGCATTCTGTATCCGTAGTCCATGAGTTGTGTTTTCATCCATAAGACTTGTGAACAATAGCTGGCTGCGGCCACATATTCAGCTTCTGCGGTAGACAATGATACACAACTTTGTTTTCTTGATGACCAGCTAACGAGTCTTCCACCTAGAAATTGACATCCACCGGAGGTGCTTTTTCGATCTAGTCTGCATCCGGCATGATCCGAATCAGTGAATGCCTGTAGGCTGAAGTCATTCCCTGCGGGGTACCATAAGCCAAGAGTCTTGCTACCCTTTAAGTATCTTAGAATTTGCTTGGCTGCGGTCATGTGTGACATTTTTGGGTCAGCCTGGTACCTTGCGAATACACCTGTTGCAAAAACATTGTCTGGTCGGCTTGCGGTGAGATACATCAATGAACCAATGATTCCTCTATAAGTCTTGTGATCCACTGATTCTCCGGAGGGATCAACAGATATCTTATATCCGAAGGCCATGGGGACCTTAGCCGAAGAACAGTTGTCCATTGAATATTTCTTTAACAATTCAGTGGTGTATTTCTCCTGATGAATGAATATCCCTTGAGGAACTTGTTTCACTTGAAGTCCTAGAAAGAAGTTAATCTCTCTATTCATGCTCATTTGGAACTTGTTGGTCATGAGCTTAGCGAATTCATTCACCATCTTTTGATCAGTTGATCCGAAGATGATATCATCCATATATATTTGTACAAGCATAAGGTGATCACCATTTGCTTTTCTAAATAAAGTGGGATCAATCACTCCTATTTTGTATCCGGACGAGACAAGAAATTCAGAGAGAGTCTCGTACCATGCTCTTGGGGCTTGCTTTAGACCGTAGACTGCTTTTTCAAGTTTGTAGCAGTGGTCTGGGAATTCAAGACTTTCAAAGCCCGGATGTTGCTGAAGATAAACCTCCTCTTTTAATTCACCGTTGAGAAAAGCACTTTTCACATCCATTTGATGAACCTTAATGTTCTTGTGAGCTGCGTATGCTAAGAAGATTCGGATGGCTTCCATTCGTGCTACCGGAGCATACGTTTCATCATAGTCAATACCTTCAAGTTGACTATATCCCTTGGCAACTAGCATTGCCTTGTTTCTGATGACCGCACGGGATTCATCCAACTTATTCTTGTACACCCATCTAGTACCAACAATGGTGTGACCTTTCGGCTTCGGAACGAGCTGCCATACTTTGTTTCTTTTGAATTCTTCTAGATCTTCTTGCATTGCGGATATCCAGTCTGGTTCTAGTAATGCTTCTTTGATCGTTCGGGGCTCGACCGAGGACATAAACGTTGCGTAGTGACAATGATCAGATAAATCCTTGGAAGATCGGGTTTGAATACCTGCGGATGGGTTGCCGATGATTTGACCTGGTGGGTGGTCCTTCGTCCATACGTGTAGACGGGGTTGCAGATAATCAGCAGTTGCGGTAGAGGGAACGTCTTCAATATCGGAAGACTCTGCGGCTGGAGACGGCAGTTCCCCCTGGACTTGAGAACATCCTGCTGAGTTGTCTTGAACTGGGAAGGTGGATTCAGAGTTTTCTTGGGCAGATGGAGAAGATTCCCCATGGGGTACAGACGGGAGTTCCTCTTGAACCTGAGAAGGTTCCTCCTGGATTGCGGATGGGAGTGTGATAATCCTCGAGTCTGTTCTTGTGTCAATGTTCTCTATGATTTCATCATCCGAGTCCGAAGAAACGTTTGATGGTTGAAAGTCTCTACGGATAGGGATTGGAGCTGCATCTTCTAGTACTGGAACCTCGATGGTTGTTGTATGGTCCAGAGTTGAGTTTTCCCCCTCAATCGGCAAGGTGGAAGTATTTAGTGATACCTCATTGGATGGTGTAGGACCAGATACGCCAGCATGCTGCTGTTGAGCTTCCTGGGACACAAGAACTTTGGATAACTTGGCTATTTCTACAGGGTCAAAGAGATCATCATAGTTTACTTCAACTAGGTTGAGTGGACCCGAAGAAGCAGGAATATCACTTTCTAGGATTGCTGTGGTTTCGGTTGATGGAGCGGTGTTGCGGATGTGATAGTCATCAAATTTCACATCAAAGCTTTCAATTATCAGCCTTGTGCGTCTAACGAGAACCATATAAACAACTTTGTTAGTGGAGTAGCCAAGGAAGATGCCTTCATCAGACTTCGGTGCGAATTTGTTGAGGTGATCTCTGTTGTTGATTACGAAACATTTACACCCAAATATATGAAAGAATCAGACATTTGGCTTACGGTTGTTGAGGCCCTCATATGGTGTTTTGCTGAGACGTTTGCACACAATGCTTCGGTTTTGTACAAAACAAGATGTGGCCACTGCTTCGACCCAGAAGTAGAGAGGAAGGTGTGCGAAGTTGAGCATAGATCTGGCAGCTTCTACTAGAGTGCGGTTCCTTCGCTCTACTACCCCATTTTGTTGCGGTGTGTAAGGAGCTGAGAAGTTGTGAGTGATGCCCTTTGAAACCAAGAAACTATTTAGAAGATGATTAGTAAACTCGGTTCCATTATCACTTCGGATACGTCGTACTGGTAACTTGATCTGAAGTTCAATTTCCTTGATGAAATTGATCATGATCTGCGGAGTTTCTGATTTGAGTCTTAAGAAATAGACCCAGGTGAACCGTGTGAAGTCATCAACTATAACCAGTATATATTTCTTGTGATGGAGACTGGCTACGGTAGATGGACCGCAGAGATCAATGTGCAATAGTTCCAATGGTTCAGAAATTGAGGAGTCAATCACCATGGGGTAACTTGCTTTGGATTGCTTTCCACATTCACATGCAGGACAGAGAGTATCATTGCTGAACTTGAGGATTGGAAGACCTCTGACTAGTTCTCCGGTGACCAAATTGTTGATGTATCTGAAGTTGAGATGAGCTAGCTTGCGGTGCCATATCCATCTGACTTCGGATACTGCTTTGGATAGGAAGCATAACTGTGGTTTGCCTATGATCAGAGATACATCCAGAGGATACATAGTACCTTCGGATCGGGACTTGATCAGACATGTGCTCCTATCACTTGTCATTACATAGCAAAATTGGTCATCAAATTCAACTCGATGGCATGCCTTACATAGTTGGCCAACACTGATGAGATTGTGTTTAAGGCTTTCTACATAAGCAACCTTTTGAATAGAGAAGTTTCCCGTAGTAAGAACACCATAACCTCGGATTATCCCATTCGCATTGTTGCCGAATGTGACATTTCCACCGTTACAAATTGGCCTGAAATCCCGAAGGTATTCTAACCTTCCGGTCATGTGCAAGGAGCAGACACTGTCTATTAACCATTCTTCTTCTTGTTCCTCCTTGCACAAAGCCTGAGAATTACACGGTTAGTTTAGGCATCCAAACTAGTTTGGAGCCTGGGCCAAAAGCTGAATTTCTAAATGATGCATGAACCGAGGTTGCAGGGACTGGTTTCGTATCAACTTTTAATCCTAGTCCTGGGTATTTGTGAGTTTTTGGAGTGTTGCGTTTTTTGGAAAAGTTACGAGGTTTCTGAAACGGATTAGATTTGACATGAGATGAACCATTTTGACAACTATACTGACATTGACATGCTGAAATTTTGTCTTTTGTTCTGACACTTGGTTTGGTCAGCGGTCTAAAGGATGAAGTAGACTTGTGACCGGTACGAGGTTGGTAAAATCTGACATTGGTGCTGTTGGAATTTGAAAAAGTTTGTTTCGAAAAAGATTTAGCACGTGTAGAGTCTTTGGACCTCTTTATTGGATTTGGTAAACTGCCCTTCCACTTGTTAAAATTTTGATGTGATTTTAAAAGTGTTGGAGTGGGTAAGATACCCTTCCATTTTGGATCATCTGAGGAATAGATTTGAAAACCATTGCTTCGAAAAGACCTTACACCTTTTTGGGTTGTGTCAGATGATTTAGGAATGATTGTTGAAACTGTACATTACTTTTTGCATGTTTTCTTGATGGGAGAGTTTTTTGAAAAATAGTGAGAGAAAACAAACTTTTCAAGACTCTTAGATTTTGGGAATCTGATATGTCTTTTGTTTTTCGAAAAGTTTTGTCGATTTGTGCCTCGGGATCGAATTTTGTCTTTGAAAGCCTTTTTTGCTAAAGTTTTTGGAGAACCGCAGTCATTAGTGTTCAGATGCGGTTTCCTGGAAGCCTTTGAAATTTTTTGAAAACGAGGACTTGATTCATCCGAACTTGAAGATTCAGGGATTTGAGAGCATTGACCCACTTCAAAGTTCTCTATGGGTAATTCATGATGAATTGGATGAAGAGTCGCAGAACCTTTTATTGAGGACTGCGGTAGGGATGATTTGACTACCGCAAAGTAAGTCTGAGTTGGGACTTCAGTGGAACTTTTGTGGGACTTCTGTGGTTTATGACTACAGTGAGAGACACTGTGGTCTGAGGGTAGATATGGGAAGTCCTTTGAGACTTCGGGACTCTTTATGACAATTTCTTCATCAACAACTGATGAGGTTTGAGAATTTGAATATATTGTGCCACAAATAGGAGTTTGATCACTTGTGTGACCCGAAACCTCAGGCACGATTTCCTCTATGACACAGTTATTACTTAGATTATGAAGTCTACCGAAGTGTGTTCTGATATCTTCGGGAAAGGTCTTGTCATTGACTGGGAAATCAAATTCTCGGTCCGGAGGGACATACAGTCGATCTTTGTTAAACCGGGGTGAGGAATCCTTTGCGGTAGGATATCCATTGGACCAACCCCAATTGTATGTATTGTCCACAGTTCCATTATTCACCAAATTTTCGATAGCTTCACTTTCATTGAACAATTTTTCTATTAAAAGATTTAAGCGTACAATCTCACTCTGAGCTAAATCTCTTTGGTTCAAAGCTATCTCTAGTTGTGTTTCACTCAACATTCTTGCATCTTTTTCCAACTCTAAGTCCTTTTCTAACATAGCCATTTTGAGTCTTTTGTTGTCCAGTCGTCCTCTTACATGAAACATCTCTTAGGACGCTATGTTCTTCTCATCTAAGGCTTTGTTATAGTCTGTAAGGACGGCAACACATGTGTTATTAAGATTGTCTATGAAGGGTTGACAGTCATGCATGTTATAGTTTAGAGTTTGAATCATGAGTTTTACCTGTTCGACGATGCTTAGAGTTCCATCCTTTGCCATGTAGCAGTAGTTCTTTTCGAGCTTTGTAGACCCATCATCATCCGTAGTTGCCAGCATGCAGATTTTGCCTTTTCCTTTGACATTGCTGATGGCTTCTTCTTCATCTCCGGATGACCAAACTTGATGGTCTCTTTTGACATGGGCTACGTATGCCCTAGCCTTTTCTTTTTCTTCCAATTCTTGAGCCATTCTAAGGTAGAATGCTCTGTCTTTCACTACATTTGCCTTGCAATCTCTTGCAAAATGATTCTCTTTGTTGCACTTGTGACAAATTACAACATCAGTTTTGTCTTCTGAGGGAGTACCGGGGTCAGTGGTTTGAATAGACTGCGGTGCCTCCTTTGGTTGAGTATTTTGAGATTGCGGTGGTGGATGAGAACTTTTGGGATAACGAGAATGGTTGTTCTGCGGGTTGAAGTTATGGTTGAATGGTGGTTTGTTGAACTGTTGATTTTTACGAAAAGAAGGAGGTGGTAGTCGGTTGAACTGTTGACTAACAAGAGCAATAGCCTTCTGAAATTCTTCTTCATCATCATACTCTGAGTCAGCTTCGTATGACTGCGGTGTAGTGTCAAACAAGGGAGAGTATGATTGATTATGTGGAGCTTGTGCTATAAGAGCAAGTGGTCCTCCGAAGTCAGCACAGTCTTTGAGTACGGTTGATTCTTGTGCTTGCAGTTCCCCGTAGAGCTTGTAGAGAGACAAAGAATGAATATTTCTATCTCCTTGAACTATCATCTTAGCAGTAGTCCAGTGTCTTCCCAAACCGTTGAGAAACTGAAGGTTTGTTTCATGGTTACTGCAGATGGTGCCAGCATTTGATAACTTGGTGACTATCAGGTTGAATCTTTTAAAAGAGTCTTCTAAGCTTTCACCAGTATGAGCTTTGAAATTGTTGAACTCATTGAGTGCAGTTGTGAGCTTCTTATCTTGAGCTTATTCTGAGCCTTCGTACAGATTCTTGAGAACTTCCCAGATCTCTTTTGCTGATTTGCAGTTTATGATAATGTCGAAGTTGTCAGGAGCAATTCCACAAGAGATTTCATAAAAAGCAACAACATCGTTTTCCATTTTATCGAGATCATCCTTGGTGGGACGGTTCATGACTGTTTGTCCTCCTCCTAGTCTAGCTGTGGCGCTATCGGTTTGAACTGGTGTAAGAAGAGGGACATGTGGTCCTTCTTCTACGGATCGCCATACATCTCTACCAAGTCTCCTTAAGTATCTTTCCATTCTCTGAGACCAGTGATAATATTCATTTGCAACCAGTATTGGGGATCGATTCGAACCACCAACACTGTTGGAAACATTCAGAGATAGTGCTTGCGCCATTTTTCCTTTTTTTTTAAGTTTTTTTTTGAGAAATGAGCTTCAGTGGTATAGAAGGCCCTTTGAAAATCAGAGTTTTGTTTTCAAAAAGTAACCACTATGGCTCTGATACCAATTGTTGAGAGAAAAACTTGAGATACACTTAAACAAACGTTAGAACAAGTATAGTTGCGAAATAGTTTATCTCAGAGGATCTAAAAGCTCAACAATAATAATAAGTTAACGAGTTAGATAGTTAGAGAGTTAGTTGCAGAAATATAAGGAAATATAAATGACAGCAGATGATATATCAAGTATACACATAAGTTGATTCATAACATTGAATGCATTCATACCAAGTTAGTAAGTGAGATCGAACTTAGTGATTAAGTCACAAATGACTTGCTCCGAAGAGTAATAGTATTTAGTAAGGTTCTAGTGAATTTTGAGAGTAAGGAGAGATTTAAGGTGCGTAATCAGATAGAGATAAGAGATATATTTGATAGCATAGAAGTTGCGATGGATTGTAGAAAAGATGAAAAATATATATGATCAGAAAGATTGAGCTCTATAAATAGAGACTCAGGAGTTACATGGATCAAATCTCTAAGAGTAGTCATGCAAGGCATACTGGACAATAGAGAGTATTACAATAAAAATAAAGTAATCTAGTAAGTAAGAGTGACTGCGGTTGATGATGACTTCGGGTGCGGTTGCTGAAGGAGATCTGACTGCGGATTCTTGAGGGCTGCGGTAGCTGAAGTTCAAGAGGGTCACTTTATGATTCAACAGGTTTAAAGTCTGATATTAGATTATAGTAGTTGATGAATTTTGCCAGAAACCATCAAGAAGAACTCATTAATGAGAGATTCCATATTTCTCATGGTACCATATATATGAATAATTTATGTTTATGAATAATTGTTATTCATGTTAAACAATTTCTTATTGAAACTGATGCCAACTGTTGATACATTATGCTATGGTTCTTGAGTTTCTTCATGTTCTATGTGCCTCCCATTTGCTTTATCATTAGAAGTTATATTTTTGATAATTCAACTTTCAGAGGAATAAGAGAACTTATTCTTGGTGGGGTTGCCTAAAATAATCTAAACAACCTTTAGGCGGTTTATGAGCATATGAGTATGTAAGTTGGCTATGATTTTCTTCTAGATTGACCACTAATACACTTGTGGGAGCGGTGGGATGGTTATGACTTAGTAGGAAGTCAAGTGTGTATTTGAGAACTTTTAGGCGGTTTATAAGCTTGGGTTGGTTTGAAGTTCTTGATCGAAATATTTAGAGTATTGTTATACAAGGTCTGGTGATGTTTCTGGTCAGAGTCATGGGATAAGTATGAAAAGTGGATGATTATCAACCAGTATGTTTGTCCCTGGAAATTTTAGGTTGATGAATTCTAGATTTTGTGAAGTAGAAGTCAGTTCAGCCGCAACTATGAGATTTTCCCAATTTGAGTAGTTCGCTATGAGTAGGGTCTTACAATTAGGGGAGAAGGAGATAGTTGTTGTAATTGAATGCTTTCAAGTGTTTGTATTGTTGCTGACATCAATTGGGTTCTACATGGTCTCTCGAGTTTTCAAATTGGATATGTGAATTTTATGAAGCGATGGGAGGGGCATGTGAAATAGTGTTAGTACAATTTTTAGAAACTCCAACCAAGTTAGATTTCGAGGACAAAATCCAGTTTAAGTAGGGGCGAATTGTAACACTTGGTTCTAATAATGTTCTGATTTTGAGACTTCAGGCTGAAATTTGATCAAGTGGTGGTATTGGGCTTCAAGCAATAGGGTTTAGGCCCTTGAATTGTGCCTTGAAGCAAAGGGTAAAATTGGAAATGTGATATCTTGGGTTTCTTGCATGAATTAAGGATTTTAGTTTAATATATTTTTAGTCCAAAGTAACTAGATAAGATTGTGGGGATCTTCAATACCTTTCCGTGCATATAAAGAATGTCGAAACCGGAGTTGAAACGAAGAAGTTATGGTCATTTGAAGTTGAGTTGGAAGTTGGTGGTTTTCTCCTACGCATGGTGTAGAAAGTTACACAAGGTGTAGTTGCTACATATGGCGTAATCAAACCTATGCATGGTGTAACTTGCTGAATGTGGATTGTGTTTCTAATGGGTTACGCATGGTGTAACTTAGGTTACACATGGTGTAATCGCGACATATCAAAACTCTAATTGTAACACCCATACAAATCAAGCCAATTTAAAACTTTTTCAAACATCCAAAAGCCATTAGTTATTACAAAACGTTTTCAAAATAGTTTAATATCAGAGTATCCTAGAAACCATAAGTCCAAAACGCGAGGATGTGTACGGTTAAGCCTTTGCCTTGCCGAGACATCTGAAGCACCTGAAACAATAAACTGAAACCGTAAGCACAAAGCTTAGTGAGTTCCCCCAAAATACCCATACACACAACAATACACATATAATTACAAACATCATACTATGGGTCCAATCAACCATCGCGTTGGAATAACCTAGGCCCTCAACAATCGGGTTGGAATGCCAACATACTATGGGTCCAATCATCCATCAGAAAGGAATACCCCGGTCCTGTTGAATGATGTACGAAGCAACCCAGTCTCACCATATACAATGAAAAATATGTCGGGTCCAATCAACCATCGGGTTGGAATACCCCAGACCCAATCAACCTCAGGGTCCAGTCATCCATCCGGATGGAATACCCCAGGTTGTAATGCCTATATGTGTGTGTGTGTGTGTATATATATATATATATATATATATATATATATATATATATATATATATATATCGAGTCCAGTCATCCTCGGGATGGAATACCCTCGGCCCACAACCATCTGGTTGGAATGCCCACATACTACAAGTCCAATCATCCTCGGGATGGAATACTCACGACCCACAACCATCGGGATGGAATGCCCAGGTCTATTGGATCTCGCATAAAGCAGATGAGCCTCAACCACTAATCAAACATGTGCACATATAACAGATAATCACATAATAGTCTGTAGACAGATAAACCGATCTAACGGATCATAACAACATAATAACATCCTATCTACCAGGATACTGATCTAACAGATCATAATAGCATAATACCATCCTATCTACCAGGATACTGATCTAACAGATCATACTAGCATAGCATAACATATCAGGATAACAATCCAAAAGGGCCGACCTTGGTGCCTTAGACCCTTGAGTATAGTGAGGAAAACTCACCTCACCCTGCTGAAGTCCTCCGAATAAAACTCCAGTTGCTGGTTGATAGATTCCCGAGCTGTCAACATCAAACAACACCCAATTAATAATTGGGTTCCAAGCCCAAGGTCCAACTCACACTCCAAAGGCCTAATAGTCAACCAATAGACCAAAGCCCAACTTATGACCCCATTTTCCAAATTGGGCCAAACCTCTACATGGTCTTCCCCTAAGGCCCAACCATTTAGTCCAGTCCAAACATTTGACATTCAAATGGCCCAATATCTCATAATCATCAAGGCCAAAATTATGGCCCATCTATGGCCCAATTTTCCAAATTGGGCCCAACCCCTCGTATGGGCCTTACCCTAAAGTCCATCCAATTATTCTAGTCCATATGATTGTTCTTGAATGGCCCATTATTGGCCCAATCACCAAAGCCTAATTGAAAGGCCCAACTTAAGGCCCAAGTGAAATTAGGGTTTTCACATGAAATGACGATTAGGGTTAAGTGTTCCTACTTAACCCATTAAGGACTTAATCCGTTAAGCCCAATGTTGCCTTAGGTTAACTTGCAAATGATTATTAGTTAATATTTTAAGTTTATTAAATAATTCCAGTGCGGGACCCAATCAATCCCCAAAATTAGGGTTTCATGACATTAGGGTTTTCCAAACCCTAATTAGGGTTTTCAACGCAATACTAGCCCATTAGTCACATGTTTGGACTTTTAGGTCAATTAGGGCTTTATTGGGCCCATTAGGGTTTCATTGGGTTCATTAGGGTTTCATTGGGCCCACTAGGGTTTCATTGGGCTCATTCTGTCCAAGCATCCCAAACGAGTCAAAACGCAAACGAGGCACACCGCCACCCAACACGGCGGCTGGAGGCAGCAGCCACCACCTCACGGTGGTGGTTATGAGTTTCTTTTTTATTATTGCAGCCACTAATTATAATTTACAATGCAAAAATCCCAAGTAGACACAAACACACACTAAAATAAACACACACACACACAACCACTCTAATGGTGGCCGACGGTGACACATGGTGGCAGCCACCACCTCACGGTGGTGGTGATGGGTTTTCTTCAATTTCCAATCAAGCAACACCCAAAGACTACATTAAACTGAAATACACACACTTAAACCCCATTTCACACACACACCTCGCTACTGAAACACGAACCCACTCGTCAATCTAAACTGAACCACACACCCATCTCAGCCACTCCGTGGCGGCAGGCGGCGGCTAGCAGTGGGCTCGAGCGAAAATGAAGGGAGAAGAACGACGTCTAGCAGTGAACAACAGCAGTAACGAGCACTCCGGTCCCGACTGACGCTACGTTGTCTCACGGTCTCGTCTGCGTCGGCAGCGGGTGCAACAACGATGCTTGGTTGGTGATTTCTGGCTTCAACAGTGGAGGGGCGGTGGTCCGTGACGACGTTGCAACAAAAGAACGAGAAGAAAAGAAGGTTGCGACCCCAACCGATAAACAACAACAATAACAACCGCAGCTTTGCTTCTTCCGACCAACTCCACAGTCAAAACGTTGACTCTTCGGTCTCCACTTGCGTCGGCAGCAACGACGGTGGTATCGACCTCGACGGAGGAGGTAGTGGGGCTGGAATATGGTGGCGGATGAATGTGTATAATAGGGTTAGGGTTTTCGGGTGAATGGGAGGCAAGGAGGGTGACGGGTTTAGGTCCCCGTCTCCAACTCCAAACTTAAACTTATTTTGCCATTTTCAGTCCCTCCGGCCACAAACATTTTCAGAATAAGCCCATTAATTATCAAACAGCCCATAGCCTCAAGAATTCTATTCAATACAAGTCCAAATGATACCAAACACCCCCTGACTACCGAAAATCTTTACAAAATAAGTCCCGAAATTACACTTTAACCCCCGGAGATTCAAATCTTGTCATTTGGCTCCCCGAAACCAACACCCCGCTAATTATTATTTTATTTTGAGCTATAAAAATATAAAACAATAATAATAATTACCTCTCGGGGTTCCAAGTTTATTATTTAATTACTTTATTTTAAACAAGATGTTACAACTCTCCCCCACTTAAAATTGATTTTTTCCTCGAAATCATTTCTTATCATTCCTTACACGCCAGACAACTTGAACTATATGGCCACAACTACAAGCATACCCCAACCTTCCCAAGGCAATCACAATACACCCTAACAGGGTTTTAAAACCCGAAATAAATGAATTCCTTGCAATATGATCACGTTTACTCAATCCGAATTCTAAAGTCTCGAGATGGTACAGCTTCCTGATAAACCGCCCACACTGGATCATTGCCGAATTCATTGCACTTAACTCCCAACTGGATACTCAACTTTTGATAACCTGAGTTTCCTACTAGAAGACAGAGTCACAGACCAAATTTCCTTGCAGTACACTTATACTTGACAGAAAACTCATCCGGAATACCAGATTCCTGCCCGGTTGCTGAACCAACGAGCGATCTTACAGTAGCTCCACGCGATTCCCGAAGGAAACTTGACTAGCAATAACTGCCCTAGCTATATCGCCTCTCATGGCTCTATCAATCCTTTTGTTCCATCTGACCATAATGACCTGACAATCTGTCGCCATCGAACCAAATACGAAAAGTGAACGCTACCAGAATATTGTAGTCTTACATCATGCCTGGTCTCCAACGACCTACCGTTTCTTGATCCCTATCATGTCGTGGTCTACCCACAATTTTACGAAAGACTCTACCCTACCTAATCATCTGAAAGAATTCATGATTGCTACGGTTACCTCCGGAGTCTTACAACACTTTCGTCCTAGCACAACCACAATTCGATACCTTACCCTCAATCTATCAATCCAAAAACCCGCAGAGTCGAGCACACACTCGACCGAACACCCGAACTGAACTCAATACATGACTAAAACCCCAACCTGATTTGCCAAATTCTGCGATCAATCACCGAGAAGACGCGATACACATGCTAGGGAGTTTTACCGAACTCCTGACTCACACAACCCTCAAACTGAACAGCCACTTGGGTTGTCTTCCTTCCTGACCACGATGCGAAACTTATTCCAGTTTCAAGATTGCTCCCAATTCTAATACCCTAGATGATTCTCCCCACTTAGAATCAACTAAATTCTCAAGGCACAGGAGAATTGAAAGGCCCCCAATCTTTCTTGCCTTACAATGATCAAACCGATGACCACTAGTGTTTATCAACTAGTGCTCCATCACTAGCCAATTCCAAATGATCACACACTTCTAAGTACTAGATGAACACTTCCTGAATCCCAGTGAAACCGACAGTCTCTAATGCTTGAATGATCCCACACTCAAATCTTTGAAGACCTAAAGATAGGTACTCCAACTAATATCTCAACAACGAGCTACTTCCCTTGGCGCTCTTATCCGCCAATCAATAACGGTTACTAGAACCACTGAATCCTGACAATGTTGAATAACCATCCTGAGGGACCCTGTCCGCAGACCTCCCACATAATACCCCTCTTCCCAAGGTGCTCCAAGCAAATTTCCCGCTCTCGGGCTCTAGAAATTATATCATTCAGGGTCTCGCACCCTGACTCATTCACCAGCTCAGTCGTGCATAACTAAACTGCAGTAGCTGAAGCAAACTATGTCATATACCGGGCTACAAACTACTCCCAAGACATAGCCTCCAACCCCAAAAGTGCAATAGATCGCACAATCAATCCTTACCGATCGATACAAGAGATCCAAGGCGAATCAGATCTCAGCTCCTATGGGTAGGGACGGTAATCACGTACGCCTCACAAGAAACTAATGCCACATCGAACCACCTACGCTCACCAGCGCTGAAATAATGTCGCCAACCCCTACAACTAACTGACCCCGATCTGAAATACAACCTGATCCTGGGGTCCCAAGTCTGCTCACTCCTTCGAGCTTGTAAAACTGAAAGGGGACAATCCTTGCCCTAGAAAACGACATTCCAATCCATCAGTTAACCATTCTACTTCCAGCTGCATAACTCCAACTGAACATAATCATCACTCCCTTCCGGAGTCCCCGCGACTCGCATTCCGGCCTCGAGCAAAACCCCCGAAGCCTCAAATCTAGAAACGGTTTGCCAACATTTCCTGCTCACCCGGGCAACGTAACGAGTACAAAACATCTCCCTGATCCCAAGTAACTGCAGCCCTCCGATCATCAGAATATGTCGCAGTAACAAGTCTCAGTACTGGAAAGCTCGACCAGCTCCTCCCCCTGCCGTCGTTACAGCTGTTGTAGCTGCTACGACAGCCGTCTCAGCAAGGGCTGCATAGCGCTCGTAGAAGTGCTCAACCATGGCGGTCTTAATAGACCCAAACATCTCCGACAACTGTCCCTGGACAATCTTGATCACCTCCTCCCGGATGATCCTACTGACACGATCCTCTGTCAATACTGGCCTATCCTGGCTGCCAGCTCCCGGTCCTGATCCGGATTTGGTCTCAACGTCTCGTAACCACCATTCTGATAATACACCAGAGAGATCTCGGATAATCCATATAATAACAGGAAACCAACTCCCAACTAAACCCTGGGATTAGTGTCTAAGTCCAAAACTATAATTGGTATATACTTGACTCGACCCGGCATGGTCCATTCGGGTTGCACTTCACCGAAACAATTTGTATGGATAATCTTTTGAGAATAGTATATTTATGATTTATTAATATATTATAAGTGATAATATATTAATATGAAATCATATAATTTAATTAGTATTGATCAAGAATTAATTTGGAATTAATTTGGTGATCAAAAGTGACTAGTTAAATATGGACTCTTATATATATATATATATATATATATATATATATATATATATATATATATATATATATATATATAGAATGGGCCAATGTTCATTTAGGATGGGCTAAGCTTGCATGGAAGTCCATGGAGCTTTTAACCCATGGATCCTATGGAAATGAAAGGTCATGGGTATTAGGGTTTACATGGATGTAACCCTAATCCACCATACTATATAAAGAGGTATTTGGCACATGAAATGGCACTAGTGTGTGAGTGAACAAGAGGTGGCCGATTACTAGTGTGCTTACTATTCTCTCAAGTTTTCCAAGTTGTTTTTGGTGATTTGTGATTCCACTTGAGGCATCCACATTATTGGTGCTAGGCTCTTGAAGCTCCAAGGAATCAACCACAAGAAAAAGGTATGTTATCCTACTAAGTTTTATATTACAAGTACCCCATGGTATGCTAGTTAGGATGAGAACCTTGGAAGAATCATATTTGCATGTATAATAGAGAAAACATAGATCCAAGGTTTCTGGGTTGCATGTACACCATAGGAGTGTTAGAATGCTCAAAACCCATCAGTGGTATCAGAGCCAGGCTTGGTTTTCAGTTATAATTGATGCAATTACTGAAAAATCGAAAATCTGGCTTTCTAGATAGTGGACTCGCCGAGTCCAAGAGAAAATTCATCCTACTCGTCGAGTAGGTTCATACACTCGACGAGTAGGAGGCCCTGAGTGCAGATTTTCGACTTGTAAGGCTGGAATTGGACTAGAATCATTACCCTAAGCTGTTTTTGATCTTATAAACCTGTTTTTGATGTGGTAATGATCATTCTAATCCAATTCAAAAGATAATTGTCAATAGATTCATGTTTTGTATTAGTTTAATGGTTAGGCTAATTACATGAAAATTATTTTATTTGAATTGTCTTGTTCATATGAGTTTAATCTAGATCATAGTTTTTCTTGACATGTTTATTTGTTTATTAGATGATCTAAATGACCTTTAATGGATTCCATAACTTGTCCTCAAGATATGGAAAACCAAAAGTTTTTCTTTAAGAGAGTTTTAAAGCCATAGGTTATAGAAACTTGAAGAGTCTTTTTCCATAAATTGTTTTATGACATCCATAACTTGTCCTCAAGTTATGGATTTTCAAGAGTCTTGCCATTAAAAGCCATATTAAACTCATATGTTATAGATTCCAAAAGTTTCTTGAATTGTTCAAAACTTGCCCTCAAGTTTTGGAATTTGTAAAGTTGCACTTTTGAATACTTTAGTTCCAAACCCTAGAAACATAAATAATTTAAAGTTCAACCCTTATACTATTATAATATTATAGGTTTAATATTTATATATATGTATAAGAGTAAAAGTCAATCTTACCGTTAGTAGGCCTCATTCACGAAGCTGGTCTATAAGGGGGGTATAAGGTTACGGCCTATAAAATGGCAGTTTAATGGTTGTCCACTCTCACCCACCGCTTCCTTGACTGGTGGAGGGTCGTTAGCCGAATAGGTAGGACAAGGACTATAATTTTCATTAAAAGTATAATGATAAATACTAAGTAACTAAACACTTATAAATTCCCAATCTTAGTTACTTAGGAAAATGTGAAATGGGTGCTAACCCATGAAATTACACTTTGTACCTTACCAAGTCGTTGGTGGAGCGTGTATGGGTAACCGGCACACTAACATGGACTAGTAAGAGTGGCAAAGGGTGACTTAATGTTTATTATAGATCGGTGGAGCGCGTGTGGGTAACCGACACATCGATTAGATGATAAAATTAAGGGTACCAAGTTAATTTTCATGGTTATTCACACTTTGTTTGTGATCCTCGGCATCCCAGTCACAAACTTGAGAGGGCACTATCGAGATTTAAACATGCCATTGAAAAGTTCAATGAATCTTAAAAGATCTAGGAGTTTCAATCCAATGAAAACCTAATACCTATTTCGTTTTTCATGGTGGAAATTGGTGAATCGTCATTCGCCTGCCTTCAAATATTTTATAGCTTGGATTACGGCATCCCTCTTCCAAGTTATAAAATATTGTGTTGGGTCCTAGCCTTAATATTTCAGATTGGGTGTTATATTAAGGACTTAAATCAACTAACTTGAATTTCTCCCATTGTAGATGTCTAGATCAGACAACTATGGTCTTCCCAAATCCCTTGGAAAAAACTTTCCTAATGAAGATGATGTCCCATGATTGGATCATGGAAATCATACTTCTCTTCCTCCACCTCCTCCAATAATTCTCCCTGACCCACAAGCTCGAAGACTTGAAAAGTTCATGATCACTCAATCCCTATTGGATAGTAAACACAAAGATGGAAAGCCTATATGTGCTCATGTCTTGGACACGAAGTTGCATATTGACAGGCTAGGGATGTTGGGTGTCGTCTTCCCAAGGAAGTTGACTATTGACTGGGTCCTTCAGTCACTTCCCGAGTTATATACTGAGTTCGTTAAAGACTACTATGTGACAGATCACGACATGACCCTAATTGATCTTACCTATTTGCTAATTGCTGCCGAATCAGCACTGATTTGGCGCAACGGTCAAGCAAATCTGATTGGAAGGTCTACATCCCAAGTTGACATGGACATTCCAGAAAAGATTCTTTCTCCTAAAGGAAAGGAATTGGGCATGGTCAAAAGTTTTGATCATAATAACAAGGCCAAATCTAAGACTGCTCCATGTGAGCCTATGTGTTTCTATTGCCAAAGACAGGGACATTAGAATCGAAGCTGCCCAGACTACCTGAGAAGTTTAATCAGAATGTATGGTTCTACTTCAGGTAAGTCTACTATCTAACTCTGTTAAGTTTCTAATTGTTGATTCTTAATACATGATGTGACTAGGTTGCTTTTTGATGTTTAGCAGGATCAAGCAAAGGGAAGGAAACTTAAAAGAAGAGTGTGCTGAATCTGATCGTGAAGATGGATTTCAATCGCATGGTTCGAAGATCGGATTTCTGAGTTACTGCTTGAGAGTTATGATAGATTGCTAGGAAATATGTAATAGCATAGGTTTTCACTTATAATTGCATTGGAAGGAAAAGTTTTTCCGCATTTTACAAATAAATAAAATTTTATTTTTGTTTTATTTTATATCTCCTTGCAATGGCATTTATGAAACATTGATGTTTGTGTGTTTCTAGCAATATTGAAAATATGAATTTGATTCTTTCACTTGTGGTAGTGTCTAAATTTACCAAATAAGGAAAGATTCTCATCACCCAAGTTTTAATTGGACCGAAACTTGGAATCATGCAAGTTGTATTGTATGATGAATGAGAATTTTTCATCTTTGGAAAATTAAGACTAATTCCTTGTTCACATGTATATGGGAGTCAAGTGAAGGACTAAGGGATTGAGTACACATTCTTGTGCACCGGTCAAGTCCACCACAAAGATCGATAAGACTATTCGTCATGATTTACTAAAGTTTAGTAAATATGGTTATACATACAAGTTTAAGTATAATTCTGAAGCATTGGAAAAGTTTCAATGTATGATAGAACGAATGAGAATAATCAAATTAGGCAGAAAGATAAAAGTTTCTCAAATCTGAAAAGATGGGAGAGTACTTTAGTATCATGTTTTATGATCATCCTAATGATTATGAAACCATATCACAATTTGATCCTCTAAGGACATCTTAGTGCATTCTTATGGCTAAGAAGAGGAGTCATGTATTGTTGAAGAGGTTAAATCAAGTAGAGCAGTCATACTTCGTTCCAAAACAATTCTTAGAGTCATACTCCAAGATTGTAACTCTGAGTGACATGATCTTAAGAAAGGTTTAATACACTTATCAAATGTAGAGTAAAAGTTTCTACCCTTGTACATTTGAAATTGGGAAGTTGTGATGTTTTGGATAAAACAAAGACCAACTAAGGCCAATTGTGTGAAGTGTTTGTCTTGATAAGAATCCTCACTAACTCTTGAATATTTGTTTGTCAAGTAATGTTCCTCGACAAAGTGAATCATATATGTCAAGAGGTTAGTGGGTGTCTTAAAGATCTTCACAAGTTTCAAGAACTAATCAAGAATAAACCTATTGTTGAACAGTAGCACACGACTTGAGGTTTGTGACCTATCATGTTGACATATTATTGTTTCTGTGTCCATTCCAGTTGAGGTTGATTTTGCATATGAGTTCTGAGAGTTCTCAATTGGTTGCATAACAACTTGGAAGCAATGGTAGGGCCTTGTGCTGCCAGGTGGCGAGAAATTAAGATTTAACAAGTTCAGTCCATATGAGTTTGAATTTGTCACTAACCTTGTCTTGTGATTATGATTTTGACAAATTCACATGGATAGGAACACATACACCATAAAATCTAAGTGTCATAAGGTTTCTCTTTAATTCATGAAAATGATGGTGAGGAAACGCTTTCACTAAGAAGATTTTAAGTAGATAGCAATTGTGATATTTGCGCTCTCAAAGTCGTTAGTGGAGCGTATGTGGTTAACCGACACACTAACATGGACTTGTGAGAATGGCAAAGGTCTAAACAATTGAGACTATGATTACGACATACCTATTCATAGTTCTTAAATTGTTTAGACACACATGTGAGCTGTCTAAGGGAAGGTGTACGAGTTTAAAAAGATTATATAAAGTCTTATCGAAGCATCTTGTATCAGAAATCTGAACTTTGGTAAGTCAATAATGTATTGATTTCTAGAAGTCCAACTGATTTCTGAATACATGTCAAAGCTAGTGGGAGCATAAGTGTTATGCAGGTAAAATAATAATTATTATGCTAGTGGGAGCATAACTAATTATGGTAAATATTTCAAGTTAGCAATGTTAATTATAGAAAACAAAAGTTTCAATTCGTGAAGTTGCAGGGGTTGAAAAAGTTGTTTTGCTATAATTAAGGGAGAGGAATTCATACTTCATTTCAAATCTAAAAGCTTAGATTGTGAGATTTTAATCAAATTTAGTCATGATTACATTATTTGCATTCTAAATTTGATTATGATTACGGCATCCCTTTTCATAATTCGAATTATGAGAACATGGCAAATTATAAGAAATATTGTAGCAAAAGACTGGTCAAGTATCATGTCTTTATGTGAGACATCATGAATCGTGTCTTGTATGCTTCGGATATAGGTGTTGGGTTTTGAGCATTCTAACACTCCTAAGTGTACATGCAACCCTAAATACCTTGGATCTATGTTTTCTCTATTATACATGCAAATATGAATATTCCAAGGTATTACCCTATCTAGCATACAATCCTTGATACTTGGGTAATATAACAAGTTAGAGTACATACCTTTTAATGAAGCTTGAAGTATTGAACTTTAAGAGCTTAGCCCCAATAGTGTGGAAGCCTCAAGTGGAATCACAAATCACCAAAACACCTTGGAAGACTTTAGAGAATATGGATACTTGGCTCACACTTATGAAATCGGTTATTGCCCTCTTTAGTGTATCCACACTAGCCTCTAGCCTAATTTCATGAACCATAAGACCCTTTATATAGTGTGGAGGATTAGGGTTAAACCCTAATACCCATGACCTTTCATTTCCTAGGATCCATGGGTTAAAGCTCCATGGACTATCCATGAAGACTTAGCCCAACCTAAATGAACTTGGCCCACTACACATATATATCTAAGAGTCCATATTTAATTAGTTCCTTTTGATCACTTAATTAATTATAAATTAATTCTTGATCAATACTAATTAAATAATATGATTATATATTAATATATTAATATAAATCATAAATATACTATTCTCAAAAGACTATCCATATAAATTGTGCCGGTGAAGTGCAGCCCAAATGGACCATGCCGGGTCGGGTCAAGTACATAGCAAATATAGTTATGGACTTAGACATTAATCCAACAGTCTCCCACTTGGATAAGTCTAAAACTATTATTGAGTATGACTTCAAAAACCAACTGGCAATCGTAGCTCTTAAAGCCGCTGTCGAACTCTGATCTCGTCAACGAACTCTGACCTTTGTCAATGACTTGTCCATTAGATAAGGGATCATATATTCCTCCATTCTAGATATCATATGGACTGAGACATGGATTATAATCATTCTCTCTGTCCATTTGTTGTTTCCCGATTTTCGATTTATGATGACTGACTGATTGAACAAATCAAATCAGTCCTGGCTTGGCCAAGCACTCACATGTGTCATCATTAAATCATCGAGGGGCCCACATATATCTCTTTTATCCCGAAGGTAAAAGGAATGGATAAACTTCGACTCATATAGCTTGTTCTACTACTTGTTGAATCATACACAAAGGCACGTTTTATAACATCGAGTTACCAATGCGGTTTCGTGCAATCAATGTACAACCAACTCATAGTAACAACTCATATCTCTAGGTTTGAAGAATATAAGATATTATCGTCTCATGATCACTCGTGATAAAATCCATGAAGTGATTCAAATGAGCGCGGGTTGAATCCAATACTCAGAACTGATGAGCGCTCATGAGTGTTGTAGCACAACTTTGTCCACCAACTTGGACCTCTACAAGCCAACCCATGACAGTCTTGATTCATATCTACTTCCAACATATGACCGACTGTGGATGGTTTGAATAACTTAGTCATTCCGGAAGAATAACTTAGTTATTATGGAAGTCAAAACATGCAAAGTGAAACACAAGAATAAATGAATCAAATATGGTATCAAACCCTATGAATATAAATAGACCACTTTTATTTATCACCATACTGATTACTCATTATTCATTGTTTCGGTTTTATCAACTTTATACCTGAATTAAAAACACTAGTTGTCCCATGCTCCAAGCATGTACACTATGTTTTTCTAAACAATAACTTTGCCATACACCAAGTATGCACTCTATGTTTGTCTATGATCCTTTTCTTTGTGAACTAGATCAATTGAACATAATTTCAATGATTCTCTTTTCACACTCCCAAATCCTTGTCTTAAATGTA
Source organism: Lactuca virosa (assembly GCF_052849685.1). Classification (NCBI taxonomy): domain Eukaryota; kingdom Viridiplantae; phylum Streptophyta; class Magnoliopsida; order Asterales; family Asteraceae; genus Lactuca; species Lactuca virosa. The sequence goes on along the minus strand of NC_136428.1, from coordinate 282,323,311 downwards.
AGAATTCCAAATTCCTATCATTTATCGAAATCTGTTTAGATTTTAAACTTATATGCACTATTCCTCTTGTAATGATTATGCACAAAGCCACAAAGACTTGGCAACAATCATTACAGAGTATTCTAATGGAGAGCAATTCCATGGAAACGATGTCTCAAATTCAAAGCGCATTGCTTTCAACATGCTTCTTGCATTAAGTTTCTTTAACCTTACACAGATTGCTTCCACCTATGAAGACAACTCTATATTCCCATTTTGACTACCACTTCTGAACAAGAGTTGCCTCTTTTCAGACTATGTCAATATGGTCCTTCCAATATTAACAGTATACTTCCAACTGTCCTTGAGCAACCAATCTTTGGTAAACCTTAGATTGTCCTTGACAATCGCTTAATCACTTTAGTCATATCCAATTCTAGACATTTTCCTCCTTAATGCCCCAAGGCATTTGGAAAATTCAGAAATAATAAATATTATAGCACATGTAATCGATCTTGTACCCAAAGTAAATGGGACACGATTCATGATGTTTCACATAAAGACATGGTTCTAGACCAGTCTTTTTCCATAATAATTTTTTGTTTGCCATATTCTCAAAATTTGAGTATGAAAAGGGATGCCGTAATCATAATCGAATTCTGAGAACGCAATATATAGAATTTTCTTAAGTTGAACCAATCCAACATGAAATTCATATATATATTCTTGACTAAAGGTGATAAAAATCTCAATATAAGCTCTTTAGAATGATTATAAACTCAATCTAAGCTTTTTAGAATTGAAATGAAGTATAATTTCCTCTCCCTTAATTATAGCAAAATAACTTTTTCAACCCCTGCAACCTCACGAATTGAAACTTTTGTTTTCTATAACTAACATTGCTAACTTGCAATACTTATCATAATTATCATGCTCCCACTAACATGATGATTATTAGCATAACACTTATGCTCCCACTAGCTTTGACATGTATCCAGAAAACAGCTGGACCTCTAGAAGTCAATACTTTATTGACATTCTTACTAAAGTTCAGATTTCTGATACTAGATTGCTTTGATAAGGCTTTATCAAAAACTATACACCTTATCTTAGATAGCTCACAGGTGTGTCTAAACAATTTCAGAACTATGAAAAGGGATGCCGTAATCATAGTCTCAATTGTTTAGACCTTTGCCATTTCTCATAAGTCCATGTTAGTGTGCCGGTTAACCACGCACGCTCCACTAACGACTTTGAGAACTGCAAATATCACAATTGCTATCTACTTAAAATCTACTTAGTGAAAGAATTTCCTCACCATTATTTTCATGAATCGGAGAGAAACCTTATGACACTTAGATTTTATGGTGTATGTGTTCTTATCCATGTGAATTTGTCAAACCATAATCACAAGACTAGGTTAGTGACAAATCCTAACTCATATGGATTGAACTTGTACAATCTTAACCTCTTGCCACCTGGCAGCACAAGGGCCTGCCATTGCTTCCAAGTAGTTATGCAAACAATTGAGAACATGTAGAACTCAAATATATATAGCCAACTTAACTGGAATGGGCACAGAAATGTCAACACGATAGGTTATAAACCTCTAGTTGTGTGCTAGTGATGAAATACAGGTTTTATTCTTGATTACTTCTTGAAACCCTTTCAGGATCTTTTAGACTCCCACTGTCTCCTTGACCTATAATACTTTCTTGCCAAATATTCAAGAGATAGTGTGGATTCTAATCAAGACAAACACTTAACACAATTGGCCTAAGTTGGTCTCTGTTTTATCCAAAACATCACAACTTACCAAATTCAAATGTACAAGAGTAGAAAGCCTTTTACTCTTACATTTCACTAGTGTTAATAAACCTTCTTTAAGATGTGTCACTCAAGTTACATTTGTGGTGGGCTTGATCAGTGCACAAGAATGTGTACTCGATCCCTTAGTCCTTTACTTGACTCACACATCCATGTGAACAAGTAATTAGTCTTAATTTTCCAATGCTTGAAAGTTCTCATTCATCATACAATACAACTTGCATGATTCCAAGTTTCTATCCAACTGAAACTTGGGTGATGAGAATCTTTCCTTATTTGGAAAATTTAGACACTACCACAAATGAAAGAATCAAATTCATATTTCCACTCTTGCTATTAATGGAATCATATAAGCAACAATTTTTTTCCTTTTCATAAATGCCATTGTAAGAATATTTTAAAATAAATAAAATCAATTTTTTTTCTTTTATTTTAAAAACTTTGCGGAAAAACTATCCTTACAGTGCAAAAGCACATGAAAAACTTTATTGTTATCTATTCCTAAGCAATATATCATAACTCCTAAGCAACAGCTCAAAATTTTGATCACAGCACCATGCGATCGAGATCCATCTTCGCGATCATAATCAACATATACTTCCTTTAAGTTTCTTCACTTTTCTTTGATTCTTAAAACATCAACATGTGACCCAGTCACATCATGTAACAAGAATCTCAGAATAGAAACTTAACAGAGTTAGATAGTGGACTTTACCTGAAGTAGAGTCAATCTTCTTGACTTGATCAACCTTATGATCTTTCAGGTAAATAGGCTGCTTCACAATCAATGCCCCTTCCTTTGGAAAGAGAAACATAGGGACTCTTTGGGAATGGTACATGGGACTATCGCAGACTTAGCCTTTCTCTTTACCATTTGGTCAACCTAGTTGACTATGGTCAATCCCTTTCCTTGGGAAGAGAAGGCTTTTCTATATATCCAATGTTACCATTGTCAATGTCCATGGTAGTTTGAGAAGTTGATCTACTAATCAAATTTGCTCTCCCAGTGCTCCAAATTATTGCTGATTCAGCAGCACCAAGCAAATAGATAAGATCATTAAGGGTCATGTCATAGTCTGTTTCATAGTAGTCCCAAAGGAATTCACTATGTGACTTAGAAAGTGATTCAACCACCAACTTTCTCAAGAGTTTGACACCCAACTCTACCGGCTTGTGAATATGTGACTTCATCTCCAAGATGCGATCACACATAGACCTTGCTTGCCAATAGGGCTTGAGTGACCTTGAACTTGTGGGTTAGGGAGAATAATTGGAGGAGGTGGAGGAAGTGAAGTTCCAAGAGATTTGGGAGGATCATAGATGTCTGAACCAGACATCTTTTTGGGAGATATTCAAGATAGTTGATCTAAAGTCCTTAATATAACACCCAATATGAAATATTAAGGCTAGGACCCAACAAACTATTTTATAACTTGGAAGAGGGATGCCGTAATCCAAGCTATAAAATATTTGAAGGTAGGTGAATGACGATTCACCAATTTCCACCAAGATAAACGAAATGTATTATTAGGTTTTAATTGGTTTTGAAACTCCTAGATTCTTTTGAGATTCATTGAACTTTTCAAAGGCATGTTTCAATCTCGAGTGTGCCCTTCAGGTTTTGTGACTGGGATGCCGAGGATCACAAAACAAGGTGTGAATAACCATGCAAATATACTTGGTACCCTTAATATTTACCCCTCAATTGATGTGCCGGTTAACCACACACGCTCCACCGATACTATGATAAACATTAAGTTACCCTTTGCCTACCTTGTTAAATCAAGCTAGTGTGCCGGTTAACCACACACGCTCCACTAACTGACTTAAGCAAAGTGCAAAGTGTAATTTCGTGGGTTAGCACCAAATTCACATTTTCCTAAGTAACTAAGATTAGGTATTATTAAGAGTTTAGTTACTTAGTATTTATCATTAATAATTTTAATGAAGGGAGAATTATAGTCCTTGTCCTACCCGTTCGGCTAACGACCCTCCACCGGTCAAGGAAGCGGTGGGTGAGAGTGGACACCCATTAAACTGCCATTTTATAGGCAGTAACCTTATACCCCCCTTATAGACCGACTTCGTGAATGAGGCCTACTAATGGTAAGACGACTTTACTCTTATACATATATATAAATATTATTAACTTATAATATTATAAAGTATAAGGGTTGAATTTTAACTTTTAAAATTCTAAGGGCTTAACTTGGAATTAAAGTATTCATAAGTGAAAACTTTACAAATTCCAAAACTTGAGGGAAAGTTTTTGAAACTATTCAAACCTTTTCATTTCATAACTTATGAGTTTAATGGTTCATTAAAATGAAGACTCTTCATTTTTTATGTAACCTCTTATTCTTTAATAACACTTTTAAAGAAGTGACTCTTAAACATCTATAACTTGAGGACAAGTTATGGAGTCATAATACTATTTAATGAAAAAGACTCTTCATTTTTTTTATGTAACGTATGACACTTTTATGAGTTTTAAGATTCATAAATGTGACCTTTTATGTAACTTGAGGACAAGTTACAAAAATACATTTTATGAACTACCTCTAGATTAATTAGGATTGAAAACAAATAAAACATAATTTTTTTATTATTTTTTTTCATTAATCTAAACTAAGTCATAAATCAAGGAAATATAAACACTTTTGGTAATCCATAACTTATGGAGTTAAATGCTTGTTTTATGATGAAACTTTTCATGTTCCATAACTTAAGAATAAGTTATGGAATTCTTTAAAACATTAACACCAAATTTTGTAACTCCATAAAAACTTTGAATCAATTTTTTTTTAAAACCTTTTCATATCCATAACTTATGGAGGTTTCAAAACACTTAAGATCACAACTTTAAAAAAACTTTTGAGCTCCAAAATTTTATGACAAAATTTGTAACTCCTTAAAACATTTAGATCAAACTTTTAAAACTAATAAAATAATCATATCATTTTATCTTTTACTAAATTTGACCTAATTCAACTCATATATCAAATGATTCAAATTTTACAAATAATTAGTTTTTCACAAAACAAGTAATTATCTTAAAATTTGACAAACTTCATGTTTTTTTTTTCAACTTTGAAAATCAAACATTTGCATGAATATAACAGAAAACAACCTGGCTTTGATACCACTGTTGGGTTTTGAGCATTCTAACACTCCTAAGTGTACATGCAACCCTAAATACCTTGGATCTATGTTTTCTCTATTATACATGCAAATATGAATATTCCAAGGTATTACCCTATCTAGCATACAATCCTTGATACTTGGGTAATATAACAAGTTAGAATACATACCTTTTAATGAAGCTTGAAGTCTTGAACTTTAAGAGCTTAGCCCCAATAGTGTGGAAGCCTCAAGTGGAATCACAAATCACCAAAACACCTTGGAAGACTTTAGAGAATATGGATACTTGGCTCACACTTATGCAATCGGTTATTGCCCTCTTTAGTGTATCCACACTAGCCTCTAGCCTAATTTCATGAACCATAAGACCCTTTATATAGTGTGGAGGATTAGGGTTAAACCCTAATACCCATGACCTTTCATTTCCTAGGATCCATGGGTTAAAGCTCCATGCACTATCCATGAAGACTTAGCCCAACCTAAATGAACTTGGCCCACTACACATATATATCTAAGAGTCTATATTTAATTAGTTCCTTTTGATCACTTAATTAATTATAAATTAATTCTTGATCAATACTAATTAAATAATATGATTATATATTAATATATTAGAACTTATAATATATTAATATAAATCATAAATATACTATTCTCAAAAGACTATCCATATAAATTGTGCCGGTGAAGTGCAACCCAAATGGACCATGCCGGGTCGGGTCAAGTACATACCAAATATAGTTATGGACTTAGACATTAATCCAACAATAGGATCGATTGCATGTGCTATAATACTTATCCGTTCTAAATTTTCCAAATGCCTAGGGCATTAAGAGGGAAAAAGGAAGAGAACCGGATATGACTGAAATGATTAAGCAATTGTCGAGGACAATCTGAGGATTACCAAAGATTGGTTGCTCATGGACAATTGGAAGTATCGTGTAAATTTTTGGAGAGGGACGCTATTGACATATTCTGAAAAGAGGCAACTCTTGTTCATAAGTAAGAGTCAAAATGGGAATATGGAAATGGTTCCATAGGAGGAAGTTATTCTTCAAATCTGTGTAAGATTAGGAAAAACTTAATGCAAGAAGGATGTTCAAAGGAATGTACTTTGAATGTGAGACTTCGTTTCCATGGAATTGATCTCTATTGGAATACTTTGTAATATCTGTTGCTAAGTCTTTGTGACTTTTGCGCATAGTCATTACAAGAGGACCAATGCATATGAGTTTAATAGATTACATTAAATGACAAGAATTCAATATTCTTACATTTACGGTAAGATTTGGGATTGTGAAATGAGCATAATTGGAATCATGTTCAATTGATCTATTTCACAAAGTAAGGATCATAGACAAACATAGTGTGCATACTGGGAGTATGGCATAACTATTGTTTAGAAAACATAGTGTGCATGCTTGGAGCATGGGACAACTATTGTTTTTAATTCAAGTGTTAAGTTGATAAATCGAAACATTATGCAATGAATAATGTGTAATCAATATGGTGATAAATAAAAGGTGTTTTATTTATATTCATAAGTTCTGAGACCATATTGGATTAGATTGTTCTTGTGTTTCACTTTGCATGTTTTGACTTCCCGAATAACTAGGTTATTCAAACTCTCCATAGTCAATCATACTTTGGAAGTAGGTATGAATCAAGATTGTCATGAATTGGGCTTGTAGATGTCTAAAGTGTTTAGACATAACAAAAGTTGCTGCAACATTCATGAGTGCTCCTGGAATGAGATTCGAGTATTGGATTAAACCCACGCTCATTTGAATCACTTCAAGGATTTTATCACGAGTGATCATGAGATGATAATATCTTATATTCTTCAAACGGAGACGTGTGAGTTGTAGTTGCGCGTCGGTTGCACATTGACATATGTAAACGCAACCAGTAACTTGGTTGTTATAAAACATATCGTTGTGTGTAATTTGATGAGTAAGTACAAGCGAACATTTGGGTCGAAGTTTATCCATTCCTTTTACCCTTGGAGGGATAAAAGTGATATCTGTGGGCCCCTCGATGATTTAGTGATGACACCCCTAAGTGCTTGGCCAAGCCTGAACTGATTTAATTTGTTCAATTAGTCAGTCTTCATAAATCGGAAATCAGGAAACAACAAATGGACAGAGAGAATGATTATAATCCATGTCTCAGTCCATATGATATCTAGAATGGAGGAATATATGATCCCTTATCTAATGGACGCGTCGTTGGTTTGTTCAGAGTTCTCCAGCGGCTTTGAGAGCTACGATTGCTAGTCGGGTTCTGAAGTCGTACTTGCAATAATAGTTATTAGACTTATCCAAGTGGGAGACTGTTGGATTAGTGTCTAAGTCAAAAACTATAATTGGTATATACTTGACCCGACCCGGCATGGTCCATTTGGGTTGAACTTCACCAAAACAATTTGTATGGCTAATCTTTTGAGAATAGTATATTTATGATTTATTAATATATTATAAGTTATAATATATTAATATGAAATCATATAATTTAATTAGTATTGATCAAGAATTAATTTGGAATTAATTTGGTGATCAAAAGAGACTAATTAAATATGGACTCTTATATATATAGAATGGGCCAATGTTCATTTAGGATGGGCTAAGCTTGCATGGAAGTCCATGGATAGTCCATGGAGCTTTTAACCCATGGATCCTATGGAAATGAAAGGTCATGGGTATTAGGGTTTACATAGATGTAACCCTAATCCACCATACTATATAAAGAGGTCTTTGGCACATGAAATGGTACTAGTGTGTGAGTGAACAAGGGGTGGCCGATTTCTAGTGTGCTTACTATTCTCCACAAGTTTTCCAAGTTGTTTTTGGTGATTTGTGATTCCACTTGAGGCATCCACATTATTGGTGCTAGGCTCTTGAAGCTCCAAGGAATCAACCATAAGAAAAAGGTATGTTATCCTACTAAGTTTTATATTACAAGTACCCCATCATATGCTAGTTAGGATGAGAACCTTGGAAGAATCATATTTGCATGTATAATAGAGAAAACATAGATCCAAGGTTTCTAGGGTTGCATGTACACCGTAGGAGTGTTAGAATGCACAAAACCCATCACATACTACCTTCCACACCTACCCATATTTGTCTCAAGTATCACCACAACACCCTAAAAATATGCACATATACATGGTGGTCGCTCAATCCTCACTCCTAGAGGAAGGCTAACTGCCTCATAACTGACCTACCAGCCTCACACAACTCACCCATCCATGAAACTTCCACCAACCCTGCAGCACTAGTGTATGCTAGCCATACATAACGCTGGACCCTATAGACATTCGAATACTCGGTCCTACTCTAAGCCCACAACCAAACAAGGAACAGGAAATAAAGCTAAACCAAATATTCTCAGGCTATAAGATCTTAATTATGTATAACCTATGATGCATACACTGAGCAACTACAGTAATGATGTCGATTTCATATAAGGAAAACTCTAGGCTATCAGGCATCATACAATCAGGCAATTCTATCATGCAATTCCTGAAGATCCCTAGCCTAGTACTAGCATGTTGTTCTAACATATCACATAATCAAATAAATGAATGATATTTTGGGGTCTACTTACTGGCTTCGGCTGATCGTACACTCTGCATCCCCCTTTTTTTAAAAAAAAAAATCAAAGTTATGTCACGGTCCACGTTCCCGATCCAAAGCCAACAATCAAACAAGAGCATGACAAGAGATCGAGCCCATGCCCATAACCCAACTATTTTATCATAATTTCTTTTTCAAAAACATTTTGCAAAAACTCTCAGATCCTAGTTTGAGACTGGATTCACACAAGTGTTTATCCAATTCACTCAAACCAGGGCTCTGATACCAACTTGTAACACCCATAAAAATCAAGCCAATTTATAACTTTTTCAAACATCTAAAAGCCATTAGTTATTACAAAACGTTTTCAAAATAGTTTAATATCAAAGTATCCCAGAAACCATAAGTCCAAAACACGAGGATGTGTATGGTCACGCCTTTGCCTTGCCGAGACATCTGAAGCACCTGAAAACAATAAACTGAAACCGTAAGCACAAAGCTTAGTGAGTTCCCCAAAATACCCATACACACAACAATACACATATAATCACAGACAACATACTATGGGTCCAATCAACCATCGGGTTGGAATACCCCAGGCCCTCAACCATCGGGTTGGAATGCCAACATACTATGGGTCCAATCATCCATCGAGATGGAATACCCTAGGCCTCTTGACTGATGCACGAAGCAGCCCAGTCTCACCATATACAATGACAAATATGTCGGGTCCAATAAACCATTAGGTTGGAATACCCCAGGCACAATCAACCTCCGGGTCCAGTCATCCATCCGGATGGAATACCCCAGGTTGGAATGCCAATATATATATATGTATATATATATATATATATATATATATATATATATATATATATATATATATATATATATATATATATATATAACGGGTCCAGTCATCCTCGGGATGGAATACCCTCGGCCCACAACCATCTGGTTGGAATGCCTATATACTACGAGTCCAATCATCCTCGGGATGAGCACTCACGACCCAAAACCATCGGGTTGGAATGCCCAGGTCTATTGGCTCTCGCACAAAGCAGATGAGCCTGAACCACTAATCAAACATGTGCACATATAACAGATAATCACATAATAGTATATAGATAGATAAACCGATCTAACGGATCATAGCAACATAATAACATCCTATCTACCAGGATACTGATCTAACAGATCATAATAACATAATACCATCCTATCTACCAGGATAATGATCTAACAGATCATACTAGCATAGCATAACATCTCAGGATAACAATCCAAAAAGGCCGGCCTTGGTGCCTTAGACCCTTGAGTATAGTGAGGAAAACTCACCTCACACTGCTGAAGTCCCACAAATAAAACTCCAACTGCTGGTTGACAAATTCCCGAGCTGTCAACATCAAACAACACCCAAATGAATAATTGGGTTCCAAGCCCAAGGTCCAACTCACACTCCAAAGGCCCAATTTTCAACCAATGGACCAAAGCCCAACTTATGGCCCAATTTTCCAAATTGGGCCCAAACCTCTACATGATCTTTCCCTAAGGCCCAACCATTTAGTCCAGTACAAACATTTGGCATTCAAATGGCCTAATATCTCATAATCATCAAGGCCCAAATTATGGCCCATCTATGGCCCAATTTTCCAAATTGGGCCCAACCCCTCATATGGGCCTTACCCTAAAGTCTGTGACATCCCCAAATTTCTCGGCCATAAAAGACCGATTTTGTTTATGCATTATAAAAATCAGAGGACCCTTTTAATAAAAATGTTGCGGAATTTGTTCCCAGAAAAAAGCATGATAATTATATTATCAAATCATTTCCGAAGAAATGTATTTTATTCATTTAAACCATTGGGATGTCATCGTCAATACAGAAACATAAGCATAAACAGAACTTACATTCATTTATACTAGTGATCTACATCTCTTTTAATCTCTCGGTGTAAAGTAGCTTCGTATCGATACCTGTGATACAAACAAACTGAGTGGGTCAGACTTGGGAGCCTGGTGAGCATATAGGGTTTTCAACCCACAATAAATAAATTTATTATGCTTAAATATCAAACAATCAACCTAATTACCCAACCCTATTATCTTATTTATTTCTTAAGGATTTACCCTAAGAATCATCTATCAGTCATTCCTAAGGATTCATCCTAAGGAATAGGCACGAAGTCACCTCGTCGCCAGGGTTTATACAACAGGCACTAAGTCCATAGCTGCCAAGGTAACCCAAGGAATAGGCACGAAGTCACATCGTCGCCAGAGTTTATACAACAGGCACTAAGTCCATAGCTGCCAGGGTTTATACAACATGTGCTAAGTCCATAGCTCTCATTTATCGACAATATTATTCATGGGAATCCACCTGCAATACATGTCAATGGGTTTTTAGAGTACAACTGATGAACATATAGTTCACACACTTACAGGTTGCGAGCCTGCTAGTGTTCCACGGACCGTTTAGAATAGTCCATGGTTGTCATTCATACTCTGTTGAATGACGGGGGCCAACGTTTGGGTAAGTACTTCTCTCATCTTTTACCACTCACCCTCATCTCATGATCTCTATCACCAATCATCTCATCTATCCAACTCATCTTTCATCACATACCAACTATTTCATCTACCCATGTTTTACCCAACATTTTTGTAGATAAAAAAATACATATACAGTTTAAATTACTTAAAAAATCTGTATAAATCATTCCTTCAACATCCATCTCAAATAAACAAACAATATATATTCACATAGCACGTATTTTATATAAAATACTTCATGTCTATGTGTAAGATGAAAGTGACTATACACTCACTTGATAAGACGACGATTGGACAACACCTCGTCTCTTAAAACAATTGTTTCTGATAAAACCGGGATGTTTTATTGAAAACCGGGCCCTGCAAGGGTGGATCTTCAAAACCGAAAAGATAAATTTTTCCGGGTCTTCGCGCACTTCAGAACGTATTTCAGGTGTTTGGTATGATCCCGGGGCTTCAGGGGAAGTCGAAATGAAAGAAATATTGATTTTGGGGTGAAAATGGCAATTTTCTAAAATATATCTGGGAGGGGTCGCACCTCCCTTTTATAGGCGAAGCTCGGATCCGGAGAGAAGAAGGAAGAAGCCACGCGTCGGATGCGAGACCGAGACAGGTGGCAGATGCAAGGCGAGGCAGGTGGCGGACACGCGTCGGTCTCGTACTGGACCACGACTTCGGGTGCGAGGGGTTGCGACACGCGCCTGACTCTAGTTGGACCTCCGCTTCGGATGACTCATCAGACTGGACACGAGTCAGACACGGGGCAGCTCGCATGCGAGGCGACGTGGCCGAACCTGAGCCATGCGAAATTCCTCGGTTTTAGCATTTTTCTCGAATTTTGTGTCCCAAATATCTAAAATCCATAACTTTCGCATACGGGCTCCGTTTTTGACGTTCTTTATATGCACGCGTAGGCGGGAATATACAATACAACTTTCGTTTAGACTCCGTCGGCTAATTTTGACTTTAATTTTAATATTATTATTTTTAACAGACCGGGACAGGAAAATCCATTAAAAATTCATAACTTCTTCATCTGATGTCCGTTTTCATCTGGCTTTTTACCGTTGAACTAGTATTGACGAGACCTTCGATTCTCGTTTAGGTTGTGTCAGCTAAAAATCACTCGATCTAAAATTCGAGTTTTTAGCAGTCTACTGCTAAGCTGAAACTTAGAAAAATCATAACTTCCTCATACGAAGTCACATTTGGACGTTATTTTTATGAAAATTATCGGTTTAACAAATACTATGACTTTCATTTAGATAACCAAGGCTAAAAAGTAGTTGGTCAAAAACTCACTTTTTACGTCATTCAGCGCCGTGCCGGTTTTGTCGCGGAACTTCGACAGGTCATAACTTCTTTGTTATAACTCGGATTTCGGTATTCTTTATATCTTCGAAATCCTTATTTCAACCACTACAACTTTATTCATAGATATCGGCTTTATGTAAAATTTATTTTCAACGCTTATTCTTACCCTTAATTCATTAAATTATAATAATTAAGCATAAAACACATAATAATCAAATAATACATCTTACTATTTCAAAACAAGTTACAAAGGTTGACCTAGACTATTACATCATCATTAGTGCCTAGCCTAGAAACATGAGCGTTACAAAGTCCATCCAATTATTCTAGTCCATATGATTGTTCTTGAAGGGCCCATTATTGACCCAATCACCAAAGCCCAATAGAAAGGCCCAACTTAAAGCCCAAGTGAAATTAGGGTTTTCACATGAAATGACGATTAGGGTTAAGTGTTCCTACTTAATCCATTAAGGACTTAATCCATTAAGCCCAATATTGCCTGATGTTAACTTGCAAATGATTATTAGTTAATATTTTAAGTTTATTAAATAATTCCGGTGCGGTTCTCGATCAATCCCCAAAATTAGGGTTTCATGACATTAGGGTTTTCCAAACCCTAATTAGGGTTTTCAACCCAATACTAGCCCATTAGTCACTTGTTTGGGCTTTTAGGTGAATTAGGGCTTCATTGGGCCTATTAGGGTTTCATTGGGTCCACTAGGGTTTCAATGGGCCCACTGGGGTTTCATTGTCCCATTCTGTCCAAGCATCCGAATCGAGTGAAAACGCAAACGAGGCACACCGCCACCCAACACGGCGGCTGGTGGCGGTAGGAAGCGGCAGCCACCACCTCACGCTGGTGGTTATGAGTTTCTTTTTTATTATTGCAGCCACTAATTACAATTTACAATGCAATATCCCAAGTAGACACATACACACACTAAAATAAACACACACACACACACATCCACTCTAATGGTGGCCGGCGATGACGCATGGTGGCAGTCACCACCTCATGGTGGCGGTGGTGGTTTTTCTTCAATTTCCAGTCAAGCAACACCCAAAGACTACATTAAACTAAAATACACACACTTAAACCCCATTTCACACACACACCTCGCTACTGAAACACGAACCCACTCTGTAACGACATGATTTTTCAACCAAATTTTTTTCAATTTTAAATTCATAAAAACACATGTCACACTATTAATTCTCAGAAGTCAAATCACAAGTTTCCAAAACAATTATTAAAATCCAGGATCATAACTCCATCTCGCTTCAGGTGTACAATCATGTCGGTGCCTTCCCGCGGTCCTCTGAAGTACCTGAAACACATAACACGTAACACGGTAAGCATAAATGCTTAGTGAGTTCCCCAAAATACCACATACACATATTAGCCTCTCGAGGCTATAGCACTGTATGACCTTCCGTTCAATGTGTTTCAGTGGACCTTCCGGTCCCACAGCTCTGGTAGACCCTCCGGCCCTGCTATGACTTGCCTTCCGACCCCAACTCTGTTTGCCTTCCGGCCCAATTCATACAGCATATACATATCACAATAAACATATCACATAAGTCACATAACTCATACAAATACATAAGACCTTCCGGTCACACATAGTTACCATTCCAGGTAAAGTATAGTGAGAAGACTCACCTTGAAGTGAGCAAGCTAATACACCTCGTACATGAATTACCGATCTAGCCTCCTCCTAATACATGCAATGATTATCTCTAATTAGACCATAATACTAATAAACTCATTCTAACTCCTCTCTAACTCTTGGTAAGGTAAAAAGACCCTTCTACCCCTCCATGGTCCGCATTGCTCATATTTGGTCAAAGCTTCGAAAGTCAACAAAAGTCAACAAAAGTCATACTTGAGTCAACAGTCCATGTTGACTCAACTCGTCGAGTGCACCGGGAAGACTCGTTGAGTTCCCTGGTTCCCTCAGGGAGCTCATGAAGACAAACTCTACACGTCGAGTAGGCCCGCCTACTCGTCGAGTCACAGCGTGCGCAGACTTATCGGGACAAACCCCAAGCGACTCGTCGAGTCAGCTCTTGGACTCGGCGAGTGCATCCAGTCTATATTCCCATTCAGACTTTTTAGGGCAGATCTATCACTCCAAACTCTAGATCTAGGCTCCCTAGGCTCGAATGTCACGTAAAGCTTCGATCTTTACGTTCATGCATGGCATATTTGCTCCAATATGCCATTACAAGCTCCAAAGAAGGTTGACAGCACATGAGCTTGCCTCTAGCTCAATAAAGCTTGACTCTTTGGGCTCTCAAGACCTCCTATAGTCCAGATCTGAGGTCCTAACCTGAAACCATGCTCAAATAATTCAAGGACACAAGATACTTGGAAGAAAACCCTAAAAGCTCCCAAAAATGGGATCTAACAAACAAGAGGTCAAGATGAGAGCTTTATACCTCTGAATAGCAGCAAATGACAGAAGAATGCAAGATCCACAGCCTCCTCTTGATTAGATTCACCAACTCTTTCAATCTTTCCTCCAAAAAGCTCAAGGATGCTCAAGATGGCCTCTCTCTCTCTCTATGCACGAAAAGGGCAGGTTAGGGTTTCTCTCTGGGGAAGGTGGCCGCAAAGGAGGCTATAAGTGCCTTTAAATAGGTCTCAAACCCTGGGATCTAGGGTTTTCACTTCCAGCGCCTACTCGGTGAGTCTACTCCCGGACTCGTCGAGTAGGTCATTGATTCTCAAAAATAAATACTTAAAATAATATACCTGGGAATCCGGATGTTACAATTCTCCCCCACTAGAATCAGAATTCGCCCTCGAAGTCGTGCACCGCAAACAACTCTGGATGCTTCTCCCGCATCTCTGACTCCGGCTCCCAAGTCAAATCGGACCCTCTCCGATGCTGCCACTGGACCTGAACCCGGGGAACTTCCTTGTTCCTCAAAATTTTACCTTTCGATCCAAGATCGCGATCGGCCTCTCGATGTAGTTCAGGCTCGCATCCACCTGAATGTCCTCTAATGGTACCACTGCCGTCTCATCAGCCACACACTTCCGCAACTGGGACACGTAGAAGTTGCTATGGATCTGGCTCAACTCCTCAGGTAGCTCTAGCTGGTATGCTACCTTACCCACTCTGGAGGTCACTCTAAACGGACCGATATATCGAGGCCCCAACTTGCCCCGCTTCCTTGACCGGATCACTCCTTTCTATGGCGAAACTTTCAGGAGCACAAAATCTCCGACCTAAAACTCGAGCTCAGATCGTCGTCTATCCGCGTAACTCTTCTGACGACTCTGCGTCGTCAGTAACCTCTGTCTGACCTGCTGAATCTACTCGGTCGTCTTCAGCACTATCTCAGTGATGCCCATAACTCTCTGCCCCACCTCTCCCCAACAGATGGGAGTACGACACCTCCTCCCATACAGGAGCTCAAAGGGAGGCATACCAATGCTCGAGTGATGGCTGTTGTTGTACGAAAACTCAGCCAGAGGTAAATAAGTGTCCCAACTTCCTCGGAAGTCCATGACACAAGCGCGCAACATATCCTCGAGCGTCTGGAATGTCCGCTCACTCTGTCCATCTGTCTGCGGGTGGTATGCAGTACTGAAATGCAAGCGCGTGCCCAACTCCTCGTGAAATTTCTTCCAAAACCTGGAAGTAAAACGCACGTCTCGATCTGACACAATCGAGACCGACACTCCATGCCGAGATACCACTTCCTTCACATAAATCTCAACCAAATTTTCGGCTGAAGAGCTCTCACTAATGGCAAGAAAATGAGCACTCTTGGTCAGTCGATCCACAATCACCCAAATCGCGTCAACTCCGCGCACTGTCCTCGGTAACTTGGTGATGAAATCCATAGAGATCTGTTCCCACTTCCACTGGGGAATCTCCAAAGGCTGCAATGGACCGTGTGGACGTTGGTGCTCTACCTTGACCCGGCGGCAGGTCAAGCACCTCTCAACTACCCATGCAACATCCCTCTTCATGCAAGGCCACCAATAATCTCTTTTCAGGTCTAAATACATCTTAGTGGGCCCAGGATGGATCGAGAACCGCGATCTGTGCGCCTCCTCCATCAGTATGCTACGTGCTCCGCCCATGTAGGGCACCCAAATCTGCCCTCGAAAGGTCATAAGTCCTCAACTATCCGTCATAAACTCGGATATCTGCCCAATCACCCGCTCCCTCCTGCGGTTCTCCGGTCTCACGGCCTCCGCCTGGGCCTCTTGAATGGTATCCACTACTGGAGTCATCACTGTCATCCTCATGCATATATCTCGAATCGGGGCACTCTCCGCCCTGCGGCTCAAGGCATCGGCTACCACATTAGCCTTGCCCGGGTGATACAGAATCTCACATTCATAATCTTTTACCACGTCCAACCACCTCCTCTGGCGCATATTCAGGTCGGGCTGATCCATCAGATACTTCAAGCTCTTGTGGTCCGTGTATATGGTATACCGAACCCCGTACAAATAATGGCGCCAGATCTTGAGGGAGAACACCACTGCCCCTAACTCTAAATCTTGGGTGCGATACCTCATCTCATGAGGCTTCAACTGCCTCGATGCATATGCTATCACGTGCCCTCTCTGCACAAGCACTGCACCTAACCCCGATATAGATGCATCGCAGTAAACTACAAAGTCCTCCATTCCCTCAGGAAGAGCTAACACTGGAGCTTCACACAATCTCTGGCGAAGTGACTCAAACGAGGTCTGCTGCTCGGGACCCCAAGTAAAAGCAACGCCCTTCCGGGTAAACCTGGTGAGAGGAACGACGATCTTGGAGAAGTCCCTGATAAACCTCCGATAATAGCCGGCCAACCCCAGAAAACTCCTGATCTCGGTGGGGGACCTCGGCACCTCCAAACTCATAATCGCCTCAATCTTGGCCGGGTCGACTAAAATCTCATTCTGATTAACGAGGTATCCGAAGAACTGGACCTCTCGTAACCAAAAATCACACTTGGAGAATTTGGCATAAAGCCTCTCCGATCTCAATACTCCAAGGACCTCCCTCAAATGCTCCTCATGCTGATCTCTAGACCTCGAATACAC
The DNA here is from genome assembly GCF_052849685.1 of Lactuca virosa. Taxonomy (NCBI): domain Eukaryota; kingdom Viridiplantae; phylum Streptophyta; class Magnoliopsida; order Asterales; family Asteraceae; genus Lactuca; species Lactuca virosa. The sequence goes on along the minus strand of NC_136428.1, from coordinate 282,305,857 downwards.
CAAAATATCGTCGATAAACACGATCACCGAACGATCCAACATAGGCCTGCATACGCGGTTCATGAGATCTATGAACGCTGCTGGTGCATTGGTGAGCCCGAAAGGCATCACCACGAACTCGTAATGCCCATAACGAGTTCTAAATGTTGTCTTCTGAATATCCTCCTCATGAACCCTCATCTGGTGATAACCAGACCTCAAATCGATCTTGGAAAACCAAGATGCACCCTGCAACTGATCGAACAGATCGTCGATCCTCGGGAGTGGATAACAGTTCTTGACCGTCAGCTTGTTCAACTCCCGGTAATCAATGTACATCCGGTGCGAACCATCCTTTTTCTTGACAAAAAGGATTGGTGCTCCCCATGGCGAACTACTCGGCCGGATAAATCCCTTTCCCAACAGCTCCTGAAGCTGCGAGAATAACTCCTGCATCTCTGGTGGCGCAAGGCGATAGGGCGCCTTGGCGATAGGTGCCGCCCCCGGAAGTAAGTCAATACGAAACTCCACCTACCTCTCGGGAGGCACACCTGGTAACTCCTCGGGGAAAACTTCCGGAAACTCGCTAACCACCGGAGGCTCAGCGACAGTACTCGGTCTCTCCGTAACATCCTGCGTATCCGACATATACGCCAGAAAACCCATGCAACCCTGCTGCAAGCTCTGCCTCGCTCGAGCAGCCGAACAAAATGCTTACCCAGATCGGGTACCCTCGCCGAATACTGTAAGTACTCCCCCACTAGGGTTTCAGATGGTCACCAGCTGATGCTCACAATCGATCATCGCTCCGAATCGACTCAGCCAGTCCATGCCCACGATGACACAGACATCCGCCATCGCGATAGGTACCAAATCTGTCGGAAACTCGACTCCAAAAATCTCAAGCAAACATCCCCGGATCACCTCAGAAGCATAAACCGCGCGCTCGTCGGCTATGGAAACTCACAGAGGTCGACTCATCGCCTCTCGTCGGATGCTAATGTGACGGCTAAAGGCTATCGACACGAAGGATCGACTCACACCCGAGTCAAATAACACCAAAGCAGGTACATAATTCACAAGAAAAATACCTATACATATAATAATATAAGCATAATATTTTCTAATAACAGAATAAGTAAGAGAATACATACCAGCCACAACATCGGGTGCGCCGCGGACTTCCTCCGCAGTCAACTGAAAGGCTCTACCACGAGCCCTCAGAACCTCGGCCTTCACTGACCGACTCTCTGTAGCTCGTGCAGCAACAGGGGCAGATCCCTGTGCTGGCCCCTGCGTCAGCTGTGGGCACTCGACCTTCCGATGGCCAGTCTGATTGCAGTGGAAACAAACCATGAAACCCTTGGGGCAATCCTTGGCTATATGTCCCTCCTTGCCACACTTGTAGCAAGCACCCGCCCGACAAGTCCCCTCATGTCCCTTGCCGCACTTCCCACAAGTGCGGCCCTTTTGGCCTCCAGTCCTCGAATCAGCGGGCTTTGCCCGCTTTGCTGCCGGCTGAGACTGTACCGGTCGCCTATCCCTCTGAGACTCCGCATCCTCCCTGGCCTGAGTCTCTAGCTCAATCTCCCTCTTCCTGGCATTTGCCTGAAGCTCAGAAAATGTCCGGTATGACGAGTTCGCCACGAACTCACGAATGTCCCTCCTCAGTATGCTCACGTATCGGCTCATTCGTTCCTGCTCAGAAGACACGTGCTCAGGGCAAAAGAGCGCCCTCTTAAACATCCTCGTAATCACTGTCACAGACTCGGTCCCCTGCTTGAGGGACAAGAACTCCTGGGCCAACCGTTCCCTCTCCACTGGGGGAACGTACTCGTCTCAAAACATAGCGGTGAACCTCTCCCAATACACCGTAGTAAGCTCTGCAGTAGTAAAGTCAGCTGTCACAAACTTCCACCAGTCCTTCGCTCCTAAGCGAAGCTGGTTCAGCGCGAACCGTACCCTCAGATGCTCTGGACAAGAACATGTGTAGAAGTATCCCTCAATGTCAGAGATCCATCTCATCGCGACTATCAGATCCTGAGTCCCATCAAACTCTGGTGGCTTCGTGTTGCTGAACTCCCGGTACAGAAACGAGTCACCCCCCCTGTGGCCTAGCAGCGCGACGGCTGCGGTGGCTACATCAACAGCAGCCTCGGTAAGAGCGGCATACCGCTCGTCGAATGTCTCAATCAACGTGGTCTTGATAGACTGTAACATCCCAAAAATACAACCCAAAAATATTTGTTTTAATATTACTAAAAATCACATCATCCAATGTCATATATAATAAGAACCATAGAATGAGTACTCAAAAGTCATAGTAACTGTGTCAAAACAAAATTGTATCAATCATAACAAGGTATCTAAATAAAACTCCCAGGATAAACTGAAACTGTGGTGTGTGCCATGCCATCATCCCGAGCTCTTCCCCTTACTAGCGGAAGTACCTGAAACCAAAAACTGAAACTGTAAGCACAAAGCTTAGTGACCTCCCCCAAACTACCACATACCATACAATAACATATAAATCACATATTGGGCCTTGCCCACTGCATCGGACCGAAGCCCGGACTATCTGGGGCCTTGCCCCCTGCATCGGACCGAAATCCGGACTAACTGGGGCCCTGCCCCCTGCATCAGACCGAAATCCGGACTAACTGGGGCCTTGCCCCCTGCATCGAATCGAAGTCCGGACTAACTGGGGCCTTGCCCCCTGCATCGGACCGAAGTCCGGACTAACTGGGGCCTTGCCCCCTGCATCGAACCGAAGTCCGGACTAACTGGGGCCTTGCCCCCTGCATCGGACCGAAGTCCGGACTAACTGAACAAAGCATAACATAATCGTAGCTACTAGCATAAGCACATATACTGCATACTGCATCGGACCGAGGTCCAGACTAACTAACACATAAACATGCCTGAATCACAAAGGCATCAAGCATACTGTACTACTGCATCGGACCAAAGTCCGGAACTACTGCTATCTAAATGGGCCGGCATTGTGGCCGTAGACCCGTCCCTACTGGAAGGAAACTCACCTCGTAACGCTGGCTGCTGAGGTGCTAAATCTGAGACTGTCTGACTGCTGCTCCGGAACTCCCCGACTACAAATCCCATAAACACTAAATCAAATACTGATAACTAATCTCAGGGTAAAATGACTATTTTACCCTTGGTCAAAGTCAACTTCCTTGTCAAAGTCAACTTCCAGTTGACCGGACTCGCCGAGTTGGGCCGCCAACTCGCCGAGTCCCTATAATCCATTCTAGTCCTCTACTCGCTTCTACTCGTCGAGTTTGGCAAGGACTCGACGAGTTCTTCTTCGAAACTAACATCAAGTCTAACTTCATCCGACTCGCCGAGTTGTATGAACAACTCGTCGAGTTCTCCTTCATCATATGAACACGTCCAGTCTGTGGCTCGCCGAGTCGTATGAACAACTCGTCGAGTCTGAAGAACAACTCGCCAAGTTGAAGAACAACTCGCCGAGTCCCAAGCATGCTATTACTATACAGTCGATTCCAATTGATTTCAGTGCTTCCAAATCATAGATCTGAGCTTCTAGGACTGGTTTTACACGTAAAGTTTCCAACTTTACGTGCATGCACAAGAGTATAAGGCTAAATACCCAAAATCATCAAATACTAAGCACTTAGGGTTTGGAACAATGCCATGATTGCATAAAGGTGGCTATAATGAGCTGCTGGAGTTCAATAACGTCCAGATCTAAGGTTTCCATCCAAAGGAGAGTCCATATCTCAATTTTTGAATCATAAAAGGCTCCAAGAGAGACATAACAAGCATAAAAGAGTGTTTAATGGAGGGATACACAAGGTAATAACTTTATTACCTGAATGAGAAACAGATGGAAGCTAACTCTTGGATCTCCTTTCTCTTCTATGGACCTTCTTTCCTTCCTTCTCTTCCAAAGCTTCCAAACTAGCACAAACACACTCAAGCTCAACAATGGGGGATAGGGTTTACAGGGGAAATGCTCTAAAGGTGCTGGAGGCTGGGGTGGGAGGCTATAATGACGTTTAAATAGGGTACAAACCCTTGAAATTAGGGCTTCATCCAGACAGGCAGACTCGCCGAGTCCCAACATATGGACTCGCCGAGTTGCCAACTTAAATCGCGAGCTCATCCCGCTTCTACTCGACGAGTCAGGCTACAGACTCTTCGAGTACCCCTTAAGAAATGCAGATACTTAAATTAAAATTACATACCAGAAATGGGGCGTTACATAGACCCAAACATCTCAGGAATCTCAGCTCGAATGGCTGCGGCCACCTCCTCGCGAATCAACCTACGAATCTCCTCATCACTGGTACCACTAGTACCACTGCCTCCTGGGTTGTGGCGCATAACCACCATGATGCCTCTGAAACACAACATAAAATAATCAGAGACTCGACCGAGATTACTTACACTCAGCCAACCAATCCTACTTGTTCCTTAGCACCCTGAGGATTCTTACTTGGAATGCTTACCGATCCGATGCTTTCTGTAGTACGGGCCCAATACTACCTTCCACATCGTATCCGTATCCACCCCAAGTCCTCCTCCTAGGATCCCAACTCGCAAGTACTCGATACCACTCTGAACCCAGCCTACTCTCTAGCAGACTTCTCATAAGCTACTCTCTGCTACCTAAGTGCACTCAAAACCACTCACAGCAGCAGAAACTCCTAGGCTAAGGCATCACAAATCAGGCCACTCTAGTCCTAACATATGAATTACCTAGCCTACTCTAGCATGCAAAACACATCATATAATATCATAACACGTAACGTCAGGGTATTTTGGGAAATCACCGGTCGGAAGCTGGCTGATTGTACATACTGCTCTTTTCCGCTCGTTCTGGAAATCTTTTACTCTTTTTAGAAAAATTGTTTCTTTTTGAAAACTTTTCTCAAATCCTCAGTTTGAGTCCAGATATGCCCGAAGGTGTATCCGAATCCCTCAAACCAAGGCTCTGATACCAACTTGTAACGACATGATTTTTCAACCAATTTTTTTTCAATTTTAAATTCATAAAAACACATGTCACATTATTAATTCTCAAAAGTCAAATCACAAGTTTCCAAAACAATTATTCAAATCCAGGATCATAACTCCATCTCGCTGCAGGTGTACAATCATGCCGGTGCCTTCCCGCGATCCTCTGAAGTACCTGAAACACATAACACGTAACACGGTAAGCATAAATGCTTAGTGAGTTCCCTAAAATACCACATACACATATTAGCCTCTCGAAGCTATAGCACTGTATGACCTTCCGGTCAATGTGTCTCAGTGGACCTTTCGGTCCCACAGCTCTGGTAGACCTTCCGGCCCTGCCATGACTTGCCTTCCAGCCCCAACTCTGTTTGCCTTCCAGTCCAATTCATACAGCATATACATATCACAATAAACATATCACATAAGTCACATAACTCATACAAATACATAAGACCTTTCAGTCACATATAGTTACCATTCCAAGTAAAGTATAGTGAGAAGACTCACCTTGAAGTGAGCAAGCTAATACACCTCGTACACGAATTACCGATCTAGCCTCCTCCTAATACATGCGATGATTATCTCTAATTAGACCATAATACTAATAAACTCATTCTAACTCCTCTCTAACTCTTGGTAAGGTAAAAAGACCCTTCTACCCCTCCATGGTCCCCATTGCTCATATTTGGTCAAAGCTTCAAAAGTCAACAAAAGTCATACTTGAGTCAACAGTCCATGTTGACTCAACTCGTCGAGTGCACCAAGAAGACTCGTCGAGTTCCCTGGTTCCCTCAGGGACCTCATGAAGACCAACTCTAGACGTCGAGTAGGCCCGCTTACTCGTCGAGTCACAGCGTGCACAGACTTATCAGGACAAACCCCAAGCGACTCGTCGAGTCAGCTCCTGGACTCAGCGAGTGCATCCAGTCTATATTCCCATTCAGACGTTTTAGGGCAGATCTATCACTCCAAACTCTAGATCTAGGCTCCCTAGGCTCGAATGTCACGTAAAGCTTCGATCTTTACGTTCATGCATGGCATATTTGCTCCAATATGCCATTACAAGCTCCAAAGAAGGTCGAAAGCACATGAGCTTGCCTCTAGCTCAATAAAGCTTGACTCTTTGGGCTCTCAAGGCCTCCTATAGTCCAGATCTGAGGTCCTAACCTCAAACCATGCTCAAATAATTCAAGGACACAAGATGCTTGGAAGAAAACCCTAAAAGCTCCCAAAAATGGGATCCAACAAACAAGAGGTCCAGATGAGAGCTTTATACCTCTGAATAGCAGCAAATGACAGAAGAATGCAAGATCCACAGCGTCCTCTTGATTAGATTCACCAACTCTTTCAATCTTTCCTCTAAGAAGCTCAAGGATACTCAAGATGGCCTCTCTCTCTCTCTATACACGAAAAGGGCAGGTTAGGGTTTCTCTATGGGGAAGGTGGCCGCAAAGGAGGCTATAAGTGCCTTTAAATAGGTCTCAAACCCGGGGATCTAGGGTTTTCACTTCCAGCGCCTACTCGGCGAGTGTACTCCTGAACTCGTCGAGTAGATCATTAAATCCACGTGGCCATCCCGTCTCTACTCGGCGAGTTATAGCACCAACTCGTCGAGTAGGTCAATGATCCTCAAAAATAAATACTTAAAATAATATACCTGGGAATCCGGATGTTACACACTCGTCAATCTAAACTGAACCACGCACCCATCTTAGCCACTCCGTGGCGGCAGGCGGCGGCTAGCAGCTGGCTCGGGCGAAAATGAAGGGAGAAGAACGGCGTCTGCGGAGAAGAGGCGATGAAGAGATTAGTAAGCGCGACCTCTAGCCGAGAACAACAAAAGCAATGAGCACTCCGGTCCCAATTGACGCTATGTTGTCTCACGGTCTCGTCTGCGTCGGTAACGGGTGCAGCGACGATGCTTGGTTGGTGATTTTTGGCTTCAACAGTGGAGGGGCGATGGTCCGTGATGACGTTGAAACAGAAGAACGAGAAGAAAGGAAGTTTGCGACCCCAACCAGCGAACAGCAGCAATAACAATCGCAGCTTTGCTTCTTTCGACCAACTCCACAGTCAAAAAGTTGACTCTTCGGTCTCCACTTGCGTTGGCAGCAGCGGCGGTGGTATCGACCTCGACGGAGGAGGTAGTGGGGCTGGAATATGGTGGCGGCTGAATGTGTATTGTAGGATTAGGGTTTTTGGGTGAATGGGAGGCAAGGAGGGTGATGGGTTTAAGTCCCTGTCTCCAACTCCAAACTTAAACTTATTTTGGCACTTTCAGTCCCTCCAGCCACAACCATTTTCAAAATAAGCCCATTAATTACCAAACAACCCCTAGCCTCAAGAATTCTATTCAATACAAGTCCAAATGATACCAAACACCCCCTGACTACCGAAAATCTTTACAAAATAAGTCCCGAAATTACACTTTAACCTCAGAGATTCAAATGTTGTCATTTGGCTCCCAGAAAGCAACACCCCGCTAATTATTATTTCATTTTGAGCTATAAAAATATAAAATAATAATAATAATTACCTCTCGGGGTTGCGGGTTTATTATTTAATTACTCTATTTTTAACAGGATGTTACACTAATTATTCGGTCTTAAGCCCTATTTAAGGGCTCTAACTTATGGGAAACGTTTTTATGACCAACCTCCATCACCTAAGATCACTCCTTGAGAAACCATGGCCTCCTCTTGCTTGTTTTGAGCCTTGTATTATTTTATGAGCTTATTTCTCCATTGGAAGGTTGAATATTGAAGAACAAGGTGTTTGTAAAGTGCATGAAAGAAAGATTCATGTATAGATCCACCAAGGTTGCTTCATTTATGTACCTTTGTGAGTAAGAAAGTTTACATCTTGCTCATTGATTTCTTAGATCTAATTATTGGCAATTTTGTCAGTTTTGGTCATTTTAGTGCATAAAGTTTAGATCTTGAAAGTGATGAGAATAAAATTCTCTTAGATCGATAGATTCAAATAGATATCAATGTGATAATAATAAGCAGTAGAAAACAATGAACACAATTATGAATCAAACTGATGTCGAATGATTAAAACTGCAACACCTCAGAAGAGCTCGATGAAGAACTTCTACTTTAGATGCGTGCTAGGGTTACAGTACTTGCCAAAAGGAAATATTCAGGATTAATACAAAATGTGATGCATGCATGCACCATAAATACTAAACCCTAATAATAAAGAAACGGCTGGACAGGCCCAAACCATGAATACAAAATGGACCGAACTATCTAAGCCCAATGACGCAACTCATAGACTCAACAATTTCCCCCTTTGCGCCAATTGAGGCGAGAGATCACTTCTGTTGAGTAACGGTTACTTTCTTCATAGTCTTGAACAACTTGGGAATGATGGCAAGAAGAGTTTGACGAAAATGAATGTACCACCGAAGCATATCAGTAAACATCTTCTTATCGGCTTCACTGTTCTGATTGCACCTACGTATGATTTCGAGAATGTGCTCCAAGCAGGAAGTGGAGAACAGGTGTTTGTCAACAAGAGCGAACATGCATTTCTGACCTTCGCCACTGAGGAACATGACTGTGTGAAACCGAGGGTCGATTTTACCCTTCATCATCAAGTTGATGTCGCTTGCCTTTCCTATTGGTCTGATAGTGGGTCTCCTTCTCAAGGCAGAGGCGATTTCCTGATCCATTTTTGCGACTTCAAGAATATAGCATACAAGCATTCGCTTAATATGATCAACGATAGGCTCATATTCCTGTTGACTAGTCAGCAAAATATTGTTCAGAAGAATCCAGTCATGAGGATTCAAGTTTGGGAGATCAGCAAGGGAGATCGTGTGAACCAAATTGTCTGAGCCTCGGGTCACTTTGAATTTGACATTGATGAATTTCCCTGCTGAAGTGGGTTTCAACACCTTGACTGTTGTGATTTTCTGTTTGCTCCAAGTCAGGTATTGAGGTTGAGAGAACGTAAGATAGTACTCCATTAGGTCTCGATCAACCTTTAGGTCTGGAGAGGGGATAGCAACGGTTGGCTCAAAAAAATGAAAGATGAATGCCTTTCGGGTGATTGGCATATCAAATTGAGAATCCTTGGAGTTCTCAAGATCAAATGAAAGGACCGGTTCGAGCCAATATGAGCTTGGAGCTTCAATGACTTCCTTCAAGAGCTTTTCCATGGTCTACAGAGGGAACATCGATTTCCTCTATTCTAATAAGTCGTTCGCTTCTTTCTCTTTACTCTCCCTATCAATTTCTTCATTTGCTTTACGAACCCTCTCCATAAGCTCTTTATCAGTTGGCTTTGTTTTGAGGCTCTTAGTTTTAGAACCTTTTTCTTCTGTAACAACCACATCTTCGGTTTCATCATCATCATCATCATCACCAATTTTCTTCTTTCGCTTGTCCCTCATACTGCCCGAAGCTTCATTACCCTTCGGATCAGCAGTGACTCTCGGTTGGGTGATGGGTTTGCTTACTGGAGGTGGTTTTGATTGACCCTAACCCTGGGTAACATTTTCTCCCCCTTGTTTCGAAGGGACAACAGCCTCCGGAACACCCTCAATCCTGCTAAGAATGTCCAGAGCAGGCCTCAATTTCTCAGCCAGGTGGCGTCGAATGGAGATGGTAAGGACCGAATCATGGGCTTCCAAAAGATGTAGAAGAATGGAGTGCACATCACCAACAGAGCTTTTGATTACAGACCGCTCAGACTTAAGCTCTTCAATTTCCTTAGTCGCTGTGTTGAGCTTCAATTTTTGAATTTTAAGCTGAGAAGTTCGTTTATCTAGCTCATCCATTATCTTGCTCTCCACAGCGAGTTTGGCTTCAAGCTGAGTTAGACGTGCATCAAAAGATGTGTGAAGTTCAGTGTTGGCAGACTAAATAGCTTTTCGTGTTTCCTTAAAATGCTTCTTTTCAGCTTGAATTGTGCTTGTAAGAGTATCCACAGAAGCATTCACCATCTGAGCATTCTTTTGAGCTGCATCCTGAAGAGAGTCAAGAAAAATGCGAGTGTCAGAAACTAGTTTTTTCGACATTTGCGGTCGCTTGCTTGCAATCTTTAGATGATTCTTCAATGGCACTAGAAGCCTTCTGACAGGTGGAAGCGGAAGCATCAATGGCTTTGACATCATTGGAAATGGAAGTGTCATGCTCTTTGACAAAGGTTGCCAACAGAGCCTTGATAGCTGCTTCAGAATATGCATTTCTTGAAGTAGAAGATGAAGAAAGCAATTAATCAATCTTGTTATTCAGATCGTTGATGTGCCTCTTTGTGACAGGTGCATCATCATCCTCATCGCTCTGTACTTAGTATGGGCTAAAGTAAACTGAATCAAATTCCATTTCTGCTCCTCCAAGAACAGTGTCAGATTCGTGTGAGGGAGGTGGGGATGGAGGTTTTGAGGTAACTGGGGTTTCAGTATCGAAAGTAGGTGCCCCCGTATCAGATACGTTGACACGAACAGTCGGTTCGGCTGTAGAAGTAGTAGTGATAGTAACTTCGGTGAATAACGGGGTAGGAATGGGAATGGAAGTTGTAGTTGAAGATGAGATGGGAGAAGGGCAGGGAGCAATGGTAATTGGAACCGAACGTGTAGGATAAGGAGGAGGTGAGTTTCGGTTACCTTCATGAGTTGGTGATGGTGGAGGCGAATTACCTCGAGGCAGGGTTTCATGATGAGAAACGTCATCGTCACTGGACTCTGGTTCGGGCTGTTGATCAGATGGAACATACTCAGAGTCACTTGAAGAAGGAGAAGGAGCCTTTGGCTTATGGGCCTTCTTCTTGGTATTTCGCTTCTTTGGAGCAGTAGGGGCTGATTGTTCACCCTTACGCTTCTTGGGAGTTGAAACTTTGGAGGATTGACCTTCCTTCTCCCCTTTTCGTTCAGACTTCTTTCCTCTTTTTGATGGTTTGTCTACTGCATCTAGGGAGCTTTGCATATCTAGAGTAAGCTGCCTTGGCCCTGAAGGATGTAGCTTCTTGTACTCAGCGATCACTTTACTTTCACTCAAAACACACTTATACATTGATTCCGGAACTGAACCAATAAACAAAAAATTCGATGGATCAGAAACAATGATCTTCGTCGTGTGAAAAGTAGCAATAGACGACATCAGGGAGTCCGCCATTATTTGAACGTGATGCTTCTCCATCGCCCATTGAGTAACCAAGGTCCAAAACCTAGCACAAGAAATTTTAGAGAAGCGTCAAGTAGAACCAATACTTTGAACCAGTCGAGACCATAAGATTGATCCAAAGTCCATGTTGACCCCATGGTACAAGCCGTAAAGAAGGGTCATGAACGCCTTGCTTGCACCGTCAGAACCTGCAACCCTCTCCGATAAACCCTTAGAAAGAAGTGTAAATAGACCATTCCATTGAGGAGGAAGACATGATTTCTTGAACTTTGTGAGAGTGGTGAGAACTTTCGTGTACCCCATATCATAGAACAAGGTGAAGAGTTGAGTGGTGGTGATGGAATTAGGGTTAATCATTGAGTCGTCGACTGCAATCCTTAGCAACAGACAAAACCTGCCTTTTGAAATCAATGTCTTGTGATTGAAGATCTAAAAGAAAATTTGTTCCTTGGCTTTATCATAGACAGCGGTTGAGTAGACCTGAGAAAGCATTGACATAGGAACACACTCAACCTTGGTTAGGGCAACTACAAGTGGTGAATATTTAAGACATTCAACCACGTGCAGCATGTAGGGATCATACTGGAAAGGTGAGAGATCGATGATGAGGTTTTGATTTGGTTTAATGGTGAGAAGAGAGGACTGGGCAGATTGTTCATAAACAGATGAAGATTCAGCCATTGTTGTAGAAGTGAAGAAGAATATGAATAGGAGAAAATCGCCGGTGTGTTCTTGAGAGAATAGGGAATTAGTAAAGTGAGAGAAGAGGTGTGAGAAAACCTTTTATACCATCTCTAGGAGAGAGAAAAAATCCACAGTAATGATTCGACGATCTTCTGAATCGACGTATGAAAAATCGCGATTTAACAACTGTGTTTCCCTAGAAAGACGTCACCAGGCGTGATGTTAGGAGCCGTTTCAAATTCACGCGCCCGTTAAAAATCTTATCTTGTTACCGCCGTTTGAACTTCAAAACTTTTCAAATTCTCTTTCACACCGTGACAAACCCTTTCGCATCATGTAAGGCTTGCAATGTTCGTCCTTTACATTGTAGACCACCATAGCATTTACAACCGAAACAACAAATCTGAAAAGTTGCCATTAGTACCATGAACAAGAATTGGGAAAATCATAAGGATCTTCGTGCAAGAGTGTGCCAATAGAAAAGAAATAAAGCAAAATATTTGTGGGATTTAAGTGATGTCTATTTTAGACATGAAACTATGGATCCCGGGCACGAATCTCTTCCTTCAAAGTCAAGAGAGACTTAGAAGTGTCTGTGTGGTTTCCCGTTGAAATACGATCAAATGTTTATTAAGAAACATTGAAAGGCATCTTTTCAAATTTAAGCTATAATGGGTGGCTTAGCTTCAACCGAACTTCAGTACTTGACATAAGACCGAAAGTGGGATGAAATTCTTGTGAGACCAGTGTAGTCTATTAAATAAGTAGGTGAGATAATATATTCAGTGACTTGATGATATTTGTAGAAATCTCAAAAACAAAAATATAAACTGGATCTTATGGGAAGAAATGCCTTGGTGTTAGACAATTTCATAAAGATCGCACAAAAATTAAAAAGAAATTTCTTGGTACCTTCCACTAAAGTGGTTTCGTTAAAACGTGGGTGAAAACTAGAACATTTGATTGTTCACCGTGAATTCGTTATTGGTGTTGGTTTTTGGGTTTCACTTAGCACGTGGTTAAACAAAGCTAAGATCATCAACACAGATGTTGTGTAACCATAAACCTCAGTGGTAAAGACTAAGAGTCTCAAGGGTTACGATTGTGAACCGAAATGAGATGGAGAAAAGTGATAAGGAGATGAAAGAACCGAAACTACCTCTGCTATATAGTAAGGACCAAGAAGACAACTCTTAACTCAATGTGAGACGAGTAAGGTATCTCATGACATAAGTGAATTTATCAGCCTGATTGGGAAGATTTGATTGGTGTATATAAAATCAGTAAGGCTTCACTTGAAGTCTTTGAGGCTTTGGTCTACATACATCAACATGCTTCTAGGGACACTTAGCTAGTACAAAGATAAAGAAGTGTATACCTGTCCCAGCTCCATCATTTGAATGACCGATGATACCTTTCAGTGATACTTTTGGTATTTTTGATTTTTTTAATAAAGCAACAAGCAAAATTTTTTTTTTTTGGATTTTATGAATTTTTCTGAAAAAGAAATAAAAACAGAAATGAAAATATTTTTGGGTTTTATGAATTTTCTGAAAAAGAATTAAAAACATAAAAGAAAATATTTTTGGGTTTTATGAAAAGAAAGGAAGTGAGAAAAGATATACATAGTGTACAAAGTATACAACCGAAATTACACCCAAAAGTAGTGAGGCGAAATAGACCGAGCATTAGGTTCATTTCGGTTCCCAAAAAAGCAGGAGCCGAAATAGACCGATCATTTGCTCTATTTCGCGTTTGGTTCATTTCGGTTCCCGAAAATTCTGGAGCTGAAATAGACCGAGCGTTCGCTCTATTTCGCTTGTCTAAATTTTAATGAGGCGAAAGTAGTTTCGGTACTGATTCAGCTTCCATCATTCCTAGGCCTTGGAGAATTTTATTAAAACTTACTTCAGACAAGGCTTTCGTGAAGATGTCAGCTAGTTGATCAGCAGATCTAACAAAGTGAATTTCCACATTACCATCTTCAACGTGATCTTTGATGAAATGGTATCTCAGTGCTATATGTTTTCTTTTGGAGTGTTGCACTAGATTGTTACATATTCGAATAGCGCTTTCTGAGTCACAATAAAGTGGAATCTTCTTCATGTTCAGGCCCTAATCTCTTAATTGGCTTTGGATCCAAATGACATGGGAAGTGCAAGATGCTGCAACTATATACTCAGCTTCGGCTGTAGAGAGTGAAACACATGTTTGTTTCTTGGATTGCCAGCTGATGAGTTTACCATCGAGGAATTGACATCCAACTGTAGTGCTCTTTCGGTCCAAACCACATCCTCCAAGATCAGCGTCAGAGAATGCTTGAACGAAAATCCTGATTTACCAGGATACGATAGACCGAGAGATGAGGTTCGCTTCAAATATCTGAAGATGTTCTTAACAGCCACCATATGAGGTTCGCGTGGGTTAGCTTGGAACTGTCACTCCCCCAAACCAAGGATGGCGGAAACGTCCGGGGGTGGAGGACTTCATGTGTAGTATCATAACAACAATTGTAATAGTAATTCAAGCAAACACAACCAACATATATATAATTGAAAAAGTTACATCATTGTATGAATTACATGTTTACGAATCAATTACAATATGTTGACAAAATATGAAATAGTAGACGCCTTAGCGTCCCATCCTCAAAAGCACTTGATTACCTGTTTAATGATTTCCTGAGAATACAAGTTGTTTGAAAAAGTGTCAACACAAAGGTTGATGAGTTCATAAGCTTTTGTTTGGTATTATTAAAAGCCTTTCGTTTGTGAAAGTAGTATTTGTGTTAGAAAATCCAATATTTACCTTAATGTGTAAATGTAGTCTTAAAACCCAAAGACCGAAATGTACAAGTAATTTGTCATATTTATAGTAAAACAATGCAAGTTTAAATCGACATAAACTCATTAAATTTTAATGAAGTTCCCGTAAATTCCAACGTTTATTAATACTTTATGTGAGTTATTATAACCATGCTATGACCTAGTTGGCCTGAAACGACGTTCTTCAGGCGTCGGAAATGTTATGACATTTGTCACCCCAGACCTGCCGGTCTAGCTGTTGCATGCAGCTTAGGTGTGGGTTTGTCAAACCCAATATAGATCTATACACAAGTATCACGCTCTCCCTCAAGGAGACTCTGGTTACAATACAGGACTTAATGGTAATTTGAAGTAAATGTCTCACAAAGTCATTAACGGAATTACGTGTTATGAAAAACTTGGTACCGTATGGCCGTACCTTGCTTAATGAAAATATCCTTTGTATAAATGTACCCTTTTTAAATGTATTTGTTATGTAATGTATCATAAACTATACCTATTATAGTTTATCAACCAAGGGTAGTACGTGGTAATGTATGCAAACTATATTCAAAATAGTTTATTAAATGTTTGAATGTATCGATTGTACTTTGATTATAATCACTTGTTATTCTTTATATTTTATATGACCAAATCCAATTGTAAACTGATGTGTGTCTAAATATTAAGATAAAATGTCATATATTGCAATAACATATAATCACATAAAGATATACACCTTGCTCAACATGTTACAAGGTGAAATGAAATTAACAGCAACTTTTCGTTGAAAAACAGTTTCTGTTACTGTTCTTAGAAAATTTATAAAAAACTCATCAAAGCTCTAAATCCAAATCCGCAAATTTTGAGAGTTTGGAATATGAGTCTAGTTTGTTCGTAAATTTTACCATGATTTTTAGTGATCTCTAACAGAGGTGAAAATGTTCATAATCACAGACTGGTCCGGGTTTGCCTCTGAAATGACAGGCAGTTTTGTAAAAATCACCATAAATTGTAGAAAACTCATATGGAGATGTGCAAGTAGCCATTTTAAAGCTAAGAGTTTGAACTACTTGCACCTGGAACAATTTTGAAAACTAAAATATTTAAGTTGACCAAAACAGTCCGTGATTAACGTCCATCTTTTCTGATGTAATCTGTTAGAAAAAGTTTAATTGTGTTCTTGATGATTTTACTTGTATTCCCCCCTTAAAACTTAAGAAAAACATGTAAATGTAGGGGTATGAACTCACCTTATGTGATTTCAGTAGATGAAAGTGAGATAGAGGAAGTGTTCAACCCAAGAACACTAAGAAGATGTCTTGATGATTCGAGAATCTAACACCGAATAAGATGGAATTTGTGTAAGATATCAATGATTTGAGTAGAATGGAGTTTAATAATTATGTGAATGATGAAGATACTTACTAATTGAAGGAAGAAATCCCTGGAGAAAGCCTTGAAGTTCTTGAAATTGAGAGAAAAGATGAGAGAATTTTGGAGAGTGTCCTTTGGTTGCTAAGTGTAGAATGAAAGAACTTTATGGAGAATGAGGAGAGAGGATCAATCCTCCAACTCTTAGAACATGGGAAGAGCTGGAGATTGGGTGTAAAGGTCCACTAAGATGACAAGGAGTAGTGGGAAAGAGTGGATGATCATAGAGTGAGGTGGTGGTGGCTTGCTTTTGTCATAAAATAAGGAAAAGCAAATATTCCCTCAATAATTAGTCCAACCACCAATTCTTTTAATACATTTTTCTAAAAACCCTGGAGATTTATATATTTTGGGGCCTTAGTTTATAAAATAAAGTTTTGGGTGAAAATCCCACGTTAAAATAATGAAAAACGGAGTTAAAACGAAGTCGTAGTCGAAAAACCGGAAAAATTATGACACGCAAACATGCATGTCGTCTTCTTTTATGACAGGGGCTTCCTTGATACTCATTGCGTGTCATCAACACGCGAGTCGTAAGGTTACGACAGATAAATGTGTGTCGTCTTCCTTTATGACAGGGACTTCGGTCCTGAAGCTTCAGTTTTGGGTCCTTAAGCCTATTTTACCCGTTTTTACCCTGTTTCAAGTGGTTTTTGACCCAGTTAAGGGTCGGGATGGCCCGAATGATTACAAAAAATTAAAGGAACTTTTGAGAGAGATTTGGGAGAGATTCGGGAGAGATTTGGGAGAGATTTTAATAGAGAGAGGTTGAGTGAAAGAGATTGTGAGAGGTTTCGTTTGTGATCTTTTTGAGTGTCCGGCTTCGCAACGAAAGGTCCATAAACCCCGTTAAGCCATGATTTAGTGTCTTACACAATCCCGATGATTGTGCAATAGTGTTTTATCGCTTTGGTTTGTTGTTTAGCACTGTTAAGGCTAAGGAAAATCAAACACATGAATTTTTCAAATGATGTTTTCTCATTGAAATAGCGAATTGTATAATGTAAACCCTAACATACAAGGGTTAATGGAGTTGACCGGTTTGACTTGTTGACTTTGTTTGACTTTGACTTGAGCGAAATTTGACGGTTGTCACATCATCCCCCCGTTAGAGGGAATTTCGTCCCGAAATTTGCATTTTGACTGGGACTTCAAGAGTTTGGAAAAAGATGTGGAAAACTTCTCGTAGTACAAGAAATTGATTATGGCGAGGAACAACCTGCCTGATGTCACATGACGACCTTGGAAATTTCTTATTGTAACTTGAGCTGAGTCAATTTAAAAGGAGTTTATTGTTTTAGGATGATAGAGTATTCTATGTGTGCTTTTATACTCCCTGTTTTATCCTTGGTATTACCACTATGAATATTTTATAGTTAGCGAGTTCCATCATTACGAATGTTTCAACAAATTTTGACGAAATTTGCATTATAAGTCCTACTAGTTCTTTTATAGTCGATTGGCGTAAACTAGTCGTATATCATTAAGATTGCAAGGGCATTTTGGATGGGTGACCCCGCCTTAAGCCCACAACCAAACAAGGAACAGGGAATGAGGCGGAATCACACATTCTAAGTCCATAGAATCTTAATGATATATGACCATAACGTTTACACTAGCCATCATAGATTCCAGGGGCGTAGTATTATTGGGGCCAGGAGTAGGAATTGTAGTTCAAAATAAAATTGTTATAAGCCTGCTATCTTCAAACTTGGGCTTTGGCCCCTCCCGATTCCTAATCAGAATGGTCCAATACTCTTGCCCGCTCCAAGTCGAGAGTTGATTCATGTGGCTTGAGCTTAGGCTTGGGTCTTAGAGAAAGAGGCAATGCGTCAGGCTGGCTTCACAGAGCTGCAAAAACTCTTCTCTCTCGACAATGGATAGATAACATGCCTCGGCTCTTCAGGCCCACATTGCCTACTGGGCCAACTCAAATGAACATCCACTTTGTTACCCCACTTGGGTTATAGGCAAGTGTTACCAAGCCCGATATCAAGAAATCAAAATCGATTCATCCCTATTTGCCCAATTCGCTGCCTATCTCGCCTGCTGTTCGTTTCTCGTTGTCTCGCTAAGTCAGTCGCCTGGTCTCACTCTCGCCAATCGCCATCGCCTAATGCCCAAATCCCTATTCACACTTCACAGAAATCAGGTATGTAATCCCGAGACCCATATCCTGTTCAGCTGTTCTTTCTTTTCTGATTGTAAGATTGTTGATTGTTGGTGTTGGCGTATTGCACTGCTGCTGCTGTTTTCAGTCAATCTGTTGCCTATTTATGCGTTACTACTGTCTTACTGAGTTTCTTTTTAATTTGGCTGTCATTTGTGATTTGGCGATTTTCCAATTTGATTTACTAGTTATGAACTTATAGATTTGGTTATTGTTAAATGAGTTATTGGTTATTGTTCAAATTTTGATTTTGATTTTTTTTTTAATTTCAGTTTATAATATTTTCGGCCCCCCTCCCCCAAGTTAATTGTTCAAGCTCTGCTACTGATAGATTCACTGGTAAAAACCCTGAGTTTTTACATAGATGATAAGACTTATTTGGGTTTTGCCGTGTTCCCAAGATTCATGGTTTATAGACTTGAATAGATGCTAGTTTTAGTAATAAAAAGAAATTTAGAATTTAAATGTCGATGTTAGATGCTTGTACTGATATTTAAGGGGTTAAAAAAAATAAAGTTTTATTACTTACCTATAGCGACACTCAAGTCATAATTTGCATGTGTGAAGACTTGGAGTACTTTCTAATGAAAAGTGTGCTACTGGGGAAATTCGAAACTGGTACGTAGCTTCAAAGTCAAGAATATGCAGTAGGCATGTGATGCATTAAATGCATGAGGCACAAAAGTCCTAATTTGCAGCAACATAAACGTATATGTGTGTGAATTGAAGAAGAAGGTTACGGCTCAAAGACCATTCATTTCCTCTTTATTTATTTTTTTTATTTATTACTCCTCCCACTTACCTTATATAAATCATCACAGAAGAAGGGTACGGCTCAAAGTCCATTCATTTCCTCTTTATTTGTTATTCGTTACTTCTCCCTCATAAATGGATCCGCCTGCAGATCATCAAAACCCCATAGATGACCTCGATCGGTTTCAGTACTTTGATCATCAGGATCTGTTCAGGTATATATAAATGTCACTCATTACACCATCTTTCGCACAGAAAAGTGATTTTGTTTATATTGATCAAAACATGGTTTGATTTTTGCAGTGGTGACCTGCTCAACCATCAGGATTTCGAGTTGTCGGAAAAATCGCATGAAGTGCTCGATCAGAATGTTTTCACAATACTTAACAAAGATCAAAACATCATTTCTAGAAATGAGTTTCATGATCTTGATCCCCTTGAAGACATAAGCTTATGGGATTGTTGGGAGGATGGTAATTTACCATTGGTTAGCTTCAGTGAAGACTGTAAATCCGGTGGTGAGGCTACAGGTAGTTCTAGTGCTGCCACCACTGATCACGGTGGCCGGAAGGTGGCAAATAGATTGAGACCATTGGAGTTTGAAGAGATAGCGAAGTACTTTGAGATGCCGATAATCATGGCAGCAAAGGAACTAGGGATAGGGTTAACATTGTTGAAGAAAAGATGCAGAGAGCTAAACATAAACAGATGGCCTCATAGAAAACTTAAGAGCCTTCAATCCCTCATTCAAAATGCCAAGGTAAACTACGATAATAACCTTCTATACATTACTCATGCATGCATGCATGCACTTGGTAACCAAAGTAGTTTTGGTATTTTCTAAAATTTTAATTATTAGTTTCTTTATAACATAAACATAGGCCCTAGGCATATGCCACATCGAATCAATTGTTTTACTACGATTTCTGATTTATATTTACATAAACTTAACTCATTGTAAATTTTATGAACTCACACGAAAAATATATTGCATCTACCTAAAAAAACTAGGAGTTGGGATTAAAGGAGGAGGTAGAGACGTTAGCAGGGCACAAGAAGATGATGGAGAAATTGCCAGGTATGGAACTGACAGAAAGAACAAAGAAGCTTAGGCTAGCTTGCTTCAAAGCTATTTATAAGAAGAGAGGACTTAACAATCCTTAGTCCTTACCTTTTCTTTTAGCCATTTTGTTATCATTAGTGGATTTTAATCTACATTGTATGTGTTTTTCTCTTGATAGTTTGATACTCTTTTTTTTTTTTTTTTTTTTGTTTCATTTTATGTATTTGTCTATTGATTTTTAATGCAGAAAATTTTGTATAATTTGGGTATTATAGTTTGTATTATGTATTTAGCCATATTTTAGATTGCCGACACGACAACGCCGACGACTCTATACCATAGGTCTATATAAATAGACTTATGAATTTAGTAGGAATAACTTGATTATAATCTTGTGATTTGTTCCATGTCTGATCCACTCCTAAGATTCTCTTGACATGCCCCCAGTTATGTGTAATTAAAATTTTATTAGACTGTTGATCCTAATGAGTCTACCCTAAGTCCACAACCAAACAAGGAACAGGTCCTAAGGCGGACTCACCATTTCTAGGTCAATCATTCCTTAATTACACATAACTTCGAGCTACACCTAAAGAATCTTAGAGTTACCAGTTGTAAATTGTTTGTAATACCAAGTAGTGAGATTCAATGAAATAAAATGCATGCCTATTTCATTGATAAACCTTTTAGTAAATATCCTTACCATTTATATACACATGTATATTTTCGCACTTTAGTGAACTATTCTTGGTGTTTCTGTTAACGTCTTGGAGATAGAGTTATGGTAGTGGGTAGAAGTAGGTTTTGTACGGGCGTTAAAATTTACACATCATGTTGCTCCTGCGAGAATAGGGGTAGAAGAGATAATTAATAGACGCCTAATCCTATAATTACTTATAGGGGTGATCCTTATTAGTTACGTCTATAATCACGTAGTGCATATCAGTTATACATAATTTGAGATAGAATAGACTTTCGAATAAATGACTCTACTCTAAGTCCACAACCAAACAAGGAACAGGAAGTAGAGCAATAGTCATAGATTCTGAGTCTATAATATCTTTAATTATGTATAACCTTGGCGTATGCACTCAGTTATCATAGGCCTACTAATAGAGGTCTTTAGTTTTCACATAAGTTGGTTATAGTATCACCAAATACTCCTATAGTATTTTTAGCTGTTTAGATTCGATTGTTAAAGTATTCTCTGTAGGGTGTAGTTAGGTTGATAGATTTGTTGCCCATTATGACTATCCCCCAGTATATGTAAGTCACTCCTCGGACAGATATAGTTGATCAGGCTATATCCTTCCCAGACTTTATTTACATATACCAAGGCATACCCATAATGTACAACTCCTCTTCTTTTATTTTATGTTCTTCTAGTTATGACACTATATGAGCATGTATGCATGTATTTATACTTTTAATAAAAAAATCATTTATTTTCTAAAAGTATATTTATTTGAAAAATGCACAAATCAGAGACTATTAGTCCCAATTATGTTTATAGTTTGTATATCTTATGTGGTTTGATATACTTAATTCACTATAAACTGTGCTCTGATACCAATCTGTCACACCCCCAAACCAAGGATGGCGGAAACGTCCGGGGGTGGAGGACGTCATGTGTAGTATCATAACAACAATTGTAATAGTAATTCAAGCAAACACAACCAACATATATATAATTGAAAAAGTTACATCATTGTATGAATTACATGTTTACGAATCAATTACAATATGTTGACAAAATATGAAATAGTAGACGCCTTAGCGTCCCATCCTCAAAAGCACTTGATTACCTGTTTAATGATTTCCTGAGAATACAAGTTGTTTGAAAAAGTGTCAACACAAAGGTTGGTGAGTTCATAAGCTTTTGTTTGGTATTATTAAAAGCCTTTCGTTTGTGAAAGTAGTATTTGTGTTAGAAAATCCAATATTTTCCTTAATGTGTAAATGTAGTCTTAAAACCCAAAGACCGAAATGTACAAGTAATTTGTCATATTTATAGTAAAACAATGCAAGTTTAAATCGACATAAACTCATTAAATTTTAATGAAGTTCCCGTAAATTCCAACGTTTATTAATACTTTATGTGAGTTATTATAACCATGCTATGACCTAGTTGGCCTGAAACGACGTTCTTCAGGCGTCGGAAATGTTATGACATTTGTCACCCCAGACCTGCCGGTCTAGCTGTTGCATGCAGCTTAGGTGTGGGTTTGTCAAAACCAATATAGATCTATACACAAGTATCACGCTCTCCCTCAAGGAGACTCTGGTTACAATACAGGACTTAATGGTAATTTGAAGTAAATGTCTCACAAAGTCATTAACGGAATTACGTGTTATGAAAAACTTGGTACCGTATGGCCGTACCTTGCTTAATGAAAATATCCTTTGTATAAATGTACCCTTTTTAAATGTATTTGTTATGTAATGTATCATAAACTATACCTATTATAGTTTATCAACCAAGGGTAGTACGTGGTAATGTATGCAAACTATATTCAAAATAGTTTATTAAATGTTTGAATGTATCGATTGTACTTTGATTATAATCACTTGTTATTCTTTATATTTTATATGACCAAATCCATTTGTAAACTGATGTGTGTCTAAATATTAAGATAAAATGTCATATATTGCAATAACATATAATCACATAAAGATATACACCTTGCTCAACATGTTACAAGGTGAAATGAAATTAACAGCAACTTTTCGTTGAAAAACAGTTTCTGTTACTGTTCTTAGAAAATTTATAAAAAACTCATCAAAGCTCTAAATCCAAATCCGCAAATTTTGAGAGTTTGGAATATGAGTCTAGTTTGTTCGTAAATTTTACCATGATTTTTAGTGATCTCTAACAGAGGTGAAAATGTTCATAATCACAGACTGGTCCGGGTTTGCCTCTGAAATGACAGGCAGTTTTGTAAAAATCTCCATAAATTGTAGAAAAATCATATGGAGATGTGCAAGTAGCCATTTTAAAGCTAAGAGTTTGAACTACTTGCACCTGGAACAATTTTGAAAACTAAAATATTTAAGTTGACCAAAACAGTCCGTGATTAACGTCCATCTTTTCTGATGTAATCTGTTAGAAAAAGTTTAATTGTGTTCTTGATGATTTTACTTGTATTCCCCCCTTAAAACTTAAGAAAAACATGTAAATGTAGGGGTATGAACTCACCTTATGTGATTTCAGTAGATGAAAGTGAGATAGAGGAAGTGTTCAACCCAAGAACACTAAGAAGATGTCTTGATAATTCGAGAATCTAACACCGAATAAGATGGAATTTGTGTAAGATATCAATGATTTGAGTAGAATGGAGTTTAATAATTATGTGAATGATGAAGATACTTACTAATTGAAGGAAGAAATCCCTGGAGAAAGCCTTGAAGTTCTTGAAATTGAGAGAAAAGATGAGAGAATTTTGGAGAGTGTCATTTGGTTGCTAAGTGTAGAATGAAAGAACTTTATGGAGAATGAGGAGAGAGGATCAATCCTCCAGCTCTTAGAACATGGGAAGAGCTGGAGATTGGGTGTAAAGGTCCACTAAGGTGACAAGGAGTAGTGGGAAAGAGTGGATGATCATAGAGTGAGGTGGTGGTGGCTTGCTTTTGTCATAAAATAAGGAAAAGCAAATATTCCCTCAATAATTAGTCCAACCACCAATTCTTTTAATACATTTTTCTAAAAACCCTGGAGATTTTTATATTTTGGGGCCTTAGTTTATAAAATAAAGTTTTGGGTGAAAATCCCACGTTAAAATAATGAAAAACGGAGTTAAAACGAAGTCGTAGTCGAAAAACCGGAAAAATTATGACACGCAAACATGCATGTCGTCTTCTTTTATGACAGGGGCTTCCTTGATACTCATTGCGTGTCATCAACACGCGAGTCGTAAGGTTACGACAGATAAATGTGTGTTGTCTTCCTTTATGACAGGGACTTCGGTCCTGAAGCTTCAGTTTTGGGTCCTTAAGCCTATTTTACCCGTTTTTACCCCGTTTCAAGTGGTTTTTGACCCAGTTAAGGGTCGGGATGGCCCGAATGATTACAAAAAATTAAAGGAACTTTTGAGAGAGATTTGGGAGAGATTCGGGAGAGATTTGGGAGAGATTTTAATAGAGAGAGGTTGAGTGAAAGAGATTGTGAGAGGTTTCGTTTGTGATATTTTTGAGTGTCCGGCTTCGCAACGAAAGGTCCATAAACCCCGTTAAGCCATGATTTAGTGTCTTACACAATCCCGATGATTGTGCAATAGTGTTTTATCGCTTTGGTTTGTTGTTTAGCACTGTTAAGGCTAAGGAAAATCAAACACATGAATTTTTCAAATGATGTTTTCTCATTGAAATAGCGAATTGTATAATGTAAACCCTAGCATACAAGGGTTAATGGAGTTGACCGGTTTGACTTGTTGACTTTGTTTGACTTTGACTTGAGCGAAATTTGACGGTTGTCACAGGAACCTGGCATAATAACAGACTAGAAAACATAATATGTGGTCTACTAGCGGTTAGATACATTAGTGACCCTATCATTTGCCGATAGTGGGTCATATCAACAGCCGGTTTCTCCAAAGATGGTGTTAACTTCGTTCAAAATGCCATAGGAACCTTTACTTTGGAATCTCCCATCATGCCAAACTTAGCTAGTAGGGTCTTTGTGTAAGCCTCCTGATTGATAAATATGCCTGCGGGGTCCCTGTCTAATGTTCAACCCAAGGAAAAAGTTAATTGGACCCATTGAGCTCATCTCAAACTTAGTCTCCATCAACTTCCTGAATTCAGCTGTGAGGCTAGGATTCGTGGAACCGAAGATGATATCATCAACGTAAATTTGGACGATCATTAAGTGGTCACCTTCCCTCTTGCGAAAGAAGGTTGGGTCAACCGAACCTTGTTTAAACTTAGACATTTTCAGAAATCGAGTTAGGGTTTCATACCAGGCTCTAGGGGCTTGCTTCAAACCATAGACAGCTTTATCCAGAATATAGCAATGATCAGGATACTTTTCATTCATGAAACCCGGTGGTTGCTCAACGTATACAGTCTCCTCTAGTTCTCCATTCAAGAATGCACATTTGACGTCCATTTGAAAGACTTCAAAATTCTTGTGAGCAGCGTATGACAGAAAGATCCGAACTGACTCTAACCTTGATACTGGAGCGAAGGTTTCTTCGTAATCTATACCTTCTTCCTGAAAATATCCCTTGACTACCAGCCTTGCCTTGTTGCGAATTACATTCCCCTCTTTATCCATCTTGTTTCTGAAAACCTATTTTAATCCAACCACAGATGCATCCTTCGGTGTGGGAATCAGTTTCCAGACTCGATTTCGCTCAAACTCGTGGAGTTCGTCTTGCATTTCCTGTACCCAATCGGAGTGATCGAGTGTAATATTAACCGTTTTTGGTTCTATTTTCGAGACGAACGAATTAAACATGCAAAATTCTACTTGAGAGAACAGAGCAGTTTGCTTCACTTTTATTTGAGACCGAGTAAGAACTCCTTCAGATGTTTCACCGATTACTTGAGTTTTTGGATGATCTTTTGTCCATTTTGTGAGAGGAGGGTAGTTTGGATCATAGGCAGGATCCAATTCAACATTTATTTCCTCTTCGAATTCTAATTGAGAATCCTCGTCGTTTGTATTGTTTTTCTCCCCCTCGAATGACGAGACAAGCTCAACATCCGGTTCAGAATTCTCCTCCTTGATTGGACTTTCATGGGTCATTGTTGGAGATGGGTTCTCCTCCTGGAATGGTATGTCTGGTCGCCTTGGTGTAGATGAACTCTCCGCCTGGAATGTAGAACATTTATGAGTAGGTTCGCTTGAGCTTTGGGGTTCACCTTGATCTCGAGGTTCGCTTTGATCTCGAGGTTCACTTGAACCTGGCTGTTTGGTTGGTCCTTGATGTTCGCTTTCCATTTCTTTAGCTGTTTCATCGATAATTTTCTTCAAGTTGTTGATCTTGTTGTCAGCTGCCTTTGCCTCAGAATGAATTACTTTCTCCGGTTCATCAAAGAGCAACATATATTCTTCAAATAGATTGGAAATGGGAACCGAGACTTGACCTGATTGTGGAAAAATATCCTCTGTTGGTACTTTGCTAGATTGCAGTTTCTTCACATAATTATCATCAAAGGTTACATAGTAGGTTTCTTCAAGTTTCTTTGAACGTTTTTTCAGAACCCTATATGCCTTTGAAGTTAGCGAGTAACCAAGAAAAATACCTTCATCTGCCTTGACATCGAACTTGTTTCGGTTCTCTTTGGAGTTGAAAATGAAGCACCGTGAACCGAACACATGGAAGAACTTGACATTTGGCTTGCGATTATTCAAGATTTCGTATGGAGTGATGGAAAATCTCTTGTTGAGGAAGGTTCGGTTCTGGGTATAGCATGCAACAGCAATTGCATCAGCCCAAAAGTACAGAGGTAAAGAAGCAAAACTTAGCATGGTTCGGGCTGCTTCGCACAACGAACGGCTTCGCCTTTCAACTACACCATTTTGTTATGGAGTATAGGGAGCAGAGAAGTTGTGAGACACTCCCTTTTCGGCGAGAAATTCTTCAAACTATTGGTTTTTGAATTCCAGCCCATTGTCACTTCGGACATTTCTAACCACCTTTCGCAATTGAAGTTACACTTGCTTTATAAATGCTTTGAGCTTTGGAGTTGCCTCTGACTTCTGTTTAAGAAAGAAAACCCAGGTGAAACGTAAAAAGTCATCAACAACAACTAAAATGTACTTACTACCACCGATGCTTTCTGTGGCCGAAGGACCACATAGATCGATGTGAAGTAGCTCAAGAGGTTTAATGATCTTTATGTTGACAATTCTGGGATGACTCTTTCGGCTTTGCTTTCCCATCTCGCATGCTGCACACAGGTGCTCCTTGTCGAATTTAAGAAGTGGAAGTCGTCGCACATGATCACCGATAACCAACTTGTTGTGTCCTTGAAGTTGAGATGTGAGATCCTTTGGTGCCATAGCAAACTTTCGTCAGAGTGTGCTTTCGTTAAAAGGCATACAGTTGGCTTTCCTCGAACTGGGTTGAGATTTAGAGGATACACTTTTCGCTTGGATTTTAATAGTACAACTTTCATTTTATTTTCAACTATCTCCGAAGCTTCATCATCGAACGAAACCTTCAAGCCAGTTCCCACAACCAGTTGAGAGACACTGATGAGATTGTGCTACAATCCCTCTACATATGCTACCTTTCGGATTGAGAATTCTCCGTTTGTGATCATTCCGTAGCCTTTGATTGTGCCATATGAATTATTCCCGTATTTGACGCATCCACCATCCTTAAGAGCCCGAAACTCCCTTAGGTCTTCCCTCCTTCCTGTCATGTGACATGAGCAGCCACTATCAATGTACCATTCGTCGTCGAACTGCTCGTCACTTATAACCTGCAAAAAACAAGCAGATTTAGGAACCTAAAGTTGCTTGGGTCCACGTGAGCCTTTTACAGAATAGGGAATTGCAATAGAAAGATCAACCATATAAGTTCTTTTTATTAATGTGGTTTTATCTTTCCTTTTGATGGTAAAAACTTTGAGTTTGTTTAAATCAGATTTAGGATTTTTGTTTAGATCTTTAACAAACTTGTTTTTGTGATTCCTAGGATTAGCTGACGTCTTCTTTGTTTGCATTTTGTCTTTAGAGATGAGTTTTCCTTTTCCCTTGCTATCCGTGACATCCTTGTTAGGATTCTACTTTGATTGAGAATGAGGAGGAAGGATTTAGGATCGAAACTTGTCTTTCGGTTCTTATCAGGACTTGTCTTGGGAGCGAAACCAGTCTTTCGGTTCTTGTCGCCATTTGTTCTGGGACCGAAACTAAGCTTTCGGTTCGCTTGACTACAGGATTGGCAGTGAGTGCACGGATCTGAATTAGCCTTCGATCCTGCTTTCGCCTTGAGATTTTACGCCTTTTCTTAGCGAACATAATTGGAGTTTTGAAAGTTCTAAAACTGCTTCCTTTCATTAAGATTCTTTTAAAATCTTCTGTTTCGCTGGCATTTCTGTTCAGCAAGTTGCTCTTGAGACTTGTGTATGTTTTCCCTTGGCTTTGGTCTCTCAACTTGAGTTTCGTTCTTTAAAGAAGAGGTTTCGCTTGCAGTCGATATAGGTTCACTTGGAATTTCTTTGGTACCACTTGTGCTTGGTACATCAAAGCTTGCAGGCTTGTTGAGTGGTTCCGCCACATATCTTCCTTTAATCCCCCATGAGGTTCTCTCTGATAAACCGACAGTCTCATCTGCATTGTCGATTGGGGCAGACCAAAAATAGTTATCACAACCACCAGCGTTATCTTCGTTTACAATGGCTCTAAGTTCGACTGTTTGTTTCTGAGTAACCCCTGTCGTGGTGTATACCTGATTTGGTACAGTTTGTACCTTTTGGTAAACCACTGCTTTCAGTTTCAAAGATTTGGATTTATCTTGGGACATCCGAGCGAACTCAACCGAATTCTCAGATATAAGACCTTTGGTGGATTCGGTTTCGCTTTTGACAAATTCAGAATAGTCAACCACATCCTCTATGGAAATTTCACTCATATCACTGTCCTCGTCAAATTCAGAAGTATTCTCAACATTTATTTTCTTTTCCGAACTTAACTTGGCATTCAGAGAGTCAAATTTCTGCATGGTTTCGGTCTTGATTTTCAATTTATCATTCTCGTCCAAAAGATTTTTGAGCATGTCCTTATGGTCTTTGGACTTGATAAAGGACTCGATTTTGTCCAGACCAACCCTGTAAGCGTCAGAGATATTATCTGAAGAAACAATAGATTCACAGTTATAACCATCAATATCAACTTCGTCCTCCTTTAATTCCAGGAAGGGAAAAATCATTTTGTGAATCTTTTTGCCAATTTCACAATCTAAATGCAACTGAGTTATATTTGTATATAAACGTTTGGCAATCAAACAAAAAATGTTTCTTTGTTTCATAAGTTTCAAGTTATCGCGTTGTAAATAAATGACTTCATCTCTCGTCCTAACTAACTCTAACTCCGTCTTCTCTATCCACATCCTTCGCTCCTCATTCTTGGATGTCACCCTGCTAAGTTGATCAGTTAGGTTAGCATTTGAGAGGCGTGTTTGCATTAGACTGCCGCTTAAACTAGAGAATTTGAATTTTAATTCGTTTAATTCCTTTTCATAGTTTGTTATAGGTATTTTAAGTGATTCGAGAATAGATTGTAACTTTTTGATCAACTGGTCGCAGTCTTTGATCCTTTCACTCATAGGTTTCGCAGTGAAATACTTGTCTTCCTTCAGATTCGCCTCCTCACGTTCGCCTTTGGTTGTATAACCCCTCATTTGTGACACTCCAGCTGTCACCACCAAGCATCTCCCTGGAAACTCAGCACCACCTTCTTTCGCCACAAATGCCTTGCCATGCGTGGGTCTGCGTACCTCTTCATCTTCAGAGTCTGTTGACCAGACCTCCACGCCACCGAACTCATCATCCACAACGTTCTCCTACACAATCAAAGCATTCATTGAAGTGTTAGAGGCTTTCTTCTTCTTTATCTCCTCCAGCTTGTGCATATAGTATGCTTCATCATCTTCACCCTCCTTTTTCTCCGATAGCTTTCTCAGCATGCAATCTTTGGCAAAGTGGTTCTTGCCATGGCAGAAGTTGCAATCATATCCTGAGTCTCCCACCAGTTTTCTCTCATTCTTTTCTTCTTCTTTATGAGGATTATTTTTGATCTCCTCTTTCGCCTTTTCTGAGCTATAGCTTCCCTGCCAGTTTCGGTTCTTGGCAATGGGAAACTTTTTGCGAGCAAACTGCTTCGGGTTAGAGACCATCAGTGCATACTCCTCGCTTGTCAGATCACATTCTGACATTTCAGACTCTTCTTCATCTTCTGCCATATTCTTTGCCTTAGAGAGAAGGGCCAAGGATCCCATACCTGACACCACTTTCGCTTCCTTTGTCACAACGTCTTTATGAGACTTGAGAATACCCACCATCTTCGCCAATGAATAGGTTTTGAACTGCTCGTGAGCCTTCACAGTTGATACCACAACCATCCATTCGGGTCTTAAACCATTCATAAATGTGACCTTCTGTTCGATCACTTCTCTTCCAATACCATGCTTGATCATCTTGCTCAAAAGATGATTGAAGCGATCGAATGTCTGAATAAGTTTTTCCTCCGACTTTTGTTGGAACTCACCGAACTCGGAGAGCAACAGAGTTCGGATAGAGTGCTCTAGGTCCTCATCGATGGAATACAACTCTTTGAGTCTATCCCATATCTCTTTTGCCGTGGTGCAAGGGCTTACCAACCGAAAAGTATGAGATTGTAAAGCAAATCTGATCATTCTCATGGCTTGAACATTGCATAACAACTTGTCTTTCTCATCTTGAGGAATCTTCTCCACATTAGTCAGGAGTTGGTTGTACTCGTTTTAAGTCTTAATAATTCTATTTGTTCCAGAATGAACAAACGGACCCAATGTTATTGCTTCCCAGATAAGATACCCATTGTCTTCAGAACAAACGACATAGTCCTCAAAGTGGTGCGTCCAAACTTCATAGTCTTGAGTGTACAGAATGGGAATTCTGGTTGTGGATCCAATGCTGTTGGAGATGTTGATCGGATTGGTTTGAGAATCTTCGTGAGACATGATGAACTTTTTCAGATATCTGCTAAGAATCAGACTTGTAAAGATTGAATAGGGTAATATCGAGATCTATGAACCACGTCAACGAATGAATGACGGCTTAACAGGTCCAATAGAAGCGGAAACCCTAAGAAAATTCTTCAAACAGAAGAGATGCGTATGATTTACACAGCCTCCTGCTCTGATACCAATTGATGAGAATAAAATTCTCTTAGATCGATAGATTCAAACAGATATCAATGTGATAATAATAAGCAGTAGAAAACAATGAACACAATTATGAATCAAATTGATGTTGAATGATTAAAACTGCAACACCTCAGAAGAGCTCGATGAAGAACTTCTACTTTAGAGGCATGCTAGGGTTACAGTACTTACCAAAAGGAAATATTCAGGATTAATACAAAATGTGATGCATGCATGCACCATAAATACTAAACCCTAATAATAAACAAATGGCTGGACAGACCCAAACCGTGAATACAAAATGGACCGAACTATCTAAGCCCAATGGCGCAACCCATAGACTCAACAGAAAGTTTGTGACCTTGTTATGGACAAAGTTGGAAACTTTATCCATCTAAACATCATATTTTGGTGATTTTTCGTGATTGACCATTTTCCCCTTGTTTTAAGTTTTGTTTCTATGCCTTGTCGCTTGGTGCTTCCACGTGTGTGTGTGTGTGTGCTGGTGTGGCTGTTTGCTGCTGCTTGGTGGGAGTGTGTTGGGTGATAGTTAATGTTGTGTAACACATGGTTTTAGTAATGTTCTAATTTTGAGATGTCGGGCCAAAACTTGATCACATCATGGTGTTGGGATTCAAGGAATAGGGTTTAGGCCCTTTTCGGATGTTGGTAATCTTGGATTAAGTAATTAAGGCCCTTGATTTATGCCTTGAAGAAAAGGGTAAAATTGGAAAGATGATATCTCAGGTTTCTTTCATGAATGAAGGATTTTAGTTCGATATGTTTTTAGTCCAATGTAACCAGATAAGATTGTGGGGCTCTTCAATACCTTTCCATACATATAAAGATTGCTGAAAACAGAGTTGAAACGAAGAAGTTATAGGCGTTTGAAGTTGAGTTGGAAGTTGGTGGTTTAATCCTATGCAGGGCATATGAAAGTTACACAGGGCATAGCTGTTACGCAAGGTGTAACTTTCTGAATGTGGATACATTTCTAATGGGCTACGCATGGCGTAACTTAAGTTACATAATGCGTAATCACGACAGATGAAAACCCCAATTCTTCGGTTTTAAGCCCTATTTAAGGGCTCTAACTTGTGGGAAACCCTCTCAGTGACCAACCTCCATCACCTAAGATCACTCCTTGAGAAAACCTAGCCTCATCTTGTTTTTTTAGCCTTGGCATCTTTTATGAGCTTATTTTATCATTGGAAGGTTGAATCTTGAAGAAAAAGGTGCTTATAAAGTGCATGAACGAAGGATTCAAGTATAGATCTAACAAGGTTGCTTCATTTCTAGACCTTTGGGTGTAAGAAAGCTTCTATCTTGCTTATTACTTTCTTAGATCTTGTTATTGGCCCTTTTGTCAGTTTTTGGTCATTTCAGACATAAATTTAAAATCTTGAAAGCTTGTGACATTGTTGTGGATAAAGTTGGAAATGTTATCCATCTAAACATCATATTGATTCAGATCTGAAGGTTGGAGACTTGGACTTAATGTATTAAGTTGAGAAAGATGCATTTTGGTCCCTTTGAGACTTAAAGACTAGATTTTGGTTGTTTGGACCATCCTAATGGATAAAGTTGGAAACTTTATCCATTATGGAGCTATTAGGAACTAGATCTGAGAATTTGATGGTTAACTTTCTGTATTAAGAACTTAATATGTAAAGTTGGACAATAGCTTATTACACGGGGAGTAATTATGGCTACGCAACACGTAGAGCTGGTACGTTGGGCGTACTCGGTCTGGAAGTTGACTTTGACTTTAGACCGTTGACCGTTAATCGTTGACTTTGAGCAAGTTTGACTTTAGGTCATTTGGTGTATTTTAAGCTGTAGATTGAGGCTTAGTCCATGTTTGTTGTATAGGTGACTAGTAGAGCCGATATTTGGATCAGTGAGCAGTTTAACTATCTTCTAGACTTTGAGGTGAGTTTCTCTCATTGTAGTCGTGGGTCTAAGGCACCAATATTGGCTTACTAGGTTGTATTATATATCTTGGTATATATGATGCTGCTATGTTGTAGTGATCTGTTAGATTGGTAGATCTATATAATTACATGTTTGCTGGTTATATGTTTACCTATTGCATATGTCGACATAATGCGATTGGATTGAGGCGATACTCCTTTGTGCGGAAGCCAACAAACCCGTGAGCTATCTAGACATAAGTTGAGGGCCAGGGGGAAATCTAAACTTATGTTTTGGTTTTGGGTGCAATCCAGACATGAGTTGAGAGCTGGGAGGGAAATCCAGACTTATGTTGTGGGCTCAAGGGAAATCCATTCTGATGAATGTGGGCCAAGGGAAATCCAGTCTGAGGACTGTAGAATGTGGGCTCAAGGGAAATCCATTCTGATGAATGTGGGCCAAGGGTAATCCAGTCCGATGACTGTGGACCTAGTATGCAGGGCAATCCAGTTTGATGACTGTGTGTTGGGGGTAATCCAGTCTGATGACTGTGGACCCATCATACATGTTTGTATATGTTTTGTTGTGTAGGGTATTTTGGGGGAACTCACTAAGCTTTGGCTTACAATTTGATCTCATGGTTTCAGGTGCATCAGATAATCGTGCAACGTCCCTAAAATTCATAGTAAAGTTTTCATTTTCAATCAATCAATACAACCATTAATTCGATATGAAATCCCATCAGAGTATAAAAACATGTCCTACAATCATCAAAGTAGAAAACAAATCAAATCATGCGGAGCACTGGTGGATGATATACAATCATGTCGAGCTCTTCCTATTGGAACCGGAAGTACCTGAAACCATAAACATAAACCGTAAGCACAAAGCTTAGTGAGTTCACCAAAATACCCTATACCATAGATATATATCAGCTTGAAGCTATGAGAGTCTATTTCACCCCATATATATTTCACCCCGAGTATATTTCAACTCAAGTAGTGTTTTTAAATTGAACAGGTCTATTTCACTCCCGGGTCTATTTCACCCCACATATATATAACATACATGCATATCAGTAAGGGTCATAAAGACAATAAGTACATAATAAATGGGTCTATTTTGCTCCCGGGTATATTTAACCCTACATACATATACATACAATCATATCAACTAGAGTCATAAAGACTGCTAACTTCATACACACATAATCCAGTGGGGCGACATTGGTGCCTTCGAGCCACGAGTATATTGAAGAGACTCACCTCTCAGTTAATAATAAGCTGCTCACTACATGGCCATCCATGATCACTTGATGGCTCTCATATGAGAATACAGTTGAGCATTCTCAGTCGCCACGCCGTGGGCACTGGGTTCCTAACAACTAAATGGGTTAAGTCGTTTTCTTCAATTCTGAGAGCTCCAAAGCTAAGATCTGGTCCATTCGATGGTCTAAATGGATAAAGTTTCCAACTTTATCCCTTAAGACCCTCCAAGAGATTAAGATCTCCACTCTTAGGTCTAAAAGGGCAAAAACATAACTTGGCTTAATCATTAAGCACTTAATCTTGAAAGTCTCTTGTCCATCAATTCGATAAGGGTTCCTAGCACCCTTACTAACATAAAAATGGGTGCTTTACATACATGCATGTCTAATGCATGTATTGAACTCCTATTAGGTCAAAACAAGCGTTTTGTGACTAAGTTTTCATGCATGATACCAAAGCTCATTCCTACTTCAGATCCAAAACGCTAAACACCCCAAATAGCCTGGAGATTCATAAAGTTGCAAACTTTATGAGATCTCACCATCCCAACCCATCAAGGCATGAAGAATAATGGAAAAAACTAGAGATGTAGAAAATTAGCAAGGAAAAGGTTGAGTCTTGGACACTCACCAAGGTCTAGAAGATATGCTAAAGGATGAAAATGATGCTTGGAAAGTGAATCACCACAACAAAGGCTTCCTTCTCCTTCAAACATCACCAAAAATACCAAAACGAGTTCACAAAATGCAATGGGATATGGTTATGGTTTCTGATCTTGGGAGGGTGATGGAGGCTGAATGATGACAAAAACCTAGCCATAATGTCCTTTAAATGGGGCCCAAAGCCTAAGGATTAGGGTTTTCTCCAAAAACAGTCGTACGCCGTGGGAGGTCATTTAATTCTTGCGATTATAAAAATATCGCCACACTTAGGTGAAGCTCCACCACGCCGTGACCACCCAAAAATGAAAGTTTAACATTTACAAATTAACTCATACATGGGACGGGTGTTACAAATCGAGACATGGTGAAGACATGATTGTGCACATCACCCCTTCGATATTTGACTAGATATTTGACTGATAAATGATTTTGGGATACTCTGCTTAATGATTATTGCTTTTATAAACAATGTTTTGTACGATTTATGGATTATAAATGGTTTTGAAAATGAAAATTTTTACTAGGATTTTTGGGACATTACATGTTGTGGGTTTTTTTATTGGTGTTTGTTCCTTTTATGCTTGTTGTTTTTTATTGGGCATCTCTTTTGTTGGTGATCTTTTTGTGAGTTTTGTTGTTGCTAGTTCATTCTTCTTTTGTTCTCCCTATTTTTTTGGTTGTTTGGTTTTTACTTTGTTTCAGCCACTCGCTAGCAATGACAATGTTATTTGTGAGTATCGTCAAATCATCACTTAATTTTAGTTTGAGACTTATTCGTAAATTAAGGTAAACTAATGAGACTTTAATAGAACCAAGTAAGTAATGAAACCGGTAACCGGGAAAAAGAGGTCAAATTGTCTTTTTTACAAGTAATTCACGTGTTCTTTCGTAAACAAATTTTAGTTTGAGATTTTTTCGTAAATTAAGGTAATATATTAGAATTTTTCAGGAGATTTGCCTAATAATTTATATAAAATTGAAAATTGTGACTCACCTAAACAAATTTAAATGAACCACCTTAAAATTTTGGCAAAAAAGTGTATAAATCAGTTTTTTAAAGTTCATAATCTATATTTTAATAGTCCAATATTTTTTAAGATATAATCCAATACTCATAGCCCAATATAAATTACTAGGGCTGTAAACGAACCGAACGAACACGAGCGAATGCTTGTTCATATTCGTTCGTTTAAGTTAGCCGAACAAATGAACGAACACAAATGGATAAACGAGCGACTTTTGTTGTTCATGCTCGTTCGTTTAACAAATTACATTGTTAATGTTCGTTTGTTTTTGTTCGTGAACATGGTAAACGAACATAAACGAACGAACTTAAATGAACAAAGATAAAAAAACATAATTTAACATATATGAATATATAATAAATTAATATAATCAAACACAATTGAGAATATATGAACATCAAAGGAATTTATATGAACGAACGTAAACGAACAACATAAACGAATGTTCATGAACATAATTGAACGAACAAGACAATTGTTCATGTTTGTTCGTTTAACTAAATGAACGAGAATTTGTGTTCATGTTCGTTCATTTAATAAATAAATGAACTTCCTGCCGAACGGTTCACGAATACTTCGCTGAACGTTTAGTTTGTTTACAACCCTATAAATTACTTTAAAAAAATGAATCATGGAATCAATGTTTCACAACACATTAACCTTCGATCTTCATAATCGCCGATTCAATTTGCCACTAACGGTAAATATTCTACTTTGTTAACTTATTGAAAATCAAATAAAGTAGGTCGAAATTCTATTTCCAATTTCAATATTCCATGAACATCAAAATCTCCATGAGGACCACTATGGTGATCGGTGAATTGATAATTGATAATTTAGTTGTAAGCTTAATTGCAATTAATGTTGATTTTTTTTTTAAATTGTTGCTTGTTAATATTTATTCTATGAATATAAAAGCCATGTCAGCACCCACATGAGTCCTTGTCAAGTTGGCATGCCATGTGGCATATGTGACCTGCTGAATAGGTCAAATAGATTAAAGTGTAAGGTTTAGCCGATTTCTTACACCTTTCTATTCAAAAAAAAATTTGTGACTAAATTGAAATTTTTTCAAAAAATTTGGGGCTTTTCTCATAAAACCCTTTAAAGTAACTTTGGCAAAAATAACAGTGTCACTATATATATATATATACTTAATTGTAGGAGCCTAATCTACAGTTCTCTTTTGCTCTTTCACATTTGGCCACCGAACTTTCTGTCTTTTACATTTTGACCACATAGGTTTTGGTGGTCATATTTTGCCCCTTTCCCTTGCTTATATGCTTCCACCGCCAAACTTTTCCGTGTTTAGACTTTTGCCACCTGCCTCTTATCACTTCCTCTTCACCGCCTTTGACCCCACCGCCTTTGACTTCCACTCACCTATTTCCAATCACCTAAACTACCGCCTCCTTTTTTTCTCTTAATCTCTCGATCATTCCTCTCTGATTTCCAATCACCTATTTCCTTTTCTTGCTAGGTCCAAACCCTCAATCCATGCCCTACTTTACCTCCTTGTTCTCTCAGTAATCACATCCAACGTGACTTCATTCATCTCTGACCACACTACCATACCGGCACAGACAAGGGGTATTGCTATTCGCACCTCGAATTTGGGTCAAAACCACCAATTCTAAAAGTCAAAGCCACTCTTTTGCTTAAAAACCCAAACTAACTGACACTTATTATTATTTACATTATTGTTATTGGAATCGTATAACGAAGATCAAATCCCATCAAACAATCAGTTAATCAAACATTAAACAATTTTTACATCTTTGTCCCTTCTATTTAAAACGTATTTTCAATTTATATCCTTTTGTATTTTGAAAACTTATTTTCAATCCTTATTACTTTAGTTTAATATATATCGATATTTCATTTTTTTTCTTATATATATATATATATATATATATATATATATATATATATATATATATATATATATATATTTCAATTTTTTTCAATCCATGTACTTGCCGCCGAACTTTGACCAAATGTCGCCTTAAGTCATATATGTATATATAAATGAATAATAGTAGACTATATATATAAAATTATTATATATATACAAAATTATCGTCTTTAGTCCCGCATTACGAACGACATATCTCATCAAGGCTCGAAAAAGTTTGAGGCTTGACATTGCCGCCAAGTCACGCCTAAAAATGTTTATTTAATTTTTTTTTTTGTAAATTTTGGATTGGATCCAAACCGGATCGGATTAAACCTATTCGGATTCGCGGAAGGGAAAACCGGTCACAACCGGTTTGAAATCGGATCAGATTTTTGATGAAACCGGTTTCTGTTCGACGTCATTAAACAGGATCGGATTCGGATCCGGATCGGATCGGCTGTTTGTGCATCTCTAGTGAAGAATGGAGTGAATTTCGACTTTTATTTATAGACTGGAAATGGTCAGTACGCGGGGTGTACTTAAACATTACGCTGGGCGTAATGTGTCACGTGTCAGCATCTGATGGCAAGCCGTGGGGAAGAAGGTGTGGTGCCAGATCGCGACACGTGTCGCCCTTTGGTTATTGGGCTCATACAAAAAGTCAGGACTTTTCTGTTAAGAAAATAAAATTTAGACTTTATTAAAAATTTTCCCCAAATATTCGGACTTTTATGAAGATTTCCCTAGAATAAATAAATAAATATTATATTTTAAAAAATCAAAGAACAATGAAAAGGGTATAACAGTCATTTCAGTTTACTGGGGATAAAATTCACAACGAAACTAGCTCAGAAGGACCACGAAGCCAAAAAACTCAAGGTTTAAACTAAATCGCAGAAAAAATACATATCACAGGGACCATTTTTACAATTTTGTCAAAAAAATTTAATTTAAAGATTATAACATCGATAAAAAGAATGTACAAAATAAATGTTAGAAACTAAAATTATATAATTATAAACATTTATATAAAATTAATTAGTTTAAACAAAAAAAATGAAAATAGAAAATCTTAATTGTGTCCAATGAGAAAAAGGAAATTTGCCATGGCATATATTGGGACATTATCAATTTATCATTAGTAAGATATGATTATTATAAATTTTTAATACTTTTCCGAGGTGATTTGATTAATAGTGGTTTTGACCACCTTACATGGTTTTCAACCATGGTGTAGATAGAATCCCCCACAGACAAGTCAACCTCAAGCCACACCGACGCCAACGAGTCCTCCTCCAGCAACACCGACGTCGACGCTCCACCTCCTGCAACAGGATTCGATTTTTGATTTTAGGTTCGTTTTTTCAAGTTTTATCTTCGAATCCGACTTGATTAGGTTTATTGAGAATGTGAATGTGATTTTTTTTTTGAACCGGCAAATCTAATCTACTCATAAGCTAACAACACCTATTCCACCTATGTCCACGACGGGACTTGAACCCTTGACCTCAAAGAGGGAGGGCACCACCTGAACTGCTGGGCTACAAGCCCTTTGGTGTGATTTTGAATTCGTTTTTGATTAGGTTTATTCGATTCCGACTTGGATAATGAAAATGTGCTTTTTAATCTCCTTCTGAAATCGAAGAACAACCTCGGAATACTTCTTATTGCTAAATTTTGCATCATTTTTTTTTTTTTGCTGAAATTGGCACTGATTATTGTTGAAATTGGCATTTGTATTTGTTTTTATTATAATTTGGTTCGAGTGTTGTTGAAACGGTTGCAGAGCTGAGGGTTTGGATGAGTATTGGACTCACCCCTGAGTCTATTATGGTCTTTTTGTTTTAATGAGGCTGTTGATAGCAAAAGAAAAAAAAGATGGAATCACATGTCACTATTTGTCCTTTCGTCAAAGACTATCTACTGGTTATAACTTGTACGAGTGATAATAGAAGAAGATTAAAATCTAGCATTCCAAGTTAGATTAAAAAAAACAACATAATAATGTATTATATTGTCAATGAAAAGTTTAAGCAAGATTGTTGAAAGAATAATTGTGCTTGACCAGAGCTCATTACAAATTATACATAATTGTGATTATGTGTGTTGTATGTCTTTATATATTGTGATAGAAGACATGGTAGAATGGTGATTATAATAAAATGAGACATAATAAAAGATTAGAATGGTGTTTTTAAAAAATTTGATAAACATTAATTGCGAAAAGTTAAAAAAAGAAGTCAGAAGAATATATTAAAGTAAACAGTAAAACAAGAATAATTAACAAGAATATAAAATTTTGAAACTTCACCAATTTGGTAAATATTTTTGAAACTACACCAGTTTTGTTAAAAACTCCTAACTAATTAGATTGATGAAAACTAAATGACAAAATGTTTTGAAATACATTAATTTCTTTTATTCAACTGCTATCCTACTATCCTACGCGATTATACACACATCGCTTATTTAATGTTCTTATTAATGAGTAATAGACCGAATGGACAAACTTATTTAATATTTAAGTATTATTGCATCTTTAAAGAAAGTGACAGTATACCTCAACCCTTTAAAACCACAGAGCTTACCAGAAGCAATAAAACGAACCTATAGGAGCAACTTTGACCATATCATTACCTAAAGTGACAGTAGACAAATCCAACCAACAGGTGCAACTTGATCATTTAGTAATCAATGAGCATTTACAAGAAACATAAGGAAGGGGGTTCAAAGCTTCGATACCTTGGAATGAGCCCTTTAGTAATCAACTTTGACCAAATATCAAAATTCATATTGCAGTTTGAACATTTCACAAACAAACAGATTCATCCTATTCAAACTAAAAAAGAGTATTGAAAATACTTTTTGAGTTTAGACGAACTAAATTATAAATTTGGAATGATTCTTAGTTACAACTTCAACATCCACCAAAAAGGTTGATACTTTAAGAGTTTTTTAGCCTCCATTGCAGCTTGAATTGCAATCTCTCTAGTAGGGTATATAACAAGAACTACAACTGGAGGCCACTTTTGATCACACCCAACAGGTGGCAAGCTCAAAATACTTCAATTGATGGGAGCTGAAATTTAAAAAAAAAAATTAAAAAATAGTTAACTTCTTTAAAAGTGCAAAGAAAAAATGAAAATAAAACCGAATGCTAATATTTTTTTGTCAGGTATTTGTTCTCTAATTGTATCTTCCAACTACACCCACGTCCAATTGTTTACAATTTTCGTAATTTAGAAAACGATTGATACAAATTCATTAAAAATAAAAACTGGTTTACGAAAAATGAAATCAATTATACCATAATCCATGTGGTGAATCAACCTGCAAGCAACAAAAACAACCAAGCTAAATAAAATAGCATATGAAAACCATCGCAGCCCATATAATTTCACATCCCCACATAATAAAACAATGTAAACATCAAGAAAGTGATGTAAAAAGACTAAAAAGTTAAGATGAAGCAGAAAAACAAAGAGACATGTGTTACCGTTTTCTTGAGCGTTCTAAATTTCAGAAAAACACATATGTCATAGAAAATGTCATCGTTTTCTAAAACTTGAAGAATTTACGACAAATATTTTTGTGTGTCAAAACATTAATGTCATACTAAAAAAGCATGGAATACACCATTAAAATATACGTGTTGTCTTTCTACCCGTCGTTTTATAATTTCTAACCCCCCGCCTGCTTATATAGCGTTTTTCACGGGCTTCAAAAAGCCCTCTCATGTACACTCTTCTTTCTCGGTCTCATTGAAATCAACTACTCATGCACCAACGCTTCATGGAAGATGTTCATGGACACAATGCCATTTTTTTTGGTCTTTCCCACCCTAAATACAGACAGTCATAGTGTGAGTGGCGGCCTGCGAGCTTACCTGGTGTTCTCACCACCAAACTCTCCACCCTTCGGTGCCCATGAACCCTAGAATTGTTAAAACCTCTAATATTTGCTTCTCATCATTAATATGTTATTAGAGTTGCGACCTTACTTTTGCGATTTATAGCGACGGATGTGGTTTTAAACCAACACCTTCTAAGGTTAAGTTCGACTAATTCCACCATGGCCCCTCGCTACACCCTATATCTAAACAATAAATCCATTTATCATGTTAACACCAAATGGCTCAAACAATAAATCCATTTATCATGTTAACACCAAGAGGCCCAAACAAGATTTGAACTAAACATATTTATGTCATTGTCACATGGGTCACTATTGTGATATGTCTCCGAGCTTAACGACGCTTGTGGTGGTTTTCGTCTGAGTTAAGCATGAGAATCATAACAATGAAAGATCCGACGTTATTCGTCGTCCGGGAGGGTGTCCCGGAACGAGACTCCGATGGTCTAGTCAGTAATGGGGTGAGAGAATTAGGGTTTTAATTGAGATAAAGAAAGAGGTGATCCATTCTTCTAGGGAAGAAGGATCTCTTTTATACCTGTCGTCGTGGTAGCAAGTCCCCAACAGTACCTTTTGTCTTGTCTGGACCGTCAGGAGGTGGAGGCGTCATATTGGTGG
This sequence comes from Lactuca virosa, assembly GCF_052849685.1. NCBI lineage: Eukaryota > Viridiplantae > Streptophyta > Magnoliopsida > Asterales > Asteraceae > Lactuca > Lactuca virosa. Next base: position 282,263,683 of record NC_136428.1, on the reverse strand, counting down.
ATCGTACACCACTAGCGGTTGTCTGTTATTGGTGTAGAACCACCGAAGAGCAGCGTTATGAGCGCTACATTTGTCACTCTAGGGAGTGGTTGGCACTGTTTTGGCTTGTTATAGGTCGAGGGCCCGTGCCTAGCACTTGCGCTGGGTAGCGACCGTTAGCTAGGTCGTCCTTTAGATAAATTTCCCGTTATCTTTGACTTATTCCTAGAGGCATACGTTAACAAGTCCCCTAGGTTAGTAAACGTCAACGTTATCCTTGGGTAGCTGGGTTGTTCTAGCTTAGATCAAGGCACGTGCTCAACATAGATGGCTTTGACATCTACTAATGTGATGGATTTGGATGCACAAACGGTTTCATCATTGCAACTGTTCGAATTTCCTTACTCTCATTTAAAGTTTCCTTACCAGGGAAAAATTCCTTTTCTTCACTCTACTGCTCTTCAAATGTCTCTTCTTTTTTCTTCGTTTCATTTCTCTTTCGTCTTGCATATGTTAGCGGTAAGCAATGGTAACACCGATCACTAGAATCGAGCCTATGCCAAAGGAGTTTGAGTCCCTACAGGCTCGATTTGGCTTTCTTCCTGAGCATGGGGTATAGTATCCCCGAAGGGGGCCACATATTTCTCGCCCGCCGGAAGGGAAAGTCGGAGTCCTAATCCCGATCATCGAAGCGGGTCTCCGGCTACCAACAAGCAAGTTTTTTGATGAGATCATGCATCAGTATGGCCTCTCTGTTGACGATCTGACTCCTAATGTTGTTAACAAAATAGTTGGTTTCGAGATGGATTATTGGGCTTTGGGTGTGCTCCCTCAATTATGGGCTTTTAAGTACTTCTTCAACTCCTCTACTCAGTCTGGCGTGCACACGTTCTCTCAGTGGCGGGGCATCCATGCATTCATAATAAACCAAAAGGCCCCCAAGAAGAACTGGCTGGAAAAATGGTTATGCGTGAACCACAAATTGGTCGGTTTTGGTTATCCTCGTAGAACCACTTTCACCGACCGAACGCCTCAACTCTTAGGGGCCAGCGAGACTGTGGCGCAGGCGCTGAGGACTATTTCCTTCAATGGGGAGTATTGGGAGGACTATATTGTAACACTCGTTGTAGGTATTTTTCATTTTCAGCCCTTGTAATTCTTTTATTTTGCATATCAATTTCGTACGCTGGGCATACGTCGGGCATACTCGTGTTGTTTCCAAACCCTATTTTCTTGGGTGTGTCCACTATTTAAGAAACATAAACCTTCTTCGACCTTCTCATGACCATCCTCCATATCCCCCAAACCCTAAAATTGAAACCTAGTGTGTGAAGGAGAGTTTTGAAGCTTAGAAAATGATTCTTGTGTGTTTGGTGTTAAAAGGGAGATCTTTCAAGTGATGGTGGTGCATTCTAGTTTGTAGATAACACAACTTCATCTTCTTGTGCAACTTTTCAAGGTATAAAGTTCAAATCTTGGAGATTGTTTCAATAGATCTTGCTAGTCTTGCATTTTTGTTCCTTTTTGGTCTCAAAGCTTGGATCTTTGTGAGTATTGAGTACTCCAGAGCTATTAAGTTGTTCTTTCATGAAGGTGGTAAGAACAGCTTACGTACGCTGAGCGTACGCCTAACCACGCCCTGCGTAACCAGATGTGAGCCCATCCCCTCCCGCCTTGCGTTCTACGCCTGTGTAGAGTAAGTTCGTCGAGCGTACTCGGTGGCCGTTGACTTTTGCTGACTTTCGTTGACTTTGACCCCTTGTGCCTTAGATGGTTTGTGAGGGGTTTTATGGGTGCAAATCGGTCTTTTATGTTAATTTGTTCTAGTCTTGATTTGGATTTATTAATTTGTGAGAAATAACTTAATTATTAATTATGGTAAATCGGTGTGTTTATTTAGGCGGAGTGTAGTTCCGACAGTTCGTGTGTGAGTTATATCAGTCATCAGTGCCAGGCGAGTTCCCTCACTTATTCTTACATGTGTGGTAGAATATATATATATATATATATATATATATATATATATATATATATATATATATATATATATATATATGTGTGTGTGTGTGTGTGTGTGTGTGTATGTGTGTGTGTGTGATGACTAGCTGGGTCTAAATACCATTACTGTGTATGTGTTGTTTATATGTGTTGAGACTTCGGGTAGTCTCTAGGGTTGCTGATAACCCATCGGGCGTGCTGTTTTCCCATAAAGACTTCGGGTAGTGTCCAGGGTTGCTGATAACCCATAGTTGGTATATGCTTTGTGATAATGTGATATTTTAGGGAACTCACTAAGCTTCGTGCTTATATTGTTGATTATATGTGTTTCAGGTACTTCTGAGGACCGCAGGAAAGTGAAGGTCTGATTGTACACACTGGCTAGGAGATTATGTTATGTAACATTATGGGACACTCTGTTATTTGGATGTGAAATTGTATTTGACACTATGACTTTTCTCGGAATGTTTTCATGGAAACTATTTGATTATGGAATTAAAAATGAAAAAAATTGGTTTGAAAATTTGGATGTTACAATTTGGTATCAGAGCCCTGCTTTGAGCGATAGAACTGCATGCTAGTGATAGGCTTATCATCCTACAAGATAGTGTGATATGGATTGCCTGCATTGTGATGCCTTTAGCCTAAGATGTTTCTTGGTGTATACCACATTGTTGTACATAGTTAGGGTTTTATAGCCTTAGAATGCCTGATTTAACCTTTCTTTTTGTTCCTTGTTTGGTTGTGGACTTGAAGTGGAATCATTTATTCAACTGTCTATCGAGTCCTTTACTATGTATGATTGGCATGCGCAAAGTAAATGGAAAGGATAGTGGTGATTTGTGAGGCAGAGCGGTGCTGGAAGACACTCTAAAATGAGTACCTACATGTTTGGTAGTGGTTCTGGGGAGACGACAGTACGGGTGTATAGACATTCTTGGGAAATAGAGTTCTTGTAACTTATGGTCTTAGGAGGATGACTTGAGACAAATACGGGTTGGTGTAGAAGGTAGTATTGGGCCCGTAGTACTGAAAGCACCGGATCCGTATGCGGCTCAAGGAGAAATCTTAGGGGACTAAGGAACTTGCAGGAGTGTGTGGGTGTTTGTGTATACGTTTTAGCATGATTCTAATGATTTTATTATATGTTTCAGCTTGTGGTTACCCGAGGTTCAGGTTTTGGCGATCCCGAGAGGTCGAGTGTTAGTGATGATGAGATGCGTAGGATCGTTGCCGCCGAGGTGGCTGCAACGATCATAGGGGTTATACCAGAGATGTTTGGGTCTGTTACGACCAAACTGAATGAGACTTTCGACGAGCGCTATACGTCCGTCACTGAGGCTACTGCTGCCGTTTCCATCACAACTATTGTTGCTGCGAGAATGTATGCGGGTAATTCGTTGTGGTACCGGGAGCTCAATAACTGGAAGCCAACAGAGTTTGATGGGACACATGACCCGATTTCTGCGATGAGATGGATTTCCGATGTTGAGGGTTGTTTTTACACTTGCTCCCGTCCCAAGAATTTGAGGGTTCGTTTCGCGCTGAACCTGCTTCGCTTGGGAGCGAACGATTGGTGGAAATTTGTGACGGCTGAGTATACCCTTGCAGAGTGTTCTGTGGTGACTTGGGAGAGATTAGTGAGATGTTCAGAGATGAGTTCGTACCAGTGGTTAGCACATGAGTTCCTGTCTCTCAAGCAGAAGACAGAGACGGTGACAGAGATCACTAGGATGTTTCATGATAGGGCCTTGTTTTGGCCTGAGCATGTGTCGACTGAGCATGCACGCATGAGTCGGTACCTGAGTATTATGAGGAGAGATATCCGTGAGTTCATGGTGAACACCTCATATCGGACATTGGCAGAGCTGCAGACCTATGCTAGGAGGATAGAGATCGAGCTGGAGACCCAGATGAGAGATAGGAGACCAGTGCAGTTGCAAATGGCGACTAAGCGGCCCAAGCCCGCAGACTCGAGAGTTGGAGGCCAGAAGGGCCGCACTAGCAGCAAGTGCGTCAAGAGACATGAGGGACCCTGTCGGTCGGGGACTATTTGGGTTTGCTTTAATTGCAACTAGACGGGTCATTTGAGGGTAGAATTCCCATAGCTTGCATCAGGGATGGTGCATATCTGGCCCCTGTGGCCCTACGTATTACTGATGGTCGACATGGGAAGGCCGAGACTCTGAGGGCTTGGGGGAGCATTTCAATTGACAATAGAAGAGGCCAGAGCAACTCTAGATGTCTTGGCTGGTATGTGTTCTTTATTTATTTCTATTGAGTTATGTATTTTTCTTACGATATTGCTCATGATAGGTACTTTCCTTGTGAATTTTGTACCTGCTCTTGGTCTGTTTGACTCAAGTGCGAGTCGGTCTTTTATGTCATCATCCTTTTGTCGTTGTTTTAGTATTGCACGGGAGGCCTTGAGCAGGCCATTGCGAGTCTCTATACCTGATGAATGTCTGGTCTCTGCTACTGATATTCATTGGGTTTTTGTACTAGAGATTTTTAGTGTTGGGTATCTGATAGATCTTATCCCTGTCGTGATGGTAGACGTCCGTGTTATCGTGGGTATGGATTAGTTGAGCCATTTTGGGGCCCTGATTGACTGTGAACGACAGTTTATGACGGTTCGAGATCCTAGTGGGGGAATGTTGACCATCTACGGTGAGGGTACATGCTAGGGTGAGGCAGTGTTTACAGCATGGGTGTATGGGTTATCTTGCATATGTGGTGGATACTCGAGTTGATGAGAAGAGATCGGTTTCTATTTCTAATGTACCTGTGGTGCGAGACTTCCCTAACGTTTTTCCGGAAGAGTTACCGGGTTTGCCTCCTAGGAGGTAAATGGAGTTTCAGATCGATCTGATCCCTGGTGCGACGCTAATTGCCAAGGAGCCGTATCATCTTGCACCTCCTAAGATGCAAAAACTATCCTCTTAGCTTCAGGAGCAGTTAGGTAAGGAGTTTATTCGACCGATCAGTTCTCCGTGGGTAGTACCGATCCTTTTTGTCAAGAAGAAGAATGGTTTGCACCAGATGTGCATAAATTACTGAGAATTGAACAAGCTTATGGTGAAGAAATGTTATCCATTGTCGAGGATTGATGATCTCTTCGATCAGTTGTAGGGGCATCTTGGTTTTCCAAGATTGATATGAGGTTTGGATACCACCATATAAGCATGCGAGAGGAGGAATCTTAGAAGACCGCTTTCCGAACTCGTTGTGGGCATTACAGATTTGTGGTGATGCCTTTTGGACTCACCAACGTTCCAACGACTTTCATGGATCTCATGAACTAGGTGTGTAGGCCCATGTTGGATCGGTCAGTAATTGTTTTCATCGACGATATCTTGGTCTATTCAAAGACCAAAGAGAAGCACGAGGAGCATTTACACAAGATTCTTGGGGTTTTGAGGATGGAGAGGCTATATGCCAAGTTCACTAAGTGTGAGTTTTGGTTGCCGGAGGTGAAATTTCTGGGACACCTCGTCAATCAGAATGGTATCCTGCTTGATCCAGCCAAGATAGAGGCAATGATGCGGTGGGAAGTGTCGAAGTCTCCATCTGAGATTCGGAGCTTCCTCGGTTTGCCAGGATATTATCGGAGATTCATACGAGATTTCTACAAGATTGCAGTTCCTCTCACTAAGTTGACGAGGAAGGATGTTGTATTCATTTGGGAACCTGAGCAGCAACTATCATTAAAGAGTCTTCGCCATAGACTTTTTGAGGAACCAGTGGTTACCCTCCCTGAGGGATTTGAGGATTTTATGGTCTACTGTGATGCATCCATTTCGAGGTTGGGTGTTGTGTTGATACGGAGAGGACATGTGATTGCATATGCTTCAAGGAAACTGAAGCATCATGAAGCGAAGTATCCCACCCATGATTTGGAATTGGGGGCAGTGGTTTTCGATCTTAAGACTTGGCGCCACTACCATTATGGATTTTGATGTACCATCTATACGGACAATAAGATCCTGATATATCTTATGGATCAGCCTAATCGGAACATGAGGCAGAGGAGGTGGCTGGATGTAGTGAAGGATTATGACTGTGAGATTTTGTATTACCCAGGCAAGGCCAACATGGTGGCCGACACCTTATTTCGGAGAACAGTCAGTGCCCTGATTCAAGAGGTGTGTTTGATGATGATTATGATGACCCTAGTCTTGGAAACGGTCAAAGAATCACAGTCAGAGGCTGTAAAGGAAGAGAACCAGAAAAGTGAGCGGGTGATAGGCCAGGTTTCAGCCTTTGATATTGACTGTAGGAGACTTTTAACTCTTCATGGATGGTTTTGGGTACCGTATGCAGATGGGGCTCGACGGGTATTGATGGAGAAGGGCCATAAGTCAAGATTTTCCATTAATACGGGGTCTACCAAGATGTATCTTAACCTAAAGCATAGTTATTGGTGGCCATGTATGAAGAGGGATGTGAAGTGATTCTTGACCTACCGGAAGGTCAAGGCCAAGCACCAACGCCCTCACGAAAAGTTGCAGCCTTTGGAGGTTCCACTGTGGAAGTGGGAGCAGATAACGATGGATTTCATTACTAAGTTGCCCAAGACTGGAAAGGGTTTCAATGCTATCTAGGTTATAGTGGATCGTTTGATGAAAATTTCGGATTTCTTAGCCATAAGTGAGGGCTCTTCTGCGGAGAAGCTAGTTGAGATTTATGTCCGGGAGGTGATAGCTTGGCATGGGGTGCCGACTGATGGGTTTTGAGCACTATAACAATCCTATGGTGCACATACAACCCTAATGCTTTGGATCTAAGTTTTCCCAAGTTATACATGCAATTTTCTATTATCCAAAGCATGAACCCAAACTAGCATACACTTGTGAGATTTACAACATAAAACAAGTTAGATGAATACCTCTTTGTTGTAGCTTGTAGAACTTGGCCTTTCAAGAGCTTAGTACCTTAAATGTGATACCTCAAATAAGTCACAAACACCAAGAACAATGGAGGACTATAAGAGAGAGGATAGGAGGCACCAAAAATCGGCTAGGGTTTCTTCTTGGAAGTCTTGGCCGATTTAAAGAGTGTTAGGGGTTACATTTATAGTGTGGAATTCCTAGGGTTTCAACTTGTAAACCCTAATTCATTCACTTAGGCTTTTAATCCAATAACTCATTTGATAGCCCTTTGGACTAACTCTTCATGGACTCTCACATAGATTTAGTCCATCCCTAATCAACATGGATCATTAGCCCAAACTATATGTATCACTGAGTTACCTAATTAGTCCCCATTAATTTAATCAGTCTCTTTTGATCACTAAATTAATTCCAAATTAATTCATGATCAATACCAATTAAATAATATGATTTCTCAATTAATATATTATTCTTATAATATATTAATAAATCACAAATAACCTCTTTCTCAAATATCCATCCTATCAAATTGCTCTGGTGAAGGCAACCCAAAAGGACCATGCTATTATCGGGTCAAGTACATACCAATTATAGTTATGGGCTTAGACACATAATCCAACACCGACTTCTATTGTGTCAAATCAGTATGTTCATTTTACTTCTAGATTTTGGAAGAGGTTTCATGGAGAATTGGGCACCCGATTGCATTTCAGTACCGCCTATCATCTACAGAATGACTGGCAGATCGAACAGTATGCTACGTGCCTGCATGATTGATATTGGCGGGAGCTGGGACTCCTACCTTCCTTTGGTTGAGTTTTTTTTACAACAATAGTCATCATGCCATCATTGGCATGCCTCCTTTTGACCTTTTATATGGGAGGAGGTGTCAGACTCCTATTTGATGGGGCGAGGTCGGACAAAGGGTCATGGGGAGCACTAAGAGAGTGCACAAGACGATCAAGCTTATCCAGCAAGTTAGACAGAGATTACTAACGGCCCAGAGTCACCAGAAGAGTTATGCGGATTGGCGACGCTCTGAGCTAGAATTTCAAGTTTGATATTTGGTGCTTCTGAAGGTATCACCCTGGAAGGGTGTTATCCGTTTTAGGAAGAGGGGCAAGCTAGGCCCCATGTTTATTGGCCCTTTCAGAGTGTTTACCCAGGTGGGCAAGGTGGCTTATCCACTGGAGCTACATGAGGAGTTGAGTCAGATTCATGATACCTTCCATGTTTCCCAGTTGAGGAGGTGTATAGCTGATGAGATGACCTTGGTTCCTTTGGAGGACATTTAGGTGGATGGTCTCCTGAATTACATTGAGAGGCTGGTGGCGGTTCTGGATTGGAAAGTGAAAACGCTGAGAAACAAGGTAGTTAACTTGGTTAAAGTTCAATGGCAGCACCAGAGAGGCTCCGAGTAGACATGGGAGCCCAAGGAGGAGATGCGAGAGCATTACCCGGATCTGTTCGCAGAGGATGACTTCGAGGGCGAAGTCTGATTCTAGTGGGGGTGATTTGTAACACCCGTTGAAGGTATTTTCATTTCCATCCCTTGTAATTGTTTTATTTTGCATATCAAGTGCATATGCTGGGCATAATTGGGAAACGTTGGGCGTAAGTCAAAAAATTTGGGGCGGGTTAAAGTGTGAGTATGTTGGGCGTACATGTGCGTACTCGTGTTGTTTCTAAACCCTAATTTGTTGGGTTTGTCCACTATTTAAACACCATAAACCCTCTTGGACCTTCTCATGACCAGCCTTCATATCCCCCAAACCTTAAAATCGAACCCTAGTGTGTGAAGGAGAGTTTTGGAGCTTAGAAAGTGATTCTTGTGTGTTTGGTGTTAGAAGGAAGATCTTTCAAGTGAAGGTGGTGCATTCTAGTTTGTAGATCCAACAACTTCATCTTCTTGTGCAGCTTTTCAAAGTATAAAGTTCAAATCTTGGAGCTTGTTTTAATAGATCTTGTTATTCTTGCCTTTTTGGTCCTTTTTGGTCCCAAAGCTTGGATCTTTATGAGTATAGAGTACTCTAGAGCTATTAAGATGTCCTTTCAAACATTCTAAGGTGTCTTGAGTCATTAAAATGCTAGCTTGGTCATTTCCTTTCTTCCATGCAAGAGTTGTGAAGGTTTTTATGATGCAAAAGTTATGGGTTTTGAGGTTTATCGTCTCATAGCCACGCAAAGGCTTATAGTCAGAGACTTTATGGAGTAAGACGTTATTTAGGGGTCAAATCTGTGTTTGGATTGGATGTCTTAAGGATTAATACATTTTGCATGAATGTGGTAAGAACATCTTACGTACGATGAGCGTATGCCTAGCTACGCTCCGCGTTGCCAGATGTGAGCCCGTCCCCTCCCGCCTTGCGTTCTACACCCTGCATAGAGTGAGTACGCCGATCTTACTCGGTGGTCGTTGACTTCTGTTGACTTTCTTTGACTTTGACCCCTTGTGCCTTAGATGGTTTGTGAGGTGTTCTGTGGGGGCAAATCGGTCTTTTCTATAAGTGTGGTCTAGTCTTGATTTGGACTTATTAATGTGTGAGAAATACCTTAATTATTAATCAAGGTAAATCGGTGTGTTTATTTAGGCGGAGTCTAGTTTCGACAGTTCGGGTGTGAGTTATATTAGAGCCAGGTGAGTCTCCTCACTTATTCTTACCTGTGTGGTAGAATTACTATATATATATATATATATATATATATATATATATATATATATATGTATATATATATATATATATATATGTGTGTGTGTGTGTGTGTATGTGTGTGTGATGACCTGTTGGCTCTAAGTACTATTATTGTGTATGTGTTGTTTATATGTGTTGAGACTTTGGGTAGTCTCCAGGGTTGCAGATAACCCACCGGGCGTGCTGTTTGCCCACCGAGACGATTCTACCCCTAAGTTTGTGTTGGCCTTGGGGGGGTCGAATCGAGACAGTTAGGTTTTTCTACTTGGTGGGCGGTTGTGTTGTTTGGCGATCTAGTCATGTTACTGGATATTCCCAACTTATGACTCTATGACTCATATTAGCTTATTGTCCTTCAGATTTATCCTGGGAGCTCGCCCTGGGAGCTTGGGATTTATCATTTCTTTGGGTTTTTGACTAGTGTTTCTAGACTGGGGCTTTTTTCCAGTTTGCTTTGTTAGTGTGTCCCTTTTTGGCTAAGGTTTACTGATTATCTCTTTTGGGACTTTGTTCTAAGTGTTGGGCCCTAGGGAGTTGTACTCCGATCCTAGTCATCTAAGTCAGGCCGAGATCGTCACCTCGATGCATTTGGGACTTAGGTATTATTTTTTCAAGGGAAAGGTTATGAGCCTTTGAAGCCTTTATTCAGGTCAAGGTTAAGATTTGCGACCTTTTACAATTATGAGCCTTTGACGCCTATGGTTGCACTCTCACAACAGTTTCGCTCAAATGATGTGGATGATCAGTCCTTGTTACCATTTGGTAAATGTGCACAACCTATTTTGTAATCGTTATCAAGCTTGAGTATTAAAAAAGATTCTAATAGTTTTTTGATAGTCAACTTCATTTTCTTCATTGATAGTGTTTTGGAAACAACTACATTGTTTGGCGAGTAAGGAAAGAAAGATGACTACATCATAACATAAGCCAAGGACTAGCTCCTGGGCTGACTTTTTGGGGTGTGATTATCCATCCAGAGTTTGATCACATTACTCTTGCCCCAGGTGTGCCTTATATGGGCCTTTTTCCTTGCTCTAGGGTGGTGGTGCGAATTGCACGCACTCCAGGTCCAAGGGGTGATTCCCCGGTTCAAAACTTTTGGGACGCCAACTCCATATTGGTGTGTTTTGGTGTTCCTGTTCGCATGTTCCTTGGTGGCGCTTAGCTAGATCTGGGGGCGTGCGTGACTGGACTCATTCTTTTCCAGCGCCCTATCTTCTGCCTGGGAGCTTTCCACTCGTATACACCAAGTGTGGTAATTTTTGGCATTTCCCCTGTAGATGGTATGGTTGACTCTAACGGTCTCGTGTTTCCTGTTGAGCATGTACATGTTTGGACGTTGTTTCGCTTTGTTGATGGTTGCACTAAAGTTTGGTGCTCGCAACGACCTATTCACAATCCCAAATGGTGATATTGCCTTTGCTCCTCGTATCGGATTGAAGGGTATTCCATCGACGTTAGGCCTTGGGGCTTGGAAGTGGAACTAAGACGTTGTTGGTGATTTTCGAGCCTAGACGTTTCTTCGATCCTGATGGATGCTTACCTTTCGCCCGCATAATGAAATGGTCAAGCATGACCAAAGGGAAACTGACTCCTCCTGGGGTGACAGGGGGTGGCCCCTTGGTGTCGATACCCTCTTGACCGGGTGACCGATGGTTGTTGATCAGAGTCATGGTGTGTTGGATTTGAGGAGGAATGCGCATCTGGTATTCTGGGCATTTCTCAACGGCGATTTCGGGTATTTGATCTTTTCTTTGCATGTGATGGACCGGTGTGTTCCCGAGAAAGACATCCTTCTAGCAATGGTTCTGATGCCTCTTTGTTGCGAGTCACTTGCTTGGTTCTTTTCCACAGGAAGGTACCTTTCTTTTCCTAGCTGCACCTTCTCTATCACGAGTTGTGCAATTTTAGCGTTGCCTCTCTCGTCTCCTGGAGGGTCGCTTGGAAAGAGCCTACTTGAGAAGTAATTTTGTGAACACTGGAGTTGATGGGGGATTTTCATGGTATTGGTGATCTGTTCTGCATTGACGTCTCTTGCCCAGAGAGCTCCAGTCGGTACCTTCTCGATTTTGTGGTCGGAAGGTGCTAAGGGCAGCTTGTTCGGGATGTTGGTATCTGCGGATTTCTTTCGGGGAGCGTGCTCGACCTTGGGGTCCCCGCTGGATCATGTCAGTTCTTGCTCTTCATTTTGGTATCTTTGTCCCTTTTGATCTCTAGCCATGTGGGTGGTAGGTAGAGATTCACCAGGGGTTGGGGTGAGTTCTACTCCAACTTCTCGTGGCAGACAGAGGCTTGTTCTGAGTCCTTCTTTGTCTTTCATTTCGTTTTTCATGAGGAGTTTTTGACTCTTGCTCTAATTCGAAGAGATTTCTACTTGGTCATCCGAAGATTTCCCTTCCTTTCCTTCAAAATGATCTCGCCTGCACTTGGTGTCATCTACCTTCTCGTGGTACCGTGGAGTAGAACTGCCTCCCTCAGGTCAAGGTAATTGATGCGCTTTTGTTGTGGCTTTCCATGCTTTCTTGTTGCCATTTGGTTTGTGACTCCGCTATGGGAGATCAGTTCCTAGGGGGTGCTTGCACCTAATGGCCTTACAACTTCAGGCCTTGTTGTCTAGCTTTCCTCGCCTACTCCCCCCCCCTTTTTGTTCATTGATTGGGATTCACGCTAGCCCTAGGGCAACGAGGTCTTGAAGGTAATGGCATGTGCACGAGCTAATGGCAACGATAATGGCTGACCATTGCTCGTGCTAAATTTCAATGTGTCATGGATCGTCGATGGTATGACTCGTAATTGGAAAGCGTCGGCCCCCCGAGCAGGATGTCGTGGTCTACCGGGGAGCATACTACTGAAAACTTTATCGCACACGTGACCCTGTCTCTCCCGTCATGACTAGTTATAGTAAGAGTGTGATGTATCTCTCCTAGCGTCCATAAATTGTGTCCTGTAAACCTTGTGAGGGGACCGGAGTTTGGTAGCGTTAAGCTTTCCTTCCAGGAGGTCGTTAATTGTTGGAAATAATGCTCGTAAAGGATGTCGGTACCACTGCCGTTGTCTACGTAGACACGGAGAATTTGAGTCTGACGTATGCAGGCAGTTATCTGTAATGGATCCCTGGGGTTCCATCCCGACATCCTTGGATCTTCTGACGAGAAACTAATGTTGAGGATGTTTGTAGGGAGTAGCTCAATGTCGCCATCTGTTTTGCAACACTCTGTTCTCTTACGGGGCCTTGTGATGGTAAAAATATCCTCCTTAACTTGGCGTTTTCCAGTATCTTTCCGATCTCGGGTGTTCCTCTGGTCGGCGTCAAACTTGGACCTCAAATCCTTTGCAATTGTCGTGAGGTTGCCTGTCAGATGTTGCTCCTCCATTTCCTTCCTCAGAGCGGTGTACTCGCCAATATCATGGGTTTTGCTCTTGTGGTATTCACAATATTTCCCTTTCTCTTTGTCCACCTTTGGAGGTGTTTTCTCTACTACATGCACTTCGGATCAGTGGCTCTAGGGCTCGTCTTTACCAAATGGGTGAAACCTACGAGATGGGTGTATTGAGTGCCGGTTGTGCTTTCATGGCTTCTGTCCTGGTTTCTTTAACAGTTATCCTGATGGTTAGGGGTTGCGTTGGAGTTTGCTTCTTCTTGCTTGATGTACGCATTTGTGACGAGCTTTAAGTTGGCTTCCTTTCTTTCCACACCCTCGATCTATCGGAGGTATTTCTCAACTCTATATTTGAGCTTGTCTCTCGACTGAGGTACCGTCCCCTACATCTTCTTTGACAAAGGGTCGGGGAGTAGACCTTCGGCGAAGGCACCAGTTACAAGGAACTTTTCATGCCCTGGGACGTTGAGTGTCGCCAGCGTGAATCTATTATAATATGCCCGTATTGACTCTCCTTCTTTTTGATTGCATGCGATTATGGAGTTTGCATCTCCCTTCCCCTTCCTCAGTTGCATGAAATTCTTGAGGAAAAGGTATCGTAGTTGTCCAAACTCGAGATGCTTCCCGGTCGCAGCGCCTTGAACCATTTTTCGGCGTTTCCAGATAACGTAACATGGAAATATGTACAAATGAACCGATTGTCCATCCTTAGTGATGTCATCGTCTACTCATAGGTGTCAATGTGCTCGTCGGGGCTAGTTTTCTGTCATACTTGGGGATATTTGGTATCATCACCGAGTGTGGGATCTCATACTACAAGAGCTCTTGGCAAAAGCCAGAACTGGTGCTTCTCACTAGATTTTCTATGCGAGAGTATGGAAAACCTCCGTACATCGTAAACTGTTGAGCGTAATACGGGTTCCCATATGCTTGATTATACATTGCTGCTTGCGAGATGTATGGTTGCTGTTGGGAAATCGATTGCATGCTTTTGGCTGCTGGAGCATGTTAATAATTGACCCCTGAGTCTATTTAGTGAAGGTGCTGAGCTGTTGCGCAGATGACAAGTGAGGGACAGAATCTTGCGATGGTGGTGTCTGGTGGTTGGATCTGTATGCTGCTGGGGTTGAACATTGTAAGTTGTTGAGCGAAAAGCAGGATATGCAAAATTCTTGCTATTGGAGAGAAATGATAGCTTGAAATTGGGTATTGTGTGGAGGAAAGTATGTCCTTGGGGACCAAGTGTTCGTCCCTGGCTGTTGCGGTTGCATTTGTGGCTAAAAAACCACCGAATGCAACTGTTGAGTCGACATCTTTGACTGTTAGGTCAATGTGTGCGACTATTGAGTCGCTGTCAACTGAGGCACTGCAGTCATGGTTATAACTGGCTGCTCTGTTGTAACGGGCAACGGTTGCTATAGGATGGCAATTGCTGCCGATGTGGTTCCTGTTATTGGACCTCACGTCTGTGTTGCTGTCACATTGGTGGAGGCTTGTCTATCTGAGGCAGATGGCTATGTGCCATCGAGCGACGCCATTGATCATAGTGGGATTGTTTCTCCCCTGCTAGACGTTGCAGGTGCCTTTCTTGTCACTGCCGCCGTCTAGGGTCGTTTTATGGTTTTGTAACTCTGAGTACACTCTCGGATGGTGCCGAATGTTGTGATATGTCTCCGAGCTTAACACTACTTCTGGTGGTTTTCGTCTGAGTTAAGCATGAGAATCACAACAAAGAAACAGTCGATGTTAGTCGTCGTATGGGTGGGGGTCCTGGAACGAGACTCTGACGGTCTTGTCAGTAATGGGATGAAAGAATTAAGGTTTTACTTGAGATAGAGAAAGAGGCGATCCTTTGTTTTGGAGAAGAAGGATCTCTTTTATACATGTCGTCGTAGGAGCATGTCCCCGACAGTACCTTTTGTCTAGTCTGGACCGTCAGGACGTGCATGCGTCATATTGGAGGATCGTGCACTACTAGCGGTTGTCTGCTATTGGTGTAGAACCACCGAAGAGCAGCGCTCTAAGCGCTACACTTGTCGCACTGGGGAGTGGTTGGTACTGTTTTGGCTTGTTGTAGACTGGAGCGTCTTGTTATGAGTTGGACGTTGGCATTAGAACGTCGGGACGGACCTAAGCTCGAGGCCGCGAGGGCGAGTGCCCGATCCTAGCACTTGCATTGGGTAGTGACCGTTAGCTAGGTTATCCTTTAGATAATTGTCACGTTATCTTTTGCGTATTCCTAGACGGATACGTTAATAGTCACATAAACAAAAAGCGCATATCCAACTCCAAAAAGAGTGGACTTTTAGGGGCAAATGAAATGACTAATTTGATATATGTGTATATTGTTTTTGTGGTAAGATGACAAAGTCCCCTTTCTCTGTTTCGAGTGAAAGGGAAAGTGTTTTTCTAGGCATCATACATACTGATGTGCGTGGTCTTTTCAAAACCATGTCTAGATATGGTGAAAGATATACATGACGACTTCAATTAATTTTGTTATGTTTATTTGATGAAAAATATACATGAAGCATTGAAAAAGTTCAATTGTTTCAAAGTGAATTTGAGAATCAACTCGAAAAGACAATTAATATCCTTCATTCGGATACAGGAGGTGAGTATTTGAGCTAGGAGTGATAAAAACGAAAGGATTGCACACACAAGGTTTGAAAAGTAAAACCTTGAATTAAACAACGACAATGGCAGGTAATAAGTATTCCAGTCAAGTTTGGATGAACCAGTCAAGCCTAAAGATGATAACTCGACAAAGTGCTCAAGATATTTAGAGATAAAGTAAGAACAACAAATAACAAGAATAATGTAAGAGAGAATGAATGACTAAATGATTCTTGTATTAATAAATGTGAACTTCCAACTATTGTAATCGATTAAGGTTCACACTCGTTACATAGCACAAGGATGACATTAGAAAAATACAAAAGGTGCATGGACTAAACATCAACAGCTTGACACATCCGATGTTGTTGATCTTTTCGGGTGTACTATACAAAGAGAAAACTAACTAAAAGACAAAAAGTATTAGTCCACTAACACCTGTAATTCTACTACATAGAAATAAGAATGACTATAGACACTTATTAATCTCAGATCACTTCAGTCCAACATCTTCATCGGAAACTACAGTTATCTTGGGTATTTGAACTTCAGATTGCCAAGGGATCACTTGATTTGAACTAACAATCTCCCCCTAAGTGATCTTGGCAATAACTGAGCTTTTACTCATAATCTCCAAAGATGAACATGTAACATCCCAAAAATTATAAGGTAAAATTTTTGTTTTCAAATCAACCATAAACACCATTTTATCATTTTAATAATTTAAAAGTACATCACAGTAAAATACTTATCAAAGTACAATTCCTAAAATCATAAAGTGCGGAAACATGGGTGGTAGCGCTGCGATCAAGACGGGCCCTTCCCTTGCGAACCGGGAGTACCTGCAAAACATTTTAAACATAAACCATAAGCACGAAGCTTAGTGAGTTCCCCAAAATACCGCATACCATACATATCTACTCGCTCAAGGCTGTTCCGGTTCTATTTCACCCCGGGTCTATTTCACCTCCGAGTCTATTTCAACTCATGTGTCGGCCTAAGGCCGTGCCAGATCCATTTCACCCCCGAGTCTATTTCAACTCATGTGTCAGCACAAGGCTATATCGGGTCTATTTTACACTACAAGCATATAGAAAACAAGCACACATGCATATAACACATACAACAGGAGTCACAAAGACTACAAGCACAAAACATATTCTAGCGCCCTATAGTATAATCAGGTAGTCTGGGCAGCTTCGCAACCAATGCCCCTTCTCTTGGCAATAGAAACATATGGACTCTTTTGGAATGGTACACAGGACAATCTCGGACTTAGCCCCTTCTCTTTCCCTTGGAAAGAGAAATCTTTTCTGGACTTCCAATGTTTCCATTGTCAATATCTATGGAAGTTTCGAGAGTAGATCTTCCAATCAAATTTGCTTTTCCAGTGCGCCAATTCGTTGCTGATTCAGCAGCAACAAGCAAATAGGTAAGATCAATAAGGGACATGTCGTGGTTTGTCACATAGTAGTCCTTAATGAACTCACTATATGACTCGGGAAGTGATTGAATAACCCAGTCAACCGCCAACTTCCTCGAGACTTTGACACCCAACTCTCCCAGCTTGTCAATATGTAACTTCATCTCCAAGACGAGAGCACATACAAAATTTCCTTCCTGCCAATAGGGCTTTCAGTGACCTTGAACTTGTGGGTTAGGGAGAATTATTATAGGAGGTGGAGGAAGTGAAGTATGACTTCCACGATCCAACCGCGGGACATCATCTTCAACAGGAAAGCTTGTTCCAAAGGATTTAGGAAGACAATAGTTGTCTAAACTAGACATCTACAATGGGAGAAATTCAAGTTAGTTGATTTAAGTCCTTAATATAACACCCAAATGAAATATTAAGGCTAGGACCCAACACAATATTTTACAATTTGGAAAGGGATGCCGTAATCCAAACTGAAAAATATTTGATGGTAGGTAAATGACGATTTACCAATTTCCACCACGAAAAACGAAAAAAAAGAGTTTTAGGTTTTAAGTGAATTGAAACTCCTAGATCCTTTTAGATTCATTGAACAAATTAACGGCATGTTTAAATCTCGATTGTGCCCTTCAAGTTTGTGACTGGGATGTCGAGGATCCCAAACAAGGTGTGAATAACCATGCAAATTATCTTGGTACACCCAATGTTACAACCACCTAATCAATGTGCCGGTTAACCACACACGCTCTATTGATCTATGATTAACATCAAGCTACCCTTTGCCACACATTGTCAGTCCCAGACTAGTGTGCCGGTTAACCACACATGCTCCACTAACGACTTAACTAGGCGCAAAGTGCAATTTCATGGGTTAGCACCATATTCACATTTTCCTAAGTAACTAAGATTGGGAATTTATAAGTGTTTAGTTACTTTATATTTATCATTATACTTGTAATGAAGAGAGAATTAGAGTCCTATCCTACCCATTCGGCTAACGACCCTCAACCAGTCAAGGAAGCGGTGGGTGAGAGTGGACACCAATTAAACAGCCATTTTATAGGCAATAACCTTATACCCCCTTATAGACCGGCTTCGTGAATGAGGCCTACTAACGGTAAGACTGACTTTGTTCTTATACATATATATAAATATTAAACCTATAATATTATAATAGTATAAGGGTAGAAAATTTAAACTTTAAAATGCTAGGGTTTGGAATTAAATGTTTCAAAAGTTAGACTTTTACATTTACAAATTCCAAAACTTGAGGGCAAGTTTTGTAACTTTCAAAACTTTTTGTAATCCATGACTTATGAGTTTAATATAGGTTTTAATGAAAAGACTCTTCAAAATCCATAACTTGAGGACAAGTTACGGTGTTCATAAAACTATTTATAGGAAAAGACATCAAGTTTATAACCTATGAGTTTAATGAATCTTTTAAAGAAAATTTTTTCACATTCCATAACTTGAGGACAAGTTATGGAGTACATCAAAGGCCATTAAGATCATCAATTAAACTAACAAGCATGTCAAATAATGTTCATGATCTAGATTAAACTCATAAGAACAAGACAATTCATATCAAACAAATTTCATGTAATTAGCCTAACCATATAAACTAATACAAAACATGAAACTTTGACAATTATCTTATCAATTGGATAAGCATGATCATTACCACATCAAAAACAGGTTTATAAGTTCAAAAACAGTTTAGGGTAATTATCCTAGTCCAATTCCAGCAAAAACCTCGAAAAACTGCATTCCGGGGCACCAACTCGTCGAGTGTATGAACCAACTCGGCGAGTTGGATGAATTTGTGCTTGGACTCGGCGAGTCCCCCGGTGGACTCAGCGAGTCCACTTCCAGAACTACATAAAATCGGTTTTAAAGCATTTCCAAGAAAGTAGCATCAAGTATAATTGAAAACAACCCTAGGCTCTGATACCACTGTTGGGTTTTGAGCATTCTAACACTCCTATGGTGTACATGCAACCCTATATACCTTGGATAAATGTTTTCTCTATTATACATGCAAATATCAATTTTCCAAGGTATCATCCGAACTAGCATATTATGGAGTGTATACAATATGAAATATAGTTGAATGACATACCTTTTGTTGTAGCTTGATTCCTTGTACCTTTAAGGAGCTTAGTGCCCCAAGTGTTGCACCTCAAATGGTTCACACAACACCACCAACAATTGGAATAACTTGAGAGAAGATCATTTACACTAAAAAATCGGCTAGCCCTCATGTGTCTATCACTAGTCACTCCTAAGTGCCAATTTCATGAGCTATGAGGCTTCTTATATAGTGTGCACATTAGGGTTACACCATGTAACTCATGACTTTCCATATTCCTCATGATCCATGGGTTTCAACCTCCATGGAGTATCCATGGGTCACCACATGGGTGTAGCCCAACATAAAGAACTATGGATCACAAGCCCACTTTATAAGAATGAATGATTTACCAAATCAATCCCCATTTATTTAATTAGTCTCTTTTGATCACAAAATTAATTCCAAACTAATTCTTGATTAATACTAATTAAATAATATTAATATATTAGAACTTATAATATATTAATAAATCGTAAATATCCTCTTCTCACAAAATTCTATCCAAATTGTTCCGATGCCATGCAACCCAAATGGACCATGCTACTCTCGGGTCAAGTACATACCAATAATAGTTATGGGCTTAGACACCTAATCTAACAAATACATAGCTTCAAATGGTTTTATTTTAATAATAGAACTACACTACAATACTTTTCTAGCACTATGAACTTACATTTTAGAAAGGACCTTTAATGCTAATTCAATGATTCCTTAGTTTATACGTTAGGGTTATATATAGATAATATCCGATATGCAGTAGAATGTGTGAAGTCCTCTTTACTTCCTGTTCCTTGTTTGGTTGTAGGCTTAGAGAAGAATCACACAGTCTACTATCCATTCTATCTTGGCTACATATGACTTCTATACACTAAGTAATCATAGGGGAAACAGGTATGGGTCAAGTCACTATATACAAGAACAGTACACTATTTTCTAACATATAAAATATATTTCTGGGGAAGACATATATCTATATAGTTTTATTAAATAATAAAACTACAAGTATACTATTTCAGAGTACGTTAATATGCATACATTTTGGTCTTAAGGCCTAAATACTACATGTCATTTTACTAAGAAAATATTGGATTTTCTGAAAGAACACACTCACATTTCCAAAAGGACCTATACTGTTAACTCTATAATTACCTAGTGAATACGTTAGGGTTATATACAGTAAAGATCCGATAGGCAGTGGAATGTGTGCTTTCTGCCTCAATTCCTGTTCCTTGTTTGGTTGTGGGCTTAGGGCAGAATCACACAATCGACTGTTTGTTCGATCTGGATTATATATGATTTGTATGCACTAAGTAGTCGTAGAAGGAACTAGTATGGGTCATATTACTTACATTTCATCACATCAGAAAATATAGGATTTTCTGGAGGAACACACTAAGGTTTTCAAGGAGAAAAGTACATACTTTCTAAATCAAATGCTTATGAATTCACCAACTTAAATGTTGATACACGTTCAAAATCACTTGTATTCTCAGGAAACTAGTAGACAGGTACATGCACAGGTTTCGAGAAGGCGGAGCATAATAGCTTCAAGTCTTTGTTTTGTTATTTATTTTTGGAGTCAATCATATGTGATTCGAATACTATGTAAACACTATATTATTAATACAATGGTTTGTGTTGCTTTTATTACTATTATACAATTGTTGTGATACTGTACATGACGTCCTCCGCCCCCGAACGTTTCCGCCTTCTTGATTTGGGGGTGTGAGAGATTGGTATCATAGAATTGTTTATAGTGAACTAAGTATATCAACCCATAAAAGGTATACAACTATAAACACAATGGGATAAAAACACTCTCACCAAGAGTTAAACTTTTAAAATATATTAATATTTTTATAAAAGTATACATACATATATACATACATACATACATACATACATACATACATACATACATACATACATATATACATACATATATACTAGAACAGTATCACAAGAAGAACAATACAAAAGTATTTAGATGTTGGACACTGCAGTCAAACCTAGACAGTTATGTAATCATATCTGGAATAAATATAGCCTGATCAACTATATTTATTTGAGATACGACCAACATGTGTTTGGGAGTGAGGGTGGTGTTGCAACAAGTCTAAAACTTACCAACTCTACATACAAAGGAGCACTAGAACCAAACATAAAGTTTAAAATACTATAGGAGTATTTTATGATACTATACAATAACAACAAGTCTAAAAACTTATCAACTTCGTATACCAACAAGCTCTAGAATCAAACATACAATTAAAATACTATAGGAGTATTTTAGGCACTATAAATAACTTATGTGGAAACTAAAAGACCCTTACTGATAGGCCTATAATTGCGGAGTGTATACTCCCATGGTTGTGTATAATGGAGATTTTATAGACTTAGAATTTTGATCTTCGCTCTACTACCTATTCCTTGTTTGGTTGTGGTTTTAGAGTAGGATCATATATTCAAAGGTCTATTCGACCTTAGTTATATACAACTTGTATACACTGCATAATTATAGGAGGACCCGGTAAGGATCACCCCATAAAAATTTCAATAGAAATGTTTTTATTAATCTCATAGGTTCTTTAGACACCCTTATTCTCGCATAAATGACATATCTCAACATCACAACCCCACTACAACAGCCAACAGAGGAGTTGAGGAGGAATCAGAAGGGGTTCACAAGGAGGATTCCGAGAAGGGATTTAACGAAGAGAAAGGCGTTGGAGAGTTCGTTAGTGAACCCTACCCTATCAGGAGCAAACTAGAGAGCACCTTATGCTTCACACTAATAATTAATAAACTAACATAACCTAGTGAGTTAGTGTCTGCACTACCTACACTATGTGTTAGGCTTATCGCCTCTTTGGTAGCAACAAATACTAGTAAATCAAGTCAAGGAAAATTCATTTATAAGGTGGTCACTATAAAAAAATTCAGAAGTTTATTTTATATAGACCTCTGTTATGAATTGTTTACCAAACACTATAAAAGTCGGAACAAGATACATACAAAACTAAGATAACCTAGTTCAAATGACACTCGACTTATAACCACTAATCAAGACTTACCACCATTTCATCTTGGAAACCTAATAAAAGAAAGATGCCGCCTCGTAGATATAACAGACGTAACAACAATACGTAAACAAATCCACCACCGTCGCCACCACCACAGTACGATCCTGCTGTCTTTCAGGCTGCCATAATAGCCACAGTTACAGCCGCAATGAATCATATCCACGCAAGTGGTACCAGTAGGATGGTTAGTGGTGCTAACAATTCGAACCACAGAGAAAGCCACGGACACCCAAGGGAGTGTTCATACAAAGACTTCATGAACTGCAAACCTAAATACTTTAATGGAAGCGGGGGAGTCATTACTTTAATGCAATGGTTCGAGAAAACGGAGTCAATTTTTGAAATATGTGTTGGGTTTTGTATACTACAACATCCTATGGTGCACATACAACCCTAAAAGCTTTGGATCTATGTTTTCTCTAATTATACATGCAATAATGTTTCCAAAGCTTTAAGCCTACAACTAGCATACAATATGACAATTTGAACAATTCAACTAGTTAGATGACTTACCTCTTATTAGGACTTGTAATTCTTGGCCTTTGAAAGCTTTAGCACCTCAAGTGTGATGCCTCTAATGTGTTACAAACACCATATGCAAGAGGAGGCTTGAGAAAATAAGTTATCTTGCACAAAATCGTTTCTCACTCACTAAGAATGCATTAGGCCGCGATTTTGGCTCTAGAGGGGTCTTTATATAGTGTTGCAAAGGTTAGGGTTTCATCCATGAAACCCTAAAGTGTCACACCCCAAAACCGGAACGGCGGAAACGTTCGGGGGTGGAGGACGTCATGTTCAGTATCACAACAATGCAAAGTAGTAAACAAGCAACAACATCATCCATTGCATTAATAATATAATTTCATACAAGTGTGTTCTGTCAAGTTATATAGACACCAAAAATAATATACATCAAAATAAAGATGAGTCTTGAACGAGCTCCATCTTCTCAGAACCCGGCACCGGTACCTGTCTACTGGTGACCTGAGAATACATGTTATTTTGAAAGATTTTATCAGCTTTAAAGCTGGTGAGATCATAAGTATATTAGTGTCTGTATTTGTATGAAAGCATTTGTAAGATGTTTTTAATGTATAAGTTTGGTAAAAGTTTGTATTTGTTTGAACTCTCCAACAAAACCCTATGTTTCCTACTAAAAGTAGCCTTCTACCAAGGCATCTAGTGTCTGTGTGTGTGTCTCTTGTAAGAATGTGTATTTTCCCAAATCTGACTATCATTAACCAAAAATATAGTTCTTACATTATTGATTATTGTGTGAATATCACAAAGTAAATGTAAAAGGGAAAATGAAATAGTACTGTAGTGTTGTATGAAGTAACTACTGCTGTACTAACTACTTTAAACTAATTGTTATTTAAAGTACCATGTGATCGGCCTGTATCCTGCTACCGACTCTATAGTAAAACGACAATGTAAGACGTCGTAAGAAATGATGTTTGGCACCTATAGACTTGCAAGTCCCACTGTAGCGAGCAGCAAGGTGTAGGATAGTCAATCCAGTATAGATCTATACACAAACTCATACGCTCCCCAATTAAGGAGATTCTGGATACAAAACGGGTCATGACAGGTAGTGCCATGTCCCCTGTTAAGTGGCTCACATAACTGTATGTAATGTATATGTATATGTATATGTATGTGCTAGCTGTATTGTGTGTTCTTTCTCTGTCTAGCTTGTATGTTTTGTTTCTCATCACTGTGTATTATGTTTGTTTCTCATCACTATGTATTATGTTTGTTTCTCATCACTATGTATTATGTTTGTTTCTCATCACTATGTATTATGTTTGTTTCTCATCACTATGTATTATGTTTGTTTCTCATCACTATGTATTACTCATGAATGAACTGACTCGTTGTATGTTTCATTGTTCTAGTAATAGTATCTTCCTAAACTATACCTATTATAGATTACTAGTAATGTTGTTTGTGTATATGAACATGTTTGTATACCTTTGCTACCCAAAGGCATTGAACTGAATGAAAGAAGTAACCTTTTATATCTACACACATATACGTGATATATAACTAGGATTCAAACGACCTTCGGACAAATAACCTGAATGCCCTAAGTCCACAACCAAACAAGGAACATGAAGTAAGGTGAGCTATCAGTCCTAAGTCCTTTGAATCCTACTTATATAACTATATCTATATAGATACACAGAATATAAGTTAAAAGAGTTTAATAAAAGTATTTGTTATGTAAAAGAGTTTGTAAAAGAGTTTGAAGTAAAATAGTTTGGTAACACATTTTGAAAAGTAAGAAATCCACTTGTTTGGTAGTTATTAATCACATGTGATTGATATAATAACTATAATAATTCAACTTGTATCCCCCCCATAAAAGCATTTAAAAACATTTAAAAGGTTAATTAAGGGGTATGAACTCACCTGTACTGAGTGGTTTGGATGAACGGAATGTATAGGATGCTAGGTGTCAAGTGAAGACTTGTACACACACGATGATCCTAGTTAACATATAATATCACATATATGTATCTAATTAGTCTTTAAACAACTAATTAACAAAGTTAAGACATCATAGGACATGTAAAACACTTTATTTAAGTGTTATAAGTCCTAAGGATTGCATCTAAGTGTTGCATGGCATGACATTGGAGTTTATGGCCCTAGAACCACTCCTTATGGAGTTTACGGCCTAAGGTCACTTCCCCCATGTGTTTACGGCCGTAAACTCATGGTACTAAGTGCCATTTGGTGATTTAAGATCTTATAATTCAAGATTGATAATCCAATGATCAAGTTCAAGGCTTAGGAAAGCATTAGGGGCACAATAATACTACCTTGTAGAGTTTACGGCCTAAGGACCATATCCTTATGTGTTTACGGCTGTAAACTCTTATGGGGAGTTGTTTTGATTGTTGTTTAAGGTCTTAAACACTTCTAGGAAGGATCAAGGTTGGCATCCAAGGCTTAGGAAGGAACTAGGGTCCATTTAGCCACCTTTAGAGGGGTTTACGGCCCAAGAACATCCTTTACTGTAAATTCCTTTGTTCTTATGATTCTCGGTCATTTTCAAGTGTTATTAAGATCATACTAAGCACACAAGAAGCTAGGGCAAGTGTACTTACAAGATAGAAGCTCGATTGGGTGTTTAAGGTCCAAGAACACTAGTGTGTGTTCTTGGTGTTTTGAAGATCTAAGTGAAAATCAACAATGAATGGATGAAATGATGTATAAATACTAGGTGATAGGTTATAACAACAAATCAAGTCAAGTGAAACTTACGTTTTCGGAAGATCGGGTGAAGAACGGGATGCTACTTGAGAGAGAATGGTAAGTGTTCTTGAGGGTGGAAGTGAGAAATGAGGGATTTGGGGAGTAAACTCATGCCTAAGGCATGAGTTCACGGCCATGATGGAGTTCACGGCCCAAACTACCTTTGTTTGGTCGTGAACACCTAATTAAGGTGTTGGTTGCTCCATTGCTATCCCGATATTCTAGAATTCACTTCTTTTTATCCGTTCAATTCATGAATAATTATTATAAATACTCAAACGGACTTTAAACCGGCTAAAAATTAGCAGAAAAGTATTTAACTTTTAATTTCAGTTCTGGACTGTAGGGTTTGTACTAATGAAAATTTCGGGTTGGCACATAAAGCTCCATGACCTTCCATATCCCTTAGGCTCCATGGGTTAAAGCTCCATGGACTATCTATGAACCATTTATCCCATCCTAATGGATCATTGGCCACACTACAAGAATGATTGATTTACATAATCAACCCCTTATATTTAATTAGTCTCTTTTGATCACTAAATTAATTCCAAGTTAATTCTTGACCAATATTAATTAAATAATATGATTTCTCAATTAATATATTATACTTATAATATATTAATAAGTCACCAATAAACTTATTCTCAAAAGTCAATCGTATCAAATTGCACTGGTGAAGGCAACCCAAAAGGACCATGCTAATATCGGCTCAAGTACATACCAGTTATAGTTATGGGCTTAGACACCAAATCCAACAGTCTCCCACTTGGATAACTCTAATAACTATAACTGCAAGTACGACTTCAAGAACCGATTAGCAATCGTAAGCTTTCAAACGCCGCTGTCGAACTCTGACCTAGTTAGTGACTGTCCTTAGATAAGTGATCATATATTCCTCTGTTCTTTAAGATATCAACGGATAAATACATGGAACATAGTCATACTTGTTGTCCTGCAGTTTGTTTCCCGATTTCCAATTAGTTTGACATAGAACATAATTGAACACATCAATTTAATTCTGACTAGGCCCGACACATAGGTCAAAACAAATCATCGAGGGGCCCAGATATCGCTTTTAATCCATTTGGGATAAAAGGAACAAATAAACTTCGACATTATATGCTTGTACTAAATATTCATCAAATCATGCTCAACGACACGTTTTATAACATCAAGTTACTGATGTTTTTTTGTGCCATCAATGCACAACCAAGTCGTAGGCAACAACTCATATATCTTGGTTTGAAGATTATATGATATTATCATCTCACAATCACTCGTGATAGATTCCATGAAGTGATTCAGGTAAGTGCGGGTTGATCCAATGCTTAAATCTTATTTCACAAGCACCCACGAATGGTGTAGCAGACTTTTGCTATGTCTAACACCTTAGACATCTACAAGCCAACTCATGACAGTCTTGCTTCATACCTACTTCCAAAGTATGATCGAATGTGGGTAATTTGAACAATCTTATTATTCGGAAATTCAAAACATGCAAAGTGAAACACAAGAATAATACTTAATCCCATATGGCCCCAAAAGTTTTGAGTGTAAATAAAACACCTTTTATTTAATCGCCATATTGATTACTCATTTTTCATTGTACAATGTTTCGAATTATCAACTTTATACTTGAATTAAAAAAATAGTTATCCCATGCTCCAAGCATGCACACTATGTTTATATATGGTCCTTTCTTTGTGAAATGGATCAATTGAAAACATTTCAATGATGCTCATTTCACAATTCCAAATCCCCATAGTAAGTGTAAGAATACCAAATTCTTGCCTTTTACTATAGTCTGTTTGATCCAAAACTTAAATGCAATAATCCTTTCGTAATGTCAATGCACAAAGTCACAAAACTATGCCAGTAACTTTACAAAGTATTCCCTTTGGACATTGGTTATTGAACCAATTCCATGGAAGCGAAGTCTCATATTCAAAGTACATTCCTTTGAACATCCTTCTTGCATTAAGGTTTCAAATCTTACACATATTTTACGATTAACTTCCACTTATGGAACATTTCCATAATTCCATATGAATAGAACTTCTGAATAAGAGTTACCTCTTCTCAGAACCTGTCAATATGGACCTTCCAAAACTTATACTTCCAACTGTCCATAAGTAACCAATCTTTGGTAAACCTTAGATTGTCCTCAACAATTGCTTAACCATTTTAGTCATATCTCGTTCTAGTCCCTTTTCCCTCTTAATGCCCTAGGCATTTGGAAAATTTTGAACAGATTTATATTATACCATATGTAATCGATCCTATATCTGAAGCATATTCGATACGATTCATAATGTCTCACATAAAGACATGATACTTGACCAATCTTTTGCTATAATGTTTCTATTTGCCATGTTCTCACAATTCGAACTATGAAGAGGGATGCCGTAATCATAATCGAATTTGAGAACGCAATTAACATTTCCATACATAGAATTTCCTTATGTTGAACCATTCCAACATAACATTCATATATATACTTGACTAAATTTGAATAAAATCTCAATCTAAGCTTTTAAAATTGGAATGAAGTATAATTTCCTCTCCTTTAATAATAGGAAAACAACTTTTCAAACCCTGCATCTTTGCAAATTGAAACTTTTGTTTTTCTATAACTAACATTGCTAACTTGCAACACTTACCATAATAATCATGCTCCCACTAACATGATAATTATATCTTTACCATCATAACGCTTATGCTCCCACAAGCTTTGACATGTACCCAGAAATCAGCTGGACTTCTAGAAATCAATGCTTATTGACTTTCTTACCAAAGTTCAGATTTCTGATACTCGGTGCTTCAATAAGTCTATATCAGACTTCTCAAGCCCATACACCTTTTAGATTAAATAGCACAAGTGTGTGTTTGAACTTTTCAGAACTTAACCTAATAAGTCCCGAATGTTCAAACCTTTTGGCATTTCTCACAATTCGAACTATGAAAAGGGATGCCGTAATCATAAACGAATTTGAGAATGCAACTATCACAACTGCTAAACGGAAGTAAATGGAAGTAATTTGTGTAAACGGAAGTAAGAGGGTTGGCCCTCTATTTATAGGTCAAAATTTGAGGTTCACGACGTGAACCATGCTTGTTCACGTCGTGAGTTTGATCCCGGTCATCCCCTAGGATTTCCGTGTGTCTTCTAGGCTTGAGAGGTGTCGTTCAAGTAGTTCACTTCGTGAACCATGCTTGTTCACGTCGTGAACGCACTCAGGTCTCGAAGTTTGTGCTCCGAACTTCAAAAATCCATATCTTTCGCATACGAGCTCCGTTTTTGACATTCTTAATATCCACGCGTATGTGAAATTATGCTCTACAACTTTCGTTTAGACTCCGTCGGCTAATTTTGACTTTATTTTTAATATTATATTTTTAACGGGTCGAGACAAGAAAAGTCCGTTAAAAATTCATAACTTCTTCATCCGACGTCCGTTTTCGTCTGTCTTTTTACCGTTGTACTACTATTGACGAGACCTTCGATTCTCATTTAGGTTGTCTCGGCTAAAACTCAATCGATTTTATTTCGAGTTTTTAGCTGTATACTGCTATATCGAAACTTAGAAAAATCATAACTTCCTTATACGAAGTCAGATTTGGACGTTCTTTTTATTAAAATTCTCGGTTTAATGAATACTACGACTTTCAATTAGATCACTAAGGCTAAAAAGTAGTTTCTCAAAAACTCACTTTTTACGTCATAAGGTGTCGTGCCGGTTCTGTCGCGAAACTTCGGTAAGTCATAACTTCTTCGTTATAACTCGGATTTCGATGAGGTTTTCGTCAAAATGTTTATAACGAAATTATCTACAACTTTTAATAACATTATTTTCATTTATTTCCAACTTTATATTTTCGTTAATTTCAATAGTTGGCTTTTGACTGGAATCTCATAAGACTTCCAATATTTTCCGAGTGATTCTAATTATAGTTTTACTTCAATTTTTCGTAAAAACTATCTATTAGAACTCAACGTTCAAAGCCATATTATATTAAATAATATTCATTTTTAAACTAACAAAACACGATAACTGAACGTGTATGTTACATTGGTAGTACAAGCACCTACCATGTCTTCCAAGTTGTCTAGAATCTCACCCTTACAGTTCAATGTATCTTCCATTGATTAAAGTGCTTTGCCTTGTGCAAACAAATGAGAACTCATAGAACTCTCCTGCATATTCAACTTTGATTGGAATGGGAACAAAAACAACAATATGCCAACACGATAGGTTATAAACCTCAAGTCGTGTGCTAGTGTTAACTAACAGTTTTATTCTTGATTTGTACTTGAAATTATTAAAAAATCTTAACACTCCCACTGACCTCTTGACATATAAGAGTCACTTTGTCAAGGAACACTACTTGACAAACAAATATTCAAGAGTTAGTGCGGTTTCTTATCAAGACTAACACTTCTAATAATTGATCTTAGTTGATCTTTGTTTTATCCAAAACATCACATCTGACCAATCTCAAATGTACAAGAGTAAGAAACATTTTACTCTACATTTGATAAGTGTTATAAACCTTTCTTAAGATTACGTCACTCAAGTTACAATCTTGGAGTACAACTCTAAGATTTGATTTTGGAACGAAGTATGATTCATCTATTTGATTTAACCATTCCAACAATTCACGATTCCTCTTCTTAGCCATACAAATGCACTAAGGTGTCCTTAGAGGATTAATTGTGATATGGTTTTTCATAATCATTAAGATGATCATAGAACATGATACTAATGTACTCTCCCATCTTTTCAGATTGAAGAAACTTTTATCTTTCTGCCTAATTTGATTTTTCTTATTCATCCTGCTATACATTGAAACTTTTTCAATGATTCAGAGTTATACTTAAACTTGTAAGCATAACCATATTTACTAAACTTTAGTAAATCATGACCAATAGTTTTATTGTGGTGGACCTAACCAACGCACAACCAAGTGTATTTGATCCCCTAGTCCTTCACTTGAATCACATATACATGTGAACAAGGAATTAGTCTTAATTTCCCAAAGATGAAAATTCTCATTCATCATACAATACTAGTTGCATGATTCCAAGTTTCTATCCAATTGAAACTTGGGTGATGAGAATCTTTCCTTATTTGGTAAATTATGACACTATCACAAATGAAAGAATCAAATCCATTTTCCAATATTGCTATCAATGGAAACATATAAGCAACAATTTTTCACAAATGCCATTGTAAGGATACTTTTAAGATAAGATAAAAACATAATTTTTTTCTTTATGTATAAAGCTGCAGAAAACTTGTCCTTACAATGCAAATACAAGTGAAAATTCCCAAGCAATTTATCATAACTCTTTAAGCAGCAACTCATAAATCTGATCACCGAACCATGCAATCAAAATTCATTTCTTCGTGATTAGACTCAGCATACTCTTGCTTTAAGCTGCCTTTGATTCTACAAAACATCAAAATGCAATCTTTTCACATCATGTATTAAGAATCAATCATTAGGAACTTAATAGAGTTAGATAGTGGACTTACCTGAAATAGAGTCAAACATTTTGACTTTACCATCTCTTAGATCTCTCAGGTAGTCAGGGCAGCTTCGCTTATAATGTCCCTTCAAATAGCAATAGAAACAAATGCCTTCGGGAAGTAGATCTTCCAATAAACTTTGCTTCACTAGTGCGCCAAATCATTTCTGATTCAACAGCAACAAGCAAATAGGTAAGATCAATAACGGTCATCTCGTGGTCTGTCATATAGTAATCCTTTAAAACTCACTATATGACTTAGGGAGTGACTGAAGAACCCTGTCAACAACCAACTTCCTCAAGACTTCGACACCCAACTCTCCCAGCATATGTCGACTTTCCATCCTTGGATTTGTTTGCCAATAGGGATTGAGTGTCACACCCGCAAACTGGAAACGACGGAAATGTTCGAGTGTGGATGACATCATGTATAGTATCACAACAATTGCATCATAGTAATCAAAGTAAACACAACAATTACATTGATTAAGTAAAACATTTACATCTGTTTGATTCATGTTTATATACATTAAAAGTATAACAAAATTAAAAGATGTGACTCAATACGCTCCGTCTTCTCAAAATCTGTATGTTGTACCTGTCTACTGATTTCCTGAGAATACAAGCAGTTTTGAAAGAGTATCAGCATAAAACTGGTGAGTTCATAAGCATGTTTTTGTAAGGATAATCGGTTCATGAATCAATGAAAGTATTTGTATGTTTCCAAGAAAATCCATTATTTTCTAACCTATGCATTTTGTTACTGAATCTCATAATTTATTAGTTCATATGTCTAGTTACTATTGAATGTGTTGTTCACTGTTTGTTTTGAATGTGACTCAATACGCTCCGTCTTCTCAAAATCTGTATGTTGTACCTGTCTACTGATTTCCTGAGAATACAACCAGTTTTGAAAGAGTATCAGCATAAAACTGGTGAGTTCATAAGCATGTTTTTGTAAGGATAACCGGTTCATGAATCAATGAAAGTATTTGTATGTTTCCAAGAAAATCCATTATTTTCTAACCTATGCATTTTGTTACTGAATCTCATAATTTATTAGTTCATATGTCTAGTTACTATTGAATGTGTTGTGCACTGTTTGTTTTGAATGAGAAACCCCCTTTTTGCATGAAAAACCCTGGCTATTACCAGTATGTATAGTAGGTTTGGAAAGTTCTAAAAACTTTAATGTATGTAATAGTTCTATTACTTTATAATAAAACTAATTGAATTTATTACCATTCATACATTAATCGTATATTCTTAGTACCAAATTTATGAGTTGTTATAACCATACTTGACCATTGAATTGTCTGAACGACGTTCTTCAGGCGTCGAAATCGAAATGACTTTGTCACCCAGGCCTGCCGACCTAACTGTAGCTAACAGTTATGGTGCGGGATGGTCAATCCCGTATAGATCTATACACAAACTCACGTTCTCCCGCAAGGAGACTCTTGTTATAATCTCAGGACTTTTGTTAGTATTTAACTAAGTACGTGAAGAATGCTCACTCATAAAATGCTATACTAACGATTACCTGTAGAATAAAATGAATTCTTGAATTTAACTAGCTGAATATATGTCTCATCAACCATACTCTATATAGCTTATATGTTTGATCACATTGAATCTGTGTTTTGTACCTTGATAAAATAGTTATTCCCACAAACTATACCTATTATAGTTTATATGTTCGTTACTGTATTCATGTTGAACATTGAAAAACTCTATGATTGTGCTGAAAACCTCCCTTATGCTCAACAATATACAAAAGTGATGAAATATCTAAATATTTGATAAACATATGAAAACTGCGTGGTTGTGTCAATTGTATCAGTTCTAAGTGTATTGAAATCCTTTTTGTATGATTTCACAAGATTAATGATGTTTGGCTTGTATTCTCCCCCTGAAAACGTTAAAACTGTAAAGAAGTAGGGTATGAACTCACTTGATTAGGAGTGACTTGGATGAATAACAACAACAAGATGCTTGGTATGCTAAGTGAAGTTTCGAGCACAATACGGTCCTATTAAGCACATATTCACATGTATAGGCCTAAAATTAGTGTCTAGAACCACTAATAATCATAGGAAACACCCTTAGGATGTACGAAACACTTAAAATGAAGTGTTAGAACCTAGAATGAGGGACAAGAAAGTGTTCACGGCCAAACCTCTATAGGTTCACGGCCCATGACGTGTTCACGACCCATGAACACATGAAGGGTTCGCGGACCAAAATGTGTTCACGGCCCAAGAACACATGAACGCTTGAAGGGTTTTCGGCCCATTATGAAGGGTTCATGACCCATGAAGAAGGGTTCACGGCCCTATGAAGGGTTCACGACGGTGAACTCTTGAAGACCATGATGATGGTGAAGAAAAAGTGATGAATCAAGGCTAGAATCAAGGGGTTTCCAAGCATGAACAAGTAAGGGATGGAATACTTACGTGTTGCAGCCTTTAAGAGTGTTCACTGTTGAAGATAGTTGAGAGAGAATGGGGGTGTTGACGGCTGGATCTTGAAGAAATGAGGAGAAAATGTGTGAACTACACACACACACACACACACACACACATATATATATATATATATATATATATATATATATATATATATATATATATATATATATATATATATATATATATATATATATATATATATATATATATATATATATATATGGAGGGTGGTTCACGGCCCAAGCATAGGTTCACGGCCGTGAACCTAGTTTGCAGCCGTGAACTCCCTTTTAAGGTGTTCTAGGATCGATTGCAAACTACAAATTCCAAGGTAACGCTTCCCAACATTCAACCCTTGAGTGTAGTAGGCTTAAGGACTCTCAAACTGACCCTGAATACAATAAAGCGATAACAGAAACGAGTCTGACTTTTATTGAATGAATTTGATTTATAGATAAAGATTTCAGGTTGTCGCATCATCCCCGATAGAGGGAATTTTGTCCCGAACTTTGAACGTAGAAAACAATTATGGACTCGGAAAAAGATGTGGGTACTTCAGTTTCATCTGATCATCGCGCTCCCAAGTGAATTCAGGTCCCCGCCTGGCATTCCAGCGGACCTTCACTATCGGTATGCAACTTTGTTTCGTTTGTTTGACTTCCCGATCCATGATTTCTACGGGTTCCTCCACGAAGTGTAAGCTCTCGTCTAGTTCGATCTCATCGAGGGGTATCACATATGTCTCATCGGACAGACACTTCTTTAGGTTCGACACATGGAAGACGGGATGTATGTTGCTAAGTTCTCATGGTAGACGAAGTTTGTATGCTACGGGACCGATCCTAGCGAGGTTCTCAAATGGTCCTATGTGTCTTGGATTTAGCTTTCCACGCTTTCCGAAGCGTATCATGCCCTTCCAGGGTGAGACCTTCAACAGGACGCGGTCACTAACCTGGAATTCCAAGGGTTTTCGTCTCTTATCTGCGTAACTCTTTTGTCTATCTCTTGAAGCTTTTAGTCGTTCTGTGATTTGTATGATCTTCTCTGTGGTTTCTCAGATGATTTCTGGGCCTGTGAGAGTGTTATCGGGGACTTGACCCTTAACTAGCTGCGTGTCGCCCACCTCAGCCCAACACAGAGGGGATCTGCACTTACGGCCATAGGGGGATTCGAACAGCGCCGCGTTGATGCTGGTATGGTAGCTGTTGTTGTAGGAAAATTAGACCAAGGGCGAATGTGTGTCCCACGACGTGCCAAAGTCGATGATGCAGGCTCTCAACATGTCTTCCAATGTTTGAATGGTTCTCTCACTCTGCCCATCTGTCTGTGGATGGTAAGCTGTGCTCATATCCAGCTTAGTTCCAAGAGCCTTCTGCAGTGACTGCCAAAATCTCGAGGTAAACCTGCTATCCCGATCGGAGATAATGGATACAGGCACACCATGCAGGAGGACTATCTCTCGAATGTAGATTCGTGTCGGTCTCTCCATTTTGAAGTTTTCTTTGATTGGCAGGAAGTGAGCGGATTTAGTCAATCGATCGACAACTACCCAGATGGTGTCATGCCCACTCAGATATTTGGGCAACTTAGTGATGAAATCCATCGTAATCCTTTCCCACTTCCACTCAGGTATTTCTGGCTGCTAAAGTAGACCTGAGGGCTTTTGATATTCCACCTTCACTTTGGCGTAAGTCAGGCACTTGCCCACGAAGCTAGGGATATCTGCTTTCATGTTCAGCCACCAATAGAGTTGTTTGAGATCCAGATACATCTTATCTGAACCTGGGTGAACGGAGTATCTAGTCTTGTGAGCTTCTGTCACACTCCAAAACCGAGAACGGCGGAAACGTTCTGGGGTGGAGGACGTTATGTAATGTATCACAACAGTGTAAAGTAGTAAACAAGCAACAACATCATCCATTGCATTAATAGTATAATTTTGCTTACAAGTGTGTTCTTTCATAGTATAAAACAACATAATGAATACTCAAAATAAAAGACGAGTCTTGACTACTCCGTCTTCTCTAAACCTTGCATCGGTACCTGTCTATTTGTGACCTGAGAATACAAGTTATTTTGAAAGCGAGTATCAGCAATAAAGCTGGTGAATTCATAAGTATTTTAGTGTCATTACTTTGAAAAGCTGTTATGAAAGACTGGTGAATGTTTAATGAAACATTTAGTATAAGTGTGAAAACTCTAGAAAATCCCATATTTCCTACTAGTATAAAAAGTAGTCTTCTACCAACACCCGAATGTTTTGAAAGTTTGAACCTCTACATAAGTGAAGGTTTTTTTTTCCTTGCACAACTATTATTATTCAAATCTAATCTACCTCATCGGTTATGTGAATATATCACAAAATAAAGGTAATAAGGAAATAATATAATAACTGAAGTATTATCCTTTGGTACTAGGATAAACAAATCTAATCTACCTCATCGATTATGTGAATGTGTCACAAAATAAAGGTAATAAGGAAAAATATAATAACTGAAGTATTATCCTTTGGTACTAGGATAAACAAATCTAATCTACCTCATCGATTATGTGAATGTGTCACAAAATAAAGGTAATAAGGAAAAATATAATAACTGAAGTATTATCCTTTGGTACTAGGATAAACAAATCTAATCTACCTCATCGATTATGTGAATGTGTCACAAAATAAAGGTAATAAGGAAAATTATATAATCATATAAGTATTATCCTTTTGTACTAGGATAAACACGACATAGTAATTGCCGAATAGTATTAACCGTAGACATCCGTAGATGTGCATTTTCCTCTGTAGCTAACAACTGGGTGTAGAATGGTTAGTCCCGTACATATATAATAGTATTTACACCTATAATATGTAATAGTATCTCATCATATAGTATCTATGTAACAGTATCCATGTAAAAGTATCTATGTAAAAGTATCTCTTCATATTGTGGGTGATGTATTAGTATAGACTCATGAATGAACTGACTCTGGTGTAATTCCTTGTAATAGGAATAGCAAGTAGTATCTCCTAACTATACCTATTATAGTTACTAGCATTGTACGAGTATAATCGAAGGTATACCTTTGCTACCCAAAGGTACTGAACTGACTGATGGAACTTTTATGTCTATATAGGTATACATGATATATAACTAATATTTAGAGGACATTCGGACGAATAACCGATACCCTAAGGCCACATCCCAACGAGGAAAAGGAAATAAGGCGAGCTAACCGTTCTAAGTCCTTTAAACATTACCTATATAACTATACATATATAGGCATGCATTTAACAATATAAAAGTATAAAAGAAGTTTTGTAAAACCTTTGAAAAGTTTAATAAATAAGAATTTATGACTTGATGTCAGTTTATAAAACGATTTGAAAACAGTTTGACAAGACAGTTTAAGCGTAAGAAAACCTTTGTTTGAAACACAACTGTAACAGATTCTGAAAGGAAACATACAGTGTGTAAGACAGTTTGATAACGAGATTTAAACAAGTAAAAACGTTTTGGAAAGTCATTCGAAGTAATATGCTCGGTAAAACAGCTAAAAAGTGTAGAAAATCCATTTGTATACTAGTTATAAATCACATGTGATTGATATAATAACTAGTATGATTCAACTAGTATTCCCCCCCCCCATAAAAGCATTTAAAAACATTTAAAAGATTGATTAAGGGGTATGAACTCACCTGCAGTGAGTGGATCGGATGGAAGTGTCGGACAGGTGCTTGGTGTCAAGTGAAGACTTAAACACACACAACGATCCTAGTAACATATAAAGACATATGTATATATATAATTAGTGATTATAACACTAATTAGACAAGTATAAACACCCTAATGTTTGGAAAACACTTTAGTCAAAGTGTTAGGACGCTATTGGGTTGCAACAAAGGAGTGCAAGGCATTACTATTGAGTTTATGGTCTATGGACCATACTTGATGGAGTTTACGGCCCAGGGGAGTTTACTCCTGGCCGTAAACTCTCTAATGGGTCTCTATTTGAGGCTTAAGGTTATGATGTCTTAAGTGGTTAAGTGTTCCAAGGCTAAACAAGAGGCTAGGTGAGTTTAAAGTCCAAGAATGACCTTAACTTGTGTTTACGGCCTGGGGACCACTTCCCCATGAGTTTACGGCTGTAAACTCATGGTCGGAAGTACCGTTTTGATGTTTTGAGGTTCCTAGTTCAATGGTGGTTGGTTCTAGTCATTAGGAAGCATTAGGGGCACAATATCACCACCTTGTAGAGTTTACGGCCTAAGGACCATTTCCTTATGTGTTTACGGCCGTAAACTCCGATGGGGGTATGTTTTCTTTGTTGTTTAAAGTCCTAAATACTCCAAGGAAGGATGAAGACTAGCTTCCAAGGCTTAAGAAGGGACTAGGGTGCAATTTGCCCCACTTATAGGGGTTTACGGCCCAAGAGCATGTCTTAGCCGTAAACTCCTTTGATCTTGGGTTTCTTTGTGATTTCTAAGCCCTAAACATGTTAAACCTAGTGTACAATGAGTTAGAACAAGAGTACTTACGATCGATGAGCTTGAATGGTCGTTTTTGGCCAAGAATACTAGTGTGTGTTCTTTGTGTTCTTGGTGGAACTTGCAGATCTACAAAATGCAATGATTTCACGGATGAAATCATGTAAGATCACTAGATCATGCAAGATATCAACTAGTTAGGACAATAAACTTACGAGTCTTGAAGATCGGGAACGAAGATCGCGATGATACTTGAGAGGATTTGGGCCAAGGAAAAGAAAGGAATGAACTAATGGCCTAACTATCACCATATAAGGTGAGTTTACGGACCACATGGAGTTTACGGCCGTAAACTCCATTGTGGTGGCCGTGAACTCATGGTCAATGTGTTTTAGGCTTGTTCTTTGCACTATAGATCCAACAGATAAACCCCGACACTTATTCCTTAAGTGTACAAGGCTCAGAACGCTCAAACAAACTCTAAATTGTGCTAAATGATAGCAGGAATGAGTTTGACTTTCCATGAAGTGTTTGACTATACAGGATAGAAAAATTTCGGGTTGTCACATCATCCCCCCGTTAGAGGGAATTCTGTCCCGAAATTAGAATTTAGGTAAAGGACTAGGCATGAATAATCGAGCCAAGAAGTGGGGATACTTCGTAATCGATTTATTCTCGCGCTCCCAAGTGAATTCAGGTCCTCGGTTGGCATTCCAGCGAACCTTCACTAATGGGAAGCGACTCTGATCCGTTCGCATGACCTTTCGGTTCATGGTCACTTTGGTTCGTCCACGAAGGTGAGGCTCTTGTGGAACTCGATCTCGTCGAGTGGGATTACAAGGGTCTCGCCGGATAAATACTTTTGCAAGTTCGAGACGTGGAGGGTAGATCGTACGTTACTGAGTTCGTTGGGTAGGTTGGATTTGTGAGTTACAGGGCCGATCCTGGCAAGAATCTCGGAGGCCCTAACTATCTTGGATTTTAGCTTTCCACGCTTTCCGAAGTGTATGAAGCTTTCCCAGAGTGAGACTTCCAAAAGAATTTGGTCTCTCACCTGGAGTTCCAAAGTCTTCTCCCTCTTGCTTCTTTTCCCAGTCAGGGGCCGCTCCCCTCTGGGTCAAAGTCGTAAGAGGTTCCGTAATTTGCGAGCAGTTCCAAATGAACTACGACAGTAGGTCAGCGAGATCTAGAATTTGGCGAATTCCCGTCGGCGCCTTCGGTGCTGACAAATTCTCAACGGTTTTGATTAATTGAAAGGGTCCTCAAGAATTCCCATATCACTAATAGTGTGTCTTAGGAATTTGACTCTTCAATTCCAAAACTCGTATTTAGAGAACTTCGTGTAAGGCTTCTCTGATCGTATTGTTTCCATGGTTTGTTGTAGATGCTCTTTATGAATTCCTTCTTACTACGAGAGTAGATAAGTAAGTCATTTACAAGGACAATGACGAACTGATCCAAATAAGAAAGACGTACCCTATTCATTAAGTTCATGAATACTACGGGCGTATTGGTCCTATCCGAGGGGTATCACTACGGACTCGTAGCGTCCGCATCGAGTTTGGAAGAGTGTCCTCGGGACATCCTTCTCTAATACTCGCAACTGGTGTTATTCGGATCTCAGGTCTATTTCTGAAGGGTACATCGTTCCTTGCGGTTGGTGTTAGACTGTAGGGTGATCTGGTTACAGGAGTCGTACTGGGTTCTAAGTTTGTTCGCATGCCGATGCGATTACTCGTAGTATTGGGCAGTCTACGTCCTGAAGTTCATATTAGGAGTCATACATGGTTCATCAATCACAGTCTCATGTGTACGAGTCGTATATAATTAAAATTGAAAAGGTAGTCGAATAAATGATTCTTCTTTAAGCTCCCATCCCAACGAAGAAAAGAAGTTAAAGTGGAATCATCAATTCTAAACCTGTAGAACCTTGATTATATACCACCCTTATGTATACATTCTTCAGCGATAGATCAACCGTACGGGTCTTTGGATTGAACTTGACGTATTGTACGAGTGGTACTTCGGGGAGGTTTGCTGAGGTTTCTTCTGAAAGGATAAGAAAGATGAGGTACTCTATGCATGAGTATTTCGGAGTTCTGAAATGACGGCTTTGCTAGAAAGACGATTTCGGAGAAAGAGATTTACGCACGAAAGTGGCATTGCGAGGGTCGAAATGACTCAAGCTATCTGATAGTATCGGACTACTCGGAAAAATAAAGGCATTAGATTAGATCCAAAAGGCGTTACAGACAAAAGATAACAGTGCAACTTTTAACAGAGTTACAGTACTTTAGATTAGCTACAAGACTACTGCTGCGAACAAGGTATACTACAAAAGGCAAGTATACGCAGCACGAGGGTCCCTTTGAATAACGGGATCTCGCAAAAGATAAGACTCGAGTTACACTAGTTTTGAACAGTTGAAAGCATACAAAAATACTGCTGATTGGAAACGTTCCTATACTATAGTAGGGTCCTTTGCTGTCTTTTGTTGTTCTGGGGTCAAACTCCTCCAGTTCCCCCGTCACCCTTCTCTGTTGGGCAGTCCCTTTTGAAATGTCCCATTATACCACATAGATGGCATATCTGAGAAATTTCGACATTGGTGGTTGAAGTAATGTGTTGGATCCGAGTCTTGTAGTAACGGATGGTGTGTCCCTTTTTGTTGCAGTTTACGCACTGCAATTCCCGACATGGTCCATGATGGTGATAGTTGCATTTGTTGCACTTTAGGAGATTGCCAGCATACTGTCTGACTGGGTTAGGGATAACTGGGATACTAGAAGGAATGGCAGTAGGAGGTACAGATGTCGTGGCCGTGAAGGCTGCCACAGGTTGTTGTCTTTTGCTCGCCCCTTGGGGTGATTTGCCTTGGACTCTATCCCTGAACTTTCGTTTGTTATTCTTGGGCTTGAGATTCGGAGTGTTGTGGTAGTTCGTTACTCGGTGATGTACTTGGTTGTTACCTTCATTGGAATTATTGATAACCATTCTGCTAACATTTGCGTTGTCAGCGTTAAGGTGAGTCAGAACAGCTGTCACGGCAGCTGAGACTGCAGCTTGAAAGGTAGCTGCATCAATCTGAAGGGTCGGCGTTTGGTTGATGGGTTGATTACTTTTCTTTGGCGACATGATTCTGTTACACGGGAAGAAAATGAATTGGTGAGCAATTATTGTTGAACCTAGATGTATTTCGATCGTTCATGCAAAGAATAGAAGTATGTTCTCGAAGGTTTGACCTATATCCCTATGATGCAGCCC
This sequence comes from Lactuca virosa, assembly GCF_052849685.1. NCBI lineage: Eukaryota > Viridiplantae > Streptophyta > Magnoliopsida > Asterales > Asteraceae > Lactuca > Lactuca virosa. The sequence goes on along the minus strand of NC_136428.1, from coordinate 282,222,467 downwards.
TAGTACAGAGTAGAAGTAAGTTCGTAGAATGGTCTCATGACGTTTGTCGTTCAAACCGGGGTACCATTGGTTGGTGAATAACATGATCCAACCTTTGAAAGAGAATTGGGAATGATCCCGGAGCTAAATTACCCTAGTCCAATAACTTGACTAGAGTGGGTTTCAGATAGACTCCAATGATAGTATGACGAAAGTATTTGAACAAAGAATGACACAGAAGTTAGCTGACTGTCCATATTATTGATGTTTATGATGTAATAAGTTCGGGAAAATTGACCTTGTAGAAGGTCTTACATCATATCCGGAGTAGAAAGGTTTTGGCCGCATAAAGGCCTAACTAAAAGTACCTACGGTACAAAATAGTTTCATAGAAAAATGCCACATAGGACATAGACAGGAAAACGATTCCTTTTCAACAGGGAAAGAAAGTAAGGCATCTACTACTGGTGACGGTCATCCCTATTGTGAACCCTCAGTTCAGCTAGTTGACGTTCCATATCAAGCAGGTGTCTTTCGTACACCCTCTGGCGTACTCAGAGCTCTATGACTTCGGCTCGTGTTTCAGCCAGTGTTTGCAGCAGGGTTTCATGGTCTCTCTCAGATCTCTCACGAGCATCTTCCAGGCGAATGGTGAGGATCATATGCATTCTCGCATTGGTGACAACTTCCGTGATTTGATGGAGGGCTGTCCTGCCTTGAATCTCCTTTCGGGCCACTCTGCGGACCAGGATTGGCAAGACTCTGTCTGCTGAGCCCCCCTCGCTTAGGTCATAAAAGCTTCGGTCTCCATTAAATGGCATGGGTTGATCCTGCCCTTGGCTCCATGTTTCCAAGCTTTCCACCCACAGAGGCGTCGGGCCTTGAAAAGCCGGACGAGGGTTAGGATTTGAAACAAGAGCCATCGGGGGTAGGTTCTCCACTTCAGGTTCGGAGTCAGAACCATCAGCAAAGACTTCAGCTTGGTGGCCATCCATAGGGATTGGGTGATCATTCTCTGGCTCCTCTCCGAGCCATCCAGCATTGCCGTGGTTAGGGTAGTACGGGTTGCCGTGGGGATGGAATCCAGCCATGATGTCTACGTGAGAAAAGGGATATAAGAAATAACTAAATAGACATACTAATTAGATATTTATAAGATGATCTTTATCAGTTACTTCAATACTTGCTTAGTGCATACTAGTTATATGTATTCAGGACATGATAGACCTTCGAATAAGTGACCCGAACTTTAAACCCACAACCAAACGAGGACAGGAAGTAAAGCAAAGATTCATAGATTTTGAGTCTATGATGTCCTAGATACATATAATTTTAATGTATCCACTAAGAAACTATTGACCTATTGATAAAGATCTATTTAGTTCTCAGATAAGTAATTACAGTAACACCAAATACCCCTATGGTATTTCATTGTGGTAGTGTTGGTAAATTTTTAGACTTGTTGCCACATCACAACCATTCTTGGGCATATGCTAATCACTCCTCAGACCAGCATAGTTGATCAGGCTATGCCACTCCCAGGACTGACCATACATCCCCAAGCTTACTTGTGATATTCAACAATCGTAATACTTTTGTTCTTGTCATTGTGATACTGATTTTAGTATGAATGCATGCACATATACTTTATTAAATATTTTATTATTTAAAAGTATTAACTCTTGGTCAGAGTGTTTTAATCCCATTGTATTTATAGTTAGTATATCTTTTATGGGTTGATATACTCAATTCACTATAAACAATACGCTGATACCAATCTGTCACACCCCAAAACCGAGAACGGCGGAAACGTTCTGGGGTGGAGGACGTCATGTAATGTATCAGAACAGTGTAAAGTAGTAAACAAGCAACAACATCATCCATTGCTTTAATAGCATAATTTTTCTTACAAGTGTGTTCTTTCATAGTATAAAACAACATAATGAATACTCAAAATAAAAGACGAGTCTTGACTGCTCCGTCTTCTCTAAACCTTGCATCGATACCTGTCTATTTGTGACCTGAGAATACAAGTTATTTTGAAAGCGAGTATCAGCAATAAAGCTGGTGAATTAATAAGTATTTTAGTGTCATTACTTTGAAAAGCTGTTATGAAAGACTAGTGAATGTTTAATGAAACATTTAGTATAAGTGTGAAACCTCTAGAAAATCCCATATTTCCTACTAGTATAAAAAGTAGTCTTCTACCAAGACCCGAATGTTTTGAAAGTTTGAACCTCTAGATAAGTGAAGGTTTTTTTTCCTTGCACAACTATTATTATTCAAATCTAATCTACCTCATCGGTTATGTGAATATATCACAAAATAAAGGTAATAAGGAAATAATATAATAACTGAAGTATTATCCTTTGGTACTAGGATAAACAAATCTAATCTACCTCATCGATTATGTGAATGTGTCACAAAATAAAGGTAATAAGGAAAAATATAATAACTGAAGTATTATCCTTTGGTACTAGGATAAACAAATCTAATCTACCTCATCGATTATGTGAATGTGTCACAAAATAAAGGTAATAAGGAAAATTATAATAACTGAAGTATTATCCTTTGGTACTAGGATAAACAAATCTAATCTACCTCATCGATTATGTGAATGTGTCACAAAATAAAGGTAATAAGGAAAATTATATAATCATATAAGTATTATCCTTTGGTACTAGGATAAACACGGCATAGTAATTGTCGAATAGTATTAATCGTAGACATCCGTAGATGTGCATTTTCCTCTGTAGCTAACAGCTGGGTGTAGAATGGTTAGTCCCGTACATATATAATAGTATTTACACCTATAATATGTAATAGTATATCATCATATAGTATCTATGTAACAGTATCTATGTAAAAGTATCTATGTAAAAGTATCTCTTCATATTGTGGGTGATGTATTAGTATAGACTCATGAATGAACTGACTCTGGTGTAATTCCTTGTAATAGGAATAGCAAGTAGTATCTCCTAACTATACCTATTATAGTTACTAGCATTGTACGAGTATAATCGAAGGTATACCTTTGCTACCCAAAGGTACTGAACTGACTGATGGAACTTTTATGACTATATAGGTATACATGATATATAACTAATATTTAGAGGACATTTGGACGAATAACCGATACCCTAAAGCCACATCCCAACGAGGAAAAGGAAATAAGGCGAGTTAACCGTTCTAAGTCCTTTAAACATTACCTATATAACTATACATATATAGGCATGCATTTAACAATATAAAAGTATAAAAGAAGTTTTGTAAAACCTTTGAAAAGTTTAATAAATAAGAATTTATGACTTGATGTCAGTTTATAAAACGATTTGAAAACAGTTTAAGCGTAAGAAAACCTTTGTTTGAAACACAACTGTAACAGATTCTGAAAGGAAACATACAGTGTGTAAGACAGTTTGATAAAGAGATTTAAACAAGTAAAAACGTTTTGGAAAGTCATTCGAAGTAATATGCTCGGTAAAACAGCTAAAAAGTGTAGAAAATCCATTTGTATACTAGTTATAAATCACATGTGATTGATATAATAACTAGTATGATTCAACTTGTATTCCCCCCCCCCCCATAAAAGCATTTAAAAACATTTAAAAGATTGATTATGGGGTATGAACTCACCTGCAGTGAGTGGATCGGATGGAAGTGTCGGACAGGTGCTTAGTGTCAAGTGAAGACTTAAACACACACAACGATCCTAGTAACATATAAAGACATATGTATATATACAATTAGTGATTATAACACTAATTAGACAAGTATAAACACCCTAATGTGTGGAAAACACTTTGGTCAAAGTGTTAGGAGGCTACTGGGTTGCAACAAAGGAGTGCAAGGCATTGCTATTGAGTTTATGGTCTATGGACCATACTTGATGGAGTTTACGGCCCATGGGAGTTTACTCCTAGCCGTAAACTCTCTAATGGGTCTCCATTTGAGGCTTAAAGCTATGATGTTTTAAGTGGTTAAGTGTTCCAAGGCTAAACAAGAGGCTAGGTGAGTTAAAGTCCAAGAATGACCTTAACTTGTGTTTACGGCCTGGGGACCACTTCCCCATGAGTTTACGGCCGTAAAATCATGGTGGGAAGTACCGTTTTGATGTTTTGAGGTTCCTAGTTCAATGGTGGTTGGTTCTAGTCATTAGGAAGCATTAGGGGCACAATATCACCACCTTGTAGAGTTTACGGCCTAAGGACCATTTCCTTATGTGTTTACGGCTGTAAACTCATATGGGGGTATGTTTTATTTGTTGTTTAAAGTCCTAAACACTCCAAGGAAGGATCAAGACTAGCATCCAAGGCTTAGGAAGGGACTAGGGTGCAATTTTCCCCACTTATAGGGGTTTACGGCCCAAGAGCATGTCTTAGCCGTAAACTCCTTTGATCTTGGGTTTCTTTGTGATTTCTAACCCCTAAACATGTTAAACCTAGTGTACAATGAGTTAGAACAAGAGTACTTACGATCTATGAGCTTGAATGGTCGTTTTTGGCCAAGAACACTAGTGTGTGTTCTTGGTGGAACTTGCAGATCTACAAAAGGGAATGATTTCACGGATGAAATCATGTAAGATCACTAGATAATGCAAGATATCAACTAGTTAGGACAAGAAAGTTACGAGTTTTGAAGATCGGGAACGAATATCGGGATGATACTTGAGAGGATTTGGGCCAAGGAAAAGAAAGGAATGAACTAATGGCCTAACTTTCACCATATAAGGTGAGTTTACGGCCAACATGGAGTTTACGGCCGTAAACTCCATTGTGGTGGCCGTTAACTCATGGTCAATGTGTTTTAGGCTTGTTCTTTGCACTATAGATCCATCAGATAAACCCCGACACTTATTCCTTAAGTGTACAAGGCTCAGAACGCTCAAACAGACTCTAAATTGTGCTAAATGATAGCAGGAATGAGTTTGACTTTCCATGAAGTGTTTGACTGTACAGGATAGAAAAATTTCGGGTTGTCACAGCTTCGTTCATGACAACCTCCCTGTAACCGCTGTACTTCGGGGTCCAGATCCGGTTCATGAAATAGTAGACTCCATTACCTTTGATCTCCAGGTTCTTTTCCATTCCCCTCAAAGCTTCATCCGACATGTTTTCTGGTTTTAAGGCCTCCAACTCAGCCTCTCTGATTTGAGCGGATAGATGGGAATGGATGGTCATAGTCAGTTCCTTCACTCTATGACCTGAATACTCTTTCGGCTGAGGGCATCAGCTACCACATTGGCCTTGCCGGGATGATAGCGTATTTCGCACTCACAATCACTGAGTAGCTCTACCCATCACCATTTCCTAGTGTTCAACTCCTTTTGATATAAGATGTGTTGTAGGCTCTTGTGGTCGGTGAAGATGGTACACTTAGTTCCGTATAGATAATGTCTCCAGATCTTTAACGCAAAGACCACTACTCCCAACTCCAAATCGTGAGTTGTATAATTAACTTCATGTGCTTTCAGCTGTCTCGTGGCATAGGCAATCACCTTTCCTCATTGCATGAGTACACAACCTAGGCCCTGATTAGATGCATCGCAGTAGACAACGAAGTCCTCCGTCCCTTCTGGCAGGGATAAGATAGGTGCGCTGCATAAGGCCTGCTTCAATGTTTAGAACGCAGTGTCTTGCTTTGCTCCCCAACAAAAGGGTACACCTTCCTGAGTCAGGGTGGTTAAGGGCTTAGCAATTCTGGAGAAGTTCTGGATAAACCTGCGATAGTAGCCTGCGAGACCCAAGAATTGACTGATTTCTGTGGGTGTCTTCGGTGCTGAACAATTCACAATCGCTTTGATTTTGGAATGGTCCACGTGTGTGCCTTCCTCGCTAACCACATGACTAAGGAAAGTTACTTTTCTGATCCAAAATTCGCATTTTGAAAACTTTGCATAAAGTTTCTCCGCCCTTAGGATTTGTAGCACTAGTCCCAAGTTCTGTTTATGATCTTCCTCACTCCGAGAGTAGACAAGTATATATCAATGAATACTATCACAAACTTGTCTAAGAAAGGGCGGCACACCCGATTCATCAAATCCATGAATACAACGGGTGCGTTGGTTAGACCAAAGGGCATCACTACAAACTCATAGTGACCGTACCGAGTCCGAAAAGCTATCTTGGAAACATCATTCTCATGGACTCGCAATTGGTGGTACCCTGATCTCAGGTCTATCTTTGAGAAATAGCTGGCTCCTTGGAGTTGATCAAAGAGGTCGTCGATTATGGATAAAGGGTAGCGGTTTTTTACGGTAAGCTTGTTCAGTTCACGATAGTCTATGCACATCCGAAAGGATCCATCCCTCTTTTTCACGAACAAGATCGGGGCTCCCTAGGGTGAGGAACTTGGTCTGATGAATCCCTTGCTGAGTAGCTCGTTGAGCTGGATGGATAACTCTTGCATTTCTGCCGGCGCTAGACGGTATGGGGATTTAGCTACAGGAGTAGCTCCGGGAATTAAATCGATACGGAATTCGACTTGGAGCTCGGGAGGGATTCCGGGAAGATCTTCGGGGAAAACATCAGGAAAGTTGCAGACTTTGGGGATGCTCTCGAGGTCTTTAACTTCATGTTTCTCATTAACGACATGGGCTAGGAATGCATGGCACTCCTTTCGCAGATATTTCTGAGCCTTGATGCATGAAATGATATGGAGGTTCGATCTGAGTTTATCGCCATATATAATAAGAGCTTCGTCGGATGGCAGATTGAGTCGTATGGCTTTTTCGTAACAAAGAATGTCAGCACGATTGGGGCACAACCAATCCATGCCAATGATAACGTCGAAGCTTTTTATGGAAATTGGCATAAGGTCAATTGGAAAAGAATGATCGTTTAAGGTAAAGGTACAACCTATGAATACGTTGTTAGTACTCTCTTTCTTTCCGTTAGCCATCTCGATGGTGAATGTTTCAGTTAGAGGTTGGGATTTACAATTGAGTAGATGTTTAAATGCATGACTAACAAAACTTCTCTCCGCACCAAAATCAAAAAGAATGCATGCATAAGAGTTGTCGAGGAGGAACGTAGCCTTAACAACATTGGGATCATCAACTGCCTCCTCCTGGCCCATCGCTAGCACCTTCCCTGTGTTACCACTTGTTGTTGCCTTGGGAAAATTTCTCTTGAAGTGCCCAACCTCCCCACAGCCATAAAAGGCTTGACCCACGCCCACTCCAGAAGCTTGATTCGTCGGTTGAGCTGGTGTCTTGCAAAATCGAGCCGTGTGCCCCTTTCGGCCATATTTGTCGCATTGCGTGTGACAACCGTCAAAATTGAGTCAAGTCAAAGTCAAACAAAGTCAACAAGTCAAAACCAATCGACTCAATTAACCCTTGTATATTAGGGTTTACACTATGTAATTACTGTACAATGCAATATTTAATGAGAGAAACATTATTTGGAAAGTTCGTGTGTTGAATTTCCTAAGTCTCAAATGCAGTAAACATTGAACCAAAACGATAAAAAAAATTATTGCACACTCATCGGGAGTGTGTACGATACTAAAACATGGTTTAACGGGGTTTACGAACCTTGCGTTGTGAAGCCAGACACTCAAATTAATCACAAACGAAACCTCTCTAAATCGTTTTCACTCTATCTCTTTCTATTTGAAATCTCTCCCAAATCTCTCCCAAATCTCTCTCAAAAGTTACTTTAACTTTTTACAATCATTCGGGCCATCCCGACCCTTAACCGGGTCAAAAACCACTTGAAACGGGGTAAAAACGGGTAAAATAACCTTAAGGAACCAAAACCCTCCTATTAGAAGCGAAAACTCTCATGAGAAGCCTCTCAGGACCGAAGCCTCTCATTAGAAGCCTCTCAGGACCGAAGCCTCTCATGAGAAGCCTCTCAGGACCGAAGCCTCTCATTAGAAGCCTCTCAGGACAGAAGCCTCGCATGAGAAGCCTCTCAGACAGCCCATGCGAGAGGTCTCGCAGACGGCCCCTTTTTACCGGTTTTTCGACTACGACTTCGTTTTAACTCCGTTTTTCATTATTTTAACGTGGGATTTTCACCCAAAACTTTATTTTATAAACTAAGGCCCCAAAATATATAAATCTCCAGGGTTTTTATAAAAATGTATTAAAAGAATTGGTGGTTGGACTAATTATTGAGGGAATATTTGCTTTTCCTTATTTTATGACAAAAGCAAGCCACCACCACCTCACTCTATGATCAGCCACTCTTTCCCACTACTCCTTGTCACCTTAGTGGACCTTTACACCCAATCTCCAGCTCTTCCCACGTTCTAAGAGCTGGAGGATTGGTCCTCTCTCCTCATTCTCCTTAAAAGCCCTTTCATTCTACACTTAGCAACCAAGAACACTCTCCAAAATTCTCTCATCTTTTCTCTCAACTTCAAGAACTTCAAGGCTTTCTCCAGGGATTTCTTTCTTCAATGAGTAAGTATCTTCATCATTCACATAATTATTAAACTCCATTCTACTCAAATCATTGATATCTTACACAAATTCCATCTTATTCGGTGTTAGATTCTCGAATCATCAAGACATCTTCTTAGTGTTCTTGGGTTGAACACTTCCTCTATCTCACTTTCATCTACTAAAATCACATAAGGTGAGTTCATACCCCTACATTTACATGTTTTTCTTAAGTTTTAAGGGGGGAATACAAGTAAAATCATCAAGAACACAATTAAACTTTTTCTATCAGATTACATCAGAAAAGATGAACTTCGATCACGGACTGTTTTGGTCAACTTAAATATTTTAGTTTTCAAAACTGTTCCAGGTGCAAGTAGTTCAAACTCTTAGCTTTAAAATGGCTACTTGCACATCTCCATATGATTTTTCTACAATTTATGGTGATTTTTACAAAACTGCCTATCATTTCAGAGGCAAACCCGGACCAGTCTGTGATTATGAACATTTTCACCTCTGTTAGAAATCACTAAAAATCATGATAAAATTTACGAACAAACTAGACTCATATTCCAAACTCTCAGAATTTGCGGATTTGGATTTAGAGCTTTGATGATTTTTCTATAAATTTTCTAAGAACAGTAACAGAAACTGTATACAACAAAAAGTTGCTGTCAAATTCATTTCACCTTGTAACATGTTGAGCAAGGTGTATATCTTTATGTGATTATATGTTATTGCAATATATGACATTTTATCTTAATATTTAGACACACATCAGTTTACAAATGGATTTGGACATATAAAATATAAAGAATAACAAGTGATTATAATCAAAGTACAACCGATACATTCAAACATTTAATAAACTATTTTGAATATAGTTTGCATACATTACTACGTACTACCCTTGGTTGATAAACTATAATAGGTATAGTTTATGATACATTACATAATACATACATTTAAAAAGAGTACATTTATACAAAGGATATTTTCATTAAGCAAGGTACGGCCATACGGTACCAAGTTTTCATAACACGAAATTCCGTTAATGACTTTATGAAACATTACATAACACATACATTTAAAAAGGGTACATTTATACAAAGGATATTTTCATTAAGCAAGGTACGGCCATACGGTACCAAGTTTTCATTACACTACACGTAAATTCGTTAATGACTTCTATGAGACATTCGATTCAATTTACAAATAAGTCATGTATTATAACCAGAGTCTCCTCGAGGGAGAGCGTGATACTTGTGTATAGATCTATATTGGGTCTGACAAACCCACACCTTAGCTGCATGCAACAGCTAGACCGACAGGTCTGGGGTGAAAATGTCATAACATTTCCGACGCCTGAAGAACGTCGTTTCAGGCCAACTAGGTCATAGCATGGTTATAATAACTCACATGTGGTATTAACAAACATAGAATTTACGGGGATTTCACTAAAATCAAACGAGTTTATGTCGATTTAAACTTGCATTGTTTTACTATAAGGAACGAACACTACTTGTACATTTCGGTCTTTGGGATTTAAGACTACATTTACACATTAAGGAAAATATTGGATTTTCTGGAACGAACACTACTTTTACAAGAAAAGGCTTTAATAAACTCACATAAAGTATTAATGAATATTGGAATTTACGGGAACTTCATTAAAATTAAATGAGTTTATGTCGATTTAAACTTACATTATTTATTATAAGTAAGAAAAGTTACTTATAGATTTCAGTCTTTGGATTTAAGACTACATATACATTTTAAGGAAAATATTGGATTTTTCTAAAACAAATACTACTTTTACAAACGAAAGGCTTTTAATAATACCAAACAAAAGCTTATGAACTCACCAACCTTTGTGTTGACACTTTTTCAAACAACTTGTATTCTCAGGAAATCATTAAACAGGTAACCAAGTGCTTTTGAGGATGGGACGCTAAGGCGTTTACTATTTCATATTTTGTCAACATATTGTAATTGATTCGTAAACATGTAATTCATACAATGATGTAACTTTTTCAATTATATATATGTTGGTTGTGTTTGCTTGAATTACTATTACAATTGTTGTTATGATACTATACATGAAGTCCTCCACCCCTGGACGTTTCCGCCATCCTTGGTTTGGGGGTGTGACAGATTGGTATCAGAGCACAGTTTATAGTGAATTAAGTATATCAAACCACATAAGATATACAAACTATAAACACAATTGGGACTAATAGTCTCTGATTTGTGCATTTTTCAAATAAATATACTTTTAGAAAATAAATGATTTTCTTGATTAAAGTATACATACATACATTACATGCTTGCATGGTATCATAACTAGCGAAAACATAAAGCAAAAGAAGAAGAGTTGAACATTTTGAGTATGCCTTAGTATATGTGGATTAAGTATGGGAAGGATATAGCCTGATCAACTATATCTGTCCGGGAATTGACTTGCATATACCGGGGGATGGTCAGGATGGGAAACAAATATAACAAACCTAATAACACACTACAAAGGATACTTTAAGAACTCAAAACTAAACATTTACAAATACTATAGGAGTATTTTGTGTTACTATAATAAATTATCTGAGAATTAAATAGGTCTTTATTTATAGATCAATAGCTGCTAAGTGGATGCGCTAAGGTCATATGTAACTAAGATGCTATAGACTTAGAATTTATGTATCTTTGTTTCACTTCCTGTCCTTGTTTGGTTGTGGTCTTGGAGTTAGGGTCATCTATTCGAAGGACTATTATATCTTAATCACATATGACTGGTATGCACTTTGCAACTAATGAAGTAACCGATAAAGATCTTTTTAAAACATAAATATATTAATTATGTCCCGACTAAATTAGTATGTGTGAAACTTTTACAAACGGTCATATACTTGGAAACAAGAAGCTGCTTTCCAAATGTTAAAACAAGCCCTATGCAGAGCACCGATCTTGTCTCTCCCAGAGGGAACCGAAGACTTCGTAGTGTACTATGATGCTTCGAATCAAGGCCTCGGATGTGTGCTCATGCAGAGAGGGAAGGTTATCGCGTATGCATCAAGACAGCTTAAGACGCACGAGGTTAATTATACTACGCACGACCTGGAATTAGGAGAAGTAGTATTCGCTTTGCAGATCTGGAGACACTACCTCTACGGCACGAAATGCACTATCTTCACTGATCACAAAAGTCTTCAGCATATCCTCAATCAGAAAGAGCTCAACATGCGACAGAGGAGATGGGTAGAGTTGCTGAATGACTACGAGTGTGAAATTCGTTATCATCCGGGCAAGGCCAATGTAGTGGCCGATGCTCTAAGCAGGAAGGAGTACTCGGGCCGCCGAGTAAAATCCTTAACAATGACAATCCATTCCCACTTGACCATACAAATCAAGGAAGCTCAACTAGAAGCTTTGAAACCAGAAAAGGTGGCAGGAGAGACATTAAGGGGAATGGATAAAAACTTAGAAGTCAAGGATGATGGAGCACGTTATATCATGAACCGGATTTGGACACCAAAGTTCGGTGGACTCCGAGACCTCGTCATGAATGAAGCACACAAGACTCGATACTCCATCCATCCCGGGTCAGATAAGATGTATCTGGACCTCATGAAATTATACTGGTGGCCGAACATGAAAGCTGAGATTGCTACCTATGTGAGCAAGTGCCTGACTTGCGCCAAGGTCAAAATCGAATACCATAAACCATCCGGGTTATTACAACAGCCGGATATACCTGAGTGGAAGTGGGAACGAATAACCATGGACTTCATAACCAAGCTGCCTAAGACATCGGGCGGGCTTGACACCATATATGTAATCGTAGACAGATTGACCAAATCAGCACACTTCCTACCGATAAAAGAAACTGACAAGATGGAGAAGCTGACTAGAACGTACATCAAAGAGATTGTACGACTCCATGGTGTGCCGATATCCATTATCTCCGATAGAGATAGTAGATTTACCTCACGATTTTGGCAGTCTCCACAAAAATCCTTGGGAACTAGGCTTGACATGAGTACGGCCTACCACCCACAAACCGACGGATAGAGCGAACGAACCATTCAAACGTTGGAAGACATGTTAAGAGCTTGTGTGATAGACTTCGGTAAAGCATGGGATACCCATCTACCGCTTATCGAATTCTCCTACAATAACAACTATCATACTAGCATCAAAGTCGCTCCATTCGAAGCTCTTTACGGTCACAAATGCAGATCACCCTTGTGTTGGGCTGAGGTGGGGGATACACAGCTAGCTAGAGGTCAAGTCTCTAATAGCACCCTCACTGGCCCTGAAATCATAAGGGAAAAGAGTCTCGAGATCGGCAAAAGAGTTACGCAGACAAACAACGCAAACCCTTGGAATTCCAGGTGGGTGATCGTGTACTACAAAAACGTTTCCCCTTGGAAAAGAATGATAAGATTCGGCAAACGCGGGAAACTAAATCCAAGGTACATCGGGCCATTCGAAATCCTTGCTAGGATTGGGCCAGTAGCATACAAACTTCGATTACCTCAGGAACTCGACAAAGTACATCCCACATTTCACGTGTCGAACCTAAAGAAGTGTTTGTCTGGTGAGACACTCGTAATACCACTCGACGAAATCGAAGTTAACAAAAATCTCCACTTCGTGGAGGAACCAGTCAACATCATGGATCGGGAAATCAAACAAACGAAACAAAGTCGTATTCCCATCGTGAAGGTCCGTTGGAACGCTAAACGAGGGCCTGAGTTCACCTGGGAACGCGAAGATCAAATGAAACAAAAATACCCACATCTTTTCCCAAACTCTTGATGTCCCAGTCAAATGCAAATTTCGGGACGAAATTCCTTCTAACGGGGGGATGATGTGACAACCGTCAAAATTGAGTCAAGTCAAAGTCAAACAAAGTCAACAAGTCAAAACCAATCGACTCAATTAGCCCTTGTATATTAGGGTTTACACTATGTAATTACTGTACAATGCAATATTTTAATGAGAGAAACATTATTTGGAAAGTTCATGTGTTGAATTTCCTAAGTCTCAAATGCAGTAAACATTGAACCAAAACGATAAAAAAAATTATTGCACACTCATCGGGAGTGTGTACGATACTAAAACATGGTTTAACGGGGTTTACGAACCTTGCGTTGTGAAGCCAGACACTCAAATTAATCACAAACGAAACCTCTCTAAATCGTTTTCACTCTATCTCTTTCTATTTTAAATCTCTCCCAAATCTCTCTCAAAAGTTACTTTAACTTTTTATAATCATTCGGGTCATCCCGACCCTTAACCGGGTCAAAAACCACTTGAAACGAGGTAAAAACGGGTAAAATAACCTTAAGGAACCAAAACCCTTCTATTAGAAGCGAAAACTCTCATGAGAAACCTCTCAGGACCGAAGCCTCTCAGGACCGAAGCCTCTCAGGACCGAAGCCTCCCATTAGAAGCCTCTCAGGACCGAAGCCTCTCATGAAAAGCCTCTCAGGACCGAAGCCTCTCATTAGAAGCCTCTCAGGACAGAAGCCTCGCATGAGAAGCCTCTCAGACAGCCCATGCGAGAGGTCTCGCAGACGGCCCCTTTTTACCGGTTTTTCGACTACGACTTCGTTTTAACTCCGTTTTTCATTATTTTAACGTGGGATTTTCACCCAAAACTTTATTTTATAAACTAAGGCCCCAAAATATATAAATCTCCAGGGTTTTTATAAAAATGTATTAAAAGAATTGGTGGTTGGACTAATTATTGAGGGAATATTTGCTTTTCCTTATTTTATGACAAAAGCAAGCCACCACCACCTCACTCTATGATCAACCACTCTTTCCCACTACTCCTTGTCACCTTAGTGGACCTTTACACCCAATCTCCAGCTCTTCCCACGTTCTAAGAGCTGGAGGATTGGTCCTCTCTCCTCATTCTCCTTAAAAGCCCTTTCATTCTACACTTAGCAACCAAGAACACTCTCCAAAATTCTCTCATCTTTTCTCTCAACTTCAAGAACTTCAAGGCTTTCTCCAGGGATTTCTTTCTTCAATGAGTAAGTATCTTCATCATTCACATAATTATTAAACTCCATTCTACTCAAATCATTGATATCTTACACAAATTCCATCTTATTCGGTGTTAGATTCTCGAATCATTAAGACATCTTCTTAGTGTTCTTGGGTTGAACACTTCCTCTATCTCACTTTCATCTACTGAAATCACATAAGGTGAGTTCATACCCCTACATTTACATGTTTTTCTTAAGTTTTAAGGGGGGAATACAAGTAAAATCATCAAGAACACAATTAAACTTTTTCTATCAAATTACATCAGAAAAGATGAACTTCGATCACGGACTGTTTTGGTCAACTTAAATATTTTAGTTTTCAAAACTGTTCCAGGTGCAAGTAGTTCAAACTCTTAGCTTTAAAATGGCTACTTGCACATCTCCATATGATTTTTCTACAATTTATGGTGATTTTTACAAAACTGCCTATCATTTCAGAGGCAAACCCGGACCAGTCTGTGATTATGAACATTTTCACCTCTGTTAGAGATCACTAAAAATCATGATAAAATTTACGAACAAACTAGACTCATATTCAAAACTCTCAGAATTTGCGGATTTGGATTTAGAGCTTTGATGATTTTTCTATAAGTTTTCTAAGAACAGTAACAGAAACTGTATACAACAAAAAGTTGCTGTCAAATTCATTTCACCTTGTAACATGTTGAGCAAGGTGTATATCTTTATGTGATTATATGTTATTGCAATATATGACATTTTATCTTAATATTTAGACACACATCAGTTTACAAATGGATTTGGACATATAAAATATAAAGAATAACAAGTGATTATAATCAAAGTACAACCGATACATTCAAACATTTAATAAACTATTTTGAATATAGTTTGCATACATTACTACGTACTACCCTTGGTTGATAAACTATAATAGGTATAGTTTATGATACATTACATAATACATACATTTAAAAAGTGTACATTTATACAAAGGATATTTTCATTAAGCAAGGTACGGCCATACGGTACCAAGTTTTCATAACACGAAATTCCGTTAATGACTTTATGAAACATTACATAACACATACATTTAAAAAGGGTACATTTATACAAATGATATTTTCATTAAGCAAGGTACGGCCATACGGTACCAAGTTTTCATTACACTACACGTAAATTCGTTAATGACTTCTGTGAGACATTCGATTCAATTTACAAATAAGTCATGTATTATAACCAGAGTCTCCTCGAGGGAGAGCGTGATACTTGTGTATAGATCTATATTGGGTCTGACAAACCCACACCTTAGCTGCATGCAACAGCTAGACTGACAGGTCTGGGGTGACAAATGTCATAACATTTCCGACGCCTGAAGAACGTCGTTTCAGGCCAACTAGGTCATAGCATGGTTATAATAACTCACATGTGGTATTAACAAACATAGAATTTACGGGGATTTCACTAAAATCAAACGAGTTTATGTCGATTTAAACTTGCATTGTTTTACTATAAGGAACGAACACTACTTGTACATTTCGGTCTTTGGGATTTAAGACTACATTTACACATTAAGGAAAATATTGGATTTTCTGGAACGAACACTACTTTTACAAGAAAAGGCTTTAATAAACTCACATAAAGTATTAATGAATATTGGAATTTACGGGAACTTCATTAAAATTAAATGAGTTTATGTCGATTTAAACTTAAATTATTTATTATAAGTAAGAAAAGTTACTAATACATTTCGGTCCTTGGATTTAAGACTATATATACATTTTAAGGAAAATATTGGATTTTTCTAAAACAAATACTACTTTTACAAACGAAAGGCTTTTAATAATACCAAACAAAAGCTTATGAACTCACCAACCTTTGTGTTGACACTTTTTCAAACAACTTGTATTCTCAGGAAATCATTAAACAGGTAACCAAGTGCTTTTGAGGATGGGACGCTAAGGCGTCTACTATTTCATATTTTGTCAACATATTGTAATTGATTCGTAAACATGTAATTCATACAATGATGTAACTTTTTCAATTATATATATGTTGGTTGTGTTTGCTTGAATTACTATTACAATTGTTGTTATGATACTATACATGAAGTCCTCCACCCCTGGACGTTTCCGCCATCCTTGGTTTGGGGGTGTGACATTGCGTCTCTCTACAAACTCCCAAATGATGGAAGTTGCATTTCTTGCACAAGGGCAAATTCCCAGCGTAACGACTGGGAGTTGTTGGAGTAGTGGGAACAGCAACAGGGGTAGTAGCGGCATGAACTGCTACTACTTGTTGCTTCTTGGAGGGCTCCTGCGAAGACTGACCCTTACGCTTGTTCCATAATTTCTTCTTCCCGCCACTCTCCTTTGATGGTTCGGGAATGGTTGTTACTGCATCAAGATCAACCCCGTGATCTATAAGAGTTTGTGCTAAACACTTGGCGCTGTCGAAAGTGGAAGGTTTAGCAGCCAAGATGTTTCCTTAAGTTGGGGGCGTCAATCCCCATATGTATCTCTCTATTTTCTTGCTTTCCGGGGTGACCATCCCCGGACAGAGTAGAGCCAGATCGCAGAATCTAGCCGTATTGGAGGCAATGTCGGAACCCTTCATTTTTAGGTTCCAAAGCTCGTGTTCCAATTTCTGCATCTCGCCCCTTGGGCAGTACTCAGCAAGCATGAGTTCCTTTAAACTCTCCCAACCCATTGCATTTGCTACTAGCAGAGTTAGGGATTTGACCCGGCTATTCCACCAGGTCAATGCTCTGTCAGTGAAGGTGCAGGCGGAAAACTTCACTTTGCCGGCCTCAGAACAAGCACAAATTTCGAAAATTGATTCGATTTTCCCGAACCACCGGGTTAGGGCAATGACTCATCCATTATCGTCGAAACATTTGGGTTTTGCATTCATGAAATCCTTATAGGAACACTCCTTCTGGTGTCCCTGACCTCCATCAAGGTTACGGGATCGGGTCCACCTCCTGATCCGCCAGAGCCACCCAGATTTATCTGCGACATTGCAGCAGCCACATCGGCCGTAACTGCTGCCTGGAACAACGCAGGATCAAACTGAGGAGGTGGTGGCGGCGGAGGATTGTTGTTCTGTTTGTTGGGTCTCTTCCTGGGAGGCATCTTTCTCTAAAAGATACAAGGGAAAGAATGACGATAAGCCTCCTATATGATCATGAATCAAATATTTTTGAGCAAGATATATCTTAATCCTACAACGATAATAAAGACCTATAATGATAGCTACTAACATTCACAAGGAATTGCAGGTCTTTCGTTATAAGGATTTGTATCAATTGTGATGACTTTGTGTACTGATATAGTACCATAAAATACTCCTATAGTATTTTAACCATGTGTTTTCATTAGTATAGGATTTGGTGAGTTTTAGACTCGTCACAACACCACAGTCACTCCCAAACAGATGTCAGTCATATCTCGGACAAATATAGTTGATCAGGTTATATTTGCCCCACACATGACTACATAACTGTCCAGGTTTAAGATATGTATACTTGTATACTTCTTGTAAAAATACTTGTATATTTTAAAGTATACTTTTAGCTTCAGAGCACTTCGGCCCCTTTAGTGTTTATAGTTGTATACCATGTAAGGTTCGGTATACTTAGTTCACTATAAACAAGAGCTCTGATACCAATCTGTCACACCCCCAAACCGGATACGGTGGAAACGTTCGGGGGTGGATGACGTCATGTATAGTATCACAACAATTGCATCATAGTAATCAAACTAAACACAATCATTACATTGATTAAGTAAAACATTTACATCTGTTTGATTCATGTTTATATACATTAAAAGTATAACAAAATTAAAAGAAGTGACTCTATACGCTCCGTCTTCTCAAAATCTGTATATTGTACATGTCTACTGATTTCCTGAGAATACAAGCAGTTTTGAAAGAGTATCAACATAAAGCTGGTGAGTTCATAAGCATGTTTTTTTAAAAGAAAATCGGTTAATGAATCAATGAAAGTATTTGTATGTTTCCAAGAAAATCCATTATTTTCTAACATATGCATTTTGTTACTGAATCTCATAATTTATTAGTTCATATGTCTAGTTACTATTGAATGTGTTGTGCATTGTTTCTTTTGAATGAGAAACCCCCTTTTTGCTTGAAAAACCCTGACTATTACCAGTATGTATAGTAGGTTTGGAAAGTTCTAAAAACTTTAATGTATGTAATAGTTCTATTACTGTATAATAAAACTAATTCAATTTATTACCATTCATACATTAATCGTATATTCTTAGCACCAAATTTATGAGTTGTTATAACCATACTTGACCATTGAATTGCCTGAACGACGTTCTTCAGGCATCGGAATCGAAATGACTTTGTCACCCAGGCCTGCCGGCCTAACTGTAGCTAACAGTTATGGTGTGGGATGGTCAATCCTGTATAGATCTATACACAAACTCACGTTCTCCCGCAAGGAGACTCTGGTTATAATCTCAGGACTTTTGTTAGTACTTAACTAAGCACACGAAGAATGCTCACTCAAAAACTGCTATACTAACGATTACCTGTAGAATAAAATGAATTCTTGAATTTAACTAGCTGAATATATGTCTCATAAACCATACTCTATATAGCTTATATGTTTGATCACATTGAATATATGTTTTGTACCTTGATAAAATAGTTATTCCCCCACACTATACCTATTATAGTTTATATGTTCGTTACTGTATTCATGTTGAACACTGAAAAACTCTATGATTGTGTTGAAAACTTCCCTTATGCTCAGCAATATACAAAAGGGATGAAATATCTAAATGTTTGATAAACATATGAAAACTGTGTGGTTGTGTCAATTGTATCAGTTCTAAGTGTATTGAAATCCTTTTTTGTATAATTTCACTAGATTAATGATGTTTGGCTTGTATTCTCCCCCTGAAAACGTTAAAACTGTAAAGAAGTAGGGGTATGAACTCAATTGATTAGGAGTGACTTGGATGAATAACAAAAATAAGATGCTTGGTATGCTAAGTGAAGTCTCGAGCACAATACGGTCCTATTAAGCACATATTCACATGTATAGGCCTACAATTAGTGTCTAGAACCACTAACAATCATAAGAAACACCCTTAGGATGTAGGAAACACTTACAATGAAGTGTTAGAACCTAGAATGAGGGTCAAGAAAGTGTTCACGGCCAAACCTCTATGGGTTCACGGCCCATGAACACATGAAGCGTTAACAGCCCAAAATGTGTTCACGGCCCAAGAACACATGAATGCTTGAAGGGTTTTCGGCCCATTATGAAGGGTTCACGGCCCATGAAGAAGGGTTCACGGCCCTATGAAGGGTTTACGCCCGTGAACTCTTGAAAACCATGAACACGGTGATGAAAAAGTGATGAATCAAGGCTAGAATCAAGGGGTTTCCAAGCATGAACAAGTAAGGGATGGAATACTTATGTGTTGCGGCCTTTAAGAGTGTTCACGGTTGAAGATAGTTGAGAGAGAATGGGGGTGTTCACGGCTGGATCTTGAAGAAACGAGGAGAAAATGTGTGAACTACACACACACACACACACACACACACACACACATATATATATATATATATATATATATATATATATATATATATATATATATATATATATATATATATATATATATATATATATATATATATATATATATATATATATATATATATATATATATATATATATATATATATATATATATATATATATATATATATATATATATATGGAGGGTGGTTCACGACCCAGGCATGGGTTCACGGCCGTGAACCTAGTTTGCGGCCGTGAACTCCCTTTGAAGGTGTTCCAGGCTCGATTGTAAACTATGAATTCCACGGTAACGCTTCCCAACATTCAACCCTTGAGTGTAGTAGGCTTAGGGACTATCAAACTGACCCTGTATACAATAAAGCAATAACAGAAACGAGTCTGACTTTTATTGAATGAATTTGATATACAGATAATGATTTCGGGTTGTCACATTGACTGAACTTGAACTTTTCAAGTCTTTAAACTTGTGGGTTAGGGAGAAGAATTGGAGGAGGTGGAGGAAGTGTAGTATGATTTCCAGTCCCACTAATGCACGACAGAAGGATTAATCTTTCACCTTGATTGCCATGTGGGATATCATCTTCATTAGGAAATTCTTTTCCATAAGGATAAGAAAGACCATAGTTGTCAGAACAACACATCTATGAGGGAGAAATTCAAGTTAGTTGATTTAAGTCCTTATTATAACACCCAAGTTGAAATATTAAGGCTAGAGCCAACACAATATTCTACAATTGCGAAAAGGGATGCCGTAATCCAATTGTAAAATATTTGAAGCTAGGTAAATGACGATTTACCAATTTCCACCATGAATAATGAAATAGATTATTAAGTTTTAATTGGATTTGTAATTCCTAGATCCTTTGAGATTCATTGATCTTTTCAATGGCATGTTTAAATCTCGTTTGTGCCCTCTCAAGTTTGTGACTGGGATGCCGAAGATCACAAACAAGGTGTTAATAACCATGAAAATTAGCTCGGTACGTACACCCAATGTTACAAATTACCTAATCAATGTGCCAGTTAACCACACACGCTCCATTGATCTATGATTAACATCAAGTTATTCTTAGCCACGCATTGTTAGTCCCAGATTAGTGTGTCGGTTAAGCACACACGCTCCACTAACGATTTAACAAAGTGCTAAGTGCAATTTCATGGGGTAGCACCATTTTCCACATTTTTTCCTAAAGTGACTAAGATTGTGAATTTAATAAAATTTAGTTACTTTGTATTACATTATACTTTTAATGAAGAATAAGGTCCTATCCTACCTGTTCGGCTAACGACCCTCCACCAGTCAAGGAAGCGGAGGGAGAGAGTGGACACCCATTAAACTGCCATTTTATAGGCAGTAACCTTATACCCCCCCCCCTATAGACTGGCTTCATGAATGAGACCTACTAACGGTAAGACTGACTTATTCTTATATATATATATATATATATATATATATATATATATAAGTATTAACTTTTAATATTATAATAGTATAAGGGTGTATTTTACACATTTAATTAAACACTTCAATTAATTTAGTAAAATCCATAAGGTTTGAATTTTAACTTTTAAAACTCTAGGGTTTGGAATTAAAGTGCTCACTAGTGTGACTTTACAAATTCCAAAACTTGAGGGCAAGTTTTGAAACTTTTCAAGACCTTTCACATTCATAACTTATGAACAATTATGAGATTTAATACTCATGAATGTGACTTTTCATATAACTTGAGGACAAGTTACAATAACACATATCATGAATAATTAGATCAAATTTTTGGATCAAACACAATTGTCATATAATTCTTCCTATTGATCTAAACTAACTCATAACAAGACAATTCATATCAAATACTACAAATAATCACTTTATTATCTAAAAATTTGACAATTGCCTTTTAAATTGATGAAAACTATCATTACCAATTCAGAAAATACAATTTTTATGACTACAAAACAATTTGTGGTAATGATCCTATCCATTTCTGGCCAAAAACTCGAAATTCTGCACTCTGATCAACCAACTCGGCGAGTCCATGAACTGGACTCGTCGAGTAGCTTCATTTCTACATGGACTCGTCGAGTTCCCCAGTGGACTCGACGACTTCATCAGGCAGAATGCAGAAAACTCGATTTTTTCAACTTTGAAACTAAGCCATGCATCAAATATAACAGAAAACAACCCATGGCTCTGATACCACTGTTGGGTTTTGTATACTACAACATCCTATGGTGCACATACAACCCTAAAAGCTTTGGATCTATGTTTTCCCTAATTATACATGCAATAATGTTTCCAAAGCTTTAAGCCTACAACTAGCATACAATATGACAATTTGAACAATTCAACTAGTTAGATGACTTACCTCTTATTAGGACTTGTACTTCTTGTCCTTTGAAAGCTTTAGCACCTCAAGTGTGATGCCACTAATGTGTTACAAACACCATATGCAAGAGGAGGCTTGAGAGAATAAGTTATCTTGCACAAAATCGTTTCTCACTCACTAAGAATACATTAGGCCACGATTTTGGCTCTAGAGGGGGTCTTTATATAGTGTTGCAAAGGTTAGGGTTTCATCCATGAAACCCTAAAGCTCCATGACCTTCAATATCCCTTAGGCTCCATGGGTTAAAGCTCCATGGACTATCCATGAACTATTTGGCCCATCCTAATGGATCATTGTCCCACACTACAAGAATGATTGATTTACATAATAAGCCCTTATATTTTATTAGTCTCTTTTGATGAATAAATTAATTCCAAATTAATTCTTGACAAATACTAATTAAATAATATGATTTCTCAATTAATATATTATAATTATAATATATTAATAAGTCACCAATAACCTTATTCTCAAAAGTCCATCCTATCAAATTGCACTGGTGAAGGCAACCCAAAAGGACCATGCTACTATCGGGTCAAGTACATACCAATTATAGTTATGGGCTTAGACACCAAATCCAACAATATACGCATGCCCAGAAGGGTGCAAAGTGAAGTTTGCTTCCTGCAGCTTCTCTGACAAAGCCCTTACATGGTGGAATGGCCATGTCAAGTCACTAACCCTTGCAGTGGCTAACTCAATGGGCTGGGAGAACTTTAAAGCCATGATGATGGAAGAGTACTGCCCGAGAGACGAAGTACAAAAGCTAGAGCAAGAGATCTGGATTCTAACAATGAAAAACTCCGACATTGCTGCTTACATAGCCAGATACAGTGATCTGGCTATTCTGTGTCTTGGGATGGTCACCCCGGAAAGTAAGAAAGTTGAACGGTACATCTGGGGACTAACTCCCCCGATCCAAGGGAATGTTATAGTTGCAAAACCACTTAACTTTGATAGTGCCAAACGTCTAGCACAAAAACTTGTGGACCATGGTGTTAGTGTCAAATATATGTTGTAATGTGTCGAAGTTATTTGAGTCAGTTTCGAAAGTCATTTTATCTATTTACTAAGGCATAATAGTTTCGAAGTCTTGATGTATATCCCTTAGTGTTTTTTGTATACTTTCTTATTCTCCTATAAATAGGAGTTGTACTCAGAGTTAGATAGAACTTTTCCAAGACATTCTGTCTAGATTCTCTTTGTACACGAAAGTATAATTGAGCTATAAACCAGATCTTATTTACTCTCGGTGTTCATACTACTTTGATTACTCCGATTACATTCATCCTCGATTAAATCACAACTACACATGGAGTCCGTCAAGGCGTGATCGTTTCCGTTCCTGAGCCAACCTAAGGGGGTGACTATAAGCAAAAGTCTTGGAGCAAGAAAAAGGGACAGTCAACACAAGAGCCCTCGAAGAAACAACAGATTGTTGTTATTCATGCTGCCACAACACCTACTGCTCCAGCACCTGCCAATCGATATGTTGGAAACCTCCCAAAGTTCAACAAATGCAGTTTCCATCACTATGGAGCCCGCCGAGAGTTACAGTATAAAAATTGCAACATGAAGGGGTACACTGCCTGTTTCTGTAGGGCACTGGTGTTGGATTAATGTCTAAGTCCATAACTATATTTGGTATGTACTTGACCCGATCCGGCATGGTCCATTTGGGTTGCACTTCACCAACACAATTTATATGGATAGTCTTTTGAGAATAGTATATTTATGATTTATATTAATATATTATAAGTTCTAATATATTAATATGGAATCATATTATTTAATTAGTATTGATCAAGAATTAATTTAGAATTAATTAAGTGATCAAAAAGAAGTAATTAAATATGGACTCTTATATATAGGGAATGGGCCAAGTTCATTTAGGTTGGGCTAAGCTTTCATGGATGGTTCATGGAGCTTTTAACCCATGGATCCTATGTAAATGAAAGGTCATGGGTATTAGGGTTTACATGGATGTAACCCTAATCCTCCATAATATATAAAGGGGTCCTTCGCTCACAAAATTGGCACAAGTGTGTGAAAATAAGAATGGGCCGATTTTAGTGTGCATACATATTCTCTCAAGTTCTTCCAAGGTGTTTTGGTGATTTGTGATTCCATTTGAGGCTTCCACACTATTGGGGCTAAGCTCATAAAGCTTGAAGACATCAAGCTACATCAAAAGGTATGTCATCTAACTAGAACTTTGTAGTATAGGTGCTTCATAATATGCTAGTTAGGATGAAACCTTGGAATAGTTAATATTTGCATGTATAATATAGAAAACATAGATCCAAGGTTTATAGGGTTGCATGTACACCATAGGAGTGTTAGAATGCTCAAAACCCAACAGTGGTATCAGAGCCATGGGTTGTTTTCTGTTATATTGATGCTAATGTTTTATTTTCAAGTTGAAAAAAAAGAAAAAAAACATGTCGTTTGTCAAATTTTAAGATAATTACTTGTTTTGTGAAAAACGAATTATTTGTAAAATTTGAATCATCTGTTATATGAGTTGAATTAGGTCAAATTTAGTAAAAGATAAAATGATATGATTATTTTATTAGTTTTAAAAGTTTGATCTAAATGTTTTAAGGAGTTACATATTTTGTCATAAAATTTTGGAGCTCAAAAGTTTTTTTTAAAGTTGTGATCTTAAGGGTTTTTGAAACTTCCATAAGTTATGGATATGAAAGTTTTTCTTAAAAAAAAAAATTGATTCAAAGTTTTTATGGAGTTACAAAATTTGGTGTTAATGTTTTAAAGAATTCCATAACTTGTTCTTAAGTTATGAAACATGGAAAGTTTCATCATAAAACACCATTAATTCCATAAGTTATGGAATCCAAAGGTTTTCCAGAATTACAAAACTTGCCCTCAAGTTTTGGAATTTGAGAAAAGTTTTTTATGAAAAAAAGAATTGAATTCTAAAACACTTGGGTTCATAACTTAAACAATTAATTAAATGGTTTTAATTTTGAGTTTAATAATTGGAATTATGATGTTTTGTTGAATAGTTCAAATTAACTCTTATGGACTTTATTAATAGTTAATTAAAGCATTTAATTAAAAGAGTATTATTAATCCATAAATATATGGTTTGAGTTTAATTAAATTAAAAGTCTAGTTTAATTAATAGATTAAACCACGAAGTATTTTAAATTTCTAAAATACACCCTTATACTATTATAATATTAAGAGTTTAATATATTATATGTATAAGAGCAAGTCGTCTTACCATTAGTAGGCCTCATTCACGAAGCCGGTCTATAAGGGGGTATAAGGTTACTGCCTATAAAATGGCAGTTTAATGGGTGTCCACTCTCACTCACCGCTTCCTTGACCGGTGGAGGGTCGTTAGCCGAACAGGTAGGACAAGGACTATAATTCTCCCTTCATTATATGTATAATGATAAATACTAAGTAACTAAACACTTATAAATTCCCAATCTTAGTTACTTAGGAAAATGTGAATAAGGTGCTAATCCATGAAATTACACTTTGCACTTTGTTTAAGCTGTTAGTGGAGCGTCTATGGTTAACCGGCACACTAACCTGGACTTAACAAGGTAGGCAAAGGGTAACTTAATGTTTATCATAGTATCGTTGGAGCGTGTGTGGTTGACCGGCACATCGATTGAGGGGTAAATATTAAGGGTACCAAGTATATTTGCATGGTTACTTCACACCTTGTTTTGTGATCCTCGGCATCTCAGTCACAAAACCTGAAGGGCACACTCGAGATTGAAACATGCCATTGAAAAGTTCAATGAATCTCAAAAGAATCTAGGAGTTTCAAAACCAATTAAAACCTAATAATACATTTCGTTTATCTTGGTGGAAATTGGTGAATCGTCATTCACCTACATTCAAATATTTTATAGCTTGGATTACGGCATCCCTCTTCCAAGTTATAAAATAGTTTGTTGGGTCCTAGCCTTAATATATCATATTGGGTGTTATATTAAGGACTTAAATCAACTTTACGTGAATTTCTCCCATTGTTGATGTCTGGTTTAGACAACAATGATCTTCCCAAACCAAGCTTTCCTAATGAATATGACTTCCCGAGTTTGGCTCATGGAAGTCATACTTCTCTTCCTCCACCTCCTCCAATTATTCTCCCTAACCCACAAGTTCAAGGTCACTCAAGCCCTAATGGCAAGCAAGGTCTATGTGTGATCACATCTTAGAGATGAAGTCACATATTGACAAGCCGGGAGAGTTGGGTGTCAAAGTCTTGAGAAAGTTGGATGTTCAATCACTTTCTAAGTCACATAGTGAGTTCCTTTGGGACTACTATGAAACAGACTATGACATGAACCTTAATGATCATATCTATTTGCTTGGTGATGCTGAATCAGCAATGATTTGGAACGATAGTAAAGCAAATTTGATTAGAACATCAACTTCCCAAAAACTTTATGGACAATGACAATGGTCACACTGGAAATCCAGAAAAAGCATTCTCTTCCCAATGGAAAGGGATTGGCCATAGTCAACCCGGTTGACCAAATGGTAAAGAGAAAGGCTAAGTCTGAGATAGTCCCATTACCAAAGGGTCCATATGTTTATTTTGCCAAAGGAAGGGGCGTTGATTGCGAAGCTGCCAAATTTACCTAAGGATGTTAAAGTCAATAAGTTTGACTCTACATCAGGTAGAGCCCATTATCTAACTCTGTTAAGTTCTATTCTGAGATCCTCATTACATGATGTGACTGGGTCACATGTTGATGTTTTAAGAATCAAAGAATAGAGAGAAATCTTAAAGAAAGTATATGTTGATTCTGATCGCGAAGGTCGATTTCGATCGCATCTGTGGATTGTAAGGATAAGTTTTTCCGCAAAGTTTTAAAATAAAAGAAAAATTGTTTAATTTTATTTATTTGAAGTATCCTTACAATGGAATTTGTGGAAAATTGTTGCTTATATGATTCCACTGACAGCAATATTGGAAAATGGATTTGATTCTTTCATTTGTGGTAGTGTCCAAATTTACCAAATCAGGAAAGTTCCTCATCACCGAAGTTTCAATTGGACCGAAACTTGGAATCATGCAAGTTGAATAGTATGATGAATGAGAACTTTCAAGCATTGGAAAATCAAGACTAATTATTTGTTCACATGGATGTGTGAGTCAAGTGAAGGACTAAAGGGATCGAGTACACATTCTTGTGCACAGGTCATGTCCACCACAAAGCTCGTTAAGACTATTTGATTTACTAAAGTTTAGTAAATATGGTTATACTTACAAGTTTAAGTATAATTCTGAAACATTGGAAAAGTCTCAATGTATGGCAGAACGAATGGGAAGAATCAAATTAGGCAGAAAGATAAAAGTTTCTCAAATCTGAAAAGATGGGAGAGTACTTTAGTATCATGTTTGTGATCATCTTAATGATTTAGAAATCATATCACAATTAGTCCTCTAAAGGTCATCTTAGTGCATTCTTATGACTAAGAAGAGGAGTCATGAATTGTTGAAATGGTTAGATCAGGAAGATGAGTCATACTTCGTTCCAAAACAATTCTTAGAGTCATACTCCAAGATTGTAACTTGAGTGACATATCTTAAGGAAAGGTTTAAAACACTTGTCAAATGTAAGAGTAAAAGTGTCCTACTCTTGTACATTTGAAATTGGTAAGTTGAGATGTTTTGGATAAAACAAAGACCAACTAAGGCCAATTGTGTGAAGTGTTTGTCTTGATAAAGAATCCGCACAATCTCTTGAATATTTGGCAAGATAGTCTTATATGTCAAGAGGATAGTGGGAGTCTTAAAGATCCTAAAAAGAATTTCAAGAACTAATCAAGAATAAAACCTGAGGTTCTTCACTAGCACACGACTTGAGGTTTATAACCTATCGTGTTGACATATTCTGTGCCCATTCCAGTTAAAGATGGCTTTGCATAGGAGTTTTGAAAGTTCTCAATTGGTTGCATAACAACTTGGAAGCAATGGCAGGCCCTGTACTGCCAGGTGGCAAGACGTTAAGATTGCATAAGTTCAGTCTATATGAGTTTGGATTTGTCATTATCCTTGTCTTGTGACTATGGTTTTGACGATTCACATGGATAAGAACACATACACCATAAATGATGCGTTTTGAGCATTCTAACACTCCTATGGTGTACATGCAACCCTAGAAACCTTGGATCTATGTTTGACTAAGATACATGCAAATAATTATTTTTTCAAGGTTCTTATCCTAACTAGCATGGCATGGGGTACTTGAATCAAATAAAACTAGTAGAATTACTTACCTTGTAGTAGTAGTTGATTGCTTGGAGTTTGAGAGCCTAGCACCAATAATGTGGATGCCTCAAATGGAAGTCACAAATCACCACAAACTTGGAAACTTGAGCGAATAGTCACAAACTTCTTGAAATCGGCCCTCTTAGTTTACACACATCAACTAGTAGAATTTCAAGAACCAAAGCCTCCTTTATATAGTGTGGTGGATTAGGGTTACATCCATGTAAACCCTAATACCCTTGTCTTTTCATTTCCATGAGATCCATGGATTTAAGCTCCATGGAGTATCCATGGAATTTCAAGAACCAAAGCCTCCTTTATAATAGTCCTCATAGGACTTTTGGAGCTCGACTGTCATGGTGGCCATCATGATGCATGCCACTTTTGTAGCATCTCGTTCATGTACGTCATATTCAACAAGCTCTTCAGGAGTAGCAGTTGGTTCGAGTACCTTCAGCTCCTTGTCGAGAACATATCCTTTGTTCTCATACCGAGGGACCATCCTGATGTTTCTGATCCAATCTGTAAAGTTGGACCCATCAAAGATGACTCTCCCACAAAGATTCATGAGAGAGAAGGAGCTAGTAGGGTTTGAGCCAGAAGCATTGTTATTGGAAGACATCTGAAAAGAAGAGGGAATAGATTAGATTAGATATAGAGATAGTCCTTAACAAAACACCCAAATGTAATATTAAGGCTAGGACCCAACACAATATTTTATAACTTAGAAGAGGGATGTCGTAATCTAAGCTATAAGATATTTGAAGGTAGGTGAATGACGATTCACCAATTTCCACCATGAAAAACGAAATATTTAATTAGGTTTTAATTGGTTTAGAAACTCCTAGACTCTTTGAGATTCATTGAACTTTCTTCAATGGCATGTTTCAATCTCGAGTGTGCCGTTCAAGTTTTGTAACTGGGATGCCGAGGATCACAAAACAAGGTGTGAAGTAACCATGCAAATTACTTGGTACCCTTAATGTATTACCCCTCAATCGATGTTCCGGTTAACCACACACGCTCCATCGATACTATGATAAACATTAAGTCACCCTTTACCTACCTTGTTAAGTTCAAGTTAGTGTGTCGGTTAACCACACACGCTCCACTAACGACTTAAACAAAGTGTAAAGTGTAATTTCATGGATTAGCACCTTATTCACATTTTCCTAAAATAACTAAGACTGGGAATTCAATAAAGTTTAGTTACTTTAGTATTATCATTATACTTTTAATGAGAATTTATAAGTCCTTGTCCTACCCGTTCGGCTAACGACCCTCCACCGATCAAGGAATCGGTGGGTGAGAGTAGACACCCATTAAGTTGCCATTTTATAGGCAACAACCTTATACCCGCCTTATAGACCGGCTTCGTGAATGAGGCGTACTAGCGGTAAGACGACTTGATCTTATACATATATAAATATTATTAAACTTATAATATTATAAAGTATAAGGGTTGAATTTTAACTTTTAAAATTCTAGGGGTTGGAACTAAAGTTTTTAATATGACTTTACATGTGCCAAAACTTGAGGGCAAGTTTTTGTAAACTTTCAAAACTTTTCATTTCTCAGAACTTATGAGTTAATGGTTATTAAAAATGAAGACTCTTCATTTTTTGTAACCTATGTGTTCTTTTAATGGTTATTTATAAATGTGACTTTTGGTTATCCATAACTTAAGAACTAGTTATGGACTACATTAAAACACATAAAGATCAAGAATTAATCTAATCAATTATTAGCACATAATTTCTATGATCTTCTAAACTCATATGTTTATGAATGTTCATATCAAAAATTTCAAGAATCGTAAGTACATATACAAAACTTGAAATTTTGATACGAGCTTTTGAACAAAACTTCGATTTTCAAGTTTTTTTTTTTGCATCAAGTATCAAATAAACAAACCTGGCTCTGATACCACTGATGGGTTTTGAGCATTCTAACACTCGTATGGTGTACATGCAACCCTAGAAACCTTGGATCTATGTTTGACTTAGATTCATGCAAATAATTATTTTTCCAACGTTCTTATCCTAACTAGCATGGCATGGGGTACTTGAATCAAATAAAACTAGTAGAATTACTTACCTTCTAGTAGTAGTTGATTGCTTGGAGTTTGAGAGCCTAGCACCAATAATGTGGATGCCTCAAATGGAAGTCACAAATCACCACAAACTTGGAAACTTGAGAGAATAGTCACAAACTTCTTGAAATCGGCCCTCTTAGTTTACACACATCAACTAGTAGAATTTCAAGAACCAAAGCCTCCTTTATATAGTGTGGTGGATTAGGGTTACATCCATGTAAACCCTAATACCCACGTCTTTTCATTTCCATGATATCCATGGGTTAAAGCTCCATGGAGTATCCATGGACTTTCCATGCAAGCCTAGCCCATTCCAAATAAGCATTAGCCCACACTATATAAATACAAGAGCCCATATTTTATTAGTCATACTTTTGATCTCTAAATTAATTCTAAATTAATTATAGATCAATACTAATTAAATAATATGATTTTATATTAATATATTAGGACTTATAATATATTAATAAATCCTAACTTATACTATTCTCAAACGATTATCCATAAATTGTTCGGGTGAAGTGCAACCCAAATGGACCATGCCGGGTCGGGTCAAGTACATACCAAATATAGTTATGGACTTAGACACTATATCCAAAAATAAAATCTAAGGGTCATAAGGTTTCTCTCCGATTCATGAAAATGATGGTGAGGAAACACTTCCACCAAGTAGATTTGAAGCAGATGGCAAAAGGTCTAAACAATTGAGACTATGATTACGACATCCCTTTTCATAGTTCTGAAATTGTTTAGACACACATGCATGCTACCTAAGGAAAGGTGTATGATTTTGATAAAGTTTTATCAAAGCATCTCGTATCAGAAATCTGAACTTTGGTAAGAAAGTCAATAAAGTATTGATTTCTAGAAGTCTAGCTGATTTCTGAGTACATGTTAAAGCTAGCGGGAGCATAAGTGTTATGGTAATAATTATCATGTTAGTGGGAGCATGATAATTATTGTTAGTGTTGCAAGTTAGCAATGTTAATTATAGAAAACAAAAGTTTCAATTCGTGAGGCTACAGGGATTGAAAAAGTTGTTTTGCTATAATTAAGGGAGATGATATTATACTTCATGTCAATTCTAAAAGGCTTAGAGTGAGATTTTAAGCTTAGATTGATATTTTAATCATCTTTAGTCAAGAATATATATATGAATTTCATGTTGGATTGGTTCAACATAAGGAAATTCTATATATTGCGTTCTCAAAATTCGATTATGATTACGGCATCCCTCTTCATAGTCAAATTTTGAAAACATGGCAAATAAAAATATTGTAGCAAAAGACTGGTCTAGAATCATGTCTTTATGTGAGACATTATGAATCGTGTACCATTTGCTTTGGGTACATGATCGATTGCATGTGCTATAATATTTGTCATTTCTAAATTTTTCCAAATGCCCAGAGGCATTAAGAAGGGAAAAGGTCTAGAATTGGATATTACTAAAATGATTAAGCAATTGTCGAGGACAATTTGAGGTTTACCAAGGATTGGTTGCTCAGGGACAGTTGGAAGTATAGTGCTAATTTTGGAAGGACCATATTGACATATTATGAAAAGAGGCATCTCTTATTCAGAAGTGATAGTCAAAATGAGAATATGGAGTTGTCTCCATAGGTGGAAGTTATCTGTGTAAGATTAGAAAACTTAATGCAAGAAGCATGTCCAAAGCAATGTACTTTGAATATGAGACTTAGTTTCCATGGAGTTGATCTCCATTGGAATACCTTATAATGACTGTTGATAAGTCTTTGTGACTTTGTACATATTCATTACAGGAGGGTCAGTGCATATAAGTTTAAAATCTAAACAGATTTCGATAAATGATAGGAATTTGACATTCTCACATTTTTCGATAAGGATTTGGGAGTGTGAAATTAGAATCATTGAAATTATGTTCAATTGGTTTATTTCACAAAGTAAGGATCATAGACAAACATAGAGTGCATATTTGGTGTATGGCAAAGCTATTGTTTAAGAAAAACATAGTGTACATGCTTGGAGCATGGGACAACTAGTGTTTTTAATTCAAGTATAAAGTTGATAAAACCGAAACAATGAATAATGAGTAATCAGTATGGTGATAAATAAAAGTGTTTATTTATATTCATAGGGTTTGATACCATATTTGATTCATTTATTCTTGTGTTTCACTTTTCATGTTTTGAATTCTAGAATAACTAAGTCGCTCTTCCTGAATGATTAAGTTATTCAAACCATCCACAGTCGGTCATATGTTGGAAGTAGATATGAATCAAGACTGTCATGGGTTGGTTTGTAGAGGTCCAAGTTGGTGGACAAAGTGGTGCTACAACACTCATGAGTGCTCATAAGTTCTGAGTATTGGATTCAACCCGCGCTCATTTGAATCACTTCATGGATTTTATCACGAGTGATCATGAGACGATAATATCTTATATTCTTCAAACCTAGAGATATGAGTTGTTACTATGAGTTGGTTATACATTGATTGCACGAAAACGCATTTGGTAACTCGATGTTATAAAACGTGCCTTTGTGTATGATTCAACAAGTAGTAGAACAAGCCATATGAGTCGAAGTTTATCCATTCCTTTTACCTTCGGGATAAAAGCGATATATGTGGGCCCCTCGATGATTTAGCGATGACACATGTGAGTGCTTGGCCAGGCCAGGACTGATTTGATTTGTTCAATCAGTCAGTCATCATAAATCGAAAATCGGGAAACAACAAATGGACAGAGAGAATGATTATAATCCATGTCTCAGTCCATATGATATCTAGAATGGAGGAATATATGATCCCTTATCTAATGGACAAGTCATTTACAAGGTCAGAGTTCGACAGCGACTTTAAGAGCTACGATTGGCAGTTAGGTTTTGAAGTCATACTCAATAAGAGTTTTAGACTTATCCAAGTGGGAGACTGTTGGATTAATGTCTAAGTCCATAACTATATTTGGTATGTACTTGACCCGACCCGGCATGGTCCATTTGGGTTGCACTTCACCGGCACAATTTATATGGATAGTCTTTTGAGAATAGTATATTTATGATTTATATTAATATATTATAAGTTCTAATATATTAATATGGAATCATATTATTTAATTTGTATTGATCAAGAATTAATTTAGAATTAATTAAGTGATCAAAAAGAACTAATTAAATATGGACTCTTATATATATGGAATGGGCCAAGTTCATTTAGGTTGGGCTAAGCTTTCATGGATGGTCCATGGAGCTTTTAACCCATGGATCCTATGTAAATGAAAGGTCATGGGTATTAGGGTTTACATGGATGTAACCCTAATCCTCCATAATATATAAAGGGGTCCTTGGCTCACAAAATTGGCACAAGTGTGTGAAAATAAGAGTGGGCCAATTTTAGTGTGCATACATATTCTCTCAAGTTCTTCCAAGGTGTTTTGGTGATTTGTGATTCCATTTGAGGCTTCCACACTATTGGGGCTAAGCTCTTAAAGCTTGAAGACATCAAGCTACATCAAAAGGTATGTCATCTAACTAGAACTTTATAGGGTTGCATGTACAGCATAGGAGTGTTAGATGCTCAAAACCCAACAACTGGCACAACCCCTCAACCAAGTCCTCGACATCTTGTTACGAGTGCGGTGAAACAGGACACTTCAAAAGATATTGTCCAAGAACAAGGAATGTTGGTGGTGATGGAAGGGTGCTGATGATCACCATAGGAGAGACTGTCCCGGAACCACCTGTGAACAGCGGTATGTTTTCCAAATAAAATATTTTAAAACTTAAAATTTTACTAAAACTTGTGCTAATTAAAAAGTAATTATAAATTGCTCTCTCGTATGAATAAAACACATACAGTTGAGCTGTAATGGATTAGTGTATACATTAGAGTCATATATAATTAAGATTCTACAGGCTTAGAGTGTGTGATTCCGCCTTATTTCTTGTTCCTTGTCTGGTTGTGGATTTAGGGCAGAGTCACTCAGTCAACGGTCTTATCAATCTTAATTATACATGACTTGTATACACCAAGCGATTATAGAGAGACCTAGTAGGGATCATATTATGAAAATTCATCATTTTGATTTAACGGAACACTCTTACTGCTAGTACTCGCTAAATGAAGTACAAAATGTTCGCAGTAGTAATAACAAGGATAAAACTGACAGCACTAGAAAGTACACACAGAATGCACTATCGCTCTAAAAAACATTTCTTCCAAATAGATTTAACACCAGTTACAGTAATAAGTTTCGGCGTTGTCATTCGACATGGATTGGTGTGGTCCTCGCCATACCAGTCACAAATGTTACGAAAAGAATCCTTCGCCTTAACCGACCGACTAACAAAGATTTTTTTAAGCTATAACGACAAACCCGCCACAAATATCTGTATCGTCTCTCGCGTCAAAACTACGAAGTACCTATGCGAGGGGTACCACGCCTTCCTAACCCACTCCGTAGAAAAGAAGCTTGAAGCGAGAAACACCGAGGATATTCCGAAAGTCTGTAACCTTCCTCAAAGTATTCCCAGCAGACCTCCCAAGAATACCACTCGTACAACAAGTCAAGTTCAAGAATAGAGACTAAGGACCCATACAACTAGCCTATCACTACTAGGTGTATACGTGAGGGTGGTATATAATTAAGATTCTACAGACTTAGTATGTGTGATTCTGCCCTACCTCCTGTTCCTTGTCTGGTTGTGGACTTGGGACAGAGTCACCCATCCGATTGTCTCTTCAATCTTAATTATATACGACTTGTATGCACGAGGTGATGATATTTGAACCAAGTATGAGTCCTACCATGAACTTCAACACAAAGTTGCCCAAGACTACGAGTGGACATGCTACCATTCGAGTAAACGCAGACAAGTAAACCAAGCCCACACTCTCCCCCGTCTTAAGTACAGCTTGCTATCCCTACACAAACAGTCACATTAAACGAAACAAAGTCGCATACTAATAATAAAGGTCCGCTGGAACGCCAAGCGAGCACCTGAATTCACTTGGGAACAGAAAAATCCGATGAAATAAAAGTACCCACATCTTTTCCCTAGTTCAAAGAATAACCACTCTAGAACAAAGTTCGGGACGAAATTCCCTCTAACGGGTGGATAATGTCACAATTCGAAAATTTTAGGTCAAGCAAGGTCTAAACCCTCACCAAGTTCAAGTAAAACCACATTGAAATCCTTGTTGCATTTTATCATCTATAGCCTTGGAGACATGCTTTCAAGCTTGTAGCTATGCATGGATTGAAACCTAAGTTAATTTATGTTAGTAAAAATTAACATTTGGCAAAAGAGTAAGCCTAAACCATAAATATATACACTATATAAAGGGTTTTCGGTCTAAGGTTCTAGAAACAATGGGGTTTTCGGTCCAATAAGCAAGAACAATTAGGGTTTTCGGCCATAAGAAGCAAACCAAAGGGGTTTTCGGTCTTAGTATGACCAAAAACACAAAGTCATGGCCCATTAGGACCAAAAACACGTTAGCCCAAGCCCTTTAAGGCCGAAAACACAATTCTATATATATATATATATATATATATATATATATATATATATATATAGTTTCAACCGTAAATATAATTCATTTCTCAACTTTTAGGCCGCAAACACCTCCATTTTTGCTCTCAAAACTCATACAGATCCTTCATATCTTCAAGGGATTTTTTGCCCAGATCATCATAATTTCACCAAGAACACCAAGAACAATCTTCAAATCTTCAAGCCTACACCGAAAACTGTTGGGTCTATAATATTGGTTTATACTTTACTTTTCTAGGAAAATATATTTTTCTGTAATGTAATATATATTTGCGGCTGTGTTCACGGCCAAGTGAGTGTTTACGGTCGTAAACCAGTTCACGGCCGTAAACCTGTTAACGTCCGTGAACCCATCTAAGGCCCATGTTACCCATAAGTATATAAATAGATGTTAGGTAGGTGAGCAGTGGTTGATGCATATGAGAGAGCATATTGTAGAGAGAGAAAGTTAGAGGGAAGAGAGAAGAATAGTGTGTGTGTGAGAGAATCTAATGTGTATGGAGCATCACTCATATCTTTGAATACATCATAGATTCAAGTTATTCTTCTTCTCCTTCTCTTCTATTAGATCTGGCATCATCCGTTTGATTGGGATTCCGCACCATCAAACGGATCTGATTGATAACAAGCAGATTGGGGACTTACAAGTGGTATCAGAGCTTGGATTGTATCAGTCAATTTGGCCAGATCTGGAGCTTATTTGATCTTATTTTTGAAGGATTTTTGTGTTTTTGGATAGATCTCTGAAAATTAGGGGGAGAATTAAAAATATCAAAAATCAAACAAAAATTAGAAAATTCAAAAATCAAACAAAAATCAGAAAAATAAAAATCCAAAAATAGTGTTATTTCTGTTTTATTTCTTGTTCAGAAAAAATCAAAAATCCAAAAATATTTTTGTTTCTGTTTTAGAAAATATGAAAAATACAAAAATATTGTGTGCTAAGTTTTCTTTTAGTTTTGTTTTGTCTTAAAAAGTGAATTTAGATGTAGATGAGACTCATGGAGACTGAATCGAAAATTTCCGAGCCAAGGCTTCATCCGTGATCATCGAAGAATTCTCATTCGAAGGAGCAAGAAATGAAGATTATTCTTCCAACATTCAATCTTTCAACCCCAGAAGCAAGGTGAAGCTGACTTGAAGATTATGTGATAGATTGCATTGAAGCTTCCTCAATCAATTTGTTGCTATTCTTGAACCTGCTGAAGTGATCCAGAAGATTAGTTCTCTCTGATATTCTCTCTGAAGATTCTCAAGCTGAAAGCGCCATCTTTCAAGAATCTTTTTCAAGAAGCCTCCTCACCCAACGTGCTTTCAGAGTCAAATTTTGAAGAAAAGCCCAATTGCTCAAGATGAAGTCATTCATTGAAGATTCATATGTTCATCTTGAAGTCGTGAAGATATCAAAAATTAAAGCTGAAGCAAAACTCCAAATGAAGATTGACAAGAAAAGCCACTTACTTTTTATGGGGAGATTGTTGGGTCAATTAGAAAAAAAATCTATAAACCGAGAGGGAGATTGTTGGGTCTAAAGTATTGGTTTATACTTTACTTTTCTAGAAAAATATATTTTTCTGTAATATAATATATATTTGCGGCTGTGTTCACGACCAAGTGAGTGTTTACGGCCTTAAACCAGTTCACGGCCATAAACCTGTTCACGGCCGTGAACCCATCTAAGGCCCATGTTCCCCATAAACATATAAATAGATATTAGGTGGTGAGGAGTGGTTGATGCATGTGAGAGAGCATATTGTAGAGAGAGAAAGTTAGAGAGAAGAGAGAAGAATAGTGTGTGTGAGAGAATCTAATATGTATGGAGCATCACTCATATCTTTGAATACATCATAGATTCAAGTTATTCTTCTTCTCCTTCTCTTTTAATAGATCTGGCATCATGCGTTTGATTGGGATTCCGCACCATCAACCGGATCTGATTGATACACAAGCAGATTGGGGACTTACAAAAACACACCAAACACACCGAAAACGTCTAGAATTCCTTCAAATAATTCCTACGGCTTTTTGTAAGTATTTCTTGCATAATTTAGTGTTGTCTAACACTTTAATTTATTATTTAAATTAATATTTTGTTAATTTAAATACGATATCGTGCATAATTATTATTAGGATATGACTACTCACACAGGTTCGAACCCGAGGATCACCGCTACCACTTCGTATCCAAACGAGAACCCGCATTCGAGGTGAGTTCATACCCCTACGTTTTCACTATTTTTCAATGTTTTTAGGGGGGAATACACGTAAAACACAAGTAATCTTGTGTTAATATTCAAATGATTTCAAAAGGTTTCGAACCATGTCAAGTTATTTTAACTGATTCAAATTATTTTAAACTGTTTCAAAACTAATTCAACTATTTTATACTTTGGTTTTCCAAAATACATGTTTATATCCATATGCTTTATATATATATATATATATATATATATATATATATATATATATATATATATATAAAGGTTCAAATGAGAACCATAAAAAGTTAAGAACCCTAAGAACTCTTAATTTTAAAATTAGTTTTATAAATTGCAAAAAGATAAAAGGGCATAATGGTCTTTTTTTTAAAACCCATTCTTTTGGTTCAGATCTATTAGATCTGATTACATTTTCTTCTAATTTCCCAATAACAAAATAATATCTTCTCTCAACTTCTCTTATTCTCTCTCCACCCATCTTCAAGAACATAAACTCCACCACCATTTCCTCCGGCCAACACTACCGCTGGCCGCCACCACCACCGTTGACCGCCACCGTCGAAACTCTCATGTCATTTTCTTCTACTATCAAATCTACAAGCTCTGTTCGAACCAAAAACCACTCGACGTATGTGATCTCCGACAGATGTTGATTCCGGCGACTTTCCTTTGTTCTTCTTGCTCAGATCTGGTTAGATCTGGGCGATTCTGATGGTTTTTATTGTCTCTGATGGTTTTCCTAGTCCTGATCTATCTAGATCTGGTTAGATCTCAGAGAATTCGAATTTTGACAGCTCCAATCTCTCGTCTCCGGTGTTGGTTCTGTGATTTCGAGTCGTTGTCGGTGTATCTACCGCCACCACCTCCAATGACCAACGATATACCACCATTCTACAACAACTTGGTCTTACTTGCCCACCATACTCGTGATCTACCACCATTTTTACCTTGTCTGACAGCTTCAGCTTCACCGGAGACAAACCTGAACATTATTCAATTCGATGCCTCTCGTTCCAAAATCCTACGTAGAACATCAGACTCACGATTTAATCAACAAAAACTCTCAGATCTGAAGTGTTTCGGTCTAGATCTACGATCTCTGATGATAGATCTACACTCTCTGGTGACAGATCTACGATGTCCGTCTCTAGATCTTTGATTTTTATCTCCAGATCAACGATCTTCGACGAGATTGAGGGATCACATCAAAGATCTCCATCAACCACCACCACTACTGCTGCCTCCCCGCTCCGGTGAACCACCCCTAGCTCACAACCATCTTTTAGGTATGCCAATTTTTGTGTTACTTGTTTTTACTTCTGTTAAACTGTGAATTTAATATTTTAATTTCTTGTTTGTTTTTTTTTACTTTTGATTATCTTATTTTTACCTGCTATTAAGCTGTGAATCCAAGATTATTATCTTATTTGTTCAGGTGTGAATTTAATGTTTTAAACTGATTATGTTTTGTTGTTGTTATGATGTGACTTGAATTTATAATGTGGGTTATTATGTTAATGTTATTTCAAATACTATGAGTTCAACTCTTTTTAAGTTGTAAATTGTATTGCTTTAATGTTGCAATTATTGTTTAGTTATGTTAATGTTAGTTTTAACAATTATTAATAAGAAAATATAAGTTTTTAAGCTGTGAATTCATGAGTTTTTAAACTATTAAGCTGTGAATTAGTGTATGAACTAGTCTATTAAGCTAAGAATATGGTTGTAAATGTATAACTTTTATGTATTAGACTGTAAATTTATAATATTAAGCTGTGAATTTTATGTATTAAACAGTAAATTGGTTGTATTAAGTTGTGAATTGATTGTATTAAACTGTAAATCAACTGTATTACAATGTGATTTTTTTTGGTCTTTGTAAGATGTGAATTAACTATATTATGCTGCGAATTATTTATATTAAGAATTAACTGTGTTAAGCTGTGATTTTTTTAGGTGTTTATAAGGTGTGAATTGTGATGTTTAAATATTTCAGCTATTTTTGTAGTTTTGTTAATGTTAGTTTTAACTATTATTAATAAGAAAATCTAAGTTTTAAGCTGTGAATTCATAAATTTTTATATGTTTTAAGTTGTAAATTAGTGTCTGGATCTATTAAGTTGAGAATAGGACTCTAAATGTATAATTTTTATGTATTAAACTGTGAATTAACTGTATTAACCTGTGAATTGACGGTATGTAAACTTTAAATTGTTAATATTATATAAATTGCTAATGAAATATGAGATGAAAGAAAACATTATACACATCTATCATTTTCTCTAACTTTGAATAAAGTATGTAAACTTTAAACTGTTAATATTATTTAAATTAAACTTCAAGAGAAACATTAGCCTCCAGATCTGAATGCATATATGTAAGTCTTAAGTTGAGAATGTATGGTTGTGAATGTATAATTTTTGTGTATTAAATTGTGAATTTTGTTTATTAAACTGTAAATTAACTATATTAAGCTGTGGATTGACTCTAATACGCTACAAAATTTTTGTGAATTTTGTGTTAAAATATGAATTATTTATTTATGAAGGTTTGTATTCAATTTTTTGTAAATATATTTATTTTTTGTGTTATATAAATATGTAAAATTGTATTAATTTCTATAATTATTTTGCATTAAACTTTGAATGAGTAAATTAATATGTTTATTAAACTGTAAATATATATAATTTAAGATGCCAACACATGATTTTATCTATACATATCTGATTTGGAAGAAGGACGGTTGCGACGATGGAACAAGTGGTTAATGGCAACATGTGGTAGTTGGTTGTGGTAGAGTTTATGTTTGACTTCTCTCAATATGTGAATTAATGTATAATTAATTTTTATTAAGTTGTGAATTTTGTGTATAAAATCATGAATGGATTGTATTAAGTTGTGTATTTTATATAAAATTTGTGTTTGAATATAAATGAATGTGTGAATGAAAATATTAGGCTGGAAAAATTAATATTTTGCCTTTTTCATACAAAAAAGTCAGGTTTTAACATATTTAATAAGTATTTACAATACATAGTTAATAAATATTTGTGAAATGAGGGTTCTTAGAGTTCTTAACCTTTTTGGGTTCTCATTTGAACCACTCCATATATATATATATATATATATATATATATATATATATATATATAACTTGTTAGATAAAACTTTAACCTTTTTGTAACATGTCGAGCAAAAGGGGTATCTTTCTCAAATATTTTTATTGGGTTATACAAACTGTTAAATTCTAAGATTTTCATCGCATACATACCATATATATAAACTATAATAGGTATAGTTCAGGGAGCACTTACACTGTTTTACTAAGTCAAGAATACACTACTAATATAATTATTTTATACTACAAGTACACTACTACAAGGTAATACATACGTTTTCGAGTACATGGGAACACTAGTACACTATACATAAACTAGTTAATACAGGGTTGTGAGGCACTACTTCGTTATACCCATTAGGGTACAGGTTAAAGTCCTATAAATTATAAACAGAGTCTCCTTGAGGGAGAGCGTGAATTTATGTATAGATCTATACGAGACTGACAATCCTGCACCTTAACTGTTAGCTACATTTAGGCCGGCAGGCCTGGGTTGACAAATGTCATAACATTCTGACGCCCGAAGAACGTCGTGCAGGCCACTAGTCATT
Organism: Lactuca virosa; assembly: GCF_052849685.1. Taxonomy (NCBI): domain Eukaryota; kingdom Viridiplantae; phylum Streptophyta; class Magnoliopsida; order Asterales; family Asteraceae; genus Lactuca; species Lactuca virosa. The sequence continues at coordinate 282,180,331 of NC_136428.1, read as the reverse complement.
TTAGCATGGTTATGAGAAACTCACAATAGTATCAACTAAAGCGTTTAGTTTACGGGAAATACATAGCTTCAAATGGTTTTATTTTAATAATAGAACTACACTACACTACTTTTCTAGCACTATGAACTTACATTTTCGAAAGGACCTTTAATGCTAATTCTATGATTCCTTAGTTTATACGTTAGGGTTATATATAAATAATATTCGATAGGCAGTAGAACGTGTGAAGTTCGCTTTACTTCCTATTCTTTGTTTGGTTGTGGGCTTAGAGCAAAATCACACAGTCTACTATCCATTCGATCTTGGCTACATATGACTTGTATACACTAAGTAATCATAGGGGGAAATAGGTATGGGTCAAGTCACTATATACAAGAACAATACACTATTTTCTAACACAGAACATATATTTATGGGGAAGACATATATCTATATAGTTTTATTAAATAATAAAACTACAAGTATACTATTTCAGAGTACGTTAATATGCATACATTTTGGTCTTAAGGCCTAAAGACTACATCTCATTTTACTAAGAAAATATTGGATTTTCTGAAAGAACACACTCACATTTCCAAAACGACCTTTACTGTTAACTCTATAAATACCTAGTGAATATGTTAGGGTTGATGGGTTTTGCGCATTCTAACACTCCTAAGTGTACATGCAAAATACCTTGGATCTATGTTTTCTGTATTATATATGCAATTATGAACTTTCCAAGGTATTACCCTATCTAGCATACAATACTTGATACTTCGGTAATCAAATGGATAGAATACATACCTTTGTTTGATGTAGCTTGTCTCCATGAAGCTTGAGTGCCTAGTGCCCCAAGTGTGACACCTCAAATGGTTCACACAACACCAAATGCACATGGAATGACTTGAGAGAAATGGAACACTCCTTGAAATCGTCTAGCCCTCATACTCACACATTAGTGCACGATTTCTTGAGCCATGGGATTCTTTTATATGGTGGCTATTAGGGTTACACCATGTAACTCATAACTTTACCCATTCCTTATGCTCCATGGATTTTAACCTCCATGGGGTATCCATGGGTCACCCCATGGACTTAGTCCAACATAAGGAATCTTGGATCACAAGCCCACATATATAAGAATGAATGATTTACACAATCAACCCATATATTTAATTAGTCTCCTTTTGATCACTTAATTAATTCCAAATTAATTCTTGATCAATACTAATTAAATAACCTTATTAATATATTAGAACTTATAATATATTAACCAACCTTAAGTGTTATTTCTCTCATTATAGTCTATCCAAATGCATGATGCCATGCAACCCAAATGGACCATGCCGGGTCGGGTCAAGTCTTACCAATTATAGTTATGGACTTAGACATTAATCTAACAGTCTCCCACTTGGATAAGTCTAAAACTATTATTGCGTATGACTTCAGGAACCGATCAGCAATCGTAGCTCTCAAAAGCTTATGTGGAACTCTGACCTTGTCGATGAACTCTGACCTTTGTCAATGACTTGTCCATTAGATAAGGGATCATATATTCCTCCATTCTAGATATCATATGGACTGAGACATGCATTATCAATCATTCTCTCTGTCCATTTGTTGTTTCCCGATTTCCGATTCATGATGACTGACTGATTGAACAAATCAAATCAGTCCTGGCTTGGCCAAGCACTCACATGTATCATCTTTAAATCATCGAGGGGCCCACAGATATCGCTTTTATCCCGAAGGTAAAAGGAATGGATAAACTTCGACTCATATGGCTTGTTCTACTACTTGTTGAATCATACACAAAGGCACGTTTTATAACATCGAGTTACCAATGCGTTTTCGTGCAATCAATGTATAACCAACTCATAGTAACAACTCATATCTCTAGGTTTGAAGAATATAAGATATTATCGTCTCATGATCACTCGTGATAAAATCCATGAAGTGATTCAAATGAGCGCGGGTTGAATCCAATACTCAGAACTTATGAGCACTCATGAGTGTTGTAGCACCACTTTGTCCACCAACTTGGACCTCTACAAACCAACCCATGACAGTCTTGATTCATATCTACTTCCAACATATGACCGACTGTGGATGGTTTGAATAACTTAATCATTCAGGAAGAGCGACTTAGTTATTCTGGAAGTCAAAACATGCAAAGTGAAACACAAGAATAAATGAATCAAATATGGTATCAAACCCTATGAATATAAATAAACACTTTAATTTATCCCATACTGATTACTCATTATTCATTGTTTCGGTTTTATCAACTTTATACTTGAATTTAAAACAATAGTTGTCCCATGCTCCAAGCATGTACACTATGTTTTCTAAACACTAGTCATGCCATACACCAAGTATGCATACTATGTTTGTCTATGATCTTTACTTTGTAAAATAGATCAATTGAACATCACTCCAATGATCCTTTTTTCACACTCCCAAATCCTTACTGCAAATGCAAGAATTCCAAATTCATGCCATTTACTGAAATCTGTTAGATTCTAAACTTATATGCATTCATCCTCTTAATGATTATGCACGAAGTCAGAAAGACTTGACAACAATCATTACAGAGCATTCCAAAGGAGATCAGCTCCTTGGAAACATCCTTCTTTCATTAAGTTTCCTAATCTTACACAGATTGAATAATTTCTAACTTTGAAACATTTCCATATTCCATTTTGACTATCACTTCTGAACAAGAGTTGCCTCCTTACAGATTATGTCAATATGGTCCTTCCAGAATTAACATTGTACTTCCAACTGTCCTTGAGCAACCAATCTTTGGTAAACCTTAGATTGTCCTCGACAGTTGCTTAATCATTTTAGTCATATCAATTTCTAGACCTTTTCCCTTCATAATGCCCCAGGCATTTGGAAAATTTTAGAAAGGATGAATATAGCACATGTAATCGATCCTATATCCGAAGCATATGGGACACGATTCATGATGTCTCACATAAAGACTAAACCAGTCTTTTGCTATGATATTTCCATTTCAATTTGCCAAGTTCTCAAAATTCAGATTATGAAAAGGGATGTCGTAATCATAATCGAATTTTAGAACGCAAATAATGGACCCATATATAGAATTTCCTTATGTTGAGCCATTCCAACATGAAATTCATATATATATCCTTGATTAAATACGATTAAAATCTCAATCTAAGCTTTTAGAAATGAAATGAAGTATAATTTCCTCTCCCTTAATTATAGCAAAACAACTTTTTCAACCCCTGCAACCTCACGAATTGAAACTTTTGTTTTCTATAATTAACATTGCTAACTTGCAACCTTTGTCATAATTATCATGCTCCCACTAACATGATGATTATTAGCATAACACTTATGCTCCCACTAGCTTTGACATGTACTCAGAAATCAGCTGACTTTCTTACCAAAGTTCAGATTTCTGATACTAGATTGTTTTGATAAAACTTTATCAAAATCATACACCTCTCTTAGATAGCTCACATGTGTGTCTAAACAATTTTAGAACTATGAAAAGGGATGCCGTAATCATAGTCTCAATTGTTTAGACCTTTGCCACTTCTCACAAGTCCATGTTAGTGTGCCGGTAAACCACACACGCTCCACTAACGACTTTGAGAATGCAAATATCACAATTGCTATCTAGCTAAAATCTACTTAGTGAAAGTGTTTCCTCACCATCATTTTCATGAATCGGAGAGAAACCTTATGACACTTAGATTTAATAGTGTATGTGTTCTTATCCATGTGGATTTGTCAAAACCATAATCACAAGACAAGGTTAGTGACAAATCCAAACTCATATTGATTAAACTTGTGCAATCTTAAATTCTTGCCATTTGGCAGCTCAGGTGCCTGCCATTGCTTCCAAGTAGTTGTGCAACCAATTGAGAACTCTCAGAACTCCTATGCAAAGCCAACTTGAATAGGCACAAAAATTTCAACACGATAGGGTATAAACCTCAAGTCGTGTGCTAGTGAAGAACCTCAGGTTTTATTCTTGATTAGTTCTTGAAATTCTTTTTAGGATCTTTAAGACTCCCATTATCCTCTTGACATATAAGACTATCTTGCCAAATATTCAAGAGATAGTGCGGATTCTTTATCAAGACAAACACTTCACACAATTGGCCTTAGTTGGTCTTTGTTTAATCCAAAACATCACAACTTACCAACTTCAAATGTACAAGAGTAGGACACTTTTACTCTTACATTTGACAAGTGTTATAAACCTTTCTTTAAGATATGTCACTCAACTTATAGTCTTGGAGTATGACTCTAAGACTTGTCTTGAAACGAAGTATGACTCATCTTCTTGATTTAACCATTTCAACAATTCATGACTCCTCTTCTTAGTCATAAGAATGCACTAAGATGTCCTTAGAAGACCAACTGTGATGTGGTTCTTTAATCATTAAGATGATCACAAAACATGATACTAAAGTACTCTCCCATCTTTTCAGATTTGAGAAACTTTTATCTGTCTGCCTAATTTGATTCTTCCCATTCGTTCTGCCATACATTGAGACTTTTCCAATGTTTCAGAATTATACTTAAACTTGTAAGTATAACCATATTTACTAAAATTTAGTAAATCATGACGAATAGTCTTAACGAGCTTTGTGGTGGACTTGACCAGTGCACAAGAATGTGTACTCGATCCCTTTAGTCCTTAACATGACTCACACATCCATGTGAACAAGTCTTAATTTTCCAATGCTTGAAAGTTCTCATTCATCATACTATTCAACTTGCATGATTCCAAGTTTCTATCCAACTGAAGCCTTGGGAATGAGAATCTTTCCTTATTTGGTAAATTATGACACTACCACAAACGAAAGAATCAAGTCCATTTTTTTTTCAAATATTGCTATCAATGGAATCATATAAATAACCATTTTTCACAAATGCCACTTGTAAGGATATTTAAAATAAATATAAAATTAAAAACTTTTATTTTATTTCAAAACTTTGCGGAAAAAACTTATCCTTATAGTGCAAATGCATACGGAAAAACTTGTTATCTATTCCTAAGCAATATATCATAACTCCTAAGTAACAGCTTCAAAATTCTGATGCGATCGAAATCCACCTACGTGATCAGAATCTGCATATACTTCCTTTAAGCTTTCTCTCTATTCTTTGATTCTTAAAACATCAACATGTGACCCAGTCACATCATGTAATGAGGATCATAGAATAGAAACTTAATAGAGTTAGATAATGGGCTTTACCTGAAGTAGAGTCAGACTTATTGACTTTAACATCCTTAAGTAAACTTGGCAGCTTTGCAATCAACGCCCCTTCCTTTGGCAAAATAAACATATGGACCCTTTGGTAATGGGACTATCTCAGACTTAGCCTTTCTCCTTACCATTTGGTCAACCGGGTTGACTATGGCCAATCCCTTTCCATTGGGAAGAGAATGCTTTTTCTGGATTTCCAGTATCACCATTGTCACTGTCCATAAAGTTTTTGGGAAGTTGATCTTCTAATCAAATTTGCTTTACTATCGTTCCAAATAATTGTTGATTCAGCAGCACCAAGCAAATAGATATGATCATTAAGGTTCATGTCATAGTCTGTTTCATAGTAGTCCCAAAGGAACTCACTATGTGACTTATAAAGTGATTGAACATCCAACTTTCTCAAGACTTTGACACCCAACTCTCCCAGCTTGTCAATATGTGACTTCATCTCTAAGATGTGATCACACATAGACCTTGCTTGCCATTAGGGCTTGAGTGACCTTGAACTTGTGGGTTAGGGAGAATAATTGGAGGAGGTGGAGGAAGTAAAGTTCCAAGAGATTTGGGAAGATCATAGATGTCTGAACTAGACATCTTTTGGGAGATATTCAAGATAGTTGATCTAAAGTCCTTAATATAACACCCAATATGAAATATTAAGGCTAGGATCCAACAAGCTATTTATAACTGGAAGAGGGATGCCGTAATCCAAGTTATAAAATAGTTGAAGGTAGGTAAATGACGATTTACCAATTTCCACCATGAAAAACGAAATAATGTAATTAGGTTTTTAATTGGATTTGAAACTCCTAGATCTTTTGAGATTCATTGAACTTTTCAATGGCATGTTTCAATCTCGAGTGTGCCCTTCAGGTTTTGTGACTGGGATGCCAAGGATCACAAAACAAGGTGTGAAGTAACCATGCAAATATACTTGGTACCCTTAATATTTACCCCTCAATCGATGTGCCGGTTAACCATACGAGATCCACCGATACTATGATAAATATTAAGTTACCCTTTGCCTACTTTGTTAAATCCAGGTTAGTGTGCCGGTTAACCACACACGCTCCACTAACGGTTTAAACAAAGTGCAAAGTGTAATTTCATGGATTAGCACCTTATTCACATTTTCCTAAGTAACTAAGATTGGGAATTTATAAGTGTTTAGTTACTTAGTATTTATCATTAATACTTTTAATGAAGGGAGAATTATAGTCCTTGTCCTACCCGTTCGGCTAACGACCCTCCACCAGTCAAGGAAGCGGTGGGTGAGAGTGGACACCCATTAAACTGCCATTTTATAGGCAGTAACCTTATACATATATTTAATTCCAAGTTAGCCCATCAGTGGTATCAGTGTTATACTTTAATTCCAAGTTAACCCCCCTTATAGACCGGCTTCGTGAATGAGGCCTACTAACGGTAAGACTGACTTGCTCTTATACATATATTTATTATTAACTTATAATACTATAAAGTATAACGGTTGAATTTTAACTTTTAAAATTCTAAGGGCTAACTTGGAATTAAAGTATTCATGGGGAAAACTTTAAAAATTCCAAAACTTGAGGGCAAGTTTTGAAAATATTCAAAACTAATTAATTCCATAACTTATGTGTTTAAAGTAGTTTTAATTAAAGAAAAAACTCTTCAAGTTCCATAACTTGAGGACAAGTTATGGAAGACTTTAAACTAATAAAAGAATGTAACTTTTCTTTATTTTTGTAACTTATGGAACTAATTAAGGTTACACATTTTATCATTTAATGAAGTGACTTTTGAACCTCCATAACTTGAGGACAAGTTATGGAGTCATAAAACCATTTAATGAGGACAAGACTCTTTATTTTTGTAACCATTGCCAACTTTTTATGAGTTTTATGAAACTTAAATGTGACTTTTCATATAACTTGAGGACAAGTTACAAAAACACATTTTAGAATCAACTCTTAGATTAAAATGGATTGAAAACACATAATCAATTAACTTTTCTATTAATCTAATAAACTCATATGAACAAAGATAATTCACATCAAATTTTTTTTTCAAGTAATTAGCATAACTTTTAAACTAATACAATTCGATTTTTCAGCTAATTTTGCAAGTATAACAAGAAAACAAGCCTTGGCTCTGATACCACTGATGGGTTTTGCGCATTCTAACACTCCTATTTGTACATGCAACCCTAAATACCTTGGATCTATGTTTTCTCTATTATACATGCAATTATGAACTTTCCAAGGTATTACCCTATCTAGCATACAATACTTGATACTTGGGTAATCAAATGGATAGAATACATACCTTTGTTTGATGTAGCTTGTCTCCATGAAGCTTGAGTGCATAGTGCCCCAAGTGTGACACCTCAAATGGTTCACACAACACCAAATGCACATGGAATGACTTGAGAGAAATGGAACACTCCTTGAAATCGTCTAGCCCTCATATTCACACATTAGTGCACGATTTCTTGAGCCGTGGGATTCTTTTATATGGTGGCTATTAGGGTTACACCATGTAACTCATAACATTACCCATTCCTTATGCTCCATGGATTTTAACCTCCATGGAGTATCCATGGGTCACCCCATGGACTTAGTCCAACATAAGGAATCTTGGATCACAAGCCCACATATATAAGAATGAATGATTTACACAATCAACCCATATATTTAATTAGTCTCCTTTTGATCACTTAATTAATTCCAAATTAATTCTTGATCAATACTAATTAAATAACCTTATTAATATATTAGAACTTATAATATATTAACCAACCTTAAGTGTTATTTCTCTCATTAAAGTCTATCCAAATGCATGATGCCATGCAACCCAAATGGACCATGCCGGGTCGGGTCAAGTCTTACCAATTATAGTTATGGACTTAGACATTAATCCAACAAGGGTTATATACAGTAAAGATCTGATAGACAGTGGAATGTGTGCTTTCCGCCTCATTTTATGTTCCTTGTTTGGTTGTGGGCTTAGGGCAGAATCACACAATCGACTGTCTGTTTGATCTGGACAATATATGACTTGTATGCACTAAGTACTAGTAGAAGGAACTAGTATGGGTCATATTACTTACATTTCATTACATCAGAAAATATAGGATTTTATGGAGGAACACACTAAGGTTTCCAAGGAGTAAAGTACATACTTTCTAAATCAAATGCTTATGTGTTGGGTTTAAGTGTTGCGTCTTTGGTCTCGTTTAATAGTCCATTTTGTTTACCCGGTTTGGGCCTGTCCAACCGTGGATTATCATTAGGGTTAGATTATATATTATGCATGCATGTATTGTTGGATAAGGTGTCTAAGTCCATAACTATTTCTGGTATGTACTTGACCCGACCCGGCATGGTCCATTTGGGTTGCATGGCACCATGCAATTGGATAAACTAAAATGAGAGAAATAACACTTATGGTTTATTAATATATTATAAGTTCTAATATATTAATAATATTGTTTAATTAGTTTGATCAAGAATTAATTTAGAATTAATTAAGTGATCAAAAGATAACTAATTAAATATATGGGTAGATTATGTAAATCTTCCATATCTTATATAGTGGGCTAAGAGGCTCCATGGATTATCAAGTTCGGTTCCACCCATAGGATGCTCCATGGATGCTCCATGGGAGTTACAAACCCATGGGTCATGGAAATGAAGAGTTATGACACATTAGGGTTTACATGGTGTAACCCTAGATGTGTCAACACTATATAAGAAACCCATTCTCCACCAAAATCGGCTACACATAAGAAACAAGAGGGCTAGGCCGATTTTAGAAGTGTGTATTCTCTCTAAAGTCATTCCAAAAGCATTTGGTGTTGTGTGAAGCATTTGAGGCAGCACACTTGGGGTGCTAGGCTCACAAGGTTTCAAGGATCATAAGCAACAACAAGGTAAGTTATTCTATCTTTCATGCAAGTTAAAATTTGTTCCCCATGTATGCTAGATAGGAATATAACCTTGGAATTCAACTTTGCATGATAATTAGACAAACATAGATCCAAGGTTATTAGGGTTGCATGTACACTTAGGAAGTGTTAGAATGCTCAAAACCCATCAGTGGTATCAGAGCATGGTTCGTTTGTTGTTGTTTTTTTTTTGTGTGCAAACAGCTTGGAAAAAAATCGTTTTTCTGTTTTCTGCTCGTATGAATGTTTGCACATTTGTTGCTGGAAATGGACTAGAAACATTACCCTAAACTGTTTTGATGTTTTAAAGCTTGTTTTAGATAGTGTAATGTTTATGCTAATCCATTTACAATGGCAATTATTAAAATTACAAGTTTTTTTAAGTGTAATTTTTGATTCTTGAAAGTGTTCATATTCATGTTCTTGAACTTATGAAGATTAGATGATCATAGGAATTGTTTGTAACCTTCATGGTAGTTTAATTCATGATCATAATGTGTTTTAATGGAGTCCATAAGTTGTCCTCAAGTTATGGAAAACCAAAAGTCTCACTTTTATTAAAGCCATTAAAAGAACACAAGAGTTATAAAAATGAAGAGTCTTCATTTTTATTACTCAATTAATTCATAAGTTATAAGAAATGAAAAGTTTTGGAAGTTTATAAAACTTGCCCTCAAGTTTTGGAACATGTAAAGTCTTGATTAAAACTTTAGTTCCAACCCTTAGAATTTTAAAAGTTAAAATTCAACCCTTATACTTTATAATATTATAAGTTACTAATATATATATGTATAACGTCAAGTCGTCTTACCGCTAGTACGCCTCATTCACGAAGCCGGTCTATAAGGGGGGTATAAGGTTGTTGCCTATAAAATGGCAACTTAATGGGTGTCCACTCTCACCCACCGCTTCCTTGATCGGTGGAGGGTTGTTAGCCGAACGGGTAAGACAAGGACTTATAAATTCTCATTAAAAGTATGATGAATATTATAAAGTAACTAAATGCTTTTATTAAATTCCCAATCTTAGTTACTTTAGGAAAATGTGAATAAGGTGCTAATCCATGAAATTACACTTTACACTTTGTTTAAGTCGTTGGTGGAGCGTGTGTGGTTAACCGGCACACTAACTTGGACTTAACAAGGTAGGTAAAGGGTGACTTAAGTCCCGAATGGATGGTAGTTGTTTCAACTGTGAACGCTCATGAGCAATTTAAATCATATTCGCTGGCGAATCTGATGGGTATACTCAAATCTCATGAAAGTGTGGTGACAAAGGAAGCGAAGATAGTTTCGGGTGTGGGTTCACTGGCCCTTGTTTCTAAGAACAAGAATGTAGCAGACGAAGAGGAGGAATCTGATATGTCCAGTGAAGAATATGCAATGATGGTTACAAACCCAAAGAAGTTTGCTCGCAGAAAGTTCCCGGTCAACAAGAACCGAAACTGGCAGGGAAGCTACAGCTCAGAAAAAGGTGAAAGAAGAAACCAAGAACACCTCTCAAAAGGACGACGAAAAGAAGGAGAGTAAGATTGTGGGAGACTCTGGGTACGATTGTCACTACTGTCATGGAAAGAACCACTTTGCCAAGAATTGCATGTTGAGGAAGATGGCTGAGAAGAAAGATGGTGAAGATAACGAAGCTTACTACATGAGAAAGATGGAGGAGATAAAGAAGAAGAAAGCAACTAATGTTTCAATGAATGATTTGATTGTGCAGGAAAATGTTATTGATGATGAGTTTGGAGGAGTAGAAGTCTGGTCTACAGACTCTGAAGATGAAGAGGTACGCAAACCCTCGCATGGAAGAGCTTATGTGGCAAAAGAAGGTGTTACTGATTCAGCAGGGAGGTGCTTAATGGTGTCAGCTGGGGTATCGCCGATGAGGGGATATACAACCGAAGGTAAGCATGAGGAAGCGAAACTAAAGGATGATAATTGTTTCGCTGCTAAGCCTGTGAGTGAAAGGATCAACGATTGCGATCAGTTGATCAAGAAGGTACAATCCATACTTGAATCTCTTAAAATACCAGTAACAAACTACGAAAAAGAATTAAATGAATTACAATTCAAGTTCTCTAACTTAAGTGGAAGTCTTATGCAAACTCGCTTAGCGAATTCTAACCTAACTGACCAACTCAGCAGGGAATCTTCCAAGAGTGAGGAGAGAAGGATATGGATTCAGCTGAAGGAGTCAGAGTTAGTTAGGGTTAGGGATGAACTTATTTATTTGCAACGTGACAATTTAAAGTTTTTAAAGCAAAGAAATGTTTTCTGTTTGATTGCTAAACACTTATATACAAATATCACCCAGTTGCATCTAGATAGCGAGATAGGTAAAAAGATTCATAAAATGATTTTGCCCTTCCTTGAATTTAAGGAAGACGAAGTCATTGCTGAATATGAATCTATAATGTCTTCAGATGAGATTTCAGTAACCTACAAATATGGACTGGACAAAATTGAATCTTTCATTAAGTCCAAAGAACATAAATGCATGCTTAAGAATTTACTGGACAAAAATGATAAATTAAAAATCAAGACCGAGACTATACAGAAGTTTGACTCATCCAACGCCAAATTAAGTTCAGAAAATAAAATGAATTTAGAAACCACTTCTGAATTTGACGAGGACAGTGAGATGATTGAAATCTCCGTAGAAGAGGAGGTCGATTGTTCAGAATTTCTTAAGAGCGAACCCGAAGCAGCAAAATTCGGTTGAGTACGCTCGGGTGTCAAAGGACAAATCCAAGAAACTCAAAGAAAAGGTCGTTGTTTATCAGAAGGTGCAAACTACACCAAAGCAACTGTATGCAATCACTAGAGTAACTAAGAAACAAACGACGGAGTTGACGTCCATGGTTGACAAAGATAATGCTGAAGGTTGCGATAACCACTTCTGGTCTGCTCCTATCGACAATGCAGACGAAACTGTTGGTCTGTCAGAGCAAAACTCATGGAGAGTTAAAGGACGATACATTCCCGAACCCCTCAACAAACCCTCAAGCTTTGATTAACCCAGTTCAAGTGGTACAAAAGAAATACCAAACGAACCACTAAAAGCTTCCAACGTATCATCAACAACAACCGAAGCTCATGAGAAGAAAACAAAACCTAAGGCCAACATTCACTTGACTCAAGAGCAACTTGCTGAAAAAAAACGCCAGTGGAACAAAAGATACATGAAGAAACTGAATGAGAGAAAACAGTTTTGGCAATCCCAAGACCCTACTTATGTTCGTTCTGAAAAAGCTTCTAATCTCAAGATGAAAAAGGAAGCACATGTCAATCACTACCAGTCATGCAGTCAGGTGAACCAAACGACCTATTTCGGTCCTAATACTAGTGGTCAGAAGAACCAAAAGTCAAGTTTCGGTCCCAACTCTTACTACGCCAAGAATCGAAAGTCCAGTTTCGGTCCCAACACAAGTGCTCAGAACCGAAAGTCAAGTTTCGGTCATAAAACCCATCATCCTAACTCCCAACCAAAACCTAACTCTGTAAAGGATATCAAAGGAAAGGGAAAGCTCGTCTCAGATTCTGAAGTCCAAAATACCAAAAAGTCAGCTAACCCTAGGACTCCAAAGAAAACCTCAACTGTGAAACCAACTAACAATAACACACACCAGTTAAAACAATATGAAAATAAAATCAAAGTTTATACCATCAAACAAAAAGATGAATCCACTTTAATAAAAACAACATATATGGTTGATCTTTCGGTTGAAATTCCCTATTCTGTAAAAGACTCACCAGGGCCCAAGAGACTTTGGGTTCCTAAACCTGCTTAATTTTGCAGGTTATCAGTGACGAGCAGTTTGACGACGAATGGTATATTAACAGTGGCTGCTCTCGTCACATAACAGGAAGGAGGGAACAACTTAGGGAGTTTCGGTCCCTTAAGGATGGTGGATGTGTTAAATATGGAAAACAACTCATATGACACGATCAAAAGGTATGGGATGATCACCAACGGAGAATTCGCAATACAAAAAGTAGCCTACGTGGAAGGAGTACAACACAACCTCATCAGTGTTTCTCAACTAGTCGTGGGAACCGGTTTGAAAGTCTTGTTCGATGATGAGGGATCAGAAATAATTGAAAAGCAAACAAAGAAAGTTCTGTTGAAATCTGAGCGCAAAGGGGAGATGTATCCTCTAAATCTCAACCCGATAAAAGGAAAGCCAACAATATGTTTGTTGTCGAAGGCGAACTCAGATGAAAGTTGGTTGTGGCACCGAAGACTATCGCATCTAAACTTCAAAGATATTAATAAACTGGTGTTTGGTGATCACGTGCGTGGACTTCCTGTTCTCAAATTTGACAAAGAACACCTGTGCGCAGCATGCGAGATGGGCAAGCAAACCCGAAAGAGTCACCCTTCTCATATCAATACAAAGATCGTCGAACCTCTTGAACTACTGCACATCGACCTATGTGGCAATTCGGCCATCGAAAGATTCGGTGGTAGTAAGTTTATACTTGTAATTGTAGATGATTTTTCACGCTTCACCTGGGTTTTCTTTCTTAAACAGAAATCAGAGGCGACTCCCAAGCTGAAGGTTTTTATCAAGCAAGTGGAACTGCAGCTGCGAAAGGTGGTAAGAAACATAAGAATCGATAATGGTCTAGAGTTCAAAAATGATGACTTTGAAGAGTTTCTGGCTGAAAAGGGAGTAACTCACAACTTCTCTGCTCCCTATACTCCACAACAGAATGGGATCGTTGAAAGGCAAAATCGTTCATTGTGTGAAGCCGCCCGAACCATGCTGAGTTTCGCTTCCCTTCCATTATACGTCTGGGCAGATGCTATAGCTGCTGCATGTTACACATAGAACAGTCCTTCCTCAACAAACGATTTTCCATCACTCCATACGAGATTTTGAACAATCGCAAGCCCAATGTAAAGTTTTTCCATGTGTTCGGTTCAATATGCTTTATTTTCAACTCCAAAGGAAACCGAAACAAGTTTGATGTAAAGGCAGACGAAGGGATCTTTCTTGGCTATTCACTTAATTCAAAAGCGTATAGGGTTCTGAATAAACGCTCAAGGAAAATTGAAGAAACCTACTATGTAACTTTTGATGATAATTACATGAAGAAGATTCAAGCAAGCGAAGTTCAACGGAAGAAATCTTTCCGGAATTAGGTCAAGTCTCAATTCCCATTTCCAATCTGTTTGAAGAGTACATGCTACTCTTTGATGAACCAGAGAAGGCGATCCACTCAGAAGAGAAAGCATCAAATAACAAAATCGATACCTTGAAGAAAATCATCGATGAAGCTACTAAAGACATGGAAAGCGAGCCTCAACAACCAACCGAGAAGCAGACTCAAAGCAAACCTACTACATCAGGTGTTCATCCAGCTACAAATGACCCTCCAACTAAAAGCACTACACTCCAGGGGGAGGGTTCGTCTACACCAAAAACAACCGACATGCCTTTCCAGGGGGAGAATCCATCAAAAACCCCAACCCATGAAGATCCATTTGAGGGGGAGAGTACTAAACCTGACATGGGATTCGGTTCGCCATTTGAAGGGGATAATGAAAATGCAAATGACGAAGGCGATCTGTCAGAACTGGAAGAAGAGGTCAATGCTGAGCTGGATCCTGCCTATGATCCAAATTACCCTCCTCTCATAAAATGGACAAAGGATCATCCTAAAACTCAAATCATTGGTGAATCATCTGAGGGTGTTCTCACACGTTCTCAAATGAAAGCGAAGCAAAACTACTTTATTCTCCCGTGTAGAATTCTGCATGTTTAATTCGTTTGTCTCTAAAGTTGAACCGAAGACGGTAAATGCTGCTCTTGATCACTCTGATTGGGTGCAACCTATGCAAGACGAACTCCATGAGTTTGAACGAAATCGTGTTTGGAGGCTGATTCCCACACCAAAGGATGTATCTGTAGTCGGTTTAAAATGGGTTTTTAAAAATAAGTTAGATAAAGAGGGTAACGTCATTCGCAACAAAGCGAGGCTGGTGGTGAAAGGATATTGCCAGGAAGAATGTATAGACTATGAAGAGACCTTCGCTCCAGTAGCAAGGTTGGAATCAGTGAGAATCTTTTTGGGATATGTTGCACATAAAAACTTCGAAGTTTTCCAAATGGATGTAAAATGTGCTTTCTTGAATGGAGAACTAGAAGAAACGGTATACGTTGAGAAACCACCCGGATTTGTGAACGAGAAGTATCCTGATTACTGCTACATACTGGATAAAGCAGTCTATGGATTGAAGCAAGCCCCGAGAGCCTGGTATGAAACTCTAACACGCTTTCTCAAAATGTCAAAATTCAAACAAGGTTCGGTTGACCCAACCTTCTTTCGCAAGAAAGAAGGCGAACACTTAATGATAGTTCAAATTTACGTCGATGACTTCATCTTCGGCTCCATGAATCCTAGCTTAACAGCTGAATTCAGGAAGTTGATGGAGACTAAGTTTGAAATGAGTGCAATGGGTCCGATTAACTTTTTCCTTGGACTGAATATAAGACAGGGACCAGAAGGCATCTTTATTAATCAGGAAGCATACACGAAGACTCTATTGGCAAAGTTCGGCATGACTGGAGATTCCAAAGTAAAGGTTCCAATGGCATTTGGCACGAAGCTGACTACATCTCTTGAGAAACCGGCTATTGATATGAATCTCTATCGTCAAATGATAGGATCTCTAATGTATCAAACAGCTAGTAGACCGGACATAATATTTTCTGTCTGCTATTGTGCTAAGTTTCAAGCAAATCCAAGAGAACCTCATATGGTTGCGGTGAAAAATATCTTCCGGTATTTGTAGCGAACCTCGTCTCTCGGTCTTTGGTATCCTGCAAAATCCGGCTTCTTTGTTCAAGCTTTCTCTGACGCTGATCTTGGTGGATGTGGATTGGACCGAAAGAGCACAACCGGCGGATGGCAGTTCCTTGATGGCAAACTTGTCAGCTGGCAGTCAAAGAAACAAACTTGTGTGTCTCTTTCCACAACCGGAGCTAAGTACATCGCTGCAGCATCATGTACATCACAGGTCATATGGATACAAAGCCAACTTAGAGACTATGGCTTAAGCATGAAGAAGATCCCTCTCTACTGTGACTCTGAAAGTGCGATTCGAATATGTCACAATCCAGTGCAACATTCCAAGACTAAGCATATTGCACTAAGATACAACTTCATCAAGGACCACGATGAAGATGGTAATGTTGAAGTTCACTTCGTTCGGTCCTCAGATCAACTAGCTGACATCTTCACTAAGGCCTTACCAGAAGCAAGTCTTAATAAGATACTCCAAGGCTTGGGAATGATGGAAGCTGAGTCAGTACCGAAACCCCTTTCTTCTCACTAAAATTGAACAAGCGAAATAGAGCGAACGCTCGGTCTATTTCGGCTATAGAATTTTTCGGGAACCGAAATGAACCGAACGCTCGGTCTATTTCGGCTCTAGAATTTTTCGGGAACCGAAATGAACCGAACGCTCGGTCTATTTCGGCTCTAGAATTTTTCGGGAACCGAAATGAACCGAACGCTCGATCTATTTCAGCTCTGGAATTTTTCGGGAACCGAAATAAACCGAACGCTCGGCCCATTTCGCTTCATCTTTTCTAAGGTATGGTTTCGGTTGTATATTTGTTGTAAAGTTTTTTTTATTCTTTCGCGTGTTTTTATTTAGTATTTATTTTCTTTCCTGTTTTTATTTTTCAGAAATTACAAAAATCCAAAAATATTTTTTTTTCTGTTTTTATTATTTTTCAGAAATAACAAAAATCCAAAAATATTTTCTTTTCTGTTTTTATTATTTTTCAGAAAAATCCAAAAATAACAAAAATATTTCTATGTGTTTTTAAGTTTTATCTCTCAGTTCTCAAAATTGATTCAAGTTCACAGATGCGAAACACAATGACGTTGAGGCAGGTATAAAATTCTTATCTATGTACTAGTTAAGTGTCCCTAGAAGCATGCTGATGCATGTAGACCGAAGCCTCAATGACTCTGAGTGAAGCCTTAATGATTCGATAAACACCAATCGTTTCTTCCCAATCAGGCTGCTACAATCACTTAAGTCACGAGCTAACTTACTCTTGTCATAGTAAGTTAAAATTTTTCTACTTTGTCCTTCTTCTGTAGCAGAGGTACTTTCAGTTCATTCACCATCTCCTCTCATTTCTCCATTAAGTTTCGCTTCCTAAAAGTAACCCTTGAGACTCTCAGCAATTACCACTAAGGTTTATGGTTACATAATCTCTGTGTTGATGATCTTAGTTTCATTTACCACGTGCTAAGTGAGACCCAAAATCCAACACCTTGAATGAATTGACGGTGAACGCTCTAATGTTCAAGCTATTACTTGTTACCTCAAGAAATCACTTTTTATTTTTGCGTGATCTTTATGAAATTGTCTAACACCATGACGTTTCTTCCCATAGGATCCAACTTTATTTTTTGTGAGATTTCTAAAATACATCCTGTCACTGAATATTTTATCACACCTACCTGTTCAACAGGCCACATCGGTCTCACAAGTACTTTATCTAACTTTCGGTCTTATTTCAAGCACTGAAGTTCGGTTGGAGTTGAACCACCCTTTACAGCCTTATTTTTAAAAGAAGCCTTTCAATGTTTCTTTACAAACATGTGATCGTATTTTAATGGGAAACCACACAGATACTTCTAAGTCTCTCTTGACTTTGAAGGAAGAGATTCGTGCCCAAGATCAACAGTTTCGTGTCTATATTGACATCACTTAAATCCCACAAATATTTTGCTTTACTTCTTTTTCATTGGCACACTCTACCACGAAGATTTTTATGATTTTCCAAATTCTTGTTTGTGGAACTCATGGCACTTTTCCAGATGTGTGCTTTCGGCTCTAACAGAAATGGTTGTTTACTTTCATATGGAGCGAAGGTTCCTTAGTATGAAGAGAAAGGATGAGTCACGTTTAAGGTGGTGTTGATTTAATATTAAAAATAAAATAAGGGTGAGTCAGCATGAATTTGAAACGGTTCAAATTTGAACAGGAGATAAGGATGGAAAGGCGCGTGAATTTGAAACGGCACCTAATATGACGCCTGATGACGTCTTCTTCGGAAAACCCAACTGTCAAATCACGCTTTTTCAGGCGTCGATTCAGAAGATAGTCAAATCATTAGTGTGGATT
Organism: Lactuca virosa; assembly: GCF_052849685.1. NCBI lineage: Eukaryota > Viridiplantae > Streptophyta > Magnoliopsida > Asterales > Asteraceae > Lactuca > Lactuca virosa. The sequence goes on along the minus strand of NC_136428.1, from coordinate 282,162,004 downwards.
TTTCTCTCTCCTAGCGACGGTATAAAAGGTTTTCTCACACCTCTTAGGTTACGTTACCAAATCTCAACTCTCTCAAGAACAAATCGGCGATTTTCTACTGTTCATCTTCTTCTATCCACCTGCAACAATGGCTGAATGTTCATCGGTTTAGGAACAATCCGCTCAGTCCTCTCTTCTGATCACCAAACCCAATCAGAATCTGATCATCGAACTAAACCCCTTTGTCTATGATTTGTACATGCTGCATGTGGTTGAATGTCTCAAGTATTCACCACTGGTGGTTGCTCTCACACAGGTGGAAAGTGTTCCAATGTCGATGCTCTCTCACGTCTACTCCACCGCTGTTTATGATAAAGCTAAGGAGCATATCTTCTTCGAGATTGTCAATCAAAAGACGTCGATTTCAAAAGCTAGGTTTCGTTTGTTGCTACACCTTGCTGTCGTCGATTCCCTAATTAACCCATATTCCATTACAACAACTTAGCTCTTCTCGATGTTCTATGATATGGGGTACACAGAGCTTCTTACCACTGTCACCAAGTTCAAGAAATCTTGCCTTCCTCCTTAGTGGAACAGACTCTTTACTCTCCTCTCCAAGGGCTTATCGGAGAGGCTTGCAGGTTCAGATGGAGCGAGCAGGACATTCATGACCCTTTTATATGGTCTGTATCATGGGGTTAATATGGATTATGGGTCAATCATATGGTCTCAACTAGTTCAGAGTATAAGCTCTTCTTCAAGGTACTCTGAAATTTCGTGTGCTCGATTTTGGACTGTCATCACTCATTGGGCGATGGAAAAGTTTAATGTTCCAACAATGGCGGATTCACTCAAGTCATCGATTGCTACCTTCCACACGACGAGGATCCTTGTCTCAGATCCCTCCAAGTTTATCTTCATTGGTTCAATTCCGGAGTCAATGTACAGATGTGTTTCCCCTGAAAGCAACGTTATCAATGAGTACAAGAAACTAACCCCTTCAGGGCCACGACAGCTTACTACAGAGATGCAAAGCTCGCTAGAAGCTCTAGACAAACAAGTAAAACGAGGGAAGAAGCCTGATAAAAAAGGGGAAAAGGACTGTCAATCCTCCAAAGTTTCTACTCCTAAGAAACACAAGTCTGAACAAGCAGCGCCTACTGCTCCAAAGAAACGAAAGACCAAGATGAGAGCTCACAGACCGAAGTCTCCTTCCCCATCTTCCAGTGACTCTGAGTATGTTCCTTCTGACCTACAACCTGAACCCAAGTCATCTGACGACGAAGCTACTCGAACCGAAAGTCCACCTAGAGGTAATTCGCCTCCACCCTCACCAACTAATGACAGTAACCGAAACTCACCTGCTCGTTCTCTCCCACATTCGGTTCCTATTACTATCGCTCCCTTTCCTCCACCTATCTCATCTACAACTGCTACCTCCATCCCAATTCCAACCCCACTATTCACTACAGTTACTACCACTACTACTCATCCAACCGAACCTAATGCTCGTGTCAATGTATCTGATATGGGGGATCTACTTTCAGTTCTGATCCTCCTATTACTTCAGCACCTTTATCTCCACCTCCATCCCATGAATCCGAACCTGTTCCTGGCGAGGAAGACGTGGAATTCGAGTCTGTTTACTTCAGTCCTTATCGAGTACAGAGTGATGACGATGATGATGCTCCTATGACCAAAAAGCTGTTGGATTAGGTGTCTAAGCCCATAACTATTATTGGTATGTATTCGACCCGAGAGTAGCATGGTCCATTTGGGTTGCATATCATCAGGACAATTTGTTAGGATGGACTTTTGAGAGAAGGTTATTTATGGTTTATTAATATATTATAAGTTATAATATATTAATATGAAATCATATGTTTTAATTAGTATTGATCAAGAATTAATTTGGAATTAATTTAGTGGTTAAAAGAGACTAATTAAATCTATGGGGACTAATTATGGTAATTAGTTATATTTATATGTGTTGGGCTTATGATCCATGTTGGACCAAGTTTATGTATGGATACATAAAGAGTTGGGCCACATGAACCATGGATCATAAAACCCATGGATATGGGTTTGGGTTATACCCATGACTCTTAGAATTCAACACATATAAATACATATGTTATGACGTAAAAACCGCCACCCTAGAGTGTGTGTGCATGTTCTTGGAGTTCATGAAGGTTTTAGAGTGCATGGAATTCTCTCTCAAGTTCATCCTTTGTCCATGATGTGTTGTGATTCCACTTGAGGCTTCCACACTATTGGGGCTAAGTTCTTAAGGCCAAATACATCAAGACTTCCAGCCACACAAAAGGTATGTTACTCTATCTAGTATTTTATGTAGTTTGTATGACAATTGCATGCTAGCTATAGGTTCAATACCTTGGAAACCATTTGCATGTATAATTAGTGAAAACATAGGTCCAAGGTATTTAGGGTTGTATGTGCACCATAGGATGTTGTATTATACCAAAAACCAACAGTGGTATCAGAGCCAAGGCTTGTTTTCATGTTATACTTGCTGAAATGGCTGAAAAATCGAAAATTTTGGCTGTCTGGGCACTGGACTCGCCGAGTCCACTGATGAAATCGCCGAGTCCATGAAGAAATTCATCCAACTGGTCGAGTTGGTTCATGCACTCGACGAGTAGGACCCCCTGACAGCATATTTTCGACTTTTAAGGCTGGAATTGGACTAGAAACATTACCTTAAGCTGTTTTTTGTCTTGTAAACCTGTTTTTGATGTGGTAATGTTCATGCTAAACTAATTTCAAAGATAATTGTCAATAGATTCATGTTTTGTATTAGTTTAACGGTTACGCTAATTTCATGAAAAAGTTTGATTTGAATTGTCTTGTTCTAATGAGTTAGTCTAGATTAATAGAAAAGTTATGTGATAATTTGTTTTCAATCCATATTAATCTTAAAGTTGCTCATATAACGTGTTTTTGTAACTTGTCCTCAAGTTATATGAAAAGTCACATTTATGATTCTTTAAAACTCTTAAGATTTCCATAAGTTAGGAAAAATGAAGAGTCTTATTTTCTTGAATGATTTTAAAGTCTTCCATAGCTTGTCCTCAAGTTATGGAACTTGAAGAGTTTATCCATTAAACTACTTTAAACTCATAGGTTATGAAAATGAAGAGTTTTTTTTCCTTAAATGTTTTTTAAAGTCTTCCATAACTTGTCCTCAAGTTATGGAACTTGAAGAGTTTTTTATTAAAACTACTTTAAATTCATAAGTTATGGAATTGAAAAAGGTGTTTGAATTGTTCAAAACTTGCCTTCAAGTTTTGGAATTTGTAAAGTTTCCCCCCATGAATACTTTAGTTCCAAGTTAAACCCTTAGAATTTTAATAGTTTAAAATTCAACCCTTATACTATTATAATATTATAGGTTTAATATTTATATATATGTATAAGAGTAAAAGTCAGTCTTACCGTTAGTAGGCCTCATTCACGAAGTCGGTCTATAAGGGGGGTATAAGGTTACTGCCTATAAAATGGCAGTTTAATGGGTGTCCACTCTCACCCACCGCTTCCTTGATTGGTGGAGGGTCGTTAGCCGAACGGGTTTGACAGGACTATAATTCTCCCTTCATTAAAAGTATTAATGATAAATACTAAGTAACTAAACACTTATAAATTCCCAATCTTAGTTACTTAGGAAAATGTGAATTTGGTGCTAACCCATGAAATTTACACTTTGTACCTTACCAAGTCGTTAGTGGAGCATGTGTGGTTAACCGACACACTAACACGGACTAGTAAGCGTGGCGAAGGGTAACTTAATGTTTATCATAGATTGGTGGAGCGTGTGTGGTTAACCGGCACATCGATTAGGTGATAATATTAAGGGTACCAAGTGAATTTTCATGGTTATTCACACCTTGTTTTGTGATCCTCGGCATCCCAGTCACAAAATCTGAGAGGGCACAATCGAGATTGAAACATGCCATTGAAAAGTTCAATGAATCTCAAAAGATCTAGGAGTTTCAAAACCAATTAAAACCTAATAAATTATTTCATTTTACATGGTGGAAATTGGTGAATCGTCATTCGCCTACCTTCAAATATTTTATAGCTTAGATTACGGCATCCCTCTTCCAAGTTGTAAAATATTGTGTTGGGTCCTGGCCTTAATATTTCATATTGGGTGTTATATTAAGGACTTAAAAATCAACTAACTTGAAGATCTCCCATTGCAGATGTCTAGTTTATACATCTATGATCTTCCCAAATCTCTTGGAATTTCACTTCCTCCACCCCCTCCAATTATTCTCCCTAACCCACAAGTTCAAGGTCACTCAGGCCCTATTGGCAAGCAAAGTCTATGTGTGCTCACATCTTGGAGATGAAGTCACATATTTACAACCCGGGAGAGTTGGGTGTCAAGGTCTTGAGGAAGTTGATTGTTAACTTGTTTCTTCAATCACTTTCTACGTCACATAGTGAGTTCCTTTGGGACTACTATGTGACAGACCATGACTTGACCCTTAATGATCTTACCTATTTGCTTGGTGCTGCTGAGTCAGCAATGATTTTGAGCACTGGTAAAAGAAAATTTGATTAGAAGATCGACTTCCCAAACCTTCTATTGCCAAAGGAAGGGGCATTGGTTGCGAAGCTGGCCAAATTTACCTGATAGTCTGTAAGGACGGTAAAGTCAAAAGTTTTGACTCTACTTCAGGTAAAGTCCATTATCTAACTCTATTAAGTTCCTATTTGGAGATTCTTATTAGATGATGTGACTAGATCACATTTTGATGTTTTAAGAGTCAAAGTGAAGAGGAAGCTTAAAGGAAGAATTTTGAGTTGTTACTTAAAGAGTTGTGATAGATTGCTTAGGAATACATAACAACATAGTTTTTCACATGCATTTGCATTGTAAGGATAAGTTTTTCCTCAAAGTTCTAAAATAAAAGAAAAGTTTTTTATTTTAAAATATCCTTACAGTGGCATTTGTGAGAAATATTTGTTTATATGTTTCCATTGATAGCAATATTGGAAAATGGATTTGATTCTTTCAACTGTGGTAGTGTCATAATTTACCAAATAAGGAAAAATTCTCATCACCCACGTTTCAGTAGGGTAGAAACTTGGAATCATGCAAGTTGTATGAAGAATGAGAATTCTCAACTTTGGAAAATTAAGACTAATTCCTTGTTTACATGTATATGTCAGTCAAGTGAAGGACTAAGGGATCGAGTACACATTCTTGTGCACTGGTCAAGTGCACCACAAAGATCGATAAGCCTATTCGTCATGATTTACTAAGGTTTAGTAAATATGGTTATACTTACAAGTTTAAGTATAATTCTGAAACATTACAAAAGTTTCAATGTATGGTAGAACAAATGAGAAGAATCAAATTAGGCAGAAAGATAAAAGTTTCTCAAATCTGAAAAGATGGGAGAGTACTTTAGGATCATGTTTGTGATCATCTTAATGATTAAGAAACCATATCATAATTAGTCCTCTAAGGACATCTTAGTGCATTCTTATGACTAAGAAGAGGAATCTTGAATTGTAGGAATGGTTAGATCAAAAAGATGAATCATACTTCGTTCCAAAACAAGTCTTAGAGTCATACTCCAAGATTGTAACTCGAGTGACATATCTTAAGGAAGGTTTGTAACACTTGTCAAGTGTAAGAGTAAAATGTGTCTCTACTCTTGTACATTTGAAATTGGTAAGTTGTGATGTTTTGGGTTAAATAGAGACCAACTAAGGCCAATTATGTGAAGTGTTAGTCTTGATAAGAATCTGCACTGACCCTTGATAAGAAATGGTTATGGACAAGAGAGTCTTATATGTCAAGAGGATAGTGGGAGTCATAAAGCTCTTGAAAGTTCCAAGAACTAATCAAGAATAAAAACCTGAAGTTCTTCACTAGCACACGACTTGAGGTTTATAACCTTGTGTGTTGACATTTTTGTGCCCATTCCAGTTAAAGTTGGTTTTGCATTGGGTGCATAACAACTTGGAAGCAATGGCAGGCCCTAGTGCTGCCAAGTGGCAAGAAATTAAGATTGCACAAGTTCGGTCCATATGAGTTTGGATTTGTCACTAACCTTGTCTTGTGATTATGTTTTTGACAAATTCACATGGATAGGAACTCATTCACCATAAAATCTAAGTGTCATAAGGTTTCTCTCCGATTCATGAAAATGATGGTGATGAAACGCTTTCACTAAGTAGATTTTAAGTAGATAGCAAGTGTGTTATTTGCATTCTCAAAGTCGTTAGTGGAGCGTGTGTGGTTAACCGGCACACTAACATGGACTTGTGAGAAGTGGCAAAGGTCTAAACAATTGAGACTATGATTATGGCATCCCTTTTCATAGTTCTAAAATTGTTTAGACACACATATGAGCTATCTCAGGAAAGGTGTATGATTTTGATAAAGTTTTATGAAAGCATCTTGTATCAGAAGTCTGAACTTTGGTAAGAAAGTCAATAAAGTATTGATTTCTAGAAGTCTAACTGATTTCTGGATACATGTCAAAGCTAGTGGGAGCATAAGTGATATGCTAATAATATCATGTAAGTGGGAGCATGATCATTATGTTAAGTGTTAATTATAGAAAACAAAAGGTTTCAATTGGGAAAAGTTGTTTTGCTATAATTAAGGGAGAGGAAATTATACTTCATTTCAATTCTAAAAGCTTAGATTGAGATTTTGATCATCTTTAGTCAAGGATATATATATGAATTTTATGTTGGAATGGCCAAACATAAGGAAACTCTATATATATTGCGTTCTCAAAATTCGATTATGATTACGACATTCCTCTTCATAGTCAAATTTTGAGAACATGGCAAATAAAATATATATATATATATATATATATATATATATATATATATATATATATATTGTAGCAAAAGATTGGTCTATGATCACGTCTTTATGTGAGACATCATGAATCATGTCCCATATGCTTCGGATATAGGATCGATTGCATGTGTTGTAATATTTATCCTTTTTAAATTTTCCGAATGCCTAAGGCATTAAGAAGGGAAAAGTCTAGAATTGGATATGACTAGAATGATTAAGCAATTGTCGAGGACAATCTAAGGTTTACCAAAGATTGGTTGCTCATGGACAATTGGAAGTATATTGTTAATTCTGGTAGGACCATATTAACATATTGTGAAAAGAGGTAACTCTTGTTCAGAAGTGATAGTCAAAATGGGAATCTGGAAAGGTTTCCATAGGTGGAAGTTGTTCTTCAAATATGTGTAAGATTAGAAAACTTAATGCAAGAAGGATGTTCAAAGGAATGTACTTTGAATGTGAGACTTCATTTCCATGGAATTGATCTCCATTGGATCAATGCATATAAGTTTAGAATCTAACAGATTTCGCTAAATGGTAGGAATTTGGAATTCTTACATTTGCGATAAAGATTTGGGATTGTGAAATGAGCATCATTGGAATCATGTTCAATTGATCTATTTTACAAAGTAAAGATCATAGATAAACATAGTATGCATACTTGGTGTATGGCATGACTAGTGTTTAGAAAACATAGTTTACATGCTTGGAGCATGGGACAACTATTGTTTTAATTCAAGTATAAAGTTGATTATTTGAAACATTATACAATGAATAATGAGTAATCAATATGGTGTTTAAATAAAATGTGTTTTATTTACTCTCAAAGGTGCTTGGGACCATAGAGTGATTAGTATTATTCTTATGTTTCACTTTGCATGTTTTGACTTCCAGAATAGCTAGGTTATTCTTCCCGAACGACTAAGTTATTCAAACCATCCACAGTCGATAATATGTTGGAAGTAGGTATTAAGGAAAAACTATCATGAATCGGGTTTGTAGATGTCCAAGGTAGTGGACATAGCAAAAGTTGCTGCAACATTCATGAGTGCTCCTGGAATGAGATTCGAGTATTGGATTAAACCCACGCTCATTTGACTCACTTCATGGATATTATCACGAGTGATCATCAGACGATAATATCTTATATTCTTCAAACCTAGAGATATGACTTGTTGCCTATGAGTTGGTTATACATTGATTGCACGTAAACGCATTTGGTAACTCAATGTTATAAAACGTGCCTTTGTGTATGATTCAACAAGTAGTAGAACAAGCATATGAGTCGAAGTTTATCCATTCCTTTTACCCTTGGAGGGATAAAAGCGATATCTGTGGGCCCCTCGATGATTTGGTGATGACAAACGTAAGTGCTCGGCCGGGCATGGACTGATTTGATTTGTTCAATTAGTCAGTCGTCATAAATCGGAAATCGGGAAACAACAAATGGACAGAGAGAATGATTATAATCCATGTCTCAGTCCATATGATATCTAGAATGGAAGAATATATGATCCCTTATCTAATGGACGTGTCATTGATTTGTTCAGAGTTCGACAGCGGCTTTAAGAGCTCGATTGCTAGTCGGGTCTTGGAGTCATACGCAATAATAGTTTTAGACTTATCCAAGTGGCAGACTGTTGGATTAGGTGTCTAAGCCCATAACTATTATTGGTATGTATTCGACCCGATAGTAGCATGGTCCATTTGGGTTGCATATCAGCAGGACAATTTGTTAGGATGGACTTTTGAGAGAAGGTTATTTATGGTTTATTAATATATTATAAGTTATAATATATTAATATTAAATCATATGTTTTAATTAGTATTGATCAAGAATTAATTTGGAATTAATTTAGTGGTTAAAAGAGACTAATTAAATCTATGGGGACTAATTATGGTAATTAGTTATATTTATATGTGTTGGGCTTATGATCCATGTTGGACCAAGTTTATGTATGGATACATAAAGAGTTGGGCCACATGAATCATGGTTCATAAAACCCATGGATATGGGTTTGGGTTATACCCATGACTCTTAGAATTCAACACATATAAATACATATGTTATGACCTAAAAACCGCCACCCTAGAGTGTGTGTGCATGTTCTTGGAGTTCATGAAGGTTTTAGAGTGCATGAAATTCTCTCTCAAGTTCATCATTTGTCCATGATGTGTTGTGATTCCACTTGAGGCATCCACACTATTGGGGCTAAGTTCTTAAGGCCAAATACATCAAGACTTCCAGCCACACAAAAGGTATGTTACTATATCTAGTATTTTATGTAGTTTGTATGACAATTGCATGCTAGCTATAGGTTCAATACCTTGGAAACCATTTGCATGTATAATTAGTGAAAACATAGGTCCAAGGTATTTAGGGTTATATGTGCACCATAGGATGTTGTATTATACCAAAACCCAACAAAAGCATCTCAAGGCTATGAATGACAAACTTGACAAACTGCTCTCTTCCTCTTCTACCAGTGCATATACGGAAGCAGCACTCAAGGCTCTGTTCTCATCTATTGCCAAAGAGCAATGCACTTCCATCTCCAGTGTTGTTCAAGCCATTGAAGCCTCCACCTCCACCTGTCAGAAAGATTCACTTGTAGTTGAAGCTTCCACCAAGAATTGCAAGCAGGCGACCGCAAATGTCGAAAAACTAGTTTTGGATGCACAACTATTTCTTGATTCTCTTCAAGCTGCCGCCCAAAAGAATGCTCACACAGTGAACGCTTCTGTTGATAATCTTACGCGTTCACTGGAGGCCGAAAAGAAACATTTTGATGAAGCTCGACAAGAAATTCAGACTGCTAACAAAAAGCTTCACACTTCAGTTGATGTTCGTCTCACTCAACTTGAAGCTGAGCTTGCTGTGAAAAACAAGATTATGGATGAGCTGGATAAGCGCACTTCTCAGCTTAAAATTCAGAATCTCAAGCTCAAGATTGCCAACAAGGAGATTGAAGACTTAAAAACTGAGCGTGAAATAATTAAAAGTTCGGTTGGTGATGTACACTCCATTCTCCTACTCCTCCTGGAAGCCCATGGCTCCATTCTTACCATCTCAATTTGACCCCACTTGGCTGAGAAGTTGAGACCTGCTTTGGATGTTTTGAGCAGACTTGAGGGTGTTCCGGAGGCTGTTGTCCCTCCAAAATAAGGGGGAGATAATGTTACTCAGGGCAAGGGCCAACCTCATCCACCTACAAAACCGAAAGTCACTACTGAGCCGAAGGTTAATGAAGCTTCGGGCAGTATGAAGGAGAAGCGAAAGAAGAAAATTGGTGATGATGATGTGGATGAAAACGACGATGACGCTGATACAGAAGGATATACTTCTAAAACTGAAAGTCTGAAAGTCAAGCCTAGTGATCAAGAGATTCGGGAAAAGATTCAAAAAGAGAAGGAACTTCTTGATAAGGAGATGAAAGCGAACGAAATGCTAGAGCAAAGGAAGTCTATGTATCCTGAATGGACTATGGATTCGCTTCAGAGAGAGGTAATCGATGCACCGATCACTCATTGGCTCGAACCAGTTCTTTCTTTCGGGCTTGAGAACTCCAAGGACTCACAGTTTGACATGCCAATCACCCGAAAGGCATTCATTTTTCACTGTTTTGAGTCAACGGCTGGCATTCCTTCCCCAGACCCGAAGGTTGATCGGTATTTGCTTGAGTATTATCTTGAGTTTGCTCAGCCGCAATACCTGACCTGGAGTAATCATAAAATCACAACGGTCAAGGTGTTGAAACCCACTTCAGCAGGGAAATTTATCAACATCAAATTCAAAGTGACCCGAGGCTCTGATAGCTCGGTTCATATGATTTCCCTGGCTAATCTGCCGAACCTGAATCCTCATGATTGGATACTCCTGAACAACATTTTGCTGACCAATCAAAAGGAGTATCAACCTAGTATCGATCACATCAAGCGAATGCTCGTGTGCTATATTCATGAAGTCGCAAAGATGGGTTAGGAAATCGCTTCTGCCATACATAAGAAGACCAATATGAAGCCGATAGGGAGGGCAAGCGATGTCAACGAGATGATTAAGGGAAAAATTGACCCCAAGTTTCATACTGTTATGTTCATTAGGGGCGAAGGTCAAACATGCCTGTTCGCTCTTATTGACAAACACCTGTTCTCCATCGCCTGCTTGGAGCATATTTTGGATATTATACATGGGTGTTATCAGAACAGCGAAGCCGATAAAAAGATGTTTACTGATATGCTTCGGTGGTATATTTTGTTTCGTCAAACTCTTCCTGCCATCATCCCCAGGCTGTTCAAGATTGTGAAGAAGACTAAAGTTACTCAACCGAAGTAGTCTCTCACCTCTATTGACGCAAAGGGGGAGATTGTTTGGTTTAAGTGTTGCGTCTTTGGGCTCATTTAATTGTCCATTTTGTTTTCCCGGTTTGGGCCTGTCCAACCGTGGATTATCATTAGGGTTAGATTATATATTATGCATTCATGTATAGCTTTAAGGTTATCGTTCTCATTAATAGATTTGGCATTGTAACCCTAACACACCTCTACAGTCGAAGTTCTTCATCGAGCTCTTCTGAGGTGTGAGATATTAATCATTTGACACCATTTGATCCATTCTTGTGTTCTTTACTTGATTAATATTGTTTTTCTGTTTAGAATCTATCGATCTATAGCATAATATTCTCATCATTATGAACTCACCAACTTAAATGTGGATAAACTTTCAAAGTCACTTGTATTCTCAAGAAACTAGTAGACAGCTACACGCACAGGTTTCGAGAAGATGGATCATAGTAGCTTCAAGTCTTTGTTTTGTTATTTACTTTTGGAGTCAATCATATGTGATTCGAATACAATGTAAACACTATATTATTAATACAATGGTTTTTGTTGCTTTGATTACTATTATACAATTGTTGTGATACTGTACATGACGTTCTCCACCCGCGAACGTTTCCGCCGTCTTGGTTTGGGGTGTGATAGACCAAAATCCCATTCTGGTTAAAAGAGGTGTCCCAAAAACTGGACCTCTCGTAACCAGAAATCTCCCATAAATCTTCCTCGTGCTGCTCCCTAGACCTCGAGTACACCAAAATTGTTGGCTTTTGAGCACTATAACACTCTTATCGTGCACATGCAAACCTAAATGCTTTGGATCTATGTTTTCTTTAATTACACATGCATATTTTCAATTTTCCAAAGCATTGTCGTAACTGGCATACATTTGAACAATTGAATGATACAACTAGTTAGATGAATTACATCTTAGAAGGACTTATAGTTCTTGACCTTTGAAAGCTTGAGCACCTCAAGTGTGATGCCTCTATTGGTTCACAAACACCAAAATGCAAGAAGAGGATTGAGAGAATAGGCTACTAGCACAAAATCAACTTCACCCTCTTGGAAAGTAAGTGGCAACCGATTTTGGCTCTAGGAGGGGCTTATTTATAGTGTTGCACATGCTAGGGTTACACTTTGTAAACCCTAATGACCCATGACTTTCCACATTCTCATGCTCCATGGATTTAACCTCCATGGACTATCCATGGATTAGTTTAGCCCATCTTCATAATCATGGATCATTGGCCCACACTACAAGAATCATTGGTTTACATAATCAATCCCCATATATTTAATTAATCTCTTTTGACTACAAAATTAATTCCAAATTAATTCTCGATCAATACTAATTAAATAATATGATTTCATATTAATATATTATACTTGTAATGTATTAATAAACCATAAATAACCTTATTCTCAAAATCCATTCGATCAAATTACACTGGTGAAGGCAACCCAAAAAGGACCATCCTACAATCGGGTCAAGTACATACCAGTTATAGTTATGGGCTTAGACACCAAATCCAACAGTCTCCCACTTGGATAAGTCTAATAACTGTAACTGCCAATGTGACTTCAGGATCCGACTTAGCAATCGTAAGCTTTCAAAAGTGGTTGTCGAACTCTGACCTAGTCAATGACGCGTCCTTCAAATAAGGGATCATATACTCATCTGTTCTCAAGATATCTATGCGGATGAACACATGGAACATAGTCATACTCATTGTCCTGCAATTTGTTTCCCGATTTCCGATTCGTTTGACATGGAACATAACTAAACACATCAATTTAGTTCTGACCGGGCCTGGCACATAGTCAAACAGAATCATTGAGGGGCCCAAGATATCGCTTTTAATCTTCTTATGATAAAAGGAACAGATAAACTTCGACATTATATGCTTGTACTAACTACTCATCAAATCATGCATAACAACACGTTTTATAACATCAAGTTACTGATGTGTTTTAATGCCATCAATGCACAACCAACTCGTAGTCAAAAACTCATATATCTTGGTTTGAAGACTATATGATATTATTGTCTCACAATTACTCGTGATAAATTCCATGAAGTAATTCAGGTGAGCGCGGGTTGAATCCAATACTCAAATCTTATTTCAGGAGCACTCATGAATGGTGTAGCAAACTTTTGCTATGTCTAACTCCTTAGACAATCTACAAGCCAACTCATGACAGTCTTCTTTCATACTTACTTCCAACGTATGATCGACTGTGGATGGTTTTAATAATTTTATTATTCCGGAAGTCAAAACATGCAAAGTGAAACAATAGTAAAAAATTGACACAAGATAGTAACTTTACTTATAAATAAAACTCATTTTATTTAATCATCAAATGTCAATTACAATTTAGCTATTACAAGTTTCGATTTATCTAATTACTAAAACTAATATCGTTCATTAGCCCAACGCCCCTCGAATGCTGCAAGGGCTTAACCTAGGTCATTCCCTTTGTAAGGGGATCTGGTGGGTTGTCCTATGATGATATCCCCTTTACCACGAGGTGTCCTTCTTCTACTTGATGTATTATGAAGTGGTACTTTCTATTGATATGCCTCGATCTACCATGATCTCTCGGTTCCTTGGTTAAGGCAACCGCCCCTTCATTATCACAGAAAATCTCCATAGGCTCCTTCATGGATGGAATGACTCCAAGGTCTCCGATGAAGTTTTTCAACCATATCTTCTCCTTCGATGCTTCACTTGCTGCTATGTACTCTGATTCGCACGTTGAATCAGCTACAGTCTCCTGCTTGGAACTTTTCCATGTCACTGCTCCTCCATTCAGGGTAAACACCCAGCCCGACTGAGAGCGGGAATTATCTTTGTCGATTTGAAAGCTGGTGTCACTATACCCTGTCACTCTCAAGTCATCACTCCCACCGAGCGTATGGATCCAGTCCTTAGTCCTTCGCAGGTACTTAAGAATGTTCTTAACCGCAGTCCAATGAGCTTTACCAGGATTCCCTTGATATCTGCTGACCATGCTCAAAGCAAAGGCCACATCAGGGCGAGTACAAGTCATAGCATACATGATTGAGCCAACTGCGGAAGCATATGGTATTCGACTCATCTCTGCTATCTCATCCACTATACTCGAACTCTGAGTCTTACTCAGTTTGGTATTGCTCAGGATAGGTAGGTTGCCTTTCTTGGAGTTCTCCATGCTGAAACGCATCAACACCTTGTCCAAGTAGATACTTTGACTAAGTCCTATTAGTCTTTTACTTCTGTCTCTCAATATCCTTATCCCTAGGATATAAGCAGTCCTTCATAGCGAAACACTTCCCAAGCCATGACTTAACTTCCTGTAAGGTTGGGATGTCATTTCCTATGTGTAGTATGTCATCTACATACAATACCAGAAAGCTCACTATACTTCCACTAGCCTTGACATATATACACGACTCATCCTCGCTTCTCGAAAATCCAAACTCTTTGACTTTCTCATCAAAAAAAAGATTCCATCTGCGAGATACTTGTTTTAATCCATAAATAGATTTCTCAAGCTTACACACTCTATCAGGGTACTTTGCATTGACAAAACCCTCTAGCTAACTCATGTAAACATCCTCAGCCAACTTTCCATTAAGGAAAGCAGTTTTCACATCCATTTGCCATATTTTATAATCATGAAATGCAGCTATGGCCAACATAACCCTTATAGATTTAATCTTTGCTACTGGTGAGAAGATCTCATCATAGTCAACTCCTGGAGTTTGAGTAAAGCCCTTCGCAACTAGTCGTGCTTTATATGTGTGTACTTTCCCATCCATGTCAGTCTTATTCTTGAAGATCCATTTGCACCCGACTGTCATACCACCCGATACATTATCAACGAAGTTCCAAACTTGATTGTCATACATGGACTGAATCTCGTTGTCCATAGCCTCTTTCCATTTTGCAGACTCGGGGCCTGCCATGGATTCCTTGTAGTTGTTAGGTTCATCCAAATTTACCAGTGTGTTATCACCGATAAATGTATCACCTTTAGTACTAATATGGAAACCATAAAACTCAGGTGTATTTCTAACTCTACTGGAACGCCTCAGAGGTAAGGACTCGTCAATTGGATCAACTGGAGTTTCCTCCTTAGGTTGATCGCTAGTGTTTGAGGTTCCTTCACCACTTGACTCTTGAATCTCTTCAAGGTCAATTTGCCTCCCACTGTTTCCTTGGCCTATGTGTTCTCTCTCGCGAAAGACTCCTCTCCTCGCAACGAAGACAACATTGTCACACGGTCTGTAGAATAGATATCCAAAGGATTTATGTGGGTAGCCAATGAAAATACATCGCTCACTCCGAGTTTCGAGCTTTTCATGAGTTTCTTTTCTTACAAAAGCCTCGCAACCCCAAACTTTTATGTGGTCCAATGTGGGAACTTTCCCTGTCCACATCTCATGAGGTGTTTTGGAAACCTTTTTGGTAGGGACTAGATTAAGGATATGGGTGGCAGTCTCTAAGGCATACCCCCAGAATGAGGTGGATAACGAAGCTCGACTCATCATGGAACGAACTATGTCTAGCAAGGTTCTATTGCGCCTCTCAGCCACACCATTAAGCTGTGGTGTCCTAGGTGGCGTCAATTGTGAAACAATTCCACATTCCTTAAGATAGTCAAGGAACTCGATACTAAGATACTCTCCTCCACGATCGAATCGCAACATCTTTATCTTCCTGCCCAATTGATTTTCTACTTCTTGCTTAAACTCTTTGAACTTTTCAAAGGTTTTTGACTTGTGCTTGATTAAGTAGATATAGCTATATCTATTGTAATCATCAGTAAAAGTAACATAGAAGCGGTTAGCATCCCTTGTGGCGGTTCTGAATGGTCTACACACATCGGTATGTATGAGATCCAACAGACCTTCACCCCTTTCACAAGTACCAGTGAAGGGTGACTTCGTCATCTTTCCAAATAAACAAGATTCGAAAGTGTCATCTGAATTCAAGTCAAATGACTCCTAAACTCCATCCTTTTGGGGTTGGGCTATGCGCTTCTTGTTGACATGTCCAAGACGACAATGCCACAAGCATGCTTTGTCCAAATCATTGGAAGAATAAATATTCAACACATTATTTCCTAAGTTATCCACAACCATCACAGTTTCATATATACCATTGCAAGGTAATGCTTCAAAATAAAATACACCATTACAATAAGCATAAATACCACCATTTTCATTATTTAAAGAAAAGGTAAAACCTTGTTTATACAAACTGTGAAAGGAAATAACATTTCTCGCCATATCGGCCGAGTAACAACAATTATTCAAATCTAATTTTAAACCATTACTAAGCAATAAAGAATAAACTCCAATCTTGGTCACATGCGACACTTTCCTATTTTCCATGATTAAGTTTATCTTCCCGTGCTCCACATCCTACTTCTTTTTAGTCCCTGCAAATTAGGACAAATGTGAATACCACAACCTGTATCAAGGACCTAAGAATTAGCATGTGATGAGTTATTAGATTGGATAGTGTAAATACCTACAAAGGAGGGCTTGATCTTGCCATCCTTTATGTCATGCAATGGGGTAGCTTCGTTTCCAGTGCCCTTTTTCATGACAGTGGAAGCACTCTGCTTCCTTTAGATTGGAAGAGGGATTAGGAGAACCAACTTTGGTCCCACTTGAAGAGGATCCATCAAGAGACTTTCCCTTGCGGCTCTTGTAGGGAGCCTTCCTCTTCTTTCCCTTCCCATGTATGATTGCCAGAACAGGAGCAGAAGTAGTAGTAGTAGGGGTAGACACAACTGACTTGCCTTTCAGGTTGTTTTCTGCAGTCCTAGGAAGGCCTTGAAGCATGCTAAGAATGACCTCCTCCTTGTTCATATGATAGGTCATACGAAACTGATCATAACAAGAAGGTAAAGAGTGTAGAATAATATCTATGGCCAACTCTTCATCAAAATTGACATTAAATTTAAGCAAGCAGTCCACGAATCTCTACATCTTCTGCAAGTGGGTCGTGATGGGTTCACCATCCTTCATACTGGTTATGATCATGGAGGCAGTGATCTCATACCTCTCCTGCCGAGCACTTTGATGATATCTTTCCATCAAATCTTGATACATTTCAAAGGGATAGTAGTCCTCATAGGACTTTTGCAGCTCAGCAGTCATGGTAGCAATCATTAGACACGACACCTTTGTCGCATCCCTCTCATGAGTAGTATGTTCAGCGATTTGTTCAAGAGTAGCAGTAGTGACATCAATCTCTTTGAGCTCTTTATCTAGGACATATTCTTTGTCCTCATAGCGAATAGCCATTATGATGTTTCGAATCCAGTCCTTGAAGTTCGAGCCATCGAAAATGACCCTCCCACATAGGTTCATGAGGGAGAAAGAGCCTGAAGGGATTGGGTTGGAAGCATTGTTTGGGATAGACATATGTAAAAGAAGAAGAACAAAGTTTAGATTAGATGGTAATCCTTAATATTACACCCAAATGAAATATTGAGGCTACGACCCAACACAATATTCTACAATTGCGAAAAGGGATGCCGTAATCCAATTGTAAAATATTTGAAGGTAGGTAAATGACGATTTATCAAATTCCACCATGAAAAAATGAAATAGATTATTAAGTTTTAATTGGATTGAAATTCCTTGATCCTTTGAGATTCATTGAACCTTTCAATAGCATGTTTAAATCTCGATTGCGCCCTTTAAGTTTGTGAATGGGGATGCTGAGGATCAAAAACAAGGTGTGAATAACCATGCAAATTAACTTGGTACACCCAATGTTACTAATCACCTAATCAATGTGCCGGATAACCACACACGCTCCATTGATCTATGATTAACATCAAGCTACCATTTGCCACACATTGTCAGTCTCAGATTAGTGTGTCGGTTAACCACACACGCTCCAGTAACGACTTAACAAGGTGCAAAGTGTAATTTCATGGATTAGCACCATTTTTACAGTTTTCCTAAAGTAACTAAGATTCGGAATTTAATAAAAGTATAGTTACTTTATATTTATCGTTATACTTTTAATGAGGGAGAATTAATGTCCTATCCTACCCGTTCGGCTAACGACTCTCCACCAGTCAAGCAAACGGTGGGTGAGAGTGGACACCCATTAAACCACCATTTTATAGGCAGTAACCTTATACCCCCCTTATACACCAGCTTCATGAATGAGGCCTACTAACGGTAAGACCGACTTGTCTTATACATATATATATATATATATATATATATATATATATATATATATATATATATATATATAAATTGGACTTATAATATTATAAAGTATAAGGGTTGAATTTTTAACTTTTAAAACTCTAGGGTTTGGAATTAAAGTTTCATTACGTGACTTTACAAATTCCAAAGCTTGAGGGCAAGTTTTGAAACTTGTCAAAACTCTTCACATTCATAACTTATGAGTTTAATTGGATTTTAATGTATGAGACCTTTCATTTTCCATAACTTGAGAACAAGTTATGGAGGTCATTAAAATTCATTTAGATCATTTCTCTAACAACTAAAATTATCACATAATATATGATCTAACTAAACTCATAATCAAGATAATTTAAATCTTTGACAATTATCTTGTGGTTGGATGAGTACAAGCACTACCATATCATAAAAAACATTTCCAATGATCCAAAACAGTTAGTGGTAGTGTTCCCAATCCATACCAGGCCAAGAAACTCGAAATTCTGCACACATAGTCTTCAACTCGTCGAGTGCATGAACTGGACTCGGCGAGTTACTCTGTTACTGAGTGGACTCATCGAGTCTGTTCATGGACTCGGCGAGTTCACCAGTCAGGGGCCAAATTTTCGACTTTTTCAGCTTTGAAAAACTAGTAAGCATCAAATATACTAGAAAACAATCCTAGGCTCTGATACCACTGTTGGGTTTTGAGCATTATAACACTCCTATGTTGCACATGCAACCCTAAATGCTTTGGATCTATGTTTTCTCTAATTACACATGCATATTTTCAATTTTCCAAAGCATTGTCCTAACTAGCATACATTTGAACAATTGAATGATACAACTAGTTAGATGACTTACCTCTTAGAAGGACTTGTAGTTCTTGACCTTTAAAAGCTTGAGCACCTCAAGTGTGATGCCTCTATTGGTTCACAAAAACCAAAATGTAAGAGGAGGCTTGAGAGAATAGGCTACTAGCACAAAATCAACTTCACCCTCTTGGAAAGTAAGTGGCAAGTGATTTTGGCTCTAGGAGGGGCCTATTTATAGTGTTGCACATGCTAGGGTTACACTTTGTAAACCCTAATGACCCATGACTTTTCACATTCTCATGCTCCATGGATTTAACCTCCATGGACTATCCATGGATTAGTTTAGCCCATCTTCATAATCATGGATCATTGGCCCACACTATGAGAATCATTGATTTGCATAATCAATCCCCATATATTTAATTAGTCTCTTTTGACCACCAAGTTAATCCTCGATCAATACTAATTAAATAATATGATTTCATATTAATATATTATACTTGTAATGTATTAATAAACCATAAATAAACTTATTCTCAAAATCCATCCTATCGAATTGCACTGGTGAAGGCAACCCAAAAAAGGACCATGCTACAATCGGGTCAAGTACATACTAGTTATAGTTATGGGCTTAGACACCAAATCCAACAAAAATATCATCGATGAACACGATCACCGACCGATCCAACATGGGCCTGCACACCCGATTCATGAGGTCCATGAATGTTACCGGTGCATTGGTGAGCCTGAAAGGCATCACCACAAACTCGTAATGCCCATAACGAGTCTGAAAGTCCGTCTTCTGGATATCCTCCTCCCAGAATCTCCTTTGATGATACCCAGATCTCAAATCAATATTCGAAAACCAAGACTCCCCTGCAACTGATCAAACAAATTGTCGATCCTCGGTAGTGGATAACCGTTCTTGACCGTCAGCTTGTTCAACTCCTGGTAGTCGATGCACATCCGACGTGAACCATCCTTCTTCTTAACAAAAGTATCAGCGCTCCCCACGACGAGCTACTCGGTCTAATAAATCCCCTACCTAGCAAATCCTGGAGTTGCGAGGATAACTCCTGCATCTCGGGCGGTGCAAGGCGATAAGGTGCCTTGGCAATAGGGGCCGCCTCCGGAATCAGATCGATCTGGAACTCCACCTGTCTCTTAGGAAGCATGCCCGACAATTCCTCGGGGAAAACGTCCGGGAACTCACATACTACTGGAACATCGGAAATAGAACTCGGCCTCTCAGTGGCAACTCGCTTATCCACAGCATACGCTAAAAAGCCCATACATCCCTGATGTAGACCTTGCCTTGTCCTGGCGGTTCAGCAGAAAGCTGATGCCGATCTAGTTCCCTGGCCATAAAACAGTAAGCACCCCCCCCCCCCACTAGGGTCGCGTATGGTCACCATCTGATGCTCACAATCAATCACGACTCCAAACCGGCTCAACAAATCCATGCCCACTATGACACAGACATCACCCATCACTATCGGCACCAGATCTATCGGGAACTCAACACCGAAAATCTCTAAAACACATCCCCTGAATACATCAGTGGCAAAAACCTCATGCTCATCGGCTATTGAAACCCTCAGTGGTCGACTCAACACCTCGCATCTAAGACTAATGTGACAACTAAAGGATAAAGACATGAAAGATCGACTCGCACGCGAGTCAAATAACACCAAGGCAGGAACATAACTCACAAGAAAAGTACCTAAATAGAACACAATATCAGAATAAACAAATCGCAAAATAACATGAAGAATATGATACGTACCAGCAACAACATCAAGCGTTGCGCGGACCTCTTCCGCAGTCAGCTGGAATGCTCTCCCACGAGCTTTCAGAGCCTCGGCCTTCCCCGGCCGTCCAACAGTAACGCGCAAAGCAACAGGAGCAAAAGCATGGGCTTATCCCTGAGTGAGATGAGGACACTCGGCGTTCCGGTGGCCAGTCTGGTTTGCAATGAAAGCAAACCGAAAATCCCTTGGGGCAGTCTTTCGCCATGTGCCCCTCATTTCCACATTTGTAGCAAATCCCTGCTCGACAAGATCCCTCATGGCTCTTGACGCACTTGCCACAAGGCTTAGCCTGCTTCGTCGCCGACTGTGACTGCACCGGCCTCCTGTCTCTCCCCTGAGACTCTCCCTCCTCTCTGGTCTGAATCTCCAGCTCAATCTCTCTCCTCCCAGCATTGGTCTGTAACTCATCCAATGTCTGATATGAAGAGTTCTCCATGAACTACCGAATATCTCTCCTAGAGATGGTCAAATACTGGCTCACACGTGCCTGCTCGGTAGACACGTGTTCAGGGCAGAACAACTCCCTCTCATGAAACATCCTCGTTATGTCTGTCACTGTTTATGTCTTCTGCTTGAGAGACAGAAACTCCTGGGCCAAACGTTCCCTCTCCACCTGGGGAACAAAATCATCTATGAACAACTAGGTAAACCTCTCCCAAGTCAATGCAGCATGATCCGCATCAGTAAAATCAGTCGTCACGAACTTCCACCAGTCCTTCGCTCCCAAGCGAAGCTGGTTCAGTGCAAACCGAACTCTCAAATGCTCTGGGCACGAACACGTATAGACACACCCCTCAATTTCGGAGATCCATCTCATAGCAGAAATCAGGTCATGGGTCCCATCAAACCCTGCTGGCTTTGTGTTGCTTAACTCTCGGAACAACAACAAGTCACCTCCCTGTGGCCTCACAGTAGCTACAGCTGCGGTGGCTGCAGCAGCAGAAGCCTCTATGACAGCAACATATCGCTCATCAAATGTCTCAATCAGCGTGGTCTTAATAGAACCGAACATCTCTGGTATGGCCTATCTAATAGCTGCGGCCACCTCCTCAGCAATGATCCTGCGGATCTCCTCGTCACTAGTACCACTGCCCCCGGGGTTGTTGTGGGTAATCACCATAGTCTCTCTGAAACACAAACACAAAATCATCAGGGACTGGATCAAGCGCACACTCAATTGCCAACCCTTACATGCTCCTTAGCATCCTAAGGTTCTTACTTGGGTCGCATACAGATTTGGTGCTTTCAGTACTACGGACCCAATACTACCTTCCAAACCAACCCATAGTCGTCCCAAGTCCTCCTCCTAGGATCCTAATTCACAAGCACTCTATACCTCACGGATATCAAACTACTCTCTCGGTAGATTCCTCAATGCTCATCTAGGTATCTCTCCTAGGTTACTCAAAACTCCCTCTAAAAAACTCCTGTTATGTACTCCTACTCAGCACACACACAGAGCAAATAGCAGATAATATCAATCAATAGCATCCTCCCTAGGCTAAGGCATCATGAATCAGGAAACTCTAGCTCTAAATTGCTGAAATACATAGCCTATCATCTAACATGCAGCTCTAATATCTCATGAGTATCTCATCTCATAATATAAACAAGTAATGGTATTTTGGGAAATCACCGTTCGGGCTCTGGGTGATTGTACACACTGCTTCATCTCGTTTTCTCTTAAAAACTCTTACTAGTTTTAGAAAAATCATTTCTTTTCAGAACATTTTCTCAAATCCTCAGTTTGAGTCCAGACATACCCGACGGTACATCTGAATCCCTCAAACCAAGGCTCTGATACCAACTTGTAACACTCTAAATTTTCAAATAAATTTTTCGATATGTTCACAAAGTAAGGACAATAGAGAAACATAGTATGCATGTTCATGACATGGCTGGACTGATGTGTAATTCAATTGGTTAGTTGATTACTCGAAACATTATACAATGAGTAAAGTCTAAATTAATATGGTGATTAAATAGTAAAAGTTTTATTTATATTCAATTGTTCTGAGACCATAGTTAATTAGTTAATTATTGTGTTTCACTTTGCATGTTTTACTTCCTGAATAATTCGATTATTCAAAATTCCACAATCGCTCGTACTTTTGGAAGCAAGTAGCGAATTAAGAATGTCATGAACTGGAGATTTTAGACATAGAAGTAGTTTTGCTACAATGTTCATGAGTACTTTGAAAATGGGGATTTTAAGTATTGAATAAACCCACACTCAGAGAATTACTTCATGGATTTTATCACGAGTAATTTTGAGACGATAATATCTTGTATTCTTGAAACGGAGATATATGAGTTGTTGTTTACAAGTCAGTTGTGCATTGATAATACTTAAATGTATCACTAACTTGATGTTAAAAAACGTATTGTTGTGCATGATTTGATGAATAAATAATGCAAGCATATAAGTCAAAGTGCATCCGTTCCTTTTGTCCTAACAAGAAAAGCGATATATTTGGGCCCCTCGATGATTTGATGTCGACATCTGAAGTGCTTGGTAAAGCCTGAACTGAATTGATGTGTTCAATTGGTAGTCTCAATTCAGCTGTCATAAATCAGAAATCGGGAAACAAAACTTGGACAATGAGATTGATTATAATCGATGTCTCATGTCTGTACGATATCTTGTAGAATGGAGGAATATTTGATCACTTATCTTAGGACACGTAACTGAATGGGTTAGAGTTCGACAACGGCTTTTCGAAGCTACAATTTGTTGATCAGTTTGGAAGTTATACTGCCAATTATAGTTAGAGACTTATCCAAGTAGGAGACTGTTGGATTGGGTGTCTAAGCCCAAAACTATAATTGGTATAAAATTGAATTGATGGTAGCACAATCCTTTTGGGTTGCCCTCAAACCTACCAATTGAATAGGATAGCTTTTAGAGAGAGAGAATGATTTATTAACTTATTATATGATTAATAAACTAATTAGAAATCAAAATAAATACTTTGTTAATATATTATGAGAATAATATATTAACTGGAATAGTATTATTTAACTAATAGTTAATCAAAAATTAATTAGAATTAATTTTGCGATTAATTGGATTAAATAAAAGTACATGGTTTGTTTGGTTATTTATTGAAAGTTGAGGAAAGGAGCCCATGGACCTCATTGGATGAGGTGGATGAAAAACACTTGGGAAAGCCCAAGGAATTTCGTTCGTGCACCTTGATAGAGGGGAATGGGCTACTTGGTCACCAAGCAGAGGGATTATGGTTTCCTCCCTAAACCCTAGCTTTGGCACGAAGCTACCTTAGCAATAAAAAGACCCGTAGCCTTAGAATTTTGGATTTGACATTCCTTTAGAGGCTTAGGGCCGAAATTCTACTCTTATCCTCTCTCTCTCTCTCTCTCTCTCTCTTTCTCTCTCTCTCTCTCACTATCTCTCTCTCTCTCTCTCTCTCTCTTCAAGCTCTTTGGTTGCTAGGATTTAGGTGTGAACCATTAGAGGCATGACACTTGAGGTGCTTGCTTCTAAGAGTTTTTCAAGAAGGAATTCAAGATTGTTTGCTTAACAATACTCAAGGTAAGTTTCTTATTCTTATGAATTAGGTTTTCCTAGGAAAGTTTTTGTAGGATAATAATTCATAGTATGTTGCCTATATGTGAAAGACATAGATCCTTATTAGGTTGCATGTTCCATACTCAATTGAATTGTTTGATTGATTTTCTGCTTATAGCATTGTAGTTGTAACCCTAATAACCCATCAGTTAGTAGTAAAGATATTATTATTGATGGAGTTACCAGGATCCTTGTTATTGGGAGTAACGAAGCTTTCACTGGGATCCTGGGTTGTCTGTGCTTGCTCCTTTGGAGTTGCGCCCCAAGCGGGAACAGAGGTCGGTATTGAGGATCCTATCTCGCGATGATTTGCTGGGGATCTTGTGTTATCAAAGTTCAGGATCTTGGGTTGCAAGATCGAGGGTGTGTCTTCTTGAGGCTTGTGTATTTCTTCCCTCATTCTCTCGACTTCCTTGAGTATTGTTCTGCTATCCTCCTACTGTTGAGTGATTTTTCGTTCCAGTCTCTTCATCATAGCGAAGACTTCATTATTGGAAATCAGAAAAGGGGATCCTAAAGTCCTTAGGTAGCGACCGAAGAGGTGTTTTTCTTCAGTGACTCAGGGGCTTTGTTGGGAGCTACCCATGGGGGTGCAGGAAGGGTTTTAGAGGAAATGAGAGGTATAGAGGAGGAAGATATGGTCGGTTGTGTAGACATGATGTTTTCGAAAGGTTTGGAACAGCACGGCCCTACGGTGGGCGCCAAATTGTTTTGGTCAAAAATCAACTAAGTAGAATATAACCAAATTATATAAGAGGCTACGATGTTCGTGGTAAATCAAGTAAGGTTTAACACCGTAAATTTTCAAACAAAAATTTCAATTTAATTCACATAATTCTCATAACACATTTCTCAAAAATCCCATTTAGTTAATTTACAAACGCAACTCCATAATTGTTTGATTAATAATCCAGGATCCTCAAAACACAACTCTTTCTCTGGTGTGTGCAATCAAGCCGGCGCCTTCCCGCGATCCTGAGAAGAACCTGAAACACATATCACATAACATGGTAAGCACGATGCTTAGTGAGTTGCCCAAAATACCACACATATCCCATTAGCCACTCCAGGCTATAACTCAATAAGACCCTCCGATCAATGTGTCTCAGTGGGACCCTCCGGTCCCACAAATCGGGTGGACCCTCTGGTCCTAACTCAGTAAGCTCATAATAATACAAAACATAAATCACATAGACATAATGCAGGATATCACAGTACTCAATATAAACACATAAGACATCTCAGTCACACAAAGCTACCACTCATGGTAAGTATAGTGAGAAGACTCACCTTGGATGATGAACAACCCCTATAAACACTGTTGCTATGCATCGGCCACTAACTCTGTGCCAAACCCACAATTATCCCAATTAGAGACTAAGTTCAGACTCTCATTCATTAGGTCTAAAGGAAGTCCACTAACCAGACCATCAACAACCTAAAACCCATTGGGCCCACCAAGGCCCAATAATAAATGGGCTTTCCCGACGCCCAACTCTCAATCTAAAAGGCAAGCCCAACTCAAGGGCCCAAAGCACTTATATATAAACCTCTATCCAAAACTCTATAACAACAAGCCCAAACTCCAGGCCCAACATAAGACTTAGCCCAAAAGTGAACAGTGAGGTTATGTCGGGCGTACC
This sequence comes from Lactuca virosa, assembly GCF_052849685.1. Taxonomy (NCBI): domain Eukaryota; kingdom Viridiplantae; phylum Streptophyta; class Magnoliopsida; order Asterales; family Asteraceae; genus Lactuca; species Lactuca virosa. The sequence goes on along the minus strand of NC_136428.1, from coordinate 282,135,772 downwards.
TCCCTTGGTACGCTCAGCGTACTCACAAATCCATATTGGGCATTGGGGACACTGGGGCAGTATGCGGGGCGTACTGGAATTACGCTCAACGTACTTCCCAGATTTACTCCTTCTACTCATTTGGTCTTAACCCGTTAAGACATTAACTCAAATCCCATATCTGAACTCCATAATGGCTCTTACGCCATAAAGTCAGTGACTTTAAGCCTTTGCATGGCTGATATGGTCACCAACACTCAAAACTCTTACTCTCTTAACTCAAAATGCTCATATCTCATGCATGGGTTGATTCTCACGTTCAATACCTCATTTTTATGGATCCTCTCCACTAGAAACACTTAAAAGGACAAATATTAAGCTCTGGAGTGCAACAACTCATAAAGCCTCAAGCTTTGGGACCAAAAACCCTAAAATGGACCATATCATGCACAAAACAAAAGGATGGGAAAGCTTTGAGCTTTATACCTTCAAATGATTCTCCAACCACAGAAAAGCTCAGATCCAAAGCTTAGACTCCAACTCTATTCTCTTCCATGCTCCTTCTTCACTCCAAAATCCCACAAGAATACTTATAAGCTCACAATGGTCGCACACGAGCTCAAGAACGAGGATTAGGGTTTGAGAGGGTTTATTGACTAAGGATGGTGGCCAGGAATGAGGCCATCTCATTCTTTATATAGGGACACTCCTCTAAATTAGGGTTTTCCTATTGTGCCTAGTACGCCCAGCGTACCCTCTGGTACGCCTAGCGTACTAGGTGGCTCCGCTTAAAAGTCATGCACATGAGTACGCTATGCATACACACACGTACGCCCAGCGTACTCAGCTGCCACCTTTCTCAAATAAGGGACTTATCCTTCCAAAACTTCAAACTTCCATTGCTTCCTCGATATAACTCCGTTTTCAACGAACGTGATATCCTCGGAAAGGTGTCAAGATGCTCTACGCTTCCAGCAACTCGTCGCAACCTTGAGACTTCCTCATGCCTGGGTTGCAGCCCACAAACCCTAATCTCGGACGATCCGAAACAGGATGTTACAATTCTCCCCCACTTGAATTAGATTTCGCCTTCGAAATCGCTCCTTACCAACACATAGATCGAGCCTAAAAACCCGAGAAGCACCGCCGAAGGACCTCATATCACACTACAATCACTTCCAAAGACACCTGATCCCAACAGGGACTCCCGACCCGAAGAAGGACAGACCCATCTGCCTCTGCGGTACTCAATATGACTCTCCAAAACTTGAAAACTCTAGTGGTCTGTCTCCCTGCCAGACCACCCTCGCAAAATTTCATCTTGTTAATCACTCATCGAATAACAGACTCTAAGAACACTCTACCAACTCTGATTCTCTAATCGACCCCGATCGTAACTCAAAAGGAACGGAAAGGTCATATCCCACCAAGGACCCACATCCTGAGAAGCTATCATAACTCTTCTGAAGGAATGATCCTCAACCTCCCATAATCATAAGCCCCAGTTCCTCTCAAATGTCCCTTCCAACACTGAACACCAGGTCAACTCCCAACCCGACGGTTAAACCTTCAAGGCTACTCATTTCTCGTTTAACCAGTCATTTTTTATAACTCCCTTTCACACTAGCTATCTCATCCCTTCATGTGACACGCGAAATTACGAAGTTCGCCTTTCCTCAAGCGAACACTACAACCCCCTCCTGGAGTCACCTCACTTCCGACCTCGGTCGTCTATTACTCACTAGCTCTGTGTGTCTTGTGGTCCTTCCCAAACCAATGAACTAGCTCACTCAAATCTAAAACATCAGACATAAACATATCTCTCTCAGAATGATATCCACCCGAAGTCTGAAACTGCTCATCCTCCACACAGATAGAACCAAACTCACCCACCAGAGCCTGTTCTGACACAGAATTGGAACCACTCGTCCCAATCTAGCACTCAACTCATGATCCATGTTCCACGATTATATGCATGCATTAGACCTCGATCCGTCCAATTCGCGACAACCCCTCTTTAACTCAAAACACAATGGTTTTCGACCACTTCCGAGTTCCCAGTCTCGCCTTTGGTTCAGCCCCTAGGTTCTCACAGACTCTTCTGGTAAGGCTACCCATGCCTAAGAGCCGCTCTGCGCCATATCCTGACTAATAAGGTTGTGGATCCCCGCAGTCCTATGGCACTCTCTCATTGCCACGCAAATGCTACGGCCCTCCGCAGTCTTGTGATATTCTCTCTCTCTCTCTCTCACACACACACAAACACACACACACACACTCTCTCTCTCTCTCTCTCTCCCTCTCTCTCTCTCTCACACTAATGCTACGGCTCCCCGTAGTCTCACAATATTGTTTCTCTATCTTGCTGACTCATGAATGCTACGGCTCCCCGTAGTTACACGATACTATCTCTCTAACTCACATATGCTACGGCTCCCCGCAGTCACACGATACTCTCTCTCTAACTCACATATGATACGACTCCCCGCAGTCACACCATACTCTCTCTCTAACTCACATATGCTACGGCTCCCCGCAGTCACACAATACTATATCTCTAACTCACGTGTGCTGCGGCTCCCCGCAGTCACACGATACTATATCTCTAACTCACGTGTGCTGCGGCTCCCCGCAGTCACACGATACTCTCTCTGGGCTCTCCCCACGGTCTCCCTTGACAGTCCTAAGTGATTACTCCAACCCAGATCTGTTTACTCTCTTATTACTCCATATTATCATTCTCAAGTCGTCACTACACTGAGTCCACTACCAATTACTCCACAGTCTAATATAGGTAGGTACACTCACCCACCCATGTTAAGCATCACTACTCCTGACGACAACTGTCATAACAAACACTTTCTCTTGCTGTAATTCACATACTTGGATAATCCCGTTTGATGACTATTAGCTGAAGGGTTCCCACTAGAACAATAGGCACTCGGTACTCCACTTCCCATCTCACAAACTCAAGTCTCAAATAATCCCAAAAGTCTAGGGCGTCATACTCAGATACCCCGGTTCGCCATCACAAAACCTCACTATGTCTTGTCTCATCCACAGATCTTCCATTCACGGCACCATACTCGGATACCGCAACATACCCTCTCAGAACCTCATAATATCTGACCTCAACTGCTAATCTTCCACTCGCACAACTTGAAATCCTAGAAATACCTCATTCCCCAATTTGAGGCAAGGAGGAATCGCCAATGACTGAGAACACCTTGGCGACAATCTGAACCTTATCTTCTTATGAACTCATACAACATGCATTATGTCGCCCTACACCTTACTGATGGGTTTTGAGCAATACATCAATCCTATGGTGTACATGCAAACCGTAATAGCTTTGGATCTAGTTTGTCTAATGAATATGCAATTGATAATCCAAAGCCATAAACCCTAGATCTAATAAAACATAACTGAAATTAGGGTTTAGATCTTACCTTTGATTCTTATATAGCAATAACAATCAATCCTTGGCTTCAGAAAGCTTAGTGCCTCAAGTGTTGCACCTCTAATGGAGTCACAAACACCACTAAGCAACTTGGATGAAGAGGAAGGAGAGAGGAGGCACCAAAAACGGCTGGAAACCCTAAAGGAACACTTCGCCACGTTTTTGGGGCATTGGGGGGCTTTATATACATGTAGGCTATTAGGGTTTACAACTAGGAAACCCTAATCTGGCTGCTTAAGCCCTAAGCAGCCCATGGACTCCTTTAACATATCCCTTGTACGATTTCTAATGGGCTTCCGATAGAATTCGTCCAACCTATATATTATTAGGTGATCCATAGCCCAATTGTAACTATCTTATAATTACAACTCCAGTCCCCTAAGTTTAATTCATCTCTTTTAGCCACAAAATTAATTCTTAATTAATTCTTGACTAATATCAATTAAACATTATGATTTCTCCTTTAATATATTGTTCTTATAATATATTAATAAATCACAATTAAACCTTTCTCTCCTTAATTCATCCTACATATTGCTATGGTGAAGGCAACCCAAAAGGACCATGCTCATAATCGGGTCAAGTACATACCAAAATTGTTATGGACTTAGACACTAATCCAACAGTCTCCCACCTGGATAAGTCTAATGACTATTTTGCATTACTTCAGAACATGATCAACAATCCTAGCTGTCAACTCTGATCTTATCAGATACGCGTGTCCTTTAGATAAGGGATTATATATTCCTCCATTCTCAAGATATCGTATAGACACAAGACATGAATTTGATCATTCTCTCTATACTGTTTCCCGACTTCCGATTTATGACGACTGACAACAGACTATAATTGAACACATCAACTTAGTCCCGGCTTGGCCAAGCGCTTAGATGTCATCACTAAATCATCGAGGGGCCCACAGATATCGCTTTTATCCCACTTTGGGTAAAAGGAATGGATAAACTTCGATTCAAATGCTCGCTTGCATTTACTGATCGAATCACACACAACAATAAGTTTTATAACACCAACTTACTGGTGCGTTTTCTTATTATCAATGCGCAACCGACCAACAAATAACAACTCACACGTCTTGGTTTCAAGAATATACAATATTATCGTCTCACAATTACTCATGATAAAAACCATGATGTGATTCAAGTGAGCGTGGGTTTGATCCAATAGTCTAATCTTATTAAAGCACTCATGAACTCTGCAACAAACTTGTGCTATGTCTAAACACTTAGACAATCTACAGACAGATTCATGACAATCTTCCTTCCTACCTACTTCCAACGTATGACCGACTGTGGAGGTTCGAATAACCCAGTTATTTTGGAAGTCAAAACATGCAAAATGAAACACAACGATAATACTTAATCCTATATGGCCCCAAAACTTTTGAGCGTAAACACTTTTATTTAAACACCATATTGATTACTCATTATTCATTGCTTACGGTTTCAGAAAATCAACTTATTATTTGAATTACAACAATAATTGTCCCAGGCTCCAAGCATGCACACTTTGTTTCCGATGGTCCATGCTTTGTGAAATAGATCAATTGAAAACTTTTCCAATGATGCTCATTTCACAATTACTAATCCTCATCGTTAGTGTAAGAACACAAGGTTCTCGCCACTACTAGAATATGTTAGATTCTAACATTTTATGCAACGATCCTTTCGCAAAGTCATAGCACAACAGTCACCAGGACTTGGCTAATGAAATTACAAGGTCTCTATTAGAAATTGTTACAAACAATTCTATAGATGTGATGTCTCTCACTCAAAGTACATTCCTTTGAACATCCTTTTGCATAAAGTTTTCTAATCTAGACATAAATTCTCAATTTCCAACTCCCAATATGGAAACATTTCCATATTTGCCATATGACAACTCATTCTAAATAGAATCTTATCTATTCATAATAATGTCGATATGGTCCATCCAATACTATACTTCCAACTACTCACAAGCAACAAATCCTTGGCGAACCGTAGATCGTCCTTTGATAGTTGTTTAATTATTTTAGTCAAATCCAGTTCTAGTCCCTTTTCCCTCTTAATGCCCTAGGCATTTGGAAAATTTTAGAATGGTCAAATACTATAGCATTTGCAATCGATCCTATACCCTAAGCGTATGGGACACGATGCATAATGTCTTACATAAAGATATGATACTTTATCAATCTTCTGCCATAATATTTTATGTGTCACGTTCTCACAATTCGAACTATGAAAAGGGATGCCGTAATCATAATCGAAATTTGAGAACACACTATGTATCCTTTGACTAAATTTATTAAAATTTCTCAATCTAAGCTTTAGATATTGAAACGAAGTATAATATTCTCTCCCTTAATTATAGCAAAACAATTTTTCAACCCTTGCAACTTTGTAAAATATAACTCTTGTTTTCTATAATTAATATCACTAACTTGCAATACTTACCATAATAATCATGCTCCCACTATCATGATGATTATTTTCTTACCAATATAACACTTATGCTCCCACTAGCTTTGACATGTATTCAGAAAACAGCTGAACTTCCAGAGAACAATGCTTATTGAATTCCTTAAGTTCATATTTCTAATACTTGATGCTTTGATAAGCCTTTATCTAAGCTTCTTAAACTCATACACCTTTGCCTTAGAAAGCTCATATGTGTGTCTAGACAAATTCAGAACTTATGTTACTAAGTCCCAAATGTTCAGACTAATTGCCAAATCTCACAATTCGAACTATGAAGAGGGATGCCGTAATCATAATCGAATTTGAGAATACAATTTTCACAATTGCTATCTTCTTAAAATCTCTCTTAGTGAAAGCATTTCCTCACAATCATTTTCATGAAGGAGGGAAATCTTATGTCACTTAGACTTTATGATGTATGTGTTCCTATCCATGTGAATTTGCCAAAACGAAGGTTTGCGACAAATCCAAAAACATATCGACTGAACTTTATCAATCTTGATTTCTTGCCTCATGGTAACACGAGTGCCCACCATGTCTTCCAAGTAGTTTAGAAACTCACCCTTACATATCAATGTACCTTCCATTCATCAAGGTGCTTGCCTTTATGCATACAAATGAGAACTCATAGAGCTCAGATGCATAATTAATTTAACTGGAATGGCGCAAAAAAGAAAATTATGTCATCCATGATAGGTTACAAACCTCAAGTCGTGCGCTGGTGATGATCAATTAGGTTTATTCTTGATTTATTCTTGAAACCTTTCAAGACCATTAAAACTCCCACTAACTCCTTGACAGATAAGGTTCTCTTGTCAGGAAACATTTCTTGACAAACAAATATTCAAGAGTTAGTGTGGTTTTTATCAAGACTAAACACTTCACAAAATTGGTCCTAGTTGGTCTTTGTCTTATCCAAGACATCACAACTTACCAATTTCAAATGTGCAAGAATAAGAAAACTTTTCCAAATTCCACATTTGATGAGTGTTATAAACCTACTTAATACTTATCACTTATGTCACAATCTTGACTCTAAGACTTGATATCGGAACGAAGTATGATTGACTTCTTGATTTAACCATTTCTACAATTCTCAATTCCTCTTCTTAGACATGCAATTGCACTAAGACTCACTTTGAGGATCAATTGAGACATGGTTCGTAATCATTAAGACCTATCATAAAACATAATAAAAGCTACTCTCCCTTCTTCTTAGAATAGAGAATTTTTATCTTTCTGCCTACTAGATTCTTCTTATTCGTTCTGCTATTGATTGAAACTCTTTCAATCAACCCAAAATTATACTTAATCTTATAAGTATAACCATATTTACTAAACTTTAGTAAATCATGACTAATATCTTTATCACTTTGTGGTAGGCTTGATCAACGTACAACCTAGTGTACTCGATCTCCTAGTCCTTCACTTGACACTTTTGTTGGGTTTTGCGCATTCTAACACTCCTAAGTGTACATGCAACCCTAAATACCTTGGATCTATGTTTTCTCTATTATACATGCAATTATGAACTTTCCAAGGTATTACCCTATCTAGCATACAATACTTGATACTTGGGTAATCAAATGGATAAAATACATACCTTTGTTTGATGTAGCTTGTCTCCATGAAGCTTGAGTGCCTAGTGCCCCAAGTGTGACACCTCAAATGGTTCACACAACACCAAATGCACATGGAATGACTTGAGAGAAATGGAACACTCCTTGAAATCGTCTAGCCCTCATATTCACACATTAGTGCACGATTTCTTGAGCCATGCGATTCTTTTATATGGTGGCTATTAGGGTTACACCATGTAACTCATAACTTTACCCATTCCTTATGCTCCATGGATTTTAACCTCCATGGAGTATCCATGGGTCACCCCATGGACTTAGTCCAACATAAGGAATCTTGGATCACAAGCGCACATATATAAGAATGAATGATTTACACAATCAACCCATATATTTAATTAGTCTCCTTTTGATCACTTAATTAATTCCAAATTAATTCTTGATCAATACTAATTAAATAACCTTATTAATATATTAGAACTTATAATATATTAACCAACCTTAAGTGTTATTTCTCTCATTATAGTCTATCCAAATGCATGATGCCATGCAACCCAAATGGACCATGCCGGGTCGGGTCAAGTCTTACCAATTATAGTTATGGACTTAGACATTAATCCAACAACTTTGTCAAAGAATTAGTCTAAATTTCCAAATGTGAAAGTTTTTCAATCATCATACAATACATGTTGCATGATTCCAAGTTTCTTTCCAATTGAAACTTGGGCGATGAGCAACTCTCCCTATTTGGTAAACTCTCGACACTTCCACAAATAACCTAATTAAGAATCAAATCCATCATTGCTAATAATGGAAACATTCAAACATCAATTTTTCATACATGCCATCGCAATAATAAATAAATAAGACAAAATCAAAATTTATTTTATTGCGGAAAAAATTTGTCCTTACAATGCAATTCAACTGAAAACTATGTTATTACATATGTCTTAGAAATCTACCCCAACTCTAAAGTAGCAGCTCAAAAATCCGATCTTTGAATCCATGCGATCGAAATCCATTTCTTCGTGATCAGATTCAGCATGCTTCTTCCTTAAGTTTCCTTTCTTTTCTTCGATCCTGCAAAAAACATCAAAATGTAATCTTATCACATCATGTATTAAGAATCAAAAATAGGAACTTATAGAGTTAGTTAATGGATTTTACCTGAAGTAGAGCCATACGTCTAGACTCTCCCATCTCTTAGATCTCTTAGGTAGCTAGGGCAGCTTCGTGTCCAATGCCCCTTCTCTTGGTAGTAAAAGCAAATGGACTCCTTTGATACATAGCAAGGGACAATCTCAGCCTTTTCTGGACTTCCAATGTAGCCAGTGTCCAATAAAGTATGGGAGTATGATCGAACAATCAAATTTGCTTGACCAGTGCGCCAAAGTATCGTTGATTCAGCAACAATAAGCAAATAGGTCAAATCAATGAGGGTCACGTCGTGAACCATCGCATAGTACTCTCTTACGAACTCACTATACGAATCAGGAAGCGACTGAAGAACCCAGTCAACAGCCAACATCTCTAAGATATCGACACCCAACATCCTTAACCTATCAATGCGTGACTTCATCTCTAAGACGTGTGCACACACAGGTTTCCCATCTTCGTGCTTACTTGCCAATAGGGATTGAGTGAGCTTGAACTTTTCAAGCCTTTGAACTTGTGGGTCAGGGAGAACAAGTGGAGGAGGTGGAGGAAGTGAAGCATGACTCTCATTTCCTTGATCGTATCTTGGAACGCCATCTTCATTTGGAAAGCTTGTTCCAATGGATTTAGGAAGACCATTATTACATTCAGACATCTACAAAACGGGAGAAATTCAAGTTAGTTGACAAGAATCCTTGATGTAACACCCAAATGAAACATCAAGGCTAGGATCCAACACAATACTCTAGAACCTAGAAGAGGGATGCCGTAATCTAGTTGCAGAATATTTGAAGGTAGGTAAATGACGATTTACCAATTTCCACCATGAAAACGAAAAGAAATTAAGTTTTAAATGAATTGAAACTCCTAGATCTTTTGAGATTCATTGAACTTTTCAATGGCATGTTTAATCTCGATCATGCCCTTCAAATTTGCGACTGGGATGCCGAGGATCACAAACAAGGTGTGAATAACCATGCGAATCAGATGGTGCACGCAATGCTACTACCACCTAATCCATGTGCCGGTTAGCCACACACGCTCCATTGATATATGATAAACATCGAGCCACCCTTCGCCACCAATGCCAAACCCAAATTAGTGTGTCGGTTAACCACACACGCTCCACTAACATTTCGACAAGGGTACAAAGTGTAATTCCATGGATTATCATACAATTCCACATTTTTGCCTAAAGTAACTAGAATTTTGGGAATTTGTAAAGCATGTAGTTACTTTGTACTTCATTATACTTATAATGGAAGGGTTCGTCCTATCCTATCCGTTCGGCTAACGACTCTCCACTAGTCAAGAGTGCGGTGGGTAAGACTGGATACCCATTCAATCGCCATTTTATAGGCAATTTCCTTAAACACCCCTTATAGACCAGCTTCGTGAATGAGGCCTACTAACGGTAAGATTGACTCTTTACTCATATATATATAATATTAGACTTTTAATGTTACATATATATATAGTATAGGGTGTATTTTACACCTTTAAAATACTAGATGGTCTAATTTAATAAATTATACTTTTAATTTTGATTGAATATAAACCAAAACGTTATTGATTTATTAACTCTCTTTTAATTATACACTTTAATTAATTAACAAAACCATAAGGGTGTCATTTGAACTTTTTCAAAATGCGAGGGTTTTAGAATTTAACATTTCAAAATCAAACTTTTAATCAACTTTTAAATTCCAAAACTTGAGGGCAAGTTTTGAAACTTTTCAAAACATTTGGGATTAGAATTTAAATATTTCAAAATTAACTTTTAATCAAAAATTTAAATTCCAAAACTTGAGGGCAAGTTTTGAAACTTTTCAAAACATTAGGGTTTAACTATTCAAATTTCAAAAACAAAACTTTTAAGTTCAAATTTAAACTATAAAACCTAAAGGGGAAAATTGAAACTTTTTCACAAGATAATTAAAATGTAAATTACAAATAATCAATCTTTATCTAATAAAACAAAAGATTATCTAAATTTTGACAATTATCTTCTATTTTGGCAAGGATAATCTCCAAATATTGATAAAAATCAGATTTTATTAATAAAAAACGTTTTAGGTAATTATCCCAAACCAATGAACTAGCTCACTCAAATCTAAAACATCAGACATAAACATATGTCTCTCAGAATGAGATCCACCCGAAGTCTGAAACTGTTCGTCCTCCACACAGATAGAACCAAACTCACCCACCAGAGCCTGTTCCGACACAGAATTGGAACCACTCGTCCCAATCTAGCACTCAACTCATGACCCATGTTCCACGATTATACGCATGCATTACACCTCGATCCGTCCGATTCGCGACAACCCCTCTTTAACTCAAAACACAATGGTTTTCGACCACTGTCGAGTTCCTAGTCTCGCCCTTGGTTCAACCCCCAGGTTCTCACAGACTCTTCTGGTAAGGCTACCCATGCCTAAGAGCCGCTCTGCGTCATATCCTGACTAATAAGGTTGTGGATCCCCGCAGTTCTATGGCACTCTCTCATTTCCTCGCAAATGCTATGGCCCACCGCAGTCTTGTGATATTCTCTCTCTCTCTCTCTCTCTCTCTCTCTCTCTCTCTCACCCCCACACACACACATACATACACACACACACACACACACTCTCTCTCTCTCTATCGCTGGCTCACTAATTCTACGGCTCCCCGTAGTCTCACAATATTGTTTCTCTATCTTGCTGACTCATGAATGCTACGGCTCCCCGTAGTTACAGGATACTATCTCTCTAACTCACGTATGCTACGGCTCCCCACAGTCACACGATACTCTCTCTCTAACTCACGTATGATACGACTCCCTGCAGTCACACGATACTCTCTCTCTAACTCACATATGCTATGGCTCCCCGCAGTCACATGATACTATCTCTCTAACTCACGTGTGATGCGGCTCCCCGTAGTCACACGATACTCTCTCTGGGCTCTCCCCACGGTCTCCCCTGACAGTCCTAAGTGATTACTCCCACCCAGATCTGTTTACTCTCTTATTACCCCATATTCTCATTCTCAAGTCATCACTACACTGAGTCCACTACCAATTACTCCACGGTCTAATATAGGTAGGTACACTCACCCACCCATGTTAAGCATCACTACTCCTGACGACAACTGTCATAACAAACACTTTCTCTTGCTGTAATTCACATACTTGGATAATCCCGTTTGATGACAATTAGATGAAGGGTTCCCACTGAAACAATAGCCACTCGGTACTCCACTTGCCATCTCACAAACTCAAGTCTCAAATAATCCCAAAATTCTAGGGCGTCATACTCAGATACCCCAGTTCCCCATCATAAAACCTCACTATGTCTTGTCTCATCCATAAATCTTCCATTCACGGCACCATACTCGGATACCGCAACATACCCTCTCAGAACCTCATAATATCTGACCTCGACTGCTGATCTTCCACTCGCACAACTCGAAATCCTAGAAATATCTCATTTCCTAATTTAAGGCAAGGAGGAATCGCCAATGACTAAGAACACCTTGGCGACAATCCGAACCTTATCCTCTTCTGAACTCATACAACATGCATTATCTCGTCCTACACCTTACTGATGGGTTTTGAGCAACACACCAATCTTATGGTGTACATGCAAACCCTAATAGATTTGGATCTAGTTTTTCTAATGAATATGCAATTGATAATCCAAAGCCATAAACCCTATATCTAATAAAACATAACTGAAATTAGGGTTTAGATCTTACCTTTGATTGTTATATAGCAACAACAATCAATCCTTGGCTTCAAAAAGATTAGTGCCTCAAGTGTTGCACCTCTAATGGAGTCATAAACACCACTAAGCAACTTGGATGAAGAAGGAGGAGAGAGGATGCACCGAAAACGGCTGGAAACCCTAAAGGTACACTTAGCCACGTTTTTGGGGCATAGGTGGCCTTTATATACATGTAGGCTATTAGGGTTTACAACTAGGAAACCCTAATCTGGCTGCTTAAGCCCTAAGCAGCCCATGGACTCCTTTAACATATCCCTTGGACGATTTCTAATGGGCTTCCCATAGAATTCGTCCAACCTATATATCATTAGGTGATCCATAGCCCAATTGTAATTATCTTATAATTACAACTCCAGTCCCCTAAGTTTAATTAATCTCTTTTTGCCACAAAATTAATTCTTAATTAATTCTTGACTAATATCAATTAAACATTATGATTTCTCCTTTAATATATTATTCTTATAATATATTAATAAATCATAATTAAAACTCTTTCTCCTTAATTCATCCTACATATTGCTATGGAGAAGGCAACCCAAAAGGACCATGCTCATAATCGGGTGAAGTACATACCAAAATAGTTATGGACTTAGACACTAATCCAACACTTACCTCATCCACATATAACCCAAGTCTCAGGTGTCCGACATCCCGTTACTCTCTGTTCGTAAAGTCAACTTTAGTCAACCAAAGTCAAACAAAGGTCAACTAAAGTCCTTTTTTTTAATTGGATTTTATTAAGGTTATGATAATAACCTTTATTTACTAAAATCCTTAAAATATCTATAGTTGAATTTAGAAGGAAAAGGCTTGAAAACCGAGAAACTTCGCATCTAATTCATTCGCCTTGGACACCAAACACTTCGGGCCGCAAAGAATTTACGGCTGTACACTCTTCGGACCGTAAACTCCTCGCAACCGTAAACAAGTGTTCGACCATAAACGTCTTGCAGACTTTGGACCGCAAACTCCTCGGTCGTAAACCCTCGCGTACATATATAGATTTTCTTCATTTTTCTCCATTTCTCACACTTTCAACCCAAGAAACTCTATTTTTCTCTCAACTATCATCAAGATTTACACCTTGAGCTTCAAATAAGTAAGTGTTTCTTCCATTCATTTGTTGATACCTTGCTTAATCTAATGAAACCCTATGATCTCATCCATGAAGTCATCTCTTTTGACTAGATCTTCAAGAACACCAAGAACACCAAGAACACATACTAGTTCTTTAGATCGTGATCACCTCATTCAAGCTTCAAAACGTAAGTATACATCCGAATAATAGTTATTCTATAGAAGCTCATAACATACACCCTTGAAATCAACCATTTCCCAAGAACATAAGAGTTTACGGCCATGAGCATCTCCTTTGGATGTAAACTCAAGATCTTCTTAGGCCGTGAACATCATTGGCCGTAAAGTCCATGGCCGTGAATACATTGTGTGGCCGTAAACCCCTTTAAAACAATCATATGTGATTGAAACACTTAAATTCAAGTGTTTCCTAATCCCTAAAGTGGTTTTCTATCTTAATTAGTTGTTACAAACACTAATTATATCATATATGTATCATTATATGCTTAATAGGATCCGTTGTGTTCAAGACTACACTTGACACTTAGCATCCTACACCGATCTTACATTTGAATAACTTACAATAGGTGAGTTCATACCCCCGTATTTTCATAGTTACTATTTTAAGGAGGGGGGATACAAGTCTAACACAAAGTTTTTGTGTTATAAACAAGTTATTTTCAAATATCTTATCAAAATGGGTTTCAGTTATCATCAAATCAAATGGTTTGAAATGATTGTTTCAAAATGACATCAAGTCACCAAAATGGATTTCAAAATATCAAACTTCTTTTAAATGTTTTTATAAACTTATATATTTCCCCAAAAATCATACTAGTATACATTTATTTATATAAATAAGATTTAACAGATTTAGGACTAATAACCCACTTTGGTTCATTTTCCTAGTTTGGATGTGGGATTACAAGTATTAGTTATTTGTCCGAGTGTCATTTAAATTTTACTTATATATATTTTATTTGTATACAAGTATAAAAGTTTGTTCAATTAGTTTCAATTACACTTTGTAATAAGTTGAGCAAGGGGTTACATTCATACTAAATATCAATACAGAAAGTACTTATAAGTTATAATAGATATAGTTTGTGATTCACAGAACATTAATTCACGATTCAAGTATACTAGAATAAATTGTTTTACAAGAACAAAGGCTCGATTCAAAATTAGTCAGGACTATACATTCTTTCAGATACATGTTAAGAATACTAATTCAAGAACATACTATCAATCATTTATTTCAGAATGATTGGATTTTATGACTCAAGTAGTACAAGTTGTTTAATTTATTTAAAAAATATAGTAAAGTCCTGACATTATATCCAGAATCTCCTGCCGGGGATCGATACAATGTGTGTATAGTTCTACATTGGGATTGACAACCCCGCACTCGGACTGCTAGCTACAGTCAGACATACACGCCTGTGAGTGACAAATTGTTGTCAACATGTTTTCAGCGCACTCATAGCGTTGGGTCAGGCCATCTAGTCAGTATCATTATAGTAACTCATTAAAAGATATTAACAATACGTTAGTGTATAATTAACTAAACTTATGTACTTTTTCAAAGTACTAGTTTACAAGATACAGTTTACAGTAATACATTGCAGTTTACAATAACAGTTGGTGAAACCAGATATACTCTCAAATACAAGTTTAGAAAAGGATTATAAATATAAAATATTGGTTTACAATTAGAACAGTTTTATGCAACTAAAACTATTTTTCATATACAACAGAAAATATAGGATTTTCTAGAAACAGTTTATATATTCAAGAAACAGAAAACATTCTTTCAAACATAAATACTTATGCACTCACTCAACATTATGTTGATACTCTCTTTTCAAATTACTTGTATTCTCAGGGAACCAGTAGACAGGTACACCCCGAGCTTTTAAGAAGATGGAGCTATTTATGTCTTGTCTTCTTCTTTTGTACAACTATTTATTTTTAGTATACAATGCTGAAACACATGTAAATACTTTTACTTTTTTAAATACAATGTTTGTTTGTACTCTGATTACTATCATGCATGTGTTGTGATATTACAAATGAAGTCCTCCACCCCCAGACTTTTCAGCCGTCTGGTTTGGGGGTGTGACAGTCCGTACCGCAGATCTCCATAGCCAGTTCTCTAACCACTCTCAAACAAACTTCTGATCCTCTCAATAAAAAAACCCATTTCTCCCCCACTCAGGGTTCGAACCATCACCAATTGACATACACCAGACTGCCCATACTAACACTCATATCCACAAGTACAGTATCACAATCATAAGAACTTAAAAGTATTTGGATGTTGAACATTACAGTCAAACCTGGACAGTTATGTAATCAAATATGGGATTAATATAGCCTGATCAACTATATTGATTTGAGTTATGACCAACATGTGTTTGGGAGTGATAATGGTGTTGTGACATGTCTAAAACTTACCAGTCATATATATTCAGAAGAACTCTACAACAGATAATAAAGGTTAAAATACTATAGGAGTATTTTAGGCACTACATACTAATAACAAACATGTGAAAACAATAGAACAATTAAGGGTAAAACTATAAATATTAAGGGTATATTACAACTATATATAATTAAAGTTATATAGACTTAGAATATTTGATCTAGCTTCATTTCCTGTTCCTTGTTTGGTTGTGGATTTAGAGTCGGGTCATTTAATCGAAGGTCGATTATACCCAAGTTATATATAATTAGTATACACTTTATAGTTATAGTAAGACCTAGAACAAGTTATACATAATACATTATTTGTTAACTGTAGATTCCTCTCGTAAAAACTTATATCCTTAATCAATCGTTACTAACTATATTCTATATCTCTTATCCCTATTCTCGCTTAGATAACAATGGCTGGATTTCACCTACCCGGAGACCCTTACTTCCCCGGTCAAGAACAAGATGCAGAGCCAGAAGAAAATCACGAAATTTCCTTAGATAATGACTTTGCAGAAAATTTTCCTGAAGAAAATGATTCCGAATCAAAAGCTTATAATCCACCAGTAGCCCAAAATCCTAACCCTCGTCCGGCTTTCCAAGGTCTGAAACCTCCGTGGGTAGAAAGCTTAGAAACATGGAGTCAAGAAAAGGGTCAACCTATCCCATACAATGGAGACATAAGCTTCTTCAACCTGAGCGAAGGAGGCTCAGCAGACAGAGTCCTACCAATTCTAGTCTGTAGGGTTGCCCGAAATGAAATTCAGGGTTGAACAGCCATCAACCAAATCAGGGAAGTTGATGCTAATGCGAGAATTAATACAGTCCGCATTCGTCGTCTTGAATATGCTAGCAAGAGAGCTACGAGAGACAATGAGTATCTACTGCAAGAGTTAGCAGAAACTCGAGCTGAAGTCATAGAACTCCGAGCACGTCTGACAGTATATGAAAGACATCTGCTTGCTATGGAGCGTCAACTGGCTGAGTTGAGGTTTCATCCAAGAGATACCCGTCGCCAGTAAAAGATGCTCCACTCGTTTTCTGTTCACTCTTTTGGTTATAGTTAAGTCTATGGATTGGTTGTGTCCTAACCATGCTGATATCCTATGCTATGAAAGAGCCATTCGTCTAAACTTGAGAACTAATGAAACTCTTGTTATTTACGGCGACAAACCCGGAACGAACATCCAGATCATTTCTTGCATAAAGGCATAGAAGTACCTTCGCAAAGAGTACTGTGCTTTCATAGCTAATGTAGTAGACAAAAAGCAAGAAGTGAAAGACATATCGAGCATTCCTGAAGTTTGTAACTTTCCCGACGTTTTTCCCGATGATCTTCCAGGAGTACCTCCCGAACGACAAGTCAAATTTTGAATCGACTTAATTCTAGGGGCTACCCTAGTAGCCAAATCTCCCTATCGTCTTGCACCTTCTGAAATGCAGGAGTTATCCAGTCAGCTTAACGAACTCCTTAGCAAAGGTTTCATAAGACCAAGCTTCTCACCCTGAGGAGCACCGATTTTGTTCGTGAAGAAGAAGGGTGGATCATTCCGTATGTGCATAGACTATCACGAGCTGAATAAACTTACCATTAAGAATCGATACCCTCTGCCTCGCATTGACGATCTGTTCGACCAACTTCAAGGTGCGAGCTACTCCTCAAAAATAGACTTAAGATCCGGGTATCACCAGTTACGGATTTTGGAGAATGACATTCCCAAAACCGCGTTCATAACTCGTTATGGTCATTATGAGTTCGTAGTGATGCCATTCGGATTGACGAATGCACCTGTTGTGTTCAGGGATCTAATGAACAGAGTGTGTCGTCGATTTCTGGACAAATTCGTCATAGTCTTCATTGACGACATCCTTATCTACTCAAGAAGTGAAGAGGAACATGGCCAACATCTTCGTCAAGTTTTGCAAACTCTTAGAACAGAGAAACTCTATGTGAAGTTTTCAAAGTGTGAATTTTGGATCAGGAAGGTTGAATTCCTAGGTCACGTGGTCAGTACTAAAGAAATACATGTTGATCCTTCCAAAATTAAGGCAATTGAAAACTGGTCAGCACCCAAAACACCTATAGAAATCCGTCAATTCTTAGGTCTTGCTGGCTATTATCGCAGATTCATCCGGAATTTCTCTCGAGTAGCGAAATCTCTTACCACCCTGACGTAAAAGGGTGTACCTTTTAGTTGGGGAGAAAAACAAGAAATAGCGTTCCAAACGCTGAAGCGAGCTTTGTGTAGTGCACCGATCCTTTCTCTCCCTGAAGGGACAGAGGATTTCGTAGTGTACTGCGATGCTTCTAATGAAGGGCTTGGATGTGCTCTTATGCAGAGAGGAAAGGTTATATCCTATGCCTCAAGACAGCTAAAGACACATGAAGTCAATTATACAACACATGACCTTGAACTAGGAGCAGTAGTATTTGCTCTGAAAATCTGGAGACATTACTTATATGGCACGAAATGCACAGTATTCACCGACCATAAAAGTCTCCAGCATATCTTCAATCAGAAAGAGCTGAACATGAGACAACGACGATGGCTGGAGCTACTGAACGACTACGATTGTGAGATTCTTTATCACCCTGGTAAAGCTAACGTAGTAGCTGACGCCCTTAGTAGAAAAGAATACTCGGGACGCCGAGTAAAGTCATTGACCATGACATTCCATTCACATCTGTCCACACAGATCAGAGAGGCTCAAATTGAGGCCTTGAAACCTGAAAACGTGGCAGGTGAAGCCTTGAGAGGAATGGATAAAAACTTCAAAGTCAGGGATGATGGAGTCTATTGTTTCATGAACCGAATCTGGACACCAAAGTTCGGTGGTTACAGAGACGTAGTCATGAATGAAGCACACAAAACCCGATACTCCATTCATCCAGGTTCATACAAGATGTACCTGGACCTCAAGAAACTATACTGGTGGCCTAACATGAAGGCCAAAATTGCTACCTTTGTGGGCAAATGCCTTACTTGTGCCAAAGTCAAGGTAGAATATCAGAAACCTTCAGGTTTATTACAACAACCTGAAATCCCTGAATGGAAGTGGGAGCGGATTACAATGGATTTCATAACCAAGTTACCCAAGACATCGGGTGATTATGATACTATTTGGGTAATCGTCGATACATTAACCAAATCCGTACACTTCTTGTTAATCAAAGAGACGGACAAGATGGAGAAGCTAACAAGAACCTACCTCAAAGAAATCGTTAGACTGCATGGTGTGCCAATATCTATTATTTCTGATCGAGATAGTAGATTCACTTCTCGATTCTGGCAGTCTTTACAAAAATCTTTGGGAACTAGGCTGGACATGAGTACAACCTACCATCCCAAACTGACGGACAAAGTGAGAGGACGATTCAAAATTTAGAAGATATGTTGCGAGCTTGCTTGATAGACTTTGGTAAGGCATGGGATAGTCATTTACCCCTAGTCGAATTCTCTTACAATAATAGTTATCACACTAGCATAAAGGCTGCTCCTTTCGAAGCTCTCTATGGCCGTAAGTGCAGATCACCTCTATGCTGGGCTGAAGTGGGTGATACGCAGCTAGCTAGAAGTCAAGTTCCTGACAGTACTCTCACTGGTCCAGAAATCATTCGTGAAACCACGGAGAAAATCGTACAAATCCGGGAGCGACTTAAAGCTTCCAGAAATAGACAGAAAAGCTACGCTGACAAAAGAAGAAAACCTTTGGAGTTCCAGGTTGGTGACCGCGTCATGCTGAAGGTCTCACCCCTGAAGGGCATGATAGGCTTTGGAAAGCGTGACATGTTGAATCCAAGGTATATAGGACCATTCGAGATTCTTGCTAGAATCGGTCCCGTTGCTTACAAACTCCGACTACCTCAAGAACTAAGTAACATACATCCAGTTTTCCGCGTCTCAAACTTGAAAAAGTGTCTGTCCGACGAGACTCTTGTTATCCCACTCGACGAAATCGAGATTGACGAGAGCCTCAACTTCGTGGAAGAACTAGTAGAAATCATGGACAGAGAGGTCAAGCAAACAAAGCAAAGTCGTATTCCTATAGTGAAGGTTCGCTGGAATGCCAACCAGGGACCTGAATTCACTTGGGAGCGTGAGGATCATATGAAACTGAAATATCCTCATCTTTTCGCTTAGTTATTTGTATTTTCTTAATTGGTAAAACTTTAATTTCGGGACGAAATTCTCTCTAACGGGGGGGGGGGGGGGGAGGGATAATGTTGTTGGATTAATGTCTAAGTCCATAACTATAATTGGTAAGACTTGACCCGACCCGGCATGGTCCATTTGCGTTGCATGGCATCATGCATTTGGATAGACTATAATGAGAGAAATAACACTTAAGATTGGTTAATATATTATAAGTTCTAATATATTAATAAGGTTATTTAATTAGTATTGATCAAGAATTAATTTGGAATTAATTAAGTGATCAAAAGGAGACTAATTAAATATATGGGTTGATTGTGTAAATCATTCATTCTTATATATGTGGGCTTGTGATCCAAGATTCCTTATGTTGGACTAAGTCCATGGGGTGACCCATGGATACTCCATGGAGGTTAAAATCCATGGAGCATAAGGAATGGGTAAAGTTATGAGTTACATGGTGTAACCCTAATAGCCACCATATAAAAGAATCCCATGGCTCAAGAAATCGGGAGCGTGAGGATCATATAAAACTGAAATATCCTCATCTTTTCGCTTAGTTATTTGTATTTTCTTAATTGGTAAAACTTTAATTTCGGGACGAAATTCTCTCTAACAGGGGGGGGGGGATAATGTTGTTGGATTAATGTCTAAGTCCATAACTATAATTGGTAAGACTTGACCCGACCCGGCATGGTCCATTTGGGTTGCATGGCATCATGCATTTGGATAGACTATAATGAGAGAAATAACACTTAAGGTTGGTTAATATATTATAAGTTCTAATATATTAATAAGGTTATTTAATTAGTATTGATCAAGAATTAATTTGGAATTAATTAAGTGATCAAAAGGAGACTAATTAAATATATGGGTTGATTGTGTAAATCATTCATTCTTATATATGTGGGCTTGTGATCCAAGATTCCTTATGTTGGACTAAGTCCATGGGGTGACCCATGGATACTCCATGGAGGTTAAAATCCATGGAGCATAAGGAATGGGTAAAGTTATGAGTTACATGGTGTAACCCTAATAGCCACCATATAAAAGAATCCCATGGCTCAAGAAATCGGGAGCGTGAGGATCATATGAAACTGAAATATCCTCATCTTTTCGCTTAGTTATTTGTATTTTCTTAATTGGTAAAACTTTAATTTCGGGACGAAATTCTCTCTAACGGGGGGGGGGGGGGGGGAGGGATAATGTTGTTGGATTAATGTCTAAGTCCATAACTACAATTGGTAAGACTTGACCCGACCCGGCATGGTCCATTTGGGTTGCATGGCATCATGCATTTGGATAGACTATAATGAGAGAAATAACACTTAAGGTTGGTTAATATATTATAAGTTCTAATATATTAATAAGGTTATTTAATTAGTATTGATCAAGAATTAATTTGGAATTAATTAAGTGATCAAAAGGAGACTAATTAAATATATGGGTTGATTGTGTAAATCATTCATTCTTATATATGTGGGCTTGTGATCCAAGATTCCTTATGTTGGACTAAGTCCATGGGGGTGACCCATGGATACTCCATGGAGGTTAAAATCCATGGAGCATAAGGAATGGGTAAAGTTATGAGTTACATGGTGTAACCCTAATAGCCACCATATAAAAGAATCCCATGGCTCAAGAAATCGGGCACTAATGTGTGAGTGTGAGGGCTAGACGATTTCAAGGAGTGTTCAAGTGTCTCTCAAGTTATTCCAAGTGTATTTGGTGTTGTGTGAACCATTTGAGGTGTCACACTTGGGGCACTAGGCACTCAAGCTTCATGAAGACATTCTACATCAAAGAGGTATGTATTCTATCTTGTTATATTTATTATTTTGTATGCTAGATTAGGATAATACCTTGGATGTTCATAATTGTATGTATAATAGAGAAAACATAGATCCAAAGTATTTAGGGTTGCATGTACACTTAGGAGTGTTAGAATGCTCATAACCCAACAGTGGTATCAGAGCCTTGTTTGTTTTCTTGTTATACTTGCAAAAGTAGCTGAAAAATCGAGTTGGATGAAAATAATCGATTGTTTTGGCTGGAATTGGACTAGGAACATTACCCTAAGATGTTTTTGTAAACTTGTTTTTGATGTGGTAATGTTCATGCTAATCCAATTTCTAAGATAATTGTCATAATTTCAAGATTTGTATTAGTTTGTATGTTCATGCTATTTTCTTGAAGATTGATGATTTGAATTATCTTGTTCTTATGAGGATCTTAGATTAATAGAAAAGTTGTGTGAAATAGTTGTTTTCAATCCATTTTAATCTAAGAGTTAATTCCAAAGTGTGTTTTTGTAACTTGTCCTCAAGTTATATGAAAAGTCACATTTAAGAATCATAAAACTCATAAAAGTTGGCAAAGGTTACAAAATGAAGAGTCTAGTTCTAATTAAATGGTTTTATGACTCCATAACTTGTCCTCAAGTTATGGAGGTTCAAGAGTCTCTTCATTAAAATTAAAAAAAAAGTGTAACCTTAATTAGTTCCATAAGTTACAATAAAAAAAGTTATTTTTTTTATTAATTAGTTTAAAGTCTTCCATAACTTGTCCTCAAGTTATGGAACTTGAAGAGTTTTTTTTTTAATTAAAACTACTTTAAACTCATAAGTTATGGAATTAATTAGTTTTGAATAGTTTCAAAACTTGCCTTCAAGTTTTGGAATTTGAAAAGTTTTCACTTATGAATACTTTAATTCCAAGTTAGCCCTTAGAATTTTAAAAGTTAAAATTCAACCCTTATACTTTATAATATTATAAGTTATTAATATTTATATATATGTATAAGAGTAAAGTCAGTCTTACCGTTAGTAGGCCTCATTCACGAAGCCGGTCTATAAGGGGGGTATAAGGTTACTGCCTATAAAATGGCAGTTTAATGGGTGTCCACTCTCACCCACCGCTTCCTTGACTGGTGGAGGGTCGTTAGCCGAACGGGTAGGACAAGCACTATAATTCTCCTTTCATTAAAAGTATTAATGATAAATACAAAGTAACTAAGCTCTTATTAATACCCAATCTTAGTTACTTAGGAAAATGTGAATTTGGTGCAAACCCATGAAATTACACTTTGCACTTTGCTTAAGTCGTTAGTGGAGCGTGTGTGGTTAACCGGCACACTAACCTGGACTTAACAAGGTAGGCAAAGGGTAACTTAATATTTATCATAGTATCGGTGGAGCGTGTGTGGTTAACCGGCACACTGATTAAGGGGTAAATATTAAGGGTACCAAGTATATTTGCATGGTTATTCACACCTTGTTTTGTGATCCTCGGCATCCCAGTTACAAAACCTGAAGGGCACACTCGAGATTGAAACATGCCTTTGAACAGTTCAATGAATCTCAAAGATCTAGGACTTTCAAATACAATTAAAACCTAATAAATTATTTCGTTTTTCATGGTGGAAATTGGTGAATCGTCATTCACCTACATTCAAATATTTTATAGCTTGGATTACGGCATCCCTCTTCTAAGTTATAAAATAATTTGTTGGGTCCTAGCCATAATATTTCATATTGGGTGTCATATTAAGGACTTTAAATCAACTATCTTGAATATCTCCCAAAAAGATGTCTGGTCTAGACATTTATGATCTTCCCAAATCTCTTGAAACAAGCTTTCCTAAATGAAGATGATGTCTCATGGATATCATACTTCTTTCACCTCCTCCAATTATTCTCCCTAACCCACAAGTTCGTAAAAAGTTTAAGGTCACTCAAGCCCTATTGGCAAGGCAAGGTCTAGGTGTGATCACATCTTGGAGATGTAGTCACATATTGACAAGCCGGGAGAGTTGGGTGTCAAAGTCTTGAGAAAGTTGGTGGCTCAACTACTTTCTAAGTCACATAGTGAGTTCTTTTGGGAATCCTATGAAACAGACTAAGACAAGACCCTTAATGATCTTATCTATTTGCTAAGATCAACTTCCTAAAACGCTATGGACATTGACAATGATGACATTGGATATCCAGTAAAGCTCTCTCTTCCCAATGGAAAGGGATCGGCCATAGTCAACTCGGTTGACCCAATGGTAAAGAGAGAGGCAAAGTATGAGATAGTCCCATTATCAAGGGTCCATAGGTAACTATTGCCAAAGGAAGGGGCATTGGTTACAAAGCTGCCAAATTTACCTAAGGATGTTAAAGTCAATAAGTTTGGCTCTACTTCAGGTAAAGTCCATTGTGTAACTCTATTAAGTACATGCTGATTCTGATCACGAAGATGGATTTCAATCGCATGGTTCGGTGATCAGAATTTTGGGCTATTACTTAAGAGTTATGATATTTATATTGCTTAGGAATAGATAACAACAAGGTTTTCATATGGATTGTAAGGATAAGTTTTTCCCCAAAGTTTTAAAATAAAAGAAAAAGGTTTTGATTTTATTTATTTTAAGTATCCTTACAATGGCATTTGTGAAAAGTTGTTGCTTATAAGATTCCATTGATAGCAATATTGGAAAAATGGATTTGATTCTTTCGGTTGTGGTAGTGTCTAATATTACCAAATAAGGAAAGATTCTCATCACCCAAGGTTCAATTGGACCGAAACTTGGAATCATGCAAGTTGTATAGTATGATGAATGAGAACTTTCAGCTTGGAAAATTAAGACTAATTCCTTATGTGAATAAGGAAAGGACTAAGGGATCGAGTACACATTCTTGTGCACTGGTCAAGTCCACCACAAAAGATCAAGAAGACTATTCGTCATGATTTACTTAAGTTCAGTAAATATGGTTATACTTATAAGTTTAAGTATAAGTCTGTAGCATTGGAGAAGTTTCAATGTGAGACAGAACAAATAAGAAGAATCAAAGTATGGCAGAAAGATAAAAGTTTCTCAAATCTGAAAAGATGGGAGAGTACTTTAGTATCATGTTTATGATCATCTTAATGATTAAGATACCATATTACAATTGGTCCTCTAAAGTCATCTTAGTGCATTCTTATGACTAAGAAGAGGAGTCATGAATTGTTGAAATGGTTAAATCAAAAAGATGAGTCATACTTCGTTCCAAAACAATTCTTAGAGTCATACTCCAAGATTGTAACTTGAGTGACATATCTTAAAGAGGGTTTGTTAACACTAGTCAAATGTAAGAGTAAAAGGTTATCTACTCTTGTACATTTGAAATTGGTAAGTTGTGATGTTTTGGATAAAACAGAGACCAACTTAGGTCAATTGTGTAAAGTGTTAGTCTTGATAAAGAATCTGCACTATCTCTTGAATATTTGACCAAGGGAGTCTTATATGTCAAGAGGAAAGTGGGAGTCTTAAAGCTCTTGAAAGTTTCAAGACTTAATCAAGAATAAAACCTAAAGTCCTTCACTAGCACACGACTTGAGGTTTATAACCTATCGTGTTGAAATTTTTGTGCCTATTCAAGTTGGCTTTGCATAGGAGTTCTGAGAGTTCTCAATTGGTTGCACAACTACTTGGAAGCAATGGCAGGCACCTGAGCTGCCAAATGGCAAGAATTTAAGATTGCACAAGTTTAATCAATATGAGTTTGGATTTGTCACTAACTTTGTCTTGTGATTATGGTTTTGACAAATTCACATGGATAAGAACACATACACTATTAAATCTAAGTGTCATAAGGTTTCTCTCCGATTCATGAAAATGATGGTGAGGAAACACTTTCACTAAGTAAATTTTAGCTAGATAGCAATTGTGATATTTGCATTCTCAAAGTCGTTAGTGGAGCGTGTGTGGTTTACCGGCACACTAACATGGACTTGTGAGAAGTGGCAAAGGTCTAAACAATTGAGACTATGATTACGACATCCCATTTCATAGTTCTAAAATTGTTTAGACACACATGTGAGCTATCTAGGAGAGGTGTATGATTTTGATAAAGTTTTATCAAAACAATCTACTATCAGAAATCTGAACTTTGGTAAGAAAGTCAGCTGATTTCTGAGTACATGTCAAAGCTAGTGGGAGCATAAGTGTTATGCTAATAATCATCATGTTAGTGGGAGCATGATAATTATGACAAAGGTTGCAAGTTAGCAATGTTAATTATAGAAAACAAAAGTTTCAATTCGTAAGGTTGCAGGGGTTGAAAAAGTTGTTTTGCTATAATTAAGGGAGAGGAAATTATATTTCATTTCAATTCTAAAAGCTTAGATTGAGATTTTAATCGTATTTAATCAAGGATATATATATGAATTTCATTTTGGAATGGCTCAACATAAGGAAATTCTATATATGGGTCCATTATTTGCGTTCTAAAATTCGATTATGATTACGGCATCCCTTTTCATAATCTAAATTTTGAGAACTTGGCAAATTGAAATGGAAATATTATAGCAAAAGACTGGTTTAGTCTTTATGTGAGACATCATGAATCGTGTCCCATATGCTTCGGATATAGGATCGATTACATGTGCTATATTCATCCTTTCTAAAATTTTCCAAATGCCTGGGGCATTATGAAGGGAAAAGGTCTAGAATTGGATATGACTAAAATGATTAAGCAATTGTCGAGGACAATCTAAGGTTTACCAAAGATTGGTTGCTCAAGGACAGTTGGAAGCATAATGTTAATTCTGGAAGGACCATATTGACATAATCTGTAAGGAGGCAACTCTTATTCAGAAGTGATAGTCAAAATGGAATATGGAAATGTTTCAAAGTTAGAAATTATTCAATCTGTGTAAGATTAGGAAACTTAATGAAAGAAGGATGTTTCCAAGGAGCTGATCTCCTTTGGAATGCTCTGTAATGATTGTTGTCAAGTCTTTCTGACTTTGTGCATAATCATTAAGAGGATCAATGCATATAAGTTTAGAATTTAACAGATTTCAGTAAATGGCATGAATTTGGAATTCTTGCATTTGCAGTAAGGATTTGGGACTATGAAAAGAGGATCATTGGAGTGATGTTCAATTGATCTATTTTACAAAGTAAAGATCATAGACAAACATAGTATGCATACTTGGTGTATGGCATGACTAGTGTTTAGAAAACATAGTGTACATGCTTGGAGCATGGGACAACTATTGTTTTAAATTCAAGTATAAAGTTGATAAAACCGAAACAATGAATAACGAGTAATCAGTATGGTGATAAATAAAAGTGTTTATTTATATTCATAGGGTTTGATACCATATTTGATTCATTTATTCTTGTGTTTCACTTTGCATGTTTTGACTTCCAGAATTACTAAGTCGCTATTCCTGAATGATTAAGTTATTCAAACCATCCACAGTCGGTCATATGTTGGAAGTAGATATGAATCAAGACTGTCATGGGTTGGTTTGTAGAGGTCCAAGTTGGTGGACAAAGTGGTGCTACAACACTCATGAGTGCTCATAAGTTCTGAGTATTGGATTCAACCCGCACTCATTTGAATCACTTCATGGATTTTATCACGAGTGATCATGAGACGATAATATCTTATATTCTTCAAACCTAGAGATATGAGTTGTTACTATGAGTTGGTTATACATTGATTGCACGAAAACGCATTGGTAACTCGATGTTATAAAACGTGCCTTTGTGTATGATTCAACAAGTAGTAGAACAAGCCATATGAGTCGAAGTTTATCCATTCCTTTTACCTTCGGGATAAAAGCGATATCTGTGGGCCCCTCGATGATTTAAAGATGATACATGTGAGTGCTTGGCCAAGCCAGGACTAATTTGATTTGTTCAATCAGTCAGTCATCATGAATCGGAAATCGGGAAACAACAAATGGACAGAGAGAATGATTGATAATCCATGTCTCAGTCCATATGATATCTAGAATGGAGGAATATATGATCCCTTATCTAATGGACAAATCATTGACAAAGGTCAGAGTTCATCGACAAGGTCAGAGTTCGACATAAGCTTTTGAGAGCTACGATTGCTGATCGGTTCCTGAAGTCATACGCAATAATAGTTTTAGACTTATCCAAGTGGGAGACTGTTGGATTAATGTCTAAGTCGATAACTATAATTGGTAAGACTTGACCCGACCCGGCATGGTCCATTTGGGTTGCATGGCATCATGCATTTGGATAGACTATAATGAGAGAAATAACACTTAAGGTTGGTTAATATATTATAAGTTCTAATATATTAATAAGGTTATTTAATTAGTATTGATCAAGAATTAATTTGGAATTAATTAAGTG
Source organism: Lactuca virosa (assembly GCF_052849685.1). NCBI lineage: Eukaryota > Viridiplantae > Streptophyta > Magnoliopsida > Asterales > Asteraceae > Lactuca > Lactuca virosa. Next base: position 282,107,505 of record NC_136428.1, on the reverse strand, counting down.
ATCAAAAGGAGACTAATTAAATATATGGGTTGATTGTGTAAATCATTCATTCTTATATATGTGGGCTTGTGATCCAAGATTCCTTATGTTGGACTAAGTCCATGGGGTGACCCATGGATACTCCATGGAGGTTAAAATCCATGGAGCATAAGGAATGGGTAAAGTTATGAGTTACATGGTGTAACCCTAATAGCCACCATATAAAAGAATCCCATGGCTCAAGAAATCGGGCACTAATGTGTGAGTGTGAGGGCTAGACGATTTCAAGGAGTGTTCAAGTTTCTCTCAAGTTATTCCAAGTGTATTTGGTGTTGTGTGATCCATTTGAGGTGTCACACTTGGGGCACTAGGCACTCAAGCTTCATGAAGACATTCTACATCAAAGAGGTATGTATTCTATCTTGTTTTATTTATTATTTTGTATGCTAGATTAGGATAATACCTTGGATGTTCATAATTGTATGTATAATAGAGAAAACATAGATCCAAGGTATTTAGGGTCGCATCTAATTCATTCGTCTCGGACCGCAAACACTTCGGGCTGCAAAGAGTTTACGGCCGTACACTCTTCGGATCGTTAACTCCTCGCAGCCGTAAACGTCTTGCCGACTTCAGACCGCAAACTCCTCGGCCGTAAACCCTCGCATACATATATAGATTTTCTTCAGTTTTCTACATTTCTCACACTTTCAACCCAAGAAACTCTATTTTTCTCACATATTCATTTGTTGATACCTTTCTTAATCTAGTGAAACCATATGATTTCATCCATGAAATCATCTCTTTTGACGAGATCTTCAAGAAAAACCAAGAACACCAAGAACACATACTAGTTCTTTAGACCGTGATCACCTCATTTAAGCTTCAAAACGTAAGTATACATCCGAATACTACTTATTCTATAGAAGCTCATAACATACACCCTTGAAATCAACCATTTCCCAAGAACATAAGAGTTTACGGCCATGAGCATCTCCCTTGGCCGTAAACTCAAGATCTTCTTAGGCCGTGAACATCATTGGCTGTAAACTCCATGGCCGTGAACACATTGTGTGGCCGTAAACCCCTTTAGAACAATCACATGTGATTGTAACACTTAAATCCAAGTGTTTCCTAGTCACTAAAGTGGTTTTCTATCATAATTAGTTGTTACAAACACTAATTATATCAATATATGTATCATTATATGCTTAATAGGATCCGTTGTGTTCAAGACTACACTTGACACTTAGCATCCTACACCGATCTTACATTTGAATAACTTACAACAGGTTAGTTCATACCCACGTATTTCATAGTTTTTACTGTTTTAAGGGGGGAATACAAGTCTAACACAAAGTTTTTGTGTTATAAACAAGTGATTTTCAAATATCTTATCAAAATGGGTTTCAGTTATCATCAAATCAAATGGTTTTAACTGATTGTTTCAAAATGACATCACGTCACCAAAATGGATTTCAAAATATCAAACTTCTTTTAAATGTTTTTATAAACTTATATTTTTCCCCAAAAATCATACTAGTATACATATATTTATATAAATAAAATTTAAAAGATTTAGGACTAATAACCCACTTTGGTTCCTTTTCCTTGTTTGGATGTGGGATTACAAGTATCAGTTATTTGTCCGAGTGTCATTTAAATTTTACTTATATATATATTTCATATGTATACAAGTATAAAAGTTTGTTCAATTAGTTTCAATTACCCTTTGTAATAAGTTGAGCAAGGGGTTACATTCATACTAAATATCAATATAGAAAGTACTTATAGGTTATAATAGATATAATGTATGATTCACAGAACATTAATTCACGATTCAAGTATACTAGAATACATTGTTTTAGAAGAACAAAGGTTCGATTCAAAACTAGTCAAGACTATACATTCTTTCAGATACATGTTAAGAATACTAATTCAAGAACATAATATCAGTCATTTATTTCAGAATGATTGGATTTTTCATAATTATTATACATGTAACGTTTATATGCTTTTATGAGTCAAGTAGTACAGGTTGTTTAATTTATTTAAATAATATAGTAAAGTCCTGACATTATAACCAGAATCCCCAGTCGGGGATCGAAACAATGTGTATATAGATCTATATTGGGATTGACAACCCCGCACTCGGACTGCTAGCTACAGTCAGGCATACACGCATGTGAGTGAAAAATTGTTATTAACATGTTTTCAGCGCACTCATAGCGTTGGGTCAGGCCATCTAGTCAGTATGGTTATAATAACTCATTAAAAGATATTAACAATACGTTAGTGTATAATTAACTAAACTTATGTACTTTTTCAAAGTACTAGTTTACAAGATACAGTTTACAATAATACATTACAGTTTACAATAACAGTTGGTGAAACCAGATATACTCTCAGATACAAGTTTACAAAAGGATTATGAATATAAAATATTGGTTTACAATTAGAACAGTTTTATGCAACTAAAACTATTTTTCATATACAGCAGAAAATATAGGATTTTCAGGAAACAGTTTACATATTCAAGAAACAGAAAACATTCTTTCAAACATAAATACTTATGCACTCACTCAACTTTATGTTGATACTCTCTTTTCAAATTATTTGTATTCTCAGGGAACCAGTAGACAGGTACACCCCGAGCTTTTAAGAAGATGGAGCTATTTATGTCTTGTCTTCTTCTTTTGTACAACTATTTATTTTCAGTATACAATGCTGAAACACATGTAAATACTTTTACCTTTTTAAATACAGTGGTTGTTTGTACTCTGATTACTATCATGCATGTGTTGTGATACTACAAATAAAGTACTCCACCCCCGGACGTTTCCGCCGTCTGGTTTGGGGGTGTGACAGTCCGTACCGCAGATCTCCATAGCCAGTTCTCTAACCACTCTCGAACAAACTTCTGATCCTCTCAATAAAATACCCAGTTCTCCCCCACTCAGGGTTCGAACCATCACCAATTGACATACCCCAGTCTACCCCACGGACTGGCTCACCAGATGTACCAATTCCGTCTCATAGAATGTACCACACAGCACTCGAAGATCTTCCGGATAATGACCAAATAACTTCAAGTATCCCGTAACTCAGATGAATATCTCAGAATTCTCCCGACGTGACTGCCTCTAGTCATCTCAAAGTCTCAGACCGACACACCACCGGATACCCCAACTGTCTCGAATTAGTCCTGACTCTCAATCTGAAAGTAATGCACTATCACACACCTCGATACACAATGTAGACAATGAGGACCACCGCTCCAGTACACTCCTCTTAATCTCCTGGAATCGCTGCTAAAAGCATGCCCCACTCATAAAGGCACCTTCCTTAGTCTCTTCCGCCTCAATCCCCACTAATGACTCCATGATACAAGAAATACCTCACAGCAGACATACTGCCCAAAAACTCTGGTGAAAAGGTCACCGCCATATGCTGCCCCACGGGGTTTACCTCCAAACTCGGCAACCGGAAACTCGTTATCCCTTTTTCTCCTCCCAGGAAACGGGGACAACACAGCTCTTTTTCCAGAAGGTGACGTCTCATCTACCGGCCGATTGCTCAACTCAGACCGTGATCCTCCAATAAGCATCATCTCTGCTCGTGCCTTGAGTCTCGCGACTCCAACTGGCATCTCACCAGTAAAATCTCTCGGAAACTAACTCGATTTTCCTCTCAAGGTATGCTCCATTAAAACTCGCTCGACAGGGACCTCTAGCCCCACACTTTATCATATATGATCTCAGTCTAATCGACCACAACGGGATAACTTGTAAAACCAGAAGAACTAACCGCCACAAACCATGGTACTCGAACCACGTTATCTCTCTTCTCAATCTGCTACGAATCATGGTACTCGAACCATGTTATCTCTTCTCAATCTGCTACGAATCATGGTACTCGAACCATGTTCTCTCTTCTCAATCTGCTACAAATGATGGTAATTGAACCATGTTCTATCTTCTCAATCTGCTGCTTAGAACCTCTGATATTCTCCCTGTTTCGAGTATGGGTCCTCTGCTTTCGGTAGTACGGGCCCATACTACCTGCCACATCTGCCCATACTTTCCACACGGATCATCCCAAATTTCCTAAGTAGCTGCTCAACCTTCTCGATCACCAATCCCGTTACACATGTTCGCCCTCCAACGAATACCCTCATCCATCAGTGTACTCACCTAACTCAAATCACTTCCTAGGCTCTTCCTAGGTTCTTGCTCTCCTCTGCCATCAGCTGCTGAAGAACTCCTTATGATGCCAGCCATCTACCTCCTGAATATCGTCATATTCACTTAGTAGCTGACTCCCATCATGAAGAGTTCCACAAAGCACAAAGCAAGCAACAGTCGGTCATCGAATAATCTCTACCAACATGTAAAACCACTCTAGGTTACAACTCCACTTGCTCTACTCATACTCAAAAGGTATCACCGCACTCAAGCAACTCTACCTCTCGCAGGTATCTAACTACTCCCTCAGTAGGCTCCTCCAATTCTCATCTAGGTATCTCACCTAGATTATCACTCAACTCAGAACTCTCTCTAGGTAATTCCTGCTAAATACTCTTATTCAACTCATACTGAAAAGCACATCCCAATTAGCAGCAACTCCTAGGCTAAGGCATCACAAATCAGGCCACTCTATTCCTAAAATATGAAATACCTAGCCTACCTTATAGCATGCATAATATCTCATAAAGTATCTCACAAATATCTCAGAACACAAAAGTAAGGGTATTTTAGGAAATTACCGTTCGGGCTCTGGCTGATCGTACACACGACTCCAACTCGTTTTCTCTTAAACTCTTTCTCATTTTAGAAAAATTTATATCATTTGAATTTTTTTTTCAAATCCTCAGTTTAAGTCCAAACACACCCGGAGGTACATCCGAATCCCTCAAACCAAGCCTCTGATACCAACTTGTAGCACCGTAAATTTTCAAAAAAAAATTTCATTTTAATTCACATAATTCTCATAACACATTTCTCAAAAATCCCATTTAGTTAATTTACAAACGCAACTCCATAATTGTTTGATTAATAATCCAGGATCCTCAAAACACAACTCTTTCTCTGGTGTGTACAATCAAGCCGACGCCTTCCCATGATTCCGAGAAGAACCTGAAAAACATATCACATAACACGATAAGCACGAAGCTTAGTGAGTTCCCCAAAATACCACACACAACTCATTAGCTACTCGAGGCTATAACTCAATAAGATTCTCCGGTCAATGTGTCTCAGTGGGACCCTCCGGTCCCACAACTCGGGTGGACCCACCGGTCCTAACTCAATAATCTCATAATAATACACATCATAAATCACATAGACATAATGCAGGATATCACAGTACTCAATATAAACACATAAGACATCTCAGTCACACAAAGATACCACTCATGGTAAGTATAGTGAGAAGACTCACCTTGGATGATGAACAGCCCCTATAAACGCTGCTGCTACGTACCGACCACTAACTTTGTGCCAAACCCACAATTATCCCAATTAGGAACTAAGTCCAGACTCTCATTCATTAGGTCTAAAGGAAGTCCACTAACCAGACCATCAACAACCTAAAACCCATTGGCCCACCAAGGCCCAATAATAAATGGGCTTTCCCGAGGCCCAACTCTTAATCTAAAAGGCAAGCCCAACTCAAGGGCCCAAAGCACTTATATATAAACCTCTGTCCAAAACTCAATTGCAACAAGCCCAAACTCCAGTCCCAACACTCAAGTCCAAACATAAGAGTTAGCCCAAAAGTCCACAATGAGGTTACGCGAGACGTACCTCGCTTGGTACGCTCAGCGTACTCACGAATCCATATTGGCCATCGGGGACACTAGCGCAGTACGCGGGGCGTACTGGAATTACGCTCAGCGTACTTCCCACATTTACTCCTTCTACTCATTTCCGTTAAGACATTAACTTAAATCCCAGATATGGACTCCATAATGGCTCTTACTCCGTGAAGTCAGTGACTTTAAGCCTTTGCATGGCTGATAAGGTTACCAACACTCAAAACTCTTACTCTCTTAACTCAAAATGCTCATATCTCATGCATGGGTTGATTCTCGCGTTCAAGACCTCAGTTTTATGGATCCTCTCCACTAGAAACACTTAAAAGGACAGATATTAAGCTCTGAAGTGCAACAACTCATAAAGCCTCAAGCTTTGGGACTAAAAACCCTAAAATGGACCATATCATGCACAAAACAAAAGGATGGGAAAGCTTTGAGCTTTATACATTCAAATGATGCTCCAACCACAGAAAAGCTCAGATCTAAAGCTTGGACCCCAAGTCTATTCTCTTCCATGCTCCTTCTTCACTCCAAAATCCCACAAGAACACTTATAAGCTCACAATGGTCACACACAAGCTCTAGAACGAGGATTAGGGTTTACAAGTGTTAGAAATAAATAGAACTCGTTTTGACTCGTTCTGCACATGTGAGAAAAATAAATAGAATATAGTATTTACAAGTGTTAGAAATATTAGTGGTAATAGTCAAGATCTCGACATAAGTTTAAAGATCCTAAAGCTTCAGAAATATTTGAGGATCCTGAATATGAGTCAAGGATCCTGCCCCTAACAGGGTGATACATGAAAATTGATAGAGATATGGACGAAAGAAATAAATGGAGCGATAAAGGAAATGTTTGTTGGGTTTCACTCGTCATCATGGTAATAATGATGAAAAGATCATAAACACGGACTTTTTGCAAACCTACATCCTAGTTGTTATTTACTAGAGATGTCTCGGGATATGGTTCACGGTGTGTGCATAGTGTTACAAAGATAAGATTGAAATAAGAAATGAGTTTTTCACATTCTCATGGTGAAAATGAAAATGATCATAAAAACAATTATGGAAAAACCATCACTTCAAGTTGGTATAGAATCGAAAGATCAAGGGTTAATCAACAATTATATTTGTGTAATTTGTCAATTACTTAAGGTTTAGAAAATGGAACCCTATGTTCCGATTTGTATATATTCAAGACATCATTAGTTTCCGACATTGGTAAAAATAAATATAATACATCTGCTACAAAAGATTGACCAAGCATAAATCTTTGTACTCTGAAATGAGTAGAAATAGGTAGCTCTTTGATTTTTGTTAATACAGCGTATTTGAAGAAATTCTTAGAATAAAATTTTCATTAAGGTTTTTCGCAAATAAAGAATCATTGAGACTTCGTACAACATATTACAGTATGCATCTAGGGACTCTTAGCTAGTATAAATTGAAAAAAACAATACCGAATTCCCAAGAATGTAGACATACCATATCAATGCAGCAAGTGTCAACACACACACACACACAAAATCTTTTTGGATTTTGAAAGTTTTTGAAATTAAAAAACAAAAACAAAGAAAATCTTTTTGGATTTTTAAAATTTTTGAAATTTAAAGACAAAAATAAAGAAAAATTGTTTAAATTTTAAAATTTTTTAAATTTAAAGACCAAAATAAAGAAATATATTTTGAATTTTTAAATTTTTTGAAATTTAAAGACAAAAAAAATCTTTTTGGATTTTTAAAATTTTTAAACTTGGAGACAAAAATAAAGAAAATCTTTTTAGATTTTTAGAATTTTTGAAATATAAACAGAAAAATAAAAAAAAATAAAAAAGAAAGTTACCTTAGTGCATAGGCCTACAAGTAATCGTACCCTCTCGCAACTAAAATGTAACAACAAGAAAGAAATGAAATTCATAAATGAATAGTAAATTCCTACTGCTTCCGACGATCGGAACAATTCGGAAATAAAGAACAAAATCCGAGATGAATAGTGAAATCTGATAACTACCAACGATCGGAATATTGAGGAAAAGAAATGTGAATTCCAAGATGAATAGTAAATTCTGATTGCTTCTGACATTCGAGACAATTTGGAATTATGTAAATAATTTCATAACAGATTCAGCCTCAATCATTCCAAGTCCTTGAAGAATTCGATTGAAAGTAACTTCTGGTAGAGCTTTTGTGAATATATCTCCCAATTGATTTGCTGACCTAACAAAATGAACCTCAACATTTCCATTTTCAACATGATCTTTTATGAAATTATATCTTAAGGAGATGTGTTTTGTTTTAGAGTGCTAAACAAGATTATGACAAATCTGAATTGCAATTTCTGAGTCACAATAAAGAGGAATTTCCTTCATCCTAATGCCTTAGTCTCTTAATTAACATTGAATCTAAATTATTTGAGATGTGCATGAAGCACCGACAATGTATTCGGCTTCAGATGTTGAAAGTGAAATACAAGTCTGCTTCTTTGATTGCCAACTTACAAGCAATTGTACCCTCTCGCAACTAAAATGTAACAACAAGAAAGAAAAGAAACACATAAATGAATAGTAAATTCCAACTTCTTCCAACGATCGGAACAATTCGGAAAAAAAGAACAAAATCCGAGATGAATAGTGAAATCTGATAACTCCCAACGACCGGAATATTGAGGAAAAGAAAAGTGAATTCCAAGATGAATAGTAAATTCTGATTGCTTCTGACATTCGAGACAATTTGGAATTATGTAAATAATTTCAGAACAGATTCAGCCTCAATCATTCCAAGTCCTTGAAGAATTCGATTGAAAGTAACTTCTGGTATAGCCTTTGTGAATATATCTCCCAATTGATTTGCTGACCTAACAAAATGAACCTCAACATTTCCATTTTCAACTTGATCTTTTATGAAATTATATCTTAAGGCGATGTGTTTTGTTTTAGAGTGCTAAACAAGATTATGACAAATCTGAATTGCACTTTCTGAGTCACAATAAAGAGGAATTTCCTTCATCCTAATGCCTTAGTCTCTTAATTAACATTGAATCTAAATTATTTGAGATGTGCATGAAGCACCGACAATGTATTCGGCTTCAGATGTTGAAAGTGAAATACAAGTCTGCTTCTTTGATTGCCAACTTACAAGCAATTGTACCCTCTCGCAACTAAAATGTAACAACAAGAAAGAAAAGAAACACATAAATGAATAGTAAATTCCAACTTCTTCCAACGATCGGAACAATTCGGAAATAAAGAACAAAATCCGAGATGAATAGTGAAATCTGATAACTCCCAACGACCGGAATATTGAGGAAAAGAAAAGTGAATTCCAAGATGAATAGTAAATTCTGATTGCTTCTGACATTCGAGACAATTTGGAATTATGTAAATAATTTCAGAACAGATTCAGCCTCAATCATTCCAAGTCCTTGAAGAATTCGATTGAAAGTAACTTCTGGTATAGCCTTTGTGAATATATCTCCTAATTGATTTGCTGACCTAACAAAATGAACCTCAACATTTCCATTTTCAACTTGATCTTTTATGAAATTATATCTTAAGGCGATGTGTTTTGTTTTAGAGTGCTAAACACGATTATGACAAATCTGAATTGCGCTTTCTGAGTCACAATAAAGAGGAATTTCCTTCATCCTAATGCCTTAGTCTCTTAATTAACATTGAATCTAAATTATTTGAGATGTGCATGAAGCACCGACAATGTATTCGGCTTCAGATGTTGAAAGTGAATTACAAGTCTGCTTCTTTGATTGCCAACTTACAAGCAATTGTACCCTCTCGCAACTAAAATGTAACAACAAGAAAGAAAAGAAACACATAAATGAATAGTAAATTCCAACTTCTTCCAACGATCGGAACAATTCGGAAATAAAGAACAAAATCCGAGATGAATAGTGAAATCTGATAACTCCCAACGACCGGAATATTGAGGAAAAGAAAAGTGAATTCCAAGATGAATAGTAAATTCTGATTGCTTCTGACATTCGAGACAATTTGGAATTATGTAAATAATTTCAGAACAGATTCAGCCTCAATCATTCCAAGTCCTTGAAGAATTCGATTGAAAGTAACTTCTGGTATAGCCTTTGTGAATATATCTCCCAATGGATTTGCTGACCTAACAAAATGAACCTCAACATTTCCATTTTCAACTTGATCTTTTATGAAATTATATCTTAAGGCGATGTGTTTTGTTTTAGAGTGCTAAACAAGATTATGACAAATCTGAATTGCACTTTCTGAGTCACAATAAAGAGGAATTTCCTTCATCCTAATGCCTTAGTCTCTTAATTAACATTGAATCTAAATTATTTGAGATGTGCATGAAGCACCGACAATGTATTCGGCTTCAGATGTTGAAAGTGAAATACAAGTCTGCTTCTTTGATTGCCAACTTACAAGCAATTGTGCCCTCTCACAACTAAAATGTAACAACAAGAAAGAAAAGAAATACATAAATGAATAGTAAATTCCAACCTCTTCCAACGATCGAAACAATTCGGAAATAAAGAACAAAATCTTAGATGAACAGTGAAAGGTGATAACTCCCAACGATCGGAACATTGAGGAAAAGAAAAGTGAATTCCAAGATTAATAGTAAATTCTGATTGCTTCTGACATTCGAGACAATTTGGAATTATGTAAATAATTTCAGAACAGATTCAGCCTCAGTCATTCCAAGTCCTTGAAGAATTCGATTGAAAGTAACTTCTGGTAGAGCTTTTGTGAATATATCTCCCAATTGATTTGCTGACCTAACAAAATGAACCTCAACATTTCCATTTTCAACATGATCTTTTATAAAATTATATCTTAAGGCGATGTGTTTTGTTTTAGAGTGCTAAACAGGATTATGACAAATCTGAATTGCACTTTCTGAGTCACAATAAAGAGGAATTTCCTTCATCCTAATGCGTTAGTCTCTTAATTAACATTGAATCTAAATTATTTTAGATGTGCATGAAGCACCTGCAATGTATTAGGCTTCAGATGTTGAAAGTGAAATACATGTCTGCTTCTTTGATTACCAACTTATAAGTTTTCCATCCAATAATTGTCGTCCGCTTGTAATACTCTTCCGATCAAGTCCACTACTTCCAAGATCAGCATCTGAAAAAGCCTGTATACAAAATCCAGAATTAGTTGGATACCATAAACCTAGTGATGATGTTCATTTTAAATATCTGAAAATGTTTTTCACTGCTAGCATATGTAGCTTTCGAGGATTAGCTTGATATTGTGCACAATAACACACTACAAGTATAATGTTTGGTCTACTTTCATTGAGATACAAAAGTAACCCAATCATTTGTCGATATTGTGTAACATCTGTTGCAGGTTTATCAAGGGATAGATTCAATTTTGTTCCGAATGCCATGGGTACTTTCACTTTTGAATCACATGTCATTCTAAATTTAGTAAGTAATGATTTTGTGTAAGCCTCAAGAGTAATAATAATACCTTCCTTACTTTGTTTAATATTACACAAGAAAGAAATTTATTGGTCCCACTGAACTCATTTCAAATTTAGTTTCCCTCAATTTTCGAAATGCATTTGTCAACATAGGATTAGTGGATCTAAAAATGATGTCATCAACATAAATCTGAACAATCATAAGATGTTCACGTTCCTTCTTGTGAAAGAAAGTAGGATCAACTGAACCTTGTTTAAACTTAGATTGTTTAAGAAATCGAGTCAGAGTTTCATAACAGGCGCGAGGAGCTTGTTTTAAACCATAAACATCTTTATCAAGAACATAACAATGATGTGGATATTTTTCATTTACGAAAACTAGTGGTTGTTCAACATAAACAGTTTCTTCAAGCTCTCCATTCAGAAACACACATTTCACATCCATCTGAAAAACTTCAAAGTTTTTAGGAGCATCATAAGCCAAAAAGAGACGAACAGATTCCAATCGAGCAACATGAGAAAATGTTTCTTCGTAATCAATTTCTTCTTCTTGGCAGTATCCTTTGACCAAAAGACGTGCTTTATTTTAAACAACATTCCCTTCTTTATCCATTTTATTTCTGAAAACCCTTTTAAGACCTACAACAAAAGCATCTTTCGGAGTTGGAATCAGTCTCCAGAATTTATTTCTCTCAAACTCGTTCAATTCATGTTGCATTGCTTTGCCCCAATCTGCATGATCAAGAGCAACTTTAACAGTTTTAGGTTTGATTTTTGAAATAAAATAATTGGACATGCAAAATTCCATTTTTGAAAATAAAGCAGCCTGTTTTTCTCTTTGTTGAGCACGAGTTAACACTCCTGAAAAAGTATATCCAATAACTTGAGTTATCGGATGATCTTTTGTCTATTTTCTTCAACTTCCGATTGGACATCAGTATCATCATGAACTGAACTCTCCCACAGGACACTTGTTTTTAGATTTGAACTCTCCTCCTGGACACGATCAAGATTATTTAAATTCTCCCCTTCATAAAATCATCATTATGTGCATCAGAATTAGAAATTGGAATTGCAATTTCTTCATTCGAAAATGGGAAAAAAAATTCAAAATTCTCCCCTTCTGAAATATGATTCTCACCATCTTCAAGAATTTCAATATTCTTAATTGCATCATCAACTAGCTTCAACAATTCATCTTATTTGTTTTCTTTTGCTTTCTCTTCGTAAGATTTTGTTGAATATTTTTGACAAATTTATCATCAAAAGTAACATAAGAGCTTTCTTCAATTTTCTTGAATTTCTTGTTGATAACTCGGAAAGTTTTTGATGTCAACGAATATCCTAGAAAAATTCTTTCATCAGTTTTAACATCAAACATGTTGCGATGTTCTTTCGAGATGTAGATAAAACACCTAGAACCAAAAACGTAAAAGAATTTGATGTTACATTTTCGTTTATTCAAAAACTTATATGGAGTAATAGAAAATCTTTTATTGATAAATGAACGCTTTTGAGTAAAACATGCTGCTCCAATCGCTTCAGCCCATAAGTATAAAGGAAGATTGGAAAAGGTTAACATTTTCCTCGTAGCTTCACATAAGTTATGACTAATACCTTTGTTGATTAAGAAGTATTCAAGTACTTGATTTTTGAATTCCGAACCGTTATCACTTCTGATCTTCCGAACTGGTGTTCGATTGTAACTCTATATGTTTCGATCACAAAATCAATCATCCTTTCATAGTTACAGATTTCTATTTAGGAAAGAAAACCCATGTAAAACGTGAAAAATCATCAATAATAACCAAGATATATTTGTTACCATCAATACTTTCAACTGAAGAAGGACCACATAAATCAATATGAATTAATTCAAGTGGCTGAACAATTTTAGTATTTATCGTTGAAGAATGACTTTTTTCTACTTTGTTTTCCCATTTCGCATGATGAACACAAAAGTTCTTTTTCAAATTTGAGAAGTGGAAGACCTCACACATGATCACCAATAACAAGTTTGTTAATATCTTTGAAGTTAAGATGTGAAAGTCTCATGCGACATAACCAACTATCTTCCGAACATGCTTTTGCAAGCACTCAAATTGAAGGTTTTCCTTGAATCGGTTTCAGATTTAGGGGATACATTTCTCCTTTTCGTTTTGATTTTAGAATCACCTTTTTCGAAGCTTTATCAACAATTTCTGATCTGTCCTCATCAAATGATACTTTAAGACCAAAACATACAACATGTTGAGAAACACTTATTAAATTGTGTTGCAATCCTTCAACATAAGCTACCTTTAGTATTGTAAAATCTCCATTTGTGATTATCCCATATCCTTTGATTCCACCAGTTACATTTTTACCAAACTTCACTTTTCACCATCTTCTAAACCTCGATACTCTCTTAACTCTGATTTCCTCCCAGTCATATGACGAGAACGGCCACTATCAATGTACCATTCCGAATCGAACTGCTCGTCATTAAGCACCTACAAAATTAAACCAATTTAAGAACCCAACCCATCTTGGGTCCTTGTGAGATTTTAGATTTTGAGTTCAATACAAGAAAATCTTAGTTTTGTCGATCCAAAATAATTTCTTAATCCCCACATTATTCACTCCTTTTTCCATCTTGAAAACATGAGATTTATTTTCACAAAGATTAATTTCAATAAACACAAAACTTTGTTTCAAATGTGCTTTTCTTTGTTGCACCATCTTTTCCAAAACTTCATCTTCTTCTTGTTTCAATTTGGTTTCATATGCTTTTAGAATAGCATTTTGTTCCAAATCATTTTTCTTACATACCTCAACAAATCGTGATTTTTCAACATTGATTTTTCCGCTTTTTGAGTAATACGAACTTGGTGAAAATTTTGATTTTAATTTTGGTCGAAGAGATGAATGAATCTTTTGATTAAAAGATTTTGATGAATTAACAGACTTTTGATTTAGATTTTTAGAAAGTGAATCAAAAATTTTATCATTGACTCCATTTTCCTTTTTCTTCCAAAACTATTTTCTTGCAATCAAAATTTTCTTATATCTAGAATTCATTTCTCTTTTCTTTGCTTTGATTTCTTCAATTGATTTTTTATTATTTCTTTTCCTTTTTAATCATTTTTCACATCTTTCTTTGTAACACAAATTAGTACATCTTTTGTGCCACTTGCTTCACCCACCTCATATGAAACATTCACCTTGTTCAAAGGTTCTGAAACATATGTTCCTTTGACTTTCCATGAAGTCTATTCAGAAATACCTTTTGTCTCATCACCACTGTCAATTGGTGCCGACCAAAAATGATCTTTCCAACTCTTTGCATTACCATTATCACTTGCTTCACCCACCTCATATGAAACATTCACCTTGTTCAAAGGTTCTGAAACATATGTTCCTTTGACTTTCCATGAAGTCTATTCAAAAATACCTTTTGTCTCATCACCACTGTCAATTGGTGCCGACCAAAAATGATCTTTCCAACTCTTTGCATTATCATTATCAACAATTGATGTAAATTCCGATGTATCATTCTTGTTAAGACCCCTTTTCACAAAAACTTGATTAAGAGACTTTTCAACTTTTGGAAAAAAAGTTGCTTTACAATTAAATTTTCAAATCCTTTGTTCACAACATGATTTTCAAACTCAATGGAATCTTCAAAAATCAAATTTCTTCAAGCTCCAAGCTCCAAGCTCTTCTCACCACTTTCTTCTTCTTCTTCAAGAACACCTCCAAAACACTCCAATGGGCTCAGAATGCACTCTTCTCACTTAGGGTTTGCTTGGGGTCTTTTTTCACAGAGGGGGGCTGATGAAGAAATGAGACATGAGGCTATAATGGGGTTTATATATGGACCAAACCCCAAAATTTAGGGTTTACAGTTTCTTCACTTACGCCACGCGTACGAGGTGTACGCCCAGCTTACTAGGGCGCGCCCTAGTATGCCTTGCATACACAACATAGGCTCAACATACTACTTATGGACGAAATTACCATATTGCCACTATGGGCCATTTTGCAATCCTCTCGAACCCAAGGGCTAAAATACAACATTATTCAAACATAGGGTTGAAATTGAAATTACCTTGACTTCGGGATGTTACAAATAGGAATATTAAAAGACTTAATAATATAATGTACCTTATTGATCACTTTTTCACATTCTCCTACATGCTTTTTGACAATCTTGGCTGTGAAACATACTTCCGACTTTGGACCCTCTTTAGTGAAATACTATTGGCTTTCGGAATCAGTTCTTCCGACCATTAAACACTTTCCATCAACACAACTCTTTTCTTCTTTCATAACAAATCCTTTTACATTCGTTGGCCTCCGAACTTCATCATATTTGGAATCAGTTGACCACACCTCAACTCGTCCATCACTATCATCTTTTTCAACTCCCTATTGAACGTCTGGGATACAAAAGACCGACTCGTGCCCGAGTCAAAAAGCACAAGAGCAGTAAAAGAGTTCACTAGGAAGGTACCTAACAGAATCATAAATATAAGCATACCATAAAATAATCGACAGAACAATACATAGAAACATACCCGTCACGACATTTGTTGGTGCCCTGGTCTCCTCCGCCGTGAGCTGAAAAAGGCGACCTCGAGCCCTCGGGGGTTCCGCCCTGTTGTGGCTCCCATCAGTGATCCTCAGAGTAGTCGGTGCTGGAGCCTACGCCGGTCTAGCAACAAGCAAGGGATAGCTGACCTTCACATGGCCCACTTGGTCATAGTGATAGCAAATCCTGGTGTTGGGTACTGGACCCCGTTGACGGTAGTCCCTCATAATGTGGCCCTTCCTACCACATTTTTGGCATCTAGAAGAAGATCCAAGTACCATCATGAACCTTTCCGCACTTCCCACACGTGCGACCCCTTTTACTCCCAGATCTCACATCAGCGTCCTTGAACCGCTTCGCCGCAGACTACGACTACGACGGGGCCTGCCTCTTCTCCCTTTTCTGGAGCTCCATCTCGATCTCCCGCCTCCTGGCGGCCTCCTGCAACTCCACCAGTGAACCATAGCTATGTGTAGACACAAACTGACAGATGTCCGTCTTGAGCAAGCTCAAGTATCGGGTCATCTGAGCTTGCTCAGAAGCAGCAAACTCAGGGCAAAACATGGTTGTCTCTGTAACCATATTGGTGATCTCCGTCACTGACTCGGTCCCCTGTCTCAGATCCAAGTACTCCTGATCCAGCCTCTCCTGCTCCACCAATGGAACATATCTCAATCGGATCATATCACAGAACTGTTCCCATAATACTGCAGCCCTCTACTCTAGAGTGTATGAACTAGTAATCAGTCTTCATCAATCCTTCGCTCCAGACCTAAGAAGGTTCATAGCACACTTGACCCTCTGGTCAGCCAGGCAGGAGCAAGTAAAGAAACATCCATAACATATGACAGCCACCTCATGAGAATGATCAGATCTTGAACCCCGTCAAACACCGAGGGCTTCGTATTGTCGAAGTTCCGGTACTGGAAGCTCTCTGAGTGCCAATCCCTGTCGCAGCGACGGCTTTAGTGGCTACAATAGCCTCTGAAAGTGCAACGTATCGGTCATCGAAGAACTCCTTTATAGCGGTCTTGATAGTCGAGGGAAACCCCATCCTGGCCACCTACTCTGGCTCCTGATCTGGATCCTGAATCAAATCGCCTTGTAACCACCATACTGAAAATAAACCAGAGAGATATCAGATAAAATGCATATCATACCATAGGAACCATTCCCCAACAAAACCCTAGGGGTTGTGACTTCCCTGTTATGCGTACGGTTCATGTGCTTCCAGTAGCACGGGTCTCATACTACCTTACGCACCTACCCGTATTTGTCTCATAAGATCATCACAACAACCCTAACAGCACACACTAGAATATGCATACACCATATTCTCGCTTCCTATAGAAATGCTAGACATCCCTCGACTGGTCGGCTGACCCCACATAACTTATCCATGAAACTTCCACCAACCCTGCAACACTCGTGTATGTTAATCATACATAACACCGGATCCTATAGATAGTCGAATATTGGATTCTACCCTAATCCCACAACCAAATAAGGAATAGGAAATAAGGCTAAATTAAACATTCTTAGGCTATATACTCTTAGTTATGTACAAATTTGATGCATACACTAAGCAACTAAAGTAATGATGTCAATTGCATATAAGGAAGAACCATAGGCTGTCATGCATCATATAATCAAGCAATTCTATCATGTAATTTCTAAAGATTCCTAGCCTATCACTAGCTTGTTGTTCTAACATATCATAATATTAAATAACAGTGTGGTAACTTGGGATCTACTTACTGGCTCCGGATGATCGTACATATCACATCCATTTTTGATTATTTTTCAAAACCATTTCGAAAATCAATTTTAAAACATTTGCAGTTCCTTAGTTTGATACTGGGTTCACACAGGTGTTCCTCCAATTTGCTCAAATCAAGGCTCTGATACCAACTGGTAACATCTCAAAAATCACAACCAATTTAAACTTTTCAAATCAACCCATTTACTAATAAAAGTGTTTACAAAACCATTGTTTTCAAAACAGAGTCTACCAAGATCAACAACATAAAAATCAGGATGTGTACAGTCACGCCTTCGCCTTCGCCTTCCCACGATCCTCGGAAGTACCTAAAACCATAACCAAAAACTGTAAGTGAACGCTTAGTGATTTTCCCCCAATGTACCACCATACAAAACACATATAATAAACGAACAAGCATGTTGGGTCCAATCAGTCTGGAATACCCACGGGTCCACAGCCATCGGGCTGGATTACCAGCCCTGGCCCAATCAATCATCAGACTAGAATGACAATATACAACAAGTCTAGTCTGTCATCGGACTGGAATACCAATATATTACAGGCCCACTCGGTCATCAAACTGGAATACCCTCAGTCATCAGACTGGAACACCCCCGGTCTGTTGACTCACGCACATAACAGTAAACTCTCAACCCAACACAATATGTCGACATATAACAGATAACGAACATAATCAACAGACAGATAATCATGCAGCCAGAAATCACAGGTAGTCCTACAGATCTACCGGTCTACGCATATCAGAAACTATCATATAATCATAAACATCCATCCCATACTCATCATATCATAAATCTATGCTTAACATGATATCAATCTAATGGGCCGACCTTGGTGCCTTCGACCCGTAAGTACAGTCAGGAAAACTAACCCCAAAATCTGACGAATAGCTGATCACTACTCTGCTCCCAAATACCGACTCAACCAAAAATCCTAAATGTCACAACAATATCGATTAATAATATTTTCCCCAAAATACGCTTGGTTAAACCTAGTCAACGGTCAGAAGTCAAGTCAACGCCTAGCCGAGTCAAGCTAGCCGAGCCAACCCGACCGAGTCGACCCAGCTGAGTACGTTGGGCGTACTCTTTTGTACGTGGGGTGTATCAGTGTTTGACCAGCTTATGGGATGCTGACCGTGTACGCGCATCGTAGCACTTGGTACCCCCAACATATGCGCCCTGTTCATCCCTTTCCCCCATTAAGAGCTTAATACTCCAAATCTGCACGTCCAAAGTCAGATCCAAAGGCAAAATACCCTCAAGAGTCATAAAGTTTCCAACTTTATGACTTTGCATGTCCATTAAGTGCTTAAAACACAAAATCTCAACATCTTAATGCATTAAGACCTTCTATTGCATGCATGGAGTAAAACTAACCATCAAGACCACATTTTTATGACTTAAGACCCCTCCTAAGGTCTGAAAGCACGACTTATTGGGTCAAGAACATACCATGCTCAAGAATCACCATATTTAGAACAAAAACTGTCTTAAAGGAAGAAATGTCTAGATCTACAAGATGGAGTGATCAAGTTGTAAACTTTATACCTCCTGGAGGTTGCTAACTAGAAGGAAATCTCAAATCCAATATGCTTCCAAGCTCCAAGCTCTTCTCACCACCTTCTTCTTCTTCTTCAAGAACACCTCCAAAACACTACAATGGGATCAGAATGCACTCTTCTCACTTAGGGTTTGCTTGGGGTCTTTTTTCATAGAGGGGGGCTGATGAAGAAATGAGACATGATGCTATAATGAGGTTTATATATGGACCAAACCCTAAAATTTAGGGTTTGCAGTTTCTTCACATACGCCCCGCGTATGAGGTGTACGCCCAGTGTACTAGGGCGCGCCCTAGTATGCCTTGCATACACAACGTAGGCTCAACGTACTACTTATGGACAGAATTACCATATTGCCCCTTTGGGCCATTTTGCAATCCTCTCGAACCCAAGGGCTAAAATACAAAATTATTCAAACATAGTGTTGAAATTGAAATTACCTTGACTTTGGGATGTTACAAATAGGAAGATTAAAATACTTAATAATATAATGTACCTTATTGATCACTTTTTCACATTCTCCTACATGCTCTTTGATAATCTTGGCTGTGAAACATACTTCCGACTTTGGACCCTCGTTAGTGAAATACTATTGGCTTGCGGAATCAGTGCTTCCGACCATTAAACACTTTCCATCAACTCAACTCTTTTCTTCTTTCACAACAAATCCTTTTACATGCGTTGGACTCCGAACTTCATCATATTTGGAATCAGTTGACCACACCTCAACTATTCCATCACTATCATCTTCTTTAACTATCAGTGCTTTTCCAGTACTCTTTGCTTTTCATAACTATTTAATATTCTGAGCATAATAATCTTCATCTTTGGTCTTTTCCTTCTTCTGATGTATCTTTCTTATTATACACTCCTTATCAAAATGATTTTTTCCATGATAGTAGTTACAATCGTAACCAGAGTCTCCAAATAATTTCTTTTCAACTTTCTCTTCTTCTTTCCAAAACTTCTTGTAACCTTCTCCTTTTTCTTTTTCAAAAACAAAATTCTTATTTGTGAAGGTTCCATCACTAGTGTTTCCTTTGCTAAAATTGTTTCCTTTGAATTTTGAATAGTTTTTCTTGAAGAAATTTTTAGGATTGATGACCATGAGTACTTTGACTCTACTTGTGAATTCATCATCTAGACTGTCATAATCAGAATCTTCTTGAATCAACTTGGATGATTTGCCTTTGGATCCTTCAGATTTAGCAAAAAAAAAAAGCTAATGTGTCTGCATTTGGAATAATTTTCGCTTCTTTCAAAACTTCCTTCTCATGAGATTTGAGAATTCCAACTAGTTTGGCTAGAGAATAATCTTTAAACTATTCGTGAGTTTTAAAAGTTGACACAATGTGTTTCCATTCAGATCTCAAGCCATTCATAAAAGTAACCTTCTGTTCAGTTACCTTCCTGCTCAACTTATGATTCATCATTCTACTTAGCAAATGGTTAAAACAAGTAACATTTTGATCAATAGATTCATCTGATTTTTGTTCAAATGAACCAAATTCAGATAAAAGAATAGTTTGAGTTGAATGAAGTAAATCATCATCACCAAAGTACAGTTATTTCAATCTAGTCCAAATTTCATGAGGAGTTTCACCAGAACTTACCAAACGAAAGGTATGTAGAGGAAGAGAAACCCTAAAAATTATAAATGCCTTCAAGTTGCACAACAACAATTCTTTTTCTTCAGAAACAATAACCTTTTTGTCAACTAGTTCATCAAATCTCTTTTGAGATTTAACAACTTCTTGAGGTTTTACGACTTTGATTGATCCTACTTGAATTGTATTCCAGATGCTTGAGGCATCATTTTCAATGCTAAGAACATAGTCCTCAAAATGAAGTGCCCAGACTTCATAATCTTCTGGAAAAAGAATAGGAATTCGATTTGTAAAACCAATAGCACCATGAAGATTGAATGAAATTGAGTGAGAGTCTTCTTTAGACCTTTTTGAACAAATAAAAAGAGATTAAAATCAGATATGTAAGCCAATAGTAAGTTTAAAACTAAAAATCAAATGATATGAACTAAGACTTCTGGACAAAAATGCAATAAAAGATTGGAAAATGTGGAATCGGTCGAAAAATCCAAAATAACAAAAATAAGAGCACAAATTTCTTGAAACAATTTTGGATCTGAAAATAGCTTACAAAACCTCCTACTGTGATATCACTTGATAGAATTTTAGGAACAATAGATTCTAAGATGAAAACATCATTTAAAGATATGAATGATTTGGATGAACACAAAGATGTAAATAATATCTGATTTCATTAGAGGTTTGAGAGAACAATTCTTTACAATAGATTGTGAAGAACTATTATGTGTCAAAAACTCTTAATTCTCTACTAACTAATGCTCCTATATATAGGCGTCAAAGAAGCAATAGAAAAGTTTCCTAAGTCAACAGTTCAAAACTACAAAACTAAGATTAAATACAATTTCAAAATTGGAATTACAACAATCAATTCGGAATCTAAGAAAAGGATTCAATATGGAAAATTGCAAGAAAGGAAATGTTCATATGCATCATGCCGTAAAATTTAGTAAATTTCAATGTCCTGGTTCAAGTGATGAACAAGATAGAAACAGTCGAGACCCATATGTTTCGGCTATAGGATCGATCGTGTACGCTATGGCATGTACTCATCCTGATGTCTCATATACTTTGAGCATGATGAGTTGATATTAGGAAAACCCTGGGCTAATTCATTAGACAAATGTCAAGAATATTTTTAAGTATTTAAGTAATACCAAAGATATGTTGCTTGTGTATGGTAATGAACAAGAGTTGGTTGTGAAAGGCTATAATGATGCGAGTTTCCAAATGGATAGAGATGAATCCAAGTCACAGTCCAGATGGGTATTCCTATTAAATGGTGGTGTGGTGACATGGAAGAGTTCCAAAAAAGTAACGATGGTGGACTCCACCTGCGAGTCTGAATACATTGCTGCTAGTGATGCATCCAAGGAAACTACCTAGATGAAGAACTTCATTGGTGATCTTGTAGTTGTCACAAGTAACAAATATCCCATGGAAATTTTCTGTGATAATGAAGGTACAGTCGCTCTGACTAAAGAACCTAGGGATCATGGAAATTCAAGGCGTATAAATAGGAAGTTACATTTCATTTGAGACGGAATTGATGATTGAGATCTTGCTTTGAAGCGGATATTGTCATAGGAGAATCTAGCTGATCTATTCACAAAGGGATTGACCAAGGAAAGAAATAATATTCATTCTAGGAGCATAGGCATGCGATATGATATGAAGTTTAGTAATTAGTTGATTAGTTAAAACATTTATAAGAATGAATAAATTTTGTAATTGTTTTGATTTTTAATTAATAGAGAATTATATAGTTACAAGAGTGTTACCATTTACAATTAGTTTATTATTATCACACCCCCGAGCAGACGGCGGAAACGTCCGGGGGCTTGGGTGACTTTATTCTTGTAGTATCATCACAGAGTATATAATTGAAACAAAACATCATCATCATCACACATGTAATATTACAACTGTCATTGGTTTACATCAATTATTGTATTTCAATATTACATGCCAAAATAGTCTGAGTATGATGAAACAAAATATAACAAAATATAACAAAATATCCATGATTTCTTTCTCCCCAACCTGCTCAACAGTTTCCTAAGAATACAAGTTAATTTAAAAGGTCAACATAAAAATTTTGGGTAGTTCAAAAGCATGTTTGAGAAAATGATTTGTATTACTTTGTAAACACCAGAAAATCCGATATTTTCTGAAAAACAGTTTGATATGTTTGTGTCTGATCTTGTATTAATGCATGTGCGTTAATGTTTGCTAGAATGTAAAGAGAGTATGGAGAGAATAACAAAGAGAATACAAAGAGAATGACCCCAGACAACCCGATGTCGTCTGCAAAAGAGAATGATGGCATCTCAACCCCCGAGGTTGAGTACCAGCACGAGTATGTTACCGTGTTATCCAAAAAGAAGAGAATGATTTCCCGTAAATTTTATAATGGTGTTAATTCCTCTAGGTGAGCCATTATAACCATACTTGCTAATGACAATTTCGTCTGTCTTGACGTCTGATAGACGCCGACTTGTTTAAGGTACGGTTTGTCACCCTAGACTGGCCGAGTCTAACTGTAGCGAACAACTCAGGTGTAGGGCATCACCCCCGTATAGATCTATACACAAACTCACGCTCTCTCTCCGGTAGACTCTGGTTATAACTACAGGTTACGTTTGTACACTCATTTGGTGCCAAACGAAACGTCTCACTAGATCCTTAATCGAATTTGCGCGAATAAACGTATAAGGAACATTCCAGACCCAATAAACATGTAAGTGGACAACTAAGGCCCGCTAAGCATGTAAATTATATTTCAGGCCCAAAAGGAATGTGAAGGTATATCCGGGGCCCAATATACATGTAAAAGGACAACTAAAGCCCACTAAACATGTATATTATTTCGAAGCCCAATAAGGATATGAGTATCGTGTTTAACCCGTTTGTTATTGTTTTGTTCATTTTAGTCCAATTATTTGTCAAATTGACTTAAAAAGACCACTTTTTGTAATCGTATATATATATATATATATATATATATATATATATATATATATATATATATATATATACACACACACACACAAGTTAACATGTCTAGATGTTTTAAAATTATGTATAAGTCATATAAACTTGCATCTAATAAAAGTATAAGCACTTTTAGTAAGTTAAAACAATTTTATGATTTTTGGCCTTTCTGTCCCTATTTTTAGAAAAATTATAGAAAACTCATCGTAAGTCGAAATTTGGATCCGTAAACTCTTAGAGTTTGGAAAATGAGTATATTTTCTACATAATTTTTATTATAAATTTTAGTGATCTAAAACTAGTGTGAAAATGTTCATCTTCACAGACTGGTCAGAAATCCTTCCTGAAATGATAGGCAGTTTTGTAAAAATCGCCAAATATTGTAGAAAAATCATATGAATGCATGATTGTAGTCATTTTAAAGGTATGAATTTGAAATTTTTCATGTAAAACAGTTTTGAAAAATATTATAATTAAGGAGGTCAAAACAGTTCGTAATTAGTCTAAAACGTTTATGTTAAAAGCTGATTTTTGAGTTTAGGTTATAGATTTTTGAACACAACACTTGTTTTTGCTATTTTAAGTGTATAAATCTCAGGTCTACAAGTTTACATGTAATATATAAGACAACACATACTTTTCTCATGGTTTTTATGAAGATCTAAGTGATAAACTTCATATTTTAACATATTTTCGGATTTATGAAGTAAACAACACATAATCACCAAATAAGTAATGAAAAACACACATAGTCATGCATATTCACATAGATCTACACAAAACAACTTGTATTCTCCCCCCAAAACATAATAAAACCGAAAATAGGGGGTATGAACTCACTTTGGGTTTTTGTTTTCGGTCTTTGATGAAGATTGAGAGGATCCTCGAAACTATGATGATTCTAGGAGTATAAACACAAGATTTGTGATGTTTTTTTATGAAGATCTAAACATAATATGGATTTATCCAAGTTAAAAGTGAAGTATCTTACGTAGTAGGTGAGTTGGAGGGACCTTCTTGAGCACACACACCCATTCACGGGTTTATGGAAGAAAATGGGGGAGTTTCTTGAAGGTTTGGAAGTGAAATGGAGTTTGGATGATCTTGATAAGGGAGAATGGTCATTGGGCGAGAGTAAGAAGAGAGAAAGAGAGGAGAGAAGATGAGATGTGATGGTTGCATTGAAACCTGAGATTAGTATGGAGATTTGTTGGATAATTGCATGGAAATCCACCTTGTAAACATGAGGTGGCACTCCTAATTATCCATTGTTTTCTCCCTTTTTTTTGTCTAGCCGAGAAAGGGGGAAAGGAAAAAGAAAGGAGAAAAAGTTTGGACCATACTTGCTTATATTCGAAATTATGAGGCCCAAGTTGAAGGTTTTGGGTCCATTGGGCCCTTTTGAGGGTTCACGGCCCAATGGGGATAAGGTAAGAGGGTTCACGGCCCAATGAAGCCCAATAAGATAGTTTACGGCCCAATTACAATGAAAATATGGGTTTACAACCCATCAGGGTTCAATAGAGTGTTTCACGGCCCAAAAG
Organism: Lactuca virosa; assembly: GCF_052849685.1. Taxonomy (NCBI): domain Eukaryota; kingdom Viridiplantae; phylum Streptophyta; class Magnoliopsida; order Asterales; family Asteraceae; genus Lactuca; species Lactuca virosa. The sequence goes on along the minus strand of NC_136428.1, from coordinate 282,082,227 downwards.
GGCTTATGAAACCATTTACGACCCATTAAGGCCCATGATGACTAAGTTATGTGTTTATTGGCCCATTAGGCCCAATAAGGGAATCCTGGTCCATTCTGAGTTTGAATCGGGATGTTAGGGTTTCAAGTTCAAAATAGAGTATATGAGATGTGATGAATTAGGTTTTGAACTTCACTTAGGAGTTTTGATTCAAATGGATGTTTTTGATTGAGCATAGGACATGATATCCACTTAGATTACAAGAGTTGATGTTTACATGAAAACAGAATTTCCTAGCAAAAAATGGTAGTTGTGACATCATCCCCCCGTTAGAGGGAATTTCGTCCCAAAATTATTTTGAAAGATATGACCATGAACGAGAGAATAAGTGAGGGTACTCCTGCTTTATCTGGTCCTCGCGTTCCCATGTGAATTCCAGTCCACGCTTAGCATTCCATCGAACCTTCACAATCGGAATGCGACTCTGTTTCGTAAGCTTCACTTCCCTATCAATTATCTCAACTGGTCCTTCGAAGAACAGGAGATTCTCGTTTATTTTGATCTCTTCCAGAGGAATGATAAGAGTTTCATCTGATAAGCACTTTTTCAATTTTGAGACGTGGAATACGGGGTGTACATTGCTGAGCTCCGTAGGTAGCTGCAGCTTATATGCCACCGAACCAACTCAGGCTAGAATCTCGAATGGCTCGATGTATCGCGAATTGAGTTTTACCCATTTCCCAAAAAGGACCATCCCTTACTAGGGAGAGACCTTTAATAGCACCCAATCTCCGACTTGGAATTCCAGTGGCTTTCGTCGTTTGTCAGCAAAACTCTTTTGTCGGTCCCGCGATGCTTGGAGTCAGGCTTTGATTTGGATTATCTTCTCTGTTGTTTCTCGAATGATTTCTGGCCCTGTGAGAGTGCTACTTGGTGATTGCCCTTTTGCCAACTGGGTATCACCCACCTCAGCCCAGCAGAGAGGCGATCTGCACTGCGACCATACAAGGCCTCAAAAGGAGCAACCTTTATGCTTGTGTGATAGTTGTTGTTGTATGAGAACTAAATTAATGGCAAGTGAGTATCCCTTGACTTTCCAAAATCGATCACACAGGCTCGGATCATGTCTTCGAGTGTTTGGATGGTTCGCTCGCTCTGGCCATCAGTTTGAGGGTGGTAAGCAGTGCTCATGTTTAGTTGTGTTCCCATTGCCTTCTGGAGCGACTGCCAAAATCATGAAGTAAATCTACTATCCCGATCCGAGATAACAGACATTGGCCCCCCATGAAGTCTCACGATCTCTTTTATATAGATTTGTGTTAAACTTTCCATCTTGTACGATTCTTTTATTGGCAGGAAATGGGCGGATTTGGTTAATGTGACAACCCAAAAATTCTTGCCTTGTAAGTCTAGCCATTCAATTCAACCGTGTATCAAACTCGTTTCTGCTATCTTTTAGCATTGATTAAAGTTTGTTTAAGGGTTCTAAGATCAGTACATTCAAGCATTGGGTTTAGGGAAGTGTCAGCTAAAGTTCTTCACGTTGAAATTGAGCCGAACACTCCATCAGAGGGAGTGTACGGCCGTACACATGAGTATACGGCCGTACACCCATGTTGGTTGTACACCACCTGTAACGCCCGTAGATCCGGGCTAAGTCAATTTAGAGATAATAGGGGTCGAAAATGACTTTTTGACAAAAGATTATTTAGAATAAATAATCTTAACCAAGTTGTAGAATACGTCTCAAGGGTTCCGTACATATAAAGAACGTTGAAATCCAAGCTATAACGAAGAAGTTATGGTCCGTCGAAGTTTTACGGAAAAACCGGCACGACACCGGGAGACGTAAATAGTGAATTTATGATGGAGGACTTTTTAGCCTTAGAAATGTAAACAAAAGTTGTAGTATACGTTAAACCGAGAACATACTAAAAAAAGAACGCCCAAATCTGACTTCGTATGAGGAAGTTATGAATTTTCTAAGATTTGGCTTAGAAGTGCACAGCCCGAAACTCGAATTTTAGATCGAGCGGTTTTTGGCCTACGCGACCTAAATGAGAATTGAATATCTAATTAATAGGAACTCAACGGTAAAAATACAGACGAAAACTGAGTCTGTATATAGAAGTTATGAATTTTACACGGACATTTAACAATATAATCTCCTCGTACTGTTAAATTTAAGATCGGTCGAGAATTAGCCGACGGAGTCAAAATGAAAGTTGTAGATCTTACTTTTACCTATGCGTGGATATAAAGAACGTCAAAAACGGAGGTCGTATGTGAATGTTACGGATTTTAGAAGTCGGAAGTGTGCTGTACGAAAATGGGTGATGTGGCGCAATCTTGGCAATTGCTTTCTCCCCAAGTCTTGCCACTAGATGGTGACATGCGGCACCAAGTTCAGCCATTTTTCACCCTACAAATAGAACCTCTCCCACCCTCATTTTCTTCACACCTTTCCCATTCTTTCTTCTCTTTACTCTCTCTCTAGAACCTCTCTCTAGCCCCGAAACCCCCCGAAAAGCCTAGGGAACCTCCCTAGCACGAGGCGGAAGCCCTAGAGTGCTCGACGGCTCCGAGAAGAAGAACTTTTCGGCTCGGGAACGCTGCTCCAAGCAAAGCCCGTTTTTTTATAAAACCCGCTGTAAGTGAGCTATGCCTACACTATTTTTAATATATCGTTTATTTAATTATAGTAACGTTATTAGGAACTTATAATAAGTACTTGGGCTATTATTATGGGTTATATAAGTATTGTTTAACGCTTATATAATAGTAATAATAGCTAGAATATTAATTAGTCTCGACGAATAATAGACTAAACTCTAGTGATAATAATACTAGGTTTCGTCGAAGGAAATTATTTTTAAGAAGCGAAGCTCTGTCTGAGTTCGGATTCACCACCTTTCATCTTACACATAGATATGAAGTATTTTATATAAATTACGTGCTACGTGTGCATATTATCTGTATACTTGCTATCTATGTTGGATGAACGATTTTATACATGTTTTAAATGATTTAAACTGTATATGTATTTTATATCTACAAAATGTGTTGGGTAAAACATGGGTAGATGTAATAGTTAATGTGTGACAAAATAAAATAATGAGAGGCCTCGTTATAGATGTTATTGATGATCCAGTCGTCTAGCGGAGTATAGATGACGACCACGGACTATTCTAGACAGTCCAGTGGAAAGCTAGCAGGCTCGCAACCTGTAGGTGTTTATTTGAACTGTGTGCTCACCAGCAATACTCCATCCCCCACATGGTTGCCTTATTTGACATGAATTGCTGAGGAACCCCCGAAGCATGTGTTGTCACCCCGATGAAAGTCCCTTAGACTAGGTCCCTTGTGTTAGATGTTTTAGGGACGTAAAGTGAGGATAACGGGAACGAGTAATCGGGTTTGTTTTGTTTGATAAAGTTAATAAGCTTATTTATTGTGGGTTGAAAACCCTATGTACTCACCAGGTTTCCCAACCTGACCCACTCAGTTTATTTATATCACAGGGGTTGATATGAAGTCACATTACACTGAGAGATTAAGGAGATATAAATCACGAGTGATAATGAATGTAAGTTCTGTTTATGCTTATGTTTATGTATTGACTATGACATCCCAAATGTTTTAAAATGAATAAAAATACTTTTCTTTGGAAATGCTTTGATAACGTATTTATCATGTTTTACTGTGAACAAATTCCGCAACATTTTTATTAAAAGAGGTGCTCTGATTTTTATAAAGCATAAACAAAATCGGTCTTTTCTGGCCGTGAAAATGGGGATGTCACAGTTGGTATCTGAGCATTAGTTTAAGCGAACTAGGAATATGGATTTATTTCTAGACTTAAACTTAGAATGCTAAGCAAGGATTGTGAGGAGTGCGTCTAATAAAATTTAGGTAAAGCACCTGAATAGACACAAGCACTAGCTAATTTAGGGAAAATGCCTAACATGCTTTTATGTGCTAAATGATTCATGATATGCATTGTATGATCGGATCTATGGTCTGTTGCCGACCGGATCTAGAAACTTTATGTGTTCAGATTTATAAACGTTTAATTACGGTATTAGAACTGGCATATAACTTTTCGGAGAAATAGGAAGAATTACACGTCGATCGTAAATAAAATATTTCCTATCTTAATTCTCGTCATTGCACACCGAACGTCTGAGTTGGTATATAGATCAAAATGGCAAGAACCCGTAGTGGAGCCGGGAATGCAAATGGGAACAGGAATCAACCACCAGTGATTGAACGAATACCTGTTGTAGCAGATGCTCCTGAGCCAATTACAATGACCGGAGTACAAGCCATGATACGGGCTATGTTGGCTGAACAACGGGAAGAGATGAGGCAAATGTTGCATGAAAATAGGGACGAACCTGCAATGCCAGTTGAACAGCCCGAATTGAACGATGGGCTGTCAGAAGGAGGGAACTACAGTGGGAGCGTTGGTCAAGCCAACCCACCAATAGTTCGAGAAAACAACCAATATGACGGAGTCGAGAGGAATGGATGCAAGTACAAGGATTTTCTGACTTGCAAGCCATCGACTTTCACTGGAAAGGATGATCCGATCGGAGTCATGGATTGGATCTCGGAGATGGAGTTAGCTTTCATGACTTGTGGTTGCAGAGGCAAGTTATAGACCACCTTTGCAGTACGTCAATTCCGAGGAGGTGTTGTGCGCTAGTGGAATACCCTGGGGAAGACTCTGAGCCCCAATGAGCCCCTGCAACTGACATGGGCAGAATTTCTGGTGCAGTTCAAACGCAAGTACTGCTCAGCCCAAAAAGCTGCTCGAGCTAGAGAACCAGTTCCTGACCTTGAAGAAAGGAAGCATGTCAATTGATGAATACACCAACAACTTCACAGAGAAGATGGAGTTCGCCTTGCGTCTTGTTCCGGATGAGCTGACGAAAATCGACAAGTACGCAAAGGGACTTCCATGGGAGTAGGCGGTGCCAGTGCGTCAGGCACCTACTCTGAAGGCAGCTATCTGGGCTGCCAAGTCTGTGGAAGATATGATTAAGGGAAGAGTTGCCAACAAGATTGAGGTTGGCGAAAAGAGGAAGTTTGAGGGGTCTACGAGGCCCAATAAGAAGATCAAGTCTGGTTCAAAGGAGTTTAGCGGAGGAGGAAACAAAGTGAAATGGTGCGAGAAGTGCAATAAGAAGCACTTTGGGAAATGTAGCGAGGATGTGACTTGCTACAAGTGTGGGAAGACAAGGCATTACGCCAACGAGTGCACCGCCAGCAAAAGGGTGTGTTATGAATGTCGTGAAGAAGGGCATGTTGCTAAGGATTGGCCGAAGAAGAAAGAGGCGTCAAGACCAAACATTCCACCGAAACCGAAGGCAAGAGCGTTCCATATGATCCATGACGAAGAAGATGGAAATGAAAGGGATCAGGAATGAGGATCTATGAAGTAGTCGTGTAAATAGTAGCACGTGGTGTAGCCTATTAGAGGCATAGTATAGGTTGAAGTTGAACACCTATGTAATCGTTTCAAGGAATAATATAAAACCTTCGTTTTGTTATCTAATGTGTCAAGTTGTTATGTGATTTTCTTGTATGGTGACTTGGGTGAACTGCGAGACAATACTTGGGACGAGTATGAGTAGGTTTTAAAGGTAGTAAAGGCCTATACTACCGGAAGCACATGACTCACGCTTGGATCAAGGAAAGTCACAAGGTTACCAAGAAGCTAGTAATTGATACTGTTTTATTCAAATATGTCGTTACCATCGTCTCGGTAATGACTAAGAGGATGATTGTTATTCCGACCCTAGTGGTCATATCGAATTGAGTCCGACTACGATAAGTATGTTACGTGGTTCAGAGAACCAAGTTTGATGTAGCATCTGACTTAAGTCGGAAGATTGAAATAAAAGATAATCAAAGCGATTGGTAGAGGTATCGTGATAGTTGCTTGTAGCTAGAAATGCTACCTTTTAAGACGTGATTAGAACATGAAGAAATGTATAGTCTGTTCTGGAAGACTCTAAGAGACCCGAGTCTAAGCGTGGGAACATACGATGATAACTCATTAGAATATGACACATCGGTCCATTTTAGTAATAAAATAACTTATCTTAAGTTTGTTAAGAAGAAGAAGCAGTCTCCAGTAAGGATCGAGATTGTGACTTGAAGGTCATAATTTGGAGTCTAACGTGAGATAGGGAGCAAGTGCAAGATCGAGCACCGCCTGCAATCAGGAAGTCTTAGAGTTAGATATTCGTTCGAAGAAACATCAAAGTTACGGTTATTACTTAGGATGAAGAGATAACGAATGGAGTCATCATGTGAGCCCTGTTTCGTTGATGATTCTGGGACGTAATCATCCTAAGGGGGAGATAATTGTAACGCCCGTAGATCCGGGCTAGTAAAGTTAGAGATAATAGGGGTCGAAAATGACTTTTTGATAAAAGATTATTTAGAATAAATAATCTTAACCAGGTTGTAGAATACGTCTCAAGGGTTCCGTACATATAAAGAACGTTGAAATCCGAGCTATAACGAAGAAGTTATGGTCCGTCGAAGTTTTACGGCAAAACCGGCACGACACCGGGAGACGTAAATAGTGAATTTACGATGGATAACTTTTTAGCCTTAGAAATCTAAACAAAATTTGTAGTATACGTTAAACCGAGAACATACAAAAAAAAGAACGCCCAAATCTGACTTCGTATGAGGAAGTTATGAATTTTCTATGATTTGGCTTAACAGTGCACAACCCGAAACTCGAATTTTAGATCGAGCGGTTTTTGGCCTACGCGACCTAAATGAGAATTGAAGATCTCATTAATAGGAATGCAACGGTAAAAAGACAGATGAAAACAGAGTCCGTATATAGAAGTTATGAATTTTACGCGAACATTTAACAGTATAATCTCCTCGTGCTGTTAAATTTAAGATCGGTCGAGAATTAGCCGACGGAGTCAAAATGAAAGTTGTAGATCTTATTTTTACCTATGCGTGGATATAAAGAACGTCAAAAACGTAGGTGGTATGTGAAAGTTACGGATTTTAGAAGTCGGAAGTGTGCTGTGCGAAAATGGGTGATGTGGCACAATCTTGGCAATTGCTTTCTCCCCAAGTCTTGCCACTAGATGGTGACATGTGACAACAAGTTCATCCATTTTTCACCTTATAAATAGAACCTCTCCCACCCTCATTTTCTTCACACCTTTCCCATTCTTTCCTCTCTTTACTCTCTCTCTAGAACCTCTCTCTAGCCCCAAAACCCCCCGAAAAGCCTAGGGAACCTCCCTAGCACGAGGCGGAAGCCCCGGAGTGCTCGACGGCTCCGAGAAGAAGAGCTTTTCGGCTCGGGAACGCTGCTCCAAGCAAAGCCCAATTTTTTATAAAACCCGCTGTAAGTGAGCTACGCCTACGCCATTTTTAATATATCGTTTATTTAATTATAGTAACGTTATTAGGAACTTATAATAAGTACTTGGGCTATTATTATGGGTTATATAAGTATTGTTTAACGCTTATATAATAGTAATAATTGCTAGACTGTTAATTAGTCTCGGCCAATAATAGACTAAACTATAGTGGTAATAATACTACATTTCGTCAAAGGAAATTATTTTTAAGAAGCGAAGCGCTGTCTGAGTTCGGATTCACCACCTTTTCAAGTGAGTGCATAGTTACTTTCATCTTATACATAGATATGAAGTATTTTATATAAATTACGTGCTACGTGTGCATATTATCTGTATACTTGCTATCTATGCTGGATGAACGATTTTATACATGTTTTAAATTATTTAAACTGTATATGTATTTTATATCTACAAAATGTGTTGGGTAAAACATGGGTAAATGTAATAGTTACTGTGTGACAAAATAAAATAATGAGAGGCCTCGTTATAGATGTTATTGATGATCCAGTCATCTAGCGGAGTATAGATGACGACCACGGACTATTCTAGACAGTCCAGTGGAACGCTAGCAGGCTCGCAACATGTAGGTGTTTATTTGAACTGTGTGCTCACCAGCAGTACTCCGTCCCCGATATGGTTGCCTTATTTGACATGAATTGCTGAGGAACCCCCGAAGCATGTGTTGTCACCCCGATGAAAGTCCCTTAGACTAGGTCCCTTGTGTTAGATGTTTTAGGGACGTAAAGTGAGAATAACGGGAACGGGAAATCGGGTTTGTTTTGTTTGATAAAGTTAATAAACTTATTTATTGTGAGTTGAAAACCCTATGTACTCACCAGGTTTCCCAACCTGACCCACTCAGTTTATTTATATCACAGGGGTTGATATGAAGTCAATTACACTGAGAGATTAAGGAGATATAAATCACTAGTGATAATGAATGTAAGTTCTGTTTATGCTTATGTTTCTGTATTGACGATGACATCCCAAATGTTTTAAAATGAATAAAAATACTTTTCTTCGGAAATGCTTTGATAACGTATTTATCATGTTTTACTGGGAACAAATTCCACAACATTTTTATTAAAAGAGGTACTCTGATTTTTATAAAGCATAAACAAAATCGGTCTTTTCTGGCCATGAAAATTGGGATGTCACACCACCCCCATATGTAGGGCACCCCCTTCATTTCTAGTCATTTCTTCAGTTTCCAAGTCAAGAACTCGAGTTTCTCTCTCAACTATCATCAAGTTCTTCATCCTAGGTCTTCAAAAACGTAAGTGATTCTTCCATCCTCGTGTTGTTATCCTTCTTAATCATGTATCACCCTTTGATTTCATCCATGCAAATCATCTTTTTGGGTAGATCTTCAAATCTTCATCCATTTCACCAAGAACACCAAGAACACACACTTGTTCTTGGTGGCTGTGAACACCCTTTTGAGCCTCCAATTTGTAAGTATCCTTTCCCTATGCTTAGTACATGTTAGGATCACTTGTTAAACACCGTAGAATCGACCATAACTCAAGAACAAAAGGAGTGTACGGTCGTACACCATTGCATGGCCGTACACCCCTCAAAACACCCCAAAAGGGCCTCCAAAGTGAGAATCTGGTTTCTATTCTTGATGAGCAATAGTCCCACTAGCTTCCCTATTGTTCAAAGACCCTTTTTGTGCATATTCTACCATGAGTGTACAGCCGTACACTCCCTGGCCGTACACCCACGGTCGTACGCTCCTCATTGTGGCCGTACACTCCCCTTAGATGAATCACATGTGATTCTAACACTTGGTCCAAGTGTTTCCTAGTCCCTAAGGGTGTTTCCTTGCATGTAGTTGCTTCTAAACAGCATATTCATACCAATATATGCCTTTATATGTCATTTAGGATACGTTTGTGTATCAGGACTTCATTCGTGGAACTTCTCATCCTTACATGCATATTCGATTGGCTCACCCATATAAGGTGAGTTCATACCCCTATAATCAATCTTTTAAACTATTTTAAATGCTTTAAGGGGGGATACAAGTTGAACACAATGATAATTGTGTAAATTTTTTGCTATAAACATCATTTTAAAGGATTACTTATGTTTTCATGAGTGATCAAAACTTTTCAAAAACTCTTTTTAAGTTAAGCTACCTTGTTGTTTATAAAACTTTGTTTTTGAAATACAATCACATCTCAGTAGTTAAACGAGTATTTTCTATAAGTCAGTAACAGTTCAAGTAAACTATAATAGGTATAGTTTAGGGGTTCAGTCTATACAATAACTAGTATAGAGAGGAGCATACTATAACTAGTACAGAGAGGAGAATACAATAACTAGTACAGAGAGGATCATACTATAACCAGTACAAAGAAGAACATACTATAACTAATACAGGGAGGATCATACTATAACTAGTTCAGGGAGGAACATACTATAACAATAACAGAAGAACAAATCATGATTTACATACTTATATGATATCCCTAGTATTCTAGGAAGACATCGTAACCTTAACTCATTGTTTACAACAACTTAAGGTAATAACATATCTTACCGGGTTTGCACCAACAAAGGTACGATTACACGTACCAGAGTTAGCAAGCACGAGGTGATATTACGTACTAACATATCTTACCGGGTTTGCACCAACAAAGGTACGATTACACGTACCAGAGTTAGCAAGCACGAGGTGATATTACATACTAACATATCTTACCGGGTTTGCACCAACAAAGGTACGATTAAACGTACGAGAGTTAGCAAGCACGAGGTGATATTACATACTAACATATCTTACCGGGTTTGCACCAACAAAGGTACGATTACACGTACCAGAGTTAGCAAGCACAAGGTGATATTACATACTAACATATCCTTCCGGGTTTGCACCAACAAAGGTACGATTACACATACCAGAGTTACCAAGCACGAGATGATATTACATACTATCAAACTGGAATTATTTATGAAGGGTACATTGGAAAAGTTCAGTACAATAATAAATAAAACACACAAAAATATACAAAACTCGCAACAGTATCGACTGAGGCATTAAGAGTACAAAATGTCATTACTTCTAATAGTCACCTAAACAATAGAACATTGAGTAACGAAACTAGAAACTTATTAGTAAAAGGATTAATCCCTTCAATTAAACCAGTATAACGTGAAGGACCTTAAGTGGTTAGTTCTATAATACCGTAGTTTATACACAAGGGTTATATATCTTTAACATCCGATAGGTAGTTGGATGTGTGATTTCTGCCTTACTTCCTGTTCCTTGTTTGGTTGTGGGCTTAGGACAGATTCATACAATTAACTACTCGTTCGATATTAGATTATATGTAACTAGTGTAAACTAAGTGATTATAGAAGGAACTATTGTGGTTACCATTTTTACTAAAGAAATGGGATGTGTGATTTCCGTCCTAGTTCCATGAGTACCAAATAAATGCGCCAGGGATATATATAACGAAGATCTAAAAAACAATGGGATGTGTGATTTCCGTCCTACTTCCTGTTCCTTGTTTGGTTGTGGACTTAGGGCAGATTCACACAACTGATTATTTGTTTACTCTTGGTTTTATATATAACTTGTATCCATTTCGCACTCATAGAAAGGATTGTAGAGTCATTTTTACTTAACTTACATCAAATCATAAGATATAGGATCTTCTGGAGGAACAAACGAACTTTTCATAAAAGAACTTTCAACTTACTTACATCACTAAAATCTTATGAACTCACCAGCTTAAATGTTGATCTACTCTTTCAAAATAACTTGTATTCTCAGGTAACTAGTAGACAGGTACGCGCACTGGGATTCAGAAGATGGAGCATAATAGCTTCATGTCTTGTTTTATTATTTACTTTGTAGTCTATGTTGTGTGAACCACATACTTTGTAAACACTTTCTTTCTAATGAAATGGTTGTTTATTACTTTGATTACTATGATGCATGTCTTGTGATACTAAACATGATGTCCTCCGCCCCCGAACGTTTCTGCCGTTCTGGTTTGGGGGTGTGACAGATTGGTATTAGAGCATTGTTTATAGTGAACTAAGTATATCAACCGGTAAAAGATATACAACTATAAATACAATGGGGCCTAAGTGCTCTGAATAATAATATATTTTAAGAAAATAACGATACTTTATAAAAGTATACATACATGCTTATACATATATATATACATAGTAGAACAAGTATCAGAAGAAGAACATAACAGAAGTATTTAAATGTTGAACACCGCAGTCAAACCTGGACAGTTATGTAATCATATATGGGATCAATATAGCCTGATCAACTATATTCATTTGAGATATGACTGACATGTGTTTGGGAGTGATGTAGTGTTGCAACAGTCTTAAAACTTACCAAACTCTATTCAAGGGACTTCTAGAACAGAACAAAAAGTTAGAATACTATGGGAGTATTTTGTGATACTATAAAACAAACAACAAGTTTAAAACATAGCAAGTTCATTACGTTAAAATACTATAGGAGTATTTTAGGCACTACAAATAACTTATGTGATAATTTAAAAGACCCTTACGGATAGGTCTATAATTTTGGAGTGTATACTTCCAAGGTTTTATATAATTGAGATTCTATAGACTTAGAATTTGTGATCTATGCTACACTACCTGTTCCTTGTTTGGTTGTAGTTTTGGAGTAGGATCACTTATTCGAAAGTCTATTTAATCTTAAAATTATATACAACTTGTATACATTGCGCAATTATAGGAGGAACCAGTAAGGATCTGTTGGATTAGTGTCTAAGTCCATAACTATAATTGGTATGTACTTGACCCGACTCGGCATGGTCCATTTGGGTTGGATGGCATCAGAACATTTGGATAGACCGTTTATGAAGAGAGGACATTTGTGACATATCATTATATTATAAGTTCTAATATATTAATATGAAATCATGTTATTTAATTAGTATTGATCAAGAATTAATTTGTACTTAATTTAGTGATCCAAAAGAGACTAATTAAATATATGGGGATTGATTGTGTAAATCATTCATTCTAATATATGTGGGCTTATGATCCAAGATTCCTTATGTTGGGTTTAACCCATGTGGTGATCCATGGATACTCCATGGAGGTTAAAACCCATGGAGCATAAGGAATGGGTAAAGTCATGAGTTACATGGTGTAACCCTAATAGCCACACTATATAAGAACCCCTTTAGTTCAAGAAATTGGTACTAGTGATACTTATGTGAGACAGCTAGCCGATTTGAACATGTATGTCTTCTTCTCTTGGTTATTCCATGTGTTGGTGATCTTGTGTGAACCATTTGAGGTGTCACACTTGGGGCACTAGGCTCTCGAGCATCATGGAGTCAAGCTACATCAACAAGGTATGTATTTCTATCTATATTATTACCCAAGTATAAAATGTTTTGTATGCTAGTTAGGGTAATACCTTGGAATATTCATATTTGCATGTATAATAGAGAAAACATAGATCCAAGGTATTTAGGGTTGCATGTACACTTAGGAGTTTTAGAATGCTCAAAACCCAACAGGATCGCCCCATAATGTTACCCTTAAATCTCATAGATTTCTTACACACTTCCATTCTCGAACGACAAACTCAGATAGGTGTAACCACTCCATCATAGTAATCAGTAGAGGAGACAAGGAGAAACAAGGAGAGATTCCCAAGGAGTGATCAGCCAGAGAAACTAAAACGTCTTACACGTCACACTAACAAATAATTACCTTACTTGACTTCTTGAGCTAGTGACTACACTACTCACACTATGTGTTAGAATTATTTCTTTTCATTTAGCCAGTATCAGTTATTCAGTTCACAGAAATTCATTCGAGAATAGCCACTTCTGATTCATAGAGTTTATTTTAGATAGACTCCCTTTATGAATTGATTCAGAACCCCATGAAAGTCAGAACCAGAATACACTCAGACCAGGGATAACTTTGTTTAAATATCACACGTACAAAAACTAATCCTATCCACTACCATGGGCACATCTCAGGAATGTTGTTGGAAACACTGAGAATAGTTCAGAAAAGCGTGAAACTATTTAGTACATTTAAAATAATGGAATGCATCTAGCGATGACCAGCATTACTCACGAGATCATTCTTCGTCGTGCAACATAATCATGTCTTCACCAGGAAGAAACCAACCAACAGGCGAAGCACCAATTCTGCAGATAGACTCCGCTGCTTTTCAGGCTGCGTTCACAGCTGTGGTGACAGCCGTCATGGCATATTTCAATGCCAATGACGCCAGTGGTGCCGGTTATGCTAATCGCAGTGGCAATCAAGGGAACCAGCGAGTGTAAGTTGACAGGAACACCCTAGACCACAAACCTAAGAACAAGAAGCGAAAGTTCTGGGATAACAAGATAAAAAGGTCGGCTCAAGGTTCTAACAAGATACGACAGCCCATGGCTACCCCTGCGGTCACAACAACAGTCACAACATCTGGCACTTAATCTACCACTACAACCCCCGTCAAACGATATGCTGGAAATATCCCAAAGTGCGACAGATATACTTATCACTACAACGGAGCCTGCCGAGAGTTACACTGTAGAAATTGTAACAGAAAGGGGCACACTGCCCGTTTCTGCAGGGGACCGACACGGCCAATCCCCCAAGTAAACCTGGCCTATTTCAAGTGCGGCAAATCGGGACACTTTAAGAGGAATTGTCCAGCAGAGAGGGAAGACGAAGAAGCTCGTTTCTGTGGAACTCTGACTCAGCACATCACTTCAACCACCGATGCGAGTATAGTTCAGGTATGCCATGCATGTGGTGAAATGGGACATGCCAAGAGAGACTGCCCAACAGAGAGAGGTAATGGATGAGAAGGAGGAAACTAACAACAAGACATAAAGGAGCAGCGAGGGATCCCGCTTTTGAGATTTTGGTACGCCTTCGTATTTAGTATTGATTTAAAACCTAGTTTAAAAGTAATTATAATAACTCACTCACATGAATAAGTCACATCATTCATAAGAGAACTAAGGATGCGTTCTGGGAAGCTATGATGGCTTAGCATGTACATCAGGGTTGTGCATAGCTAAGATTTTGCAGACTTAGAGTTAGTGACTCCACCTTAATTCCTGTTCCTTGTTTGGTTGTGGATTTAGGGCAGAGCCACTCAGTCGACCGTCTTATTCATCTTAATTATACATAACTTTTATATGTAGAGTGATCATAGAGGTACCGAGGAGGATCATAATTTAGAGTATCAACACTAGTTATCAAAACACTGCACTATTGGTACTCGCCCATCTTGGTACGATTTGTGGCAGTGATAGCATCAAGGAGAAAACAGAAAGGACTAAAACATTTACACAGAGTACATTGTCGAGCACACTAGAGATATATCATCGTATAACAGGCGTTTCTTTCAATTCGGCCAAACTTTTGTTCAGTAAAGAGTCCGTTACTATCATTCGTCATGAATTGGCGTGGTCCTCACCATACTAAGTTCATATGTTTCCCTCGCCTTGACCGTCAAATTCACGAAACTTTCGTCATTCGTAACAACAGTCCGACCCAGACTTCAGAATCGTCTACCTCGTATTCTAAACCCCGAAGTACTCGTGCGAAGAGTACTTTGCCCTCTGAAGCCTTGTCGCCGTATGTTCCGCACACCTTCCCGAAATACCACTCGTCTAGTGGATCAAGTTCAAGCACCGAGGCTAAGAACGAATACAGTCCACCTATCACCAATGAGTGTATACGCGAGGGTGGTATATAATTAAGATTATGCAAATTTAGTATGTGTATCTTCCGCCCTATCTCCTGTTCCTTGTTTGGTTGTGGACCTGGGGCAGAGTCGCACATTCGACCATCTTACTAATCTTAATTATATACGACTTGTATACACGAAGTAATGATAGATGGACCAGGTATAAATCCTATCATGGACATTAGGGAAAAGTTTCCAGGTCTACGGGTGGGTATTCTGCCAATTAGAGGCAGCAAATTGCGTTTGGCCACATAGTCAAGCTTCCCAAGGCAACAGACGGACACGATATCATCTTGAGTGACCGTTGACGGATTAAGTCCGCACGCTCCTTGCAAATTGAAGAAAACGGACACAATAGAAATGCTGATGGAACGCATGTCCGAGGGATTAGTTAGACTGCTCGGTGTTCTATCTTAATATGTATTAAACATGCATAATATTCAGTAAACTATAAACAGAAAAGAAAACACTGACGTTTAAGTGAACACTTTAATATTCAGTGCCCTGGAAATAAAACAATATCTTCCTTGATCGGTATTTGTAGCCATTAATTGATCCAAATCTCTATCTTCTTCAGTAGAAATGTCCAACCCAACATATCCAAATCTCTATCTTTTCCAAGAGAATCGTCCAATCCATGCTTTGGTGAACTAAAATAGGAAAAAAAGGTAAAGAAAGAACTCTACAATTTTAGTTTAACGTCAATCTATGAAGATGACAAAACACCTCATGGAACACATATACAACCCAAGAAAGAAAAATCGAACCAATCAAATTTTACAACTATAATCGAACTCAAAGATGAAAAATATGAGTAATCAAGATTCTTACTAGTTAATCGAACTCAAAGAAGCCGCTTGGGAGATCTGGAATCGAACTCAAAGAAGCTATTGTCGAGTTATGACTTTGGACGAAGTGGAATTTAGGAAACAATTTTGGAGAAATTGAATTGAGGTCTAAGATTCATCAGACTTGCTTGTTGCGGCGGTGATAGTGGGTCGTCAGACATTGGTGAAGGTGAAGGAGCATGATGTGGCCTGAACGAAGGAAGGAGCGGCATGGTTGAGTTATCATGTCGCGATTGAGGAATAAGACTATTTTGAAAGATAAGAGGGAACAAAGGGGATTATTGTGTCTTTGTTTCAGTTTGTAACAATTGAAGCATGGATCGGATAAGTGGATGGGTCAATGGGAGCTGACCGAATTGGTCAGTTTTTGGGTTTATCAAACAGACTGACCTAACCGAGACAGCCAAAAGTGCTGATCGGACCCAATCATCTTAATATTAAACAAGGCCTTAATCTTTTTGGTAGATACATTATAAATGAGTACTAGGTTGAGCTATTTTCCATCTTCATCAACTCCCCAATACCAAGTATGATCAAAGGCTTTATAGGTTTTCGTCCTAAACATCCTATGATTGTTTTATAATATATCTAACTCATGTAATTAGATCCTTGGTGGGTTTGTTTTAAAATGGATTTAAAATAATAATTATTTTTGAAATTGCTATCGTTGTTGTAATAAGTAAAAAGTATCAATTTTAGTTATCAAAACCCATCAATGGTATTAGATTATCTTTTACAAGTTAGAAATATTTATTATAATGTTTGATAACTTCTGGTTTTGGAAACATTCATGGTATTTCTTTTCTATAAGATGTAACATCCCTAAACTTGGAAGGTTTGACTTGTTGGGGTTTCTATGCATCTATACACACGATCAAGGAAGCAGAAACAAAACAAAATACCTAAGTGTACATGCACCCTAAAGTCTAGTTTTTAGTAGGTGTAATAACCTACTTTAGAATAAAACTAAATAAGGACAAAACACTAACGTCTTGTTGTTTTAATTGAGACCTCGTAACTACCAGCTCTTACAATGGATAAAGGACCCAACGGAGAATCCCTTTAATGTAGTCAGATCCAAAACTCCAAAAGCCAAATAAGGAATAACCTTTTTGAGAGGTAATTCAAAAATCATTAACCCTAGGAAGGAGATTGTGATTTTTGACAATAGGAGTGAAAGGAGAGAGGGTGGTCGATTTCAGAGAGGGAATAACACCTATGGTATCCCTAGGAGTCTATTTATTGGGAAAAAATAAATCCTTAAGCAATTCAAATACTTAGGATAACCCTTACCTTATTCAAAACTTGCTTTATCCATATCCATGGATGCCTAAACTGTCCCTAGCCTTCTTCCAGGAGTCTTCTAGAATATTTCAATTAATCTTTAGGAAATAATTAATATTCAAGCCTTTTAATTAATTAAAACTATTTAATTAATTCCAAAATGGTTTCCAATTAATTTACTAATTACTTAATATATTAATAATTTACTTTTCTCCATTTCCTTATTGCTAATTGTTTAATGACGCCAACCTAATAAGACCCCGTTACTATTAGAAATATTACTAAATAGTTAATGACCTTTGATACTATTTCCAACAGTTTCTCACTTAGACCAGTCGTTAACTTTTAAGGTCTAATACTTCCCTAACAATCAACAAAGAGTAGTCATCCAATGTAACTGCCAAATTCTGATATGAATCAAAATTTATTCCTTATATAAATGATTATTTATTCATTTTGTTCTAGATATCTATATAAATACCAGCCATGGCTACGGATCAGTCTCAGTGTTGAAAATTTTGTTTCCTGATAAAGATTTCTGACGATCACATCTAAATTCTTATTCGAACACATCAATTTAGTCAGGGGTTGGCCAATCACTTCAGACGTAAATAAACTTTGACTATATAGCTTTTGTCTACTCATCATATTATGCATGGACATACCATTTATGACTACTAATTATGGATAACATTGGAGCAGACCAATGCACCACAGATGTTGTTAACAAAAACCCCATATGCATCATGGTATGAAGAATAAAAAAATATTATCATCTTAAAATTACTCGTGACTTGATCCATGAAGTAATCTCTAAGCGTAGGTTGGTCCAATACTTAAATCTCCATTTCAAGTACTCATAGTGTGTGTGCAATCTCTATGCAATATCCAATATATATGGCCAATCTACTAATACTCATGACAGTCTTAAATCACTTACTCACTTCCCAAAATGTGATCAACTGTGAAGGTTTAAATATTATTAATTTAATATTATGGAAGTGGGTTCAAAACATGCAAAAGTAAAACATAGTAATAAATGAATAAAAATTGGTAGCACTACAAGTTCTTTATTAATTCACCATGAAATAAACAACAAATTTGTTACAACTAATATTGTTATATGTTTCTAATAAATTAAATTAATAACTAAAAAATTACACCAATCACTATCAAGTCTCATGCCCATGGTCCTAGCATGACCATCATCTTTGTCTCTCGATAATGGCTTCGTGAAAGGATCAACATGATTCTCCTCCGATGATAACCTATTCATGATGATGTCTTCGTCTTCTACTCTATTTCAAATGTAGTGGTATTTTCTAAGTATGTTTCTATAATTTCCATGGTCATTATGTTCTTTAGTCAATGCGACTGCACCCTATTCACTAATGAAGTTCTTTAACCATGCAACCTCCTTTGTTGCTTCTATAGTTGCAATGTACTATGACTCACACGTCGACTATGCCACTGTCTTCTGTTTGGAAAATTTTCAAGTCACAGCTCCTCCATTCAGCAAGAATACCTAGCCTGATTGTGAAATGAATTATCTCTAAGTGACAACCCGAAAATTTTTGCCTTGTAAAGCTCAGCCAGTCAACTCAACTGAGTGTCAGACTCGTTTTTGCTATCTTCTAGCATTATTTAGAGTCAAATTGAGTGTTCTAAGCCTTGTTTCTTCACAGTTAGGGATTAGAAATGAGTAGCACAAGTTCACCACTCCTCAAAATGGCCAAACACTCCAACATGATGAGTGTACGGCCGCACACCCCCTCCTGGCAGCACACTCTCGTATATATAGGTGGGACTTAGCCTTCATTTATCTCTTTTCACACTCCTAAGCCAAGAACTCATTCTCTCTCAACTATCATCCGATTTTCATCCTAGATCTTCAAGATTGTAAGTGTTCTTCCCTTGATTTGTTTTTAATCCTATTAACCTAGTAACACCTTTGATTTCATCCATTGGAAATCATCTTTTGGTTAGATCTTCAAATCTTCATCCATTTCACCAAGAACAACAAGAACACACACTTGTTCTTGGTGATTTTGAACCTTCTTGAGCCTCCAGAACGTAAGTACTCCTTCCCTTTGCTTAGAACTTGATAAGAACACAAGTTTAACACCTTAAAAGTGCCCAGAACTCAAGAACACAAGGAGTGTGAGGCCGTACACCCAGGTGTGGCCGTACACCCCTCAAAACACCCCTAAAGGGCCTTCAAAGTGCATTTCTAGCTTCAACACTTGATGAGGAATAGTCCCACAAGCTTCGCTATCATTACAAGAGACTTTTGTGCACTTATTACCATGAGTGTGCAGCCGCACACTCCCTGTCCGTACACCCATGGCCACACACTCCTCAAAGTAGCCGTACACCCCCTTAGATGAATCACATGTGATTCTAACACTTGGTCAAAGTGTTTCCTAGTCCCTAAAGGTGTTTCCTTGCATTTGGTTGCTTCTAAACACTATATTTATGCCAATATATGCCATTATATGTCATTTAGGACTCGTTAAGTCTCGGGACTTCATTCGTGGAACTTCTTATCCTTACGCTCATATTCGTTTGAATCACCCACATAAGGTGAGTTCATACCCCTGTAATCAATCTTTTAAACTGTTTTAAATGCTTTTATAGGGCGGAATACAAGTTGAACACAATGATAATTGTGTAATTGTTTGTTATAAACATCTTTAAAAAGATTGCTTATGTCATTTATAAGTGGTAAAAACATTTCAAAAACTCTTTTAAAGTATGTTACTTTATATTTTAACAAAACTCCGTTTTTAAAGTACATGCATAACTTAGTAGAAAAATGAGTCTTTTCAATAACAGTTCAAGTAAAATACTAGTAAACTATAAGGGGTATAGTTTAGGGGTTCAGTTCATACTAGATACTAGAGCATACTATAAAGAGAACATACTAAGATACTATAACAAGAGGATACTAAGATACTATAACAAGAGGATACTAAGATACTATAACAGAAAGAACTTACTAAGATACTATAACAATAATGTGAGATACTACTTCATGGCTCGGCATACACTGCTGTGTCATGTTTTGTACCAGAGTCTCCTGGAGGGAGAGCATGAATTTATGTATAGATCTATACAGGATTGACCATCTCACACCTTGCTGCTAGCTACAGTGGGACCTACAGGTCTACGGTTGACGAAAGTCATATCTTTTCGATGTCTCGAACGTCGTGTTATACTAGTCAAATCAAGTATGGTAACAATCATATCACATTTTACCTTAATTAAACTAATAAGTTAAAGGTAATCAGTACTGCAGGATCTCAGTTCAAAAGACAACTGAGTATTGATATTTTCCTATTACTTTCATTTTGTGACAGTTCCACTTGAAAGTTAATGCGAACTATTTTCGAGACCAAGATAGTTATAAACTTGGGAAAACTTACATTTTACAATCGACACACAAAACAGTCGAGTCTAGTACATTCAGTAGAAAGGGGGCCTATAATGCTAACTTTATGATTCCTTAGTGTATGCATTCAGGGATATATATTAATCCGATCTGACAGGTAGTAGGAGGTGTGCTTTCCGCTTCATTTCCTGTTCCTTGTTTGGTTGTGGGCTTAGAGCAGATTCACCCAGCCTACTATCTATCCGATCTTAGATATATATATGTTTCCGTATACAACAAGTAATCATAAGGGGTACCAGGTATGGGCCAGGTCATACGACACTAATTCAATGCACCGTTTTCTAGTACAAATCATACGTTTCAAGTAAAGAACTTTTGGTATACAAAACTAGAAACTTACTAGTAAAGGGTTTAATCCATTTTATTAACCCCGTATAACTTAAAGGACCTTACGTGGTTAATTCTATAATACCTTAGTTTATACATCAGGGTTATATATAATTAATATATGATAGGTAGTTTGATGTGTGCTTTCCGCCTCATTCCTTGTTCCTTGTTTGGTTGTGGGCTTAGGGCAGATTCACACAATTAACTATATATTCGATATTAGATCATATATAACTAGTATAAAGTAAGTGATTATAGATGGAACTACTGTGGTTACCATTTTTACTAAAAGAAATAAGGGTTTTCTTACGGAATCTTTTCATCAAATATAAAGGAACTATTACAGTTAACTCCGTGAGTACCAAGTGAATACCCCAGGGTTATATACAACAATGATCTAACAAACAATGGGATGCGTGCCTTCCGCCTCATTTCCTGTTTCTTGTTTGGTTGTGGGCTTATGGCAGATACACACAACCGATTGTTTGTTTACTCTGAGTTTTATATAACTTGTATCCATTTAGTACTCATAGAAAGGATTGTAGAGTCATTTTTACTTATCTTTCATCAAAGCAGGAAATATAGGATTTTCTGGAGGAACAGGCAAACTTTTCTAAACAGAACTTACTACAACTTACTATAACTTTCTACAACTTTCTTACTACTCACTTACATCACTAAAATCTTATGAACTCACGAGCTTAAATGCTGATCTACGCTTTCAAAATAACTTGTATTCCCAGGAGACCAGTAGACAAGTACGCGCACTGGGATTCAGAAGATGGAGCAGTATAGCTTTATGTCTTTTGTTATTTGCTATGTATTCTATATTATGTGAACCAGATACTTTGTAAACACTTTCTTTCAAATGAAATGGTTGTTTATCACTTTGCTTACTTTGATGCATGTCTTTTGATACTAAACATGACGTCCTCCACCCTAGAACGTTTCTGGCGTTCCGGTTTTGGGGTGTGACACTCTATCAGTCTGGAAGGTTACATTTGTGTAACCTATAACTCGCAACTCTTCTCTACCGTTATAGACTAATAGAATGCTCTTAAATCTTTTTAGATAATTTTAGGTTATTCTTTATTGATATCCAATAATTTTCACTAGGGTTCCCTTGATATCGAGTCACCATGATCAAGGCATATGAGACATCAGTCTAGTACACATCATGACATACATGATCGATCCTGTAGCTGTTGGATATAGTGTCTAAGTCCATAACTTTATTTGATATGTACTTGACCCGACCCGGCATGGTCCATTTGGGTTGCATGGCATTGCAATACTTGGGGAGACTAGATGAGAGAATAAGGCACTTATGATTATTAATATATTATAAGTTCTAATATATTAATAATAGTATTATTTAATTAGTATTGATCAAGTATTAATCTAGTATTAATTTGGTGATCAAAGTGAGACTAATTAAATATATAGGGTTGATTATAACAATCATCAATTCTTTTATGGTGGATTAATGATCCATGGTTTATGGGTTTGGTTATAACCATATGGAGCTCCATTGATAGTCCATGGGAGTTACAAACCCATGGGTCATGAGAAATCAAGAGTCATGACAATTAAGGGCATTCATGTGTAAACCCTAATTGTGACAACACTATAAAAGGAACCCTATGGCTAGCAAAATCGTGACCTAGTGTTTCTAGTGAGGGCATAACCGATTTTCAAGTGTAAGAAGTATTCTCTCAAGTTATTCCAAGTCTTGTGGTGTTGTGTGAAGCATTTGAGGCACAACATTTGGGGTGCTAGGCTCACAAAGTCTTGAAGGAATCCAAGCAACAACAAGGTATGTATTTCTACTAGTTTTATGTTCTATGTAATCCCCATGCCATGCTAGTTAGGAAATAACCTTGAAAAGAAATTTGCATGTATATAGAGAAAACATAGATTCAAGGTTATTAGGGTTGCATGTACACTTAGGAAGTGTTAGAATGCTCAAAACCCATCAGTGGTATCAGAGCCTAGGATTGTTTTCTGTATACTTGATGCAAAACTGCTTAAAAATCGAAAATTCTGCACTCTGACGACTGGACTCGCCGAGTCCATGGGGAGGACTCGCCGAGTCCATGAACAAATTCATCCTACTCGCCGAGTAGAATAATGCACTCGACGAGTAGGAGCGTGCTGGGCAGTTTTTTTCGAGTTTTGTTGCTGGAAATGGATTAAGATCATTATCCCAATCTGTTTTGGACTTGTAAAATCTGTTTTTCAAAATGATAATGATTATGTTAACCCATTTTACATGACTTTTATCAATTTTCAAGTATTGTATATGTTTATATGATTTTCTTGAAATTGCTTGACATGAATTTGTGTTCATATGAGTTTTAGAAGATCATAGGAATTATGTGTAACCTCCATGTGTGTTTAATTCATGATCTTAATGGCTATGATGGTGTCCATAACTTGTCCTCAAGTTATGGATAACCAAAAGTCACTTCTTTTAATTATGATTAAAGAACTAAAGAGGTTTCATAAAATGAAGAGTCTTCATTTTTATGAACCATTAAAACTCATAAGTTACAAATTGAAGAGACTTGGAATAGTTTCAAATCTTGCCCTCAAGTTTTGGAATTTGAAAAGTCTTACACTTTAATACTTTAATTCCAAATTAAACCTTAGATTTTTAAAAAGTTTAAAAATCAACACTTATACTATTATTATAATTTTATTATATAGATATGTATAAGAATATGTCATTCTTACCGTTAGTAGGCCTCATTCTCGAAGCCGGTCTATAAGGGGGGTATAAGGTTGTTGCCTATAAAATGGTGACTTAATGGGTGTCCACTCTCACCCACCGCTTCCTTGATCGGTGGAGGGTCGTTAGCCGAACGGGTAGGATACGACTTTAAATACTCGTTAAAAGTATAATGAATTATAAAGTAACTATACATTATAAATTCCCAATCTTAGTTACTTTAGGAAAATGTAAAATTGGTGCTAGCCCATAAAATTACACTTTGTACCTTACCAAGTCGTTAGTGGAGCGTGTATGGTTAACCGGCACACTAACATGGACTAGTAAGAGTGGCAAAGGGTAACTTAAGTTTATTATAGATCGGTGGAGCGTGTGTGGTTAACCGACACATCGATTAGGTAATATTGTTGAGGGTACCAAGTCAATTTGTATGGTTATTCACACCTTGTTTGTGATCCTCGGCATCCCAGTCACAAACTTGAGAGGGCACAATCGAGATTCAAACATGCCATTGAAAAGTTCAATGTATCTCAAAAGATCTAGGAGTTTCAAAACCAATAAAACCTAATAATAAAATATTTCGTTCTTATGGTGGAAATTGGTAAATCATCATTTACCTACCTTCAAATATTTTATAGTATGGATTACAGCATCCCTCTTCCAACTATAAATAGTTTGTTGGATCCTAGCCTTAATATTTCATTTGGGTGAATTAATAAGGATTCCTAATCTAATGAAACTTGTCTTTCTTTCCTTTCAGATGTCTTCCAACAATGCTTCTGGTTCAAACCCAACAGGCTCCTTTTCCCTTATGAACTTGTGTGGTAAGGTCATCTTTGATGGATCCAATTTCAATGAGTGGATCAGAAACATCAGAATGATTACCCGCTATGAGGACAAAGAATATGTCCTCGATAGGGAGCTTAAGGTTGTGAATGAAGCCACTGCTACTCCTGAAGAGTTTGCGGAGTTTGTTGCACATGAAAAGGATGCTACTAAAGTAGCATGCATCATGATGGCCACCATGACTCCTGAACTTCAAAAATCCTATGAAGATTTCTACCCCTATGAGATGCACCTGGATCTGATGAAAAGCTACCATCAGAGCGCGCGTCAGGAGAGGTATGAAATCATCTCCTCCATGATAACCGCAAGGATGAAGGATGGTGAACCCATCACCGGTCACTTGCAGAAGATGCAAAGGTTCGTTGACCGGTTGCTGAAGCTAAATGTTGACTTTCCTGAGGAAATGGCGATTGACATCATTCTCCATTCCTTACCTCCAAGTTATGATCAGTTTCGTATGACTTATCATATGAAGAAGGAGGAAGTCACACTTAGCAAACTTCAAGGACTCTTAAGGACAGCTGAAAATGGCCTTAAGGGTAAAGCGGTTGCTACTTCTACTCCGTCAACAACCCCTGTTCTGGCTATTGGGCAGGGAAAGGGTAAGAAGAGGAAAAGCCCTTCGAAGGGTACCAAGGGTAAGACTCTTGATGGTTCCTCTTCAAGTGGGACAAAGAAAGGTCCCATTACTCCTTCTTCAAACCCAAAGGAAGCACAGTGCTTCTATTGCCAGGATAAGGGACACTTCAAGCGAAGCTGCCCTAAATATCTGCAAGATGTAAAGGATGGGAAGGTTAAACCCACCCATGCAGGTATTTACACAATATTGTCTAATAACTCATCTAATGCTAATTCTTGGGTGCTTGATACAGGTTGTGGTATTCACATTTGTACTGATTTGCAGGCACTAAGAAGAAGTGAGCAAGTGGAGCACGGGAAGATAAACTTAGTCATGGGCAACAGGAAAGCATCACCTGTTACCAAGATAGAAGTTTATTCTTTATTGCTTAATAATGGGTTAATGTTAGATTTGAATAAGTGTTGTTACTCGCCCGAAATGGCGAGAAATATTATTTCTTTTCATGGCTTGTACAAACAAGGTTTTTCATTTTCATTTGATAATAAAAATGGTGCTATTAATGTTTATTAGAATGATGTATTTTACTTTAAAACATTACCTTGTGATGGTGTATATGAAGCCGTGAATGTTGTAGACAATCTAGGAAATAATGTGTTGTATATTGATTCTTCAGATAGCTTGGATAAAGCATCCTTGTGGCATTGTCGTCTTGGACATGTTAACAAGAAGCGCATAGGCCAACTCCAAAAGGCTGGAGTCTTGGAATCATTTGACCTCAAGTCAGATGATAGTTGCGAGTCTTGTTTACTTGGAAAAATGACAAAGTCACCCTTCACAGGTACTTGTGATAGGGGTGAAGGTTTGTTGGACCTTGTACACACGGATGTGTGTGGGCCCTTCAGAGTTGCTACAAGGGATGCTAATCGCTATTATGTGACTTTTACTGATGATTACAGTAGATATGGATGTATTTACTTAATCAAGCATAAGTCAGAAACATTTGAAAAGTTCAAAGAGTTTAAGCAGGAAGTGGAGAATCAATTGGGCAGGAACATCAAGATGCTCCGATCCGATCGGGGAGGAGAGTATCTTAGCATTGAGTTCCTTGACTATCTTAAGGAATGTGGGATTGTCTCATAATTGACACCTCCCAGAACACCACAGTTGAATGGTGTAGCTGAGAGGCGCAATCGAACCTTGCTGGATATGGTTCGTTCCATGATGAGTCGAGCTTCGTTACCAATCTCTTTCTGGGGGTATGCCTTAGAGACTGCCGCCCATATCCTTAATCTAGTCCCTACTAAAAAGGTTGCCAAAACACCTCACGAGATGTGGAATGGAAAAGTTCCCAATTTGGACCACATCAAGATTTGGGGTTATGAAGCTTTCGTGAGGCGTGAGACTCATGATAAGCTTGAACCTCGAAGTGAGAGGTGTATTTTCATCGGCTACCCACAGAGATCCTTTGGTTACCTCTTCTACAGACCCAGTGATAATGTGGTCTTTGTAGCAAGAAGAGGAGTCTTTCGTGAGAGAGAATTCATAAGCCAAGGGGACAGTGGGAGGCAAATTGACCTTGAAGAGCTTCAAGAGTCAAGTGGTGAAGGAACCTCAAATGCTATCTACCAACCTGAGGAGGAAACTCCTGTTGATCCGATAGATGAGTCTGTACCTCCAAGACGTTCCACTAGGATGAGGAACACACCTGATTTTTATTATGGTTATCACATCACCACTGAAGGTGATACATTTATTAGTGATAGTACACTAATAGATTTGGATGAACCTAATAATTACAGGGAAGCCATGGCAGGCCTTGAGTCTGCTAAATGGAAGGAGGCTATGGACAGCGAGATTCAGTCCATGTATGACAATCAAGTTTGGAACTTGGTTGACAATGTACCAGGTCGTAAGACAGTTGGGTGCAAATGGATCTTCAAGAAGAAGACCGACATGGATGGGAAGGTACATACTTACAAAGCGCGACTGGTTGCGAAGGGCTTTACTCAAACTCCGGGAGTTGACTATGATGAGACCTTCTCACCAGTAGCTAAGATTAAGTCTATTAGAGTATTGTTAGCCATAGCTGCATTTCATGATTATGAAATATGGCAAATGGATGTCAAAACCGCTTTCCTTAATGGAAAGTTGGCTGAGGATGTTTACATGGCTCAACCAGAGGGTTTTGTCGTTACAAGATACCCTAATAGAGTGTGTAAGCTTGATAAATCCATTTATGGATTGAAACAAGCATCTCGCAGATGGAATCTTTGCTTTGATGAGAAAGTCAAAGAGTTTGGCTTTTCTAGGAGTGAGGATGAGTCTTGTGTGTATGTCAGGGCTAGTGGGAGCATAGTTAGCTTCTTGGTGTTGTATGTGGATGACATACTTCTCATTGGAAACGACGTCCCAACCTTGCAGGAGGTTAAGTCCTGGCTTGGGAAGTGTTTCGCTATGAAGGACCTTGGGGAAGCTGCCTATATCCTAGGGATAAGGATATTGAGAGATAGGAGTAAGAGACTAAGTGGACTTAGTCAAAGTACTTACTTGGAAAAGGTGCTGAAGAGGTTCAGCATGCAAGAATCCAAGAAAGGGGAATTACCCGTCCAGAGTAATGCCAAGCTGAGTAAGACTCAGAGTCCAAGTACAGAGGCTGAGATAGCTGAGATGAGTCATATACCATATGCTTCCGCTGTGGGCTCGATCATGTATGCTATGACTTGTACTCGCCCTGATGTGGCCTTTGCTTTGAGCATGGTCAGGAGATATCAAGGGAACCCTGGCAAGGCACACTGGACAGCGGTAAAGAACATTCTCAAGTATCTGCGGAGGACTAAGGATTGGGTCCTTACCCTCGGAGGCAGTGATGACTTGAGAGTGGAAGGATATAGCGATGCTAGCTTCCAGACTGATAGGGATAATTTCCGCTCTCAGTCAGGCTGGGTCTTTATCCTAAATGGAGGGGCAATTACTTGGAAAAGTTCCAAGCAGGAGACAGTAGCTGATTCTACTTGTGAATCAGAGTACATAGCAGCAAGTGAAGCAGCTAAGGAGGCGATATGGCTAAAGAACTTCCTCGAAGACCTTGGAGTTGTACCAGCTATAAAGGAGCCAATGGAAATTTTCTGTGACAGTGAAAGTACGGTTGCTTTGGCAAAAGAACCAAGAGATCACGGGAGATCTAGGCACATTGACAGAAAATACCATTTCATAAGACATAGAATAGAAGAAGGACTCCTCGTGGCATAGAGGGTATCATCAGATGAGAACCCGGCAGATCCCCTCACGAAGGGACTGAGCAGGGTTAAGCATTTACAGCATGCGAGGCGCATTAGGCTGAAGGATGATATTAGTTTCAATAATTAGATTCCTGAAACTTGTAAAATGTAATTGACATTTGATGATAAATAAAAGTTGTTATTTATTTATGAGTAAGGTGTTACTATCTTGTGTTGATTGTTTACTATGTTTCAATTTTGCATGTTTTTACTTCCAAAATAATTATGTTATTATTCAAACCATCCACAGTCAGTCAAACTTTGGAAGTAAGTATTGATTTAAGACTGTCATGAATTTGGCTTGTATGATTTGTCTAAAAGTGCTTTGGACAATGCAATGGTTGCTACAACATTCATGAGTACTCATAAGGGCTGAGTATTGGATCCAACCCACGCTCACTTGCATCACTTCATGGAATTTATCTCGAGTGATCGTGAGACGGTAATATCATATAAATCTTCAAACCTAGAGATATGAGTTGTTGACTATGAGTTGGTTATTCATTGATTGCACGAAAACGCATTGGTAACTCGATGTCATAAAACGTGCCTTTGTGAATACTTCAACAAGTAGTTAGTACAAGCATATCAGTCGAAGTTTATCTGTTCCTTCTAGAAATAGAAGCGATATTTGGGCCCCTCGATGATTTGGTTTTGACCTATGTACCGGGCCCGGTCAGAACCTAATTGATGTGTTCAATTTAGTTCTATGTCGAAACAAATCAGAGATCGAGAAACAAATGTTGGACAATAAGTAAGACCATGTTCCATGTGTTTGTCCGGCTGATATCATGAGAACAGAGGATTATATGATCACTTATCTTAAATGGCGTATCATTATCATCTCAGTTCCGAGAGACTTTGAAAGAGCTACGATTGCTAGTCGGATTTTGAAGTCATATTTGCAAATATAGATATTAGACTTATCCAAGTGGGAGACTGTTGGATATAGTGTCTAAGTCCATAACTTTATTTGGTATGTACTTGACCCGACCCGGCATGGTCCATTTGGGTTGCATGGCATTGCAATACTTGGATAGACTAGATGAGAGAATAAGGCACTTATGATTATTAATATATTATAAGTTCTAATATATTAATAATAGTGTTATTTAATTAGTATTGATCAAGTATTAATCTAGTATTAATTTGGTGATCAAAGTGAGAGTAATTAAATATATAGGGTTGATTATAACAATCATCAATTCTTTTATGGTGGATTAATGATCCATGGTTTATGGTTTTGGTTATAACCATATGGAGCTCCATGGATAGTCCATGGGAGTTACAAACCCATGGGTCATGAGAAATCAAGAGTCATGACAATTAAGGGCATTCATGTGTAAACCCTAATTGTGACAACACTATAAAAGGAACCCTATGGCTAGCAAAATCGTGACCTAGTGTTTCTAGTGAGGGCATAACCGATTTTCAAGTGTAAGAAGTATTCTCTCAAGTTATTCCAAGTCTTGTGGTGTTGTGTGAAGCATTTGAGGCACAACATTTGGGGTGCTAGGCTCACAAAGTCTTGAAGGAATCCAAGCAACAACAAGGTATGTATTTCTACTAGTTTTATGTTCTATGTAATCCCCATGCCATGCTAGTTAGGAAATAACCTTGAAAAGAAATTTGCATGTATATAGAGAAAACATAGATTCAAGGTTATTAGGGTTGCATGTACACTTAGGAAGTGTTAGAATGCTTAAAACCCATCAGTAGCAGGAACATATGAGATTCGACAAATTCTTTCTAGTTCATCATTAGTACTGGGTGATTAATCTTTACTCAATCTTATGCCATGTTGCATAGGTAGAAACCTTATAAACTTTGTCTTTAGCAAAAACACAAAAGAATCCAATTAGTCCAAAAATAGTCATATTAATAATAAATATACAAAATGTGCCAAGTTGATAAAGGTGTGACCCTATAGGATCATATATTATTAGCAATGTCACGCAATAATGATTCTTGGGCATACAAATTCAACAATCATCCACTTGCACAAGATTCATTACAGACTGGCATAGATAGTAGTTGGTGTCTAGAAACGGGCTACTTCCCCTAACAACATATGTAGGGTTCCATCTCATCAACAACCAATTCCATGAGCTCTAAGCTACAATTGTTAATTAAAGGTGTGGTATCAGTTATTCTGTTGTCTCAGACATCATGTTGAACATCAGATATGGATCGTGATCAATCACATTTAGTGTTCAACTTTGAGTAAGGCCTTAGATGTCTAACTCTCAATGAATAAGAGGGCTAAATCCCATCTTGACTACATATTCCTATCAATTTAGTTCATGTCTTACCCAATGATGGCCCTTATGACTGCCTTTATAGAACAACGTTAAACCATGTCAAAGCACAACAATCCCTACGCTTCAAGTCCAAAATATGTATCTCAAGTCTAAGAATACAAAGATACAACCTTCATCAAAACACCACTCATGACTATGATCCATAAAATGATTTTGATGTGGATCAGGTCCAATTCTTATTATCTTAATCATGTGCCTATGAAGTTGGTAACAGCTATTGCTATTTTCATCTCCATGAAAATCAACCAATCCAATCATATTAGTTTTACCTCATAGATGCTCCCACAATTATGAACGACTACAGACATTTAGAATAACCTAGTTATTCAAGGATTAAACATGCTAATATAGAACACAACAACTATTTAATGAAAGACTCATATCTAATATCTCAACTCATTACAATATATGTTTCTTTTATTGTTCTAATATCCAAATACTAACTTTCAACAACATCTACGTATATTAACAAGTCCCTATAGCACCAGCTTGACTTTCATGCTTTAGCTAATGAAGGAGCTTTGTTAAGTAGATTTGACAAACTTGATTTGTACAAACTTTGTGAATACAAACATTTTCATTTTTATGTATATAACTCATATATATATATATATATATATATATATATATATATATATATATATATATATATATATATATATATATATATATATATATATAGAAAACTATTGAGAATGTATTAGATGTTTAAATACAACTTAGATACCAATACTTGCCTAATGGGATTATTCATAGTCATAATGAACTATACATTAACCATATTTGTATGTGATTCTCCAAAACACAATGCACTCTAACTCTAATGTGTAACTATATTTAAAATCTACATGGAACTACTATCCATGTAATTTCTCTTCATTCATATTAAGAAGACGCACGATTGAGAAACATCTTAATTTATTTTCAAGTTTAGCATATGTGAAACAACTTAAACATAGCTTCCTTTCAAAAACTTTGTGGATTAGGAATATGCCTTTAGTTCTTGCAAGCACTTTAGAATGTTCCTTTAAGTCACACCATGACTTGTTCTCGAATTATATTGGTATCAATTGACATGCTCTAAGCATAAAATGTATTTGGCCTTCATGCATAACCATGACATATATGATCAATCCAATTGCAACATCATACATAATACAATCATATAATCTAGTTCAAAACTTTGTATTAGAATTTTGAGGAGTTCTCCAAATCATGTCATCTGGTATTTGACAAGATAACTCTCAGAGTCTTTTATCTAAAGCTCCATAAGACCCTTAACAATTAATGCAATTTTACTTAATCTTTTATGTTTCCATGATCTATCTATATAGATCTTTATTCCAAGAATTAGTATATCGACTACATATAAGACTAGGAATGTTACTGCGCTCCCACTAGCTTTGTAGAAATCACAAGAGTCTTCTTGATTTATATTAAATTACATTATCTAATTATCTTATAAGAAATAAGATTCCTAGTTTGAGATGTTATCTTAAATCTGAAAAGTTTTTCATTCATATATGTTTTCTTCTTTGAAAACTCACTTACTCTTTAAATTCATAATATATCGAGGAATATTAATCAAGCCCATACTTGATAATCATACGTGAATTCATCTCTATGTGTTTCATTGATTTTTGATAAACTGTTGAGCAGATTCAACAACAGTTCAAAACTTGCTAGTTCCAAATTATGATGCATTTAGCTTATGGTTGTTTAGCTCTAAAAGTTCAATATTTCTCCTACTTCAAAAAAGAACTTTCTAAGCACTTTTCTTATGGAATGAAAATTAGTGGGATTAGTAAAAACGTCATCCTAAACAATCATTTAGGATAATATACATAAATGCAGTTAGTAGATGCTAGAGTGGTTAAGCTTATTGTCATACATAAGCTCTATAACTACATACCCTTTAGATAAGGATAAACCATATCATCATTATTCTAATGAAAGTATTTAATATACTTATTTGGCTGGAAATATATATTCAATATATATTTTTTGCAGTGAGCATAATTCTAAAAATTTATAAAGTAAATAGTTCTTTTAAAAACATCATATAATAGAATACAAGGTATGTTTTATCCTATTCAAAGACATGTACTATCGACATTTATCCAATAGTAAGGTGACCCTATCCCACTAGAGAATACGAAGGCTACCTCGAACATCAAAAGGCAGATCCAAGTACCCATGTGATCATGTGCCACAAGAACCATTTTCAAGTACTCATCAATATTGGTTGCATGTTATGCTATGTTCACTCTTATGAATAATATACTAATGCTCCATGACAATCAAAAATCACTACTTACTCTAAGAGTAGGACCAATTATGGATGACTGAATAAATTAATATTCTGTAAGTGTTTCTAAAAATGAAAAAGGAACACATGATATATTAATGCAAATGACAGCAAAATCTTATTATGAAGTCTCCACAAAACAATCAGCAAACTAGATAAAAAACAACTTGTTATCAGTTCAAAAATATCAAACTACTAACTAAGTAATCAAACCAATTTACTAGCAAATCTAATTCATATCAATCTAGTACGAGCGTCATGCTTGATCTGTGAGAATGGTTTGGTGAACAATTCTGTTGGATTATTCTCAGGTGCTACCCGACTCACTATGATGTCTCCATCTTCCACATGCTTTCTAATGTAGTGGAAATTTATAAGTATATGTCTTGAGTGCTTGTTTTCACAAGGTTCTTTAGACAGAGCGACTACACCCTATTTGTCACATAAGATCTGAATTAGGTCATATATGCTAGGAACACCAGCCAAATCATTGATGAACCTCAACCATATTGCCATTTTTGCAGCTTCACTAGCTATTATAAACTCTGACTCTGTCGTCAAATCCGCCATGGTAACCTATTTGGAACTTCTCCAATTCACTTATCCTCCATTGATTAAGAATACAAAATCTAAATGAGACAATTAATCATTTCTATCATTTTGGAAACATGCATCCACATAACCCTTCACATCCAAATCTTATTACCACCAAAGACCAATAATATATCCTTAGTCCTCCTAAGATACTTACAAATGTTCTTAACCGTGATCCAATGACTTTCACCAAGATTGTCCTGAAACCTACTCGTCAGGATCAAGGTGCATGAAATATTTGGCCTATTAGATATAATGGAATACATTATCGATCCTATAGCAAAAGCATATGAGACTCGACCCATTCTATCTAGATTTTCACTAGTATTGGG
Source organism: Lactuca virosa (assembly GCF_052849685.1). Classification (NCBI taxonomy): domain Eukaryota; kingdom Viridiplantae; phylum Streptophyta; class Magnoliopsida; order Asterales; family Asteraceae; genus Lactuca; species Lactuca virosa. Next base: position 282,048,198 of record NC_136428.1, on the reverse strand, counting down.
ACATTGAGTCTTACTCAATATCGTGCCATGTTGCATAGGTACAAATCCTATCTAAGATTCTACCATCTTGAATTTCTTCAATATCTTGTCTAAGTAAGTACTTTGGTAAGTCCAATTAAAGGCCTAGATCTATCTTTATATATCTTGATAACAAGTGTGTACGCGACATCTCCCATTTCCTTTATAACGAAACATTTCCTAAGCCAAACATTTACAATTTTCACCGTTGGGATGTCGTTTCGTATGAGTAGAATGTCATCGACATATAGAATAAGGAAAACTACTACCCTCCCACTAGTTCTAACATAGACACATCACTCATCGTCATTTCTTATGAAACCAAGCTCATTAATATTCTCATCAAAACATATTTTCCATCTAGTAGATGCTTGTTTGCCATCAATGGACATCTCAAGCTTGCACACTCTATTCAGATGCTTGGACTGTACAAAACCATTTATTTGAGTCATGTAAACATCCTCAGTCAGTTTTCCATTAAGTAATTCGGTCTTTACATACATTTTCCATATTTCATAGTCATGGTAAGCGGTAATGGAAAGTAGTATCGTAATAGATTTGATCACTGCCACCGGCGAGAAAGTTTCCTCATAGTCAATTCCTTGAGTCTGAATATAACCTTTTCGCAACCACTCGATCTTTAAACATGTGTACTTCCCATCCATGTCACTCTTCTTCTTGAAGACCAATTTACACCCAACGATTCTATGTCCAGACATAAGATCAACCAAATTTTAAACTTGGTTATCATACATGGATTGAATCTCGCTCTCCACCTCTTTTCACTTTGTAGCCAATGGGATCTTCATGGCATCATGATAGTTGTGTGGCTCATTATCATCAAATAGGTTTTCATACTCAGTAATATGAAAACCATAAAACTAAGGTGGATGATGCTCTTTATCAGATCTACGAGCTGGAGGTGGAAGGATGTTATATTTCTCAAAAATTTCTTTGACCTCTTGTTGAGGAGTAACACCAACTTCAGTTTCTTCATTGGACGACTCTTGAATCTCATCAAGACCAATATAGATCCCACTAGCTCCTTGTGATATTGGCTCCCTCTCGTATAATACTGCCCTTCGAGCCACAAATACTTTGTTATCATTAGGCTTGTAAAACAAGTATCCACATGAATATTTGGGATAACCAAGAAGTAACACCTTTCAGATATGGGTTCAAGTTTGTGGAACACTTCACGATAAACAAAAGCCTCACAACCCTAGACCTTGATTCATGAAAGAGAGGGGCGAGTCCTTTTCCATATCTCGAATGTTGTTTTAGATACCTTCTTAGTTGGTACAAGGTTTAGAATGTATGCGGTTGTTTCTAGGGCATAACCCCAGAAGATTATTAGAAATGTAGCACAAGTCATCATTGATCAAACCATGTATAAAAAAGTTCTATTTCTCCTTTCAGACACACCATTATGTTGTGGTGTTCTTCATGGAGAAAGTTGTGAAACTCTTCTGTAGCTTCTATGTAACATCCAATTATCATGTATAATCATTTTGGCCCTTAACTTTATTAAAGTTGCATAATTGGTTCCTTGTGGTAAAAGTTTCGCGTTTTAGCCTATACATTGGGCGTATATGAGGGTACGTGCAACGTAATCGTGAGATTCAGGATCGCGGAAGCCTTGCTAGTACGTTGGGCATACGTGTGGTACACCGGTGTACTAGCCCAGTCTCTAAACCCTAATATTAAGGGTTGCTCCTTATTTAAACCACCTTATGCCTCCCTTGGACATTCCTTATCAGCCACCATTCCCTCAAAAACCCTAATCTCGAGTCTAATCTTGTTTGAAAGAGTTTGGGAGGTTATTAAGTGGTCTTGGTGCATATTTGTTGAATAAGGAGGCTAGAGAAGAAGGAGGTGTTGCTTGCAAGCTTATAGATCCAGAAACTACTCCTCATTGTGCATCTTTTTCAGGTACCTTGATGAGTTTCCTTTTTGATATCCATGGATGAGTTTTATGAGCTTTTTGTCCCAAAGTTTGTACCTTTATGAGTTTGAGGTACTCCAGAGAATATTAGTTGTCCTTTCATGCATTTTAGGTCTTGTAGATTCAGAAAAATGTTGCTTGATCATTTCCTTTGGCCCATGTGTGAGTAAAGTTACTTAGAGTGTGATTAAAGTTAAAGCTTGTTGCATTGGGTCCTTTCTAGCCAGGAAAAGTCATAACTTTGATGATCTTATGGTTTAAGACATCATAGGATGGCCAGATCTAAAATTGGAATAGGTGTCTTAACGGATTAAGACATAAAAGTTGATGATGTTGGATCAGGCAGAGTACATCGGGCGTACTCCTGGCTATGCTCCTTGTAGCCAGTCCCATCCCCGTTGGGTCATTAATCGAGTTGTATGCCCCATGTAAGAGAGAGTACACCCAGCGTGCGTGATGGGCAATTGACTTTCGTTAACTTTTGACCTTTGGTCAAGATTTAGGGTTTTGGACCATGGGAAGGGAAAAATGGTCTTTTTCCCTTAAGCGACTTAGTTGTGGGATTTGGAATTGCGAGTTAAGTTACAGAACTTAATTATTAATTAGGGTTAATTATTTTGTTGATTAGGCGGAGTCTAGTTTTGGCAGTTCCGGTGAGAGATTTATCTGTCATCAGTATCATGTAAGTTTCCTCACTTATTATTACATGTGTGGTAGAATAGTTGTATTTGTGGTGACCAGTTGGGTCTAACTGATATCTTACATTATTACGTGTATGTGTGACTGAGAATGTGGATAGTCTCCAGGGTTGCTGATAACCCATTTGGCGTGTTGTTGCTCACTGGGACTGCTGATAGTCCCCAGGGTTACTGATAACCCATAGTTGTTGATTTTATGTTGCAGGTGGTATTTTGAGGAACTCACTAAGCTTCGTGCTTACAGTTGTTGATTTATATGTTTCAGGTACTTCTGAGGACCGCATGAAGGCGAAGGTCTGACTGTACACACTCGTTGGGAGATTTGTTACTGGGATAGTTTGAGATACTCTGATATTTTGCAATGATGTTTGTTTTAGACACTTATGTTTTTAATGACTTGGTTTGTGAAACTTTATTTTGATAAATTAAAAATGAAAAAATTGGTTTTAAATTTGAGGTGTTACAATTTGGTATCAGAGCCATGGTTTGAGGGATTCGGATGAACCTCAGGGTATTTCCAAACTCAAACTAAGGATCTAAAGATTTTTATAAAAACTTATCAAAGAAATGAAGATTTTTATAGGAGGAAAACTAGTGTAGCAGTGTGTACAATCAACCAGAGCTCGAGTGGTAGTTTCCTAAAATACCTCAATTTATAATATGAGTAGTGTAGAGTTGATATTTATGAGCCGATAGATATGCATGCTAGCTAGTGGTAGGCTAAGGATCCTGCAGGCGGAGCAGTGCTGGGGAGAAGTCTAGAGTTAATGTCTAGATGCTTAGTCGTGGTTCTAAGGAACCAATAGGGGGAGTATAGAGTTTATATAAGGAAACAGCGTCCTTGTGACTTAGGGTCTTGAGAGGACGACTTAAGACAAATACGGGTTGGTGTAGAAGGTAGTATTGGGCCCGTACTACTGAAAGCACCGGATCCATAAGCGGCTCAAGAAGGATTCTAAAGGAACTAAGTGTAACAACCGTCAAAATTTGAGAAAGTTCTAGATTTGAATAAACTTAGTTGCACCTATAGGCACAACACATATTAGACTTTGTAACCATGAGCTATGTTGTAACCTACTAGAAACTTGGAAACAAGTAGAATCGAAGGATAGTGTACTTGGATTTCACATTGGTATGTGAATTCTACAACTACTTAACTATAATGATTATCCATATTCGGGTCATTCCTTGACTTGAACACCTTTTCATGAATCATATACACACATCATGCATTTGACCTAGTAGTAGAAATTAGGTCCGAGTCTCGTTGGAACTTAAGTCAAAGTTGAAAGCTAGGACTAGTATACTTGATTCCTCAATTTCACTTGAATCTCGAAACCACTACATAGAATGCCAATAAACCGATAAAATAAGTTAAAGACATTACTTATAACTATAAAAGAGTTATAATACCATAAGATAAATTTAAGTCTCAAAGATTCTATTGATTTTGATATCCAAACATTTACAAACTCTCAAAAACCCTAAATGCCGTAAACACCTAAATTTATGAAATTTAACCTTAAAAATTCTATAAAAATAGTTATGAACCTTATAATATGATCTTATAATAATTAAAATTATGAAAATCCATTCAAGGAAAATAAAATTTAACTCATTAACATTTGCCCTTAATTTATAAATCAAAAATCAAGGTTTTATGAATAAAAACTTTATTTTAATGCACATTTTATATAAAAATTGAGATATTTTATAAAAGAATTTAAATTTTATAAAAGAAAATGAAAAAGAAAAGGGTATTACACCTCAAAAATCTCCCCCCCACCTCATTTCAATCTCATTCTTCAGCACACACACATCTCTTCTTTCTCTCTCTAATAACTTCTCTCTCACTTCTCTCTAGAAAATACTAAGGTAGATGCAGAATCTATGGGAGAGATTTTTCCAGTCGATAGTTCATGAGTATATATGCATCCCTGTATTTTGGTTGCCAATTTTGATTGAGGGAACCCCCAAAGAGATGACGAGAGATATGAGCTATCCAGAGAGATAAAATCCCTCTTTTCTCTATTTTCTTCTCTCTAAAACCCCCATTCCTTCTCTTCCTTTTACCCACGAAATTTTCCAGCAAAAACCACCATTTTGCATAAAAATATCCATCATCCATAAGGACTCATCAAGGTAAAAAAACCTAACTAAATCATGCATGCAAGTTCCTACTATTTTCTTATGATTTTATGTGCATATTACTTCAAAAACCAACTTCTACTTCTTCATTTTCTTCTAATTTGTTTTCTTTTGGTTAAAATGGCTTTTAGAACATCATGGATGTGTTTTAACACCATTTATATATAAAAACATGGTTGCATGTTCATAATCTTAGCACAAAAATAGGTTTTCAAGTTAAGAACATAAAACTCATTTTTAAGAGTTCTTGAGAAATAAGATTTTTGTATTTTAATGCATGTATGTAAATTATGATTTTTAAATATATTTTATCTCTGGAAACATGACCATAAAATGCATGGATCATGATTTTATAAAATATTTCAAAAGATTTACTCAAAGAAATGATGAAAACTCATTTTTCTAACCAATCATCATGCATGCAATCTACGAGATTTCTTTACGTGACTTTAAACTGTCATATATCACTAATTTATTAACCAAAATTCGAGATTATTTTTCTCAAATATAATATTCTGAGTTAGCTTTCAAACCCATCTGACTTCACTGGAAAATTTCAATATTTCAATTTTTAGAAATTTTTACAAAATTGTTGCTCAAACAGCACCTTTTTGTGAATACTAGTTTTGTATTGCATGTTAAAAGGTCTTATTCCTCACTAAAAATATAGAAAAATTAATTTCAGCACTTAACATCATGTATTAAGAGGGACAAAAAGATCTTGATTCAGAAGTCTTTGGAACATGTTGCAAAAATTCTCAAAGTAACATCAATAATCTTTACCAAAATCACAAGAACCAAGTTTTCTCTATAATTTATTGAGCCTTTAGGCATGTTTTCCAACATCAAAAATAAGAAAAATATTTTTCATTGTTTCATAAATTGTATGAAGTTGCATTCTGGAAATTTTCAGTTCAATATATTTTTCTTTATTTTTACATGAAAATAATAAGAAAATAGAGTGTTAAAGCATATAAAATACTTCCACTAGTAAATAAATTCTGAACACATTCATGAATGACCTATACTATAAAAAAACATCCCCCATGAAGTTTGAGAAATTTTTATTACTATTTACTATTAGTTTTTATTTTATTGTTATTAAGCACAAATTAATAACAAAAGTCGGGTTCCAATTTATAAAAATCATTATTATTATTTTTTCGAAGCTTATATATATTATATGAGCTTCACAGAAAAATTTGATAAATTTTCCATAACCTTTTACTATTTTTCCAAGATTTAATGTATATTAAAATAATTAAATAAGTGAAAAATAGTTAAACTTATCCAAAATTCACAACAACTTACCAGGAAATCGTTTATTACACTATACCCATAAATAAAAAATTTGGGTATTTATCTTGTTCACTATTTATTTCTATTTTCTTGGTATTAAACACACTTAAATTCTAAAAATAGGGAATTTCTGTTCAAAAATGACTTTCAATAACTTTCCTAGATTATGTACACTGTATATGAACTTTAAAAAAAGTTTGGTAATTTTCCTTAACTATTTACTGATTATTCACGAATTAATTCTTATTTAAGTGAATAAAACAAAGAAAATATCTAAACTGTTTGGAAACCAACTTTTATATTTTTCCCAGCTTTTATATATGTAATAAAACTAGCACAAAAATTTTGGGGAATTTTTAAAACTGTTTTATATTTATCTCTATTTTGATAGAATAAATATACAAAAATCATAAAAATCATGTTAAACTCTTTGAAAATACATTTTATTATTTTTCCCAGATTATGTATTATGTAAAACAGTTAAAAAAAATTATAAGAATATTTCATGAGAACTTACTATTTTTCCATGATTTTACGATTATTCAAGGAATTAAAATGGTGAAAATAGTTAGACAAATCAAAATTTTAGGAAAATTTATCGTAATGTATTTGACTTCAATTAAAACTGAAATGCAAAGTTTGGGAATTTTTGGAACTAAATTGACTTAGTTTTTAAATATTCAATCATTGGAACACCTCCTAAAATGTTAAATTTTAACATTTAAATAATGGTAAATTCCATTTGAATTTGTTATACAACAAATTGATCCATAGAAATCTAAATTTCACATAAAAATGTTTGTAACTTATAAATATTAAAATCTGACACAATATTGACATAATTCTATTGTAGTAATACGTATACTAGTGTTAGATTTCGATTAGAGACTCACTAGTGTATACCATTATTGTAAGAATCGGTAGTGTTACAAGTGGAACGTAGATCAAGGCATCATTTCGAGGCATTGTGAGTATTCACGGCTCCGCTATTTTCGGTTTTATTGTTTTGGGGTGGAAAAGCATGTCCGAAAAACAATTTATTGTTCGTTGTATTTAAATTGATTTGTATCAAACTTGATTGCTATATTTTTCTATGTATGTCTATGCAACACGAAACATGAGGCCTTATCGTCTTAAGTCCCTTCCCTTATACTTTACTCCACCCCTTAACTCTTTGAGCCAATGGTCATTATGGATAGCGCTATTAGGAATTGACAACTCCTCACTCGCCCGATTGCTTGAGTGCATGATACCATATTAATCTATGGAACGATAAGCATAGATCTTGATAGGGCATCAGTCACAGGCTTGGTTGTGAACTCATTGTTTGTTCATATACATACGAAACTAGCTTACTTATAATAGTAACGAACTTTTATTATTGGAAACTTATTTACTTGTCTTAGCAACGAACTTGGTTGCTCATTATAGCAATGAAACTTGTTTACTCGTTTTAGTAACGAACTTTGTTTCCCATGAGAATATGAACGTTGCATCTCATTTGGGCAATATACTTTATCTCCCATGTGTTGTATTTCAGTTTACATTGTAACTTCTTTTAAAAATCTGCTCAAACTCATTGTAAATTTGTAATGATTTTTAATACTATGGTTGGTGTTGTCTTTTAACTTTTGCTACGAAACCCTTGTACTGCCACACCCCGTATTTCCGCTTTAGCGGGGTGAATACTGGTTTTCCTTTGGAGAGCCACAACTATAGCCAAAAAATTTCAAAACGTTTTTAAAATACTGAACATACTATTGGTATAACTAATTCGAGTACGCATTATTGGACTTTAATTAAGTATAGCTTGACCAACTATGCTTAATTAAGGAAAGTTAATGCGAGGATGGAAACGGTTATAGTAGACTTATGTTCAAAATGATTTTCAACTTAAACTTTTGAAACAAAATTTTTTTTGGTGTGCGTACGGGCATTGCATATTGTAGGCATTCATCTAGGTACACTTAGAAACTAAGTGCACTTTTACCGTAATGTCTTATTTAGAAATATTCTTATCCCTTATCAAGTGCTAGGGTAACCACTTGGGTTATATCACTAGCCACTCTAAGAGCAATCCAGTTAGTACTGAGAATAAGTATTCCTCGGTAGCTACTGACTTTAGATGTAAGGTTAGTAGCTAGATAGACACTAGTAATAATCTTAAGTCGAAACCTATACCAATTATTCCTCAATACCTCTTCACCATCTTCATACTAGAGTTACAACTAGGAAAGCGGTCGGATACCGACAGAGATGAGAATTGGAGCATTATGTAAGGAGGTAGATGAGTCGCCACTAGTAATCACTTGAATACCATTGGCGAGCATTCCCGATTTCGACTCACGAGGAGACACGGGGGTTTAACCAATATGTGAGACCTTATTTCTACGCTACGATTTAGCTCTAGGTTGTTTCCACCTTGAGATTAAATCTTAACATAGGATATCTCTTTTAACCGAAAACCTTAACTTTGGCGATTCTTACCTTACCATCTTTACTTTGTATTAAAGCACAAACCATCCCCTTTACGGAAAAATTTACAAGTCTTAGTGTGACACCCCCAGATACACTAGTAATTATCTCGAGTGTACAATCATCTTACACTTTCCAAATTACTAACGTGTTTCATGCCTAACCTTTAACCTTATATTTTCATGTCCGATCAAACATCACACCACTTTGTTGTACAAATCCTTCCTACAATTTTCGAATCCTCCTTCGAACCTTATTATTTTCATACATTCGTTTGAGCCTTAGTAACATTACTAACATTTCTGTTGTTATAAAGGATTACATCCTCTTACGTCGTGATTCAGGCACCAAACCTATAACGTAACCTTTGACCTCTATAAAAGGCTGCGAATCTGCATTGATACCATTAAACATTTTACAAACAATTTTTTTTATTGTCCTTTATCTTGGGGAAAATGACATCGGTACTCGCCTTAGTATTTAGGTACAATCAGCTACACTAATCTACCTATTCCTTACTTCTTAATCTTCCATCGAAAAGTTATTTCGCTTCATCGGTTTTATTTATCATGGATAAATACTTTATAAACATTTCATACAACTTACTAGACCCTTCTTAACAATGTGAGCCATATGCTCGCTAAAATCTTTTGATAACTTGCTTTAACTTAACACTTTTCTTCAAAACTCAATTTAACCAATATTGGTTTTAACCTTGCAATTACAATTTCATTTCAAATACATTTCAATAGATAGATGTGCTTTTTAAGGGCCTATAAACCACTTTAGGCCTTGCTTACCATTTTGCCATGTTTCCGAAAACTTAGAAACTTTTTCTTTTATAAAAGTGTTTAAATTATATGCTATAAAACTTAAACATATGACATTGAAGTTCATATTGCGCGTAAAAGCTTCACCGGATCTTTCAAACCACATTTAGGCATTGTAACCCAACATGGTATTTTTACAACTTTCTCATTTAGGCATTGTAGTTTACTTAAATGTGTTTTCTTGTAACCCAACATGGTATTTTTACAACTTTCTAATCCAAATGTGTTTACAAGACATCATTGATGCCTACATTTCAAAACACACCTTATTTGTTTATTTTATTTCAAATTAGTTTTATAATCTATAAGTTTCTAAAATTTACAACATTTGAAAACTTAGTGTTCACTTTTAAATTTCTAGTGATTCACCTTTAACAAAATGTAATTATTCTTTTAAATATACCGAGTTTTACCTTATCCGTTTTAACCATTGTTGGACTCAAGCCTAAAAGGTCAAAACTGTCAGATTTTCAATTACCAGATGTAGTACTTTTACTTTTTCACAAACGGAGTTTAACTTAATAGATCACTCATGATTTTTAGCAAACACTTTAAAACTTCCACATGCCTATTTAATCATCAACATACATCAAAGATTGAAGATTGAAATATATATCGACCTGGTTTTAAATCTACCTATATGTATTGCTCTTAAAATTTTAACAATAGCAATAATTGCTGCTACCTTCCTTTTCTTTCCCCCGAACTTGATTTCTTGCTCTCCTTCTGATACGAGATCTCGCAAACTCATAATAATAACATAACACATAGTCTAACTTTGTTTCTGTCTATTTTGCTTCTCTTGGTACCATGTCCGTACACATACAGACTAGAAGTCTACCCTTTCGTTTTGAGTGATTAATACGTGTATTGAGGCATAATTTTGATTTAGTCAACTTTGATATATTCAAATACATCATTTATCATATACTTTTATTTTTATTTTGAAATCTACTGTAAAACAAGTAATCCTTATTTACATTTTCTCCTTTTGCTCTAAATTTAAAATTTTGATTAAACGCGCAATTTTCATTGTATTTCCCTTATAATTAATACACAAGGTGACTACCCTTGTTCTTATCATTTTTCAAAATCCAGAAAATATATGTGAAGAATACATTTCATATGATTCATATTTTCTTTAAAAACATAAAAAGTTTTAAATGTTACGATTATTTATCTTTCAAATGATTATTTTTGTAGAATCACTAAATTGAGAATACACTGTTTTCGATGATCGACATTTTACACATTTCTTAAATAGTATTATACTTTGTAATTTCCAGTGAGTTCCTAAACTCACAACATTGTTTTCATAAATATTCTGACTCGTAAACTCGACTTTGTCCTGACTTAAACAATTGGACAATTTCTCAAAAATTGTAATATGAATATTTCTATATAAATTCCCTCATTGACGACTTAAACCTTTAACATTAATTAATCTCTTTATTATTTACTACTTCGTTTTATTGCCACACATGTATCTTCATTCTCTTGGAATTATCACATATTTTTAATAACAGTGAAATTACTTATCATTTTTAAACGCTCAAATTGCTACCCGAATAATGTGATTTAAAATATCATAAACTTTAACCGCCTTCATTAGAAACAACGAATCTCTAACGATACTCTTCAATTATGGTTCTATTATAGTTAGAGTACCCGTAGTAGAAATTATAATTTCAGAAATCCTCGATCGTTTCGTAACTTCTTTTGTTGACGGGACTTAAATAGTTTTATGCTTGAGATGTACCAATAGCACGTCTCATTAGGAACTTACCCTTGATTGCTACTTTTTTCATTCGTGCTACCCCGTTCCTATTTCAGAATATATCTTTTACAGATTTTTTAGCCCACACGAAAGTGAGCAAATTGTCCATAATCTCTTCTTTATTAGGTGGCGAATTTACACTTACTGCCGATTTAGAATGTGACTTGAGGATCAATGCGGATTTAACGCTCAATGTAGTTGGTGCTTCAACCAAACTTATAGCGCTCTCTTAATTCAGATAATATCTAATTAGATAATCTTTTCATCTGGGTCGCCATGGTTGGATCTTGATTCCATGAACCAAATTTTCCATAATCTAGACGACAGAACTCAAATTAAGGAAACACTAATTTGATTATAGCTAAAGAATTGGGCTCTTCTTTTGAGGAAATAAACCCAAAATAATCAATGAAAACTTCAATTCACCACCTCTCCAACTATACAATTGTATTCGGCTGAGTTCTAATAGAATATGTCACGAATTTAATTTCGGGACGAAATTCTTTTAACCGGGGGAGACTGTGAGAACCGTCAAAATTTGAGACAGTTCTAGATTTGAATAAACTTAGTTGCACATATAGGCACAACACACACTAGACTTTGTAACCAGGAGCTATGTTATAACCTACTAGAAACTTGGAAACAAGTAGACTCAAAGGATAGTGTACTTGGATTTCACATTGGTATGTGAATTCTACAACTACTTAACTATAATGACTATCCATATTCGGGTCATTCCTTGACTTGAACACCTTTTCATGAATCATATACACACATCATGCATTTGACCTAGTAGTAAAAATTAGGTCCGAGTCTCGTTGAAACTTAAGTCAAAGTTGAAAGCTAGGACTAGTATACTTGATTCCTCAATTTCACTTGAATCTCGAACCCACTACATAGAATGGCAATACACCGATAAAATAAGTTACAAACATTATTTATAACTATAAAAGAGTTATAATCCCATAATATAAATTTAAGTCTCAAAGATTCTATTGATTTTGATATCCAAAGATTTACAAATCCTAAAAACCCTAAATGCCCTAAAAACCTAAATTTATGAAATTTAACCTTCAAAATTCTATAAAAATACTTATGAAACTTATAATATGATCTTATAATAATTAAAATTATGAAAATGCATTCAAGGAAAATAAAATTTAACTCATTAACATTTACCCTTAATTTATAAATCAAAAATCAAGGTTTTATGAATAAAAACTTGATTTTAATGCACATTTTATATAAAAATTGAGATATTTTATAAAAGAATTTAAATTTTATAAAAGAAAATGAAAGAGAAAAGGGTATTACACCTCAAAAATCGCCCCTCACCTCATTTCACTCTCATTCTCCAACACACACACATCTCTTTTTTCTCTCTCTAAAAACTTCTCTCTCACTTCTCTCTAGAAAATACTAAGTTAGATGTACAATCTGTGGGAGTAATTTTTCCATTAAATAATTCATGAGTATATATGCATTCCTGTGTTTTGGTGGCCAATGTTGGTTGAGGGAAACCCCAAAGAGATGACGAGAGAGATGAGCTATCCAGAGAGATAGAATCCCTCTTTTCTCTCTTTTCTTCTCTCTAAAACCCCCATTCCTTCTCTTCCTTTTACCCACGAAAATTTCCAGAAAAAACCACCATTTTGCATAAAATATCAATCATCCATAAGGACTCATCAAGGTAAAAGCACCTAACTAAATCATACATGCAAGTTCCTACTATTTTCTTATGATTTTATGTGCATATTACTTCAAAAACCAACTTCAACTTCTTCATTTCCTTCAAATTTGTTTTATTTTGGTTAAATGGCTTTTAGAATATTATGGTTGTGTTTTAACACCATGCATTTATAAAAACATGGTTGCATGTTCATAATCTTAGCACAAAAATAGGTTTTCAAGTTAAGAACAAAAAACTCATTTTTAAGAGTTCTTGAGAAATAAGATTTTGGTAATTTAATGCATGTATGTAAATTATGATTTTTAAATATATTTGATCTCTGGAAACATGACCATAACTTTCATGGATCATTATTTCATAAAATATTTCAAAAGATTTACTCAATGAAATGATGAAAACTCACTTTTCTAACCAATCATCATGCATGCAATCTGCCAGATTTCTTTACCTGACTTTAAACTGCCATATCTCACTAATTTCCTTACCAAATTTCGAGATTATATTTCTGAAATATAATATTTTGAGTTAGCGTTCAAACCCATCTGACCTCACTGGAAAATTCCAATATTTCGATTTTTAGCAATTTTTACAAAACTGTTGCTCAAACAGCACCTTTTTGTGAATACTAGTTTTGTATTGCATGTTCAAATGTCTTATTCCTCACTAAAAATCTAGGAAAAATTAATTTGAGCACTTAACGTCATGTATTAAGAGGGACAAAAATATCTTGATTCAAAAGTCTTTGGAACATGTTGCAAAAATTCTCAAAGTAACATTAATAATCTTTACCAAAATCACAAGAACCAAGTTTTCTCTATTGTTTATTGAGACTTTAGGCTTGTTTATTGACATCAAAATAAGAAAACGATAAATAAAATTTTCGGATATTTATTACACTATAACCATAAATAAAAATTTTGGAGATTTATCTTAACTGTTTACTATTTATTTCTATTTTATTGGTATTAAACACACTTAAATTCTAAAAATAGGGATTTTCTGTTAAAAAATGACTTTCAATAATTTTCCCAGATAATGTACACTGTATATGAAGTTTACAAAAACTTTGGTATTTTCCTTAAATGTTTACTAATTATTCATGAATTAATGCTTATTTAAGTGAATAAAACAAAGAAAATTCTAAACTGTTTGGAAACCAACATTTATATTTTTCCCATATTTTATATATGTAATAACACTAGTACAAAAAGTTTGGGGAATTATTGAAATTCTTTTATATTTATCTCTATTTTTATAGAATAAATACACAAAAATCCGAAAAATCATGTTAAACTATTTGATATACATTTTTTTATTTTTCCCAGATTATGTACAATGTAAAACTGTTACACTAAAATTATAAGAAGTTTTCATGATAACTTAATATTTTTCCATGATTTTACGATTATTCAAGGAATTAAAATGGAGAAAAATAGTTAGACAAATCAAAATTTTAGTTAAATTTATCTTAAGGTCTTTGACTTCAATTAAAACTAAAATGCAAAGTTTGGGAATTTTTGGAACTAAATTGACTTGGTTTTTAAATATTCAATCATTGGAACACCTCCTAAAATGTTAAATTTTAACATTTCAATAATGAGAAATTCCACTTCAATTTGTTATACAACAAATTGATTCATAGAAATCTAAATTTCACATAAAAATGTTTGTAACTTTTCAATATTAAATTTTGACATAATATTGGCATAATTCTATTGTAGTAGTAAGTATACTAGTCTTAGATTTCGATTAGAGACTCGCTAGCGTATACCATTATTGTAAGAATCGGTAGTGTTACAAGTGGAACGTAGATCAAGGCACCATTTGCATCATTTCAATGCATTGTCAGTATTCACGACTCCCCTTATTTTCCGTTTTATTGTTTTGGGATGGAAAAGCATGTCCACAAAACTATTTATTGTTCGTTGTATTTAAATTGATTTGTATCAAACTTGATTGCTATATTTTGCTATGTATGTTTATGCAACACGAAACATGAGGCCTTATCGTCTTAAGTCCCTTCCCTTATACTTTACTCCAACCATTAACTCTTTGAGCCAATGGTCATTATCGATAGCGCTATTAGCAATTGACAACTCCTCACTCGCCCGATTGCTTGAGTGCATGATACCATATTAATCTATGGAACGATAAGCAAAGATCTTGATAGGGCATCAGTCATAGACTTGGTTGTGAACTCGTTGTTTGCTCATATACATATGAAACTAGCTTACTTATAATAGCAGTGAACTTTTATTATTGGAAACTTATTTACTTGTCTTAGCAACGAACTTGGTTGCTCATTATAGCAATGAAACTTGTTTACTCGTTTTAGTAACGAACTTTATTTCCCATGAGAATATGAACGTTGCATCTCATTTGGGAGACATAATTTATCTCTCATGATGACAACGAACTTTGTTTATGCAAACTTATTACTCATTTTTGTAATATATTTCTACTTATGGAAACTTTATTACTCGCTTTAGCAACGAACTTCTATTCATGAAAACTTATTGACTTATTTTAGCAATGAACATTTGTTTATGGAGACTGTTATCAATATTCTGTTTATCATGATTTCAACTATATTATGTTAGAAACTTGTAAGTACTCACTAACTATTTCTATACTTGATGCTCGTTTTACATTCTTTTTAGGAATCATCTAGTAAGAGGCACGTAGAGACACTTTACTTTTAGGAGCATTCGCATGTGTTGTATTTCAGTTTACATTGTAATTTCTTTTAAAATTTTGTTCAAACTCATTGTAAATTTGTAATGATTTTTAATACTATGGTTGGTGTTGTCTTTTAACTTTTGCTATGAAACCCTTTGTACTGCCACACCCCGTATTTCCGCTTTAGCGGGTGTGACACTAAGGAACTTGTAGGAGTGTGTGGATGTTGGGGTATGCACTTTAGCCTGATTTCTAATGTTTTTTCTTGTGTGTTTCAGTATGGTGGTTACCCGGGGTTTAGGCTCCAGCGACCCCGAGAGGCCTAGTGCCAGTGATGATGAGATCCGCAGGATTGTTTCCATTGAGGTGGTCGCATCAATCAGATGGGCTATCCCAGAGATGTTTGGGTCTATCAAGACCATGTTGATTGAGAATTTCACGAGCATTATGCCGCCGTCACTAATGTTGCTGCTGCCGCAGCCACTACATTTGTTGCTGCTGTGACACTGCATAGGGGTGATTTGTTGTGGTACTGGGAATTCAACAACACAAAGCCACCCAATTTTGATGGGACCCAGGATCTGATTGTTGCTATGGGATGGATCTATGATGTTGACTCGGGTGCGAGTTGTTCTTTTGTGTCATCATATTTTTGTCGCGGTTTTAGTATTACGCAAGAGACTTAGAGCCGGCCCTTGAGAGTCTCTATACCTGATGAGCGTCTAATCTCTGCTACTAATATTTACCAGGGTTGTGTGTTAGAGATCTTCAATGTTGGTTATCCGATAGATCTTATTCCTATTATGATGTGAGATGTCTGTGTGATCGTAGGTATGGATAGATTGAGCGGATTTGGGGCTCTGATTTATTGTGACCATCAGATGATGATGGTTTGAGACCATAGTCGGGAAGTGCTGACTATCTACGGTGAGGGTACTAGGTCGGGATCAGCCTTTTGTTCAGCCGCTAGGATGAGACAGAGTTTGCAGCATGATTGTATGGGTTATCTGGCATGTGTAGTGGATACTCGAGTTGAGGAAAAGTGATCGACTTCCATTTCTGATGTTATTGTGGTACGCGATTTTCCCGATGTTTTCCCGAGGAGTTACCGGGTGTGCCTCCTATGAGGCAAGTAGAGTTTCAAATCGATCTGATTCCGGGTGTGGTGCCGATTTCCAAGGTACCATACCATCTTGCACCTTCTGAGATGTAGGAGTTATCCTCTCAGCTATAGGAGTTGTTAGAAAAAGGGTTTATTTGTCCGAGAAGTTCTCCATGGGGAGCACCGATTCTTTTTGTCAGAAAGAAGGATGGTTCACACCGGATGTGCATCGATTACCGGGAGTTGAACAAGCTGATGGTGAAAAACCATTATCCGTTGCCGAGGATTGATTTTCTTTTCAACCAGCTACAGGGGGCATCTTGGTTTGCTAAGATCGATTTGAAGTCCGTCTACCATCAGATGAGGGTGCGAGAGGAGGATATTTAGAAGATGGCCTCCGAACTCGCTATGTGCATTACGAGTTCGTGGTAATGCCTTTTGGGCTCACCAACACACCGGCGGTGTTCATGGATCTCATGAACCGGTTGTATAGGCCCATGTTGGATCGATTAGTGATTGTCTTCATCGATGATATTCTGGTCTATTCGAAGACCAGAGAGGCTCTACGCCAAGTTCTCCAAGTGTGACTTCTGGTTGCGTGAGGTTCAGTTTCTGGGACACCTTGTCAACCAGAATGGTATCTAGGTCGACCCGCCCAAGATAGAGGAGGTGATACAGTGGGGAGTGTCGAGATCTCCATCTGAGATTCGGAGCTTCCTCGGTTTGGCGGGATATTATCGAAGATTTGTTAGAGACTTCTCCAAGATTGTTGTGATGGGTTTTGAGCATAACAAACAAAATCATATGTGTGCATGCAACCCTAACTCTTGGATCTATGTTTTCTCTAATTGAACATACAACTATTGAACATCAAATGGAAAAACCCTAGGAGGTATATGCTATTTTTGAAAATTCTATAATTAGGGTTAGAATACATACCTTAATTGTTATATTGTAATAACAAGGAATTCCTAGTGTTCTTCACTTTTAGAGCAAGTGTCACACCTCTAGTAGATCACACCCAAACTTGGCAAGAGGATGAGGAGGAGAGAGGAGGAGGGAGCTTCAAATTTCGGCTGCTCTTCTTAGGGTTTCAGGAGACCGAAATTGTGAAAGGGGTTAGGCTCGTTATATAGGTAAGGTAGCATAGAGTCAAAACTAGGGTTTTAGGAGGAAACCCTAATTCCTTAGCTTAAGGACCAAGCAGACCAAGAATCCCTATCCAATACTCCTTAGATGAAAATTATAGGGCCTTCCTAGAAATTCGTCCAAGCCTTTCTAGGGAGGTTCTAGAGCCTCTTTCCTTAACTATCACTAAATTGTCAAATAGCCCCTGCACTTTTAATTAATTCTTTTAATCCCAAAATTAATTCCAATTAATTTCTGATAAATATTAATTAAATAATATGATTTCTAATTAATATATTATTTTCATAATACATTAATAAATCATTTATTTAAATTTATTATTCAAATAATAAATTCAACCTCTCTCCAAAAGTCATCCTGTCTAGTTGCTAGTTTTGAGGGCAACCCAAAACGACGGTGCTACTATCAATTCAAGTATATACCAATTATAGTTATGGGTTTAGAAACCTAATACAACAGTCTCCTACTTGGATAAGTCTAATAACTATACTTGCCAATATAACCTCAAAATTTGATTTGCAAATTATAGCTCTCAAAGCCGCTAACAAACTCTGACCTAGTTAGTTATGTGTCCTAAGATAAGTGATCATATAATCCTCCAGTCTGCAAGATATCATGTGGACAAACAACTTGGAACATAATCAATCTCATTGTCTAATACTTTGTTTCCCGATTTCCGATTTGTAATGACAAAGAACTACTAATTGAACATATCAATTTAGTATTTTCCAGACCCGACACAATAAGTCAACACCAAATCATCATGGGGCCCAAGATATCGCTTTTCTAGTTAGGGAAAAAGGAACATATAAACTTTGACTTATATGTTTGTACTATTTACTCATCAAATCACGCACAATAATACGTTTTATAACATCAAGTTACTGATGCGTTTATGCATTATCAATGCACAACCAACTTGTAAGCAACAACTCATATATCTACGTTTAAAGATTATAAGATATTATCGTCTCGGAATTACTCGTGATAAATTCCATGAATTAATTCTCTGAGCGTGGGTTAATCAAATACTTAAATTCTCCATTTCAAAGGTACTCATGAATATTGTAGCAAACTATTGATATGTCTAAACCCTTAGACAATCTACAGTCTGATTCATGATAGTCTTCATTCATTACTTACTTCCAAAAGTATGATCGATTGTGGATATTTGAATAATCCAATAATTCGGGAAGTAAAACATGCAAAATGAAACACAATAATAAACAATTGACAAAAGATAGTAAAAAAATACTCATAAATAATTCTGCTTTACTTAGTCATAAAATGTCAATTACATTTACTATGTTACAAGTTTCTAAATACCTATCTAACTACTAAAACTAATATCATCCTTCAGAGTAATATTCCTTTCATGTTGAATGTGCTTAACCCTATTCATACTGTTTGTCAGGGGATCTACAAGATTCTCCTCTAATGATACCCTCTTCACGACGAGATGTCCTTCTTCTACTCTATGTCTGATAAAATGGTATTTTCTGTCGATATATCTCGATCTGCCATGATCTTTGTGTTCCTTTGTCAAGGCAACCGCTCCTTCATTATCATAAAAATCTCCATTGGCTCCTTTATGGATGGCACTACTCCAGCGTCTCTGATGAAGTTCTTCAACCATATAGCCTCCTTCGATGCATCGCTTGCAGCTATGTATTCTGATTCACAGGTAGAATCAGCCACAGTCTCCTGTTTGGAACTTTTCCAAGTCACTGCTCCTTCATTAAGGGTAAACACCCAACCAGATTGAGAACGAAAGTTAGCTCTGTCTATCTGAAATCTAGCGTCACTATACCCAATCACTCTCAAGTCATCATTGCCAACAAGAACAAGGACCCAGTCCTTGGTTCTTCGCAGATACTTAAGCATATTCTTGACTGATATCCAATGATCTCTACCTAGATTTCCCTGATATCAACTAACCATGCTCAAAGCAAAAGCCACATCAGGGCGAGTACATGTCATAGCATACATGACTGATCCAACGGCGGAAGCATATGGAACTCGAATCATTTCTGCTATCTCTGCATCCGTACTCGGACTCTGAGTCTTACCCAGCTTGGTAATACTCTGGATAGGAAACTCTCATTTTTTGGAATTCTCCATGCTAAAATGTTTTAACACTTTATCCAAATTCGTACTTTGACTAAGTCCAATTTGTCTTTTACTCATGTTTCTCAAAATACTTATCCCTAGAATATAGGCAGCCTCTCCCAGATCCTTCATAGCGAAACACTTTCCAAGCCAAGACTTAACTTCTTGCAATGCTGGAATGTCGTTTCCTATGAGAAGTATGTCATCAACATACAATAACAGGAAGGTCACTATACTCCCACTAACTTTGGCATATACACAAGATTCATCTTCACTTCTAGAAAAGCCAAACTCTTTAACTTTCTCGTCAAAGCAAAGATTCCATCTACGAGAAGCTTGTTTCAATTCATAGATTGATTTCTTAAGCTTACACACTCTATTGGGGTACTTAGCATCCACAAAACCCTATGGATGATTCATGTAAACTGTCATAACTAGCAAATTAGGGTTAAGATTTCTATCTTGTGCAAGATAATTTCCTTGTGTAACCTTGTAACCCTACGTTTAGTATAAATCAAACTTCAATGCTACTTAACTTTATACAACCAAGAATTGTGATTCAAATCGAAACCACCTCGTGTAGCCCAAAAACCTAACCCAATAAGCTAAGTCCACTCAACTTTGGGCCGTAGCCCAAGCTTTCTCGGCCCAAGCCCCTATTTGGGCCAAGACTCTCTTATTGGGCCCTAATGGGCCGATAACCTCTCAAACTGTTCATTTTGTGCTGAAAACTCCCTTTTGGGCCCTAATGGACCGAAAACTTTTATTTAACATTGTTTTGGGCTGTAAGACCCTTATTGGGCCGTGAAATTTATTCTTAATCTATTTTGGGCCGAAAACCTATATTTGGGCCCCAATGAACCAAAAATTCTTATTGGACCCTATATTGGGCCAAGAACCTCATTTTTAGTATTAATGGGCATTTTTGGGCCGAAAGCCCTCTCATAAAATCTCATTGGGCCGAAGATTTTTCTTTGGGCCCTAATGGGCCAAAAATCTCTATTGGTCCCTCTCATTTAACCGAAAACCACTATTGGGCCAAAAGTTCTCACTTAAATTCCATAAACTCATACTTGGGCCGAAAACCCCTTAATTAGGACAATACCCTTCCTAGAACGTTATTGGGCCAAAAACTCTTTGGGCCAAGTCAAGTTCGAAGCCCACAAACATTTTTGGGCCAACTTTGGGCCAAAACCCCTCTTGGGCCAGTTAGGGTTTGGTTAATAATAATAAAAAAAGGAAATGGTGGTTAATACAAGTGGCACCTCACATTTGCACCACATGTAACAATGGCAATTACATTCATCTAGGCTTGAGTGTTTGTCCAAAATACTTCCATGCACTCATCTCTCCTCCCTCTCTCTTTAATCACCCGATCCTCCATCTCTTTCCTCACAATTTATTTCAAAAATTTACTCTCACCTCTCATTTCCTCTCAAGTTTCCTTGTTCTCTCTAAGAATATTTCGAGTTCTTCATCATCAAATAACAAGTTCTAAGCTCCTTGGTAAGTTTATGAAAAACTCCTTAGTTTTGTTCCAAGTTTACACTAAAAATTCTCCTTCTTACACTCCATTTTTGTGTATAAGCTCTTAGAACACCATAACTTCAAGAATCTCTTCAAGAAAGCAAGCTAGAACCGAAAGCCTTCTTTATCTTCCTCTACAACTCGAAAAAGCCCCCAAGGTGAGCTTCATACCCCTTATTTTTGAGTTTTTCTTCTTTTGGGGGAGGATACAAGTCTAGCCTTGTGTAGAATCTTTGTATACTTGCTTGCATGTGTAGGTTTTATATTTTTATGGGTGTTGAAATATTGTAATCTCATGCTAAAAGTCCATGAACTCGAGATTTGTACAAGTCTCAAGTTGTTGGAAACAAGTTATCTTGTGTAGCACATGTTAGTTGTTATGTTAAAAATGTTTTCTTTAATGGTTGATAAAAATCACCATAATATCAAGGAAAATGTTAAAACAAATTTTTGGTCATGAAAGCTAGAAACATGGAAAAATATGGAAATTTAGACTTATAATGGTAAACTTGTGAATATATAAAATTTTACCACAACATTTGTAAACATGGGTTATTTGCGAGAAATTTTTGGTAAAATGGGTCACTTATGACCATTTCGGTAAAAATGGGCTATTTTTGACAACAATGGTAAAAATGGCCTATTTTTTACAATTATTGTAAAAATGGGCTATTTTTTACAATTACGGTAAAAAGGGACTATTTATGACAAAAGTAGTAAAAATAGGACAAACTCACTTTTCCACAAAAATTTGTGTGTCATAAGTTGTTTGTCCATAATAGCTTTTAAACACTCCTAATAAAATGTGTAAACCTATGTCAGGAATTATTGCGTGTCATAAACCGCAGTTATAAAACTTACCTTTAGAACATCGTATAGCTTATTCTATAAATTCGCGTAAATTTTCGTTGAGGCTCTTGTGAGACACTCCTTCACCGTACCTACCTAGCGTACATCGTAAGTCCTGTAGTTATAACCAGAGTCTCCTAGAGGGAGAGCGAGGTAATTGTGTATAGATCTATACGGAGTTGACACCCCCACACCTGAGTTGTTCGCTACAGCTAGACGGGCCAGTATAGGGTGACAAGTATCTTTAGAAATTGATGCATGAAGAACGTCAAGACAGGCGCATTAGTCAAATTAGTATGGTTATAGCGACTCACATAGAGAATAACAACATTATTTGAATTTACAAAGAATTTACACTCTATTAGTTTTACAAGACACAAAACTATGTTTCGCTTATTTTGTAAACTGATTTCACCACTCTGCTCTTAGGGTTTTAAGACCACAACTCTGTTATGTACAGAAAATATAGGATTTTCTGGAAACACACTCTTTTTAGTACAAACAAAGAAAAACAAAGTACATACATGCAACTACACACGTTTTTGGAACGAGACTCACAAACTACTTTTTATAGAAAATATTGGATTTTCTGGAGTTTTACAACTTAAAGATATCACAAAATTTTTCCTACAAATATGCTTATGAACTCACCAACATTCTATGTTGATGCTTTTCAAAACGACTTGTATTCTCAGGGACTCAGTGAACAGGTACTCGAGCCTTGGATCTGGATTATTTTACTACCTTTTGAGCAATCATACTTTATATTATTTTTGTGTAATCGATAAACAAGTACAATTTGTAAACATTGATTGTTGGTATATTGTAATGTATGACGTTTGGTTGCTATGTTTCATTTATATTCAACTGCTATGATATTACAAGATGAAGTCACCCGCCCCCGGACGTTTCCGTCGTCCTGGTTCGGGGGTGTGACATAAACATCCTCAACCAGCTTCCCATTAAGGAAGGTGGTTTTGACATCTATCTGCCAAATTTCATAGTCATGAAACACAGCTATGGATAGCGTTACCCTAATATATTTAATCTTAACTAGTGGTGAGAAGGTCTCATCATAGTCAACCCCTGGGATTTAAGTAAAGCCCTTCGTAACCAGTCGAGCCTTGAAGGTGTGTACCTTTCCATCCATGTCGGTCTTCTTCTTGAAGATCCACTTGCACCCAAGTGTCTTACCACTTGGTACATTGTCAACCAAATTCCAAACTTGGTTTTCATACATGGACTTGATCTCGTTGTCCATTTCCTCTTTCCACTTGGCAGACTCAGGGCCCGCCATTGGTTCTTTGTAGTTAGCAGGTTCATCGAAACTGACCAGTGTACTATCACTGATAAACATGTCGCCTTCTATCGTTATATGGAAACCATACAACACAGGCGGAACGCTAACCCTACTAGAATGCCTAAGAGGTAATGACTCGTCAATTGGTTCAACTGGAATTTCTTCCTCAGGTTGAGCCATAGCATTTTCAGAGGTTCCTTCTCTCTCGCGGAAGACTCCCCTTCGTGCTACAAATACCACGTTGTCACTAGGTCTGTAGAACAAATATCCAAAGGAATTTTGTGGGTAGCCGATCAAAATACATCTCTCACTTCGAGGTTCAAGCTTGTCATGAGTCTCTCGTCTAACGAAAGCTTTGCAACCCTAAACCTCGATATGTGCTAACGAGGTAAACTTCCCTGTCCACATCTCATGAGGTGTTTTTGGCAACCTTCTTAGTTGGGATAAGATTAATAATATGGGAAGTAGTCTCTAAGGCATACCCCCATAATGAGATTGGAAGTGAAGCTCGAATCATCATGGAATGAACCATGTCTAACAAGGTTCGATTATGCCTCTCAGCCACACCATTAAGTTGTGGTGTCCTAGGAGGTGTCAATTGTGAAACTATTCCACAGTCCTTGAGGTAGTCGTGGAACTCAAAATAAGATACTCACCACCTCTATCGGATCTGAGCATCTTGATCTTCCTGCCCAATTGGTTCTCGAATTCTTGTTTGAACTCTTTGAACTTTTCAAAGGTTTATGACTTATGCTTGATTAAGTAGATATAGCCATATCTGCAATAAACATCAGTAAAAGTCACATAAAATCGATTTGCATCCCTTGTGGTGGATCTGAAGGGCCCACACACATATGTATGTATGAGATCCAACAATCCTTCACCTCTTTCACAAGAACCAGTGAAAGGTGATTTTTTCATCTTTCCAAGTAAACACGACTCGCATGTATCATCTGACCTTAAAGTCAAACGATTCCAACCCTCCATCCATTTGGATTTGGGTGTTGCGTTTCTTGTTGATATGTCCAAGACAACAATGCCACAAGCATGCTTTGTCTAAACCATTATACGAATCAATATGTAGATCACTATTACCTAAATTGTCTACAACCATCACAGTTTCATACACGCCATCACAAGGTAAAGCTTCAAAATAAAATACACCATTTTTATAAGCAGAACTAGATCCATTCTCATTATTAAAAGAATATCTAAAACCTTGTCTATATAAAGCATGCAATGAAATGATGTTTCATGTCATCTCTAACGAGTAGGAACAATTATTCAAATCTAAACACAAGCCACTACTAAGTACTAAGTTATAAACCCCTAATCGTGGTAATAGGTGACAAACTCCTATTGCCCATGATCAGGTTCATTCTCCCTTGCTCCATATCCTCACTTTTTCTTAGCCCCTACAAATCAGAACAAATGTGAAAACCACATCCTGTATCAAGGATCCAAGAATGAGAATATGATGAGTTTTTAGATAAGATAGTGTAAATACCTACTAAGGTTGGATTCAATTTGCCATCCTTTATGTCTTACAAGTACTTAGGGCAGCTTCGTTTCCAATTCCCTTTCTCGTGGCAGTAAAATCAAGTAGCCTCTTTAGGATCAGAGGTGGGAGGAGCGTCTGAACTGGCCTTTTATTTGGGTCCAATGCTTGAGGACCAAGATTGGAATTTATTGAAAACCTCGAAATTCTTGAAAATATGTCTAAGTAAGTGATGGTAGGCCTAAAGGTTACCAAATGGAATGAGAGCATTGAGAGAGATTCAGTAGATATCTGATAACCAAGTTTGGAATTTGGTTGATCCTACCCATAACCTTAAAACACTTAGGCATAAGTGGGTCTTCAAGAAGAAAACCAACATGGATGAGAATTTTCACATGTCCAAGGCTAAACTAGTAACTAAGGGTTACACTCAAACTCAATGTATTGATTATGATAAAACCTTCTCACGAATAGCTTAAATCAAGTATATTAGGATATCAATTTCCATAGTATCCCTCTATGATTATGAAGTATGGCAAATAGATGAGAAGAACGCTTTCCTAACGAAAAAATCACAAAGGATGTGTATATGGCACAACCTAAGGGTTTCATATATCCTAAAGAGCCAAATAGAGTGTGTAATCTTGAGAGGTCCATATATGGACTCAAATATCCATCTCGCAAATAGAATCTTAGCTTTCATGAAAAGGTCAAAGAGTTTGGATTTTCTAGAAGTGAAGATGATTCATGCTTTTATGTCAGAGCTAGTGAGAGTATTATCGTATTCCTTGTATTATATGTTGATGACATACTACTTATTTGAGATGATATCCCACCGTTTCAAAGTGTGAAGACTTGACTTAGGAATTTTTTCCCTATGAATGATCTGACAGATGCTACATATATACATGGTATAAGGATATATATATATATATATATATATATATATATATATATAAAGAGATAGATCAAACTGTATAATAGAACTTAGCAAAATTACATACTTGGATAAGATATTGAAGAGGTTAAAGATGCTAGATTCGAAGGAAGGGTTTCAACCCATGCAACATGACATAAGATTAAGTAAGGATCAATGTCCTGATACCAGTGAAGAATTGGACAAAATGAGTCGAGTCCCATATGCTTTTTCTATATTATCGTTCATGTGTGCCTTGATATGTACTCAACCTGATGTCTCATATGATTTGAGCATGGTGATTTGTTATCAGGACAACCGTGACGATAGTCATTGGACGATGCGAAAAACATCCTTAAGTATCTAAGGATAACAAAGGATATGTTCTTCGTCTATGGAGGTAAAACAAAGTTACGGGTTACAATTTACAGTGATGCAAGTTTCCAGACTGAAAGATGTGACTCTTGTTCACAATGGTATTCTTGATCAATGGAGGAGCGGTAAATTGGAAAAAATCCAAGCAGAAAATAGTAGCAGACTCTACATGCAAGTTTAAGTATATTGTATCTAGTGAAGCAGCAAAAGAGGCTACGTGGTTGAAGAACTTCATTGATGATCTTGGTGTTGTACCTAGCATCAAGGAACCCATGGAAATCTTCTGTGATAACGAGGGTTCAGTCGCGTTGACTAAAGAACTAAGGACCATGGGAAGTCGAGACATATACTCAGGAAATACCACTACGTTTGGAAGTGAGTTGAGATGGATATCGTGAATAGAGTATCATCGGAGGAGAATTCGACCGATCCATTCAGAAAGCCATCATCAAGGACCAAGCATGATAGTCATACTAGGTCCATAGGCATTAGAGTTGCTAGTGATTTAGTTTAAATGTTTATTAGTTAGTTTCATAAATTTTGAAACTTATAACAGTATAAATTGTAACCAATTTGGTGATTAATTTGTGGTGACTTAATAATAGCTCGACTTGCTATCATTTGTGTGTTCATTTATTACTATGTTTCTTTTTTCATATTTGGAACACACTTCCCGAGTATTTATTTGCTCAAACCTACACATTCGTTCGTACTACTAAATAAAGTAGTGATTTAAGACTGTCATGGAGTGTCCACTAATGATTGGGCATATCAAAGAGATTGCGCTGATAGTCATGAGTACTTAATGTAGATTTATATATTGCAACAACCTACACTTAGAAATTACTTCATGGATCAAATCACGAGTAATTCTAAGATGATAATATTTTCAGTTCTTCAAACCCAGATACATATAGGGTTTTTCTTTACAACTTTTGTTATGCATTAGTTTACTCTAATGTTATATGTAACTGGTACTAACAATGTGTATGTCCATGTGTGACATGATGAGTAGACAAAAACTGGGTAGTCAAAGTTTATTTCCTCCTTTGGCCTTAACATAAGAAGAGATATCTATGGGCCCTCGGTGATTTGGTGCTGACATCTAAAGTGTTTGGTCGAACCCTGACTGAAATTGATATGATCAATCTATTTATCTAATGTAGTCATCACTAATCTTTATCAGTAACATAATCTTGAACACTGAGATAGACCCTTATCCATGTCCCAGGTTCATACAAATATCTTGTAGAACAAACGAATAGTGAATCATTTATCTAAGGGTTGAATGTTGATTTGACCAGAGTTCGACAACTGTATTGAATATTTAGATGGCTAACTCTCTATGGAATATTTGAGAAGTATTAGACTTCATATATTTAATGACTTGTCCAAATGGGAGATTGTTGGAAAGAGTGTCCAAGGTCATTAACTATTGATAATATATTCGTTTATTAATTTATTATGTTTGATAATTAATCAGACACTATTTTGAGTTAATTGGAAATTAATTAATTCAATGGGTTGAATATTAATTTATTAAAAGTTAGTTAATTGTAATATTCCAAAATCCCATAAGGATAAGGAAGGGGTGTTTTAAGGCTTAGCCCACATGGATTGGGAGTTGCTTTGGGATAAGAAAATGTCGCCTATACACAGGGTGCTAGGGATCAAACCATTCTTGCTCATTGGCTTAGACTTTTTGGCTTTGCCTTTTTCCTATCATTGGACAAATTTCTTAATCCTTTCTAGATTTTGTAGAATTTGATCCTCTCTCCTAGTTTTCTTTTTATTCACTCTTTGGTGTATTAGGTGTGATACCATTAAACGGATTTTACTTTTGATCCTCCGCATCCAAGAAATGTGGCAAGGATAAGATCGTAAGCCAAAAAGTCTCTAGCTACAAAAGAGGAATGTTATTCCGTTTATCTAAGTAGTTATAGTAATATATTGAAATCTCGATCATTATAAATTGTATGTGCACATAGGAATTTTGTTAAAGTCTTTCGTTGTTCTATTCATGTATATAAAATTCCCTATAACCCAACATATATAACTTAGTTGCATTAATTGGTTGAGCAAGGATCTGAATTCGAGTTGTGAGTTACTATTGTTTTTGTATTGCATGCTTTCGCCGTGCTTGCGCCTTTCTGGCCAAAGATCCCCCATAACCCAACAGATGCACACAAAATTAGAATGATATTACTAATTGTCACACCCCCCAAACCTGAACGGCGGAAACGTTCGGGGGCGGAGGACGTCATGTGCAGTATCATAACAACTGAATAGTCAAGAAAGTAAACACAACCATCATATACATAATTTAAAAGTTACATCATTGTATGCGTTACATATTTCCAAAAGTCAATTACAATATGATTTTAAAAGTTTTGTTTAACGTCTTAGCGTCAAATCTTCAAAAGTTGTTGCTAACCTGTTTTTACTGATTTCCTGAGAATACAAGTTATTTGAGAAAAAGTGTCAACATTTAAGTTGGTGAGTTCATAAGCATTTGTATTAATAAATGTATGCCATTCAATGAGATGAAATTACGTTTGTTTCTAGAAAATTCGATATTTTCTATAAAATGAGTTGTAATTCGTTTGTTTGTTAAATGAGAGTGTTTAACCCGGAAAATCCTATATTTTCCATAAAGCTGAGTTGTAAAATGTTTGTCTGTAAAGTAATCGTATCTATCCCGAAAAATCCTATATTTTCCATAAAGCTGATTTGTAAACTGTCTGTTTGTAAAGTAATCGTATCTATCCCGAAAAATCCTATATTTCCTTAAAACTGAACTGTAGTCTTATATTGTCCAAGACCGAAAGTATAAGTATAAATGCCATACTTAATTTAACAACATGTAGTTTTATTCGTGAATAAAACCATTTGTAGAGCTGGGTATTTACGTAAAATAAGTGTAGTATCGATTTCACGTAAAAATAACATATTTTCATTTAACATGTGAGTTTTCATAACCGTGCTATTAATGAATTGCCTGCCTCGACGTTCTTCAGCCGTCGAAATTATATGACGTTTGTCACCCATAATCTGTCGGTTGTGCTGTAGCTAACAGCCAGGTTGCGGGATCATCAGTCCCGTATAGATCTATACACAAGTATCACACTCTCTGGGAGGAGACTCTGGTTATAAAACATGACTTCCATGGATACCTCTGGTAGTTACGATGAAGACGAATGACTCACAAATTTCCAACGAGATACGTTTTTTGTCAATGAAATTGTTCATACATGAAGTTGTTACTCCTTTCGTTATATTTATAATATATAAAAATAATCATATTTTTATATAATCGTTTCTTTTCCCTGAAAGGGTAAAATGATGTGAATATTTTTCAAACTATGCCTAATATAGTTTAAAAGGTATTGTTCCGTTGAAAATGATAATTGTTTCGTTTGAACGTGTTTTGCATGTAACCGTTTGTAAATTTGGTATAAACGTTGTTCCGCATGTTTGATATTTCTACGTAAAGATAATTTAACGTAATAAAATATAAAACAATAATTTGTATATTAACATAAGTTTCTTGTGTTTTACTTGTATTCTCCCCCTAAAACATAGAAAAAGTTATGAAAATGTAGGGGTATGAACTCACCTTGAATGTGATAGCGGTTTAGTTTACGGGATAGGAACGGTGAACTTCGATTTAGAACATGTAATGATAGTCATATCCTAATGTTTAAACACATAATAATGTGTGAATAAGGTGGCTAAATAACACAGTGTTTCATAAAACACTAAATATATGAAAATAACTTATAATAGTATCTTAAGATGGAGCTTCAAATATGTTCCAGGGAGGTTTGTGTTGGGTTTTGAGCATTCTAACACTCCTATGGTGTACATGCAACCCTATAAACCTTGGATCTATGTTTTCTCTATTATACATGCAAATATTAACTATTCCAAGGTTTCATCCTAACTAGCATATTATGAAGCACCTATACTACAAAGTTCTAGTTAGATGACATACCTTTTGATGTAGCTTGATGTCTTCAAGCTTTAAGAGCTTAGCCCCAATAGTGTGGAAGCCTCAAATGGAATCACAAATCACCAAAACACCTTGGAAGAACATGAGAGAATATGTATGCACACTAAAATCGGCCCACTCTTATTTTCACACACTTGTGCCAATTTTGTGAGCCAAGGACCCCTTTATATATTATAGAGGATTAGGGTTACATCCATGTAAACCCTAATACCCATGACCTTTCATTTACATAGGATCCATGGGTTAAAAGCTCCATGGACCATCCATGAAAGCTTAGCCCAACCTAAATGAACTTGGCCCATTCCATATATATAAGAGTCCATATTTAATTAGTTCTTTTTGATCACTTAATTAATTCTAAATTAATTCTTGATCAATACTAATTAAATAATATGATTCCATATTAATATATTAGAACTTATAATATATTAATATAAATCATAAATAGACTATTCTCAAAAGACTATCCATATAAATTGTGTCGGTGAAGTGCAACCCAAATGTACCATGCCGGGTCGGGTCAAGTAAATACCAAATATAGTTATGGACTTAGACATTAATCCAACAGTCTCCCACTTGGATAAGTCTAAAACTATTATTGAGTATGACTTCAAAACCTAACTGGCAATCGTAGCTCTTAAAGCCGTTGTCGAACTCTGACCTTGTCAATGACTTGTCCATTAGATAAGGGATCATATATTCCTCCATTCTAGATATCATATGGACTGAGACATGGATTATAATCATTCTCTCTGTCCATTTGTTGTTTCCCGATTTTCGATTTATGATGACTGACTGATTGAACAAATCAAATCAGTCCTGGCTTGGCCAAGCACTCACATGTGTCATCGCTAAATCATCGAGGGGCCCACATATATCGCTTTTATCCCGAAGGTAAAAGGAATGGATAAACTTCGACTCATATGGCTTGTTCTACTACTTGTTGAATCATACACAAAGGCACGTTTTATAACATCGAGTTACCAAATGCGTTTTCGTGCAATCAATGTATAACCAACTCATATTAACAACTCATATCTCTAGGTTTGAAGAATATAAGATATTATCGTCTCATGATCACTCGTGATAAAATCCATGAAGTGATTCAAATGAGCGCGGGTTGAATCCAATACTCAGAACTTATGAGCACTCATGAGTGTTGTAGCACCACTTTGTCCACCAACTTGGACCTCTACAAACCAACCCATGACAGTCTTGATTCATATCTACTTCCAACATATGACCGACTGTGGATGGTTTGAATAACTTAATCATTCAGGAAGAGGGACTTAGTTATTCTGGAAGTCAAAACATGCAAAGTGAAACACAAGAATAAATGAATCAAATATGGTATCAAACCCTATGAATATAAATAAACACTTTTATTTATCACCATACTGATTACTCATTATTCATTGTTTCGGTTTTATCAACTTTATACTTGAATTAAAAACACTAGTTGTCCCATGCTCCAAGCATGTACACTATGTTTTTCTTAAACAATAGCTTTGCCATAGACCAAGTATGCACTCTATGTTTGTCTATAATCCTTACTTTGTGAAATAAACCAATTGAACATAATTTCAATGATTCTAATTTCACACTCTTAAATCCTTATCGAAAAATGTGAGAATTTCAAATTCCTATCATTTATCGAAATTTGTTTAGATTTTAAACTTATATGCACTGACCCTCCTGTAATGAATATGTACAAAGTCACAAAGAC
Source organism: Lactuca virosa (assembly GCF_052849685.1). Lineage (NCBI taxonomy): Eukaryota > Viridiplantae > Streptophyta > Magnoliopsida > Asterales > Asteraceae > Lactuca > Lactuca virosa. The sequence continues at coordinate 282,016,076 of NC_136428.1, read as the reverse complement.
TTGTCAACAGTCATTATAAGGTATTCCAATGGAGATCAACTCCATAGAAACTAAGTCTCATATTCAAAGTACATTGCTTTGGACATGCTTCTTGCATTAAGTTTTCTAATCTTACACAGATAACTTCCACCTATGGAGACAACTCCATATTCTCATTTTGACTATCACTTCTGAATAAGAGATGCCTCTTTTCAGAATATGTCAATATGGTCCTTCCAAAATTAGCACTATACTTCCAACTGTCCCTGAGCAACCAATCTTTGGTAAACCTCAGATTGTCCTCGACAATTGCTTAATCATTTTAGTCATATCCAATTCTAGATCTTTTCCCTTCTTAATGCCTCTGGGCATTTGGAAAAATTTAGAAATGACAAATATTATAGCACATGCAATCGATCCTGTACCCAAAGCAAATGGTACACGATTCATGATGTCTCACATAAAGACATGATTCTAGACCAGTCTTTTGCTACAATATTTTTATTTGCCATGTTTTCAAAATTTGACTATGAAGAGGGATGTCGTAATCATAATCGAATTTTGAGAACGCAATATATAGAATTTCCTTAAGTTGAACCAATCCAACATGAAATTCATATATATATTCTTGACTAAAGATGATTAAGGTCTCAATCTAAGCCTTTAGAACTGAAATGAAGTATATCTTCTCCCTTAATTATAGCAAAACAACTTTTTCAATCCCTGCAGCCTCACAAATTGAAACTTTTGTTTTCTATAATTAACATTGCTAACTTGCAACACTAACAATAATTATCATGCTCCCACTAACATGATGATCATTAGCATAACACTTATGCTCCCACTAGCTTTGACATGTACTCAAAAATCAGCTGGACTTCTAGAAATCAATATTTTATTGACTTTTTTACCAAAGTTCAAATTTCTGATACGAGATGCTTTGATAAAACTTTATCAAAATCATACACCTTTCCTTAGATAGCATGCATGTGTGTCTAAACAATTTCAGAACTATGAAAAGGGATGTCGTAATCATAGTCTCAATTGTTTAGACCTTTTGCCATCTGCTTCAAATCTACTTGGTGGAAGTGTTTCCTCACCATCATTTTCATGAATCGGAGAGAAACCTTATGACCCTTAGATTTTATGGTGTATGTGTTCTTATCCATGTGAATCATCAAAACCATAGTCACCAGATAAAGATAATGACAAATCCAAACTCATATGGACTGAAGTTATGCAATCTTAACTTCTTGCCACCTGGCAGTACTGGGCCTGCCATTGCTTCCAACTTGTTATGTAACCAATTGAGAAATTTCAGAACTCCTATGCACAGCCAACTTTAACTGGAATGGGCACAGAATATGTCAACACGATAGGTTATAAACCTCAAGTCGTGTGCTAGTGAAGAACCTCAGGTTTTATTCTTGATTAGTTCTTGAAATTCTTTTTAGGATCTTTAAGACTCCCACTATCCTCTTGACATATAAGACTATCTTGCCAAATATTCAAGAGATAGTGCGGATTCTTTATCAAGACAAACACTTCACACAATTGGCCTTAGTTGGTCTTTGTTTTATCCAAAACATCACAACTTACCAATTTCAAATGTACAAGAGTAGGACACTTTTACTCTTACATTTGACAAGTGTTTTAAACCTTTCTTTAAGATATATCACTCAAGTTACAATCTTGGAGTATGACTCTAAGAATTGTTTTGGAACGAAGTATGACTCATCTTCCTGATCTAACCATTTCAACAATTCATGACTCCTCTTCTTAGTCATAAGAATGCACTAAGATGACCTTTAGAGGACTAATTGTGATATGATTTCTAAATCATTAAGATGATCACAAACATGATACTAAAGTACTCTCCCATCTTTTTAGATTTGAGAAACTTTTATCTTTTTGCCTAATTTGATTCTTCCCATTCGTTCTGCCATACATTGAGACTTTTCCAATGTTTCAGAATTATACTTAAACTTGTAAGTACAACCATATTTACTAAACTTTAGAAAATCAAATAGTCTTAACGAGCTTTGTGGTGGACATGACCAGTGCACAAGAATGTGTACTCGATCCCTCTAGTCCTTCACTTGACTCACACATCCATGTGAACAACTAATTAGTCTTGATTTTCCAATGCTTGAAAGTTCTCATTCATCATACTATTCAACTTGCATGATTCCAAGTTTCGGTCCAATTGAAACTTGGGTGATGAGGAACTTTCCTGATTTGGTAAATTTAGACACTACCACAAATGAAAGAATCAAATCCATTTTCCAATATTGCTGTCAGTGGAATCATATAAGCAACAATTTTCCACAAATGCCATTGTAAGGATACTTCAAATAAATAAAATTAAACAATTTTCTTTTATTTTAAAACTTTGCGGAAAAACTTATCCTTACAATCCACATGGAAAATTGTTGTTATCTATTCCTTAGCAATATATCATAACTTCTTAAGCAACTGCTCAAAATTCTGATGCGATCGAAATCCACCTTCGCGATCAGAATCAGCATATACTTCCTTTAAGATTTCTCTCTATTCTTTGATTCTTAAAACATCAACATGTGACCCAGTCACATCATGTAATGAGGATCTCAGAATAGAACTTAACAAAGTCAGATAATGGGCTCTACCTAATGTAGAGTCAAACTTATTGACTTTAACATCCTTAGGTAAATTTGGCAGCTTTGCAATCAACGCCCCTTCCTTTGGCAAAATAAACATATGGACCCTTTGGTAATGGGACTATCTCAGACTTAGCCTTTCTCTTTACCATTTGGTCAACCGGGTTGACTATGGCCAATCCCTTTCCATTGGGAAGAGAATGCTTTTTCTGGATTTCCAGTGTCACCATTGTCACTGTCCATAAAGTTTTTGGGAAGTTGATCTTCTAATCAATTTTGCTTTACTATCGTTCCAAATCATTGTTGATTCAGCAGCACCAAGCAAATAGATATGATCATTAAGGTTCATGTCATAGTCTGTTTCATAGTAGTCCCAAAGGAACTCACTATGTGACTTAGAAAGTGATTGAACATCCAACTTTCTCAAGACTTTGACACCTAACTCTCCCGGCTTGTCAATATGTGGCTTCATCTCTAAGATGTGATCACACATAGACCTTGCTTGCCATTAGGGCTTGAGTGACCTTGAACTTGTGGGTTAGGGAGAATAATTGGAGGAGGTGGAGGAAAAGAAGTATGACTTCCATGAGCCAAACTCGGGAAGTCATATTCATTAGGAAAGCTTGGTTTGGGAAGATCATTGTTGTCTAAACTAGACATCAACAATGGGAGAAATTCACGTAAAGTTGATTTAAGTCCTTAATATAACACCCAATATGATATATTAAGGCTAGGACCCAACAAACTATTTTATAACTTGGAAGAGGGATGTCGTAATCCAAGCTATAAAATATTTGAAGGTAGGTGAATGACGATTCACCAATTTCCACGAAGATAAACGAAATGTATTATTAGGTTTTAATTGGTTTTGAAACTCCTAGATTCTTTTGAGATTCATTGAACTTTTCAATGGCATGTTTCAATCTCGAGTGTGCCCTTCAGGTTTTGTGACTGGGATGTCGAGGATCACAAAACAAGGTGTGAAGTAACCATGCAAATATACTTGGTACCCTTAATATTTACCCCTCAATCGATGTGCCGGTTAACCACACACGCTCCAACGATACTATGATAAACATTAAGTTACCCTTTGCCTACCTTGTTAAGTCCAGGTTAGTGTGCCGGTTAACCACACACGCTCCACTAACAGCTTAAACAAAGTGCAAAGTGTAATTTCATGGATTAGCACCTTATTCACATTTTCCTAAGTAACTAAGATTGGGAATTTATAAGTGTTTAGTTACTTAGTATTTATCATTATACTTATAATGAAGGGAGAATTATAGTCCTTGTCCTACTTGTTCGGCTAACGACCCTCCACCGGTCAAGGAAGCGGTGAGTGAGAGTGGACACCCATTAAACTGCCATTTTATAGGCAGTAACCTTATACCCCCCTTATAGATCGGCTTCGTGAATGAGGCCTACTAATGGTAAGACGACTTGCTCTTATACATATAATATATTAAACTTTTAATATTATAATAGTATAAGGGTGTATTTTAGACATTTAAAATACATGGTGGTTTAATCTATTAATTAAACTAGACTTTTAATTTAATTAAACTCAAACCATATATTTATGGATTAATATTACTCTTTTAATTAAACGCTTTAATTAACTATTAATAAAGTCCATAAGAGTTAATTTGAACTATTCAACAAAACATCATAATTCCAATTATTAAACTCAAAATTAAAACCATTTAATTAATTGTTTAAGTTATGAACCCAAGAGTTTTAGAATTCAATTCTTTTTTTCATAAAAAATTTTTCTCAAATTCCAAAACTTGAGGGCAAGTTTTGTAATTTTTGAAAACCTTTGGATTCCATAACTTATGGAATTAATGGTGTTTTATGATGAAACTTTCCATGTTCCATAACTTAAGAACAAGTTATGGAATTCTTTAAAACATTAACACCAAATTTTGTAACTCCATAAAAACTTTGAATCAAAATTTTTTTTTTAAAAAAAACTTTCATATCCATAACTTATGGAAGTTTCAAAAACCCGTAAGATCACAACTTTAAAAAAAACTTTTGAGCTCCAAAATTTTATGACAAAATATGTAACTCCTTAAAACATTTAGATCAAACTTTTAAAACTAATAAAATAATTATATCATTTTATCTTTTACTAAATTTGACCTAATTCAACTCATATAACAAATTATTCAAATTTTACAAATAATTCGTTTTCACAAAACAAGTAATTATCATAAAATTTGACAAACGTCATGTTTTTTTTTCTTTTTTTTTCAACCTGAAAATAAAACATTTGCATCAATATAACAGAAAACAACCTGTCTCTGATACCACTGTTGGGTTTTGAGCATTCTAACACTCCTATAGTGTACATGCAACCCTATAAACCTTGGATCTATGTTTTCTCTATTATACATGCAAATATTAACTATTCCAAGGTTTCATCCTAACTAGCATATTATGAAGCACCTATACTACAAAGTTCTAGTTAGATGACATCCCTTTTGATGTAGCTTGATGTCTTCAAGCTTTAAGAGCTTAGCCCCAATAGTGTGGAAGCCTCAAATGGAATCACAAATCACCAAAACACCTTGGAAGAACTTGAGAGAATATGTATGCATACTAAAATCGGCTCACTCTTATTTTCACACACTTGTGCCAATTTTGTGAGCCAAGGACCCCTTTATATATTATGGAGGATTAGGGTTACATCCATGTAAACCCTAATACCCATGACCTTTCATTTACATAGGATCCATGGGTTAAAAGCTCCATGGACCATCCATGAAAGCTTAGCCCAACCTAAATGAACTTGGCCCATTCCATATATATAAGAGTCCATATTTAATTAGTTCTTTTTGATCACTTAATTAATTCTAAATTAATTCTTGATCAATACTAATTAAATAATATGATTCCATATTAATATATTAGAACTTATAATATATTAATATAAATCATAAATATACTATTCTCAAAGACTATCCATATAAATTGTGCCGGTGAAGTGCAACCCAAATGGACCATGCCGAGTCGGGTCAAATACATACCAAATATAGTTATGGACTTAGACATTAATCTAACAGTTTGATCTTTGCTTCTTCAGAAAGGATGGAATATGATTGCTATTTGTGAGAGAAATGAAGATGTGTTTGTTTACAGGTTGTAAGAATGAGAATTGAACCTAAGTTGTGACTTATATATGAAGGAAGGGATAAGAGGTTGAGTTGACGTTTGCATTGGTAAATGTAATTATCATCTAGGGAAGCTGAATTAGGATAAGATATTAAATATTTAGGAGTGTTTACGGATGAACATATATATATCAAAGGGGGTTTTCGGATCTATTAACTCCAAGTAATGAGTTTACACCCCTTAAGGTCCACAAGGAAGAGGGTTTACGCTTCATAATGGGCCCTTAAATGAGTTTTTTCCCCTGAAGTCAAAAGGGGAAAGGAGTTTTCGGATTTAAGGTCAAGGTGAAAAGGGTTTTCGGAATTGGGTCTTCTAGAAGGGGTGTTTACGGATTTGGCATTCTAGAATGGGGTGTTTCCGGATTTGGTCAACAAAAACACCATATTGGATCACTTTCAAACTGTAAACCCTATATTCTTTTAATTACTTTGGGCGAAAATAAATATATGAGTTTTATTTATAATTTAAAACCTTTAGTCTTTCAACTTATGTTCATTTATAACACCCTATTTAGCTTAGGTTTAATAAGCATACACTCTTAGCATTTAAAGTTCCTATAACAACAAGTTAGGTTGTGAATTCACTTGTACATAGTTTTAGTCTAGACTTTTATTAACTCAAAACAGCGGGTTGTTACACTAATAACATATGATCATATAGTCACAACAATAATAAGTAGGCATAAATTGAAATTTTATAAGAATTTGATTCTCGATAAATATTAATAACTCTTTTACTTAACTAAATATTAATATTTGATGAAAATAAAAAATTCCCATTTTTAGTATCAAAGAATAACTTACGAGGAATGACTTTATAATGTCATATACAAATATTTAGAATTAAATGGTTTTGGAATAAAAAGGTGTACACAACATGTGGGTAATAGGAGGAGTGTAAGACAATCCTCTCTCTCTCTCTCTCTCCCCCTGTAATATCCAGATATTCAAGTATTTACATTTTTGACTCCTTGGTTTGAGAATTGTTTGAAAATTAGTCCAATATGGCCTTTAAATGAAAATACGGTCTAGGTCATGTATGTTGGGCTTATTCTTGGTGCGTGGCAAAGACTCAAACCCTGATTTTTAGGGTTTGGACCCTATTTAAACCTCATTATGTAAGGTTGAAATTATATTGTAATATGTCGAAGTCTGTGTAATAGTTACATTTGTTAGTTTTGTTATGTATTTACTAAGGTACCTTTATGTCGAAGCCTAATGCAAGCCTTAGTATTTTTTCTATGCTTTATAGTTCTCCTATAAATAGGGGAGTCACTTAGAGATAGATAAGAGTTTTGGGGAGTCTGTCTTGTCTATGATCTCTTTGTAAACTTGAAGCATAATAGAGCTGAAACCAGATATTATTTACTCTCCGTGTTCTTAATTCTCGTAACTCTGATTCTATGTTTATTACTTGATTCAATACTTCATCAATTGGTATCAGAGCAGGAATCATATCTCTGCGATCTGATTTTCATTCTGAATCAAAAGGTTTTTGAATCAATTTCTGGATTCAAAAATTTTCGCACCTTTTGTTTTGAAAATCGTTATTGATCTACAGTTGTGATTCGATTCTGCAACTGATTTGCTGAATCGAGTGTTCTATTTGAAATCTCTGATCGTTTCAGCAATTTGTTTCCAAAAACTCTTAAGATTTTCTGAAAAATTCATCCGTACATTCATGGCGAATTTCAACCTGAACTCAATGACATCATATTCTCATCTGCTAGGATCTTCAACTAAGATTCCTATGCTCATTCCTGAATACTATGATTAGTGGGCTGACCGCATGAAAGACTACTTAAATGGGCTGGATGAGGAGCTCTGGCCATGTATTACTGGAAATGGTACTCCTCCACCTAATGTTCAAGCAATTGGATTTTCAAGTGTTAATGATCAATCTGATAGACTGAAGAAGCTTGAGAAAAGATGTATAAGAGAATTGTGTGGTGCTTTGCCTCCTGTTGTGTACAACTATGTTAGAAGCTATACAACTGCAAAAGACATCTGGAACAATCTCAAAGAAAAGTTTCAAGGAAGCGAAAAAACTAAGATCAATTATGTAAAACATTATTTGATTGAATTGAAAGATTTCAAACAGAAGGATGGTGAATCGATAGAAGATTACTATGATCGTTTGAACGAATTGATCTACAAATCTAATCGCCATGGAATTACTCGAACAACCATGGAGTTCAATCTGACGTTCATCATGGGCTTACGCAAAGAATGGAGGAATGTGACGTTAATGGTGAAAACTCAGCAGAGTTTCGATACTTCGACGCTTAATGACTTGTACAATCTGCTAAAAACTCATGAAGGAGAAGTAAATGAAATTGCTGAGGAATCGAAAATGAGTCTTGGAGGACCATTAGCTTTGATGTCGAAAGTTAATGAGAAAGAGTCAGTTGAAAAGGAAGATTCTGATAGTAAAGGATTGTTGGTTAATTCGGACGATGAAGCTTTTGCATTTTATTCAAACAATCGAGTAAAGAAGTTTTTCAAGAAACCGTTCAAGAAACAAGGTGATGCCAAAGGAAGTTTCGTTAAAAAGTCAGCTGGTGAGGAAAAGAAAAAGTTTGAGAAAAATGAAGCAAGGACTGATGAATCCAAAGCTGAGAAGAAACTTGAAGGAGATTCGGGAATTGATTGTCACTATTTCCACGGAGCTAATCATATGGCGAATGATTGTATGCTTCATAAGAAAGATGAAAAGAAGAATAAAGTCAAGTACGAAGCATACTATGTGGAGCGTTTAGAAGAGGCTCGTGCAAAAGCGAAAGGACTTTCTCTGGTGGCGAAGGGTGAGGATGATGATGAAGGAACTTACCAGATTTGGTCGTCCGGTTCGGATGATGAGGAAATGTGTAATCCTACGCATGGAGCCATGTATGCAAAGTATGAGGAAGGAAGTGCTGAAGAGGTGACTGGTCGATGTTTTATGACCAAATGTGGAGATAAATCATCGATGACAACAAAGGTACGATCTATTCTTCAATCTTTTAATATTCCTTTAAGTGCATATGATTCTGAACTAATTGCTTTTGATGACACTGTTGCTTATTTCGATACTTTGGTTATCTCTGCTAGTAACGAAGCTAAGAAATCAACTTCTCAGTTGCTAGAGGTTCAGAAGCAGTTAGATTTCAAGAAAATAAAAATAGAAAGTTTAGAGTTACAAATTACAAATATCATGTGTGATAGGGATTCATTAAGCAGTGAAGTCAAAATGTTGTTAGCACAAAGGAACATTTATTGTAATTTTGCAAAAAGACTTTATGCGAAATTAACTGCTTTGCATCATTCGTCTGATATAAGCAAGGGACAACATAGGAAGTTATTACCTTTTTTAGCTTACGAGAGAGAGAATGTTGATAACATGTCTTATGATTGTGAGAAAACAATTGCAGAATTTGATAAAATTCATGATGATAGATATGCTTATGGAATTGTGAAAATTGACGAATATCTTGATGCAAATGAATTGGCTGATATTGTAAATGATACCTTAACCAAAACTGAACAAATTAAAATTTTGAAAAGAACTGAGAATTCGACATCTGATTCTCAATTTAATTTTGCTGATATTGAAGATAATTCTGAAAATATTAACAAAATTAGTGATTTTGAGGATGTTGATTGTTCTCAGTTGTCTATCGTTAATGTTGCATCTAAGTCTAAAGGAAAAGAAAAGTGTAATGATTCATTGGTTAAGATTGTTAGTGACAAAACCTCAACTTCGAAAGTTTTTGATTTCAATAATGTGAGTGTCAGAGATAGTCAAACTGATAGCAATGATGATGAAAATGAAGATGAAGTTTCGAAAAAATCACCATCGACAAGTAAAGATTCGAAAGAAACAACAATTCCACGAATTGTTGTTGATCAGGTGTATGGTGACACTGAAAAATTCGACAAAGTGATGAATGAAAAGGGTGCTCATTATCTCGAAACTAATCAAGTGGTGTATCTGAACTTCAAATGCTCAGATGATATTGTTTTTCCAAATCAAGTGTTTGTGACAAAAGGAAATGTCGAAACATTAAACCGGAGTTCAACAAAATGGTTGAAGAGGATAACAAGAACACATCAGACGAAGGATTCTTTTCAAACCAAAGCACTGTCGAAAATAATCTAACAAAGAATTCGTGTGTTTTTCAAAGACAAAAACATCAAAGAAAATGGATAGAAAAACAAAAAGTTTCAATCGAAAATCCAAAACAAATTGAGGAGAAAACTAAATACGTTGTCAAAATCAATTCAAAAGAATTTAAAGATCAACTTGACAAATTTTCAAAAGATAATGAAATTTCAAAAAGACAAGCATGAAAGAAAATTTTCTGGCAAACCGTTGAGTCTCGAAAGAAACAAAATGGATTGACAAAGAAAATTTCTAAAAAGACAGAGTTCAAATCTGTTAAAACTAAGTTTTCATCACATTCAGGCAATCAGAAAAATCCCGCTCAAATTAATAATTCATTGTCTGAACCCATTTCAAATACTACATTTTCGAAAGATAAATCTCAACCAACAACATCATTTTCGAAAAATTTCACTCATTCATCACAAAAATTTCCAAAGAAAAATTTCACAAATAGATTTTCTCATCATTCACAACAAAGATTTTCTCAAAATCCAAATTTAAAACACAATCCTCCACCAACTCAATCAAAGATTTTTCAAAATCGATTTTCACGTAACACAAATATCGAAAACAGTGTTAAAAATCAACAATTTGAAAATTTTCGTCCTAGATCTAATGTTGACTTCACTCCACAAAAAACCAAATTTTCCAAATCCTTCTGGGAAGCAGAATTCGAAAGTTTCATACACAAAGTGTTCATCGAATGTGAAGAATATCGACCATTAGCTTGAAGGACAATGAAAGAAGTTTCAATCTCGCAAGTTTTCCCAAAAACAAATTCATGAAGCTTATGAGAAATATTTGAATGATTCTTCAAACGGAAGTTCCTCTTCCAAAGAATCAAATATTCCCGCGAAAACATGGAAATCAGTTTCGAAAGATAGACTTGTTGAGAAACAAACTGAGAACAAAAAGGCAAATGTCAGTGACAAACCTAAACCTTCAAAAACTTATATTTTTGCTCCTTTACCTAATGATGTTGACTTAATTGATAATTTCAAATCAAAAGTTCGTGATTGGGTTTTAGGTTCTTCGTTTCACTCGGTTTTCAAAGCTAATAACCAAGGACCCAAACAACGTTGGGTACCTAAATTCTTTCATTAATTGTAGGTATTATGTGACGAGCAATATGATGATAAATGGTACATTGATAGTGGTTGCTCTCGTCACATGACTGGCAAGAAGGAGAATTTGCATGATTATCGAAGTTTGGAGAATGCAGGAGTAGTTAAATTTGGAAACAACCACAAGTGTCAGGTGAAAGGATATGGAAAAGTCACGTATGGTTCCGAATTTAAGAATAAATTTCTTGATTCATTTTTAGTTGATCAAGGGATTTCGCATAATTTTTCTTCACCATATACACCTCAGCAGAATGGTGTGGTTGAGAGAAGAAATCGTTCTCTTTGTGAAGCAGCACGAACAATGCTTACATATGCGAATCTTCTTCAATATCTTTGGGCTGAAACTGTTTCCACTGCATGTTTTACTCAAAACAGATCATTTATTCATCGTCGTTTTAACATTAATCCTTATGAAATTCTCAATAACTGAAAACCTAATGTCAAATTCTTTCATGTTTTTGGTTGCAGGTGTTTTATCATGAATCTCAAGGATAATCTTTCGAAATTTCAGTCCAAAGCTGACGAAGGAATTTTCTTGGGCTATTCACATAACTTGGTTCCATATCGAGTTTTGAATAAACGAACACACAAAGTCGAGTCTAAAATTATAATGTCAAGTCACAAACCAATTCTTAATGAATCAAATGTCGGGTCTGAAATTTTAAATTCGATAGATTTTAATTATGATTTAATTTTTGGTACTCCAGATATGGCTGCTGATGATGAAGTTAAGGCAACTGATAATAACATACCTGAAGCTTCAAATCATTCTGACAATTTGTCATTGACCCAAGATGCTTTAGACTTGAATTCAACATCGAATTCTCCAAGGATTGACGAAAGCATGCTAAATGATCAAGTGGAGGGGGAGCAATTGAATTCGACGACTCAGGTTGAGGGGGAGCATTCCTTCGAGGGGGAGAATATGTGATTGGATAATGATGTTGAGGGGGAGAATCCTATTGAGGGGGAGCAAAATGATTCAATTATGTCGAATAATGATAATAATGAAAATTTTTATGATTCAATTGACAATGTTTCTGTTGCAGGATCTGAAAATGACGAAAGGTTTGAAGATGCACCATTGGATTTTGATCCAGCATATCCACCTTTAGAAAAATGGACAAGAAATCATCCAAAAGAACAAGTTCTTTGAAATCCACAAGACGGTGTGTTAACGAGAGCTCAACTTCGTGCAAAGAATGAGGTACTTAATGCTCATAAGGAATTTTGCATGTTTAACATCTTCATTTAGAAAATTGAACCAAAGAAAATTAAGGTTGCAATGGAACACTCAGATTAGGTTGTTGCAATGTAATCTGAATTGGCTGAATTCGAAAGAAACAAGGTTTGGAGATTAATTCCTAAGCCAAAAGACGTTTTGATAGTTGGGTTAAAATTGATTTTCAAAAATAAAACAGATAAAGATGGTAATATTGTTCGAAATAAAGCTAGGCTTGTAGTAAAAGGTTATTCGCAACAAGAAGTAATAGACTATGAAGAAACCTTCGCCCCTGTCGCAAGAGTCGAGGCAGTTCGAATATTTTTGGCCTATGCAGCTCATAAAGATTTTGATGTTTATCAAATGGATGTGAAGTGTGCGTTTTTTAATGGAGAACTCGAAGAGACAGTGTATGTGGAACAACCTCCGTGTTTTGTTAATGAAGAATATCCTAATCATTGCTATATTTTAGATAAAGTTGTTTATAGGTTAAAACAAGCACCAAGAGCATGGTATGGTACTTTAACTTCTTTTTTAAAACAATTGAAATTTAAACAAGGATCTGTTGATCCCACTCTCTTTCGAAAGAAAGTTGGGGATCATCTAATGCTTGTTCAAATTTATGTTGATGATATTATTTTTGGCTCTACTGACCCTGCTTTGTCTAATGAATTCGAAAATATGATGAAAAGCAAATTTGAGATGATTATGATGGGAAAAATCAACAATTTTCTTGGTTTGAAAATTCATCAAAAAAGAGAAGGAATTTTTATCAATCAAGAAAAATATACCAAGAATCTGCTTAAAAAGTTTGGATTGACGAATAGCACGAAATTACGAGTACCGATGGTGACTGGAACAATGCTTACACCTTCGTTAGATAAACCAGCTGTTGATTTAACTCTATATAGAAGCATGATCGGTTCGTTACTTTATCTCACTGCAAGTCGACCTGATATTATGTTTTTTGTTTGTAATTGTGCTAGGTATCAGTCAAATCCTCGAGAACCACATCTCACTGCAGTCAAGAATATTTTTCGTTATCTCAAATGCTCAATTTCGTTAGGATTGTGGTATCCTTCGAAAACTGGATTCTACATACAAGCTTTTTCAGATGCTGACTTAGGATGTTGTAATCTTGATAAAAAACGCACAAGTGGCGGATGTCAATTTTTGGATGGGAAGTTAGTTAGCTGGCAGTCGAAAAAGCAAACATGTGTTTCGATTTCGACAGCAGAAGCTGAATATGTTGCTGCTGCAGCTTGCACTTCACAAATCATATGGATTCAAAGTCAACTGCGTGATTATGCAATCAACATGAAGAAAATTCCGTTGTATTGTGATTAACAAAGTGCTATACGCATTTGCCACACCCTGTGCAACATTCGAAAAACAAGCACATTGCACTTCGTTATCATTTCATTAAAGATCATGTGGAAGATGGAAAACATTGAAGTTCATTTTGAAAAAACAACTGATCAGCTTGCTGATATTTTTACAAAACCATTGGACGAAAAATCATTTGTTAGAATTTTGCAAGGTTTGGGAATGATTGAAGCAAGTTCTGTTCCAGGAGTAATTTCGAAAGAATGACAACGTGGTGATAAGTAAAAGTGTCGAATAAGAGGAAATGTTGAACGATTAAGAGACATCTCGTATTAACCTTTCGAAGGTTACTGTTCATATTCTGCGCTTCGATACGCTTCGTTTTCGACTTTTGGGAAAGAAGTTTTCGTTAGTTTGGTACATACTTAAATTTTTGTTTATTTTTTTTTATTTTCGTTAATTTGTGTTTGTTTTCGAAAAATCAAAAATACCAAAAATATATGTTTTTTCTTATCAAAAATATAAAATCCAAAAAGATTTTTGTTATTTTGTACTTTGTTTCACTTCAATTGTGCAGATTCCAATGATGTTTTACAAGGTTCATGCTTGCAATTCTAGGGTCAGGTATTCTTTCGAAACTTTGTACTAGTTAGGATGTCCCTACAAGCATGCTGCAACATGTTGACCTAGGCCTACATTGACTCAATGTGTGATTTCGAAAGCCTTAATGAAATGTTTTATCACGAAAATTTCTTCCCAATCAGACTTGTATTCACATTAGTCTACTGAGCTACCTAACTCTTCTCAAATGAGTTAAGAGTTTTCTGCTTGGTCCAAAAATAGCAGAGGTACAACTTGATTCGTGAACCAATCTTTTTCATCTCAAAATTCTTACACTTTCACACACAATCACATATGTCCAAGAGATCTCTGGTCAAACAAATCAGGATTTAGACATATCAAACTTCTGTGTTAATGATCTAACATCATGAGACCGTGACGAAAGTGAAACCCACACTATCGAACTCATTTAAGGAATTGACGGGGAACTATGTTCCAGATCTAACGAAACATTTGTTTCAGTACCAACTTTCAAAACTCCAAATCATATTCAATTCTTTTGAGTGATCTTGATCAAATAGTCGAAACCCACGATATTTGTTACCCAACAGGATCCAACTAACATTTTTTTAATATGATTTCCGGGTGAGTTTCATTTGAATTCTATGTCACTTCATATATTTTTCCAAGGCATACTTGTCCCTGACTACACCGGTCATACAGGTAATTTTTGTTACAATTACTCACCTTATGTTTAGGTTGATATGTAACGAAGTTTTTTAAGCCACCCATGAAGCCATATAAAAGAAGCCCTTCGATACTTCTTTACAAGTATTCGATTGTAATTCACGAGAAAATACACAAGCTGTAGATTATCTCTCTTGATAATTAACGAAGCAACCTTTGTCCGGGTTTTAACTGCTTTTGTGTCGAAATTTTATTTTTCGACATCACAGATCCCAAATTTTCGTTAAATTGCTTCTTATATCATTCTATTAGCACACTGCACTCACGAAATCCTTGAGGTTCTGAGTACTACCAACTCAGGCTGATGATTTCACAAGTGTGGCATATGACTTCGTTTCTAAACCCAAAAACGAAAGAGCCTTACCTCCATGCCGAAGATTTTCGATCTTATCCACTTGGTACTCACGAACAGTTTGATGTGACAGTTTGGCAACTTGGTCCGATTTTCAAGGTACTTTATCTGACATGGTGCTCATAACAGCTAGTGTTGCGACTTTCAAGGACAGACGTGGGTTACGCTTAAAGAAACCGTTTGGAATTCCATTGGGGTTACATATAAAAGGAAATTATTATCTCCTTTTATAATTACGCGTTCAAATTCTCAGACGATCACAAATCCCTAATCATTCTCTATTCTTCAAGAATTTCTCAAAACCCTAATCAATGGCTGCTGATCCAACCAACACCACTGACGATGCATCATCTCAACAACCAATCATGAAGATTCAAAGCACCAATTATCAAGTTGAGACTGATGTTTCGTTGTATCCATAAGAACTCAAGATATTGATTATTTCTCTTCAACATTCAAGTCTTGACACTGCTATGTTCAACGTTTTTGCTGTTCTGATGCCCTGGTTGTCAATGGCTGGTGCAACTGCATCCTATATCAAAGATCTAGATGTGATCACCTTCAACTTGGTGAATGATAAGAAGGTTCGTCTTTCCAAGAAATTGTTTTGTCAAATTCTTGATATCCCCAATTCTCCACCGTACTATAATCTTACAAATGCTCAAGTCATTCACATGTTCAACGAGATGGGTCATCAACCCCCACTCACCAAGATTAGTGATTTCAAGAAGTCAAGTCTTCCAAGCATTTGGAACTTTCTGTTTGGTATTTTTCTTTGCTGTTTGACTGGTAGAAGTGTTGGATTAGACAAAGGAAGAATGGAAGTCTATGTTATGGTTGCTGGGATTTACTATGATCTTCTTGTTGATTATTCAACTCAAATGTGGAAAGAGTTTTTGAAGAGTGTGGAAAATACAAATGTGGTACAGGGGATTTTGTGTGCTCGATACTGGAGTTTAATACTTTAGTATGCTTATGAGAAGGAGGGTATTCCAGTTCCTGTTGATGAAGCTAAAGAAGAATTTATGAAGTATCACTTTCCGAAGTCAGTGGAAGATGATTTAGAGGTTTTTCCAAATGTGGCCAGAATTCCCGATGGTATGCTTAAGAAGATTGATCCATCAAATTCTGTCTTGGTGGCTTATTTGAAGAATGTAAATCCTTCTATTGCAACTAGTGTTTTGTTAGAACGCAGTAATCAAGGTTCATTCAAGAAGTCAAAGAAGTCCAAGAAGGTTCTCGATGAGGTTGTTGTTCAAGAAAGTCCCAAGAAAGTCAAGTCTAAGTCTCCTAAGAAGATTATTGTTGAAAAGGAGAAAGTTTCGAAGAAAATTGAGAAGCCTAAGAAGAAGGTGGTTACTGAGTCTTCGAAGGAATTAACTCCTTCAAAATCAGGGTGTTTTAAGTGCCTAAGGAAGATGTCTCATACATTTCGCACCTCGTCTGATGATCTTTCACCAACTGTTCGAAAGACATAGATAAACAGTAGAGGGGTAATTATTCGTGCTATCCCAGCCCCGGTATCTCCATCCTCAAAGAAAAGACGAGCTGAGGATGTGGCTAAACATATTGCCGGAAAGAGAAAGAAAACGAAGTTGGTTATCCATGAAGGCTCATCTGATAGTGAAGTTGTCCCAGAAACACCATTGAGCTCAAATTCTCCACCATTATCCTTACCACAAACCACTACCTTCATTTCAACAACAACAACAACTCTACTCGAAATTGTAATTACCAAATCAGTTACCGAGGAGGTTTCAATTTCTAACATTGTTGCAAAAGTATCTGATACGGGTGTACATGTTAATAAGAATGTTGAAAGTATTCCTAATCCATCTATTTTCGCACCTCTTTCAATTGTCGATGTTTCACTTCCACCTTTTGTCACTCAAGTTCAAACAACCACCAAATCACCTACATTCAAACATATTCTAGAACAGCCAATTACCACTCTTTTTTAATCTTAATCTACCACTCCACCAAAACCCAATTCTGATGATGAAACAGATGGCTGAGGTTTCAGAGGAATGTTTGATGATCTTAATTTTGATTCGGAAGAAGAGCATATACCAGATCACATGTTGATGTCTGGTAAGCAATTTAAAATTCTGAACAGGAAGCTTAACTCTATTCTATAATCACAAGCTGATTCTGGAGCAAAGAATTCGGTTTCGGGAATAGAAGTTTATGTTATGGAGCTTCGAATGCATAAACAATTGGATGTTATGGATAAAAGTAACGAGTTGAGGGTCAAGACTCAGACTGATTCGTTTAATTCTGAAATCAAAGATCTTCGTCTGACAGCAAAAGAACGACATGTTCTTTTTGTTAAAGATGTAACGACTGTATGAGAAGATGTTAATCGAAAACTCGAGGAGCTGAAGGTTGAAGTCTCAAAAGAGATAAATGAGCTGAATTCCAACTATTCGATAATCAAATCGAATGTTGACACCATAGCGGCTGCAGTGACAAAGATTATTGAATGGTATCAATCATTATCTCCTCAATTTGAAGCAAAGGTTAAAGAAGATAGTCAAAATTTCGACAAGATGGGAACTTTACTTGGTGAACTGAAAGAATTCGTATCCAAACCTGCTCCAACTTCGCTTTTAACTCCTGAGTTTTTAACTCAGAAGTTACACAGTTTGGATCAAGCTATTCAGAAGGTTGTTGCTCCAATTTCGAAGTTTGCAAATATGCTACCTGTTGTTGCCCCACCTGCTGTCACAGGGGTGCAAGGGGAGAAAAAGAGAAGAAAGCTCAAGTAGGAAAAACTTTGAAGGTTTTGAATGAAGGCAAAGATAAGTCCACAACTGTCGAAAAAGTGATACCTACTCAAGTCTCAACAAAGGTAGTATCAACCCAAATCATCACTCCAATTGTTTCGAAAGTTAATACAACACAAGCCATCAAAACCACAACAAAACCGATAAGGAATTGTGATTGGTTCAACAACTGAAGGAGGGAGTTCAAGTTCTTCAAAACCAAAGATTTCTGAAGCTGAAAAAGATAAAGGGAAAGGAATTGTGATTGAAAAATCAAATGAAGAGAAGAAGGCTGAGATAGAAGTTGAGATGGAGAAACAGAGACAAATTCAAAGTATAATGAGGCTTCGTGAGAATGATCCACCACACATGGATAAGGGAGATCCTAAGAAGTTGCATAGTTACGAAAACATCGAAGCCAGAGTGTCATACAATCAAATGTATGAATTTGAGAAGAAACCACGAAAGAGTTATTCTATCGAAAATTCTGATATGAATCAACTCGATTTTCCTGTTAACGAAATGATGTTCATAACTGCTCAGTATAAGGTGATAGAGAAGTTCAAGAATGAAGATGACTTTCTTCATATGAAACTTAGGTTTCATACAGTTGTTGCAAAGGAACAAGATGAAGTTTGGTCACTCATCAAGATCACAAGGGGGTTGAGTATTACAAAAGATGTTATGTTTGAGAACATGATACAGAACTTTCGTTATCATGTTGTTAGAGCAAACAAGGTTGCATGTGATTTCTCAATTGCAGATTTCCCCCTCAAGAACTTGAATGATCTTATTCAAGTTGCTCTAATTTTGAAAGACATGGATGCTTCACAACTTCAAGGAACTGATAAGGAAATTTTGAGACTAGCCTTGAATGATGTTGAGTTGTCAACTGCACTTGGGAAAGAAGTAAAAGTGGCTATGGAAGTGTCGAAGTCTCAGGCAGAACTGAAGAAATATGCTGATGGGGAGATTTGTTTAAAGCCTTTGGGATTAGTTTTTGCTGGAAAAATATAAAAATGGGAAAACAAAAAGATTTTTGTTTCAAGAAAAAGAAGTGGAAAGATATACTACAGCTCAATATACGAACTTCATTGTTCTTATGAAAAATTTCAAAAAGAACAATGATGGTGATAAAGCTGAGCTAAAGAAGGTGATGAGTTGGTATACGAAGATTCGGAGAATGATGCATTTTGCTGCAAAGATTCTCACCAATTGAGAAGTTCGACATTATTACAAAGGGGGAGAGTGTAAGGTCGAGATTATATTGTAATATGTAGAAGTCTGTGTAATAGTTACATTAGTTAGTTTTGTTACGTATTTACTAAGGTACCTTTATGTCGAAACCTAATGCAAGCCTTAGTATTTTTTGTATGCTTTATAGTTCTCCTATAAATAGGGGAGTTACTTAGACATAGATAAGATTTTTGGGGAGTCTGTCTTGTCTAAGATCTCTTCGTAAACTTGAAGCATAATAGAGCTGAAACCAGATATTATTTACTCTCGGTGTTCTTAATTCTCGTAACTCTGATTCTACGTTCATTACTTGATTCAATACTTCATCACATTAACTCCCCAAGACTCTTCCCCTCATCAGCCTCCAGCCCCATTTTCATACCTTGCAAACCCTAATCCATTTGAGAGCATCTTTGAAACATTAGTGTATGTTTTGGTGTTGTTAGAGGAAGGAGGTAGAAAGGAAAGCAAATTGGAAGCTTGAAGCACCTTCGATCTGGACGTTTTGCATTGTTCTCCATCTCCAGAAGGTATAAAGTTTATACCTTGATGCTTATTTGTTAGATCTAGCTTGTATCATGCTATTATGTGCTTTTTGTCCCCAAGCTATGGTGTTCTTGAGTATAGCACGATGTAGACCAAATAGGTTGTCCTTTTGGACGTTTTGAAGTGTCTAGAGTCATAAAAATGCAATCTTGGTCATTAGTTTCCTTCCATGCATGGGTTATTATCTATTAATGAGTTAAGAAGTTAGGGTTTTTAGTATTGAGCACTTATTATCCATGCAAGATCATAAAGTTGGAAACTTTATGATTAAGGACGTCATTTGAGGACTAGATCTGGATTTTGATCGAAAGAGCTTAAGGGATTAAGCACTTATTATAAATGGAAGGTGGCAGACGCATACGTTGGGATATTTGAAGGTACGCTGCTCGTACATGGTCAACACCCCGTTTTTTTCAAGACCTTAGTATGTCGTGCGTATAAGCAGAGTACGTCGGGCGTACTTAGCTGAGTCAACTCAGTTGACTTCTTTGACTTTTGACTTTGACCAAGATTTTGATCAAGTTTGATGTAACATCGTGATTGTTCATCCATTTTTTCTCTTTTTAAAACATTTATTTAACAGGATACGTTAGCGGAATTCTTATTTTAAATTTTGTGAAAACATCACCAATGTTACTTTTATTACCAAAAACACCATTCTTCAAAATAAAGTTCATAAACCAAATCAAAACAAATTCTCAAAAAACAAGTGTTACGAAAACTCAACGACATGTCCAAATGGTATCAATACTAAGATATAAACTGGAAGGTAACTAACCAAATTCCCCATCCTCACTAAGCCGTCAAATTATGCTACCTGTACCAGTGCAAGGCAACAACAAGCAAAGAAACAAGTGTCAGCAAATGATAAGTGAGTCAACCATAAGTACAATTATAGGAAAACACACATATCATATCATCACGTACATCTCATGCATCACATACCACACATACGTCACATGTATCACACACACCATATACATCATATAAATCGCATGTTCTTCACTAGAGTATCATTAGGGTCTACTGTTATTATTTATCTTTTATTATTAGATAATTAATAATTATTCCTAGCCATGGGTCCAACACTAACCTGCATGGAAAATTTCCCACACATGGGTCCGTCACTAACCCATAAGGAAGACTCCCCACACATGGATCCATCACTAACCCGTAAGGTAGCTGTGACAACTAGAAAATTTTGGGTCAAACAAGGTCTAAGAGGTCTTGTGTATAAGTATACCCACAATGTATATTTATGTAACTTTGTTGCAATAAGAGTTGAAAACCAAGAGGGCATGGTTTAGATAACTGTATATGTAGGAATATATACTTTGAAGATCATATTCGCAATAAACCTTTAAAATTCAACAAGTGATATCATGGCAAGAAGAGTCAAATGGTGGGAATATAAATCATAAAACTAAAACATTATTTTATAGTTTAAGCCTAGTACCCCACAAAGAATGGGATTTCGGTCCACCTAAGGCCGAAATCACCCTCGCATGAAGCATCAAGACCGAAATCACCTTAACTCCAAACCACTAGGACCGAAAAACCTTTAATGGGTGATACCTAGGCCGAAAACTCCAAGCACAAGCCAACTAAGGCTGAAAACAACAATTGTGGGGGGATTTAGGACCGAAATCACATGGGAAACAAGGTGATTTCGGTTTAAAGGAGTAGATAAGGGGTTTTGCCTTTGTGATTTAGATGTTTTTCCTCTTTTCCCATGCAATATATTACCCAACAGTATTCCAAGGAATAGTCCAACAGTTAAAAAAAAGTAAACATCCCATCAATTACCAACTTATCTTTAGACGAGATCATCTCCACAAACACCACCATTTCCATTCTATCTCTTATTACTCCATACTCTCTCAAGAACCATAACCAAATATCCTCCAAGTTAAAGTTCTCCAAGATTATTCTTAGATTCTTGGTAAGTATTCCTTCAAATCTAGTGTATTTATACACTTTTACGTTAGTTTCATTATATTTACACACATATTACTATGTGTTAAACTCTTAGGATAACATTCTTGCCAAGAAAGTTCAACCACCACATTCAAGTGTTAAGCTTCGAAATCTTCACACCATTTTCTCAAATAACCCACAAAACCACTCAAGGTGATTTCATACCCCCCACATTTTCAAGCTTTTTCATGTTTTGAGGGGGGGATACAAGTAAAAATTTGTTCATCACACAAGTACTTACATGTTTTCATCTTTATGTTAAAAATAAGATATTATTTGCATAAGAAATGATTATCACTACTTTTTATACAATATTTGTGATGTATTAGTTTTGATATGCAAAGTTAACAAAAACATAACTCATTATATGCTACAAATATCATAAGGAAAAGTATGATTTGGAAAACTACAGGGTTTTGGAAACTTTTACTAAAAGATAACTTTTCAAGCAAAAATTGTTACATTATAGTCATTTACTATTTTGGTGGGTTACAACCGAAAGATATCATGTTTTGATTACATATTTTGACACTAGACAAGATTACAACTTTATATTTATATAAAAGAATATATTAATAGTCTTGAAAAACATACAAGATAAACTATAATTGGTATAGTTTGGGAGTCACAAAATCACACTTTCATTTCAGATGAACCATATAAATTTTCAAAGGTATAATTATTTCATTTTACAAGAAAAATGAGTCATAGTTCATGTAAATCTGTTGATGCTCTTGTGAGGCGTTCGCTTCACCGTACCTACCTAGTGTACACCTTAAGTCCTGCATTATAACCAGAGTCTCCTTGAGGGAGAGCGAGATAGTTGTGTATAGATCTATATGGGATTGACAACCCCGCACCTCAGTTGTTAGCTACAGTTAGATCGGAAAGTCTAGGGTGACAAATGTCTACCAGCTCCGACGCCTGAAGAACATCGTTCAGGCATATCAGTCACATTAGCATGGTTATAATAACTCACATAGGAATTAACAAAACTACTTGGTTTACGTAGTAACTTACACTTCATTAGTTTTATAAAAAGATGAAACTACATACTATTTTCAGTACAACATTACTTACAGTTTGGTCTTAGGGTTTAAGACTACAGTTCATATTTAAGAATATATTGGATTTTCTGGCAACATAAATTATCATTTTACAAGGAAGAGATACAAAGGAAATACATACATTTTAGTCTTGAGTATAAAATTCACAACTCATTTTTAAAGAAAATATCGGATTTTCTAGAAGTATACAAAAATCATTTTACATGAAACCGTTACAAATCCTTCTCATACAAAATGCTTATGAACCCACCAAATTAATTGTTGACACTTTTCAAAATCACTTGTATTCTCAGGAAACCAATAAATAGGTATTCAACCATTTTGAGGGCCGGCGTCGCTGTTTCATGTTTTCGACTTTGTAGTTATTTGTATTTAACCTTTGAGCAAACAAAGCTTTGTAAACAATGTAAACTTGAAATCTCAATGTATGAATGTTTGTGTTGCTATGTTTCATTTATATTCAATTGTTATGATACTATACATGAAGTCACTCCATCTTCCCCTAGACGTTTCTGCCGTTTTGGTTTGGGGGTGTGCAGATTGGTATCAAAGCATTGTTTATAGTGAACTAGTATATCAAACCATACAATATATACAACTATAAATACAATCAGGCTAAAACACTCTGACTACAAATATACTTTTAAAAATATAATAATATTTTAAGTAAAGTATAAGTACGTACAAGCTATGCAGTTAATATCGGCAATTTCCAGGTGAGATATCGGTTATCGGTACCTTTCAAAATATCGGTGTCAAATATCAGTCCAAAATATCAGAACCGAAAAAATTGGTGATATTTACCAATATTCACCAATATTTCCAGGTGATTTCCAGGTGGGATATCGGTTCAGTAATTTTACTTACTTCTGTTACTGTTAAATCATTGTCTTAAGTCTTATGGTCTTAACTTATCTGAACCTGTTGTTATGTTAAGTAATTAATTGTTAGTTTTGTTGGGTTTTAAGCATTCTAACACTCCTAAGTGTACATGCAACCCTAAATACCTTAGATCTATGTTTTCTCTATTATACATACAAATATGAATATCCAAGGTATTATCCTAACT
The DNA here is from genome assembly GCF_052849685.1 of Lactuca virosa. NCBI lineage: Eukaryota > Viridiplantae > Streptophyta > Magnoliopsida > Asterales > Asteraceae > Lactuca > Lactuca virosa. The sequence continues at coordinate 281,992,146 of NC_136428.1, read as the reverse complement.
AGCATACCAAAAACATTGATACTAAGATAACAAAAGAGATATAATACATACCTTGTAGTTGTTGCTTGACTCCATGAAGCTTGAGTGCCTAGTGCCCCAAGTGTGACACCTCAAATGGTTCACACAACACCATGAACACTTGGAATAACCTTGAGAATAAGGATACTTTGGTTTTCTCTAGTGAAATCGGCCTTGCCCTTTTTTGTGTACCCACACTAGTGCCCATTTCACCAACCAAGGACATCTTTATATAGTGTGGAGATTAGGGTTAAACCCTAATACCCATGACCTTTCATTTCATATGATCCATGGGTTAAACACTCCATGGACTATCCATGAAAGCTTAGCCCAACCTAAATGAACTTGGCCCATCACACACATATATCTTAGAGTCCATATTTAATTAGTTCCTTTTTATCACTTAATTAATTATAAATTAATTCTTGATCAATACTAATTAAATAATATGATTATATATTAATATATTAGAACTTATAATATATTAATACAAATCACTAGTATCCTTTTTCCTCATCTTGTCTATCCAATTGTCCTGATGCCATGCAACCCAAATGGACCATGCCGGGTCGGGTCAAGTCTTACCAATTATAGTTATGGACTTAGACATTAATCCAACAGTCTCCCACTTGGATAAGTCTAAAACTATTATTGAGTATGACTTCAAAAACCAACTGGCAATCGTAGCTCTCAAAAGCTTCTGTCGAACTCTGACCTTGTCGATGAACTCTGACCTTTGTCAATGACTTTTCCATTAGACAAGGGATCATATATTCCTCCATTCTAGATATCATATGGACTGAGACATGGATTATCAATCATTCTCTATGTCCATTTGTTGTTTCCCGATTTCCGATTTATGATGACTGACTGATTGAACAAATCAAATCAGCCATGGCTTGGCCAAGCACTCACATGTGTCATCGCTAAATCATCAAGGGGCCCACAGATATCGCTTTTATCCCGAAGGTAAAAGGAATGGATAAACTTCGACTCATATGGCTTGTTCTACTACTTGTTGAATCATACACAAAGGCATGTTTTATAACATTGAGTTACCAATGCGTTTTCGTGCAATAAATGTATAACCAACTCATAGTAGCAACTCATATCTCTAGGTTTTAAGAATATAAGATATTATCGTCTCATGATCACTCGTGATAAAATCCATGAAGTGATTCAAATGAGCGTGGGTTGAATCCAATACTCAGAACTTATGAGCACTCATGAGTGTTATAGCACTGCTTTGTCCAACATCTTAGACCTCTACAAGCCAACCCATGACAGTCTTGATTCATATCTACTTCCAACATATGACCGACTGTGGATAGTTTGAATAACTTAGTCATTCAGGAAGAATGACATAGTTTATTCTGGAAGTCAAAACATGCAAAATGAAACACAAGAATAAATGAATCAAATATGGTATCAAACCCTATGAATATAAATAGACCACTTTTATTTATCACCATACTGATTACTCATTATTTCATTGTTTCGGTTTTATCAACTTTATACCTGAATTAAAAACACTAGTTGTCCCATGCTCCAAGCATGTACACTATGTTTTTCTAAACAATAGCTTTGCCATACACCAAGTATGCACTCTATGTTTGTCTATGATCCTTACTTTGTGAAATAAACCAATTGAACATAATTTCAATGATTCTAATTTCACACTCCCAAATCCTTATCGAAAAATGTGAGAATTTCAAATTCCTATCATTTATCGAAATCTGTTTAGATTTTAAACTTATATGCACTGACCCTCCTGTAATGAATATGTACAAAGTCACAAAGACTTGTCAACAGTCATTATAAGGTATTCCAATGGAGATCAACTCCATGGAAACTAAGTCTCATATTCAAAGTACATTGCTTTGGATATGCTTCTTGCATTAAGTTTTCTAATCTTACACAGATAACTTCCACCTATGGAGACAACTCCATATTCTCATTTTGACTATCCCTTCTGAACAAGAGATGCCTCTTTTCAGAATATGTCAATATGGTCCTTCCAAAATTAGCACTATACTTCCAACTGTCCCTGAGCAACCAATCTTTGGTAAACCTCAGATTGTCCTCGACAATTGCTTAATCATTTTAGTCATATCCAATTCTAGACCTTTTCCCTTCTTAATGCCTCTGGGCATTTGGAAAAATTTAGAAATGACAAATATTATAGCACATGAAATCGATCCTGTACCCAAAGCAAATGGTACACGATTCATGATGTCTCACATAAAGACATGATTCTAGACCAGTCTTTTGCTACAATATTTTTATTTGCCATGTTTTCAAAATTTGACTATGAAGAGGGATGTCGTAATCATAATCGAATTTTGAGAATGCAATATATAGAATTTCCTTAAGTTGAACCAATCCAACATGAAATTCATATATATATTCTTGACTAAAGATGACTAAGGTCTCAATCTAAGCCTTTAGAACTGAAATGAAGTATATCATCTCCCTTAATTATAGCAAAACAACTTTTTCAATCCCTGCAGCCTCACGAATTGAAACTTTTGTTTTCTATAATTAACATTGCTAACTTGCAACACTAACAATAATTATCATGCTCCCACTAACATGATGATCATTAACATAACACTTATGCTCCCACTAGCTTTGACATGTATCCAGAAAACAGCTGGACCTCTAGAAGTCAATACTTTATTGACATTCTTACCAAAGTTCAGATTTCTGATACTAGATTGCTTTGATAAAACTTTATGAAAATCATACACCTTTCCTTAGATAGCATGCATGTGTGTCTAAACAATTTCAGAACTATGAAAAGGGATGCCGTAATCATAGTCTCAATTGTTTAGACCTTTTGCCATCTGCTTCAAATCTACTTGGTGGAAGTGTTTCCTCACCATCATTTTCATGAATCGGAGAGAAACCTTATGACCCTTAGATTTTATGGTGTATGTGTTCTTATCCATGTGAATCGTCAAAACCATAGTCACAAGACAAGGATAATGACAAATCCAAACACATATGGACTGAACTTATGCAATCTTAACTTCTTGCCACCTGGCAGTACAGGGCCTGCCATTGCTTCCAAGTTGTTATGCAACCAATTGAGAACTTTCAGAACTCCTATGCAAAGCCAACTTTAACTGGAATGGGCACAGAATATGTCAACACGATAGGTAATAAACCTCAAGTCGTGTGCTAGTGAAGAATCTCAGGTTTTATTCTTGATTAGTTCTTGAGACTTTCAAGACCTTTAAGACTCCCACTGTCCTCTTGACATATAAGACTCTCTTGTCAAATATTCAAGGAATAGTGCGGATTCTTTATCAAGACAAACACTTCACACAATTGGCCTTAGTTGGTCTTTGTTTAATCCAAAACATCACAACTTACCAACTTCAAATGTACAAGAGTAGGACACTTTTACTCTTACATTTGACAAGTGTTATAAAAATTTCTTTAAGATATGTCACTCAACTTATAGTCTTGGAGTATGACTCTAAGACTTTTTTTGAAATGAAGTATGACTCATCTTCTTGATTTAACCATTTCAACAATTCATGACTCCTCTTCTTAGTCATAAGAATGCACTAAGATGTCCTTAAAAGACCAATTGTGATGTGGTTCTTTAATCATTAAGATGATCACAAAACATGATACTAAATTACTCTCCCATCTTTTCAGATTTGAGAAACTTTTATCTTTCTGCCTAATTTGATTCTTCTCATTCGTTCTGCCATACATTGAGACTTTTACAATGTTTCAGAATTATACTTAAACTTGTAAGTATAACCATATTTACTAAACTTTAGTAAATCATGACGAATAGTCTTAATGAGCTTTGTGGTGGACATGACCAGTGCACAAGAATGTGTACTCGATCCCTTTAGTCCTTCACTTGATTCACACATCCATGTGAACAAGTCTTAATTTTCCAATGCTTGAAAGTTCTCATTCATCATACTATTCAACTTGCATGATTCCAAGTTTCTATCCAACTGAAGCCTTGGGAATGAGAATCTTTCCTTATTTGGTAAATTATGACACTACCACAAACAAAATAATCAAGTCCATTTTTTTCCAAATATTGTTATCAATGGAATCATATAAACAACCATTTTTCACAAATGCCACTTGTAAGGATATTAAAAATAAATATAAAATTAAAACCTTTTATTTTATTTCAAAACTTTGCGGAAAAAACTTATCCTTACTGTGCAAATGCATATGAAAAACTTGTTGTTATCTATTCCTAAGCAATATATCATAACTCCTAAGTAACAACTTCAAAAATTCTGATCACCAAACCATGCGATTGAAATCCATCTTCGTGATCAGAATCAGCATGTACTTCCTTTAAGTTTCTTCACTTCTCTTTGATTCTTAAAGCATCAACATGTGACCCAGTCACATCATGTAATGAGAATCTCGTTATAGAAACTTAACAGAGCTAGATAATGGACTTTTACCTGAAGAAGAGTCAAACTTCTTGACTTGATCAACCTTATGATCTTTCAGGTAAATAGGCAGCTTCGCAATCAATGCCCCTTCCTTTGGAAAGAGAAACATATGGACTCTTTGGGAATGGTGTACTGGACTATCACAGACTTGCCTTTCTCTTTACCATTTGGTCAACCGAGTTGACTATGGCCAATCCCTTTCCATTGGGAAGCAAAAGATTTTCTGGATATCCAATGTTACCATTTTCAAAGTCCATGGAAGTTTGGGAAGTTGATCTTCTAATCAAATTTGCTTTACTGGTCCTCCAAATCATTGCTGATTCAGTAGCACCAAGCAAATAGATATGATCATTAAGGTTCATGTCATAGTCTGTTTCATAGTAGTCCCAAAGGAACTCACTATGTGACTTAGAAAGTGATTGAACATCCAACTTTCTCAAGACTTTGACACCCAACTCTCCCGGCTTGTCAATATGTGACTTCATCTCCAAGATGTGATCACACATAGACCTTGCTTGCCATTAGGGCTTGAGTGAACTTGAACTTGTGGGTTAGGGAGAATAATTGGAGGAGGTGGAGGAAGTAAAGTTCCAAGAGATTTGGGAAGATCATAGATGTCTGAACTAGACATCTTTTGGGAGATATTCAAGTTTAGTTGATTTAAAGTCCTTAATATAACACCCAATATGAAATATTAAGGCTAGGACCCAACAACCTATTTATAACTGGAAGAGGGATGCCGTAATCCAAGTTATAAAATAGTTGAAGGTAGGTAAATGACGATTTACCAGTTTCCACCATGAAAAACGAAATATAATTAAGTTTTAATTGGATTTGAAACTCCTAGATCTTTTGAGATACATTGAACTTTCAATGGCATGTTTGAATCTCGAGTGTGCCCTCTCAAGTTTGTGACTGGGATGCCGAGGATCACAAACAAGGTGTGAATAACCATGCAAATTGATTTGGTACCCTTAATTTTACCCCTCAATCGATGTGCCGGTTAACCACACGAGCTCCACCGATACTATGATAAATATTAAGTTACCCTTTGCCTACCTTGTTAAATCTTGGTTAGAGTGTCGGTTAACCACGCACGCTCCACTAACGGTTTAAACAAAGTGCAAAGTGTAATTTCATGGATTAGCACCTTATTCACATTTTCCTAAGTAACTAAGATTGGGAATTAATAAAAGGTTTAGTTACTTAGTATTTATCATTAATACTTTTAATGAAGGGAGAATTATAGTCCTTGTCTTACCTATTCGGCTAACAAACCTCCACCAGTCAAGGAAGCGGTGGGTGAGAGTGGACACCCATTAAGCTGCCATTTTATAGGCAACAACCTTATACCCCCCTTATAGACCGGCTTCGTGAATGAGGCCTACTAATGGTAAGACTGACTTGCTCTTATACACACACACACACACACATATATATATATATATATATATATATATATATATATATATTATTAACTTATAATATTATAAAGTATAAGTGTTGAATTTTAACTTTTAAAATTCTAAGGGCTTAACTTGGAATTAAAGTATTCATTAGAGAACTTTTCAAATTCCAAAACTTGAGGGCAAGTTTTTGAAACTATTCAAAACTCTTGGATTTTCATAACTTATGAGTTTTAATTAAAGCTTTAAAACTTTTAATGAAGAGACTCTTGGACATCCATAACTTGAGGACAAGTTATGGAGCCATAAAGACTATTAATAAGAACTACCTCTAGATTAATTAGGATTGAAAACACATTTTATGTAACTTGAGGACAAGTTACAAAAACACATTTTATGAACTACCTCTAGATTAATTAGGATTGAAAACAACTAAAACATAGTTTTTTTCCATTAATCTAAACTAACTCATAAATTAAGGAAACATAAAACTTTTGGTAATCCATAACTTATGGAGTTAAATGCTTGTTTTATGATGAAACTTTTGGTGTTCCATAACTTAAGAATAAGTTATGGAATTATTTAAAACATTAACACCAAATTTTGTAACTCCATAAAAACTTTGAATCAATTTTTTTTAAAACCTTTTCATAACCATAACTTATGGAGGTTTCAAAACACTTAAGATCACAACTTTAAAAAAAACTTTTTTTTGAGCTCCAAAATTTTATGACAAAATTTGTAACTACTTAAAACATTTAGATCAAACTTTTAAAACTAATAAAATAATCATATCATTTTATCTTTTACTAAATTTGACCTAATTCAACTCATATAGCAGATGATTCAAATTTTACATATAATTAGTTTTCCACTGTTGGGTTTTAAGCATTCTAACACTCCTAAGTGTACATGCAACCCTAAATACCTTAGATCTATGTTTTCTCTATTATACATACAAATATGAATATCCAAGGTATTATCCTAACTAGCATACCAAAAACATTGATACTAGGATAACAAAACAGATAGAATGCATACCTTGTAGTTGTTGCTTGACTCCATGAAGCTTGAGTGCCTAGTGCCCCAAGTGTGACACCTCAAATGGTTCACACAACACCATGAACACTTGGAATAACCTTGAGAATAAGGATACTTTGGTTTTCTCTAGTGAAATCGGCCTTCCCCTTTTTTGTGTACCCACACTAGTGCCCATTTCACCAACCAAGGACATCTTTATATAGTGTGGAGATTAGGGTTAAACCCTAATACCCATGACCTTTCATTTCATATGATCCATGGGTTAAACACTCCATGGACTATCCATGAAAGCTTAGCCCAACCTAAATGAACTTGGCCCATCACACACATATATCTTAGAGTCCATATTTAATTAGTTCCTTTTGATCACTTAATTAATTATAAATTAATTCTTGATCAATACTAATTAAATAATATGATTATATATTAATATATTAGAACTTATAATATATTAATATAAATCACTAGTATCCTTTTTCCTCATCTTGTCTATCCAATTGTCCTGATGCCATGCAACCCAAATGGACCATGTCGGGTCGGGTCAAGTCTTACCAATTATAGTTATGGACTTATACATTAATCCAACAAGTTTTACGTCATAAACTCATGGTTTTAAGTCTTAATTGATCCTATTGTTGTGTTAATTGTTAAATACTTAAGTGTTAACTTGCTAGTTTCTACAAGTTTTATCATCTTGTTATGTTACTTAACCGGTGATAATGATGATGATGATGATATTAGAGTTGATGTGGAAGATCTTTATGCAATAATTGGAAGCCTTGGTTTATGTGGATTTGGAGGAAGATTCCATGGCTTACGTATGATTATGCTTGAAACATTGACACTTTTGAGTTTTGACTTTTGATATTACTATTATACATGTCTTACATTTATATATATATATATATATATATATATATATATATATATATATATATATATATATATATATATATAAATATATATATATATATATATATATATATATATATATATATACAAATATATATATATATAAATTATGCACGATATTAAAATACCAATATCCCACCAATATCTCACCGCGATAACCTATATCTCAAATATCGGCCCTTGACCGATGTTTGATTTGGGACCGCTATAACTGCCAAGCATACAAGTTAGGGCAGTGTCATAACGAGAGCATAATAAAAGTAGTATGATGAGTTGAAAACTACGGGTAGGCCTCGGGATATGTAATTATACCTTGAATAAATATAGCCTGATCAACTATATTTATCCTATATGTAACTAGCATATACGGGGAAATAGTCGTAGTAAACGACGAGTGTACATTTACCAACACTAAGATACCAAGAATCAAATGCAATCTTTGAAATACTATAGGAGTATTTTAGGATGCCATAGAAGCATACACTTAAACCCTCTATGTAGTTCTTATACCTCTATTCTCGCACAGATGACATGGATGAATTTCAACCCGCAGACCCCTACTACCCTGCCATGGCAGCCAACAGATGGATCGAGGAGGAGCCAGAAGAGGATCATGAGGAGAACCCAGAAGAGGGTCCTGAAGAATACCAAGAGGTGGATTATGATGAGGGGGATTCTGATGAGGAGTCAGACGAGGAGGAGGGCGTTGGAGTCATTAGCGAACCTTACCCCATCGGGAGCATGCAAGAGACCCTTTCACCTCCCTCCTTCCACGTACGTAAGCACCCAATACGGGTCCCCTTTGGATGAACATTTATAGTAATAAAATATTGCCCATGCAAGGGCAACCTTCGTTGCTGACATCTACCTTTGTCCAGGATGCACCTCCACAAGGGGCAACCCAGCTAAATGTCTGGGCTAGAGGAGACGGCCGACGATCCGCATTAGGCATGCACCCACTACACCATACTACAGGCCCTAGCACCCTCACAAATCAAGCACTACCTCCAATTTTACCACAAGTGGCCCGTCTAAACACCCAGGTTCAGGCTCTCCATCATGAGGTAATGGAGATTGGAGGCGAAGCCTGGAATGCGACAATGCGAATTCGACGCATCCACGAAGAACAGAACACCATTCAGGGGCCATACCGAACCAGCAAGCAGAGCAGGAGAATATTACAGACCGTCTACACTTCTTAGAGGAAGAAGTGGCCACCATGAGATAACAAATCCTTCCAACTGAGGCTAGGGCAGCCTTAGCAGAACAGAGAGCGGAGGAGGCCAATCATGAAATGAGTGAAATGGTTGGGCACCTCGTGCGCCATTTTGGCATATGATAGGCTAGTATAGCCGAGTGAGTAGTGACTACACTGCTCGCACTATGTCTTAGGCTTATTGCACCTTTCATCACAACTAGTAGTAGTAAACCAAGAGAGGTACGCCCTCCAAAAACCCATGTAATCCGAATCAACTAAATGTATTGACGGATATGTTCTATTTTGATAACTTAACGTTCGTACAATACCTACTACTTACCACCATAAGTACATTTTGATGATGTGATCGAAACATTTGTAAATCATACAACAAAACATGTAATTTATAGGCATGTATATATGTATATATATAAATATAGATGAGATACAACTAGCAACGACCATAATTACTTACGAACTCGTTTCATACCATACAACAGAATCATGCCACAACAAGGAAGTAACCAGCATACCGGCAAAACACCAGTTCTACAAATGGACCTCAGTACATTTCAAGCCACTATAACAGCCGCCGTGACAGCCGTCATGGTACAATTTAGCGCTAACAACGCAAACGGAAATGGGAGCGGTACCAGCAGTACCAGCCCCGGTGGCAACCAAGGACACCAGCGGGTCGTTCCTCTAAGGACACCTAAAATCACAAACCTAAGAACTCCCACGAAAATGAAGGGGGACTACCCAAGAAATGAAAGTTTTAGAACAACAAAGGGGGTCGTTCGACTCAGGTACCTGCCAAAAGACCACAAATTGCAGCAGCTCGTGCCACCACAACCCCTACTGGCTCCGTTCTGACGAAACCATATGCGGGGAAACTGCCTAAATGCAACAAGTGTAACTTCCATCACGTTAGATTGCGTCGAGAGCTCCACTGCAATAACTGCAACAGAAAAGGGCATACTACTCGTTTATGTGGGATGCCAGCTTGACAAATCACCCGAACCACTAATAAAAAGGTGAGTCGGGTTTGCTACGAATGTGGAGAGGCGGGGCATTTCAAGAGGGAGTGCCCAAGGATTAAGAACAAGGATGTCATGAGCGTTGGAAGCATTTCAAAAATGGAACACGAGCAGGCAATGAAGGACCCTACTGTGATTACATGTACACTTCTCCCCAACTAACTCATACGCATGCGTACTTTACAATAGAGGTGCGGAAAGGAAACTCGTAGGCCACAAGGTATAATTTCATGCTAAATAAAAACCCTCAAACATTCATGAAAATATTCCCGGTAGAGATGACTAGGGGAAGAACTAAAACCACCATCAACACATACCTAGGATGCACTCTAACTCTAAGCAAATATTTCTTCTAAATTGACCTAGTGTCGGTAACAGTAGGAAACTCCGACGCAACCATTTACGTGTTTCAGATAAGTCCCCACCAAACCCATATCATATGTTACAAGAAATCGTTAGACTTAACTTACCAAATAACGAAACCCGTGTTATCTATAAGGACAAACCCGACACAAACCTCCAAATTGTCCTATGTATCCAGGCTCAAAAATACATATACAATGGGTACCACGCTCTTTATTAGCCCATAATAGTAATAGAGAACAGGGAGTTAAAGGCATCAAGGATATCCCAGAAGTCTGTAACTTTCCCCATGTGTTCCCAGAAAATTTTCCAGAAATACCACCCGTGTGCGAAGTTGAGTGCGAAATCGACTTGACCCTTAGAGCCTCTCACGTAGCCAAATCCCCAATACCACTTAGCACCAACATAAATACAGGAATTGTTCAGTCGATGGAATGACCTAATAAGTAAGGAAATTATCAGACCGAGCCTCTAACCTCAGGAAGCACCCGTCTGGCTCGTAAAGAGGAAGGGTGAATTGTCCATATGACCCTTGACTACCAATAGCCAAACAAACCCGTCATCAAGGGCCTATCTCCCCTATTCCGAATCGACGACCTATTCAACCAAATTCAAGGAACGAGCAAAAGTCGGCATACCACTAGCTCATAATTCCGTAGGAAGAAATTCCCAAGACAACCTAAGATTTATAAGGCCAACTGCACCACACGCAATCTTAACCATGGTGACAATAGTGTTCGCCTTAAGGTCTAGAGACACTACCTTTAGGGCGTCAAGTACACAATCTTCATTAGCCATGAACATCCATTCACATCTGCCCCGAAGATCGAAGAGGCGCAAGCTCGAAGCCTTGAAACCCTATAGGACGCAAATGCAGACCACCCCTGAGCTAGGCTGAAGTGGGTGAAACACAGTTAGCAAGAGGAAAAGTACCCGACAACCCTCTCACCGGTCCCGAGATCATCAGAGAGACCACTGAGAAGATCGACAAATTCGGGAACGACTAAAGGCATCCAGCGACCGACAAAAGAGCTACGCGGATAAACGATAGAAACCCTTGGAATTCCAAGTCGGCGACCGCGTGATGTTAAATGTCTCTCCCTGGAAAGGGATGATACGGTTTGGGAAGCATGGACAATTAAATCCGAGGTACATTGGACCATTCGAGATCCTCGCCAGGGTCGGTCCAGTAGCCTATAGACTTCGGTTACCACACGAATTCAACAACATACATCCCACATTCCACGTGTCCAACCTTAAGAAGCATCTGACCGCTGAAACTCTTGCAGTCCCACTCGACGAAATCGAGGTAAACGAGAACCTACACCCCAAAGAGGAACATGTGGGGATCATGGACAAGAAAATAAAAAGAACGAAACAAAGTCAAATACCAATAGCGAAGGTCCGCTGGAACGCCAAGCGAGGACCCAAATTCACTTGGGAACATGAGAATCAGATGAAAAGGAAATACCCACAAATTTCCTTGGGGCGACCAAGAACCCATTCAAGATACAAATTTCGGGACAAAATTCCCTCTAACAGGGGGATGATGTGACAACAAGAAAATTTTGGGTCAATCAAGGTCTAAGAGGTATTGTGTATAAGTATACCCATAATGTATATTTATGTAACTTTGTTGCAATAAGAGTTGAAAACCAAGAGGGCATGGTTTGGATAAGTGTATATATAGGAATATATACTTTGAAGATCATATTCGTAATAAACCTTTAAAATTCAACAAGTGATAGCATGGCAAAACAAGTCAAATGGTGGGAACATAAATCATAAAACTAAAACATTATTTTATAGTTTAATCCTAGTACCCCACAAAGAATGGGATTTCGGTCTACCTAAGGCCGAAATCACCCTCCCATGAAGCATCAAGACCGAAATCACCTTAACTCCAAACCACTTGGACAGAAAACCCTTTAATGGGTGATACCCAGGCCGAAAACTCCAAGCATAAGCCAACTAACGCCGAAAAAAACAATTGTGGGGGGATTTAGGACCGAAATCACAGGGGACACAAGGTGATTTCGGTTTAGAGGAGTAGATAAGGGGTTTTGACTTTGTGATTTAGATGTTTTTCCTCTTTTCCCATGCAATATATTACCTAACAGTATTCCAAGGAATAGTCCAACAGTTATCAAAGTAAACATCCCATCAATTACCACCTTATCTTTGGACGAGATCATCTCCACAAACACCACCATTTCCATTATATCTCTTATTACTCCAAACTCTCTCAAGAACCATAACCAAACATCCTCCAAGTTAAAGTTCTCCAAGATTATTCTTAGATTCTTGCTAAGTATTCCTTCAAATATAGTGTATTTATACACTTTTACGTTAGTTTCATTATATTTACACACATATTATTATGTGTTAAACTCTTAGGATAACATTCTTGCCAAGAAAGTTCAACCACCACATTCAAGTGTGAAGCTTGGAAATCTTCACACCATTTTCTCAAATAACCCACAAAACCACTCAAGGTGATTTCATACCCCCCCCCCCACACATTTTCAAGTTTTTTCATGTTTTTAGGGGGGGAATACAAATGAAACTTTGTTCATCACACAAATACTTACATGTTTTCATCTTTATGTTAAAAATAAGATATTATTTGCATAAGAAATGAATATCACTACTTTTTATACAATATTTGTGATGTATTAGTTTTGATATGCAAAGTTAACAAAAACATAACTCATTATATGCTACAAATATCATAAGGGAAAGTATGATTTGGAAAACTACAAGGTTTTGGAAACTTTTACAAAAAGATAGCTTTTCTAGCAAAAATGGTTACATTATAGTCATTTACTATTTTGGTGGGTTACAACCGAAAGATATCATGTTTTGATTACATATTTTGACACTAGACAAGATTACAACTTTATATTTATATAAAAGAATATATAAATAGTCTCAACAAACATACAAAATAAACTATAATTGGTATAGTTTGGGAGTCACAAAATCACACTTTCATTTCAGATGAACCATATAATTTTTCAAAGGTATAATTATTTCATTTTACAAGAAAAAGGAGTCATAGTTCATGTAAATATGTTGATGCTCTTGTAAGACATTCGTTTCCCCGTACCTACCTAGTGTACACCTTAAGTCCTGCATTATAACCAGAGTCTCCTTGAGGGAGAGTGAGATAGTTGTGTATAGATCTATATGGGATTGACAACCCTGCATCTCAACTGTTAGCTACAGCTAGACCGGCAAGTCTAGGGAGATAAATGTCTACTAGCTCCGACGCCTGAAGAACGTCGTTCAGGCATATCATTCACATTACCATGGTTATAATAATTAACATAGGGATTAACATAACTACTTGGTTTACGAACTTACAGTTCATTAGTTTTATAAAAAGATGAAACTACATACTATTTTCAGTAGAACATTACTTACAGTTTGGTCTTAGGGTTTAAGACTACAGTTCATATTTAAGAAAATATTGGATTTTCTAGCAACATACATTATCATTTTACAAGGAAGAGATACAAAGGAAATACATACATTTTAGTCTTGGGTATAAAACTCACAACTCATTTTTAAAGAAAATATCAGATTTTCTAGAAGTATACAAAAATCATTTTACACGAAACCGTTACAAATCCTTCTCATACAAAATGCTTATGAACTCACCAACTTAATTGTTGACACTTTTCAAAATCACTTGTATTCTCAGGAAACCAGCAAACAGGTATTCAACCATTTTGAGGGTCGGCATCGCTGTTTCGTGTTTTCTACTTTGTAGTTATTTGTATTTAACCTGTGAACAAACAAAGCTTTGTAAACAATGTAAACTTGAAATCTCAATGTATGAATGTTTGTGTTACTATGTTTAATTTATATTTAATTGTTATGATACTGTACATGAAGTCACTCCATTCGCCCCCAGACGTTTCCGCCGTTCTGGTTTGGGGGTGTGACAGTAGTCATCCCGCATGTAGGTTAATCACTAACCTGAAGGCAAAACTCGTTCATTACTAAGTGACCGACCCAACCCTACTCCACTAGCTCAACCCAATGCACTAAGTGAGGCGCGAGTCACTCGTATGATTGCTCCCGATTCGTTGTGTTCGCTACTCTGACGTTGCATATACAAGTATGCACATTGTCATTCGAGAGTGGTACTTTTCATTGTTCCCATCACTAGAACTTCCCACTCAAACGTGATATTTGATCCAACGCCATCACTAAGCCAATATCACTCCGGTCCTCGAACACCTTAGTGTCCATGAACGATGTCCCGAGTGGTGGTCTAGTAAAAAACATTCGAAGGCACCATTTTGCTTAAACTCTTTCCCTTAAGGTATCTTCCAACCTATAAGGCCCTCACAAGTATCCGGATAGGGTACACACACCTAAGTCTATGTTACTACCCTTTACGCCCCACTAAGTGTATTCCCCTTTTTAATTAATATATTATGAATTCATCACATAAGGATTACACTAAAAACCTCCCTAAGTACTCATGCTCATTTTTATTAAAATTAAATGGCATATTAATTCCCTAATTCACAATATGTAAACATGCAACATGACATATCAAGTTAAGGCATTTTACATCTATATATAATCATACACATATCATCACTTCATCACTAAGGAATATTATATCACTAGCATGAATTGTCCTAACCAACATAGATAAGTATTTCCAGAAAAACATAGAATGCACATACCACACACAACCATCACAAATCCATCTTTCTATCATGGACCTATGACACCCCTCACATCAAAATAGCAAACAAAAAGAATAACATAAAGGAAACATGATTCACATCAACATATCATTCACAATTTGGGTACATGCAACCTAAACAACCTAGGTTCATTCCAATCCCTCTAAGATGTGTAATCCCTAACAAGTACTTTAAATAACCACAAAGATTGACTAACTTTTGTCAAACAGGCACCCTTTACTCACTTCAAATCTTGTAAGACCTGAGGTATCAAACCTTCCCCTAGTTAAACACAAATAGATGGATTAATAGAAGTTTACATGAATAAATAATGGTAATTTACTACCGAAACATGCAAATTGGTTATTAGATCAAATTCTCAGATTTGACCTGAAACAACAACATGTTCAAGGACACTTTAGCCCCACTTATACCTGAATAAGTTGCAATCATTTTTCATATTCCAGTATACTAGACTTTTAGCTTTTCATAAAGTGCTCACACAAGTCCATACGATTTTTTTCTAGAATTCTCTATGAATTTTACAAGACAACATGTCCGTGCAGCTAATTTCCGACCAGTCGGTGAAAAAGATGATTTTCACCTTGGTTAGGGACAATATCAGGTCTTGGGAAAATCATGGACAAACTAGACTCAAAATACAAACTTTGAAAGTTTACGGATCACCAATCCAACATATTGGTAATATTTCAGAATTTCCCAACATTTCATTTTAAGGGTTAATTAACAACTTAACCCATTAAGCCATAACCAAAATCAACTATAAAGCTGGAAATTGAGTTCTTAATAGTAGAAAAATGTCAATAAGTTAAAATAACAATTTCAACCCCAAGTCATGATTCAAAGTACATTGCTTTTATGGGAAAAACAAAGTTCATTGCTAAAAGAGAAAACACCACTAGGGCTTAAGTTTCGTCCACCATTAAGCCTCATATGAAGACTTTTTAGGGACTGTTTTGATGACATTTTGGATGGTTCAAAACATGGTCTTTTTACAAAAAAATACTCACTAGAATTGAGATAAGAAATTAACATGAGTTTTAGCAACAACAAAGAAGGTAATGATTCCAAAACTTTGAGCATTTCATGGACTTGATTAATAACCCTTTTGAGAGTTTTTATGAATATATTTTGGCAGCCATTAAATTACCAAAACACACTCATTAAGACTAAAAAGTTAACCACGCATAACTACAAGAATCAAGAGTAGAAAGCACCATGATCAAGGATAGAAAATAGGAAGCAATTGACAATGATTTCAACAAATTCTTGTCAAATGAAGATGAAATAACATGAGAAAGAAAACCATATACTTACAAGAATGAATAATTTATTTCCATTAATCTCAATTGATCTGTAGGAACAAGCAATCAAAATAGAAAACAAATTCTAAGTTTCATATTTTGAAGTTTCATAGCCCGACCAATGTTCAGTGTTTTGACCGTAAAACAGAATGTATAACTCCAAAAACGGTGCTACTGGACTTTCTTGAAACTAGACTCAACTTCATACAATTTCATATCTTTAGGGAATTGTCTAATTCGAACCAGATCGAGCCCTACAGCCCTCGCAAAACAGATCAACAATTCTGTCTAGATTTTTATCTTTGACAAACATCAACAAATACTTCAACGATTATGACAAGGACTCGAAAAATACAGACGGATGGTAAGAAATTAATTTATACCTCTTAAATGTGATGAATTTATAGGAGACGAAGCAAATAAGTGAAGGATTTTGAGCATTCTAACACTCCTAAGGTGTACATGCAACCCTAGAAACCTTGGATCTATGTTTTACTAAGTTACATGCAAAATTGATTTTCCAAGGTTCTTAACCTATCTAGCATACATGGGGAACTTTTAAACATGAAAGATAGTAAGAAATACATACCTTTAGTTGCTTGGATTCCTTGAGAACCTTGTGAGCCTAGCACCTTAAGTGTGATGCCTCAAATGTCTCACACAACACCAAATGCACTTGGAATAACTTAGAGAGAAATGATAACACTCTAGAAATCGGCTAGCCCTCACTTTTCTTACTTAGTTGCAATAGTGGCCGATTTTGGTGAACATAAGGATGCTTATATAGTGTGTGTTACAATTAGGGTTTACACCATGTAAATGTTGGATTAATGTCTAAGTCCATAACTATATTTGGTATGTACTTGACCCGACCCGGCATGGTCCATTTGGCTTGCACTTCACCGGCACAATTTATATGGATAGTCTTTTGAGAATAGTATATTTATGATTTATATTAATATATTATAAGTTCTAATATATTAATATGGAATCATATTATTTAATTAGTATTGATCAAGAATTAATTTAGAATTAATTAAGTGATCAAAAAGAACTAATTAAATATGGACTCTTATATATATGGAATGGGCCAAGTTCATTTAGGTTGGGCTAAGCTTTCATGGATGGTCCATGGATCTTTTAACCCATGGATCATATGTAAATGAAAGGTCATGGGTATTAGGGTTTACATGGATGTAACCCTAATCCTCCATAATATATAAAGGGGTCCTTGGCTCATAAAATTGGCACAAGTGTGTGAAAATAAGAGTGGGCCGATTTTAGTGTGCATACATATTCTCTCAAGTTCTTCCAAGGTGTTTTGGTGATTTGTGATTCCATTTGAGGCTTCCACACTATTAGGGCTAAGCTCTTAAAGCTTGAAGACATCAAGCTACATCAAAAGGTATGTCATCTAACTAGAACTTTGTAGTATAGGTGCTTCATAATATGCTAGTTAGGATGAAACCTTGGAATAGTTAATATTTGCATGTATAATAGAGAAAACATAGATCCAAGGTTTATAGGGTTGCATGTACACCATAGGAGTGTTAGAATGCTCAAAACCCAACAGTGGTATCAGAGCCATGGGTTGTTTTCTGTTATATTGATGCAAATGTTTTATTTTCAAGTTGGAAAAAAAGAAAAAAAAAAACATGACGTTTGTCAAATTTTAAGATAATTACTTGTTTTGTGAAAAACGAATTATTTGTAAAATTTGAATCATTTGTTATATGAGTTGAATTAGGTCAAATTTAGTAAAAGATAAAATGATATGATTATTTTATTAGTTTTAAAAGTTTGATCTAAATGTTTTAAGGAGTTACATATTTTGTCATAAAATTTTGGAGCTCAAAAGTTTTTTTTTAAAGTTGTGATCTTAAGGGTTTTTGAAACTTCCATAAGTTATGGATATGAAAGTTTTTTTTTAAAAAAAAAATTGATTTAAAGTTTTTATGGAGTTACAAAATTTGGTGTTAATGTTTTAAAGAATTCCATAACTTGTTCTTAAGTTATGGAACATGGAAAGTTTCATCATAAAACACCATTAATTCCATAAGTTATGGAATCCAAAGGTTTTCAAGAATTACAAAACTTGCCCTCAAGTTTTGGAATTTGAGAAAAGTTTTTTATGAAAAAAAAAATTGAATTCTAAAACTCTTGGGTTCATAACTTAAACAATTAATTAAATTGTTTTAATTTTGAGTTTAATAATTGGAATTATGATGTTTTGTTGAATAGTTCAAATTAACTCTTATGGACTTTATTAATAGTTAATTAAAGCGTTTAATTAAAAGAGTATTATTAATCCATAAATATATGGTTTGAGTTTAATTAAATTAAAAGTCTACTTTAATTAATAGATTAAACCACCAAATATTTTAAATGTCTAAAATACACCCTTATACTATTATAATATTAAAAGTTTAATATATTATATGTATAAGAGCAAGTCGTCTTACCATTAGTAGGCCTCATTCACGAAGTCGGTCTATAAGGGGGGTATAAGGTTGTTGCCTATAAAATGGCAGCTTAATGGGTGTCCACTCTCACCCACCGCTTCCTTGACTGGTGGAGGTTTGTTAGCCGAATAGGTAAGACACGGACTATAATTCTCCCTTCATTAAAAGTATTAATGATAAATACTAAGTAACTAAATCTTTTATTAATTCCCAATCTTAGTTACTTAGGAAAATGTGAATAAGGTGCTAATCCATGAAATTACACTTTGCACTTTGTTTAAACCGTTAGTGGAGCGTGTGTGGTTAACCGGCACACTAACCTGGATTTAACAAAGTAGGCAAAGGGTAACTTAATGTTTATCATAGTATCGTTGGAGCGTGTGTGGTTAACCGGCACATCGATTGAGGGGTAAATATTAAGGGTACCAAGTATATTTTCATGGTTACTTCACACCTTGTTTTGTGATCCTCGGCATCCCAGTCACAAAACCTGAAGGGCACACTCGAGATTGAAACATGCCATTGAAAAGTTCAATGAATCTCAAAAGAATCTAGGAGTTTCAAAACCAATTAAAACCTAATAATACATTTCGTTTATCTTGGTGGAAATTGGTGAATCGTCATTCACCTACCTTCAAATATTTTATAGCTTGGATTACGGCATCCCTCTTCCAAGTTATAAAATAGTTTCTTGGGTCCTAGCCTTAATATATCATATTGGGTGTTATATTAAGGACTTAAATCAACTTTACGTGAATTTCTCCCATTGTTGATGTCTGGTTTAGACAACAATGATCTTCCCAAACCAAGCTTTCCTAATGAATATGACTTCCCGAGTTTGGCTCATGGAAGTCATACTTCTCTTCCTCCACCTCCTCCAATTATTCTCCCTAACCCACAAGTTCAAGGTCACTCAAGCCCTAATGGCAAGCAAGGTCTATGTGTGATCACATCTTAGAGATGAAGCCACATATTGACAAGCCGGGAGAGTTGGGTGTCAAAGTCTTGAGAAAGTTGGATGTTCAATCACTTTCTAAGTCACATAGTGAGTTCCTTTGGGACTACTATGAAACAGACTATGACATGAACCTTAATGATCATATCTATTTGCTTGGTGCTGCTGAATCAGCAATGATTTGGAACGATAGTAAAGCAAAATTGATTAGAAGATAAACTTCCCAAAAACTTTATGGACAGTGACAATGGTGACACTGGAAATCCAGAAAAAGCATTCTCTTCCCAATGGAAAGGGATTGGCCATAGTCAACCCGGTTGACCAAATGGTAAAGAGAAAGGCTAAGTCTGAGATAGTCCAATTACCAAAGGATCCATATGTTTATTTTGCCAAAGGAAGGGGCGTTGATTGCAAAGCTGCCAAATTTACCTAAGGATGTTAAAGTCAATAAGTTTGACTCTACATCAGGTAGAGCCCATTATCTAACTGTGTTAAGTTCTATTCTGAGATCCTCATTACATGATGTGACTGGGTCACATGTTGATGTTTTAAGAATCAAAGAATAGAGAGAAATCTTAAAGGAAGTATATGCTGATTCTGATCGCGAAGGTGGATTTCGATCGCATCAGAATTTTGAGCAGTTGCTTAAGAAGTTATGATATATTGCTAAGGAATAGATAACAACAATTTTCCATGTGGATTGTAAGGATAAGTTTTTCCGCAAAGTTTTAAAATAAAAGAAAATTGTTTAATTTTATTTATTTGAAGTATCCTTACAATGGCATTTGTGGAAAATTGTTGCTTATATGATTCCACTGACAGCAATATTGGAAAATAGATTTGATTCTTTCATTTGTGGTAGTGTCTAAATTTACCAAATCAGGAAAGTTCCTCATCGCCCAAGTTTCAATTGGACCGAAACTTGGAATCATGCAAGTTGAATAGTATGATGAATGAGAACTTTCAAGCATTGGAAAATCAAGACTAATTACTTGTTCACATGGATGTGTGAGTCAAGTGAAGGACTAAAGGGATCGAGTACACATTCTTGTGCACTGGTCATGTCCACCACAAAGCTCGTTAAGACTATTTGATTTACTAAAGTTTAGTAAATATGGTTATACTTACAAGTTTAAGTATAATTCTGAAACATTGGAAAAGTCTCAATGTATGGCAGAACGAATGGGAAGAATCAAATTAGGCAGAAAGATAAAAGTTTCTCAAATCGGAAAAGATTGGAGAGTACTTTAGTATCATGTTTGTGATCATCTTAATGATTTAGAAATCATATCACAATTAGTCCTCTAAAGGTCATCTTAGTGCATTCTTATGACTAAGAAGAGGAGTCATGAATTGTTGAAATGGTTAGATCAGGAAGATGAGTCATACTTCGTTCCAAAACAATTCTTAGAGTCATACTCCAAGATTGTAACTTGAGTGATATATCTTAAAGAAAGGTTTAAAACACTTGTCAAATGTAAGAGTAAAAGTGTCCTACTCTTGTACATTTGAAATTGGTAAGTTGTGATGTTTTGGATAAAACAAAGACCAACTAAGGCCAATTGTGTGAAGTGTTTGTCTTGATAAAGAATCCGCACTATCTCTTGAATATTTGGCAAGATAGTCTTATATGTCAAGAGGATAGTGGGAGTCTTAAAGATCCTAAAAAGAATTTCAAGAACTAATCAAGAATAAAACCTGAGGTTCTTCACTAGCACACGACTTGAGGTTTATAACCTATCGTGTTGACATATTCTGTGCCCATTCCAGTTAAAGTTGGCTTTGCATAGGAGTTCTGAAAGTTCTCAATTGGTTGCATAACAACTTGGAAGTAATGGCAGGCCATGTACTGCCAGGTGGCAAGAAGTTAAGATTGCATAAGTTCAGTCCATATGAGTTTGGATTTGTCATTATCCTTGTCTTGTGACTATGGTTTTGACGATTCACATGGATAAGAACACATACACCATAAAATCTAAGGGTCATAAGGTTTCTCTCCGATTCATGAAAATGATGGTGAGGAAACACTTCCACCAAGTAGATTTGAAGCAGATGGCAAAAGGTCTAAACAACTGAGACTATGATTACGGCATCCCTTTTCATAGTTCTGAAATTGTTTAGACACACTTGCATGCTATCTAAGGAAAGGTGTATGATTTTGATAAAGTTTTATCAAAGCATCTCGTATCAGAAATCTGAACTTTGGTAAGAAAGTCAATAAAGTATTGATTTCTAGAAGTCTAGTTGATTTCTGAGTACATGTCAAAGCTAGTGGGAGCATAAGTGTTATGCTAATAATCATCATGTTAGTGGGAGCATGATAATTATTGTTAGTGTTGCAAGTTAGCAATGTTAATTATAGAAAACAAAAGTTTCAATTCGTGAGGCTGCAGGGATTGAAAAAGTTGTTTTGCTATAATTAAGGGAGAGGATATACTTCATTTCAGTTCTAAAGGCTTAGATTGAGACCTTAATCATCTTTAGTCAAGAATATATATATGAATTTCATGTTGGATTGGTTCAACTTAAGGAAATTCTATATATTGCGTTCTCAAAATTCGATTATGATTACGGCATCCCTCTTCATAGTCAAATTTTGAAAACATGGCAAATAAAAATATTGTAGCAAAAGACTGGTCTAGAATCATGTCTTTATGTGAGACATCATGAATCGTGTACCATTTGCTTTGGGTACAGGATCGATTGCATGTGCTATAATATTTGTCATTTCTAAATTTTTCCAAATGCCCAGAGGCATTAAGAAGGGAAAAGGTCTAGAATTGGATATGACTAAAATGATTAAGCAATTATCGAGGACAATCTGAGGTTTACCAAAGATTGGTTGCTCAGGGACAGTTGGAAGTATAGTGATAATTTTGGAAGGACCATATTGACATATTCTGAAAAGAGGCATCTCTTATTCAGAAGTGATAGTCAAAATGAGAATATGGAGTTGTCTCCATAGGTGGAAGTTATCTGTGTAAGATTAGAAAACTTAATGCAAGAAGCATGTCCAAAGCAATGTACTTTGAATATGAGACTTAGTTTCATGGAGTTGATCTCCATTGGAATACCTTATAATGACTGTTGACAAGTCTTTGTGACTTTGTACATATTCATTACAGGAGGGTCAGTGCATATAAGTTTAAAATCTAAACAGATTTCGATAAATGATAGGAATTTGAAATTCTCACATTTTTCGATAAGGATTTGGGAGTGTGAAATTAGAATCATTGAAATTATGTTTAATTGGTTTATTTCACAAAGTAAGGATCATAGAGAAACATAGAGTGCATACTTGGTGTATGGCAAAGCTATTGTTTAAGAAAAACATAGTGTACATGCTTGGAGCATGGGACAACTAGTGTTTTAAATTCAAGTATAAAGTTGATAAAACCGAAACAATGAATAATGAGTAATCAGTATGGTGATAAATAAAAGTGTTTATTTATATTCATAGGGTTTGATACCATATTTGATTCATTTATTCTTGTGTTTCACTTTGCATGTTTTGACTTCCAGAATAACTAAGTCGCTCTTCCTGAATGATTAAGTTATTCAAACCATCCACAGTCGGTCATATGTTGGAAGTAGATATGAATCAAGACTGTCATGGGTTGGTTTGTAGAGGTCCAAGTTGGTGGACAAAGTGGTGCTACAACACTCATGAGTGCTCATAAGTTCTGAGTATTGGATTCAACCTGCGCTCATTTGAATCACTTCATGGATTTTATCACGAGTGATCATGAGACGATAATATCTTATATTCTTCAAACCTAGAGATATGAGTTGTTACTATGAGTTGGCTATACATTGATTGCACGAAAACGCATTTGGTAACTCGATGTTATAAAACGTGCCTTTGTGTATGATTCAACAAGTAGTAGAACAAGCCATATGAGTCGAAGTTTATCCATTCCTTTTACCTTCGGGATAAAAGCGATATCTGTGGGCCCCTCGATAATTTAGCGATGACACATGTGAGTGCTTGGCCAAGCCAGGACTGATTTGATTTGTTCAATCAGTTAGTCATCATAAATCGAAAATCGGGAAACAACAAATAGACAGAGAGAATGATTATAATCCATGTCTCAGTCCATATGATATCTAGAATGGAGGAATATATGATCCCTTATCTAATGGACAAGTCATTGACAAGATCAGAGTTCGACAGCGGCTTTAAGAGCTACGATTGCCAGTTAGGTTTTGAAGTCATACTCAATAATAGTTTTAGACTTATCCAAGTGGGAGACTGTTGGATTAATGTCTAAGTCCATAACTATATTTGGTATGTACTTGACCCGACCCGGCATGGTCCATTTGGGTTGCACTTCACCGGCACAATTTATATGGATAGTCTTTTGAGAATAGTATATTTATGATTTATATTAATATAATATAAGTTCTAATATATTAATATGGAATCATATTATTTAATTAGTATTGATCAAGAATTAATTTAGAATTAATTAAGTGATCAAAAAGAACTAATTAAATATGGACTCTTATATATATGGAATGGGCCAAGTTCATTTAGGTTGGGGTAAGCTTTCGTGGATGGTCCATGGATCTTTTAACCCATGGATCCTATGTAAATGAAAGGTCATGGGTATTAGGGCTTACATGGATGTAACCCTAATCCTCCATAATATATAAAGGGGTCCTTGGCTCACAAAATTGGCACAAGTGTGTGAAAATAAGAGTGGGCCGATTTTAGAGTGCATACATATTCTCTCAAGTTCTTCCAAGGTGTTTTGGTGATTTGTGATTCCATTTGAGGCTTCCACATTATTGGGGCTAAGCTCTTAAAGCTTGAAGACATCAAGCTACATCAAAAGGTATGTCATCTAACTAGAACTTTGTAGTATAGGTGCTTCATAATATGCTAGTTAGGATGAAACCTTGGAATAGTTAATATTTGCATGTATAATAGAGAAAACATAGATCCAAGGTTTATAGGGTTGCATGTACACCATAGGAGTGTTAGGATGCTCAAAACCCAACAGTAAACCCTAATTGTCATGACTTTTTATTTCCATGACCCATGGGTTCTATAACCACCATGGAGCATCCATGGAGCATCGTATGGGTTTTAGCCCAACTTGATAATCCATGAAGCATTAGCCCACTATATAAGTATGGATGATTTACACAATCAACCCAGATATTTAATTAGTCTTCTTTTGATCACTTAATTAATTCCAAACTAATTCTTGATCAATACTAATTAAATAATACTATTAATATATTAGAACTTATAATATATTAATAAACCATAAGTGTTATTTCTCTCATTTTAGTCTATCCAAATGCATGATGCCATGCAACCCAAATGGACCATGCCAACCGGGTCAAGTACATCCCAGAAATAGTTATGAACTTAGACACCTAATCCAACAGTCTCCCACTTGGATAAGTCTAATAACTATATCTGAAAGAATAACTTTAGGAACCGATCGGCAATCGTAGCTCTTTCAAGGTCTCTCGGAACTGAGATGATGATGATACTCCATTTAAGATAAGTGATCATATAATCCACTATTCTAGAACTTAATTAAACAGATCAACTTAGTTCTGACCGGGCCCGGTACATGGGTCAACACAAAATCATCAAGGGGCCCAGATATCGCTTCTAATCCAAGAAGGAACACATAAACTTCGACTCATATGCTTGTTCTACTACTTTTTGAATCATACGCAAAGGCACATTTTATAACATCGAGTTACCAATGCGTTTACGTACAATCAATGCATAACCAACTCATAGGAAACAAGTCATATCACTAGGTTTGAAGACTTATATGATATTACCGTCTCGCGATCACTCGAGATAAATTTCATGAAGTGATACCAGCGAGCGTGGGTTGAATCCAATACTCAGAACTTATGAGCACTCATGAGTGTTGTAGTCATGTCCACCATCTTGGACCTCTACAACCAACTCATGACATTCTTGATTCATATCTACTTCCAACATATGACCGAATGTGGATGGTTTAAATAACTTAATCATTCAGGGAGAGCGACTTAGTTATTCTGGAAGTCAAAATATGCAAAGTGAAACACAAGAATAATCGAATCAACTATGGTCTCAGAACTTATGAATATAAATAAAACAACTTTTATTTATCACCATATTGATTACACATTATTCATTGTATATTGTTTCAAACTATCAACTTTATACTTGAATTTAAAAACAATAGTTGTCCCATGCTCCAAGCATGTACACTATGTTTTTCTAAACACTAGTCATGCCATACACTAAGTATTCACACTATGTTTTTCCAAACATTAGTTATGCCATACACCAAGTATGCACACTAAGTTTGTCTATGATCTTTACTCTGTGAAATAGATCGATTGAACATAATTCCAATGATACTCATTTCACAGTCCAAATCCTTACCACAAATGCAAGAATTCCAAATTCCAGCCATTTACCTAAATCTATTAGATTCTAAACTTATATGCATTGGTCCTCTTATAATGATTATGCACAGAGTCACAAAGACATGTCAACAGACATTACAGAGTATTCCATTGGAGATCAACTCCATGGAAACGAAGTCTCATATTCAAAGTTCATTGCCTTTGAACATTCTTCTTGCATTAAGTTTCCTAATCTTACACAGATTTAATGAATAACTTCCACCTTATGGGAATATATCCATATTCCCCTTTTGACTATTACCCCTGAACAAGAGTTGCCTCTTTCCAGAATATGTCAATATGGTCGTTCCATATTAACACTATACTTCCAACTGTCCCTGAGCAACCAATCTTTGGTAAACCTCAGATTGTCCTCAATAATTGCTTAATCAAATTAGTCATATCTAGTTCTAGTACTTTTTCCCTCTTAATGCACTAGGCATTTGGAAAAATTTAGAACAGGTGAATATTATAGCACATGCAATCGATCCTATATCCGAAGCATATGGGACACAATTCATAAAGACATGATACTAGACCAGTCTTTTGCTATAATATTTCTATTTCTATTTGCCAAGTTCTCATAATTCAGATTATGAAAACAGATGCCGTAATCATAATCGAATTTTAGAACGCAAATAATGGACCCACATATATAGAATTTCTTTATGTTGAGCCATTCCAACATAAAATTCATATATATATATATATATATATATATATATATCATTGACTAAAGATGATTAAAACCTCAATCTAAGCTTTTAGAATTGAAATGAAGTATAATTTCCTCTCGCTTAATTATAGCAAAACAGCTTTTTCCCAATTGAAACCTTTTGTTTTCTATAATTAACATTGCTAACTTGCAACACTTATTATAATTATCACGCTCCCACTAGCATGATGATTATTAGCATGAAGCTTATGCTCCCACTAACTTTGGCATGTACTCAGAAATCTGCTGGTCTTCTAGAAATCAATACTTTATTGATCTTCTTACCAAAGTTTATATTTCTGATACGAGATGCTTTGATAAAAAAAATTTCAAAATCATACACCTTTCCTTAGATAGCACACATGTGTGTCTAAACAATTTCAGAACCATGAAAAGGGATGCCGTAATCATAGTCTCAATTATTTAGACCTTTGCCATTTCTCACAAGTCCATGTTAGTGTGTCGGTTAACCACACACGCTCCACTAACGACTTTGAGAATACAAAGGTCACAATTGATATCTACTTAAAATCTACTTAGTGAAAGCATTTCCTCACCATCATTTTCATGAATCGGAGAGAAACCTTATGACACTTAGATTTTATGGTGTATGTGTTCCTATCCATGTGAATTTGTCAAAACGATAATCTCAAGACAAGGTTAGTGACACATCCAAACTCATATGGATTGAACTTATGCAGTCTTAATTTCTTGCCACCTAGCAGCACAAGGGCCTGCCATAGCTTCCAAGTTGTTATGCAACCAATTGAGAACTCTCAGAACTCATATGCAAAGCCAACTTTAACTGGAATGGGTACAAAAATAGGAATATGTCAACACGATAGGTTATAAACCTCAAGTCGTGTGCTAGTGATAAACTATAGGTTTTTCTTCTTGATTAGATCTAGAAGTCTTTTCAAGATCTTTAAGACTCCCACTGTCCTCTTGACATATAAGACTCACTTGCCAAATATTCAAGATATAGTGTGGATTCTTTATCAAGACAAACACTTCACACAATTGGCCTTAGTTGGTCTTTGTTTTATCCAAAACATCACAACTTACCAATTTCAAATGTACAAGAGTAGGAAACTTTTACTCTTACATTTGACAAGTGTTATAAACCTTTCATTAAGATATGTGACTCAAGTTACAATCTTGGAGTATGACTCTAAGAATTGTTTTTGGAACGAAGTATGACTCATCTTCTTGATTTAACCATTTCAACAATTCACGATTCCTCTTCTTAGCCATAAGAATGCACTAAGATGTCCTTAGAGGACCAATTGTGATATGGTTTCTTAATCATTAAGATGATCACTAAACATGATACTAAAGTACTCTCCCATCTTTTCAGATTTGAGAAGCTTTTATCCTTCTGCCTAATTTGATTCTTCTCATTCGTCCTGCAAAACATCGAAACTTTTCCAATGTTTTAGAATTATACTTAAACTGGTAAGTATAACCATATTTACTGAACTTTAGTAAATCATGACAAATAGCCTTATCGATCTTTTGTGGTGGACTTGACCAGTGCACAAGAATGTGTACTCGATCCTTTAGTCCTTCACTTGACTCACATATAAATGTGAACAAGGAATTAGTCTTAATTTTCCAAAGATGAAAATTATCATTCATCATACTATACAACTTGTATGATTCCAGGTTTCAGTCCAATTGAAACCTTGGGTGATGAGAATCTTTCCTTATTTGATAAATTTAGACACTACCACAAATGAAAGAATCAAATTCACATTTCCATTATTGCTAGAACCATACAAACATCAATGTTTCACAAAATGCTATTGCAAGGAGATATAATAAAATAAAACAAAATTTTTATTTATTTATAAATGCGGAAAAAACCTTTTTCCTTACAATGCAACTTTAAATGAAAACTATGCTATTACATATCTTCTAGCAATCTATCATAACTCCTATGTAGTAGCTCAAGAATCCAATCTTCGAACCATGCGATTGAAATCCATCTTCACTATCAAATTCAGCATACTCTTTCTTTAAGTGTCCTTCCCTTTGCTTGATCCTGCCAAACACCAAAATGTAACCGAGTCACATTTTGTATTAAGAATCATCAATAAGGAACTTAACAGAGTTAGATAGTGGACTTACCTGAAGCAGAGTCAAACCTTTTTGATTTTTCCTTTACTCTTAGATCTTTCAGGTAGTTTGGGCAGTTTCGCAACCAATGCCCCTTCTCTTGACAATGAAAACATATAGACTCCTTGGGAATGGTACACGGGACTATCACAGACTTAGATTTTCCCTTTACCTTTTGGTCAACCGGGTTGAGCAAGGCCGATACCTTTCCATTTGGAGGAGAAAGCTTTTCTGGACTTCCAATGTTACCATTGTCAATGTCCATGGAAGTTTGAGAAATAGACCTTCCACCCATATTTTCTTGACCATTGCGCCACATCATTTCTGACTCAGCAGCAACAAGCAAATAAGATAGATCTATTAGGGTCATGTCGTGATCTGTCACATAGTAGTTCTTAATGAACTCACTATATGACTCTGGAAGTGACTGAAGAACCCAGTCAATAGCCAACTTCCTTGGGACAACGACACCCAACATTCTCAACCTGTCAAAGTGTGACTTCATTCCTAATACATGAGTGCACACATGTCTTCCATCTTTATGTTTCATTGCTAGTAGGGCTTGAGTGACCTTGAATTTTTCAAGTCTTCGAGCTTGTGGGTCATGGAGAATAAATGGAGGAGGTGGAGGTAGAGAAGTATGATTTCCATGAGATTTGGAAAGATCACAGTTGTCTAAACCAGACATCTACAATGGGAGATATTCAAGTTAGTTGATTTTAAGTCCTTAATATAACACCCAATATGAAATATTAAGGCTAGGATCCAACACAATATTTTATAACTTGGAAGAGGGATGCTGTAATCCAAGCTATAAAATATTTGAAGGTAGGTGAATGACGATTCACCAATTTCCACCATGAAAAACGAAATAAATTATTAGGTTTTAATTGGATTTGAAACTCCTAGATCTTTTGAGATTCATTGAACTTTCAATGGCTTGTTTCAATCTCGAGTGTGCCCTTCAGGTTTTGTGACTGGGATGCCGAGGATCACAAAACAAGGTGTGAAGTAACCATGCAAATTACTTGGTACCCTTAATGTTTACCTCTCAATCGATGTACCGGTTAACCACACGCGCTCCACCGATACTATGATAAACATTAAGTTACCCTTTGCCTACCTTGTTAAGTCCAACTAGTGTGCCGGTTAACCACACGCGCTCCACTAACCGACTTAAGCAAAGTGCAAAGTGGAATTTCATGGGTTAGCACCTTATTCACATTTTTCCTAAAGTAACTAAGATTGGGAATTTATAAAAACATTTAGTTACTTTATATTCATCATACTTTTAATGAAGATTTAAAGTCCTTGTCTTACCCGTTCGGCTAACGACCCTCCACCGATCAAGGAAGCGGTGGGTGAGAGTGGACACCCATTAAGCTGCCATTTTATAGGCAACAACCTTATACCCCCCTTATAGACCGGCTTCGTGAATGAGGCCTACTAACGGTAAAACGACTTGTTCTTATACATATATAATTATTATTAAACTTATAATATTATAAAATATAAGGGTTGAATTTTAACTTTTAAAATTCTAGGGGTTGGAACTAAAGTTTTCAAAGTGACTTTACATGTTCCAAAACTTGAGGGCAAGTTTTGTAACTTTACAAAACTTTTCATTTCATAACTTATGAGTTAATGGTTTAATAAAATGAGTGACTTTTCATTTTATGTAACCTATGTGTTTCTTTAATGGTCTTTAAAAGTGAGACTTTTGGTAATCCATAACTTGAGGACAAATTATGGATTCTATTAAAACACATAAAGATCATGAATTAAACATTAAACAAGTAATTCCTATGATCTATCAAGAACTCATAAAACATGAATATTCCTATCAAAATTTCAAGAACATATGAACATATATAAACATGAAATTTTGATATTAACCTTTGAAACTAGATTAGCATAATCATTAGCACATCAAAAACAAGTTTTAAGGTTCAAAAAACAGTTTAGGGTAATGATCCTCATCCAATACCAAGCAAAACCCTAAAATTCTGCATACAGGGGCATCACCACGTCGTGGTAAAGACTGTCACGTCGTGGTGAGCGGTCAGATGCAAAAAAATGCAGAATTTCAACTTTGGAAAAAACATGTAGCATCAAGTATCAAGCAAACAAGCCTAGGCTCTGATACCACTAAAGGGTTTTGAGCATTCTAACACCCCTAAGGTATACATGCAACCCTAGAAACCTTGGATCTATGTTTTACTAAGATACATGCAAAATTGATTTTCCAAGGTTCTTAACCTATCTAGCATACATGGGGAACTTTTAAACATTAAAAATAGTAAGAAATACATACCTTTAGTTGCTTGGATTCCTTGAGAACCTTGTGAGCCTAGCACCTCAAGTGTGATGCCTCAAATGTCTCACACAACACCAAATGCACTTGGAATAACTTAGAGAGAAATGATAACACTCTAGAAATCGGCTAGCCCTCACTTTTCTTACTTAGTTACAATAGTGGCTGATTTTGGTGAACATAAGGATGCTTATATAGTGTGTGTTACAATTATGGTTACACCATGTAAACCCTAATTGTCATGACTTTTAATTTCCATGACCCATGGGTTCTATAACCACCATGGAGCATCCATGGAGCATCCTATGGGTTTTAGCCCAACTTGATAATCCATGAAGCACTAGCCCACTATATAAGTATGGATGATTTACACAATCAACCAATATATTTAATTAGTCTTCTTTTGATCACTTAATTAATTCCAAACTAATTCTTGATCAATACTAATTAAATAATACTATTAATATATTAGAACTTATAATATATTAATAAACCATAAGTGTTATTTCTCTCATTTTAGTCTATCCAAATGCATGATGCCATGCAACCCAAATGGACCATGCCAATCGGGTCAAGTATATCCCAGAAATAGTTATGAACTTAGACACCTAATCCAACAAGTAGAAGTCTTGAACCCAACAAAGAAGTATCTCTAATTGAAAGCACCAAAATCACCACCACAAATTCTTAGATTTCCACCACCACTTCAAGAAAGGAAATGTACTCAAGAACTCACTTCAAAGTAGTGTGGAGGCTGCCAATTAGGTTTTAATCCCGTATTTCGGGTTAGGGTTACCTAAATACCTCATAAATTTCATTATTGGCCCTCAAAGTATCACAAAATGACTCCTAGACCCATATACATGATCATGGTTCATTTTATTACACTTTGGCCATCCAAATATACATTTAAACAATTGAAAATTTTAGTTTAAGAATAAGACTTAACATGACGCTAACATCGATGATGGATAGAATTTCGGGTCGTTACATTTGACCTAAGGGTATTTTGGGTATTTTGAGTGGTATTTGAGATTGGTCACTATTTGATGTTTAGGTGACTGGTAGAGCTGATATTCGAAGCAGTGTCCTATTTAGCTATCTGTTCAGACTGAGATGTGAGTTTTCCTCACTGTACTTGTGGGTCGAAGGCACCAATGTCGGCCCACTGAGTTATCTATCCTAGTTTAGAGGATGTTACTATGTTGTTTTGATCTGTTAGAACTGAGTCATGGTATATAGGATGTTGTTATGTGATAACAATATGTAGATCTGTCTGTGAGTTTGTTGATTGGTTATATGGTTATATGTTTGTTGAATATATGTTATTTGTTATATGTCTACGTAGTGTGGTTGGGTTTAGATTGTATTGCTTTGTGTGGTCAATTAACAAACCCGGGGCAATCCAACCAGGAGGTTGTGGGTCAGGGCAATCCAACCGGGAGGTTGTGCGTAGCGTAGTCTCACAGGGAGGTTGTGGGCCAGGGTAATCCAACAGGAAAAGCAAATGGATGATCGTGCGCATCCTCTTGGTTTTGATGATACTGATTTAGGACACTTTGATATATGATTTCGACTTTTGAGAACAACTTTTTTTAACGTTTGGTTTTGATTTGGGTTTTGTCTGAAAACTATGATTTCTCTTGATTTTAAAAATGAAAATTTTTACGTTAATTTTAGGATGTTACTCTCTCTCTCTCTCTCTCTCTCTCTCTCTCTCTCTACTGTTTTACCGATCACCATAAGGGTGATGGGTTGTTTTTCCTTCCATGCTTTGACTAGCCATACCTCTTACACGGTCCATGATTTTCTATCATTGGAATGTAACATGTCTTAGAGGCATAAAAGAATATATATATATATATATATATATATATATATATATATATATATATATATATATATATATATATATACACACACACACACACACGTGAGTTGCATCTTTTTCTCTTCTTCTTTATGCAGGGTCGAAAATCACCTTGATATATGTAAGTTTTCTCTTTAAATTGTTCTAAATAAAATAAGTCACAAAAGAACCTTTCCTTAGGACAAATTTGAATATGTGTTTAAAGGCTTTAGAGATTTTTCTTGCAAGGGTGGACTAGCATTCTTTTGTGTTGCAACTTGTTAGTTGACTTCTCTAGATGAATTCTACATTGCGCTCTTGTAATATTCATCAACTTCTAACCTCCCAAAGTTTAAAGGTTGTTATTGGTTGCTTTATTTTAATCTTTCTTTTCATGCAAATAGATCCTTGATTAGTTATAAAATAGTTTTATGTTGTTCGAAATTTATGTTGTTCCCGTTGCTACTTTGATTGTTTTTAAACCAATTTTTGAACAAAAACCCAACAAAGAAAACATTGAGGGAGAACGGAGAACACATCGAAACCAATTTATGTTGTTCCCATTTTTAAACAAAAACCCAACAAAGAAAACTAGGTATTGAACTTAATATTTTGAAAAACCACGTGGATTCTTTATGAAGATTTGTCTTTTTTGTTTAAAACCATTTAAATTTGTTTTTATATAAAAGTAGATCGTTCCAAATATTGGCCGAGCTCCCTACAAATGGCCAAGAGAATGCATGTTTCATACCACATAATAATAGAAAGATTCATATATCGTGCAAAACAAGTCCAAGACACAACATTAGAGATTAAGCCATCTAACATCTTTGCTGCAAATGAAAGCCACCAAGATCACCTCAAAAAGGAAAAGTACAAATGAGTTTCGATTCTTAATGTTAGCAAGATAAGGTTTGATATTTGGTTTGTTTGCTTAGATGGAAAATATTATACAAGTGCCTAAAAAAAGAGTACGAGCCTGATAATTTGGTTGTTTGCTCGAAGGACCGAGAAAATATGTGTTTCATTTGAAGGACGTGAAACATTACATTGAAACCCAACATTATATAAGTACCTAAAAATTATAATTTTCAAACCCTTAAATTTGCTTTACGACTCTATATCGATAACAGACTATATAATTGCAAGGTTGAACAGTACACTAAGAAATAATAAAACATTAATACCCGTGATAGTAAAAGCTGAGACACAAATCATTATCAAGCTTGTTTCATGGTGATAGTTGAATCTATCGTAATAATATTCACAAAGTATAAACTATCGATGATGTTTTGTGTTGTAAAAGGCTTGTCAGTGACTCACATTCATATTTGTTAGACATTTTTATAAACAAAAAAGACATAGTTTAATGATGTTTTGTTAGTAGTAAACGTGGTGGTTGAGGCTCAAGTTGGACTCGATTCCTTTAAACAGATTCAGCGTCTGTTCTGTTCCCATGGGACAGACTTTTTCACATATATATCTCCCCACCCAAAACATAAGTGATCGAAATTTTTTTTTTTCAGAAATTACAAAAAAAACAAACACCGCCTAAAAATTAGCCTACATAGACTATATAACAAAACTAAAGCGCTGAAACATTTTTAAAAAAGTGTTAGAACATCAATGTTTTATGAGAAATTTACAAATTTACGAAGAATCCTTAATGATTTTTCATTAAATAGCCAAATAATAGCATCTTTCAAAAAAACAATTGTTATCTCCCTATATATGTCTACAAATTGAGCCCATTTAGGCTTATGGGCCAAAAGTATATTAAACCTCAACCCTCGTTGCTTACACTCTTAACTTCAAGGAATTCTCTCAATAGCTCAAAATCAATATTCACTTGAAAAAAGAAAAATAAAAAAAACTTGACTTTTTAGCTATTTTTTAAAAAGCCATTAAAGTATTTGGCTAAATTTGTAAATCTAACATTTTTTATTCAATAAAATTAATTACTCCTATCTTACAACAAATTAACCCAACACGACTCATTTTCACCATTCTAATAAATTACCAATTTAATCACTACTTTGGTGTGACCTAGTGGTGGAAAGCCTTTGGAAAAGGGCACTGATATTGCCACGGCTATCTTCGATGCATCCACTGAAAAAATTTGTAATTGACAATTATGCCCCTATTTACTTTAAATAAAGTAACCCTATTTTTGTTTCATAAAACGCAAACCTGGATAGTAATTGCTACTATAAATAATTATTGACTGAAGTAAATTATATGTTTGAAAACATCTTCGTATTCCCATCATGAGCGCACATCCCAACATGCAACCATCGTTCTTCTGATGTTGGTGTCTCCACCGCTTCAAGGTGCGTTCACAGCTCAAGAAAAGAAAATCACTCACCATTGTTCCGTTGATTAAAGCTTCTAATGAGGGTACGTGAGTCATTGAAATGAATCTGCTGCAAGCCATGGCCACCGTTAATTTCTGGCTACCATTTGTACCGATGGTGTTTGCTGAAGAAAAATTGGCCGAACCGGTGCCGACTGAGGAAGAAGCATAGTCTTTTGGAGTTTCCAGGCGTCATTATATAAAGAATCGATAACAAATGAACCTTTGCACCTTATGTTTTCAAAGAAGCATCCCATCTCGAAGGCCACTTTATATCATTCAAGGCAAAGGAGACCTCATAAGTGATCGATGTCGTTGTATCAATCAAAAATAAACCAACTAACCTACGTAGATAGGGTAAGTCGGGTCGAATCCACAAGGAGTTCGTGGTCAAACTATGTGTCAAAATAGTCAATGGAAAATAGATTACTTGTAATCATGACAAAAAGTTTTAAACAAAGATTAACAAAAAAAATACTTGAAACTTTATTAGCTAAAACAAAACTTTAAATGAGACTAGTAAGGTACTCCCGGTTCAGTTGTCGGACAATTCAGATTCACACACTTTCTTCCCTAAAATCCTAGTTCTATTACTTAGATGTAATTGGGGTTTATGATTATGCAACACATAATTTAGGGTACACAATATGTTTATTCAACTAGTTGTCTTACTCCCTATATCTATTTGGATTAAGAACAATGAGTGAATTGACAATAAAGTGTATTGTAACTACCTATTACAATATTAAGATTTAATATCACAAGTTGGAATAACACACGTGGATTCAACCAATTGTCTTTGTTCCTAAACTACTTGAACTTGGAACAATCGGTGAATTGACAATGCACTATTTTAGTTATGAAATCAAACAAATTCATACAACCCAATATCAATCATTATTACCAAAAGATTATCATATGAAACATAAAAGAACAATTGAAATTAACTAGAATCAAGTAATAAACAAATGTCTTCATTGAAAAGTCCTAAACATCCCCGGAAGTAACCCTAATGATTTAGCCTTCCATTGAGTTCATAAAAACACTAACTTGGATGAAATAAATGAAATGCATAATAGAATTCATAATCAAACTTAGAATCATCAAACAAATGTAGTCTAATGATTATTAAAGTACGAAACAAGTAAACCTTGGGAGGAAGTAATCGTTTCTGAAAATTACTAGAATTGATGAGAATCACCGGTTGAATGATCTTCAAATGTTGCTTGATGATGAATTGAATCAAATCTTGCCTTGAATCCGGATTGAAATGGAATGTATTTATGTTTCCAAATGTTTCCAAGGGTTTTAGAAGCCTCAAAAACGCAGGAAAAACTCTGGAAATCGCAGGCGGTAACGCTAAAATCGAATGCATAAGTCCCTATTTATATTATTTGGCAGAAAATAGTGAAAGTGGGCGATGTGTGTCACATCCCAAAACCGGAACGGCGGAAACGTTCGGGGGTGGAGGACGTCATGTACAGTATCACAACAATGCAAAGTAGTAAACAAGCAACAACATCATCCATTGCATTAATAATATAATTTAATACAAGTGTGTTCTGTCAAGTTATATAGACACCAAAAATATGAATCAAAATAAAAGATGAGTCTTGAACGAGCTCCATTTTCTCAAAACCTGGCACCGGTACCTGTCTACTGGTGACCTGAGAATAAAAGTTATTTTGAAAGAGTTTATCAGCTTTAAAGCTGGTGAGTTCATAAGTATATTAGTGTCTGTGTTTGTATGAAAGTGTTTGTAAGTCTGTAATGTATAAGTTTGTAAAAGTTTGTAATTGTTTGAACTCCCCTAGAAAACCCTATGTTTCCTACTAAAAGTAGCCTTCTACCAAGGCATCTAGTATTTGTGTGTGTATCTCTTGTAAGAGTATGTATTTTCCCAAAATCTGACTATCATTAACCAAAAATATAGTTTTTACATTACTGTTTATTGTGTGAAGGTCACAAAGCGAATGTAATGGGAAAATGAAATAGTACTGTAGTGTTGTATTAAGTAACTACTGCTGTACTAACTACCTTAAACCAATTGTTATTTAAAGTACCATGTGATCGGCCTGTATCCTGCTACCGACTATAAACATGACGATGTAAGACGTCGGAAGAAATGACGTTTGGCACCCGTAGACTTGCAAGTCCCACTGTAGCGAGCAGCAAGGAGTAGGATAGTCAATCCAGTATAGATCTATACACAAACTCATACGCTCCCCACTTAAGGAGATTCTGGATACAAAACGGCCATGACAGGTAATGCCAAGCCCCGTTACGTGGCTCACATAACTGTAGTAATGTTCTAGTATATGTATGTGCTAGCTGTATTGTGTGTTCTCTCCCTGTCTAGCATGTATGTATGTTCTCTCTGTATGGTATTGTTTGTTTCTCATCATAGTATTCTCTATATGTATGTTATGTTCTCGCTGTATGGTATTGACTCATGTATGAACTGACTCTTTGTATGTTTCACTATTCTAGTAATAGTATTAGTATCTCTCTAAACTATACCTATTATAGCTTACTAGTAATGTTGTCTGAATGTATGAACCTGTGTGTATACCTTTGCTACCCAAAGGTATTGAACTGAATGGAAGAAGGAACTTTTATATCTATACACATATACATAATATATAACTAGGATTCAAACGACCTTCGGACAAATAACCTGAATATCCTAAGTCCACAACCAAACAAGGAACAGGAAGTAAGGTGAGCTATCAGTCCTAACTCCTTTCAATCCTACTTATATAACTATATCTATATAGATACACATTTAACAGAATATAAGTTTAAAAGAGTTTAATAAAAGTATTTGATATGTAAAAGAGTTTGTAAAACAGTTTGAAGTAAAACAGTTTGATAACACAGTTTGAAAAGTAAGAAATCCACTTGTTTGGTAGTTATTAATCACATGTGATTGATATAATAACTATAATAGTTCAACTTGTATCCCCCCCCCCCCCCATAAAAGCATTTAAAATCATTTAAAAGGTTAATTAAGGGGTATGAACTCACCTGTAGTGAGTGGTTTGGATGAACGGATTGTTATAGGATGCTAAGTGTCAAGTGAAGACTTGAACACACACAAGGATCCTAGTTAACATATAATAACACATATATGTATCCAATTAGTCATTAAACAACTAATTAACCAAGTTAAGACATCCTAAGACATGTAAAACACTTTATTTAAGTGCTATAAGTACTAAGGATTGCATCTAAGGGTTGTAGGACTTGGCTATTGAGTTTAGGGTCCAAGGGTAAGCTCTTTATGAGTTTACGGTTTTGGGACCAACTCCATTGGAGTTTACGGTCGTAAACCCATGAGTTTACGGCCGTAAACTCATGGTACTTTTACCATTTTGTGTTTTGAATCTTATAAGTCCTATAGAAGCATTCCTACTTCAAGTCTAAGCCTTTGGAAGTGATTAGGGCACCATTTCACCCCTTTGTGGAGTTTACGGTCCATGGACCATT
Source organism: Lactuca virosa (assembly GCF_052849685.1). Taxonomy (NCBI): domain Eukaryota; kingdom Viridiplantae; phylum Streptophyta; class Magnoliopsida; order Asterales; family Asteraceae; genus Lactuca; species Lactuca virosa. The sequence continues at coordinate 281,953,005 of NC_136428.1, read as the reverse complement.
TCTCCATGGGTTTACGGCCGTAACCCAAATGGTTTATGGTCTTTTTGATGTTTAAAGTCCTAAGCACTTTAAGGATATGATCTAGACTAGTATCCAAGGCTTGGCAAGGGACTAGGGCATACTTTGGCCCCTTCATTAGGGTTTGCGGTCCAAGAACATCTTGGACCGTAAACACCTTTGATCTTGTGTTTCCTTGTGTTTTCTAGATGATTTAGAAGTGTAGAAAGCCTTATAACAAGCCAAGGTAAGAGTACTTACTATGTAGAAGCTTGAAAGGGTGTTAGAAGTCCAAGAACACTAGTGTGTATTCTTGGTGTTCTTGGTGAAACTAAGAACACTTGAAGATCTACACAAATGGAATGATTTCACGGATGAAATCATGTAAGATTACTAGATTAAGGAAGATATCGACTAAACAAGGCAAGAAACACTTACTTTCTTGAAGATCTTGAAGAAAAGTCGGATGATACTTGAGAGAGAAATGAGTTCTAGTTCTTGAAAATGTGAAAAAGTGAATAAAATGGCTGAGTGCCATATTTATACCCCTTGGGGTTTACGGCCGTAAACACCTTGTTTAGGCCGTAAACTCCAAACTCTTGGAGTTTTGGAACTTTATTGGTGCACAATAAACCCTAGGGCATCCTCTCTCCTGTTATCTTTTGAAGTACTAACTTTAAAACACTCAGACTGACTCCAAAATTCTTAACAGTTAGCAGAAACAGTTTTGACTTCTATTGAAGTGAATGGTTGTACAGAATAGAAATTTCGGGTTGTCACATCATCCCCCCGTTAGAAGGAATTTCGTCCCGAAATTAGAGTTTAAGCAAATAAGTAGTTACAAATAACTAAGTAAAAAGACGAGGATATTTCAGTTTCATCTGATCCTCTCGCTCCCAAGTGAATTCAGGTCCTCGCTTGGCGTTCCAGCGAACCTTCACTATCAGGATACGGCTTTGTTTCGTTTGCTTGACCTCCCGGTCCATGATCTCTACAGGTTCTTCCACGAAGTTGAGGCTCTCGTTGATCTCGATCTCGTCGAGTGGGATTACAAGAGTCTCGTCGGACAGACACTTTTTCAAGTTCGAGACGTGGAAAGTAGAATGTATGTTACTGAGTTCGCGTGGCAAGTTAAGTTTGTAAGCTACAGGGCCGATTCTGGCAAGAATCTCGAAAGGCCCTATGTACCTTGGATTTAGCTTTCCACGCTTTCCGAAGCGTATCAAGCCCTTCCAGGGTGAGACCTTCAATAGAACACGGTCGCCCACCTGGAATTCCAACGGTTTTCTTCGTTTATCAGCGTAGCTTTTCTGTCGGTCTCTAGAGGCTTTCAATCGTTCACGAATCTGAACGATCTTCTCTGTCGTTTCCCGAATGATCTCCGGACCCGTGAGAGTGCTTTCAGGAACTCGTCCTTTAGCTAACTGGGTATCACCCACCTCAGCCCCGAACAGAGGGGATCTGCACTTTCGGCCATAGAGGGCCTCGAATGGAGCAGCCTTTATGCTCGTGTGATAACTGTTGTTGTAGGAAAATTCGACAAGGGGTAAATGAGTATCCCATGCTTTCCCAAAGTCGATCACACAGGCTCGCAACATATCTTCCAAGGTCTGGATAGTCCTCTCACTTTGTCCGTCGGTCTGTGGATGTTAGGCTGTACTCATGTCCAGCCTAGTTCCTAGGGAACTTTGTAGCGACTGCCAGAACCTCGAAGTGAACCTACTATCTCTGTCCGAGATAATGGATATGGGAACACCGTGCAGTCGGACAATCTCCCGTATGTAAGTTCTTGTAAGCTTCTCCATCTTGTATGTTTCTTTGATAGGCAGGAAGTGTGCGGACTTGGTCAATCTGTCGACGATGACCCATATGGTATCAAGTCCACCCGTTGTCTTGGGCAACTTGGTTATGAAGTCCATAGTGATCCGCTCCCACTTCCATTCCGGTATCTCCGGCTGTTGTAGTAGACCGACGGTTTCTAGTATTCGACCTTGACCTTAGCGCAAGTAAGGCATTTACTCACGAAGGTAGCAATCTCTGCTTTCATGTTAGGCCACCAGTATAGCTTTTTAAGATCCAGATACATCTTATCTGAACCTGGGTGGACGGAATAACGAGTGTTGTGCACCTCGTTCATGACCAAGTCTCTGAAACCACCGAGTTTCGGGGTCCAGATCCGATCCATGAAATAATAAGCCCCGCCACCCTTAACTTCCAAGTTCTTATCCATCCCTCTCAGGGATTCACCCGCCACATTTTCAGGTTTCAAAGCATCGAGCTGAGCTTCCTTAATTTGTGTGGACAGGTGTGAATGGATAGTCATAGTCAAAGATTTGACTCTACGACCAGAATATTCTTTCCGACTTAGGGCGTTGGCTTTACCCGGATGATAACGAATTTCGCATTCGTAGTCACTGAGTAGCTCGACCCACCGTCGTTGTCTCATGTTGAGCTCCTTCTGGTCGAATATATGTTGTAGGCTTTGTGGTCTGTAAAGATAGTGCTTTTTGTACCATACAGGTAGTGTCTCCAGATCTTCAGAGCAAACACAACTGCTCCTAGCTCAAGATCATGAGTAGTGTAGTTGACCTCATGCGTCTTCAGCTGTCTCGAGGCGTAGGCGATGACCTTACCTCGCTGTATCAGAACACATCCGAGCCCTTGATTTGACGCATCGCAATAGACAACGAAGTCTTCTATCCCTTCGGGGAGGGATAGTATTGGTGTGGTGCACAAGGCTCGTTTGAGCGTTTGGAACGCTCTTTCCTGCTTCTCTTCCCAGTCAAAGGCCACGCCCTTCTGGGTCAGTGTTGTAAGAGGTTTCGCGATGCGGGAGAAGTTCTGAATGAACCTGCGATAGTAGCCAGCGAGGCCTAGAAATTGACGAATTTCTGTAGGCGTCTTCGGTGCTGACCAGCTCTCAATGGCTTTGATTTTGGAAGGGTCCACGTGTATTCCCTCTTCGCTAACCACGTGCCCTAAGAATTCGACTCTTCGGATCCAAAATTCGCATTTCGAGAACTTCGCATAGAGCTTCTCCGAACGCAGCGTTTCTAAGACCTGTCGAAGATGTTGACTATGCTCCTCCTTACTACGAGAGTAGATAAGTAAGTCATCGATGAAGACGATGACAAACTGATCCAAGTAAGGACGACACACCCTATTCATTAAATCCATGAATACTGCGGGTGCGTTTGTTAATCCGAACGGCATCACTACGAATTCGTAGTGCCCATAACGAGTTCGGAAGGCTGTCTTCGGAACATCCTCCCCTAGCACTCGTAGTTGGTGATATCCGGACCTTAAGTCGATTTTTGAAAAGAAGTTCGCCCCTTGAAGTTGGTCAAATAAATCGTCAATACGAGGCAGAGGGTAACGATTTTTGACGGTCAATTTGTTGAGCTCCCTGTAGTCGATGCACATTCGAAACGATCCGTCTTTCTTTTTGACGAACAAGACTGGAGCTCCCCAGGGTGAGAAGCTTGGTCTTATAAAGCCCTTGCTGAGCAGTTCGTTAAGTTGACAGGACAGTTCTTGCATCTCTGCAGGTGCTAGACGATAGGGCGATTTGGCTACGGGAGTAGCCCCTGGAACTAAGTCGATTTGGAACTCGACTTGACGTTATGGAGGTAATCCTGTGAGTTCTTCTGGAAAGATATCGGGAAAGTCACGTACTACTGGAATGTTCTGAATGTCTTTCGTTTCTTGGCTCACATCGACCACATGAGCAAGGAATGCGCGACATTCCTTTCGCAAGAATTTCTGAGCTTGAATGCTCGAGATGATACGAAGGTTCGTGCCGGGTTTGTCGCCATATACTACTAGAGTTTCGCCAGACGACGGATTAAGGCGTACAGCCTTTTCGTAACACATGATGTCGGCACGATGAAGACTCAACCAATCCATGCCGATAATGACGTCGAAACTTTTAATTGAGACCGACATGAGGTCGATCGAAAATGAATGGCTATCTAGAGTTAGGGTACACCCTATGAATATACTGGTAGTGCTCTCCGTCTTTCCATTAGCCATTTCTACAGTGAACGGTTCTTTAAGTGCTCGTGATTTTTGCTTAAGTAAATGAGCAAATTTTTGGTTCACGAAACTCCTCTCCGCTCCACTATCAAACAGTATGCATGCATAAGAGTTATCGAGGAGAAACGTACCCGTGACCACTGTGGGGTCGGCAACCGCTTCCTCGTGGCCTATGGCCAGAACTCTTCCCACTCTACCGGCATTCCCTGCCTTTGGGCATTCCCTCTTGTAGTGGCCCACCTCGCCACAACCGTAGCAAGCTTGGCCTACTCCTGCGCCGGGGACTTGGTTGAGTGGCCTCGCCGGAGCTTTGCATAAACGGACGGTGTGCCCCTTCCTGTTGCAGTTCGAACACTGCATTTCCCGGTAGGCTCCTGTGTTGTGGAAGTTGCACTGGTTGCACCTAGGCAAACTTCCAGCGTACTGCTTTACCGGAGCAGCAGCAGTGGCAGGTGCTATCGCAGCATGAACTGCCACGATCTGCTGCTTTTTAGCAGCCTTCTTCTTCTTTTTTTCATCCCAGAACTTCCGCTTGGAATCAGCGGTTTTGGAAGATTCTGAAATGGCCAGGGTTGTTGTTGCGGCCGGGGTACGAACCCCATGGTCAATAAGCCGCAGTGCCAATCGCTTGGCACTATCGAATGTAGTGGGGTTTGAAGCCAAAACATTTCCCTGGAATGGAGGCACCAGCCCCCATATGAATCTCTCTATCTTCTTCCCCTCTGTATGAACCATGTTGGGACAGAGGGCCACCAGTTCACAGAACCTGGCGGTGTAGGAGACTATGTCGGAGCCCTTCATGGATAGGCTCCACAGTTCCTCCTCCAGTTTTTGGATTTCGCCCCTCGGGCAGTACTCCTCAATCATTAGCTGTTTCAGAGCTTCCCAGCCCATAGCATTTGCCACTATTAGGGATAGTGACGTGACATGGCTATTCCACCATGTCAGGGCTTTTTCTTCAAAGGTGCAAGCAGCGAACTTGACCTTGCTCCCCTCTGGACAGGAGCAGATTTCGAAAACCGATTCGGTCTTCTCGAACCATTGCGAGAGGGCAATGACTCCGCCAGTCCCTCTAAAGGACTTGAGCTTGCAGTTAGTGAAGTCCTTATAGGAGCACTCTCTCAAGCGTACAGGAGCTTCACCAAGAGTAGATTGAACAGGGGTTCCTCCTCCAGTGGAACCAGATGAATGATATTGAGCCATGGCTGTAGCCACAGCCGCAGCTACAGCAGCATTCAGAGCTGCCGTATCGATTTGAGGAGCAGGTGGTGTTGCAGTGATTGGAGGATCGTGTCTTGTCGATCGGCGTGGAGGCATCTTTTAACTATAAGTTTAGAAAAATGAAGATATAGATAAGAATTTAATAGGAAAATTTGATGAGAATGACCCATGGACTAACTCTCCATAGCCCAACAGCACAAATGAATAGAACGATTTGAATGCTGATCTAGTACTAACAGATGATAGCGTTTGGATAATAATTTCCGTGAGATTAGATATCTGTCAATAATACTGGAATTATAGATGTAACAAGTTTGGAAAAAATGGCCTAGAAGTAGGCCTTACATCAACCAAGATAGGAAAATTTTGACAGATCTACGACCTAATCAAGACCTGACAGGTCCAAGTTCTAACAAAGATAGGAATTTAGACTAGAGTTTTTACAGAATCTAGGTTATATCCAAAAGAGAAGTCGATGGGACTCTATCGGCAACGAGAACTACTACAGTGAGTTCTTGACTCCGACAGAAGACGTTTTATGTCCCTCATACGCCTTTCAGATCTTGCTTGCTAAGCTCGAAGTTCTCTGACTTCAGCTTGGGTTTCAGCAAGTTCTCTCTGCAGAGCTGCATTGCGGACCTGAGTCCTCTCATGAGCAGACTCTAGCGAATGCGGACTGTGTTAACGCCAGAGTGGGCGTCAATCTCCACAACTCGGTCGATAGTTGCTCGACCTTGCTCGGTGTTCCGAGCAATCCTACGGACCATGACGGGTAGGACTCTGTCAGCTGAACCTCCCTCGGTGAGGTTGTAGAAGCTTCTGTCTCCATTGTAGGGAATGGGTTGTCCATGTTCCTGACTCCATCTGTTCAAGTTTGTAGCCCACAGAGGTGTGAGTCCTTGAAATGCTGGACGAGGATTCAGGTTTGGGTTTTGAGCAGCTGGGGGTAGGTTGTTGACTTCAGGTTCTGAGTCAGAACCATCAGAAAAGCCTTCAGCTTCATGATCATCCAATGGGATTGGGTGATCGTCTTCTGGCTCTTCCCCAAGCCATCCAGCATTGCCTTCGTTGGGATAGTACGGGTCTCCGGGGATATGGAATCCAGCCATGAAATCTACACGAGAAAAGGGATAAAGAATTTAATTAATAGACGAACTAACTAGATAATTATAAGAGGATCTTTATCGGTTACTCCAATACTTGTTTAGTGCATACCAGTTATATGTACTCAAAATAGGATAGACCTTCGAATAGGTGACCCTAACTCTAAGCCCACAACCAAACAATGAACAGGAAGTAGAGCAAAGATCACAGATTCTAAGTCTATGACATCCTAGTACATATAACCTTAGCGTATCCACTCAACAATTATTGGCATACTAATAAAGACCTTTTTAGTTCTCAGATAAGTAGTTATAGTAACACAAAATACTCCTATAGTATTTTAAGTTTATGTTCTGTTCTACTGTTCTCATTGTAGTAGTGTTGGTAAGTTTTTAGACTTGTTGCAACCTCACAACTACCCTTAGGCACATGCTAGTCACTCCTCGGATAATATAGTTGATCAGGCTATATCTTCCCAGGGTTGACCATATGTCTCTAAGTCTAATTGTGTTGCCCAACAATCGTAATACTTTTGTTCTGTCCTAGTAACACTGATTTTAGTATGAATGCAGGTATGTATACTTGGTTAAATATTTCATTATTTAAAAGTATAAACTCTTTATCAGAGTATTTTAATCCCGCTGTGTTTATAGTTCGTATATCTTTTATGGTTTGATATACTCGATTCACTATAAACCATGCTCTGATACAAATCTGTCACACCCCAAAACCGGAACGGCGGAAACGTTCGGGGGTGGAGGACGTCATGTACAGTATCACAACAATCCAAAGTAGTAAACAAGCAACAACATCATCTATTCCATTAATAATATAATCTAATACAAGTGTGTTCTGTCAAGTTATATAGACACCAAAAATATGAATCAAAATAAAAGATGAGTCTTGAACGAGCTCCATTTTCTCAAAACCTGGCACCGGTACCTGTCTACTGGTGACCTGAGAATACAAGTTATTTTGAAAGAGTTTATCAGCTTTAAAGCTGGTGAGTTCATAAGTATATTAGTGTATGTGTTTGTATGAAAGTGTTTGTAAGTCTGTAATGTATAAGTTTGTAAAAGTTTGTAATTGTTTGAACTCCCCTAGAAAACCCTATGTTTCCTACTAAAAGTAGCCTTCTACCAAGGCATCTAGTATCTGTGTGTATCTCTTGTAAGAGTATGTATTTTCCCAAATCTGACTATCATTAACCAAAAATATAGTTTTACATTATTGTCTATTGTGTGAAGGTCACAAAGCGAATGTAATGGGAAAATGAAATAGTACTGTAGTGTTGTATTAAGTAACTACTGCTGTACTAACTACCTTAAACCAATTGTTATTTAAAGTACCATGTGATCGGCCTGTATCCTGCTACCGACTATAAACACGACGATGTAAGACGTCGGAAGAAATGACGTTTGGCACCCGTAGACTTGCAAGTCCCACTGTAGCGAGCAGCAAGGTGTAGGATAGTCAATCCAGTATAGATCTATACATAAACTCATACGCTCCCCACTTAAGGAGATTCTGGATACAAAACGGCCATGACAGGTAATGTCATGCCCCGTTACGTGGTTCACATAACTGTAGTAATGTTCTAGTATATGTATGTGCTAGCTGTATTGTGTGTTCTCTCCCTGTCTAGCATGTATGTATGTTCTCTCTGTATGGTATTGTTTGTTTCTCATCATAGTATTCTCTATATGTATGTTATGTTCTCGCTGTATGGTATTGACTCATGTATGAACTGACTCTTTGTATGTTTCATTGTTCTAGTAATAGTATTAGTATCTCTCTAAACTATACCTATTATAGCTTACTAGTAATGTTGTCTGATTGTATGAACATGTGTGTATACCTTTGCTACCCAAAGGTATTGAACTGGATGGAAGAAGGAACTTTTATATCTATACACATATACATAATATATAACTAGGATTCAAACGACCTTCGGACAAATAACCTGAATACCCTAAGTCCACAACCAAACAAGGAACAGGAAATAAGGTGAGCTATCAGTCCTAAGTCCTTTCAATCCTACTTATATAACTATATCTATATAGATACACATTTAACAGAATATAAGTTTAAAAGAGTTTAATAAAAGTATTTGATATGTAAAAGAGTTTGTAAAACAGTTTGAAGTAAAACAGTTTGATAACACAGTTTGAAAAGTAAGAAATCCACTTGTTTGGTAGTTATTAATCACATGTGATTGATATAATAACTATAATAGTTCAACTTGTATCCCCCCCCCCCCCCCCATAAAAGCATTTAAAATCATTTAAAAGGTTCATTAAGGGGTATGAACTCACCTGTAGTGAGTGGTTTGGATGAACGGATTGTTATAGGATGCTAAGTGTCAAGTGAAGACTTGAACACACACAAGGATCCTAGTTAACATATAATAACACATATATGTATCCAATTAGTCATTAAACAACTAATTAACCAAGTTAAGACATCCTAAGACATGTAAAACACTTTATTTAAGTGCTATAAGTACTAAGGATTGCATCTAAGGGTTGTAGGACTTGGCTATTGAGTTTAGGGTCCAAGGGTAAGCTCTTTATGAGTTTACGGTTTTGGGACCAACTACATTGGAGTTTACGGTCGTAAACCCATGAGTTTACGGCTGTAAACTCATGGTACTTTTACCATTTTGTGTTTTGAATCTTATAAGTCCTATAGAAGCATTCCTACTTCAAGTCTAAGCCTTTGGAAGTGACTAGGGCACCATTTCACCCCTTTGTGGAGTTTACGGTCCATGGACCATTTCTCCATGGGTTTACGGCCGTAAACCCAAATGGTTTATGGTCTTTTTGATGTTTAAAGTCCTAAGCACTTTAAGGATATGATCTAGACTAGTATCCAAGGCTTGGCAAGGGACTAGGGCATACTTTGGCCCCTTCATTAGGGTTTGCGGTCCAAGAACATCTTGGACCGTAAACACCTTTGATCTTGTGTTTCCTTGTGTTTTCTAGATGATTTAGAAGTGTAGCAAGCCTTATAACAAGCCAAGGTAAGAGTACTTACTATGTAGAAGCTTGAAAGGGTGTTAGAAGTCCAAGAACACTAGTGTGTATTCTTGGTGTTCTTGGTGAAACTAAGAACACTTGAAGATCTACACAAATGGAATGATTTCACAGATGAAATCATGTAAGATTACGAGATTAAGGAAGATATCGACTAAACAAGGCAAGAAACACTTACTTTCTTGAAGATCTTGAAGAAAAGTCGGATGATACTTGAGAGAGAAATGAGTTCTAGTTCTTGAAAATGTGAAAAAGTGAATAAAATGGCTAAGTGCCATATTTATACCCCTTGGGGTTTACGGCCGTAAACACCTTGTTTAGGCCGTAAACTCCAAACTCTTGGAGTTTTGGAACTTTATTGGTGCACAATAAACCCTAGGGCATCCTTTCTTCTGTTATCCCTTGAAGTACTAACTTTAAAACACTCAGACTGACTCCAAAATTCTTAACAGTTAGCAGAAACAGTTTTGACTTCTATTGAAGTGAATGGTTGTACAGAATAGAAATTTCGGGTTGTCACAATGTGGGACGTTGGACGTCCTAGGAAACATCTTAGACGTCATGTATAACGCCCAGTCGTTCTTTGTACGTGTTTGCATGCCTTCTGTCGTCCTTGAAATACACTAAAAATTGGCCAAAAACGCTTAACGTCTTAGGGGACGTCTTAGACGCGTTCTAGGTCGTCCTTCCTTGATTTCTATGCTTTCCGAAACACACCGTTCCAACACGGGGCGCACCTAAAACGCCTGGACGTCCTTGGTGACATCTTAGACGTCGTGTAAAACGCCGACGGGGTCCTTCCTTCTTTCCTGCTCCGCAATTTTCCCAAATGTTGACTGTTTGACTTGGACGTCCTAGGGGACGTCTTAGACGCCTGCAGGCGTCCTTCATCTTCCGTACAAGTTTTGGTGGTCAAAACGACATAACTAGCAGAAACACAAAACATGAAAGTTGTAGCAAATCTTGTCTAGTTTCCAGAACTTCTTTACTCATGTCAATCGGAGCTCCAAAACTTGAGATATGACCAAAAGATTGAAGTGTGGTCAATTTTCCCAACAATGTTTCTTCATTCCTTTAGCAATCCGTTTTATTTGCAGGTTCCGCCCACTTTTAGTATGATATATTGACCTGCATATGAAGTTCAACAACTCATTAAAGTAGTGTCATTCTTGGACAATTATACATCAATTCAACAGATTTATGACAATTTAGTACATTCATAAAATAGACTTGTCAATAAGTAAACTACCTTTTGTCACAACCATGGTGACAGAAGCACGATCACATTTGATTGATTTTGAGTATTTTCTAGAAGTTTTAATATCTTATAACAAACTAACATCGTGATTCATGTTGGTTGAACTTCAAAACCCACCACCATGTAGCCTTCGTTGTTCGTTTTGTTACTATGTGTGATTATTCAGCACCATCACCATTCCCAATGATGCCGACACGTTGTTTTGTTCATTGTTCATGAGCTAAAACTCTAAATTCAAATGATTGAAGACATATTAAACCTCTTTAACTTTGATTCCGATGGGATACCCAATTCATCGTAGACTATATCCATCTTTTTTAGTGTACCGAATTGTAGGAAGATTATCAATAGTCAAGTTAACCTGATACATTTTAGTTGATTCTTTCTCTTAAAGTCTTGAATACGTCCGTTGATACGGATATGATTTGCATTAAAATATCACGCTTTCATTCTTAACATTTTAAACTTGTTGTCACCTGTAAGGTAAGTTTTCGATGAGTTTCAATCTCCCATTAGAGGCTCACCTATGTTTTCTGCTCTATCTTTTGTGCCTTCAAGAGGCTTCTTACAGAAGGGTAAATACATTACCCATAAGGAATTTATGTATCTATTGAGGTCAGTGAATTGACTTTTATAGATAAGATTACCCACGTCGTATTTTATGGGGGAAAGTAACAGCCGAAGATCATGCGTTTTTTGAAACATAGATTGGTATTTCTCTCTCTTTAGTAAAGAGGGGCATAATTGTCAATCTTTTTTTTTTCAGTCGAAGCATTAAAAACTGTCGTGCCAATATCACCTCCCTTTGTAAAACACTCACCAACAAATTTATACACTATATGCATCAAATTATTAATCTTTATACACTTTATGCATCAAATTATTCATCTTTATACATTATATGCAATTGCATAAATACCATACAAATCAAACTAATTCTTTAGTTGCAATACAAGACACAATTACATAAATATGCATTCTTCTTATTTCCATGGAAACAGGACAAAGATTCATTATAGTTTATAACACACAATCAAGAAACCATATACAGTTGATAATTTTCAATGGAATTGTTAGAACTTAGAAGTACCTGTTCTTGATCAAGGTTGGACTTCAATAAACTTGTTTATCATCCACCTCCTCGCAATTTCTGATAACTTGCGATCTTCCACTTGCACTTTTCTCAGTTCTGGAGAATTCAGGATCACGAACTCAACACCTTCCATCTGGATTCCATGGCAGTAGACCATATCGATGCTCTCCAAATGCTTACAGTTTTTGCACAATGAGATCAATGATGCATTCGTTAACCTATTGCAACCCCTTAGTTTCAGTTTCCGAAGATCCTTGAATGAACTGATCATGGATACAAATTCTTTGTCGAGAAGCATATGGTTGTAGGAGAGATCGAGTATCTTGATTTTTGGTAGATTCTGAGCTAATTCCACAAGGAATCCGTTTTGTCTCTTGATCACATCGCAATTTGTTAAAGCGAGTTCTTCGAGGTTATCACTCAAAGCTAACCCTAGGGTTTTGAGTCCTTCACCTGTGACCATAGAACAACTTTGCAATCGAAGAACATGTAATTGAGTGAATTTCGTACCGATTTCGAATAAATGACTGTCGTCTAAATCGAGCGGCAATCGGAGGTCGAGTTTCTGGAGATTACAGTTCGTTTCGCGGATGAAATGGAGCAAACCTTCTTTGCTACCTCCATCGTAAATTAACATAGACGACAAAGAATCGCAACGATTCTCAGCTAATTTAAGCAAAATTAAGGCGATGATTGACCTACATGTCTTCAATTCGACTTCTTGAAGGTTCTTCAGTCGTTGGATGAAGCTCGCAAATGAATGATTATCGCCTACGCCTTCACAGTTCTCGAAAACGAGCTTCGATAGGGCTTTGTAACTACAATTGTTCCATAACCAACTGAGCTCGTAATCTCCGGCCCGAATTCCTGATAAGCAGAGGGATTCCAGCTGCAATTCAGTCGAGGAGGAGGTGTAGTGGTCGGAAATAGAGTCAGGTGAGCCGTTTCCCGAAAGGATTAAGGTAAGGTTCTTGAGTGAGCGGAATGATGAGAGGAAGTGAAGGGAGAGGAGAGGTCTGGACAGGATAATAGAAAGAGACGATATGTGAGGACATGAGGTGGAGAGAGAAAACAAGGGAAACAAGGAGACAGGGCCGGTGGAGAGGCGGAGCTGGGTGAGGTTAGGGCAAGCTGAGGAGATGGAGATGAGGAGGCTGTCGGAGAACGCGGTGGTTGCAGCAGCGGAGGAGGAAGAGGAAAGGGAGAGGGAGAACAGGTAGGTGTGGAGAGAAAGGAAGGAAGTGAGGGAAGGGAGAGAAGGGTGATTGGGTGAGAGACGGAGGGTGAGGGAGGAGAGGGAAGAGTGGAGGAGATGGCGCCAGCGTTTGGAGACGAGGGAGACGGCGGATGACGACGGAGGAGGGAGGCGGTGGAAGATTTCTTGGAGGAGCTCGTCGCAGAGGATTATGTCCATTATCATGAAATTATCGAGAAAAATGACAATAATTGACTAAATTTAAATAAGAAGCTGAGGAGTACTACAATATTCTATGTCATTCACCTACTCTCGGCTTTGGTAGCCGGAGTACTACGGAACCACGCGACTTAGAAGTGCATTGCTCCACACGCGAGCATCTAATTTGTTTTAAGCATCAAAAAATTAAAGCAAAAATTTTAAAGTTTGTGACCGGTTTCCTGTTCAACCGGTTCGACCACTAAGTAAACCGGTTTTTATAGTTTTTATTTTTTTCCGTATTTTCGTACACATACCTACATACACAAATCAAGAATATAATGTTAACAAGTTTAAACATTAAAATACACATGAAAACAAGTTGTAGATCATTTTAAATACATTAAAATAACTCATAACCATAAGTTTTACATCAATCTACGTGCATGAAAAAAAAAGTCGTAGATGAATATAAATGCTTCAAAAAACTTCATAACATTTATCATGTGTTTTTATTCAGAAAAAATTTAATAAATGTGAAAAAACTACCAAAGTTTATTATGCAAAAGGTTTCGATTCCATGTGTTTTTATTTAATTTAACCGGTTCAACCGGTTTAATTGAACCGGTTCAACCGGATTTTTGTAAAAACCGGCCGGTTCGATTCAGTTCAGAAATAGACATAAAACCGGTAATAGTTGAACCGCTCCCTTCCCCGATTCCCGGTCCAACCGGTTCGACCGGCCGGTTCAAACTGATTTTTAAAACATTGAGCAAAATACATATTTGGTTGTGGTAAATGTAAAAAGTAAAAACTTCATAGTTCTTTCTTAATTTCTTTTTATTTCTTACGGACACAATTCAAAATTATGTCCATAGTTTGTTCCTGAAAATTTTGATGGTGGATCAATGGTCCAAAATTTATTATTTTATTGGTTTTGATCCTTGTTAGTAACAGACGTTAGAATCCAATGTTGTCTAGCAAAAAACAAAGGGGCATTTTCGTATTCCTATTGGGCCCAACCCCACCTCTCTCTCTCTCTCTCTCATGTTCGTTCTTTGCTTCCATCATACCTCTACCATCTCTCATCAGCTTTTTGTTCTCCTCCATCATCTTCGTATCACCAGCACTCGAAACATTGCTTCCTATGGCCAACAAGGGTAGAACTCCTCTAAAATCCACCTCATGAAAGCCATTGTCAACATCATCTACCATCAGTGCTTATTTCAAGTCCGCATGAACTCTATTTTTTGAAAATTAGGGCTTGCGTCTAACCATAATTCTCTTCCTCCACATGCGACTCTATGTACTCCACCATCTCAAGTTGATTTTCGGGGTTGTACGGTGTTTAGTCGAACTTCTAAGGTATGAAACCACTCATATTCCTGTGAAATAAGAATTTGATGTTCATTGTGGGAACTAAATCTGATTTTATGCCCATTTGATGACTAGGGTTTTGATTTCAAACAAATATAAGATGATTGCTACAAAATCTAGCTCAAATCTAACATCTTTTGGTGAAATTGAGATTGATTTGGAAACTTCAACACAAACCCTACATTCCAATGATAATGATGTTGTTGTTAACATATTCCTTATGTGATTACATGACCATTGTGTTAGTTTTGATGCAAATCCCTCATGGAAAAGCACAACTTAAAAATATGGTAGAATCAAATGTAGATAAAATTGTAGTTTGGGGAGAATGATCGATCCATGAACTTCTATGGATATTTGTAGATGATACAATATATAAAGGATGTTCATAGCAATATATTGATACATTGATCTAGTGTTGGAAGAAAAACATGATAAATCCCTTAATCTATAAGTAGTTTTGATTATTATTGGCCACAAGGGCATTTTAGGAAACTATGGAATTGAATTGTAATTGTATGGTTGTATTAAGAGCCTATATTCCTCTAAAATGTATTTGAGCATGATAATATGCACTTCATGATATTCATATAAACATTGAATAGTGTTGAATGAATCACATTGCTCCTTGTTGATCTCTTATGAAAATTAAACTCATAATCACTCCATTGTGCGTTTGATGAAGATTATGACCTTAAGACTTTTAATCATCTAAGTGATCATGAAAATGGAATACATTTAAGTAACAAATGAGTTTTATGGAATTATTAGGTTCATAAGGGTCATTTGGGAAGGTAGTATAATGATTAGATGCATTTGGATCAAAGTATGATGCCTAAAAGTGCAATTTTAGTCGTTTTTAGTTGTTAAGTGTGGCACGAGTCGGGTTGTGGCTTATGAATTGTATGTCAACCAAACTTGTTTTGCTCATAACATCCGGACTTGAAATCATGCATGATCTTTTCGTACATTTATGTTTTAACATGTGGAATACTTTCAATAATGAAATTCCAAATTTAGGATTAAGAGCTTAATAAGTGACTTAATGGATCACTTAATAGGAGTCTGGCGTATGTTATGTTGCTTTTAGGTGACGTTTGAATTCTCATGCATTGATGCATCATAATAGACCACAAAATCATCCACACCCTTGGGGAAGGTTAGTATTGGAGCCTCACACAACTTCTGCTTTAAAAACTTAAATGTCGCCTGCTGTACAGGCCTCCATAAGAAAGTGACATTCTTCTTCGTCAATTGGGCAAATGAACTACGATCTTGGAGAAATCCTGAATGAATATCTGATAGTACTCTGCTAAACCAAGGAAGCTTCGAATCTCAGATGGAGACCTCGGGACTCCCCACTGCATCACAGCCTCGATATTGGTCGGGTCGACCAAAATATCATTTTGATTGACAAGGTGACCCAAGAACTGCACCTCGTACAACCAAAACTCATACTTGGAGAATTTTGCATACAACCTCTCCCTCCTTAAAGTCTCAGGAACCTCCCACAAATGCTCCTCATGTATTTCCTTGGTATGAGGATAGACCAAAATATTATCAATAAACACAATAATCGATCGATCCAACATATGCTTGCAAACTCGGTTCATGAGGTCCATGAACGTTGTTGGTGCATTGTTGACCCCAAATGGCATAACCACAAATTCATAGTGTCTGTAACGAATCCTGAAGGTTGTCTTCTAAATATCCTCATCTCTGAACCTCATCTGATGATAACCCAATCTCAAATTGATATTGGAAAACCAAGATATGCCCTAAAGTTGATTATATAAGTCATCGATCCTCGGAAGTGGATAACGGTTTTTCACCATCAGCTTATTCAACTCCCTATAATCGATACACATCCGATGAGAGTTGTCCTTCTTCTTTATAAACATAATGAGACCCCCTACGGAGAATAGGGTTGCAAAAATCAGCCTAGGCGGCTGATTAATCAGAATCAAGTAGGGCTCGAGGCGTCTAATTAGAAATCGACCAAAAATCAGAATCCGTCAAACTCGGTCAAAATTGGTCAAAATCGGCTCTAAATTGGTCAAAATTGAAAAAATTATGAATTGATCAAAATTGGAAAAAAAAACCAGAATTTCGACTTGTTTTAGATAAAAAAATCTATATTTGTTATTGATATTCATCTATTTTGTTATAATTTTTAATAAACTTGTTATATTTGTTATAAATATAATTTTCCTAAAATTAATTTCATATAATTTATCCAATCTGAGTACTCCCCGAGTACTCCCCGCCTAGACCGAATACTCGCTAGGCGCTAGTCGGCCACCCTGGGAATGTCTAACGAGTTTTGCAACATTGATGGAGAACTACTTAGCATGATGAACCCGTTGTCCAGCAGCTCCTAAAGCTGCATGGACAACTCTTGCATCTGAGGAGGTGCAATACGATAAGGTGTCTTGGCTATCGGAGCCGCACTCGGAACTAGGTCAATCCAAAACTTCACATGCCTCCTTGGAGGCACCCCCGACAAATCCTTGGGAAACATGCGACATCCCCAATTTAGCGGTCAATTTAAAACTTTTTATTTATATTTATTTATTTTAGAGTATAAAACTTAATGTGGCATTTGTTCCCAAAACATAATATTTGAATATTTCCAAAGGAACATTTTTTTATTAAATTGGTGTCTACTTCTTATTGATGTGACCCTATAGGATCATATGTTATTGGAAATATTAGTTTATGATCATTCTTGAGCATATAGTGTTGGGTTATGAGCATAAAATCATTCCTATGGTGTTCATGCAACCCTAATTGCTTTGATCTAGGTTTTTCTAATTTGAACATACAACATGAATACCAAAGAAATAACCCTATTACTAGCATACATATTTCGAAATTGACATATGATTAGGGTTAGAAACTTTACCTCTCTTGTTATGTAGCAATAACAAGTTTAATCCTTCTTAATCTTGACTTCTGAAAGCCTAGTGCCCCAAGTGTCGCACCTCTAATAGAGTCACAAACACTCTATGCAAAGGATGATTTAGGAGAGAGGAGGATTTCGACCACTCTAGGGTTTCTTAGAAACTCATAGGGACGAATTCCACTAGCAAAGGGTCTATATATATAGCTGTGTGGGCTGTTAGGATTTTCAGGTGGAAACCCTAATACCTAACTTAGGCAACAAGCAACCCATGAACTCCTTCCATAGAGCCCATGGACGAAATCTTATGGGCTTCCCCATAAATTTCGTCCACTCCACTCTATGGAGTCCATCAGCCCAATTATGCAACTATCAATGATTTGCATAACAGTCCCCCAATTATTTAATCAGTCTCTTTTGATCATCAAATTAATCCCAAATTAATTTCTGATCAATACTAATTAAATAATATGATTTCTAAATAATATATTAATCTTGTAATATATTAATAAAACCATTTTGAGTATGAATTTATTATTCATATAATAAATTCTACTTTCTCTCCTCTTGTCATCCTATCAAGTTGCATGAGTGAAGGCAACCCAAAAGGACCGTGCTCATAATCAAATCAAGTACATACCAAAAATAGTTATGGGCTTAGACACCTAATCCAACATATAGAACCAACATAAACCTGGTAAAAAGTATGTCCAGGTCATAGCCTTGATGCCCACTGATCCCAGAGCATGGCTCACCTCCTCCCACCAGTCAGGAGCCCTGTCCCTCAAAATACAAGCCACAAATCTAACCTACAACCCCTCAGGGCAGAAATGATGGGTTTTAGCCAATAGAACATCATATGTGCTCATGCAAACCCTAATACTTGGATCTAGGTTTCTCTAATTGTACATGCAATTCATCCAAGGCTCAAGAACCCTAATCTATCATATGTAATTCGAAATTATCAAATAAGAATAGATCTAGATGATTACCTCTTCTTGAATGGATTGAATCTTCTTGTCTTGGAGCTTAGAGTCACAAGTGTCACTCCTCTAATGGCTTACAAACACCACAAGCAAGAGAATGAAGTAGAAGAGAGAGGATGAGAGGTAAAATCGGCTCTAGGGTTCCTTGGGATCAAGTGTAGCCGATTTCCCTAGCCCTAGGGGTCCTTATATACTTGTGTTGCTAGGGTTTCAGTCCAAAACCCTAATGGATAACTTAGGCCTTAAGCGGTCCAAGGAACCTTCTGGAATAAGGCCCATTTGGACGAAATTGGATGCCCAAGCCTCCAAGATTTCATCCACCCTTACACCTTAGGGTTTCCCAGCCCAAATTTAACTATCCAACATTTGACAGTTTTAGTCCCCTTTATTTAATTAATTTCTTTTAGTCACAAAATCAATTCTTTATTAATTCTTGACTAATATTAATTAAACAATATGATTTCTCCTTTAATATATTATTCTCATAATATATTATTAAATCATAATTAATCCTCTTTCTTCATAAATCATCCTATCAAGTTGCTTTGGTGAAGGCAACCTAAAAGGACCATGCACAACCGGGTCAAGTACATACCAAATATAGTTATGGGCTTAGACACTAATCCAACAGACTCCCACTTGGATAAGTCTAATAACTAAATTTACAAGTATAACTTCGGAATCCGATTAGCAATCGTAGCTCTCAAAGACGCTGTCGAACTCTGATCTTATCAGTAACCTGTCCTTTAGATAAGGGATCATATATATACTTCCATTCTAGATACCGTATGAACTGAGACATGGATTTAATCATACTCTCTGTTCATGTGTTGTTTCCTGATTTCAGATTTACGACGACTGACAACAGACTATAATTGAACACATCAACTTAGTCCTGGCTTGGCCAAGTGCTTAGGGTGTCATCACTAAATCATCGAGGGGCCCACAGATATCGCTTTTATCCACTTTGGGTAAAAGGAACGGATAAACTTTGACTCAATGCTCGCTTGTACTCACTCACCAAATCACACACAACAATATGTTTTATAACACCAAGATACTGGTGTGTTTGCATATTATCAATGTGTAACCGACTCGCAAGATACAACTCACACATCTCGGTTTCAAGAGTATAAGATATTATCGTCTCACCAATCACTCGTCATAAAATCCATGAAGCGATCCAAGTGAGCGTGGGTTTAATCCAATACTCTAATCTTATAGCAGCACTCATGAACTCTGCAGCAAACTTGTGTCATGTCTAAACACTTTAGGCAATCTACAGATGGATTCATGACAGTCTTCTTTCATACCTACTTCCAAAGTATGAGTGACTGTGGAGGGTTTGAATAATCTTATTATTCGGGAAGTCAAAACATGCAAAGTGAAACAAAAAATAATACTAATCCTATATGGCCCCAAACCTTTGAGTATAAATAAAACATTTTTTATTTAATCACTATATTGATTACTCATTATTTGTTGTTTCGGGTAATCAACTTCTTACTTGAATTATAACAACAGTTGTCTCATGCACCAAGCATGCACACTATGTTCACCTATGGTCTTTACTTTGTGAAATAGATCAAATGAACACATTTCCAATGATGCTCATTTCACAATTCCTAATCCTAATCATTAGTGTAAGAATACAAAGTTCTCGCCACTACTAGAATATGTTAGATTCTAACATTTTATGCAACAGTCCTTGCGTAATGTCACGGCACAAACGTCACCAAGACTCGGCCAATGAAATTACAAAGTGCTCTATTGGAGATTGTAACAAAACAATTCCATAGTCATGAAGTCTCACATTCAAAGTACATTCCTTTGAACATCCTTCTTGCATAGAAGTTTCTAATCCAGACATATCGTCCAACTCCCAATAAGGAACCATTTCCATATTTTCCATATGACAACTCATTTTAAATAGAATCTTATCTATTCATAATAATGTCAATATGGTCCATCCATGACTATACTTCCAACTTTCCACAAGTGACCAATCCTTGGCGAACCTTAGATTGTCCTTGACAGTTGTTTAAATATTTTAGTCAAATCCGGTTCTATTCCCTTTTTCCCTCTAAATGCCCTAGGCATTTGGAAAATTTTAGAACGGTCGAATATTACAGCATATGCAATCGATCCTATACCCAAAGTGTATGGGATATGAAAAACATGATACTTTACCAGTTTCTTGCTATAATATTGTCATAATATTCTATTTGTCGTGTTCTCAAAATTTGAACTATGAAGAGGGATGCCGTAATCATAATCGAACTTTGAGAATGCAAATAATAAATATATCCTTGACTAAATTCAATTAAAATTTCTCGGTCTAAGCTTTTAGATTGGAAACGAAGTACAACATTCTCTCCCTTAATTATGGCAAAAACAACTTTTCAACCCCTGCAACTTTGCAAAGTGAAACTTTTGTTTTTCTATAATTAATATTGCCAACTTGCAATACTTAAAATAACAATAATCATGCTCCCACTAACATGATGATTATTTCCATTCCAGCATAACATTTATACTCCCACTAGCTTTGACACGTATTCAGAAAACAGTTGGATTTCTAGAAGACAATACTTTATTGACTTCCAAAGTTCATATTTCCAATACGATGTGCTTCGATAAGCATTTATCTAAGCTTCTCAAACTCATACACCTTTTTCTTAGATAGCTCATATGTGTGTGTCTAAACGATTCTAGAACTTACAGCAATAAGTCTAAAATGTTCGGACCCATTTTCCATTTCCCACAATTCGAACTATGAAGAGGGATGCCGTAATCATAATTGAATTTGAGAATGCAATTTACATAATCGCTATCTCCTTAAAATCTATCTTAGTGAAAGCGTTTCCTCACAATCATTTTCATGAAGGAGAGAAACCTTTATGACACTTAGATTTTATGGTGCATGTGTTCCTATCCATGTGAATTTGTTATAACCATAACCATCAGATAATGTTTGTGACAAATCCAAACTCTTATGGACAGATCTTTGTTCATACTTGATTCTTTGCCATCAAGGGTCCCACCATTGCTTCCAAGCAGCTTACCTATGCCAGTCAATGTACTTTCATTAAACAAGGTGCTTGCCTTATGCAGTCTATTGAGAACTCGTAGAACTTATATGCATAATCAACTCAACTGGATTGGCACGAGAACAAGAATACGTCAACACGATAGGTTACAATCCTCAAGTCGTGTGCTAGTGTTTAATAGGTTTACTTCTTGATTTGTTCTTGAAACTTTTCAAGATCTTTAGACTCCTACTGACCTCTTGACATATTAGATTCTCTTATCAAGAAACATTTCTTGACAAAAACAAATATCCAAGAGTTAGTGTGTGTCAATATCAAGACAAAAACTACACGCAATTCGGTACTAGTTGGTCTTTGTCTTATTCAAGACATCACAACTTACCAAAATGTGCAAGTGTAAGAATATTCCTACTTAAGATTATGTCACTCAAGTCACAATCTTGGAGTATGATTCTAAGACTTGGTTTTGGAACGAAGTACGATACATCTTATTGACTCAACCATTACAACTATTCTCCATTCCTCTTCTTAGCCAAACTAGTGCACTAAGGTATCCTTAGAGGATGAATTGTAATATGGTTCCTACAATTACCAAGACGATCACAAAACACGATACAAAAGTACTATCCCTTCTTCTTAGATTGGAGAACCTTTTAATCTTTTTTCCTTCATTGATTCTACTTATTCGTTCTGCCATTCATTGAAACTTTTTCAATGATTCAGAATTACACTTAATCTTGTAAGTATAACCACATTTACTAGACCTTTAGTAAATCATGACGAATAATGTTATTATTATTTATGGTGGATTTAACTAGTGCACAACATTGTGAACTTGATCTCCTAGTCCTTAAATTGTTTCACATTCTTATGTGAACATGGAATTATCTAAGTACCAAAATTTCCATACATCACATGATTTAAACCATATGATTCCAAGCTTCTGTCTAATTGAAACTTGGGCGATGGGAATCTTTCCTTACTTAGAGAATTTCTATACTTCCATAAATAATATAACTAAGAATCACACCCATTCATTGTAGAAATACACAAACATCAATTTTTCACAACGATTTCATTGCAAGGATATAAATAAATAAGTCAAACCAATATTTATTTTATTCATAAAAGCAGCGGAAAACATGTCCTTACAATGCAACAATCAAATGAAAAACTATGTAACTAAATATCCCTAACAAATCTATCTTAACTAAGCTCAAAATATGATCTTCGAATCCATGCGATCGTAATCCATTTCTTCGTGATCAGACTCATCTTGCTTCTTCCATCAAGCTTCCTCCCCTTTCTTCGATCCTGCAAAAACATCCAAATGTAATCTTATCACATCATGTATTAAGAATCAATGATTAGGAACTTAACAGAGTTAGATAGTGGATTTTACCTGAAGCAGAGCCATACTCCTTGACTCTCCCATCTCTGGGACTCTTCAGGTTCTCAGGGCAGATTTGTATCCAACGCCCCTTCTCTTGGTTGCAGAAACAAGTGGGTTCTTCTAGAATGTCCACGGAAGCATGGTTGTTTGATTCACCAAAAAAATATGCTCCATTGCTTTGCCAAATCATTTCTGACTCAGGAGCAATAAGCATGTAAGTTAGGTCAATGAGGGTTGCGTCAAGATCCATCATATAATACTCTCTTTTGAACTTATTATATGATTCAGGGAGTGACTGAAGAACCCAGTCCACAGCCACTTTCTTGGGAAAAGTCGCACCCAACATTATCATCCTATCGATGTGTGATTTTATCCCTAGGACGTGAGCACACACGGGTTTTCCATCTTCATGTTTCATTGCCAACAGGGTTTCAGTGATCTTGAACCTTTCAAGTCTTCGATCTTGTGGGTTTGGGAGAACAACGGGAGGAGGTGGATGAAGTGAAACCAAGCTAGTCCACGAGGAAGGGATTGATCTTTCACCTTCATTGTGGAACAGACATTGACTTTGAGCAGGAAAACCTTTTCCTTGGGATTCGGGAAGACCATTGTTAGAATCAGACATCTACAAAACGGGAGAATAATTCAAGTCAGTTAATTGAATCCTTAATAACACACCCAAATGAGATATTAAGGCTAGGATCCAACACGATATCCTACAAATTGGAAGAGGGATGCCGTAATCCAACTCGCAGAACATTTGAAGGTAGGTAAATGACGATTTACCAATTTCCACCATGAAAAACGAAAAAGAAGGTTGAGTTTTAAATGTATTGGAAACTCCTAGATCCTTTGAGATTCATTGAACTTTTCAATGGCATGTTTAAATCTCGATATGCCCCTCGATTTGTGACTGGGATGCCGAGGATCACAAAACAGGGTGTGAATAACCATGAAAACTTACATGGTGCCCCCAATGTTACAATCATCTATTCGATGTGCCGGTTAACCATACACGCTCCACCGAACTATGACAAACATTGAGTCACCCTTTTCTACCTTTCCTTAGAACCCATTTAGTGTGCTGGTTAACCACACATGCTCCATTAACGTCTTAGCAAGGGTACAAAGTGTAATTTCATGGAATTGCATCAATTCACTTTTGCCTAAAGTAACTAAGATTTGGAATTTTGGTAAAACATTAAGTTACTTAATTATTCATTATACTTTTAATGAGGAGAGGGTTTACCCTATCCTACCCGTTCGGCTAACGACCCTCCACCAATCAAGGAAGCGGTGGGTGAGAGTGGACACCCATTAAACGGCCATTTTATAGGCCATAACCTTATACCCTCCTTATAGATCGGTTTCGTGAATGAGGCCTACTAACGGTAAGACTAGCAGTTTAGGTTATACATATATAATATTAAACTTTTAATGTTATATATAATATAAGGGTGTATTTTACATTTTTAAAATACTAGGTGGTTTAAACTATTAATAAATTATACCTTTAATTCGATTAATTTTAAACCTATTAATTTATGGCTTATTAAAATTTTCCTTTAATTAAACTCTTAATTAAATCAATAAACCACAAGGGTGAAATTTGAATCTATTCAAAACTAGGGTTTAAAAATTTAAAATTTCAAAGTTAAACTTTTTAATAAAAATTTAAATTCCAAAACTTGAGCGTAAGTTTTGAAACATTTCAAAGATTAGGGTTTAGAATTTAAATATTTCAAAATTAACTTTTAATCAAAATTCAAATTCCAAAACTTGAGGGCAAGTTTTGAAACATTTCAAAACTATTTAGATCAAAATACAAATAAGGCAATTAAACAATTAATTGGTGATTATCTATTTTGACCTAATCCAATTTCATGCAAGATAATTGTCCAAATAATTCAAATAATTTAACATTTATCAAATAAGGTAACAATTATCTAATTAGATGACAAAAATCTTTTATTTTGACAAAGATAATCATAAGGAACCAATAAAATTTGTATTTTATTAATTTGAAACAATTATGGCAATTATCCTAAGTCAAAATAGGCAAAAATCCCGAAAATCCATCTGTCTGACAGCCAGACTCGCCGAGTCACAATATGGACTCGCCGAGTTCATCCTACTCGACGAGTCCACATTGGGACTCGACGAGTTTGTCAGGCAGATGGCCAAAAATTCGACTTTTCAATAAAGGATGAAACACTAAGCATCAATACAATAGAAACTAATCAAGGCTCTGATACTACTGATGGGTTTTAGCCAAAAGAACATCCTATGTGCTCATGCAAACCCTAATACTTGGATCTAGGTTTCTCTAATTGTACATGCAATTCATCCAAGGCTCAAGAACCCTAATCTATCAAATGTAATTCGAAATTATCAAATAAGAATAGATCTAGATGATTACCTCTTCTTGAATGGCTTGAATCTTCTTGTCTTGGAGCTTAGAGTCATAAGTGTCGCTCCTCTAATGGCTTACAAACACCACAAGCAAGAGAATGAAGTAGAAGAGAGAGGATACTTGTGTTGGTTTCCCTAGCCCTAGGGTTCCTTATATACTCGGGATCAAGTGTAGCTGATTTCCCTAGCCCTAGGGGTCCTTATATACTTGTGCTGCTAGGGTTTCAGTCCAAAACCCTAATGGGTAGCTTAGGCCTCAAGCAGTCCAAGGAACCTTCTGGAATAAGGCCCCTTTGGACGAAATTGGATGCCCAAGCCTCCAAGATTTCGTCCACCCTTACTCCTTAGGGTTTCCCAGCCCAAATTCAACTATCATACATTTAAAAGTTTTATTCCTCTTTATTTAATTAATTTCTTTTAGTCACAAAATCAATTCTTTATTAATTCTTGACTAATATTAATTAAACAATATGATTTCTCCTTTAATATATTATTCTCATAATATATTATTAAATCATAATTAATCCTCTTTCTTCATAAGTCATCCTATCAAGTTGTTTTGGTGAAGGCAACCCAAAAGGACCATGCACAACCGGGTCAAGTACATACCAAATATAGTTATGGGCTTAGACACTAATCCAACAAGAAGCTCGTCCAATAGGCACTCTCCATGTCTGCAATCCAACATCTGATGGCAATAGGGTCCTTCTTCCCAAAAAACTCAGGAGCCCTACAAGAACGAAACTCATGAAAGGTGAGAGCACGGGCCTCGAACTGCCCGACGACCAGCTCTGCACAAAAGGCTTCAAGACGCTCATCCATCAAATTCATTATCCCCTCCTTGATCGACTTGAACATGACAGGGGTTGCCTCAAGGATAGCTCGCGAAATCTCATACGTGATAAACTCTTGTAGCTCCACAATACTAGGTCCAACACCCAAGGCTGAACCAAAACCAGAACCGCCTCCAAGATGAGTCATCACCATTCTCAAAAAACACAAAAAAGGTCAAAGTATACTCAATGAATATATCATACTAGAAGCTCCTTGGAATATATGTCACTTCCCTTGATTCAAGTATAGATCTCGTGCTTTTCGTATTACAGGCTCATACTACCTTCCACACCTATCTGCATTTTCCTCAAGATTCATCCGATATTTCATAAGTAACTCTTATATGACTACCCACACATGGCTACATCGCTAAACAGCATACACAACATACTAAGATATTGATGGGTTTTGAGCATTCTAACACTCCTATGGTGTACATGCAACCCTAGAAACCTTGGATATATGTTTTACTATGATACATGCAAATTTGATTTTCCAAGGTTCTTAACCTTACTAGCATGGCATGGGGAACTTGAAACATAAAAGCTAGTAGAAGAACATACCTTTCTTGTTGCTTGGATTCCTTAAGAACTTTGTGAGCCTAACACCCCAAATGTGATGCATCAAATGTTTCACACAACACCACAACTCTTGGAATAACTTTGAGAGAAGTACACTATCACTCAAAATTGGGTAGCCCTACTTGTTCTTCACTTAGTGCCAATTTGGATGCCTATGAGATCTTTATATAGTGTGTCACAAGTAAGGTTACACCATGTAAACCCTAATTGACATGGCTTTTCATTTCCTCCATGATCCATAGGTTTTAACCTCCATGGACCATCCATGCAACACCCTATTGGTTTTAGCCCAATCCAATAAACCATGGATCATTAGCCCACTATATAAGAATGGATGATTTACACAATCAAGCCCATATATTTAATTAGTCTCTTTTTTATCACAAAATTAATTCCAAATTAATTCTTGATCAATAATAATTAAATAATATGATTTCATATTAATATATTATAACTTATAATATATTAACAAATCATAAGTGTCCTCCTCATTTTGTTTATCCAATTATCATGATGCCATGCAACCCAAATGGACCATGCCAAACCGGGTCAAGTACATACCAGAAATAGTTATGGACATAGACACCTTATCCAACAGATACTTCCTAGACTCTCCTAGGATTCCAATCTCCATGTGTGCCAAGAAAGTCTCTGCAGACATTGCCAATCATCCAATGAATGCAGGTCGTACATAATTACAATAAAATAGACATTCAAATAAATGTCTCTGCCCTAAGGCCTTTATCAAACAAGAACATGAAATAAGGATGAACCAAAAGTTCTAGGGCTATCTAGTCTTAACTATGTACCACCCTAATGCATTCATCACATAACTTCCATTATCATCATAAACTCTAAAGAACTTAATCTCATAAACATGCATATAAAGTCAACTCTCCTAATAAGCATTATATCATGCATCCCTGAGTAGATCCTTAGCCTTATTGTAGCATGAAACTCATATAATAACATACCAATACATAGCATTCATATATGGGTATTTTGGGAATTACTTATTTGAGTTCGGCTGATTGCATGCACCACACCCCTTTATTTAGAAAAACCTTTTTATAAAATGGTTTTCTTTTTAAAAGATTTTATTAACTTTCCATTTTGATTTCAGACACACCAAAAAGTGTGTCCGACTCCCTCAAATCAATGCTCCAATACCAACTTGTAACGTCCCAAAAATACTAAGTAAAAATTTCATATTTCAACAACAAAAACCATTCATTCAATTGTTCCAAAAGACAATCATAGTATAATATATTCTCGAAAATATTAGAGTATCGTCATAAAATAGATAATGCAGAATAAAACTTTGGGGTATGCAGTGCGATCAAGCCGAACCCTTCCCTTTGGAACCAGAAGTACCTGAAACACTTAAACATAAAACTGTAAGCACAAATCTTAATGAGTTCCCCCAAATACCACATACCATACATAACAATGGTCCCAACCCTAGGGTTATATTTCAACCCATATTTATTTTATGATCCAACCATAGTCTTACAATAATTTTTCTTTTTACAATCCAACTGTAGTCTTTCCTGTCATGATCCAACCATGGTCTTTCATACAAGTGTTGTGATCCAACCACATTCTTTCATATAAATGTCGTAATCCAACCACATTCTATCATGCAAGAGTCACAAAGATAGTCTAGCATCCTACATAGTATAATGAGACTCACTTTACTCTCGAAGTCGAATACTACAACTCGTATAGTCGTGAAACTGGTGCTACGTCCCACCTAGCGAAACAACCAAGGTCAAACCGTAGTATACCTTCTAAAACTAGTAATTTTGACCAAAACTCAACCTTGTCAAAAAAGTCAACGGTCAACGGTCAAAAGTTGCCACGTTATGGCCAACCATTGACCATGTTGTGGCAGCTACAAGACAAAATTGTCATGAAAACCCATCACCACGTTGTGACAAGCACCGTGCCATGTCATTGGCATGCCCGGAAAAATAGATGTGTTTCATAAAAAATAAGCACTAACCAGATGTGTTTTCTTCTTGTATTGCTTTGTTCTTTACGCCTTTAAGTGCTTAACAAATAATCACTAAAAAGGAAGACACAAAAGCACCAAAAGCCAAGCACCAAACTTCAAAATAGAGAGAGAGATCCCAAGCTCTTTACTAACTATGGTTTTTGGAGACAAAGAGGAGAACAAGAACTAGCCATTTTTCATGCAAAGAGTCTCCTTTTATATCCCATGCAAGGTAAAGCCTTTTATTATAATACTCTAAAGTATTATAAAGTATAAAGGTAAGGGATACAAGGAATGGAAGCAAGTCATGGAGGTTGACAACCAACCTCCATGTCCTCTAGTAACTTTCAGCTATATAAGTCAAAAGAAGAAGACAAAATTGCATGACTAGTTATTTTAACCAAAGACCAATTAACGAACTAAACCATGGTAAGCCAAAGTGTCCAAAACTTTGTACATAACTTATAAATCATACTATATAATATAATTACTAGTTTGGCCTTTCTTTTGTCATTGTTTTCATAAAACAATAATTACTCTCTAATAAAATACAAGAGTTGAATTTATTTATTAATAACCAATTACTTAATAAATATTCAATAAGTACCAACTTGATTAAGGTAATATAGGCCCGTACTACCGGAAACACAAGATTCATACTTAAAAAAAGATGATTCACAAGGTTTCTAAGGAACTAGTAATTGAATTTGTTTTGTTCATGTCTGTCGTTGTCGTCGTTTCGATAATAACTACTAGGATGAATGCATTCTGACCCTAGTGATCATATCGAATTAAGTCCGACTTGAGAAAAAATGGTTGCGGTGTAAGTTAATTGGTTCCGAGAACCATGATCGATGTAGTATTCTACTTAATTCAAGAGATCGAAGGAAAAGATAATCAAATCGATCGATAGAGTTATCGCAGTCGTCATTGAGATCAAGCAACCTGTAGCTAGAAGTGATACACGCTATAATATGATTATATCACATTAGAACATGAAGGAATGTATTTTCCATACTAAAGTACGAGTCAAATAGACCTGAGTCTAGCCATTGCATCGTACGATGAGAGGTCATTAGAACATGACCCATCGGTCTGTTACGATACTCAAAGTAGATGGAGCAGGAATCTCCGATGAAAATAAAATTTAGAATCAAAGAGCAGGTACAAGATTTAGCACCATTAACAATCAACAAGACGAAGACTTAGAAACTCGATAGAAAACACATGAAAGGTATGGTTATTACCTAGGATGGAAAGGTAACATGCGGGGTCATCATACAAGCCTTGTTTTGTTTATGATTCCGGGACATAATCATCCTAAAGGGGAGATAATTTTAACACCCATAGATACGGACAAGTCAAATACGTGATAAAACGATATTTTGAGAGACGATTATTCAGGATAAATAATCTTAACCGAATTTATAGTATATGTGAAAAGGATTTCGTAGATATAAAGAACACCAAAATCTGACTTAGAGGAACTTATGATTTTATAATATTTCAGCGTAGCAATATACGACTTAGAAACCGAAATTGGAATCGATCGATTGTTAGGAAAACCAAACTAAAATAGAGTTGAAGATCTCGCCAATACCTATCCGTCGATATAAAGACAGTCGAGAACAGATGTGATATAAGCGAGTTATGAATTTTTAACAGACTTTAACACTCTAAGCGTATTAAAAATAAATTCAAAACTAGCCGACAAAATCTAAATGAAAGTTGTAGATCTTGTAGATAGCTACGCGTGGGTATAAAACCCGTCGAAAACGGAGCTCGTATAAAGAAGATATGAAGTTTCTAAGGATCATAAATTCTAAGTGTGTCGCGCGCACTGACAATTAACCCAGAAGGTGACATGTGGCACCAGGCAGAAAGTGACACATCGCTCTCTTCCGAATAGATGCGTGACGTGCAGACAAAATACCCCTATAAATAGGAGTCGAATTTTAGTTCAATCCCACATCATTCCTACGTTTCTATCTCGGTTTCTCTTAATTTTAAGCCCTTTTCCCTTAAGTTTTTAGTCGACGATGCCCTGCAGTGTCTTATAGCCGACGATTAGGACTTTTTGAGTTAGAGTTATGTTCGTTTAATTCCCAGCTTTCATTAGTGTGCTCTGTCGTGTAAGAGGAAAATTCAAGCAGATTGGCGCAGCGGTGCCGAATTCTCCAGTCACCATCTAAGTCAGGTGTAACACCCATAAAATTCGAGCCAATTTAAAACTTTTTAAATCATTTGAAACCATTAAATTATTAAAATTTGTTTTCAAAATAGTTTATCCATCAGAGTTCCTAGAAATCATAATCATCAATCGAGGAAGAGTACGGTCACGCCTTCGCCTTCCCACGGCCATCCGCTGAACCTGAAACAATGAACTGAAATTGTAAGCCCAAAATCTTAGTGAGTTACCCCCCCCCCCCCAAATACAAACGTCATATAACCATAATCATATCATATCAACAAATACATAACATCATGCATAATGAGCCTTCAGCCTGACTGGACCGCCTCGCAGGGCCTTCAGCCTATCTGGACCACTCCCGAGCCTTCGGCATGACTGGACCGCCTCGAAGGGCCTTCAGCCTATCCAGACCGCTCACCGGGTATGTTGGACTTCAGCACAAAGCAGGACCGCCTCAACCCAACCCCCAATCAAACAAACATGTGCACATAAATATCATGCTAGCTCATATCATATAACAGTCAAACCGATCTATCAGATCACTAATCATAGCAACATCCCACTAACCGGGATACAGACCTAATCGGTCACTAACATAGCATCATCCAATAACCAGTACACTGACCTAACCAGGCCACTAAGCATATGCATATCACCATCCTAACTACCAGGATGTAATCAATAAACATATCATGCCATAAACGGATACAATCCATAAAGGGCCGGCCTTGGTGCCTTAGACCCATTGATATAGTGAGGATAACTCACCTCACAACTAACGCGCTGAAGTGATAAGCTCCACTCTTGGATCACTGTCACAACTCCACCACCTATATTCACCATAAAACCATATCCATAAATTTCCAATTTCCCCAAAATGCCCCCAGAAGTCAACTAGTCGACCCTTGGTCGAAGCCCAAGTCAATGGTCAAGGTCAATAGTCCATGTTGACCTCAAATCGTCGAGTACAACTATCCACTCGTCGGGTTCCTTGAATAAGTCTTCAACTCGCCGAGTCACTTTAGTGACTCGTCGAGTTCCTAATGTTTGCGGCTGAAAACTCCTTGGCCAACTCGTCGAGTTTCCCTTGCAACTCGCCAAGTTCATGCGTGCCAACAACCGGGAAAACCCTAACTGACTCGTCGAGTCACCCCACTGACTCGCCGAGTCCACGACAATCTTTATCGGACTCGCCGAGTTGACCATGCAACTTGCCGAGTCCCTTCAGTCCATTTTCCATTCAGATGCTTTTTAAGCCATCTTAAGGTTCCATGTTGCAGATCCAGCTTCCCAAGGCATGTTTATCACGTAAAGTTGCAAACTTTACGTGCATGCAAGGCTCTAAAGTCTTATAATGACAAAACCAAGCTTTCAATGGAGTTTTACACTTAAGGAGGGGTTCATACTTGCCAAAGCTGATAGCTTTATGGACTTAGAGACCAAAGAGAGTTCAGATCTGAAGTTACAACTTCAGATCTGAGCTTATGCCCAAGAATAGCTTCATAATATGCTAGAAAATCCCAACTCTTTAACCAAATGAGATCTAGAATGAAATGAGGTCAAGGTAATGACTTGATACCTTCCAAAAGATGCCAAATGAGGTAGATATCAGATCCCCACATGTTCCTTGCTTCTAACCACTTGCTCTCCAAGCTCTCCTTACAAAGATCCTCCTTCCAGAGCTTAAAACACACAAGAATGACGCACACAAACGGATTAGGGTTTATGGACTATCAAGAGGCTGTAAGGGGAGGCTGAGGAGGCCAATGATCCTTTAAATAGGGTGCAAAACCCCAGAAATTAGGGTTTGATCCTCAAGCCCCTACTCGTCAAGTCCCTTTTTGGACTCGACGAGTAGGTCACTTAAACACGTGGACCAACCCGCTGCTACTCGACGAGTCAGGCAACCAACTCGTTGAGTAGACCTTGAAATCATGAGAATTTATAACCATAAATTGATACTCGAGAATCGGGGCGTTACAATTCTCCCCCACTTGAACTAGACTTCGCCCTCGAAGTCTGCTACGGTGAACATCCTCGGATAGTGCTCCCGCATCTTTGCCTCCGGCTCCTACGTCCACTCGGACCCTCTTTGGTGCTCCCATTGTACCTTTACCAAAGGTACCTCCTTGTTCTGCAGAACCTTCACCCTCCTCTCCAGAATGGCCACAGGCCTCTCAACATCATCCAGGCGCTCACCGACCTAAATGTCATCCAACGATACTACCGCCTTCTGATCCATGACGCACTTTCGCAACTGCGAAACGTGAAAGGTGATGTGAATCCCAATCAAACCTTTTTATAAGGTCCATCCTTCATGCCACTTTGCCAACTTGACAAAATCCTGCTGATCCAAAGTATCGGAAACCCAACTTTCCCTCTTCCTAAAGCGAACCCTTTTGTGATGACAGGATATTTGTCCCAAAAATATCATACCAAATCGATCCACTAAAACACGAACACACATGCCTGGCCTAATCGGCCTCTGGCTGGAATACCAAACATATCAGGTCTAATCAATCATAGGGTCCGGTCATCCTCGAGATGGAATACCCTAGATTGGAATACCTCTATGAACATAACTCGGTTCTACTCATAACTTGAGATCTAAGGATCTATCCTTGCGTCTCATCCACCATCCTCAGATTTGTCACAACTGAGTGCAACTCCCCCGAATCTTCAATAGTACATGAATCCGAACACGCTCCTAAAAAAGACATAACCAACACAATCTTTGTGCCCACAGCCTATGACTGGAATACCCTTACGTGGTCCTCAACAAATGTCTGGATTGCCTCCGGGCCCACAACATGAGTCTGGTATGCCCTCTCCGGCCCTCAGCTCATAACTGGAATGCTCCCGATGACCGATCGACACTACTATCGTCACTTCAATTTCCTAACACTCCGGCCCTGCAGATATCCACTTTCCTCCGCCGCTCGAAGGGCCTAATCGATGCTCCTCTCATCAACAAACAACATAAAGATACAAAAACTACTACAACACATGAATCCCAAATCATAAACCCACTTCAACTCTTCCTGCTACCATACGATGTTTCTCAGGCGAAGTCGAAACCTCCTTGGTCCCAACTTGTCTGCCCACTACCCGAAACATAGGACACCTCACCAATTACTGAACCAAAAGACACACATAAACAACAGTCCCACGCGTCTCCCGAAAAGAAACCGACTGGATGGACTTGCTTCCACGCCGTGCCATCAACTTCTGCCAATATAATGAACGTTACATGACCCACGTCAGCCTCACATCCTACCTGGTCTTCAGTGACCCATCTTCTCCTTACTTCAGATATGCTATCGCTCTTTCGCAGATGAAACCAACCCAAGATACATCACAATAACTCAAACCATCATCAACATACCTACCACTACCGACCAACCAGTACGACAATCATATCTAACCCATATCACCTCCTTCGGGTTGGAATGCCAACATGTCTAATCAATTCAACTATCGAGTTGAAATTCTCAGGGTTTGTTGGCCTACCGCCTCAACCCTACCGCTCCCCTTGAGCCTTCGTGCCTACGACTTTCAGTCGGCCCGCACCGGGTATCTTAGCCTACCGCATAAAGCAGGACCGCCTCAACCCTATCCAAATGCCATAGAAGATCATGAGAAAGATCTAACCCGGTTCCCAGAACCTGAATGACAGGATATTCTAATCCCAAGCCTTCCTAAGGCTGACGAATACCCAATCAGATCTAATTCCCAGTCCCCAACTGGAGTATTACCCGATCCAAGAAGATTAATTCTTTAAGGCACTCCGAACTAATGAGATCACCAAGATCATCTGTACTTCATCCGATCTCTAATAACAACTTCCGATCAAACCCAAAAATACAATGGAGTCCTCAGCCTACTCCAACAACATGTTAATTACTAGGGGACAGACCTGCTGATTGCTATAGCATAGCAGCATACTCAATACCCTCACATTGATCTACAAACACATACAGAGTCTTCAGTATGACTGGACCGCCTCACCATGCCTTCAGTCTATCTGGACCACTCTCAGAACCTTCAGCATATCTGGACCGCCCCTCTGGGCCTACAACCTGTCTGGACCGTTCTAAACTGTTGAGTATCTCCCTGGACCACCCCTTTGATGATCCTTCCCATGCAAACTGTTCTTACCCACTTGGGGTTCCGAACTCCTGATCCATTTCGTGGACTCAAACTCCGGCCTAATCCTAGTCCTCATGTTGATCGTCCACCCTCTTGGAAATCCGTGGTCTGCCCCCTCCCCCTCCCGACCCACGTGTCTACCACATACGCTGAATAACCAGCACACCCGTGCTGAATGCACTGCCGAGTCCTGACAGCTAACAAAACCCTCAATCTATCAATCCAAAAACCCTTAGAGTCGAGCACACCCTCGACCGAATGCTCAAACTGAACTCAATTCCTGACTAGAACTCCAACGTGGTTCCCCAACTTCTGCTATCAAGCACCAAGAAGACGTGTTTCTTATGATGGGAAGTTTTGTCGAACCCCCAATCAAACACAACCCTCAAACCAAGCAGCCACTAGGGCCTCCATTATCCCTGTCGGGTTGTGAAACTTATCCCCGTTTCAAAACCTCTCCCGCTCTGCATCCTGGGGTAACTCTCCCCCACTTAGATTTGACTAAGCCTTCATAATACATGAAGATTGGAGGATTCCCAATCCTTGTCACTTCCCAACGATCGACCCGATGACAACCAACTCTTTCCCGCTAGTGCTCCATCACTAGCCAATCCCAGTTGATCACACACTTCTTAAGAACCATATGAACACTTCCTGAACCCCAGTGAACAGACAATCACTAATGCTTGAATGACCTCACACTCAAGTCCTGAAGACCACAAGATAGTTACTCCAACTAATACCTCGGCAACGAGCTACTTCTCTTGGCGCTTTAGTCCGTCAATCACTAACGGTTGCTAACCACTGAATCCTGACAATGCTGAATAACCCTTATGTGGGACCCTATCTACAGAACTCCCATATAATACACCTTTTCCAAAGGTGTTCCAAACAAGCTTCCCGCTCTCGGGATCTAGAAATCATTCTCTTCAGGGTTCGCACCCTAACTCACTTACCAGCTCAAACATCCATAGTTGAACTGCAGCAGCTGAAACAACTTCTGCCCTAAACCGGGCTACAAACTACTCCCAAGACATAGTCTACAATCCTAAAAGTGCAATAGATCGCACAGTCAATCCTTACCGTCCGATACAAGAGATCCAAGGAAAACCGGACCTCGCAAATACTTATGCCATATCGACCCACCTGCGCTCACCGGCGCTGAAATAATGTTGCCTAATCCTGCAACCAACTGACCCCGAGCTGGAATACAACCTGATCCTGGGGTCGCAAGTCTGGTCACTCCTTCGCGCCTCAAAAAACCGAGAGGGCACAATCCTTGCTTTACAAAATGACAATCCAATCCCTCAATAAACTATTCCCCTTCTAGTTGCAAAACCCCAGCTGAAAATAATCATCACTCCCTTCCGGAGTTCCCGCGACTCACATTCCGGCCTCGAGCAAACCCCCGAGCCTCAAATCTAGAAACCCACGTGCTGGCCTCTCCTGCTCAACCCGCGAAAATATAACGAGTACATATCATCTTCTTGATCCCAAATAACCGCAGCCCTCTACTCATCAGAATATGTACCAGTGACAAGTCCCGGTACCGGAAAGCTCGACCAGCTCTTCTCCCTGCCGTCATTACAGCTGCGGAAGCTGCTACGGCAGCCATCTCAGCAATGGCTGCATGGCGCTCGACAAAACACTCAACCATGGTGGTCTTGAAAGACCCAATCATCTCCAGAATCTATCCCCGAACGATCTCAGTCACCTCCTCCCGGATGATCTCCCTGACACGATCCTCTAACAATACTGGCTTATCCTGACTGCCAGCTCTCGATCCTGATGCGGATCCGGTCTCAAAACGTCTCGAATAATCCATACCATAACAAGGAACCAACTTCCAACTAAACCCCAGGGGTTGTGACTTCCTTGCTACACGTATGGGTCCTATGCTTTCAGTAGTACGGGCCCATACTACCTTCCACACCTACCCATATTTGTCTCAAGTATCACCACAACACTCTAACAATATACATAGATATAGCGAGCGCTTAATCCTCACTCCTAGAGGAAAGCTAAATATCTCATAACTAACCTACCGGACCCACGCAATCCACTCATCCATGAAACTTCCACCAACCCTCCAGCACTAGTGTAAGCTAGCCATACATAACGTTGGAACCTATAGACTTTCGAATATCCAATCCTACCCTAAGCCCCCAATCAGACAAGAACAGAACATAAGGCCAAATCAAACATTCTCAGGCTATAAGATCTTAGTTATGTATAACCGTGATGCATACACTAAACAACTACAGTAAAGATGTCAATCTCATATAAAGGAAACCCTAGGCTACCAGGCATCATGTAAGCAGGCAATTCTATCCTACAATTCCTGAAGATCCCTAGCCTAGTACTAGCATGTTGTTCTAACATATCACAAAATAAAATAACTGTGTGGTATTTTGGAGTCTACTTACTGGCTCCGGCTGATCGTACACTTCACATCCTCTTTTACTTATTTTGAAAACCATTTAAAATCATTTTGAAAATCTTTCCTTGATTTGAGACTGGATTCACACGAGTGTTCCTCCAATTCACTCAAACCAAGGCTCTGATACCAACTTGTAACACCCACAAAATTCGAGCAAATTTAAAACTTTTTAAATCATTTGAAACCATTCAATTATTACAATTTGTTTTCAAAATAGTTTATACATTAGAGTTCCCAGAAATCATAATCATCAATCGGGGAAGTGTACGGTCACGCCTTCGCCTTCTTGTGGCCATCCGCTGAACCTGAAACAATGAACTGAAACTGTAAGCCCGAAAGCTTAGTGAGTTACCCCCCACCCCCCAAAAAAAAATACCAACCTCATATAACCATAATCATATCATATCAACAAATATAAAACAACATGCATAATGAGCCTTCAGCCTGACTGGACCGCCTCGTAGGGCCTTCAGCCTATCTGGACCGCTCCTGAGCCTTCGGCATGACTGGACCGCCTCGCAGGGCCTTCAGCCTATCCGGACCGCTCACTGGGTATTTTGGCCTTCAGCACAAAGCAGGACCGCCTCAACCCAACCCCCAATCAAACAAACATGTGCACATAAATATCATATGCTAGCTCATATCATATAACAGTCAAACCGATCTATCAGATCACTAATCATAGCAACATTCCACTAACCGGGATACAGACCTAACCGGTCACTAATATAGCATCATCCAATGACCAGGACACTAACCTAACCAGGCCACTAAGCATAAGCATATCACCATCCTAACTACCAGGATGTAATCAATAAACATATCATGCCATAACCGGATACAATCCATAAAGGGCCGGCCTTGGTGCCTTAGACCCATTGATATAATGAGGATAACTCACCTCACAATTGACGCGCTGAAGTGATAAGCTCCACTCTCGGATCACTGTCACAACTCCGCCAACTATATTCACCATAAAACCATATCCATAAATTTCCAATTTCCCCAAAATGCCCCCAGAAGTCAACTAGTCGACCCTTGGTCAAAGCCCAAGTCAATGGTCAGGGTCAACAGTCCATGTTGACCTCAACTCATCGAGTACAACTATCCACTCGTCGAGTTCCTTGAATAACTCTTCAACTCGCCGAGTCACTTGAGTGACTCATCGAGTTCCTAATGTTTGTGGCCAAAAACTCATTGGCCAACTCGTCGAGTTTCCCTTGCAAATCGCCAAGTTCATGCGTTCCAACAACCGGGAAACCCTAACTGACTTGCCGAGTCACCCCACTGACTCGCCGAGTCCACGACAATCTTCATCGGACTCGCCGAGTTGACCATGCAACTCGCCGAGTCCCTTTGGTCCATTCTCCATTTAGATGCTTTTTAAGCCATCTTAAGGTTCCATGTTGTAGATCCAGCCTCCCAAGGTATGTTTATCACGTAAAGTTGCAAACTTTACGTGCATGTAAGGGTCTAAAGTCTTATAATGACAAAACCAAGCTTGCAATGGAGTTTTACACTTAAGGAGGGGTTCATACTTGCCAAAGCTGAGAGCTTTATGGACTTAGAGACCAAAGAGAGTTCAGATCTGAAGTTACAACTTCAGATCTGAGCTCATGCCCAAGAATAGCTTCATAATATGCTAGAAAATCCCAAATCTTTAACCAAATGAGATCTAGAATGAAATGAGGTCAAGGTAACAACTTGATACCTTCCAAAAGATGCCAACTGAGGTAGATATCAGATCCCCACATGTTCCTTGCTTCTAGCCACTTTCTCTCCAAGCTCTCCTTACAAAGATCCTCCTTCCAGAGCTTAAAACACACAAGAATGATGTACACACACAGATTAGGGTTTATGGACTATCAAGAGGCTGTAAGGGGAGGCTGAGGAGGCCAATGATCCTTTAAATAGGGTGCAAAACCCCGAAAATTAGGGTTACATCCTCCAGCTCCTACTCGTCGAGTCCCTTTTTAGACTCGACGAGTAGGTCACTTAAACACGTGGACCAACCCGCTGCTACTCGACGAGTCAGGCAACCAACTCGTTGAGTAGACCTTGAAATCATGAGAATTTATAACCATAAATTGATACTCGAGAATTGGGGCGTTACATCAAGTGAGTGTATAGTTACTTTCAGCTTACAGATAGATATCAATTATTTAATATGCTTAACTGATCTATGTGTTTACAATCTGAATTCCTGAATTGTGTTCTAAATGATATAATGATTTTTTACTTGAAGTAATTATATATTTTATTTACCATACTTATATTGTCTTGGGTAAAAAGGGTAGAGAAAAACCTTAAGAGACGAGATAGTAATTAGAGAGATCAAGAGATGAGATAAAAGCAAGAGACCATAAGAGAAATGAGAATAAGAGTAAGGGATCATAAGATCTGACACATTAGTGGTGAGAGAGCACGAGAGAAAGTGATATTAGTGATGAGAGACCACAAGAGAATGAGATATCAGTACCTTTGTAGTACCTAGAGCAGTTATATAGAAGAGCATAGATGATGACTATAGACTATTCTAGACAGTCCTGTGCAACACTAGCAGATTTGCAATCTGTAGGTGTTAATGAATCATACTATCTGAGAGTATGGATTGTGTGTTCATCCGAGTACTATATCCCCTCTTGATTGCGTTACTGACATGTATTGCTAAAGAATCCCCGAGGCAATGCTGTCTACTCATTGTTACAGAAATCCATAGGATAGAACCTTGAGATTATCGTATTAGGATCAAACAGAGAGAGAGAGAGAAAGAGAAAGAAAGAAAGAGAGAGAGAGAGAGAGAGAGAGAGAGAGAGAGAGAGAGAGAAAGAGAATAACATGAATGGGTAATGGGGATTAAATTTGTTTTACGTTCTACTATAAACTTAAAACAATATAATAATAATATTGTGGGTTAAAAGCCCTATGTACTCACCAGGTTTCCCAAACCTTACCCACTCAGTTTCCTTGTATCACAGGTAGCGATATGAAGATACTAATAGATAATGTAATTATCTGCTCACAAATCCAAGGAGTTGTAGATCGTTAGTATATTGAGACTTTGTAAGTCTTTGTTTATGCTTATGTTTCTTGTATCAATTCTAACATCCTAGACTTTTAAAATATAAAATCTTCTGAAATGCCTTGATTTTGATATTATATCATGTCAATGACATTTTGGTACCAATTCCGCAATAACAAATGTCTTATATAACCATAAAGTAAAAGTTTTTAAAATGTCGTGAAATTAGGGATGTCACAGTTGGTATCAGAGCATTAGTTTAAGCGAACTAGGAATTTTAGGGAATTTCTAGACTTAAATTAGAATGTTAAGCAATGATTGTGAGGTGAGTGCCTATTTTATTTTAGGTAGTATACCTAAATTGACACAAGCACTAGAATGCATTAGG
Organism: Lactuca virosa; assembly: GCF_052849685.1. Classification (NCBI taxonomy): domain Eukaryota; kingdom Viridiplantae; phylum Streptophyta; class Magnoliopsida; order Asterales; family Asteraceae; genus Lactuca; species Lactuca virosa. The sequence goes on along the minus strand of NC_136428.1, from coordinate 281,912,148 downwards.
GAATGTGCCTTAATTGCTATTATGTGCTAAATGATTTGTATTATAACATGCCTTAGGTTGCATATCTAAATTGCTATTAGGTTTAAGGTCTGTTGCCGACCTAGAATTAGGAAATTTTATGTGTTCAGGTTTCTAAACGTTTAATTATGACATTAGAACTGTCATATAACTTTTCGGAGTGATAAGGAGGATCATGCGTCAAAACCTTCCATATATATATTCTCGCCTCGATACACCGAACGTCTGCTTTGGTGTGTAGAACGTCGTGGTAAAGACTCATAGAGGACTGAGCAAATGGAAGAAATGAGAAGCCTTACGATAATGAATGATAGCTATCGGAAGACATCGTAAGTAATATCGATAGAGTGATATCTTGTGTTTAGAATATGTCTAATAATAATAGGTCTGGTACGGGAGAAGTACACTTTCGATTGGCAGCAGTATACAACTATTGGTGTGATTCCTAAAGTCGTCCCATCATCTGGCATTTCCACCACCAACCGAGTTGAAGCATTATTGCTATTAAAGACATGCCTGGAATAAGTCCTAGTAGAGTCTAGGAAATGTTTTATTATTGCTTGGACACATCCGTGTGTGTTAAATTGTTTTGTGATGTTAGGAGTAAGAACGTGGGGACTGCGAGACAAATTTCAGGACATGTATCAGTAGGTGTGGAAGGTAGTATGGGCCCGTACAACTGGAAACACATGCTTCATACTTAAAACAAGATTAGTCACAAGGTTACTAAGGAATTAGTAGTTGAATTCGTTTTGTTCATGTCTGTCGTTGCCATCGTTTCAATAATAACTACGAGGATGAATGTATTACGAACCTAGTGGCCATATCGAATCGAGTCCGACTTGAGAGAAAAAAGTCTGCATAGTAAGTTAATTGGTTCATAGAACCATGATCGATGTAACATCCTACTTAAGTCAAGATATTGAAGGAAAAGATAATCTAAACGATCGATAGAGATATCACATTCGTCATTGAGATCAAGCAGCATGTATCTAGAAGTGCTACACGCTAGAATGTGATTATATCACGTTATAACATGAAGGAAGGTATCTTCCATCCTAAAGTCTGAATCAAAGAGACTTGAGTCTAGCCATTGCATCGTGCGAAGAGAGGTTATTAGAACATGACACATCGGTCTGTTATGATAGTCAAACTAGATGGAGTAGGAGTCTCTAATTAAGATCAAATTTAGAATCAAAGAGCAGGTGCAAGATTTAGCACCATCAATAGTCAAGAAGACTAAGGCTTAGAAACTCAATAGGAAAAACATGAGAGTTACGGTTATTACCTAGGATGGAAAGGTAACGTGCGGGGTAATCATACAATCCTTGCTTTGTTTATGATTTTGGGGCGTAATCATCTTAAGGGGGAGATAATTATAACACCAGCAGATACAGGCTAGTCAAATAAGCGATAAAACGATATTTTGACAGAAGATTATTTAGGATAACTAATCTTAACTGAAGTTATAGTATATGTGATAAGGATTCCGTACAAATAAAGAAACCAATTCTGAATTCGGGAGAGGAAGTTATAATTTTTCTAATATTTCAGTAGCAGTATACGTTTCAGAAACCGAAATTGGAATCGATCGATTGTTAGGAAAGACAATCTAAACGAGAATTAAAGATCTCATCAATACCTATACGTCGATATAGAGACAGTCGAGAACAGATGTCATATAAAAGAGTTATGAATTTTAACACACTTTAACAATCAAATTCTGTTAAAAATATAGCTTTAAAATAAATTGAAAACTAGCTGACGAAGTCTAAACGAAAGTTTTAAAGCTCATCGATAGCTATGCATGGGTATAAAACCGTCGAAAACGGAGCTCGTATGAAAAAGATATGAAGTTTCTAGGGAGCATAAATTCTTCCTGCGCACCCGCACGCAACGACAAAGTGTGTCACGTGCACTGACACTCCATCCAGAATGCGACATGTGGCACCAAGTAGAAAGTGACATGTCACTCTCTTCTGACTAGATGTGCAGCATGCACCTTATCTATGCACGACGTGCAGACGAAATACCCCTATAAATAGCAGTCGAATTTTAGTTCAGTCCCACACAATTCGTACGTTTCTCTCTCGATTTCTCTCAATTTTAAGCCCTTTTTCCTTTAAGTTTTAGTCGGAGATGCCCTGCAGTGTCTGATAGCCAATGATTAGGAGCTCTTGACTCAAAGTTATGTCCGCTTAATTCCCAGTTTTCATCAGTGTGCTCTATCACGTCAAAGGAAAACTCAATGGGTTTGGCGGAGCGCTTCCGGATTTTCCAGTCACCTAGCTAAGTCAGGTGAGCGCATAGTTACTTTCAGCTTACACATAGATATCAAGTATTTAATATGCTTAACTACTCTACGTGTTTACTATCTGAATTCCTAAATTTTGTACTAAATGAGATAATGATTTTTACTTGAAGTAATTATATATTTTATTTACCATACTTTTATTGTATTGGGTAAAAAGGGTAGAGAAAAACCTTAAGAGACGAGATAGTAATTAGAGACTCAAGAGATGAGATAAAATCAAGAGACGATAAGAGAAATGAGAATAAGAGTAAGAGATCATAAGAGCTGAGACATTATTGGTGAGAGACCACGAGAGAAAGAGATATTAGTGTTTAGAGACCACAAGAGAATGAGATACCAGTACCTTTGTACTATTGATAACAATCATCTAGCAGAGTATCAATGACGACCACATACTATTCTAGACAGTCCTGTGGAACACTAACATATTTGCAATTTGTAGGTGTTAATGAATCAAACTATCCGAGAGTATGGAATGTGTGTTCATTTGAGTACTCTATCCACCTCATGGCTGCCTTACTGACATGTATTGCTAAAGAATACATGGGAATTGTTGTCTACTCATTGTTACAAATATCCTTAGGATAAAACCCTTCAGATTATCGTTTTAGGATCAAAGAGAGAGAGAGAGAGAGAGAGAGAGAGAGAGAAAGAGAGAGAGATAGAGAAAGAGAGAGAGAGAGAGAATAACATGAATGGGTAATGGGGATAAAATTTATTTGGCGTGCTAAAATATACTTAAAACAATATAATAATAATAATATTGTGGGTTGAAAGCCCTATGTACTCACAAGGTTTCCCAACCTAACCCACTCAGTTTCCTTGTAACACAGGTAGCGATACAATGATACAGATAAATAATGTAATTATATGGTGAGAGATCAGCGAGAGAGAGAGAGAGAGAGAGAGAGAGAGAGAGAGAGATAAAGAGAAGAATGGGAATTGGTAATGGGGATTAAATTTATTTGGCGTGCTATAATATACTTAAAACAATATAATAATAATATTGTAGGTTGAAAGCCCTATGTACTCACCAGGTTTTCCAACCTGACCCACTAAGTTTCCTTGTTTCACAGGTAGCGATACAAAGATACTGATAGATAATGTAATTATCTGCTGAGAGATCCAAAGAGATGTAGATTGTTAGTATATTGAGACTTTGTAAGTCTTCGTTTATGCTTATGTTTCTTGTATCGGTTATGATATCCCAGGTTTTTAAAATATAAAATCTTTTGAAATGTCATGATTTTGATATTATATCATGTCAAGAATATTTTGGGACCAATTCTACAATAACAAATGTTTTAAATAAGCATAAACTAATAGTTTTAAAAAAGGTTGTGAAATTGGGGATGTCACAGTTGGTATCAGAGCATTAGTTTAAGCAAACAAGGAATTTTAGAGAATTTCTAAACTTAAACTTAGAATGTTAAACAATGATTGCGAGGTGAGTGCCTATTTTATTTTAGGTAGTATACCTAAATGGACACACGCACTAGAATACACTAGGGAACGTGCCTTAATTTATATTATGTGCTACATGATTTATATTATAGCATGCCTTAGGATGTCTGTCTAAATTGCTATTTGGCTTAAGGTCTGTTGCCGACTTATAATTAGGAAATTTTATGTGTTCAGGTTTCTAAACGTTTACTTATGGTATTAGAACTGACATATAACTTTTCGGAGTGATAAGGAGGATCATGCGTGAAAACCTTCCTTATCTATATTTTCATCTCGGTACATCGAACACCTGCTTTGGTGTATAGAACGTCATGGTAAAGAATCATAGAGGACTGAGCTGTCACACCCCCGGACCAGAACGGCGGAAACGTCCGGAGATGGGTGACGTCATTGTGTAGTATAATAACAATTGAATATAAATGAAACGTAGAAAATCCAAACATCATACATAAAGATATCAAACTTACATTGTTTTACATCATGTTTATGTTCTCAAATTACACAAAAGAGGCAATAGTGAGTAAATTCCAAACTACATCAAAATAATTCTGCATCCGCGTTCCACTAACCTGCTTACTAATTACCTGAGAATACAAGTCGTTTGAAAAGCGTCAACATAAAATATGTTGGTGAGTTCATAAGCATTTTGTATAAAAATCTGTGATAGTTAGAAAACCAGAAAATCCAATATTTTCTTGTCAAAATAGTTGTAAGTCTCGTTTCCAATCAAGTATAGTTGCATGTGTGTTTTAGTTCATCGTTTTCGAAATCGTATAAAATCGTTTTCCCCAGAAAAATCCTATATTTTCTGCTGTACAAAATAGTAGTCTTAAAAAAAACCTATGACTTGTGTGGTAAAAGCTTCGTTTAATGTATCCAAACAGTAGTTGTTTATAATCGAAAGGTGTAAATTGCGTAAATTTCTAAATAATACTGTTATATTCCAAGTGAGTCATTATAACCATACTAATATGATGGAGTGTCTGTCCTAACGTTCTTCAGGCGTCGGTTTCGTTTAAGACATTTGTCACCATAGACTGGCCGGTCTAGCTGTACCGAACATCAAAGGTGCGGGGTGTCAACCCCGTATAGATCTATACACAAATTCCCACTCTCCCTCCAGAAGACTCTGGTTATAACTCTTACAGGACTTTAAACGTACACTAATATATATATGTACAGTGAAGATGCGTCTGACTAGAATACTAACATATATTTGTGCAAATAGTTAAATTCCATTATTTATTAAATAAATAACAATAATTGTACTCGTTGACTAGATATTTCGTTTTTGTTTGTTGAAAATAATCCACTTTGAATCATATTTGTCAAAAATGACCCAATATTATCGATATTGGTAAAAATGGCCCTTCTTTTTATAAATTATCAAATAAGACTCATATTCGTCAAAATGTGTCATAAGTGGTTCAAAACTATGTGAATTGTTGAAAAATGGCCCATTTCTTCTAAGATGCTCATTTTAAACTTATATTTAAGAAAATGTTCAAAAAGGCCCTTGTTTATCCAAAAATTTCATTTTTGGTCCTTTATAAATTGAGATGTTCAATAATTGCTCAAATTTAACTCAAATTCCAAATTGATCCTTATATATATATATATATATATATATATATATATATATATATATATATATATATATATATATATATATATGTACAAAAGTGGTCCCAAAATATTATTATTTCCATAATTTAACCACTTCCAAAATATTTTGTCCAACAACTTGTTTAAGCAAATTTTGAAGCAATCCTTATGGTTTTTGTCATAACAATTTGTGACTTATATGTTGTAACATACTAGTTCTTGGTTCTATACACAATTTGTAAAATATGGTCAAGCTCTTGATACTTGCACAAGATTTCGAGCTCTTGGACTAATTCATGTGGAGTTTTCATAAGTTTAGCACATATAACTTAGCATACATGCATCACAAACAGATATATCAAAATTTAAACAAGGATTTCACTTGTATCCTCCCCCAAAAACAATGAAAACTCAAAAATAGGGGTATGAAGCTCACCTTCGGTAGGAGAATGTGTGGGCGAAGAGATGAGGTTGGAAATTGGAGCCTAGAACACTTTATGTGTTGGATGAACTTCTTGAGGATTTTTGCTAGCATAAGGTTATGAACACATAAATTTATGTGTGAGTAGAAGAATCATAATAGCTAAATGTATGAACCATTTACTAAGCATGAATTACTTACCAAAAACTAGGAAGAATTGTGAAGTAATGGATCTTGGAGCTAAATAGTGAGTTCTTGGGAGAGTTCACAGAAGGTGAAATGAAGTTGTAGAATGAAGAATGGGGTTTACGCCCCTTCATATGGGATAAGGAAATTGATAAGATGTTTGCTTGGTTTACTATTGGGTAATACATAGTTTACTGAGATTTGTATTGGAAATAACCAATTAACAGCTCACAATCCGTAAACACCCTTGAATTGGGAAGGGTTCAGGGTCTAAATGGACCTTAAACTAAGGTTTATGGTCTAATGGAGGTCCACCAAGGTGGTTTACGGCCTAAGGGGGTCCCTTATGGTGTTTACGGCCTAAAAGTGGCCTAGAATGGTGTTCACGGTCAAGGCTTTGATGGGTTGAGGTGGTTTACAGACAAAGTGGCCTCTTGGAAGTTGTTCACGATCAACATGTTCACTAAGGAGTAGTTCACGGTCATGGAAACTTCCTAGGGAAGTGTTCATGGTCTTGATGTATAGAAAACTTTAATATGTTGGTTTTATGTTGATATGATCAACGTCTTGACATAACTTAAATTTCTTATTGTTTGCATTGACTTAGGACTTTAGGGTAGTATAATTATCAAAGATTACATTACCAAAACACAATAATAGTATAGCTATAACTATTACATATACGGGACTCCTTTGGCTTGGTTTTTGGACTTGAAATTTCCAGTTGTGACATGAGCAAATGGAAGAAATGAGAAGGCTTACGATAATGAATGATACATATCGGAAGACATCGTAATTTATATCTATACAGTTGTATCTTATGTTTAGAATATGTCTACTAATAATACGTCTGGTACGGGAGAAGTAAACTTTCGATTGGGAGAAGGATCAAACTTTTGGTGTGATTCCTGAAGTCATCCCATCAGCTGGTGTTTCCACCACCAACTGAGTTGAAGCAGAATTGCTATTAAAGATACGCCTGGAAGAAGTCCTAGTAGAGTCTAGGAAATTTTTTATGATTGCTTGGACACATTCATGTGTATTAAATTGTTTTGTGATTTTAGGAATAAGAACTTGGGGACCGCAAGACAAATTTTGGGACAGGTATGAGTAGGTGTGGAAGGTAGTATGTGCCCGTACTACTAGAAACACAGGATTCATACTTAAAACAAGATAAGTCACAAGGTTACTAAGGAACTAGTAGTTGAATTAGTTTTGTTCATGGTTGTCGTTACCATCGTTTTGGTATTGACTACGAGGATGAATGCATGCCGACCCTAATGATAATATTGAATTGAGTCTGACTTGAGAAAAAAAGTCTGTGGAGTAAGTTAATTGGTTCAGAGAACCATGATCGATACAACATCCTACTTAATTCAAGAGATTGAAGGAAAAGATAATCGAAGCGATAGATAGAGGTATCGCAATCATCATTGAGATCAAGCAGCCTCTAGCTGGAAGTGCTACATGCTAGAAAGTGATTATATCACGTTAGAACATGAAGGAATGTATCTTATATCCTTAAGTTTGACTCAAAGAGGCCCGAGTCTAGCCATTGCATGGTACCATGAGAGGTCATTAGAACATGACCCATCGGTCTGATACCATAGTCAAAGTAGATGGAGCAGGAGTCTCCGATGAAGATCAAATTTATAATTAAATAGCAGGTGCAAGATTTAGCACCATCAATAGATAATAAGACTAAGACTTAGAAGCTTGATAGAAAATACATGAGAGTTCCGGTTATTACCTAGGATGGAAAGGTAACATCCGGGGTCATCATACAAGCCTTGTTATATTGATGATTCCGGAACGTAATCGTCCTAAGGGGGAGATAATTGTAACACCCGCAGATACGGGCTAGTTAAATAAGCGATAAAACGATATTTTGACATAATATTATTTAGGATAGATAATCTTAACATAAGTTATAGTATATGTGACAAGGATTTCGTACTTATAAAGAACACCCAAATCTGACTTCGTGAGAGGAAGTTATGATTTTTCCAATATTTCAGTGTAGTAGTATACGACTAAGAAGCCGAAATTGAAATCGGTCGATTGTTAGGAAAAATAATCTATACGAGAGTTGAAGATATCGTCAATAGCTATCCGTCGATATAAGGACATACGAGAACAGAAATTGAAACGTTAAAGTACACCACACTGACACTCCACCCAGAATGTGACACATGACACAACAAAGAAATTGAAACGTCAGTCTATTCCGACCAGATGCGCGGCGCGCACCTTATCTATGCGCGGAGCACAAAAGAAATACCCCTATAAATAGCAGTCGAATTTTAGTTCAATCCCATACCTATGTTTCTCTCTTGATTTCTCTCAATTTTAAGCCCCTTTTCCCTTAAGTTTTTAGTCGGTGAAGCCCTGCTGTGTATGATAGCCGGCGATTAGGAGCTCTTCAGTCAGAGTTCGATCCGCTTAATTCCCAGTTCTCATCAGTGTGCTCTGTCACGTCAGAGGAAAAGTCAATGAGTTTAGCGGAGTGCTGCCGAATTCTCCATTCACCCACCTAAGTCAGGTGAGTGCATAGTCACTTTCAGCTTACACATAGATATCAAGTATTTAATATGCTTAACCGCTCTATGTGTTTACTATCTGAATTCCCGAATTGTGTTCTAAATGAGATAATGATTTTTGATTGAAGCATATTAAATACTTGGTTCTTTAAACCAAGTATTTAATATGCTTAACTGCTTTGCCAAGAAAAAGGCCCCTGTGAACTTTCTGACTGACCCATTAGAAGGAAGATCAACACTTAGACCAGCTGATGTTTTAGTATTTGGATGGGCTGGAGGAAAACATTCATGTGTGGATCTAACAGGGGTTTCCCCTCTTGTGGGCTTGGGGAGTGGAGTTTTCATGTAACAACCCAATTTTTTTTCAAGGAAAATTTTCATTTTTAATTAACCAAACACATTCCCTTAAATCAAGAAATTCCAACACAATTGTTTCAAATCCATATTAATTACAACTTTATTTTTTTCAAATATTAGAGTGTCCCATAAAGTCGTCTGAGAGACAGTGCACGCCGCGCCATCAAGCTTTGCCATTGCCCTTGGACTCAGATGAACCTGAAACAAATCCACAAACTGTAAGCGAATGCTTAGTGAGTCCCCCAGAGCATACCACACACATACACATATCCTGTTAGCTAATCAAAGCTACGCACGTAACACATAAGCCATGCATACATAAAACCTATAAGAATGCCATGGGCTACCCCACATGGTCTTTACCTAGGACTGCCATGGGCTACCCCACATGGTCTTACATCCAATGTCATGGGCTCCCCCACATGGTCTTTACCTATGAATGACATGCGCTACCTCATATGGTCTTATGTCCAATGCCACGGGCTCCCCCCGGGGTCTTCCATGCAATAACACACAATCACATATCATAACAAATCACATTCCATATCAAATCACATAATGACGATCACATATAACATAATCACATAATGGACCGGCCTTGGTGCCTTAGACCCATTGATATGGTGAGAAGACTCACCTCTCAAAGGCTGAACTGGGGAAAAGTGTAGTCGGATATATCCGACGCTGCTCCTCCCAAACTGTCTATAATCAATGAGTAAATATCTCAACATAATCCCATAAATACCCCCAAGGTCAACCCTGGTCAAAGTCAAGGTCTATAGTCAAGTTCAACAGTCCATATTGACCTTGACTCGTCGAGTACAATCAATCACTCGTCGGGTTCCCTGCTTACTCATCGACTCGTCGAGTCACCCGAGCGACCCGTCGAGTTCCTTGATGTTAACGGTTGTAAACTACCAACCGTACACCCCTGACCGTGAACCCTTGGCCGTAAACCCTTTCGACTCGCCGAGTCACCAGAGGGACTCGACGAGTTCTCATGTAATCGGTTCTTTCCAGTGGGATTTAAGGTTTCAAACTTCAGATCCATACTCTCCTAGTGAAGATATCACGTAAAGTTGCAAACTTTACGTGCATGCATAGCCTCACATGGCCATAACACCAAAACTAACCTTCAAACAAGGTTCTTATGCATGGAGAGGGAATGAGCTCAATAAATGATGCAACTTTATGATATTTGGGGCCTAAAAAGGTCCAGATCTGTAACCTTATCCTTGTGATAGGTCCAGATCTAAGCTTGCTTCCATTTCCTCAAAGTTGGCCACAACTCTCAAATAGAATTTATGCTTAAGGTAACAGATTCATACCTCAAATCAATGCCCAAGACGAACTAGATGCTAGATCTAGTGTTTTCCCCTTGATACTTCTTCTTCAAGCTTGGAAACCTCCCCAAAATCTCAAGGATAAAATGTAGCTGGGGGTGGTACACTGTGCTAAAATGTAGCTGAGTGCCCAACTCCTCGTGGAATTTCTTCCAGCACCTGGATGTGAACCGAACATCACGATCAGAAACTACCGACACAGGAACCCCATGTCTAGCCACCACCTCACGCACGTAAATATCCGCCAACTTCTCTGCGGATATACTTTCTGATATCGGAATGAAATGGGCACTCTTCGTCAGTCTATCCACAATCACCCATATGGCATCCACACCCCTCGCCGTCTTTGGCAACTTCGTAATGAAGTCCATCGTGATCTCCTCCCACTTCCACATGGGAATGGGTAGCGGCTGGACCTTACCATGGGGCCGCTGATGCTCGGCCTTGACCTTCCTGCAAGTCAAGCACCGCTCTACAAACCAAGCAATTTCCTGCTTCATGCATGGCCACCAATAACTCAGCCTCAAGTTACTATACATTTTCGTAGCTCCTAGATGTATAGAGAACTTAGACTTATGCGCTTCCTCTAATATCTTCTGTCTCACTCCCCCGGTCACTGGTACCCACACCCGGCCACACTGCATCAAGAGACCACGACTATCCTTAACAAACAAAGGATATTGTCCTCGGATCCTCTCTACCTTCCAATTATCTTTCTTCACTCCCTCAACCTGGGCCTCTTTGATCATCTCCAACAATGGAGATATCACCATCACCCTCAAAAACACATTCCCAATCGGGGAACCTACCTTCTTTCGGCTCAAAGCGCCGGCCACTATGTTGGCCTTCTCTGGGTGGTATAGAATCTCACAATCATGGTCTTTTAGAACATCCAACCACCTTCTTTGTCGCATGTTGAGGTTCTGTTGGTCCATCAAATACTCCAGACTCTTGTGGTCGGTGTAAATAGTACATCACACTCCATACAAGTAATGCCTCCAAATCTTGAGGGCAAACACCACTGCCCCCAGTTCCAGATCGTGAGTAGGGTAATTTGCCTCATGTGGCTTCAACTGTCGCAAGGCATATGCTATCATGTGTCCTCTCTGCATCAGTACCGCACCTAACCCTGAAGTCGATGCGTCACAGAATACCACCAGATCATCTAATCCCTCTAGTAGAAGAAGGATCGGAGCCTCGCACAATCTCCGCCTCAAGGTCTCGAAGGCCAACTTCTGATCCGTACCCCACCGAAACGTCACATTCTTCTTGGTCAGACGGGTCAATGGTACCGCAATCTTGGAGAAATCCTAGATAAACCTCCGATAATAACCCGCTAAACCCAAGAAGCTACGAATCTCTGATGCATTCTTCGGTATTTCCCACCGCATCACAACCTCAACCTTGGCTGGATCAACCGAAATACCCTCCTAGTTGATGATATGCCCCATGAATTGTACCTCTCGCAGCCAGAAATCACACTTGGAGAACTTGGCATACAACTTCTCCGCCCTTAGGGTCTCCAGCACCTCCCTCAAGTGTTGTTCGTGCTGCTCCCTAGTCTTAGAATACACCAGGATATCATCAATGAAAACGATCACCGATCGATCTAGCATCGGTCTACACACCCTATTCATAAGATTCATGAACGCTGCTGGGGTATTGGTGAGCCCAAACGGCATCACTACAAACTCATAATGCCCATACCGAGTCCTGAAAGTCGTCTTCGGTATATCTTCATCCCGAATCCTCATCTGGTGGTATCCCAACCGAAGATCAATCTTGGAAAACCAAGACGCACCCTGCATACAAGTAATGCCCAAACGGCATCACTACAAACTCATAATGCCCATACCGAGTCCTGAAAGTCGTCTTCGATATATCCTCATCTCGAATCCTCATCTGTTGGTCCATCAAATACTCCAGACTCTTGTGGTCAGTGTAAATGGTACACCACACTCCATACAAGTAATGCCTCCAAATCTTGAGGGCAAACACCACTGCCCCCAGTTCCAGATCGTGAGTAGGGTAATTTGCCTCATGCGGCTTCAACTGTCGCAAGGCATATGCTATCACGTGTCCTCTCTGCATCAGTACCGCACCTAACCCTGAAGTCGATTCGTCACATAATACCACCAGATCATCTAATCCCTCTAGTAGAACAAGGATCGGAGCCTCGCACAATCTCCGCCTCAAGGTCTCGAAGGCCAACTTCTGATCTGTACCCCACCGAAACATCACATTCTTCTTGGTCAGACGGGTCAATGGTACCGCAATCTTGGAGAAATCCTAGATAAACCTCCGATAATAACCCGCTAAACCCAAGAAGCTACGAATCTCTGATGCATTCTTCGGTATTTCCCACCGCATCACAACCGCAACCTTGGCTGGATCAACCGAAATACCCTCCTAGTTGATGATATGCCCCATGAATTGTACCTCTCGCAGCCAGAAATCACACTTGGAGAACTTGACATAAAACTTCTCCGCCCTTAGGGTCTCCAGCACCTCCCTCAAGTGTTGTTCGTGCTGCTCCCTAGTCTTAGAATACACCAGGATATCATCAATGAAAACGATCACCGACCGATCTAGCATCGGTCTACACACCCTATTCATAAGATTCATGAACGCTGCTGGGGCATTGGTGAGCCCAAACGGCATCACTACAAACTCATAATGCCCATACCGAGTCCTGAAAGTCGTCTTCGGTATATCTTCATCCCGAATCCTCATCTGGTGGTATCCCAACCGAAGATCAATCTTGGAAAACCATGACGCACCCTGCAGTTGATCGAACAAATCATCGATCCTTGGCAATGGATAACGGTTCTTCACCGTTAGCTTGTTTAGTTCCCTATAATCGATACACATCCTATGGGATCCATCCTTCTTTTTCACGAAAAGAATTGGTGCTCCCCACGGGGAACTGCTCGGACGAATGAACCCTCGGTCTAGCTCCTGAAGCTGTGTAGATACCTCTTGCATCTCGGGTGGTGCCAACCGATATGGTGCCTTTGCCATCGGAGCGACACCCGACACTAAATCAATGTGAAACTCCACTTGCCTCTCCGGAGGCACTCCTGGTAACTCTTCGGGGAAAACATCCTGAAAGTCCTGAACAACCGGTACACTGCCTACATCCTTCGTGATCTCTGACCTTGTATCCGGGATATATGCCAGAAATCCCGAACAACCCTGCTGCAGGAACCTCCTAACCCTCGCAGCCGAACAGAGGGTCGGCCCCTGCGATGCCTTATCACCATGTATCACCAATTCTCCCCCACTTGGGGTTCGAACCTTCACCAACTGAAGCTCGCAGTCAATCATGGCCCCGTTGGCCTCCAACCAATCCATTCCTATAATCACTTTCAGCCCTCACAACGGTATCGGGACTAGGTCGACACGAAATCTCTCACCAAGCCCATTCAGGACACAGTCCCGATACACCCTCGCAGCACTAACGGTGCGGTCATCCGCAATCTCCACTTCTAGCGGGGAATCCAAAGTTCCCGGCGCGTCCCGAAACTTTTTGCTGAGCGCAAGAGATACGAACGATCGGGTAGCACCCGAATCAAACAAGACATGAGCAGACATACCATTGAACAAAAAGGTCCCTATACAAGCATATAGTACACGTAAGCGAAAAAAAATACATAGAGTAGGGAATAATGAATACGTACCAGCCACTACGTCTGGCGCTGCCCGTGCCTCCTCGGTAGTCAGCTGAAATGCACGGCTCTTCACTTCTGGAGCTTCCGCCTTAGCAGGGCGACCATCGGTAATCCTCATTGTGGCGGGCGCGGGCGCCGCCACTGCTCCCCCTCCTCCCTGTAATCTCGGACAATCGGCCTTTTTATGGCCAGTCTGGTTGCAGTGGAAACATATCAAGCCCTTCTTAGGGCAATCCCTGCTCACGTGGCCCTGCTGACCACAAGAGTAACATCCCGATATCCCAGCTGTCCGACACTCCCCACTATGAAACCTCCCGCACTTGGCACATCGGCCCCGACCCTGCTGGCCTCTACCCGAAGAATCAGAGGTCTTAGGCTTCTTAGCCTGAGCCCCTGCTGCCTGCACCTGCTCAGTCTTCCGCTTAGTGCGAGAATCCAACTCCATCTCCCTCTCACGGGCCGTCTCCACCATCTCGTTCAAGGTTTTGCACCCCGTAAAGCTCACGAATTCCCGGATATCATCCCTCAGCATGGAATGATATCGGGTCCGTCTCATCTCCTCATCGGTAGCATACTGTGGGATCAACAAAGCTCGCTCCCGAAACTTGGCGGTGATCTCCGCCACAATCTCGATGGTCTTCTACAAAGCATGAAACTCTCGCACTAGTCGTTGCACCTCAATGGGTGGTGCAAACTCCAAATCAAACCGTCGGACAAACTCGGCCCATGTCATCTCAGCCACCCCGGCTGGTCCCACCTGTCTAGTAACCTCGCCCCACCAATCCTGGGCTCTGTCTCTCAGCATGCAAGAAGCAAACCCAACCTTTGCCACATCCGGGCAAGAACTCGTGCGCTGGGTGTTTTCGATATCCGCCACCCAACGTCGGCTGACAATGGGGTACCTGACCCCGAAAAACTCCGGCGCCCCACACGCCTTGAACTCCCGCAACGAGGGAGTCCAGGCCCCCATCTGCCCCGAAGCAATCTCAACCCTGAAAGATTTGAGTCTCTCCTCCATGATCTCCATAATGCCCTCCTTGACCGTCCGAAAGACGACTAGGGTAGCGTCAAGGATGCCCTTTGTAACCTCGGCTGCAATGATATCGCGCAGTCTCTCATCAATAGGCTCGGTACCGCTGTCCAATCCAGACCCAGACCCCGATCCCGATCCTGATCCTGATCCCCCTGTCCCGAATCGTGTCACCACCATGCTGAACTGAAATGTCATAAGTCATGACATCTATAAAGGGGATCTTCCCACATCGGTCCTCCTTAGAGCTGTCAGATCTAGCATTGGCTCGGGCACAGGTCCTGTGCTTTCAGAAGTACGGGCCCAATACTACCTTCCACACCTACCTGTACCTTTCCCCAAAGCTCTACCTGATAACTCCAATTCGTCCCTAAAAAACTCATATACTATAAACCATCGCATGATCCAAGTCCTAGGCTGTCATAAGATTTGATCTACCCATATCAGTCAGACCAATCATAACAGGTTTCCTTTATGCATGCAAATTATACACAGAAAAGTATCAAATAGACTTTCGAATAAAAGATTCTACCCTAGGACCACAACCAAACAAGGAACAGGAAATAAGGCCAAATCAATCATTCTAAGGCTATAAGCTCCTAACCGTATACAATTTTAAAGCATACACATAGCAAGTCTCATACGATCATCAGGTTCAAATATCAGTATAACATGGCTAACACATTGGGAACTACTTACTTGGCTCAGCCAATCGCGCGCGTTACACTCTCTTCTTTTCATTTCTTAAAAGTTTTTAACTTTTATTTTGAAAACAATTTATGATTTCCTTAGTTTGAGTCCTGACACACCCGAGAGTGTGCCCGAATCCCTCAAACCAAGGCTTTAATACCAACTTGTAACAACCCAATTTTTTTTCAAGGAAAATTTTCATTTTTAATTAACCAAACACATTCCCTTAAATCAAGAAATTCCAACACAATTGTTTCAAATCCATATTCATTACAACTTTATTTTTTTCAAATATCAGAGTGTCACATAAAGTTGCCTGAGAGAAAGTGCACGCCGTGCCATCAAGCTTTGCCCTTGCCCTTGGACTCAGATGAACCTGAAACAAATCCACAAACTGTAAGTGAATGCCTAGTGAGTCCCCCAGAGCATACCACACACATACACATATCCTGTTAGCTAATCAAAGCTAAGCACGTAACACATAAGCCATGCATACATAAAACCTGTAATAATGTCATGGGCTACCCCACATGGTCTTTACCTAGGACTGCCATGGGCTACCCTACATGGTCTTACATCCAATGTCATGGGCTCCCCCACATGGTCTTTACCTAGGAATGTCATGGGCTACCCCACATGGTCTTATGTCCAATGCCACGGGCTCCCCCCGGGGTCTTCCATGCAATAACACACAATCACATATCATAACAAATCACATTCCATATCAAATCACATAATGACCATCACATATAACATAATCACATAATGGGTCGGCCTTGGTGCCTTAGACCCATTGATATGGTGAGAAGACTCACCTCTCAAAGGCTGAACTGGCAAACTGTAGTCGGATATATCCCATGCTGCTCCTCCCAAACTGTCTATAATCAATGACTAAATATCTCAGCATAATCCCATAAATACCCCCAGGGTCAACCCTGGTCAAAGTCAAGGTCTATAGTCAAGGTCAACAGTCCATATTGACCTTGACTCGTCGAGTACAATCAGTCACTCGTCGGGTTCCCTGCTTACTCATCGACTCGCCGAGTCACCCGAGGGACGCGTCGAGTTCCTTGATGTTCACGGTCGTAAACTACCAACCGTACACCCCTAACCGTGAACCCTTGGCTGTGAACCCTTGGCCGTAAACCCTTGGCCTTAAACCCTTTTGACTCGCCGAGTCACCAGAGGGACTAGACGAGTTCTCACGTAATCGGTTCTTTCTAGTGGGATTTAAGGTTTCAAACTTCAGATCCATACTCTCCTAGTGAAGATATCACGTAAAGTTGCAAACTTTACGTGCATGCATAGCCTCACATGGCCATAACACCAAAACTAACATTCAAACAAGGTTCTTATGCATGGAGAGGGAATGAGCTCAATAAAAGATGCAACTTTATGATATTTGGGGCCTAAAAAGGTCCAGATCTGGAACCTTATCCTTGTGATAGGTCCAGATCTAAGCTTGCTTCCATTTCCTCAAAGTTGGTCACAACTCTCAAATAGAATTTATGCTTACGGTAACAGATTCATACCTCAAATCAATGCCCAAGACGAACTAGATGCTAGATCTAGTGTTTTCCCCTTGATACTTCTTCTTCAAGCTTGGAATCCTCCCCAAAATCTCAAGGATAAGCTCCCAATTGATCTTGCTCCAATCACAAGAGGGTTTACGGCCGTAAACGTTCTTCTATGGTGCTAAGAGAGGCTACTGGGGCGGATAATGACGTTTATATAGGGGGCAAACCCAAAATTTAGGGTTTTCTTTAAACAGGTTGGACTCGCCGAGTCGACCTTCGACTCGCCGAGTCGACCTTCGACTCGCCGAGTCGGTCCCGATCCGCGTTTCATGATCTCACGACCCTACTCGATGAGTTGACCTCCAACTCGTCGAGTCCATGCATAAATCATTTCAATCCAAACCAGGTGTTACATTTCACTGTGGGGCAAGCTGCTTTAAAAGTTGCATCAAGCACAGTGGCAAAACATGAGAAAGCGTGCACGAAAAATCAACACACGTTTATACCCTTTGCATTTGATACTTTCGGTTTCCTTACGCCAGAAGCTGTGGAGCTACTCAATAGAGTCCAACGGGTCATGCATAGTAATGTTATGACTCCAAGATCTATATATGTTGTTTTTAAAAGAATTAGTTTGGCCATCCAAAAAGGGGTTGCGGCACAGCTTGTTGCTCGTTTACCCGCTACGTCTATGTAAATCTTTCTTATGAATTTTGTAATGAAAAATCAGCTAAAGGGTAGAGAAAAACCTTAAGGGATGATATAGTAATTATAGAGCTCAAGAGATGAGATAAAAGAAATAGACCATTAGAGAAATGAGAATAAGAGTAAGATATCATAAGAGCTGAGACATTAGTGGTGAGAGACCATGAGAGAAAGAGATATTAGTGGTGGGAAACCACAAGAGAATGAGATACCAATACCTTTGTACTGCCATGAGCAATCATCTAGCAGAGTATAGATGATGACCACGGACTATTGTAGACAGTCCAATGGAACACTAGCGAATTTGCAATCTGTAGGTGTTAATTAATCATACTATCCAAGAGTATGGATTACGTGATCATTCGAGTACTCTATCCCCCTCATAGTTTCCTTACTGACATGTACTGCTAAATAATACCGAGGCAATGTTGTTTACTCGTTGTTACAAAGATCCTTAGGATAGAACCCATTAGATTATCGTCTTAGGATCAGAGATAGAGATAGAGAGAGAGAGAGAGAAAAAAAATAACATGAATGGGTAATGGGGATAAAATTTATTTGGCGTGCTAAAATATACTTAAAAAATACAATAATAATATTGTGGGTTGAAAGCCCTATGTACTCTCAAGGTTTCCCAACCTGACCTACTCAGTTTCCTTGTATCACAGGTAGCGATACAAAGATACTGATAAATAATATAATTATATGCCGAGAGATCAGAGGAGATGTAGATCGTTAGTATATTTAGACTTTGTAAGTCTTCGTTTATGCTTATGTTTCTTGTATCGGTTATGGCATCCCATACTTTTAAAATATAAAATTTCCTGAAATGCCTTGATTTTGATATTATATCATGTCAAGGATATTTTGGGACCAATTTTGCAATAACAAATGTTTTAAAAAAGCAAAAACTAATAGTTTTAAAAAGACAATGAAATTAGGGATGTCACAGTTGGTATCAGAGCATTAGTTTAAGCGAACAAGGAATTTTAGGGATTTTCTAGATTTAAACTTAGAATGTTAAGCAATGATTGTGAGGTGAGTGCCTATTTTATTTTAGGTAGTATACCTAAATGGACACACGCACTAGAATACATTAGGGAATGTGCCCTAATTGATATTATGTACTAAATGATTTATATTATAGCATGCCTTAGGTTTCCTGTCTAAATTGCTATTAGGTTTGAGGTCTGTTGTCGACCTATAATTAGGAAATTTTATGTGTTCAGGTTTGTAAACATTTACTTACGGTATTAGAACCGGCATATAAATTTTTGAAGTGATAAGGAGGATCATGCGTCAAAACCTTCCTTATCTATATTTTCATCTCAGTACACCAAACGCCTGCTTTGGTGTATAGAACGTCATGGTAAAGACTCAAAGCGGACTGAGCAAATGGAATAAATGAGAAGGCTTACGATAATGAATGATACCTATCGGAAGACATCGTAATTATATATATATATATATATATATATATATATATATATATATATATATATATATATATATATATATATATATATATATATATAGTGGTATCTTGTGTTTAGAATATGTCTATTAATAATACGTCTGGTATGGGAGAAGTACACTTTCGATTAGGAGAAGGATCAAAATTTTGGTGTGATTCCTGAAGTCGTCCCATCATCTGGTGTTTCCACCACCAACCGAGTTGAAGCAGAATTGCTATTAAAAATACACCTGGAAGAAGTCCTAGTAGAGTCTAGGAATTTTTTTATGATTGCTTGGACACATTCGTGTGCGTTAAATTGTTTTGTGATTTTAGGAATAAGAACTTAGGGACCGCAAGACAAATTTTGGGACAAGTATGACTAGGTGTGGAAGGTAGTATGGGCCAGTACTACCAAAAACACAAGATTCATACTTAAAAGCAAGAGGATAAATGCATATAAGAGGATGAATGCATTCCGACCCTAGTGGTCATATCGAATCGAGTTCGACTTGAGAAAAAAAAAGGAAATGATAATCGAAGCGATCGATAGAGGTATCACAGTCGTCGTTGATATCAAGTTGTCTGTAGCTAGAAGTGCTACATGCTAGAATGTGATTATATCACATTAGAATAAGAAGGAAGGTATCTTCCATCCTGAAGTTTGACTAAAAGATACTTGAGTCTAGCCATTACATCGTACGACGAGAGGTCATTAGAACATGACCCATCAGTCTATTACAATAGTCAAATTAGATGGAGCAAGAGTCTCCGATGAAGATCAAATTTAGAATTAAAGAGCATGTGCAAGATTTAGCACCATCAGTAGTCAAGAAGACTAAGACTTAGAAACTCGATAAAAAAGACATGAGAGTTACGGTTATTACCTAGGATGGAAAGGTAACATGTGGGGTCATCATACAAGCCTTGTTTTGTTAATGATTCTGGGACGTAATCATCATAAAGGGGAGATAATTGTAACACATGTAGATACATGCTAGTCAAATAAGTGATAAACCGATATTTTGACGGAAGATTATTTAGGATAAATAATCTTAACCTAAATTATAGTATATGTGACAAGGATTCTGTACATATAAAGAACACCGAAATCTGAATTCGTGAGAGGAAGTTATGATTTTTCTAATATTTCAGCGTAGCAGTATACGACTAAGAAACCGAAATTGGAATCAGTTGATTTTTAGGAAAAACAATCTAAGCGGGAGTTGAAGATCTCGTCAATACCTATCCGACGATATAAAGACAGTCGAGAATAGATGTCATATAAGAGATTTATAAATTTTTAACGGACTTAATGAAGAATATATAAAGTTTCTAGAGAACATAAATTATTCGTGCGCACCCGCGCGCAACGACAAAGCGCGTCGCACACACTAACACTCCACCCTGAATGAGAAAAGTGACACCATGCAGAAAGTGACATGTCACTCTCTTCTGACCAGATGCACGACACGCACCTTATGTATGTGCAGCTCGTAGACAGAATACCCCTATAAATAGCAGTCAAATTTTAGTTCAATCCCACACCATTCCTACGTTTCTCTCTCTATTTCTCTCAACTTTAAGCCCTTTTTCCCTTAAGTTTTTAGTCGGTAAAGCCCTGCAATGTCTGATAGCCGGCGATTAGGAGATCTTGAGTCTGAGTTCTGTCCGCTTAATTCCCAGTTTTCATCGGTGTGATCTGTCGCGTGAGAGGAAAAGTCAAGGAGTTTGGTGGAGCGCTGCAGAATTCTCCAGTCACCAACCTAAGTCAGGTGAGTGCATAGTTACTTTCAGCTTACACATAGATATCAAGTATTTAATATGCTTAACTACTCTATGTGTTTACAATCTGAATTCCTGAATTGTATGCTAAATGAGATAATGATTTTTACTTGAAGTAATTATATATTTTATTTACCATGCTTATATTGTATTGGGTAAAAGGGTAGGTAGAAACCTTAAGAGATGATATAGTAATTAGAGAGCTCAAAGGATGAGATAAAAGCAAGAGACCATAAGAGAAATGAGAATAAAAGTAAGAGATCATAGGAGCCGAGACATTAGTGGTGAAAGACCACAGGAGAAAGAGATATTAGTGGTGAGAGACCACATGAGAATGAGATACCATTACCTTTGTACTACCGATAGTAGTCATCTAGCAGAGTATAGATGACGACCACAGACTATTCTAGACAGTCCAGTGGAACACTAGCATATTTGCAATCTGTAGGTGCTAATGAATCATGTTATCCGAGAGTATGGATTGTGTGTTCATTAGAGTACTCTATCCCCCTCATGGTTTCCTTACTGAAATGTATTGCTAAATAATCCCCGAGGCAATGTTGTCTACTCGTTGTTACAGAGATCCTTAGGATAAAACCCTTAAGATTGTCGTTTTAGGATAAAAGAAAGAGAGAATAACGGGAATGGGTAATAAGGATTAAATTTGTTTTTCATGCTAAAATATACTTAAAACAATACAATAATAATATTATGGGTTGAAAGCTCTATGTACTCACCAGGTTTCCCAACCTAACCCACTCGATTTCCTTGTAACACAGGTAGCGATACGAATATACTGATAGATAATGTAATTATCGGCTGAGAGATCCAAGAAGATGTAGATCGTTAGTATATTGAGACTTTGTAAGTCTTCGTTTATACTTATGTTTCTTATATCAATTATGACATCCCAGACTTTTAAAATATAAAATCTTCATAAATGCCTTGATTTTGATATTTTATCTTGCCAATGATTTTTGGGACTAATTCTGAAATAACAAATGTTATAAATAATCATAAACTAAAAGTTGTAAAAAGGCCATGAAATTTGGGATGTCACATCTCAAGTTTAGACATCCTAATGAAATGTACAACCCTCGTCCAAACAAGCATCTAAGGCTTCACAGAGTGGTTCGGCAATAAGCTTGACAAGAGTGATGTGGCTTTGGCGCACACCGCGTTGCAACCTCGACAGAGGTTATTCAGTAACATAACTCGACATATATATGCTGATGAGTAGGGCTGTAAACAAACAGAACGTTCAGCGAACTGTTCGTGAACCGTTCGGCAGGAAGTTCGTTTAGTTAATAAATGAACGAACATGAACACAAACTCTCATTCGTTTAGTTAAACGAACGAACATGAACAATAGTCGTGTTCGTTCAATTATGTTCATGAACGTTTGTTTATGTTTGTTCATATAAGTTCATTTTATGTTCATATATGATTAACTAGTTGTGAGACCCATGTATTACATGAGTTAATTTATATATATATATATATATATATATATATATATATATATATATATATATATATATATATATATATAAAGGTCTAAATATTTGAGAACTTTGAATTTATAAGAAAATAAAAAAAATAATGAATTATTATAATGGAAATGTTTTTATCTTTTAAATTTAAACAAATAATTTAAATAAATAAACAAAAAAAACTAATGATCTTTAATTTTGAGAAATTTGAAATTAAAATGTAAGTTCATTAATGACATTGATATCCAATTATTAATACATTTATTGCAATCACTACATTAAAATATTATGTGGAATTTAAAAAAATAGAAAAACTTATAAAATGACATGTGTAAAACAAACTAATTCAAAATAACCACAAAATGACATTTGGCAAATTGAATGAGAGTGTGACAAGTGACAAAAAAAACATTCATTTATTAGAGTAGATTGTGTTTGATTACATTACTATATTATATGTTCATTTATATTCATATATGTTCAATTATGTTTGTTTATCTTTGTTCATTTATGTTCGTTCATTTAAGTTCGTTTAGCATGTCCACGAATATAAACGAACGAACATGAACAATGTAATTTGTTAAACGAACGAACATGAACAAGAAAACTCGTTCGTTTATCCGTTTGTGTTCGTTCATTTGTTCGGCTAACTTAAACGAACGAACATGAACAAGCCCCGGTCCGTGTTCGTTCAGTTCGTTTACAGCCCTATCGATGAGAGAGAAAAGAGTTTTGAATTGGAAAGTTACAACAATGGTCCTTAGGAATTCTCTTTTTGCTTCACTTTCTACCCCAAGCTTAAATTCGAAATACTATATTTACCCTTCAACTTTATAAAAGTTGACATTTTGACTAATTCCTTTTCATATTTAATACTCTTTATTAATTCAAATAAACCCCTTCTATATAAGTTAATTATTATTAATATCCTGTGTGTTGTCATTTTAAACTATATGTTCATTTTTTGTTGTAATTTTATTTTCTAGTTTAATGAATCTTTAGGTTTTAAAATTTAATATTAATTAATTTTAGAAAAAAAATGAATGTCGCAAACATGGTGACTCATGCCTTGTAAATGAAAAAAAGTGAGGCGTTGTGACAAATTCTAGATGGCGCATAGGTGGACCGTGACAAACTTGACACCACTTCCCCCAGCCTAAGAACATAAGTCCTTTCATGAGAAGCTCAAACCAATTGATCTTTTACATAATAATAATGAGTTCTAGATTTTCATTCATTAAGGCTGGAGGGAGTAGTGTCACTCTTACCATACTCCCTTCACTGCCACGTAGGCGTCATGTCATTTTTTACCACTAAAGTGTGGTTTCTTGCAACATCCAAGGAGTGGTGCCACACTTCTTTTTTAAACAATCTAATTTAAATAAAAGTTAATTATAATAAAAAAAAACATAACATTTCATTACATTACAATACAATACTTAAAATTAAAAAAAAATAACATGACATTAAAAAAATCCTACAAACTTAAAAAAACACACACCAAATGATTAAAATAACTTAAAAATACAAATTAAATAACTAAAACATACTACATGAAGTCGTCCTTTAAGAACTCGTCTTCCGAGTCATCCGGGGGATCTAAATTGAGGTTAATATGTTGAATCTCATAAATGTATTCCATCAAGTCCATGTGAAGATTGCAAAATGTTTCAGTACTACGTATCTATGTTTTCCTATCCATGTACTCGTTGCCATCATTTTTCTATTGGTTGTGTCTCGAGGATGGTTCCATGCTCGTCATATGAACATATCGCTCTTCCTTCATCTTCAATAATCATATTATGCAATATAATATATGCATACATGACTTCTTCAAGTTTTCCCTCGTTGAAAAAAATTGTTGTTTTTTCCAGTATGTATCAACGTTTCTTAAGAGCTCTAAAGGCCCGCTCAACATCCTTCCTAGCTCTTTCTTGAGCTCTCTTGAATTTTTCCATCTAGAATCATGTAGACACGTAAATGATTTAACAAACACAACATACTCAAGATAGATCTCATCAACAAGATAATAATCATACTTATATGGCGTTCCATGCACTTGAAAAGAAGAGTATGGTGCAGATCCATCATATATATTGTTAAATATAGGTGAACAATTAAGAATGTTGGTGTTGTTAATCGAACTGGCGGAACCAAAAAAAGCATGTCAAATCCACAAATCATATGACGCCACCGCATCAAGTTTGACCGTTGGGTGACCATTATCACCTTGGGTAAATTGAACATGGTGTGAGGTAGGGCAATTTTCCTATGTCCAATAGAGACAATCTAAACTTCTTATCATTCCAAGAAAGCCATTTACACTAGCATGATGAGCTTGTGATTATAAGATATCATTGGATGTAGGCTTACATAAATATTTTGGACCATAAAAGCGAATCACAGTTTTGCAAAAATATTGGAGACTATCTCGTGCGGTCCTAGCGGACATCCTAAAAGTCTCGTCAAATGCATCAGGCGTGATGTCATATGCTAATTGACGAAGTGTGGATGTGCATTTTTGTAAGGGAATGAAACCGGATGTACCTCTAGCATCGGGACGTTGTTGGAAAAAACTACACTCCCTCGTTAAATCTAGGACTATACATTCATATAATGGTTTGAACATTCTTAAGGTCCTTCAAAAGTAGTACCTTTTAAAAGTGGCATCCTCGTAAAACTAGTCTTCTATCAAGCGTTGTTAGGCATATTCGCGGTTTCTGTGAATATATCTTCGTGTTCTTCGTTGAGATCTTTCGGTTGTGTTATTTCATAAAGTGTCGTACGTTTGCTCCACCATTTGAGCACAAGTGACAATAGCATTAAACATAGATTGCAATTCTTCAGAAGACGAAGACGATGCCATTTTCCAATGATTTTGAGAGAAAAAACAATATAAAAATATATAAATTTGACTTTGGTTCGAAGAAATAAGAATAAGGTGTGGAGATTTATTTAATAGGAAAAAGGAATATATATATATATATATATATATATATATATATATATATATATATATATATATATATATATATATAATTTTTGATCATTCAACAGTCTAGAGAAATGGGCAAAAGAAAGAAGGTATGCGACGATTTATAGCCGTGTGCGGCGAAGGCCGCACTCCAAACCACATAGGGGGCGGTGGCCCCCTGCCAATTGCGACTAGGCCTGGCAATCATGTCGTGTTCGGGTTGGCGTGTCGTGGGTTGACGGGTCAAAATTTGTCAACCCAAACACGACCCATTTAAATATACATGTCACGGGTTGGCGGGTCATGGGTTGGCGAGTTTGGAACATAAACCCATATATGACCCGCCAACCCATTTATTTATACGGGTTCACAGGTTGGCGGGTTCGTGGGTCAGATTTGGGTTCGTGGGTCAGATTCCATAAATAAAATTGACAATTAAACATGAATAAATTCTTTATGGTTGATGCAAACATATCCGAATTTTAGACACTTAAGTCTTAAACATCCAAATGAAGATTAAAAACATTCATAGAAACATGTTCAAACTAAACATTAATATAAATATAGATAATTCAAGTGCTAAAGTAATAGCCACAATTCCGATTTTTTTCTCCCAAAAAACAAAGTCAATTCTCCAACACCATTTCGATACCTGGTTTCGATCACAAAGTAACCGAGGGGAGAGTGAGACTGTGGGAGACTGGAAGTCTGGAAGAGGGAGATACGCTCATACGCAATTTAAAATTTGAGATTATTATTTAGGTTAAATTGGCAAAATGGTTACAGACTTAGCCTTACAGGTTACGACTTACGACCTTAGGCCATCCACTACGAGTCAAAATGTCAAAACAGTCAAATGGTCTATGAATCAATGGTATATATTATATAATACTTATTAAATATTAATACTTGATACATAAATACATTTAAAAATAAAATAATTTTTTTATTAAAAATATAAACGGGTTGGCGGGTCAACCCGTTTATTTTTTGAGAAACTCATATATGACCCGTTTAATAAACGGGTTGGCGGGTTGGCGGGTTGAAAAACTCAACCCAAACCCATTTATTTCGTGTCGTGTCGCGGGTCGTGTCAAGATTTGTCAGCCCTAATTGCGACCAAATCGCACCCCATTCCTTTACGTCTAAAGAAACAATGTCGTCTTACTCCTAATGAGAGACACAATGATTATATGTAGAAGATTTCTAGTTTTTTTTTTGAGTGTCACTTTAGACTAGAAAATAAAATATAGGAGGATATTTAAATTCTCAATATCTTATTATAATATGATTATGGAAATCTATTTTTTGTGAGACGCTTTATTTTGTGAATTACAATAACTGATTTTTGTACTAAAATGGCAACAAAGGTCAACCAAACAAGTGAAGATCTGGCTAAGCACAAGCTGCACAACTGCACACGTATATAGATGGATAATTACTTGAGTAAATCTCATTTTGTTGTCTAAATCATTTATAAGGGTTGCACTAGATAGAATATCGGGACATGTTTGCAAAACGGTGACATTAATAAGTAAAATGAAATTAAGTGGTGATAATCATTCTTAACAGATTTCATGATAAATGTGAATAAAAATGTCATCAAGTAGTAGTTTTCTTTCCATTTTAATATTTTTTCGATAATAATTATATTTAACATATTAATTAAAAGAAAAACAAAAATCGATTCACCTAAACCCAACCAATTTCGCATCAAGTCGTCCAAGTATCCGTCTTACCAAATGCCTCCTTTCTTCTTTTAGGGAATATTATAGATTTTGTTGTTGATCACATGTTACAATGAGCAAAACTACAAAAACGACAACTCATTTCTAGCCGTCTTAATTTAATAAAGTAGGCAATGATATCGTTCTTATATAAAAACATTGAATATGATCTAATAAAAGTATTGATTGATAAGATAACCTAAAATACCTAAATGAAAAAAAGGAAAAAAGGAAAAAAAAAAAAAGAATTGCAAAATTATTGTGTAAGAAAACTAAAAAAAGTAACTTGATTATGTGAATCATAATGTTTCTATAAATGGATTTTTGTTGTTTTTTTGGTTAAACGAAAAAAATAGACAATATATTTTATTGTTTACCATATTATTTTACTTTTATTTTTTAGTATTATATTATATTTTGAGAAATGAGAAATCTACCAAAAGTCCAAAACATTATATCTCATTTAAATATAAAATAATCTTTATTATATATTTGATATATAGATGTGCTAAGTATTATGTCATAAGAAAAAAAAACTTAAAATAAAATGCTGCAACAGAAAAAATAATTCCTATAATACAAAAATAAATTGACATATACTAATATTTTTAGCATTTAATTAGTTCAATCGTCTATGTTGATGGTATTCCAAATTATGAAAAATTAGTCTTAGTTCTTTTGAAATACGTTGAAAACTAGGTTGTACAGATTAAATTATATATAAGATTATTTTATGTTTTTTAAGATTGTAATCGTAAGATTAAATCATGATCATAAATCCCTTCCAAATGCAATTTAAAGCATAAAAAATACACCAGTTTTCAATAAACAATTTCACAAGTTCATATTCAATCTTACGATTTTACGCCTATCTTACCCTAAAATGATCTATGTATGATCTGAATCAATTTATTTAGATGAGATCGTACGATCCTAAACACGATTTAACAACCTTGATTGAAACCAATTGATGATAAAACTGTACCAGTAACCGTCACACAAACATCCTCCCCATACCCATCATCTGAAAGGTAAATTGCAAATGTATTATTGATTACATTCTCCAACAGTAAGTCTCACTACATTGAAACAATATTGATCACTTATGATCTTGTAGAATCAATTTTGTATGACATCGAATATAAATGGTACAAATTCAATTGATAAATAAAGAGAACTATTTTATAAGAACATCAAAACAGTGAAATATTATATTATTTATAGATGCCTTAATGATAAAGAGTTGGGCATTGTTATTATTCCCCTAAAAAGTTTACACATTAAAAATATACTTGAAAGTCAATAGTAAATAAATCTATTAAAAGAAAAGAAAGCTTACCTTTGTCGATAGTTATATAAATATAATTAATTGAATATATTCAACTAGTTTCAATAAAAATTATTTTTTATCAATTACATTTTTAGCTATCACTATCAGCTACCTTTTCATATAACAATTAGTTTTTCAATTATCCATTAACTTTTTAGCTAACAATTAGTTTTTCAGTTAGTACATCAAACATAAACTTGATCCAATTTATAGTTAATTTAATATATTTTACTTATTAATATATTTTACTTATTTGATTTTTTAAGAGAAATATCTATTTTTATATCAAGGGGTTGAAATCATTGTTTAAAAAGAGGATTCATTTCGTATCAAAATCCATAGACACTTAGAATATTTATTTTCTTATAATATGAATTGAGTGAGGTCCAATACAAACAAATTATGTTGATTAAAATTTTGAAAAAAGCAAAAGAAAAAGAAAATTTTAAGAAGGAATGTTATATTTGAAAAGACAAGATGTCTTTGTCAAAGCATTTAACATCTTTATCTCACAACCACCGATTTCTAATTTTATACCAAAAATTAGAACCCAAAGCTCCTTTCTTACATCCAAACAATCCAACCATTTCATTCATTCCCATTTAAAACTCAAACAATCCAATCATTCCATCTACAACACCCCACTCATATTTGCACCATACAAAACAATGCCTCTTTTAGATGGAATAGAGACAAAAAAAAAAAAAAAGTAGTCGGATTTTAATGGTTTTCTTTATTAATAATATGCCTTATAATCATATACCTACATTACTATAATTGTATGGATCACATTATTTTATTTGATTCAAAGTTTAGAAATCTTATTGCCCATTCGTTTTCCTAAAACAATGATATCCATATCTTTAAGTGTTCTTACCTTACATGGTTATTCAAAACGTAACACTATAAATGATTTATTTATTCTGATTTCCTAATATAATCTGATCTGGATTATGCATCGTTGAAGTATTTATAGTTGTATTTTTATGTATATAGACACCAGTCTAGTCTAACTATATTCATGTCGGATGCATCCAATATGTAGCATATATAACTTAAGAATGAAAAATGCATTGGGTTAAATGGAACTTGATGATTGGTTTGAAGGAAATAGGTGGCAACAAAATTGAAAGTTTGGAAAGGTTCAACTATGATCTTCTCCACAAATAGAGTTGTAGGGTGGTGAATGAAACTAATGCGCTTTGGGTCAAAATGGTTAAAGCGTTGTATGGTTTGTAGTTAAAGTGTGAAGAATTGTATAGATAAACGTATGTTATGAATTCTACTAGATGGAATAATTATGTGCATCAAAAGATAAACATATTGGTGCGGTGGCTGCTTTTGAGTTTTGAGTAGACTTCTTGATGGAAGTAATCTTGATGGGAAGGGGCGGATATTCTTCAATTCTATGTCGCATTGTGCTAAAATTGAAGATATTAACCATTATACTCTAATACTAAATTGACAAATGGATATTTTCATCGATATATTCAATCTTTCTATTTTGCTAAAATGATATTTTCTGCTCTTATACTTTGTCAAATGTTATTTTTACTCCCTAAACTTTAAACTTTTTAAATTATGACTTTCACCTCTATACTTTGTAACTTTCTAAAATGTCATTCTCACATTCTCTATTTTTTAAACTTTCGTGTTTACCTCCGCAGTATATATAATCGACGTAAATTTAGAACTTTCGTTCATTAATTTTTTTTTTTAAAAAAATTACTTGTTGTTTTTATGTAACTGTCGGTATAAATTCTAGCTTGTTTACGTTTCGATGTAATTTTTTTTTACGTTTTCGTGCTTATTTTTCTATACTCTTCTTATGTATTAGTCATGTCACATATAAATATGTTTTTTTTTATTATCTGAACTTCCATTCAATGACTAAAAAAAATAAACTTATTTAGTTATTTTTATATACGTGACAGTATATATTCGAGTTTATTTATATTTCATCGTAAATTTTGTGCACGTTTTTGTGCTTACTTTTATGTACGTTTCCTATATATGAGTCACATATAATACGTTTTCATTTGACGGTATAAATTGGAGTTATCATACTACATACTAAATTAAAGTATCAACACACTTCTTTTTGTCTGACTTTAGCCCTTGTGTTTTGGTTGTTCACATTTTAGTCCTTGCTTTTGTGACGAAATATGTATATGGGGAAATTTAGTTACATATGTCCACCTTCGTATATGTGTCATTATTTGTTTTTTCCTTTTGCTTTTTCTTTGATTTTAGGACTTTTTTTTGTAAATATCTACTTTAATAAATTAAAATAATTTTGTCACATGTCTTTTTCTCATTACATTTGACACATGTCATTTTCTAAGATTTTTTGATTTTTTTTCCACTTGTCATTTTCTTATGTTTTTCATTTTTTAAAAATTTAAAATTCACTATTTAGTAAGAGTTTATATATGGTAGACACATTAATTCAATTAATCTTGAAAATAAATGCTCTGGCAGTTTCTTTCCTTAGTAAAGGTTTATATATTGTAGGTACTTAATACATATTTCAAGGGATTATCATTAAGCATTTTTTAAGTTATGTATTTAGGTAAAAAAATTATTTCAATATATATATATATATATATATATATATATATATATATATATATATATATATACACTTAAGAAAATAATAAGTATTTTATCTATCTATAATATTTTTTAAACGTTATATGACAATTAAGTAGTATATATATATATATATATATATATATATATATATATATATATATATATATATATATATATTATTCATGTAATACATATAGAAACAAACAACGAATAAAATATGAATTTACATTTTACTAAACTCAAGTCATGTAAACTATATAGTGATTAACTATATTTTTATATAGCTACACATTTAAATTTATAATGTCTCCAATTTAATAATTGAACTTTTAAAATTTGATAACATTTTTTCATCATAATTTTATTTTAGGATTTATTATTGTTTTAAAGATAAAAACATAATATGGATTCAAACGACTCTAAAGACAAACGCAAACATATAAAATTATATTTATATAAAAGAAAATTCAGTATTATGTCCACCATATCAATATGTCAATAGTTTTTTTAATAGTATACATTCAATTACCTACTTACTATCATTTCATTTGTATTTATTTCGAAAGTTTAGTTTAAAAAAATATTTCCTGCTTACACCGTAGTTTTCAACATTATTTTTTAAAATATGACAATGTTTTTCTATTAGTATATATTGAATTACTTACTTTATTCATTATTATATCCTCTTTATTTATGTATAAGTATTACTTTAAAAAATACGTAATGTTTACAACTTTATATTAAACTTTTATTTTTAATAAATTTGTGTACTACACGGGTCTTACACCTAGTGTTCTGTATATCTAGATATATCCGGATGCATCCAATATAGCATATATGACTCGTAACCTTAATCAATTTACATGATATATGAACTTTCTTTTGCTTTTCTCCAATGTGTATTTAAACTATTTCCACAAATATGAAAAGGAGACCCAGCCAACCAAATATAAAAATATGAAAAATTAATTATACAAAGACTAACGTGTTCTTAATTCCTTCAAAAAAAAAAGATTCAAATTTCTAAAAAAGAAACACCTAACAACGATGTAACAAAATGTAAATACACAAAACCCAACAAGGAAGATGAACCAGACATATATAGATATAAGTCGCACTATTCCAAGCCCATAAAGACTCAACCCAATACCAAAACTCATCAAAACCCGACCCGTTTTCAATCCCAAACAAACCTCTCACCACGAAAAAACCCGACCCGGGGAACCCGAAAACTATTAGAACAAAACTAAAAAACGATTGAATTTTCCCCGCTACTCTCCACGGCCTAATCATCAAACACATCGGAACCAAAAACATCGCTCCGATCTCCGCCGTCGCGAAGTTAATCACCGACATCAGACACAGTCCGACGAACGACGCCGACACCGTGACGGATTTCAACAGAGTCCATTCAGAATACGATCTGAAGAACGACCGGAGAACAATTAGGGCAAAAATCGAGAGGGAAATCCAGGTGAGAAGACGGGAGGTTGGATTTGCATCGGGGATTTGGTATGTGAAATACGGAAGTAAGGAGACGATGGCGCCCCATAGATGGATTAGAAACACGGTTTTTGTAGGGTGAAGCCATCGCCATGATTTGAATGACGTTGACGGAGGATTTTTTGAGTTATTCGCGTCGGAGAAGAGAGATGCGGCGGCGATGGGGAGTGGCGCGACGAGGAGTAAGAAAGGGATCATGTAAACTCCGACGGATATGAATCTGTTTGAAGATGTTAGAAGGTATAAGAAGAAGGACTGGTGGAATTTTTCCAAGAGGTTGTTCACTGATCGTATAACTCCTTCGATCAAACTGCATTTTAAGAAATCGGATGATTTTGAACGCGATTTAGAAAGAAAAAACCCTAATTTGGATTAGAATTCAGAAAGCGTACCTTCCACCTCGAAATAAAAACTCCGTTTGTCTGCTTTTACTAATCGAAGACAGTTTCGGTGAAATCTCCATTGTAATCGCATCAACTTGATAATCACGAAAAGCGCCATGGGAGCCTGTGGGGACACCTAACGCCTAATAAACAGACAAAAAGTTAAATAAAGGACTTAATTTGAACAAAATTACAAAGTTTAGGGACCTATAAGTACAATTAACCTGGTTATAGAGTGAACTAACAAGAGTAGCACTTCCCTCAACATACTCCTTTACAGAAACACCAAACTTCCATTGAGGATTCAAGCTTCTAGCAATCTTCCCTACAAACTCAAACACATGACCAATAACCTTCAGCCACGTGGCATCAACTAATGACATAAACTTCTCCACTCTTACTCTAAAACCCTGTCCATGAACAGCTAAATAACTAGCAATATTTATAAGATCAAGATTTGGCATTTGTCCATTAGATGCCTCAGCATAAATGTTCAATGAATCTTGCTCAAATTCTTCACTTGTGTCTGCAACCTTAATCACAAGAGCAGCTGCCATTGTTCCAGCTCGTCTAAAACTATCAGATACTGATACTGATACAGATACTGTAGAATCCAAGTTTGATTCATGACAGGTGTCAAATGAAGGGGAATGATAGTGTCTTAACCAAGCAGCAACTGAATTGTATTGACCATATTGTGAATCTGCAGCTAGCCATATGATATCTTTGGCTAGCCAACTGACTTGGGTTAACAATGAAAATGCTGAATATGCGATTCCTAAAGAGAGAGCTTCAGTTTGAGAAAGATTAAGAGGGTTGTAAGGGGTTACTAACACAATGGATTCTTTTCCATCACCACGTGGGGCCCGAATGATGCCTATGGTGTTTATGGCGAAAGATTCACAGGTTTTGTTCACAAAGTTTGCTTCTGCATTAGGGCTGGTGAAAAAGTGAAGAGGGTGGAAGTTGTTTTGTTGAGTTTGGAACTTATGGTAGCTCACTTCTCCACCCATGTTTGCCATATGAAGTGCTATTAATCTTGGGATTTCTCTGTGTTCATAGATCAATATTCAAAAAGCATGAAAAGTGTATGTAAATTATTACATGGAAGAAATCATTTGAGGATTTACTTACATGCCACTGTTTTGGGACTTCGATTTCAAGCTATTTAGCTCATTGATAAATCTTGTTGCCCCAGAAACATCTTGATCAGAGATCATGGAACTGGCAGAACCTGTGAGATGATTGTATGATCAAAGGATATGACATATGGAAATAAGCTGTTGAGATAATCAGTTATGGATAATGAAGATCATTCGACAATCACTAGCTTGTAATAAATCGGTTTGACGAAAACAAACACTACAATTTACAATCATAGCAGATTTCACACAAAACGCATACATAATGTTGAATGTTCTATACTGAAAGAGTGAAAGACGATGAACTGACCAGGCATTAGGGCATTTTCTGA
Organism: Lactuca virosa; assembly: GCF_052849685.1. Lineage (NCBI taxonomy): Eukaryota > Viridiplantae > Streptophyta > Magnoliopsida > Asterales > Asteraceae > Lactuca > Lactuca virosa. The sequence continues at coordinate 281,877,570 of NC_136428.1, read as the reverse complement.
AATGTAGGTTTTCTTCGCGAGAACAGGTAACAGGAAGAGAGCCAAAACACCAGCAACGCAACAAACAACACTGCGTATACAGTAATAAGGAAAAGTAAACATTCAGTTCTTCATCCATCGTCAAAAACCTCTGAAAGTACATATGTGTATAGCATGAGTGAACGAGAGTGCGATAGGAGGAGGAGTACCTTACTAGAAGGCTGTGAGCAATGATGAATATACCAATACGGATAATTGGTCGATGTTTCTGTTTCTGCCCCTCGATTTCCGGCGTTGAAGCCATGGATGAACTCCAATCGGAGCGATCGGCGGCGAGCTCTTTTCGCCTAATTCGTATGAGAGAGAAATGCTTGGATCTGCTCGAACTCGTTGTTTGGAGCTTGGACTGTGTGATCAAATTGCGAAATTACAAATTTATGCCTTGAGATATGGATAACCTCCAACTTTGGCCCCTCTCAAGTTATGTTTTGTATTAATGGTCCTAATTCATTTCTACATAGAAACTTTTGCTAACAGACGTTAGCGTCTCCGTCACTAACAGATAAAAATTATTTTTTATGTTTGTTTCATACCGAAGTCAATTCAAACAAATATCAATTGATACAAAGGAAACCTAAAGAGAGATCAAATATCTTTGAATTTAATCACTTTCACATTGGGTTTTGCGATAAATTCTTTCATTCATGAATTCATAGCTTCTTATACATATGTGTTGCCCAACAATCTTCTTTATTTGGAAGGAACACTCATGTCCCCTTCATGAGGCCATGTTTTGTCCTCTTCTCATTTTTTTTCATCTATAACTTGTATCCTTCTCTTGTCACGTCTTAATGAGAGGGATATCCATTTGCCACCATATAACTTGTCAAAATAAACTTTAGTTGTTTGGGGATCTCATATATTTCTTTTTCAATTGGCTTCGTGAGACTCCATTTGGTCATTGGATTATGGACATAAAACTCAACTTCAATTCAATTATTTTCCGTGTTAGACATTTTCATTTCAAAATCTTCTCTAATTGGTGAACCAACGGTTTTTCGTCCTGCCCAAGAGTTTAAGCACATGAAGTAGCCAACATGTCATTATCACTCAATGGATTTAGAAAGTCATTGTCTTGAGTGAAGCTCAACTCCTTGTTAATTCCCCTTCTAGTATAAGATCCAAACTTTCATTATCATCTTTACCATCATTACTATATGAAACACCCCTTAAAAATCATTTTTAAACCTTTTAAATTATTTTGAAAACATCAATACGGAATTCGGTTCCATAACATTTAAATCATAGGTTTTAGTTAAAATGTGTACAAGAGTCTTTCGTTCAATATCATTACATAAGGTTACGATATATCATACAGTCATGGCATTCTAAATGTCTAAGCTTACTATCCTAAGTTTCATTTTCATAACATACATGTCAAAATAATAGGTTAGGCTTGGGGAGCCTAGTGATTAATATTAGAATCCGACTATGGAATGAAATTAGGAATGACAATAACCAATTCGTAAGTCCAAATTCCCAAAAACATTTGAGATGCCTTTTCTTTCAAAATATAAAACCTTTTTCAAAAATTCATTTCCTTGTATCACAAGTTATTTACAAAACCATTTCTTAATATTAATGATATAGTTAAAATTTTAGGATAAATGCATTAAATAAAACCATGCAAATGCATATGCAACTAACCCAACCCCATCCACAACTATCAAATTGATCCCTCACATTCAAAGGTACAATGATCTGGCTATTTTAGAATAAGATAACTACTTAAACCGTTGTCGAGGCCAACACTTCCCGGAGGCTCCTCGCCTTCCCAAATTTTAGGATAAATATGTGATCATTAAACACGTTTTCCATGGAATGGGTTTGAAAAGCCTATCCCGAATCATCGTGCTTGAATAAGGAGTACGTTTCTCCTTTGGTCCGTGATCCATGATCCTACGAATTTCTATGGAATTTCGCCCTTCTCTAATTACTCAAGTCATAAACTCATCCTACAAGCAATGCACAAGTAAGGATGCACCAAAATAACTTTTCCAAACCATATACCATTTTTCAAAACAAAACATATATATATATATATTGATTACATATGGTGATTAAATAATAAGAGTTTTATTTATGCTCAATTGTTTGAGACCATAGTTAATTAAGTTATTATTGTGTTTCACTTTGCATGTTTACTTTCCGAATAATTGGATTATTCAAACATCCACAGTCGCTCATACTTTTGGAAGTAAGTAGCGAATCAAGACTGTCATGAATTGAATTGTAGATTGTCTATGGAGATTAGACATAACAATTGTTTTGCTGCAATGTTCATGAATACTTGGAAATGGGGATTTTGAGTATTGGATAAACCCACGCTCAAAGTATTACTTCATGGATTTTATCACGAGTAATTTTGAGAAGATAATATCTTATATTCTTGAAACAGAGATATATGAGTTGTTATTTACAAGTCAGTTGTGCATTGGTAATATGTAAACACATTAGTAACTTGATGTTATAAAACGTATTGTTGTGTATGATCTGATAAGTAAATAGTACAAGCATATAAGTCAAATTTTATCCATTCCTTTTGCCCTTACAGTAAAAGCGATATATGTGGGCCCCTCGATGATTTGATGTCGACAAATAAAGCGCTTGGCCAAGCCTAGACTGAATTGATGTGTTCAATTGGTAGTCTGATTTCAATCGTCATAAATCAGAAATCGGGAAACAAATCTTGGACAGAGAGATTGATTATAATCCATATCTCATGTCCATATGATATCTTGTATAATGGAGGAATATTTGATCACTTATCTTAGGACACGTAACTGACTGGGTCAGAGTTCGACAACGGCTTTTGGTAGCTACAATTTGATACTTAATTCGGTAGTTATACTGGCAGTTATAGTTATTAGACTTATCCAAGTGGGAGACTGTTGGATTAGGTGTCTAAGCCCATAACTATAACTAGTATATACTTGAATTGATAGTAGCACAGTCCTTTTGGGTTGCTTTCATACTAGCAACTAGACAGGATGACCTATTGAGGAAGAGGAAGAATTTATTATTTGATTAATAAATTGAAATGAATGATTTATTAATATATTATGGAAATAATATATTAATTATAAATCATATTATTTAATTAATAGTTAGTCATAAATTAATTGGAATTAATTTTGGGATTAATTGAAAGTGCAGGGGCTGTTTGGAAATTTATTGATAGTTGAGGAAAGAAGCTTTAGAACCCTCCTAAAGAGGCTTGGACGAAATCTTCTAGGAAAGCCCTAGAATTTTCGTCCAAGGGCTTATGGATGGAAGTTTTAGGGTTTGCTTGGTCCTTAAGCAAATCAATTAGGGTTTTCCTACTTTTAACCCTAGCTTTGGCTCTAAGTCACCTCACTATATATAAAGACCCATACCCTTGTTAATTTTCGGCCACTAGAAACCCTAATTGCGAAAATTGAAGCTTCCTCCTTCATCTCATATCTCCTCCTCTTACTAAGTGTGTTTGTGAGTCATTAGAGGTGTAACACTTGTGGCGCTTGCTACCAATGGTTTTCAAGCATGGATTAAGATTGTTATTACTACATAATAATCAAAGGTATGTTTCATAACCCTAATTGTGTATTTTTATTATGTACTAGAAATCTAGGGTTTATACTTTGTTGTTCAATTTGTATGTTCAATTAGAGAAAACATAGATCTTATTTAGGGTTGCATGCACACATAGGATTGTTTGTTATGCTCAAAACCCATCATTAATGACCTCAACAAAGACCAAATATGAGGCTTAAAGGTCCTGGAGTAAATTTTACTTACAATAACCATAACTATGGAACCAAAACATGAGAAATCATAAACCAAACTAGATCTACATGAGAAAGCCATCAAGATTAAGACTTTATACCTCCAGAAGCTAGATCAAAATGAACAAGGCATGGATCTCCAAGCTCCAAGCTAACCCACACTTCTCTGAGGAGTTCTAGTTCTTCCAATTACACTAAAAATCCACCAAAAATCACTCCAAGGCTCAAAATCCTTCCAAATAGGGCTAGAGTTTCGAATTTAGGGTTAGAGGGGATGGAGGCTGAAGATAAGAAGAGTTGGAAATGAGTTAATGTGTTTAAATAGGGTCCAAGACCCTAATTAGGCTTTGGGTCTGAGTCACGAACACCCAATGTTCCTGGGGAACGCCCAACATACCTGAAGGAGCCTTCACGATCACCCAACCCTGAACGCCCAATATACATTCCTTGTACGCCCAACATTCCCGGCAAGCCCAAAATCCTCATAATTTCAAACGGTCATAGCTTTTTCCTTCCAACTCCGTTTTCGGTGATCCTTATATCCACAGAAAGGTATTGAGGAGCTCTACAACCTTATCTATTTACTTTTGACTTAAAATGTAACACTCCAAAAATCCTAAGAATTTAAAACTTTTAAAAACAACCATAAACCATAATTGTTTTACAAAATAACCATTGATTTAAAAGTATTATCCAAAATCAAAGTTTTCCCAAGACCCAATAACATAAAATAGGAAGATGTGTACGATCACGCCTTTGCTTTCCCACGATCATCAGAAGTACCTGAACCAATAATCCAAAAGTGTTAGTCAAAGCTTAGTGAGTTCCCCTAAGTACCATCACACAACATATAAAATACATAAATTAGCATACTGGGTCCACAACCTCCCGGTTGGATTGCCCTGCATACCACATACTGGTTCCATAACCTCCCGGTTGGATTACCCTTGGCCCACAACCTCCCGGCTGGATTACCCTTGGCCCATAACCTTCAAGTTGGAATGCCTCGATCTGTTGAATGACAGCACAAAGCAATAGCCTCAACCCTAACGCAACATGTCGACATATAACAAATAATGCGCATATTCAGTAGATAGATAATTATACAACTAGAATCATAGGTAGTCCTACAGATCTACCAGTCTAACACATATCAATATCTATCAGATAATCATACAGATCTACCACATACTCAACATGGCATAATCAGTGTCTAACAGGGTATCAATCCATTGGGCTGGCCTTGGTGCCTTCGACCCGTAAGTACAGTGATGAAAACTCACCTCTCAGTCTCCACACAAGCTGAATAAATCTTTTGTCCGACAACCGGCTCTACTCGACACCTATTATTCAAAATATGGCCCATCTAAAATTAATACAAAAATTCCCAAAATATCCTTTGTATCGAAATAGGTCAAACTCTACTAACTAGTCCAGTCATCCTAGCCAAGTTAACCCGGATGAGTACGCTGGGCTACTCATCTGTACGCAGGGCGTACTCCGCTTGACCTACAAATCAGGACTTTGACCGCATACGCGCATCGTACCGTTTGGTACACCCATCGTACGCACCTGGTCACTCTTTTTCTCAGTAAGAGTTTAATACAACAAGTCCTTTCGTCTAAAGTCAGATCCAAGCCCCAAATGACGTCTTTGACCATGAAGTTTCCAACTTTATGATCTTTCATGGCTATTAAGTGATTAACATTAAAAACCTTAACCACTTAACCCATTAAGACTTTGTAATTCATGCATAGAAGCGAAGAAATGATCAAGACTACGTTTTTATGCCTTTAAACACCTCAAAGTGTCGAAAAGGACAACTTAAATGGATTGGAGTAGCTCATACTCAAAATACCCAACTAATGGGACAAAAAGGACACACACTTCATGGCTAACTTAGATCTATGCATAGAATCATCAAGTTCATAACTTTATAGCTCAAAGGAAGCTTGGAGGTGAGGTGTTCCTGGATCTATGAGGTCTTGATCTTCCATGTTGATGCTTCTTTCGCCACCTTGCTGAAGGGTTTTGAACAATTATAAGTCTCATATGGTGTACATGCAACCCTAGATGCCTTGGATCTATGTTTTCTCTATTATACATGCAAACTTTCAATTTTCCAAGGCATCATCCTAACTAGCATACTAAGGAGTATATACACTACAAAGTTCTAGTTAGATGACCATCCTTACAAATTGTTCCGGTGCCATGCAACCCAAATGGACCATGCTACTCTCGGGTCAAGTACATACCAATTATAGTTATGTGCTTAGACATTAAATCCAACAGTCTCCCACTTGGATAAGTCTAATAACTATAACTGCAAGTACGACTTAAAACACCGACTTGCAATCGTAGCTCTTAAAAGCCTCTGTCGAACTAAGATGCTCCATTTTAGATAAGTGATCATATAATCCTTTGTTGTCAAGATATCAGTCGAACAAATACATGGAACAACGTCATACTTATTGTCCAGAAGTTTGTTTCCCGATTTCCGATTTGTTTGACATAGAACTTAATCGAACACATCAATTTAGTTCTGACCGGGCCTGACACATAAGTCAAAACAAAATCATCGAGGGGCCCAAGATATTACTTTTAATCCTCCAAGGACTAAAAGGAACAGATAAACTTCGACTCATATGCTTGTACTAACTACTCATCAAATTATACAGAACAACACGTTTTATAGCATCAAGTTACTGAAGCGGTTTCGTACTATCAATGCACAACCAACTCATAGTCAACAACTCATATCTCTTGGTTTGAAGACTTATATGATATTATCGTCTCACGATCACTCGAGATAAATTCCATGAAGTGATAGAAGTGAGCGCGGGTTTAATCCAATAATCATATGAGCACTCATGAATGTTGCAACAAACTTTGCTATGTCTAACACAATTTAGACAAATCTACAAGAAAAATTCATGACAGTCTTGATTCAATACCTACTTCCAACGTATCATCGACTGTGGATAGTTTGAATCGGGAAGTCAAAACATGCAAAATGAAACAATAGTAAATGATTGACACAAGACAGTACCATACTAGTAAATAAAAAACACCTTTAATTTAAGCATCAAATGTTAATTACATTTCAACTATTACAAGTTTCGAAAGCTATCTAATCATTAAAACTAATATCGTCCTTCAGCCCGATGCGCCTCGCATGCTGTAGATGCTTAACCCTACTCAGTCCTTTCGTGAGGGGTTCTGTTGGATTCTCATCAGACGATACCCTCTTTGCCGTGAGGAGTTCTTCTTCTATTCGATGTCTAATGAAGTGGTATTTTATGTCGATGTACCTGGATCTGTCGTGATCCCTTGGTTCCTTGGCTATGGCAACTGCACTCTCGCTGTCACAGAAAATCTCCATAGGCTCATTTATAGCTTGTACAACTCCAAAGTCTCCAATGAAGTTCTTCAGCCATATTACCTTCTTCGCCGCCTCGCTTGCTGCTATGTACTTTGATTCGCAAGTTGAATCAGCTACTGTGTCCTGCTTGGAACTTTTCCAAGTTATTGCTCCTCCATTCAAGGTAAAGACCCAGCCCGAATAAGAGCGGAAATTATCTATGTCGGTCTGAAAGTTGGCGTCGCTCTACCCCACTAATCTCAAGTCATCACTCCCACCGAGGGTAAGGACCCAGTCCTTAGTCCTCCACAGGTACTTGAGAATGTTCTTTACTGCAGTCCAGTGAGCCTTGCCTAGATTCCCTTGATATCGGCTGACCATGCTCAAAGCAAAGGCCACATCAGGGCGAGTACAAGTCATAGCATACATGATCGAGCCAACAGTGGAAGCATATGGTATTCGACTCATCTCAACTATCTCAGCCTCTGTACTCGGACTCTGAGCTTTACTCAGTTTGCTCTGCATTGGTAAGTCACCTTTCTTGGAATCCTGCATGCTGAATCTTTTCAACACCTTATCCAAGTAGGTACTTTGACTAAGTCCAATTAGTCTTTTACTCTTATCTCTCAATATCCTTATCCCACGAATATAGGAAGCTTCTCCGAGGTCCTTCATAGGGAAACACTTCCCAAGAGAGGACTTAACCTCCTACAAGGTTGGGATGTCATTTCCTATGAGTCGTATGTCATCCACATACAATACCAAAAAGCTAACTATGCTCCCACTAGCCTTGATACATACACAAGACTCATCCTCGCTTCTCGAAAATCCAAACTCTTTAACTTTCTCATCGAAACAAAGATTCCATCTGCGAGATGCTTGTTTCAATCCATAAATGGATTTCTCAAGCTTACACACTCTATTAGGGTACTTTTCATCGACAAAACCCTCTGGCTGATTCATGTAAACATCCTCAGCCAACTTTCCATTAAGGAAAACGGTTTTGACATCCATTTGCCGTATTTCATAATCATGAAATGCAGCTATCGCTAGCATAACCCGAATAGACTTAATCTTCGCTACTGGTGAGAAGGTCTCATGATAGTCAACTCCCGGAGTTTGAGTAAAGCCCTTCGCAACCAGTCGCGCCTTATAAGTGTGTACATTCCTATCCATGTCGGTCTTCTTCTTGAAGATCCATTTGCACCCGACTGTCTTATGACCCGGTACATTGTCAACCAAGTTCCAAACTTGATTTTCATACATGGACTGAATCTCGCTGTCCATAGCCTCTTTCCATTTAGCAGACTTGGGGCCTGCCATGGCTTCCTTGTCATTGTTAGGTTCATCCAAATTTACCAGTGTGCTATCACTGATAAATGTGTCACCTTCAGTAGTAACATGGAAACCATAAAACTCAGGTGTATTTCTAACTCTATTGGAACGCCTCGGAGGTAAGGACTCGTCAATTGGATCGATAGGAGTTTCCTCCTCAGGTTGATCGCTAGTGTTTGAGGTTCCTTCACCGCTTGACTCTTGAAGTTCTTCAAGGCCAATTCGCCTCCCACTGTCTCATTGGCGTATGAGCTCTCTCTCGCGAAAGACTCCTCTCCTCTCAATGAAGAGAACATTGTCACTCGGTCTGTAGAAGAGATAACCAAAGGATTTCTGTGGGTAGCCGATGAAAATACACCGCTCACTTCGAGGTTCGAGCTTGTCATGAGTCTCGCGTCTCACGAAAGCCTCACAACCCCAAACCTTGATGTGGTCTAGTGTGGGAACCTTCCCAGTCCACATCTCGTGAGGTGTTTTGGCAACCTTCTTAGTTGGGACTAGATTAAGGATATGGGCAACAGTATCTAAGGCATACCCCCAAAACGAGATAGGTAACGAAGCTCAACTCATCATGGAACGAACCATGTCCAACAAGGTTCGATTGCACCTCTCAGCCACACCATTGAGCTGTGGTGTCCTAGGTGGCGTCAATTGTGAGACAATCCCACATTCCTTAAGATAGTCTAGGAACTCGATACTAAGATACTCACCACCCCGATCGGATCGGAGCATCTTTATCTTTCAGCCCAGCTGATTCTCAACTTCTTGCTTAAACTATTTGAATTTCTCAAAGGTTTCTGACTTATGCTTGATTAAGTAGACATAGCCATATCTACTGTAATCATTAGTAAAAGTCACATAGAAGCGGTTAGCATCCCTTGCGGCTGTTCTGAAGGGCCCACACACATCGGTGTGTATGAGATCCAACAAACCTTCACCCCTTTCACAAGTACCAGTGAAGGGTGACTTGGTCATCTTTCCAAGTAAGCAAGATTCACAAGTGTCATCTGACCTTAAGTCGAATGACTCCAAAACTCCAGCCTTTTAGAGTTGGCCTATGCGCTTCTTGATGACATGTCCAAGACGACAATGCCACAAACATGCCTTATCCAATTCATTGGAAGAATCAATGTGCAACACATTATTTCCTAAGTTGTCTACAACCATCACAGTTTCATATACACCATTACAAGGTAATGCTTTAAAATAAAAGACACCATTATAATAGGCATTAATAGCACCACATTCATTATCAAATGAAAAACTAAATTCTTATTTGTACAAACCATGAAAGGAAATAACATTTCTCGCCATTTCAGAGGAGTAGCAACAATTATTCAAATCTATTTCTAACCCACTACTAAGCAATAAAGAGTAAACTCCAATCTTGGTGACAGGTGAAACCTTCCTATTCCCCATGATCAAGTTTATCTTCCCGTGCTCCACATCCTTACTTCTTTTTAGGCCCTGCACATCAGAACAAATGTGAATTCCACAACCTGTGTCAAGAACCCAAGAGTTAGAATGTGATGAGATTTTAGATAGAATAGTATAAATACCTGCATGGGTGGGTTTAACCTTCCTATATTTCACATCCTGCAAGTATTTGGGGCAGCTTCGCTTCCAGTGCCCTTTATCGTGACAATAGAAACACTCTGCTTCCTTAGGAATGGAAGAGGGAGCAGCAGAACCAGCCTTGGTCCCACTTGAAGAGGATCCATCAAGAGACTTTCCCTTGCGGCTCTTTGAGGGAGCCTTCCTCTTCTTCCCTTTCCCTTGTCCAATTGCCAGAACAGGGGCATTTGCGGTAGGAGTAGAAACAACAACATTTTTACCTTTGAGACCACTTTCGGCTGTCCTCAAAAGACCTTGAAGTTTGCTAAGTGTGACCTCCTCCTTGTTCATATGATAGGTCATGCGGAACTGATCATAACATGGAGGTAAGGAGTGTAGAATGATATCTATAGCCAGCTCCTCAGGGAAGTTCACATTCAACTTTAGCAATCAGTCCACAAACCTTTGCATTTTATGCAAGTGGCCCGTGACGGGTTCACCATCCTTCATCCTGGTTGTTATCATGGAAGAGATGATTTCATACCTCTCTTGACGAGCACTCTGATGGTATCTTTCCATTAGGTCCTAGTGCATCTCAAAAGGGTAGAAGTCCTCATAGGACTTTTGGAGTTCAGCTGTCATGGTGGCCAACATGATACAAGACACCTTGGTGGCATCCTTCTCATGAGTCCTAAAGTCAGCGATCTCCTCAGGAGTAGCAGAAGACTCATCGATTTCCTTAAGCTCCTTGTCTAGGATATATTGCTTGTCCTCATAACGAGTGACCATCCGGATGTTCCTCATCTAGTCATTGAAGTTGGAACCATCAAAGATGACTCTCCCACAAAGGTTCATGAGAGAGAAGGAGCCAGTAGGGTTTGAGCCAAAAACAGTGTTGGAAGACATCTGAAAATAAAAAAAGAGAAAGTTTAGATTAGATAAAGAGTCCTTAATATAACACCCAAAATGAAATATTAAGGCTAGGACCCAACATAATATTTTACAAATTGGAAGAGGGATGCCGTAATCCAACTTGCAAAATATTTGAATGTAGGTAAATGACGATTTACCAATTTCCACCATGAAAAACGAAATAGTTATTATGTTTTAATTGGATTGAAATTCCTAGATCCCATGAGATTCATTGAACAATTCAATGGCATGTTTAAATCTCAATTATGCCCTTCAGGTTTGTGACTGGGATACCGAGGATCACAAACAAGGTGTGAATAACCATGCAAAATGTGCTTGGTACTCCCGACTGTATCACACAATCAATGTTCCGACTAACCACGCACGCTCCATTGATCTTATGATAAACATCGAGACACCCTTTGCCACCCTTACTAGTCCAAGTTAATGTGTCGGTTAACCACACACGCTCCATCAACGACTTGGTAAGGTGCAAAGTGCAATTTTCATTGATTAGCATCAATTTCACATTTTTCCTAAAGTAACTAAGATTGAGAATTTAATAAAACATTTAGTTACTTTATTATCATTATACTTAATGAGAATTATAGTCCTATACTACCCGTTCAGCTAACGACCCTCCACCAGTCAAGGAAGCGGTGGGTGAGAATGGACACCCATTAAACTGCCATTTTATAGGCAGTAACCTTATACCCCCCTTATAGACCGGCTTCGTGAATGAGGCCTACTAACGGTAAGACTGAATTGATCTTATACATATATATATATATATATATATATATATATATATATATATATATATATAATTAATTAATTTATAATACTATAAAGTATAAGGGTTGAATTTTAAACTTTTAAAATTCTAGGGTTTGGAATTAAAGTATTCTAAAGTGACTTTACAAATTCCAAAACTTGAAGGCAAGTTTTGAAACTATTCAAAACCTTTCATTTCTATAACTTATGAGTTTTAATGACTTTTAAGGAAAAAACTTTTGGAATTCCATAACTTGAGGACAAGTTATGGAGTCCATTAAAAGGCATTTAGATCAATAATTAAACTAACAAGAAATGTCAAATAATATCTATGATCTAGCAAAACTCATAAGCAAGGATAATTCACATCAACAATTTTCAAGAATCATATAAACTAATATAAAACTTGAAACTTTGACAATTATCAACTAATTGGACAAGCATGAACATTACCCTATTGAAAAACAGGTTTCTAGCTTCAGAAAACAGTTTAGGGTAATGATCCCAATCCAACTGCAAGCCAAAACTCGAAATTCTGCTCACCGGTGCATCACCACGTTGTGGTAATAGCTGCCACGTCGTGGTGAGCAGGCAGAACCGAAAATGGCAGATTTTCTAACTTTGAAAAACAAGTAGCATAAAGTATAATTGAAAACAAGCGTAGGCTCTGATACCACTGATGGGTTTTGAGCATTCTAACACTCCTATGGTGTACATGAAACCCTAGATGCCATGGATCTATGTTTTCTCTATTATACATGCAAACTTTCAATTTTCCAAGGCATCATCCTAACTAGCGTACTAAGGAGTATATACACTACAAAATTCTAGTTAGATGACTTACCTTTGTTGTAGTTTTGAAACCTTAAGCCTTTAAGAGCCTAGCACCCCAAGTGTGATTCCTCAAATGCTTCACACAACACCACCAACAATGGAGAACTTGAGAAGAAATTGTCTTGCACACATAAAATCGGCTAGCCCTCTTGTATCTCACTTAAGTGCCAATTTTGGTAGCCATGAGGTTTCTTATATAGTGTGACACAACTAGGGTTACACCATGTAAACCCTAATGTGCATGACTTTCCACATTCCTTAGGCTCCATGGGTTTTAACCTCCATGGAGTATCCATGGGTCACCATGTAATGACGTAAATTTTTAAAACAAATTTTCATTTTTCAAACAGAACAAAGCTCATAAAATATTCTCAAAATCTCATATATCAATTGTCATCAAAATAAAACATATCCCAAAATCTCAAAAAACATAATCCTCTGACAGTGTGTACAAATCATGCCGGCGCCTTCCCGCGATCCTCGCTGGTACCTGAAACATATATCACATAACACGGTAAGCATAAATGCTTAGTGAGTTCCCCAAAATACCACCTACAACACATAAGCCACTCGAGGCTATAACTTGGTAAGACCCTCTGGTCAATGTGTCTCAGCGGGACCCTCCAGTCCCGTAGCTCGTTGGACCCTCCGGTCCGGTCTAGCTCGTTGGACCCTCCGGTCCGGTCTAGCTCGTTGGACCCTCTGGTTGCCCCTCTTCCTGAATCGGATCACTCCTTTCCAAGGAGATACCTTCAGGAGTACGAAATCTCCAACTTGGAACTCGAGCTCGGATCGCCGCCTATCCGCATAACTCTTCTGGCGGCTCTGTGCTGTCAGTAACCTCTGTCTGACCTGCTGTATCTGCTCAGTCGTCTTAAGCACTATCTCAGTGCTACCATCACTCGCTGCCATACCTCTCCCCAACAGATGGGAGTCTGACACCTCTTCCCATATAGAAGCTCAAAGGGAGGCATACCAATACTCGAATGGTGGCTGTTGTTGTAAGAAAACTCAGCCAAAGGTAGGTATGTGTCCCAACTCCCCCCGAAGTCCATAACACATGCTCGAAGCATGTCCTCGAGCGTCTGAATCGTTCGCTCACTCTAGCCATCCGTCTGTGGGTGGTAAGCAGTACTGAAGTGCAATCTCGTACCTAACTCCTCATGGAACTTCTTCCAAAACCTGGAAGTGAAACGTACATCTCGATCTGACACAATCGAGATCGGCACTCCATGCCGTGACACCACCTCTCTCATATATGTCTCTGCCAGCCTCTCCGCAGAAGAGCTCTCACTGATGGCAAGGAAGTGAGCGCTCTTCGTCAGCCGATCCACAATCACCCACATTACATCAACACCCCTTGCGGTCCTCGGCAATTTAGTGACAAAATCCATAGAAATCTGTTCCCACTTCTACTGGGGAATCTCTAATGGCTGCAACTTGCCATGCGGACGCTGGTGCTCGGCCTTAACCCGGCGACAGGTCAAGCACCTCTCTACTACCCATGCAACATCCCTCTTCATACAGGGCTACCAATAGTCTCTCTTCAGGTCCAAATACATCTTAGTGGCCCCAGGATGGATCGAAAATCTCGATCTATGCGCCTCCTCCAACAGGGTGCTACGTGCCCCGCCCGTATATGGCACCCAAATCCGACCATGAAAGGTCATAAGCCCTCGGCTATCCGTCACAAACTCGGACACCTGTCCAATCACCCGCTCCCTCTTGCGGTTCTCCGGTCTCACAGCCTCTGCCTGGGCCTCTCGAATAGTATCCAACACCGGAGTCATCACCGTCATCCTCATACATATATCTCGAATCGGGGTACTCTCCGCCCTGCGGCTCAGAGCATCGGCTACCACGTTAGCCTTGCCCGGGTGGTACAGTATCTCACAGTCGTAATCCTTTACCACATCCAACCATCTCCTCTGGCGCATATTCAGGTTGGGCTGATCCATCAGATACTTCAAACTCTTGTGGTCCGTGTATATGGTACATCGAACCCCATACAAATAATGACGCCATATCTTGAGGGCAAACACCACTGCCCCCAACTCCAAATCATGGGTGGGATACCTCGTATCATGAGGCTTCAGCTGCCTCGATGCATATGCTATCACGTGCCCTCTCTGCATAAGCACCGCACCCAATCCTGATATAGACGCATCACAATACACCACGAAATCCTCCATTCCCTCCGGAAGGGCTAACACCGCGGCTTCGCATAATCTCTGGCAAAGAGTCTCAAACGAGGTCTGCTGCTCGGGACCCCAAATAAAAGCAACACCCTTCCGGGTCAATCTGGTGAGGGGAACGGAAATCCTGGAGAAGTCCCTGATAAATCTCCGATAGTAGCCGGCCAACCCCAGAAAACTCCTGATCTCGGTGGGGGATCTCGGCACCTCCTAACTCATCACAGCCTCGATCTTGGCCGGATCGACCAATATCCTATTCTGATTAACGAGGTGTCCCAAGAACTGGACCTCTCGTAACCAGAAATCACACTTGGAGAATTTGGCATAAAGCCTCTCCGATCTCAACACTCCAAGGATCTCCCTCAGATGCTCCTCATGCTGCTCTCTGGATCTCGAATACACTAGAATATCATCGATGAACACAATCACCGATCGATCCAACATCAGCCTGCATACTCGGTTCATGAGGTCCATGAACGCCGCTGGTGCATTGGTGAGCCCAAAAGGCATCACCACGAACTCGTAGTGCCCATAACGAGTCCTAAACGCCGTCTTCTGGATATCCTCATCACACACCCTCACCTGGTGATATCCAGACCTCAAGTCTATCTTGGAAAACCAAGACGCACCCTGCAACTGATCGAACAGATTGTCGATCCTCGGTAATGGATAACGGTTCTTGACCGTTAATTTGTTCAACTCCCGGTAATCAATTCACATCCGGTGTGAACCATCCTTTTTCTTTACAAAAAGGATCGGCGCTCCCCACGGTGAGCTACTCGGTCGGATGAATCCCTTCCCCAACAGCTCCTGAAGCTGCGAGGATAACTCCTGCATCTCTGGCGGCGCAAGGCGATAGGGTGCCTTGGCAATAGGCGCTGCCCCCGAAACCAAATCGATGCGAAACTCCACCTGCCTCTGGGGAGGCACACCCGACAACTCCTTGGGGAAGACATCCGGAAACTCTCGCAATATCGGTACCTCACCGACAGAACTCGGCCTCTCTGCGGTAACTCGTGTATCCATCAAATAGGCTACAAACCCCCTACAGCCCTGCTGTAGACTCTGTCTCGCTCTGGCAGCCGAACAAAAAGATGACCCAGATCGGGTACCCTTGCCATACACCGTAAGTACTCCCCCACTAGGGTCTCGTATGGTCACCAACTGTCGCTCGCAGTCTATAACAGCTCCAAATCGGCTCAACCAGTCCATGCCCATGATGACACAGACATCCCCCATCGCAATCGGTACTAGATCTATCGGGAACTCAACACCGAAAATCTCGAGTACACATCCTCGAATCACATCAGTAGCATACACCGCTTACTCGTCAGCTATAGAAATTCGTAGAGGTCGACTCAACGCCTCTCGTCGGATACTGATGTGCTGACTAAATGCTAATGACACGAAAGATCGACTCGCACCCGAGTCAAATAACACCAAAGCAGGTACATAACTCACAAGAAAAGTACCTATGCATACCACAATATAAGCACAAAATCTCAAACTCAGAATAAGTAAATAAAAGAATACATACCAGCTACAACATCGGGCGCTGCGGGGACCTCCTCCGTTGTCAACTGAAAGGCTCTCCCGCGAGCCTTCGGTGCCTCGGCCTTCGCTGGCCGGACCTCGGTAGCTCTAGCAGCAGGTGCAAATCCCTGTGCTGACCCCTGAAGTAGCTGTGGACACTCGGCCTTCCGATGGCCAGTCTGGTTGCAGTGAAAGCAAACTGCAAACCCCTTGGGGCAATCCCTTGCGAAATGCCCCTCCTTGCCACACTTGTAGCACACACCCGCTCTGCACACCCCTCATGGCTCTTGCCGCACTTCCCGCAAGTGCGGCCCTTCGGACCTCCAGATCTCGAATCAGCGGGCTTTGCCCGCTTGGCTGCCGGCTGAGACTGTACCGGCCGCCTATCCCTCCTATGAGACTCGGCCTCCTCCCTGGCCTGAGTCTCTAGCTCAATCTCCCTCTTTCGGGCATTCGCCTGGAGCTTGGAAAATGTCCGGTATGTCGAGTTCGCCACGAACTCACGAATGTCCCTCCTCAGTATGCTCAGATATTGGCTCATACGTGCCTGCTCGGTAGACACGTGCTCAGGGCAAAACAACGCCCTCTCATGAAACATCCGTGTAATCACAGTCACGGACTCCGTCCCCTGCTTGAGGGACAAGAACTCCTACGCCAACCATTCCCTCTCCATCGGGGGAACATACCCATCTCGGAACATGGTGGTGAACCTCTCCCAGGTCTCCGCTGTAATCTCTGCAGGAGTGAAGTCTGCCGTCACAAACTTCCACCAATCCTTCGCTCCCAAGCGAAGCTGGTTCAGCGTGAACCGTATCCTCAGATTCTTAGGACAAGAACATGTGTAGAAGCATCCCTCAATGTCAGAGATCCATCTCATCGTGGCTATCGGATCCTGATTCCCATCAAACTCTGGTGGCTTCGTGTTGCTGAACTCCCGGTACAACAACTAGTCACCCCCCTTGTGGCCTAGCAACGGCAACGGCTGCGGTGGCCGCAGCAACTGCAACATCGGTAAGAGCATCATACCGCTTGTCAAATGTCTCAATCAGTGTGGTATTGATAGACCCGAACATCTCTAGTATCTCAGCTCGAATGGCTGCTGCCACCTCATCATGAATCATCATGCGAATCTCATCATCGCTAACCCCGCTGCTCTCTGGAGTGTGGCGCGTACCCACCATAATGTCTCTGAAACACACCACAAAAGAAATCAGAGACTCGCTCGAGTATACTCGCACTCGATAACTCAACCGTACTCGTTCCTTAGTACCCTAAGGATTCTTACTTGGGCTGCTCACTGATCCGGAGTTTCCAGTAGTACGGGCCCTATACTACCTTCCACAACACATCGATGTTCACCCCAAGTCATCCTCCTAGGGTCCCAGATCACAAGTACTCTATATCTCACCAAACACAGGCTACCCCCCAGAAGACCACTCATAAACTCCTCGCTGTTACCTACTCACTCTCGAAGTATCTCAAAGTAGCAGTAACTCCTAGGCTAAGGCATCACAAATCAGGCCTACTCTAGTGCTAAATATGAATACCTAGCCTACTCTAGCATGCATAGCATATCACATAATATCTCATAACACATAATGTAAGGGTATTTTGGGACCGTTCGGGCGCTGGCTGATCGTACACACTGCACCGTTCTGCATTTCTCAAAATCTTTTACTCTTTTTAGAAAAATTGTTTCTTTTATGAAAATTTTTCTCAAATCCTCAGTTTGAGTTCAGATACGCCCGAAGGTGCATCAGAATCCCTCAAACCAAGGCTTTGATACGAACTTGTAACGACGTAAATTTTTAAAACAAATTTTCATTTTTCAAACAGAACAAAGCTCATATAATATTCTCAAAATCTCATATATCAACTGTCATCAAAATAAAACATATCCCAGAATCTCAAAAAACATAATCCTCTGCCAGTGTCTACAAATCATGCCGGCGCCTTCCCGCGATCCTCGCTGGTACCTGAAACACATATCACATAACACGGTAAGCATAAATGCTTAGTGAGTTCCCCAAAATACCACCTACAACACATAAGCCACTCGAGGCTATAACTCGGTAAGACCCTCTGGTCAATGTGTCTCAGCGGGACCTTCCAGTCCTGTAGCTCGTTGGACCCTCCGGTCCGATCTAGCTCGTTGGACCCTCTGGTCCGGTCTCAATCGTTGGACCCTCCGGTCCGGTCTAAATATCACATAGCATACATAAATCACAATGCACATAATCTCAAGTAATCACATAACTCATAAGACCCTCCAGTCGGCACATAGATACCACTCTAGGTAATGTATAGTGAGAAGACTGACCTCGGGTAACTCGATAATCTCGAACTCGAAATACTGATCTAGCCTCCGCCTAATCACACAAGATAATTATCTCTAATTAATACGACTCTCAAAGGATAGACTAGTCCCTCCCTATATTATCTCAGAAGGGTAAAAGACCATTTTACCCCTCCAATGGCCCAAAGGTCCAAATGTTGACTAAACCCTAAAAGTTAACGAAAGTCAACCCTCCGGAGTACACGGCGTGTACCAGCTCTGTACGCTGGGCGTACTCGAAGGCTTCACAGAATCGGGGAGCTCGACCCCTTACGCTGCGCGTACTGGGATTACGCCCAACGTAAATCCCAGTTTCATTCTCCTCATGATTTTTGGTCTTAAACGGTTAAGACATAGGCTCATATATTAGATCTGGTCGTTCTAATACCTCTTAATCCATAAAGTCGAAACCTTTAAGCCTTTTCATGGCTATAAATGTCACCAATCACTCTAAACACCTTTCCTCTTTCCTCATTAATCCCTTATCTCATGCATGACTTAATCTTCACGTCCAAGATTGGATTTTTATGGATCTATAACACAATATACACTGAAATGGGGCAGATCTAGGCTTATGGAGACCATTTACTCATAAAGTCTCCATCTTGGGACAAAACCCTAGAAATTGGTCCATAATGCACAAATCCAAAATGATGAATAATGCTTTGAGATTTTTACCTCCAAGTGGTGCCTCAACCTCTGTAAAGCTCAGATCCAAAGCTTTCACTCTAACTCTAGCTTCCACAATGGCCCTCTCTTCTTCTTCACAAGCACACAAAGATACCTTCAAGCTCAAAACACACACACAAGCTTAGAACGAAGGTTTGGCTCTCTAGGGTTTCACTCTCTGTAAAATGGTGGCTGGGATGGAGGCCATAACATTCCTTTTATAGTGTCCAAGTCTCATTTAGGGTTTTGAGTCTGGGCCCAGTACGCTCAGCGTAATATAAGGTACGCCCAGCGTACTGGGTTGAGTCCGCGTCAAAGGCAGGCCCATGGGTACGGGCAGCGTACTCCTCAGTACGCCCAGCGTACCCACTTATCACAATTTTCTATTTAGGGCCAATTTTGACAACTTGGGAAAGAATAAGGGTTAAAGAGATATACCTGCATTTCGGGGTGTTACACACTACATGGGTATAGTCCAACATAAAGAACTATGGATCATAAGCCCACTTTATAAGAATGAATGATTTACACAATCAATCCCTATATATTTAATTAGTCTCTTTTGATCACAAAATTAATTCCAAATTAATTCTTGATCAATACTAATTAAATAATATTATTTCATATTAATATATTAGAACTTATAGTATATTAATAAATCATAAATATCCTCTTCTCAAAAGTCCATCCTTACATATTATTCTGGTGCCATGCAACCTAAATGGACCATGCTACTCTCGGGTCAAGTACATACCAATTATAGTTATAGGCTTAGACACTAAATCCAACACTTGCTTCACAAGCACCACAAACACACACTTTTGAGCTCAAAGGGACACACACAAGAGATTAGGATTGAAATGGACAAAATGAGGGTTGGAGGCTAGTGAGGGAATGAGAAATGAAGAGTTAATGATGTTTATATAGGGTCCAAACCCTAAAAATTAGGGTTTAAAAGTCATGCACGTACGCCCTGCGTACGCTACGTAACCCCAACTTACATGGCCTCGTCTAAAAATTCACAAAAATGCCACTATGGGCCCTTTTGCAAAATTTCTCACACATAAGGGCTATATACAATAAATCTTCATACTTAGCGGTTAAATTTGGAAATACCTCATCTTCGGGATGTTGCAATTCTGCCCCACTTGAACTAGACTTCGTCCTCGAAGTCCGCTGTCGTGAACAACTTAGGGTAATACTCCCGCATCTCCAACTCGGGTTCCCAAGTCCATTCAGAACCCTTCCGACGCCGCCACTGAACCTTGACCAAGGACACTACCTTGTTGCGGAAGGCCTTTATCTTATGATCCATAATCACCACTGGTCTCTTGACATAGTTCAGGCGATCATCCACTTGAATATCGTCCATAGGAATAATTGCCGCATCATCAATCACACACTTCCGAAGCTAAGACACATGGAAGGTGTTGTGGGTCTGTCTGAGCTCCTCAGGCAAATCCAATCTATATGTTACCTTGCCAACCCTGGCCACCACCTGAAACAACCTAATATATCGGGTCCCCAACTTGCCCCTATTACTGAAGCGTATTACACCCTTACAGGGTGATACCTTCAGTAAGACCATATCTGTGGTCTGGAACTGAAACTTAGACCGACATCTGTCGGCATAACTTTTCTACCACCTCTAAGCTATCTGAAGCATCCGCCTAATATTTTGGATAAGCTCTGTCATCTGAAGGACTACCTCAGTCCTTCCCATGACCTTATGACCAACCTCTCCCCAACATACTAGGGTACGACACTTCTTCCCATAAAGGAGCTCGAAAGGTGGTGCACTGATACTAGATTGGTAGCTATTGTTGTACTAAAACTCATCTAAGGGAAGGTAGGAGTCCCGACTCCCTCCAAAATCAATGACACAAGCTCTCAACATGTTCCCGAGTGTCTGAATGGTCCGCTCACTCAGGCCATCTGTCTGCGGATGGTAAGCAGTGCTGAGATACAACCTCGTACCCAGTTCTTTGTGGAACTTCTGCCAGAAACGAGATGTGAACCTAGCATCTCGATCAGATACAATGGAGATTAGAATACCATGCTAAGCAACGATCTCACGCACATACAAGTCGGCTAATTTCTCGGCCGATGAGCTCTCTCGGATAGCTAAGAAATGGGCACTCTTGGTTAACCGATTAATTATCACCCAAATTGCATCCTGCACCTTATCCATCCGAGGTAACTTGGTGATGACATCCATAGCAATATATTCTCCTTTCCACATGGGAACCTGCAATGGCTGCAACTTCCCATGCGGCCTCTGGTGCTCGGCCTTGACCTTCCGACAGGTCAAGCACCTCTCGACGTACCATGCTATCTCCGTCTTCATGCACAACCAGCAATAGCTAAGCCTAAAATCCTGATACATATTGGTGGCTCCAAGATATATCAAAAACATGGACCTGTGTGCCTCGTACAATACGGTCTTCCTGATCCCACCAAAATCTGGCACGCAAACCCGTCCATACCGGGTCAACAATTCGTGACTGTCAGTGGTAAACCTGTGTATCTCACCCCTGAGCCTCTTATGCTTCCACTTTTCCTTCTTGACTCCATCAGATTGAGCATCCCTGGTCAAATCCAACAATGGCGAATCAATCGAGATCCTCATATATAGACCTCTAGTCATAAAACTAGCCGTCTTGCGGCTCAAAGCATCAGCCACCACATTGGCTTTCCCGGGATGATACAAAATCTCACAGTCATAATCCTTGACCACATCAATCCACCTACGTTGTCTCATATTCATATACTCCTGAGACAGTCTCTCCCTCTCAACCAATAGAACATACCTCATGCAAAACATCTTTGAGAACTGCTCCCAAGTCATAGCAGCCCTCTGCTCAGCAGTGTACGATCCAGTCACCAATCTCCACCAATCCTTCGCCCCAGACTTGAGAAGGTTCAGGTAGAACTTGACCTTCTGGTAAGCAGGGTAGGAGCATGTAAAGAAACACCCCTCAACATCAAAAAACCACCTCATCGCAATGATCGGGTCTTGAACTCCATCGAACACTGGGGGCTTCGTATTATCGAAGTCCCGGTACTGGAAAACCCTCTCCCCTCGTATCCCTGCAACAACAACGGCTGCAGCAGCAGCCTAGGTAAGAGCAGGATAATGATCGTCAAATAACTCAGTCATAGCGGTCTTGATAGACCCAAACGTCTCTGATATAGATCTCCGAACAGCAGCAGCCACCTTAGTGGCGATGATCTCCTGAATCTGATCATGAGTCATCCCCAACCTATCCTGGCTACTGGCTCCAGATCCGGAACCCGATCCTTTCATCAACACCATGCTGAAAATAAACCAAAATATATCAGAAATTCCATAATACACATAGCTATAATCGCGATACAAGACTAAACCCTTGGAGTTTGTGACTTCCTTGTTATGCGTATGGGTCCTTTGCTTTTAGTAGTACGAGTTCATACTACCTTCCACACTTACCCGTATTTGTCTCAAGGATAATCACACCCGCCAAACACACTTTCAACCACTAGGATACACATACACCCTATCCATACTCCTTCAGAAGTGACTACACACCCCTCATCTGGCCGACTGCTCACACATATACCCATCTATTAAACTTCCACCAACCTTGCAACACTCATGTATGGTAATCATACATAACACTGGATCCTATAGATAGTCGAATACTTGATTCTACTCTAAGACCACAACCAAACAAGGAACAGGAAATAAGGCTAATTTAAACATTCTCAGGCTATAAAATATTAGTTATATACAACTATGATGCATACACTAAGAAACTACATTAATGATGTTATTTCCATACAAGAAATAACCTTAGGCTACCATGAATCATATATCATGCAATTGTATCATGTAATTCCTGAAGATCCCCACCTTATCACCAGCACACTGTTCTATCATAACTAACATATTAAATAACAATGTAGGTAACTTGGGGTATACTTTCTTGCTCCGGCTGATCGTACACATCGCATCCTTCCATGGTTACTTTTGAAAACCATTTTGAAAAACGTTTTAAAACTTTTGTAGTTCCGTAGTATAAGTCTGGATTCACACGAATGTTTATCTAATTCTCAGAAACCAAGGCTCTGATACCAACTTATAACACTCCAAAAATCCTAAGAATTTAAAACTTTTGAAAACAACCATAAACCATAATTGTTTTACAAAATAACCATTGATTCAAAATTATTATCCAAAATCATAGTTTTCCTAAGACCTAATAACATAAAACCGGAAGATATGCACGATCACGCCTTCTGTAACACCCTGTTTATTTAATAAATAAATAGATAAAATTTATGAAAGAGTAGTAGCCATGAAATCCGTATTATTCAGTGAGATGTTGGTTTTGGGAGCTAAATGTTATAATTTTAAGAGATTGGGGGTTAAAGGTGTAAAATCCGGAATTAATTTGTAAGTATTAATGAAGGCAGGGGCTACTTAGTAAAATAAGGGACTTATTTTGCAAAGGAATTCCATGGATGGGGTTGAAAAGGTAAGTTATGTACTTAGTTTGAAGAAAGAAGGAGATGGAGGGGTTGGAAGTGTCATTATGGCAAACAATTTGGAAATGGACGGGAGTATATAAGGCACCATTGCCTAACCCTAACCCTAAATGGGAGGAGACTTCTCCAGCTGCCAGCC
Source organism: Lactuca virosa (assembly GCF_052849685.1). Taxonomy (NCBI): domain Eukaryota; kingdom Viridiplantae; phylum Streptophyta; class Magnoliopsida; order Asterales; family Asteraceae; genus Lactuca; species Lactuca virosa. The sequence goes on along the minus strand of NC_136428.1, from coordinate 281,853,599 downwards.
CCCTTCCTTGCTCTCGGACGCCGCCACCACCACTCATGACGTCGGAGCCAACCCGTCTACGCCGGAAAGAAAGCTAGGCCGTCGGAGGTTGACTTTGTGGATCGCCGTCGTCGTTCCCCGAGCAGTTACGTCACTGTTACCCTTTCATCTTCCTCGTATGCCGTCGTCGTCATCTTCTGGCGTGCGACGCTCGTCGCCGGTGCTACTCCAACCGCCATCGCTACCTTCTGCCATTGGAAGTCGTTGTGGAGTCGCTACCATCGCGTAAAGCCGTTGTTTCCCGCTATCTCGCGCCACCGCCGCCCTAACGGCTGTTCCCTTCCGCTGCCGACCTCCATCCGTTGCACGCCACCAGGTGGGGCTGTTCAATCTAGAGTGCGAAGCTGTTGCTGATTATGTTGTTAGGTGTGCATGATAGGCTACCCGGAGATCAAGAAAAAAAACCCACAATGGCCGCCGACCATGGTGGTTGTTGCCCTGAAACCGTTTTCCGCCACCACAGGCCACCGTGAGGTGGTGGCTGTGAGAGTAAATCCCTGGATCAGTGCGTTTTGAAGTTGGTTGCTTAGTGATTGGCCGGAAATCGTAAAAGCCACCATTGCCACCACCGTGAGGTGGTGGCTGCCGCCATGCGCCACCGCCGGCCACCATTAGGTGATTATGTGTGTGAGATTAGCTTAGTGAGTGTGTGTATGTTAATTGATAATTTTATTGTAAGATGTAATTAGAAATTGAGATAATAAAAGAAATTGAAAACCACCACCTTAGGGTGGTGGCTGCCGCCTCCTGCCGCCACCGGCCGCCGTGTCGGGTGGCGATGTGCCTTGTTGGATCGTGACTCGTTTGGAATGTTAGGACAAAGGGACTAATAAAACCTAATGGGCCCAATGAGGCTTAATGGGCTTAATAAACCCTAATGGGCCCAATGAAGCTTAATGGACCTAAAAGCCCAAACAGATGACTAATGAGTCTAATGAACCTTAATTGATCAAAAGACATATCAATTGGGCCTATTGGGCTAAGATGGGGTTGGAAACCCTAATTAGGGTTTAGAAAACCCTAATATTGGATTTATGGGCTTGGACTTATTGGGACCCACTTTTGGGCCATTGGAATGGAATTGTGTGATTAAGCCCAATCACACCATATGACTTATTTAGAAGAATGATGGACTTAATGGATTAAGTCCTTAATGGATTAAGTCTTTAATGGGTTAAGTAAGAAACACTTAACCCTAATCGTCATTTTATGTGAAAACCCTAATTTCACTTGGGTTTATTGTTGGGCCTTTCTATTGGGCCTTGATGATTGCGTTATTAATAGGCCATCCAAAGTCAAGCAATTGGACTAGAATACTTTAATGGGCCTAGGGTAAGGCCCATGTAAGGGGTTTGGGTCCAATTTGGAAAATTGGGCCATAGATGGGCCACAGTTTGGGCCTTAATGATTATATGATGTTGGGCCTTATGGTAAGACCTTGTAAAGGTTTGGGCCTAATTTGGAAAATTGGGCCATATGTTGGGCTGTGACTAATAGTTGACTTTTGGGCCTATGGATTGGGCCTTGGGCTTGAATAAAGCCAAGCATGGGGTAATGCAGTAATGACCCAATAACGTACTTATGATTATGTAGTGGAACCCAAATATTAATTTGGTGATGTTTGTTATTGACAGTTCGAGAATCTGTCATCCAGCAGCTGGGGTTGAGCCTGCGGGACTTCAGCAGTGTGGGATTGTGTCTACGGGACTTCAGCAGTGTGAGGTGAGTTACCTTCCAGTAGTGGTGGGTCTACGGCCACAAGGCCGACCCACCAATAGGAGTTGTATGTTAGATGATTGTCTTTGTGATATTCATCTAGGTCTGCTACTACCTGATATGTTATATGCTGGGATGATATGTTATATGTGATAGTGGTAGCAGGGGGAGAATAGTCCCCAAGTTCGGTTGTTAGGACCGAAGGGTAGCTCGGACACCCCAGATATGTCTGACAGTATGTTATGATATGTTTATATGCTGGCATGGTATGTTATATGAGATAGTGGTAGTAGGAGGGGAATAGTCCCCAAGTTCGGTTGTTAGGACCGAAGGGTAGTTCGGACACCCCATATATGTCTGATAGTATGTTTATGTTATGTTATATGTGATAGTAGCAGTAGGGGGTGGAATAGTCCCCGAGGTTCGGTTGTTAGGACCGATGGGTAGGTCAGCACCCCAGAACGGCTTGACACGGGTAGGTCATGTTGGGTTTTAAGCATTCTAACACTCCTATGGTGTACATGCAACCCTATAAACCTTGGATTTATGTTTTCTCTATTATACATGCAAATATTAACTATTCGAAGGTTTCATCCTAACTAGCATATTATGAAGCACCTATACTACAAAGTTCTAGTTAGATGACATACCTTTTGATGTAGCTTGATGTCTTCAAGCTTTAAGAGCTTAGCCCCAATAGTGTGGAAGCCTCAAATGGAATCACAAATCACCAAAACACCTTGGAAGAACTTGATAGAATATGTATGCACACTAAAATCGGCCCACTCTTATTTTCACACACTTGTGCCAATTTTGTGAGCCAAGGACCCCTTTATATATTATGGAGGATTAGGGTTACATCCATGTAAACCCTAATACCCATGACCTTTCATTTACATAGGATCCATGGGTTAAAAGCTCCATGGACCATCCATGAAAGCTTAGCCCAACCTAAATGAACTTGGCCCATTCCATATATATAAGAGTCCATATTTAATTAGTTCTTTTTGATCACTTAATTAATTCTAAATTAATTCTTGATCAATACTAATTAAATAATATGATTCCATATTAATATATTAGAACTTATAATATATTAATATAAATCATAAATATACTATTCTCAAAAGACTATCCATATAAATTGTGCCGGTGAAGTGCAACCCAAATGGACCATGCCGGGTCGGGTCAAATACATACCAAATACAGTTATGGACTTAGACATTAATCCAACAGTCTCCCACTTGGATAAGTCTAAAACTGTTATTGAGTATGACTTCAAAACCTAACTGGCAATCGTAGCTCTTAAAGCCGCTGTCGAACTCTGACCTTGTCAATGACTTGTCCATTAGATAAGGGATCATATATTCCTCCATTCTAGATATCATATGGACTGAGACATGGATTATAATCATTCTCTCTGTCCATTTGTTGTTTCCCGATTTTCGATTTATGATGACTGACTGATTGAACAAATCAAATCAGTCCTGGCTTGGCCAAGCACTCACATGTGTCATCGCTAAATCATCGAGGGGCCCACAGATATCGCTTTTATCCCGAAGGTAAAAGGAATGGATAAACTTCGACTCATATGGCTTGTTCTACTACTTGTTGAATCATACACAAAGGCACGTTTTATAACATCGAGTTACCAAATGCGTTTTCGTGCAATCAATGTATAACCAACTCATAGTAACAACTCATATCTCTAGGTTTGAAGAATATAAGATATTATCGTCTCATGATCACTCGTGATAAAATCCATGAAGTGATTCAAATGAGCGCGGGTTGAATCCAATACTCAGAACTTATGAGCACTCATGAGTGTTGTAGCACCACTTTGTCCACCAACTTGGACCTCTACAAACCAACCCATGACAGTCTTGATTCATATCTACTTCCAACATATGACCGACTGTGGATGGTTTGAATAACTTAATCATTCAGGAAGAGTGACTTAGTTATTCTGGAAGTCAAAACATGCAAAGTGAAACACAAGAATAAATGAATCAAATATGGTATCAAACCCTATGAATATAAATAAACACTTTTATTTATCACCATACTGATTATTCATTATTCATTGTTTCGGTTTTATCAACTTTATACTTGAATTAAAAACACTAGTTGTCCCATGCTCCAAGCATGTACACTATGTTTTTCTTAAACAATAGCTTTGCCATACACCAAGTATGCACTCTATGTTTGTCTATGATCCTTACTTTGTGAAATAAACCAATTGAACATAATTTCAATGATTCTAATTTCACACTCCCAAATCCTTATCGAAAAATGTGAGAATTTCAAATTCCTATCATTTATCGAAATCTGTTTAGATTTTAAACTTATATGCACTGACCCTCCTGTAATGAATATGTACAAAGTCACAAAGACTTGTCAACAGTCATTATAAGGTATTCCAATGGAGATCAACTCCATGGAAACTAAGTCTCATATTCAAAGTACATTGCTTTGGACATGCTTCTTGCATTAAGTTTTCTAATCTTACACAGATAACTTCCACCTATGGAGACAACTCCATATTCTCATTTTGACTATCACTTCTGAATAAGAGATGCCTCTTTTTATCACTTCCACCTATGGAGATCAACTCCATGGAAACTAAGTCTCATATTCAAATGGAACACGATTCATGATGTCTCACATAAAGACATGATTCTAGACCAGTATTTTGCTACAATATTTTTATTTGCCATGTTTTCAAAATTTGACTATGAAGAGGGATGCCGTAATCATAATCGAATTTTGAGAACACAATATATAGAATTTCCTTAAGTTGAACCAATCCAACATGAAATTCATATATATATATTCTTGACTAAAGATGATTAAGGTCTCAATCTAAGCCTTTAGAACTGAAATGAAGTATATCCTCTCCCTTAATTATAGCAAAACAACTTTTTCAATCCCTGCAGCCTCACGAATTGAAACTTTTGTTTTCTATAATTAACATTGCTAACTTGCAACACTAACAATAATTATCATGCTCCCACTAACATGATGATTATTAGCATAACACTTATGCTCCCACTAGCTTTGACATGTACTCAGAAATCAGCTGGACTTCTAGAAATCAATACTTTATTGACTTTCTTACCAAAGTTCAGATTTCTGATACGAGATGCTTTGATAAAACTTTATCAAAATCATACACCTTTCCTTAGATAGCATGCATGTGTGTCTAAACAATTTCAGAACTATGAAAAGGGATGCCGTAATCATAGTCTCAATTTTTTAGACCTTTTGCCATCTGCTTCAAATCTACTTGGTGGAAGTGTTTCCTCACCATCATTTTCATGAATCGGAGAGAAACCTTATGACCCTTAGATTTTATGGTGTATGTGTTCTTATCCATATGAATCGTCAAAACCATAGTCACAAGACAAGGATAATGACAAATCCAAACTCATATGGACTGAACTTATGCAATCTTAACTTCTTGCCACCTGGCAGTATAGGGCCTGCCATTGCTTCCAAGTTGTTATGAAACCAATTGAGAACTTTCAGAACTCCTATGCAAAGCCGACTTTAACTGGAATGGGCACAGAATATGTCAACACGATAGGTTATAAACCTCAAGTCGTGTGCTAGTGAAGAACCTCAGGTTTTATTCTTGATTAGTTCTTGAAATTCTTTTTAGGATCTTTAAGACTCCCACTATCCTCTTGACATATAAGACTATCTTGCCAAATATTCAAGAGATAGTGCAGATTCTTTATCAAGACAAACACTTCACACAATTGGCCTTAGTTGGTCTTTGTTTTATCCAAAACATCACAACTTACCAATTTCAAATGTACAAGAGTAGGACACTTTTACTCTTACATTTGACAAGTGTTTTAAACCTTTCTTTAAGATATGTCACTCAAGTTACAATCTTGGAGTATGACTCTAAGAATTGTTTTGGAACGAAGTATGACTCATCTTCCTGATCTAACCATTTCAACAATTCATGACTCCTCTGCTTAGTCATAAGAATGCACTAAGATGACCTTTAGAGGACTAATTGTGATATGATTTCTAAATCATTAAGATGATCACAAACATGATACTAAAGTACTCTCCCATCTTTTCAGATTTGAGAAACTTTTATCTTTCTGCCTAATTTGATTCTTCCCATTCGTTCTGCCATACATTGAGACTTTTCCAATGTTTCAGAATTATACTTAAACTTGTAAGTATAACCATATTTACTAAACTTTAGTAAATCAAATAATCTTAACGAGCTTTGTGGTGGACATGACCAATGCACAAGAATGTGTACTCGATCCCTTTAGTCCTTCACTTGACTCACACATCCATGTGAACAAGTAATTAGTCTTGATTTTCCAATGCTTGAAAGTTCTCATTCATCATACTATTCAACTTGCATGATTCCAAGTTTCGGTCCAATTGAAACTTGGGTGATGAGGAACTTTCCTTATTTGGTAAATTTAGACACTACCACAAATGAAAGAATCAAATCCATTTTCCAATATTGCTGTCAGTGGAATCATATAAGCAACAATTTTCCACAAATGCCATTGTAAGGATACTTCAAATAAATAAAATTAAACAATTTTCTTTTATTTTAAAACTTTGCGGAAAAACTTATCCTTACAATCCACATGGAAAATTGTTGTTATCTATTCCTTAGCAATATATCATAACTTCTTAAGCAACTGCTCAAAATTCTGATGCGATCGAAATCCACCTTCGCGATCAGAATCAGCATATACTTCCTTTAAGATTTCTCTCTATTCTTTGATTCTTAAAACATCAACATGTGACCCAGTCACATCATGTAATGAGGATCTCAGAATAGAACTTAACAGAGTTAGATAATGGGCTCTACCTGATGTAGAGTCAAACTTATTGACTTTAACATCCTTAGGTAAATTTGGCAGCTTTGCAATCAACGCCCCTTACTTTGGCAAAATGAACATATGGACCCTTTGGTAATGGGACTATCTCAGACTTAGCCTTTCTCTTTACCATTTGGTCAACCGGGTTGACTATGGCCAATCCCTTTCCATTGGGAAGAGAATGCTTTTTCTGGATTTCCAGTGTCACCATTGTCACTGTCCATAAAGTTTTTGGGAAGTTGATCTTCTAATCAAATTTGCTTTACTATCGTTCCAAATCATTGCTGATTCAGCAGCACCAAGCAAATAGATATGATCATTAAGGTTCATGTCATAGTCTGTTTCATAGTAGTCCCAAAGGAACTCACTATGTGACTTAGAAAGTGATTGAACATCCAACTTTCTCAAGACTTTGACACCCAACTCTCCCGGCTTGTCAATATGTGACTTCATCTCTAAGGTGTGATCACACATAGACCTTGCTTGCCATTAGGGCTTGAGTGACCTTGAACTTGTGGGTTAGGGAGAATAATTGGAGGAGGTGGAGGAAGAGAAGTATGACTTCCATGAGCCAAACTCGGGAAGTCATATTCATTAGGAAAGCTTGGTTTGGGAAGATCATTGTTGTCTAAACCAGACATCAACAATGGGAGAAATTCACGTAAAGTTGATTTAAGTCCTTAATATAACACCCAATATGATATATTAAGGCTAGGACCCAACAAACTATTTTATAACTTGGAAGAGGGATGCCGTAATCTAAGCTATAAAATATTTGAAGGTAGGTGAATGACGATTCACCAATTTCCACCAAGATAAACGAAATGTATTATTAGGTTTTAATTGGTTTTGAAACTCCTAGATTCTTTTGAGATTCATTGAACTTTTCAATGGCATGTTTCAATCTCGAGTGTGCCCTTCAGGTTTTGTGACTGGGATGCCGAGGATCACAAAACAAGGTATGAAGTAACCATGCAAATATACTTGGTACCCTTAATATTTACCCCTCAATCGATGTGCCGGTTAACCACACACGCTCCAACGATACTATGATAAACATTAAGTTACCCTTTGCCTACCTTGTTAAGTCCAGGTTAGTGTGCCGGTTAACCACACACGCTCCACTAACAGCTTAAACAAAGTGCAAAGTGTAATTTCATGGATTAGCACCTTATTCACATTTTCCTAAGTAACTAAGATTGGGAATTTATAAGTGTTTAGTTACTTAGTATTTATCATTATACTTATAATGAAGGGAGAATTATAGTCCTTGTCCTACCTGTTCGGCTGACGACCCTCCACCGGTCAAGGAAGCGGTGAGTGAGAGTGGACACTCATTAAACTGCCATTTTATAGGCAGTAACCTTATACCCCTCTTATAGACCGGTTTCGTGAATGAGGCCTACTAATGGTAAGACGACTTGCTCTTATACATATAATATATTAAACTTTTAATATTATAATAGTATAAGGGTGTATTTTAGACATTTAAAATACTTGGTGGTTTAATCTATTAATTAAACTAGACTTTTAATTTAATTAAACTCAAACCATATATTTATGGATTAATAATACTCTTTTAATTAAACGCTTTAATTAACTATTAACAAAGTCCATAAGAGTTAATTTGAACTATTCAGCAAAACATCATAATTCCAATTATTAAACTCAAAATTAAAACCATTTAATTAATTGTTTAAGTTATGAAACCAAACGTTTTAGAATTCAATTCTTTTTTTCATAAAAAACTTTTCTCAAATTCCAAAACTTGAGGGCAAGTTTTGTAATTCTTGAAAACCTTTGGATTCCATAACTTATGAAATTAATGGTGTTTTATGATGAAACTTTCCATGTTCCATAACTTAAGAACAAGTTATGGAATTCTTTAAAACATTAACACCAAATTTTGTAACTCCATAAAAACTTTGAATCAAATTTTTTTTTAAAAAAAAAACATTCATATCCATAACTTATGGAAGTTTCAAAAACCCTTAAGATCACAACTTTAAAAAAAACTTTTGAGCTCCAAAATTTTATGACAAAATATGTAACTCCTTAAAACATTTAGATCAAACTTTTAAAACTAATAAAATAATCATATCATTTTATCTTTTACTAAATTTGACCTAATTCCACTCATATAACAAATGATTCAAATTTTACAAATAATTCGTTTTTCACAAAACAAGTAATTATCTTAAAATTTGACAAACGTCATGTTTTTTTTTTCCTTTTTTTTCAACTTGAAAATAAAATATTTGCATCAATATAACAGAAAACAACCCATGGCTTTGATACCACTGTTGGGTTTTGAGCATTCTAACACTCCTATGGTGTACATGCAACCCTATAAACCTTAGATTTATGTTTTCTCTATTATACATGCAAATATTAACTATTCGAAGGTTTCATCCTAACTAGCATATTATGAAGCACCTATACTACAAAGTTCTAGTTAGATGACATACCTTTTGATGTAGCTTGATGTCTTAAAGCTTTAAGAGCTTAGCCCCAATAGTGTGGAAGCCTCAAATGGAATCACAAATCACCAAAACACCTTGGAAGAACTTGAGAGAATATGTATGCACACTAAAATCGGCCCACTCTTATTTTCACACACTTGTGCCAATTTTGTGAGCCAAGGACCCCTTTATATATTATGGAGGATTAGGGTTACATCCATGTAAACCCTAATACCCATGACCTTTCATTTACATAGGATCCATGGGTTAAAAGCTCCATGGACCATCCATGAAAGCTTAGCCCAACCTAAATGAACTTGGCCCATTCCATATATATAAGAGTCCATATTTAATTAGTTCTTTTTGATCACTTAATTAATTCTAAATTAATTCTTGATCAATACTAATTAAATAATATGATTCCATATTAATATATTAGAACTTATAATATATTAATATAAATCATAAATATACTATTCTCAAAAGACTATCCATATAAATTGTGCCGGTGAAGTGCAACCCAAATAGACCATGCCGGGCCGGGTCAAGTACATACCAAATATAGTTATGGACTTAGACATTAATCCAACAGGTTAGCACCCCAGAATGGCTTGACACGGGTAGGTTAGCACCCCATAATGGCTTGACACGGGTAGGTCGGCACCCCAGAATGGCCGTACCGGGTAGGTCGGGTACCCCAGAATTTCCCGACAGTATGTAGGCTATGCGATTGTGTGGTATGTGGTATGATGGCGGAACTCACTAAGCTTCTTGCTTACAGTTTTCAGTTTTGTTTCAGGTACTCGTTTTCAAAGGAAAGGAGTCAGCTTGATTGCAAAGCATCACACTATGTTTTCCGCACATGAGATCTTTGGGATTACACTCTGAGATGGTTTTATGATAATATGTTTTGATTATTGACACTTTGGTTTTGACATGAGATATTAATATGAATGTTTTTATACTGATGGTTTTAGATAATTACTTAATTAAAACGAAATTTTTGGACTTGAAATTTGGGATGTTACACCTTCGTTTTCCCGCGATCATCAGAATTATCTGAAACAATAAACTGAAACTATAAGCCAAAGCTTAGTGAGTTCCCCCAAAGTACCATCACACAAAATATAAAATACATAGATTAGCATGTTGGGTCCACAACCTCCCGGTTGGATTACCTTGGCCCACAACCTCCCGGTTGGATTGCCCTGCATAACACATATTGGGCCCATGACCTCGTGGTTGGATGACCCTTGGCCCATAACCTTCCAGTTGGAATGCCCCAATCTGTTGAATGACAACAAAAAGCAGTAGCCTCAACCCCAACGCAACATGTCAACATATAACAAATAATATGCATATTTGGCAGACATATAATTATACAACCAAAAATCATAGGTAGTCCTATAGATCTACTAGTCTAACACATATTAATATCTATCAGATAACCATACAGATCTACCACATACTCAACATAGCATAATAAATGCCTAACAAGGTATCAATCCATTGGGCCGGCTTTGGTGCCTTCGACTCGTAAGTACAGTGAGGAAAACTCACCTCTCAGTCTCAACACAAGCTGAATAAATCTCTGGTTTGACAACCGGCTCTACTTGACACCTATTATTCAAAATATGGCCCATCTTAAATTAATACCAAAATACCAAAAATATCTTTTGTGTCGAAATAGGTCAAACTCCATTTACTACCCGAGTCAACTCAACTGAGTCAACCCAACCGAGTCAACCCGGTTGAGTATGATGGGCGTACTCATCTATACGTGGGGTGTACTCCGCTTGACCCATAAATCAGGACTTTGACCGCATACACACAACTTATCATTTGGTACGCCCAACATACGCACCTGGTCATCACCTTTTCTCAATAAGAGCTTAATACAACAAGTCCTTTCTTCCAAAGTTAGATCCAAGCCCCAAATAATGTCTTTGAATATAAAGTTTCCAACTTTATGGTCTTGCATGGCCAATAAGCGCTTGACATTAAAAACTTTAGCCACTTAACCCATTAAGACTTTGTAATTCATGTATGGAAGGGAAGAAATGATCAAGACTAAATTTTAATGCTTCTAAACACCTCAAAGTGTCTGAAAGGACAGCTTAAATGGATTGGAGTAGCTCATACTCAAAATACCCAACTAATTGGACCAAAATGACACAAATTTCATGGCTAACGTAGATCTATGCATAGAATCATCAAGTTCATAACTTTATACGACAAAAGGAAGCTTGGAGGTGAGGTGTTCCTGGATCTATGAGGTCTTGATCTTCCAAGTTTATGCTTCTTTCTTCACCTCACTTCAAAGGCACCATAAACACACACTTTTGAACTCAAAGGGACACACACAAGAGACTAGGGTTGAAATGGACGAAATAAGGGTTGGAGGCTGGTGAGGGAATGAGAAATGAAGAGTTAATGATGTTTATATAGGGTCCAAACCCTAAAAATTAGGGTTTGAGAATCATGCACGTACGCCTTGCGTACGCTACGTACGCCCAACGTACGTGGCCTCGTCCAAAAATTTACAAAAATGCCACTATGGGCCATTTTGCAACATTTCTCACACACAAAGGCTAAATACAATAAATCTTCATACTTAGGGGTTAAATTTGGAAATAACTCATCGTCGGGATGTTACATAAAACACATCGAACTAAAATCCTTAAATTCAATAAAAGGTCTGAACCATCACTTTACCAATATACCCTTATGCTCCAAAGCACAAACCGAACTCTTGGATCACAAAATCTACATTACCCACATCCAAATGGGTCTAAACCTCATTTTCCTCAATGCTAGAAACCTTATGATAACTGATCTTCGAGTCGTGGCCCCGAATTATGAAACGACTCGAAACAAGTGTTACAAAAGACCACTCATAACCAATTTTTCTCAAATTAACATCCAACACTAACTATAACTAACTAGCAACTTTAGATTTCTCTAACCAACCCTTTCCAATTTTGATTTTATTTTAGTTATTTTCAAATATTTGGGAAATTTGGCAAAAAAGACCCCTCATAACCAATTTTTCTCAAACTAGCCTCCAACACTAACTAGAACTAACTAGAAACTTTATATTTCTCTAACCAACCCTTTCTAATTTTGATTTTATTTTATTTATTTCCAAATCTTTGGGAAATTTGGCAAGAAAGACCCCTCATAACCAATGTTTCTCAAATTAACCTCCAACACTAACTAGAACTAACCAGCAACTTTATATTTCCCTAACCAACCCTTTCCAATTTTGATTTGATTTTATTTATTTCCAAAAAAACATTTCTACTAATATTGTTAAAACTTTTAGGCTCGAAAAGCGGGAGTTCCATTATCACTACCCACATTACGTATTTGGGAAGAAGAAGCCATAATTGAACAACAATTTCTTTAAAGGGTTAACGATATAGCAGGGTAATGAATTTTAGTCTTTGTCCATATTTAGGTAACCATCTTTTTTTTTCGTACACATTTGACCATTAAACTTGTTTGACATGTTCAAAATAGGGTAATATGATTGTAACTACCGTTGATGTTATCCTATTATGAACAAGTCAAATAAGTTTACTGGTCAAATGTATATGAAAAAAACAAGGTTACCTAAATATTAATAAAAAACAAAGTTCCTTACCTATTTTGGTAATATTTGGTTCTTTATATAAGTGCAAGTAGTCATAATACACACTGATGTGGTATGGAATCGGGCCATCGGGTCTTGGTGTCAAATCTGGATTGTAGATCTGAAGTAGGTGTCGTTAGTGAGTTACCGACTTAATCCCTAGCTGCCATCAGAGAACAAAACCATTAGACTGCCTTAGGGATTGTAACCCATAAGCAGGCTCCGATGATCAAGTTAGATAAATGTGTATAATAAGATGGTTAGGACTTGGGCCAACCCATTTTAGGCCCAACTAGTTAGGGGCTAGGTTATATACGCTTAAGGGGCTAGGCTGGGTGCGCTTTAGATGTCTGGAAGCACAACCTAGCCCACAACTAGTTGGCTTAAACTGGGTTAGCCCAAGCCTAACCTAATTTTCCATTAACCTATATATATATATATATATATATATATATATATATATATATATATATATATATATATATATATATATATATATATATACACATAAAACACCTCCTCTTCCATGAGGATTCGGTCCATAGTTAAGACGGTTGTCTGATTGCGTAACCCTTGTTCGATCTATTGCGTCAACATGCTTTCAAAACCCTTGGAGTTTTAACATGAAGAACGCACCTTAAGTTTCCATGGTTTTTAAAAACAACAATAATTAAGTTTATATCTTGTAAATTTGTATCATAAAAAAATGTCAACTCGCCTAGTTCACTTGTTTAACAGGTAATCATCGTCTTTAGGTCATGTTGGAATTTTTTTGCAAACATAACTGGTTCTAACAGAAGAACAAATTATCTTAAAAACAAATTTTAGCTAAACAATAATTATTATTATGTGATTTTCCTTTGATATAAAGTATGTTTTGGAAAATTGTGAAATGACCAAAAAGGAGGGGCTGTTTGAAGAAAATGACCAAGAATTACGAGTTTTCGAAAAATAACCACGACTTCCACAGAGAGGGCCTCTGCGAAAGTCATTTAGCTTTGTGGAAAAAGAGAACTCCATGAGGAAATGACGAGGCGGGGGAAACAAGAAAAAAAATTATAAAATTTTAATTCCGTAGAGGGTGCATCGTTCCACAGAGATGCCCTCTGCGGATCTGTTCTTCAGAGGTACCCCTCTGAGGAATTGTTCTTAACTAAAACATGGCCTAATAATGATTCTGGTATTTGTTTTCTTCTAAATCTAACGAGGTATCAACATTTAATACATATCATCGATTCAAATGTAACACTTGGATATTTGGGTATGTTCCTTTTAGCCCTTCTATATTTAATTGTTGCATCTTTGGTCTTTGGAGTAGTACGCGGAGCGTACCACATGGTACGCTAAGCATACTAGCTGAGAAGCCAGTATGAGGGGCGTACCACATGGTTCGCTTAGCATACTAAGGTGGAGCTGATTGGGGGTACGAGGCCTCGTACACTGGGCGAACGAGTATTACACATGGCGTAATGGTCAGACTTGAAAACCCTAATTTTAGGGTGTTGTACCCTATATAAAGACCTTAAGTTTGGGCTGGCCTCTTTACCAGCCCCCATATCTTCTAAACCATAAAAATTGACCTTAAGCCTCCATTGTTCTGTCTTTGAGATTTTGATAAGAAGACGGTGCTTATTTTGCTCATCTTGAAGGATTTGAAGAAGGGTGAAGGTGCTTGGCTTGGTGGGAAGTGCAAGGTTCCAAAATCATCGCTCATTTTGTAAGCTTTTAGAGGTATCAAGTCCAAACCTTGTCTTCTCCATGCTTAGATCTCTTTATGTCTTGATTTTTTATGCTTTTGGTCCCTTTTTGGGTTGGTTGATGAGTTAAGACGTTTGTGGAGCTTGTCCTTTTAGATCAGAGCATGTTATGAGGTTCTTAAGCATAAAGGTTCAAGCTTTATGGGGTTTATGATCACATGCATGCATTAAGTCATCTATAAGGTCCTTTTGAGCTTTAAGAGCTTCAGTTAACCATGCATGAACATAAAGTTAGCAAGTTTACGTGATTAACCAGCTCAAGGAAGTCAGATCTACATTTTGGAGCAATGTCTTAAAGGATTAAGAGCTAAAATTTGGAAGATGGCTGAATGGAGTAGTACGTTGGACGTACAAGTCTATACGCGCCGTGTACAAGCCCTATTGCATGTACGCGTAGTGTACAGCTGAGTACACCCCGCATACTCAGTTAGTTGGGTTTCGGAGCTTGGATCTTCGGTTTGGGCTACTCTTTTTCAGCTTTGATGTTAGGGCTTAGTGGGTCCATCTGAATTCTAGTGTTTTGGGATGGAAATATTATTGGACCTTGGATTAAGGCCTATGGAAGGGATTTAGGCCCAATTTGAAAATTTAGGCCATGTTTGGGCCTTGTATGATTATTTTGGTAATTGGGCCTTTGGATTGTAGGTTTGGGCCTTAGTCTTGGACCAAACTAGGTAAGGGGTAAAATGGTATTTTTACCCTATTTATGGATTGTTGGTTATGGATTTGAAATCCAATTATTTATGGGATGTTATTTGGTATTGATAAATCGGGGATTTGTCGGACGAGCAGCCAGAGATCTTTCAGTGTGATTCAGCAGTTCGAGGTGAGTTTACTCATTATGTTTAGCGGGTCGAAGGCACCAATGCCGGCCTATGACTTGTTATGTTAGAATACTCTTTGTCTGTGTGACACTTGTATATGTATATGCTTGTATGCTTACTGGGCGGGGCCCGATGGTTATTTTGTATGCTATTATCTGATATGTTTTAGTGAAATATATGTGGGCGGGGCCTGTTATACTCATTGGACGGGGCCCGTTATGTGAGTTTGGGTGGGGCCCGTTATACTCAGTGGGCGGGGACCGTTATGCAAGTTAGGGCGGGGCCCGTTATGTGTTATATATGTATGGTCTGTGGTATCTTGGGGGAACTCACTAAGCTTTGTGCTTACGGATTTTAGTTTATGTTTCAGGTACTTCCAGTTCCAAAGGGAAGGGCTCGGGATAATTGCAGAGCACACGCCAGCTCGTTCTGCATTTTGTGACTTAGTCTGATTTCAAATGAAGATTGATACATTTGTTTTATTTGGATTGTATTGATGATGTTTTTGGAATACTGATTTTATTAAAGTAAAAATCAACTTTTTGGGTCTTATTTTTGGGACGTTTTAAGTTGGTATCAGAGCCTTGGTTTGAGGGATTCGGACATACTCTCGGGTGTGTCTGAACTCAAACTGAGGATTTGGTAGAGTTTTTCAAAAAGAAATGTGTTTTTAAGAAAAGAGTTTTCTAACACAAGAAAGGGTGTGGTGCATGCAATCAGCCGAGCTCAAGTAAGTTTTCCCAAAATACCCATATATGTTTTATGATATGATTTGATCTATGAATCTGTGAATCGTATGCTAGTTAGGGCTAAGGACCTGCTCAGTTTTTGCATGATAGAATGCTAGGAGAGATGCTTTTGTATGACTATTGTATGAGTTCGTGGACTTGCATGCTAGTAATGATTAGTTAGTGATAGGATGGCCTGATTAGGGTATGCTTGGTTCTTATTACTTGATACCTGAATGTTGCTTGCTTTGTGCTTTCTAGGAGTTCTAACTAGCTTCAACTAACTAGTAAGCGAATATGCTAAGTTACATATTATGGGAACTAAATAATTTTATAAGGTTAGGTTTTAACTCTATTACGCAGCTCTTGTTTGAGTCCAACCGTTGTAGTGTGAGACCTCTCATTCGAAGAGTTATCTGGTTTTAGTAATATGTAATTGTATTCGTGAGGTAGTTAGAGGAAGTTAGCGGGAGTTCCTTCTGCAGCTGATGGCGGAGAGTCGTGTGGAGTTTGCGATAGGAAAACCTAGGATGAGATCTAGTACTTGGAGACTTATCTGTGAGGGGAAGTTATATAGATATCAAGTGACTTGGTATAGTCAAGTCAATCCTTGAGGAAAGTACGGATAGATGTGCAAGGTAGTATAGGCCCACACTACTGAAAGAAGAGGATCCGTACTCCATTAAAGGAGAGTTGCGATGAAACTAGGAAGCTTGTGGAGTTGTGATACCTTGATGTATATATTTTGATACGTATTCTGATGGTTTATATGGTTTATTTTTAGTATGGTGATATTGCGAGGCAGACCTGTTGGCAGTTCTGGTGCTGGGGAGGGCTCATGCTCAGGTTCTGGAGCCGGGCTGCTAGATGATCAGACTAGGGAGTTCATCTCGTCTGAGATTACGCGTTGCATTCTCAAGCAGAATCCTGTGATCTTTGGTACGGTCAAGGAGGGCATCCTGGAGATTCTGGATGAGCGGTTGAGCGGCTTTCGCTCTGAAATGGTGGCCTTGGTTGGGGCACGCTCATTGACCTTTAAGGAGTTCCGGGCATGTGGAGCTCCGGATTATCACGGGGTGAAGAACCCGATAGCGATCAGGAGGTGGTTAGCGGATGTTGCTAATGCCTTCCGCGCCAGCAGTTGCCCCGAGGAGGCAAAGGTCAGACTTGCCTCCTTTCTTCTGAAGGACAGGGCACATGATTGGTGGGAAGAGGTCGGGCATACAGTGGGTGATGATGCTTTTGATTCGATTACCTGGGATGATTTTATGACCAGGTTCAGGGCTGAGTTTGCACCGGTGATTGAGGTGCAACAGTTGGGGCGAGAGTTTCAAGATCTCCGTCAGACTACTGAGACGGTGGCTGAGATCACCACTATGTTTCGAGAGTGGGCACTTTTAGTTCCGCAGTATGTGGCGGATGAGGAGATGAAGAAGGCTCAGTATCATGAGATGTTGAGGAGCGACATTCGACAGTTTGTGAGCCGATCTAGGTGCAAGACATTGGAGGATATGATAGCGAGGGATATATATATATATATATATATATATATATATATATATATATATATATATATATATATAGAGAGAGAGAGAGAGAGGGAGAGAGAGAGAGAGATTGATCTCGAGATGGAAAGGAAGAGGAAGCCGGATGAGGCTCATGTATCAGGGGGGTCAGGCAAGAGGCCCAAGTTTGTTGATACGATAGGGAAGAGGCAACAGGGTCGAGGCCGCTACGACAAGTGTGGCAGGCCGCACGATGGGGCGTGCAGGGTGGGTGGTTCTGGCTGCTTCAAGTGCGGTCGGACTGGTCATATTAGCAGGGATTGTACTGCTACCACTACCACCACCTCAGTATCTAACCTGATTTGATTTCATTGCAATCAGGGGGTCCACAAGAAGGCCCATTGTCTGAGTTTGGCTTTAGTAGGACCGGTGTCAGCACCCGCTCCTGCAACTCTTCAGATTACTAACGGCCGCCAGGGCCGGGCAGATGCACCTGTAGTGAAGAGCAGGGATTTTCAGTTGATAGACGAGGAGGCTCGCGTGACACCAGATGTGGTAACGGGTATGTATCATTTCCTTGTCTCTTTATTTATATTGAATTGTTGCTTATATTTATGTGTTTTATTTTAGGATCGTTCCTCGTGAACCGTATTTCTGCTTTGGTATTTTTTGATTTGGGGGCTACCTGATCCTTTGTATCTCTTGCGCTTAGCAAGAGGTTTGCTGGAGCTCCGGGGTAGATGGATTGTCCATTGGATGTCGAGATTGTAAATGATAAATCTGTTCAGGTTGCGAGGGTTCATCGGGGTTGTACCCTTCAATTATTCAACGAGCAGTATCCGATCGATTTGGTTCCCATTCCTTTGCATGGGAACAAGGTTATTGTGGGTATGGGTTGGTTGAGCCTAATAGGGCAGTGATCGATTGAGAGCAACAGTTAGTTCGGGTTTGGACCCCAAGTGGGGAAGAGTTAGTAGTTCATGGGGAGAGATCTCAGCATGGGCCGATGTTGTGTTCAACAGCGAGGGTCAGATGCTATCTTCAGCAGGGTTGTTCTAGTTATGTCGTCTATGTTATGGATACCCGAGATAAGGGTAAGGCGACCGTGGATGATGTGCCGATTGTGTGGGGTTACCCGGATGTGTTCCCGAAGGATTTTCCTGGGGTGCCTCCGGAGAGGCATGTCGAGTTCAGGATTGATCTGGTTCCTGGTGTGGCTCCGGTAGCCAAAGCACCATATCGGTTGGCTCCTCCTGAGATGCAGGAGTTGTCTACACAGATGTAGGAGCTGTTAGACAAGGGGATCATTCAACCAAGCAGTTCGCCTTGGGGAGCACCGATCTTGTTTGTGAAGAAGAAGGATCGGTCTCATCGCATGTGCATTGACTACCAGGAGATGAATAAGGTAACAGTGAAGAACCATTATCCACTCTCGAGGATTGATGATCTTTTTGACCAGCTTCATGGTGTATCTTGGTTCTCCAACATTGATTTGTGATCGGGTTATCATCAGATGCGGGTTAGGGATGAGGATGTGCTGAAGACAGCTTTCCGGACTTGTTATGGTCATTACGAGTTCGTGGTGATGCCTTTTGGGCTCACCAATGCTCCAGCCACGTTCATGTATCTCATAAACCACATGTGCAGACCGATTCTCGATCGGTCTGTGATTGTATTCATCAATGATATATTGGTTTATTCTAAGACTCAGGAGCAGAACGAGGAGTACTTGAGGGAAGTGCTGGAGACTTTGAGGAGGGAGAGACTTTTCCCAAAGTTCTCCAAGTGTGAGTTCTGGTTGTGCGAGGTGCAGTTTTCGAGGCACCTTGTCAACCAGAATGGTATTCTGTTCGATCCGGCCAAGGTTGAGGTCGTGATGCAGTGGGAGGTTCCGAGGTCTCTATCTGAGATTCAGAGTTTTCTAGGTTTGGCGGGTTATTATTGGAGATTCATCCAGGATTTCTCCAAGATAGTTGTTCCATTGACCCGACTGACAAAGAAGATGGTTACATTTTGTTGGGGGCCTGAGCAACAGGCAACTTTTGAGACCTTGAGACAATGGTTGTGTGAGGCACTGATTTTGACCCTGCCAGAGGGTGTTGAGGATTTTGTGGTTTATTGTGATGCGTAGATCACAGGATTGGGGGCAGTGTTGATGCATAGGGGTTGCGTGATCGATTACACTTTGAGGAAGCTGAAGCCTCATGAGGCGAATTATCCGCCACATGATTTGGAGTTAGGGGCTGTGGTTTTCGCCCTCAAGATTTGGCGGCATTACCTCTATGAGGTCTGTTGTACTATTTACACGGATCACAAGAGACTGAGGTATTTGATGGATCAGCCGAATCTAAATATGAGGCAGCATTGGTGATTGGATGTGGTGAAGGATTATGATTGTGGGATCCTTTATCACCCGTGGAAGGCCAATATGGTGGCTGATGCTCTCAGCCGCAAGGCGGTCGCGACTCCGATTAGAGACATATGTTTGAGGATGACCGTGATTACTCCATTGTTGGAGTGGATTCGTGAGGCACAGGCCGAGGATATGAAGGAAGATCACAGGAAGAGCGAGCGTATTATGGGTCAGGTGGCTTCCTTCGATTATGATAGCCGTGGATTTTTAACTCTACATCGGCGATTTTGGATTCCGTATTGGGGTGGTGTGCGTCAAATTCTGATTGAGGAGGCACACAACTCTAGATTCTCCATTCTTCTCGTGGCGATGAAGATGTATAGGGATCTTCGTCCTGATTATTGGTGGCCCTACATGAAGCGGGATGTGGCATGGTATGCGGTGCGGTGCTTGACTTTTAAAGAAGTCAAGGCCGAGCATCAACGACCTCATGGAAAGATGCAGCCGTTGGAGATTCCCGTATGGAAATGGGAAGACATTACCATGGATTTTATCACGAAGCTACCTCAGAATACGCGCGGAGTGGATTCGATTTGGGTCATCGTGGATCGTTTGACCAAGAGCGCACATTTCATCCCGATTCAGGAGAGTATTTCTGCTGAGAAGTTGGCTGAGATTTATATCAGGGAGGCTGTGGCATGTCATGGGGTGTCGGTACCAGCAGTTTCTGACCGAGATGTCCGGTTTACTTCCAGGTTTTGGAAGAGGTTTCATGACGAGTTGGGCACTCGTCTCCATTTCAGCACAACTTTCCATCCGCAGACTGATGGTCAAAGTGAGCAGACTATTCAGACCCTTGAGGATATGCTGTGGTCATGTATTTTGGATTTCGGTGGGAGTTGGGATACTTATCTTCTGTTAGCGGAATTTTCGTATAACAACAGTTATCACGCCATCATTGATCGATATTCTTTCGAGATGATCTATAGGAGGAAGTGTAGGACCCCGATCTGTTAGGGCGAGGTCGATCAACGGGTTATGGGGAG
Source organism: Lactuca virosa (assembly GCF_052849685.1). Taxonomy (NCBI): domain Eukaryota; kingdom Viridiplantae; phylum Streptophyta; class Magnoliopsida; order Asterales; family Asteraceae; genus Lactuca; species Lactuca virosa. The sequence goes on along the minus strand of NC_136428.1, from coordinate 281,832,670 downwards.
TACCGAGGTGGTACTCAAGACCACTGAGTTGATTCAACAGGTTCGGAGTAGGCTCCAGACAGCTCAGAGTCGACAGAATAATTATGCCGACAGGCGCCGATCAGATTTTGAGTTCCTGGTGGGAGATATGGTTCTCCTGAAGGTGTCACCTTGGAAAGGTGTCATCCGATTCAGGAAGCAAGGCAAGCTGGGCCCCAGGTATATTGGTCCTTTCAGGGTTTTGGCTCGGGTGGGCCGGGTTGCTTATTGTTTGGATCTTCTAGATGAGCTTAGACAGATTCATAGCACATTCCATGTCTCTCAGCTGCGGAAGTGCTTAGTGGATGATTCCTTGGTGGTACCCTTGGAGGATATTCAGGTGGATGACCGCCCGAATTATATTGAGAGACCGGTGGCGATTCTGGATCGGAAGACGAAAACCTTGAGGAACAAGGTTGTTGAGTTGGTGAAGGTGCAATGGCAGTACCGCAAGGGTTCAGAGTGGATGTGGGAGCCCGAGTATGAGATGAAGGAGCACTATCCGGAGTTATTCGGGGCAGCGGACTTCGAGGATGAAGCCCGATTCAAGTGAGCGAGAATTGTAACACTAGGATATTTGGGTATTTTCCTTTTAGCCCTTCTATATTCAATTGTTGCATCTTTGGTCTTTGGAGTAGTACGCGGGCAGTACCACATGGTATGCTTAGAGTACTAGCTGAGAAGCCGATTATGCGGGGCGTACCACATGGCATGCTTAGCGTACTAAGGTGGAGCTGATCAGGGGTGTGAGGCATCGTACGCTGGGCATACAAGGATTACGCATGGCGTAATGGTCAGACTTGAAAACCGTAATTTTAGGGTGTTGTACCCTATATAAAGACCTTAAGTCCGGGTTGGCCTCTTTACCGACCCCCATATCTTCTAAAACCTAACAAATCGACCTTAAGCCTCCATTTTTGTGTCTTTGAGCTTTTGAGAAGAAGTTGGTGCTTTGTTTCCTCATCTTGGAGGATTTGAAGAAGGGTGAAGGTTCTTGGCTTGGTGGGAAGTTTAGAGATCCAGAATCATCACTCATTTTGCAAGCTTTTTGAGGTATCAAGTCCAAACCTTGTCTTCTGAATGCTTAGATCTCTTTATTTATTGATTTTTTATGCTTGTGGTCCCTTTTTGGGTTGGTTGATGAGTTAAGACGTTTTGTGGGGCTTGTCCTTTTAGACCTGAGCATGTTACGAGGTTCTTAAGCATAAAGGTGCAAGTTGTATGGGGTTTATGGTCACATGCATGCATTAAGTCATCTATTAGGTCCTTTTGAGCTTTAAGAGCTTCATTTAGCCATGCATGAATGTAAATTTAGCAACTTTACGTGATTAACCATCTTAAGGAAGTCAGATCTACGTTTTGGAGCAATGTCTTAAAGGATTAAGAGCAAAAATTTGGAAGATGGCTGAATGGAGTAGTACGTTGGGCGTACAAGTCTGTATGTGCCGCGTACAAGCCCTATTGCATGTACACTTAGCGTACAACTGAGTACGCCCCGCATACTTAGTCAGTTGGGTTTCGGAGCTTGCATCTTCGGTTTGGGCCATTTTTTAGGCTGTAATGTTAGGGCTTAGTTGGGCCATCTGAATTCTAGTGTTTTGGCCTGGAAATATTATTAGACCTTGGATTAAGGCCCATGGAAGGGATTTGGACGCAATTTGAAAATTTGGGCCATGTTTGGGCCTTGTATGATTATTTTGGTAAATGGGCCTTTGGATTGTAGGTTTGGTCCTTAGTCTTGGACCAAACGAGGTAAGGGGTAAAATGGTCTTTTTACCCTATCTATGGATTGTTGGTTATGGATTTGAAATCCAATTATTTATGGGATGTTATTTGGTATTGATATCTCGGGGATTTTTCAGACTAGAAGCCAAAGATCTTTCAATGTGATTCAACAGTTCGAGGTGAGTTTTCTCACTATGTTTAGCGGGTCGAAGGCATCAATGTTGACCTATGATCTGTTATGTTAGACTACTCATTGTCTGTGTGCCACATGTATATGTATATGCTTGTATGCTTACTGGGCGGGGCCTGATGGTTATTCTGTATGCTATTATCTGATATATTTTAATGAATTGTATGTGGGCGGGGCCCGTTATGCGAGTTAGGGCGGGGCCCGTTATACTCATTGGGCGGGGCCCATTATGTGAGTTTGGGCGGGGCCCGTTATGTTGGATAAGATGTCTAAGTCCATAACTATATTTGGTATGTACTTGACCCGACCCGGCATGGTCCATTTGGGTTGCACTTCACCGGAACAATTTGTATGGATAGACTTTTGAGTAGAGTATATATTCATGATTTATTAATATATTATAAGTTATAATATATTAATATGAAATCACATTATTTAATTAGTATTGATCAAGAATTAATTTGGAATTAATTTGGTGATCAAAAGAGACTAGTTGAATATGGATTCTAATAGTATGGGCCAATGGATTATTTAGGATGGGCTAAGCTTGCATGGAAGTCCATGGATAGTCCATGGAGTTTTTAACCCATGGATCCTAAGTAAATGAAAGGTCATGGGTATTAGGGTTTACATGGATGTAACCCTAATCCTCCATACTATATAAAGGAGTCCTTGGCACTTGAAAATGGCACGAGTGTGTGAGATAACAAAGGCTAGCCGATTTTTAAGTGTGCATCATATTCTCTCAAGACTTCCAAGTTGTTGTGGTTATTTGTGATTCCACTTGAGGCATTCATATTATTGGTGCTAGGCTCTTAAAGCTCCAAGCGATCAACTACAAGAAAAGGTATGTATTTCTATCTAGTTTTTATTGTATAAGAACCTACAATTGCATACTAGATAGGACAATGCTTTGGAAATCAATTTTGCATGTATAATAGAGAAAACATAGTTCCAAAGAATTTAGGGTTGTATGTGCACCTTAAGGTTGTTAGGATGCTCAAAACCCATAAGTGGTATCAGAGACTAGGCTTGTTTTCTATTATATCCTTGCTTATTTGTGATTTTGCAAAGCTGTTTTTGTTGTCTGACTGCTCAACTCGCCGAGTCCATGAACAGACTCGACGAGTTGATGGTTTTAGTCATGGACTCGACTAGTCAAGGCTTGCACTCGACGAGTCTGATGATCAGACAACATGTTGTTCGAGATTTTTGGCCAGAATTGGGTCAGGATCATTTCCTATAACTGTTTTGAATCATTTAAACTGTTTTTTATGATATGACAATGATTATCCTAATCTAATTACAAGGTGATTGTCATAATTTCAAGAATTGTATTAATATGTTTATGCTAATGTCTTGAATATTGATGATATTAGTTATCTTGTTTTTATGAGTTTGAATATGATCATGTATGCTTATTTGATTAATTGAATCCATGATGAATATGTTTTAATGAACTCCATAATTTGTCCTCATTACCAAAAGTTTTTCTTTAAAAAGAGCCATTAAAAAAACTCATAGGTTATAGAAATGAAGAGTCTTCATTTTAATAGGCCATTAAACTCATAAGTTATGGAGTTGAAAAGTTTTGAAGAGTTTCAAAACTTTCCCTCAAGTTTTGAAATTTGTAAAGTCTCACACACTAATACTTTAATTCCAATCCCTAGATTTTTAAAAGTTTAAAATTCAACCCTTATACTTTATAAGGTTGTTGCCTATAAAATGGCAGCTTAATGGGTGTCCACTCTCACCCACCGCTTCCTTGACTGGTGGAGGGTCGTTAGCCGAATGGGTAGGACAAGGACTATAATTCTCATTAAAAGTATAATGATAAATATAAAGTAACTAAACCTTTTATAAATTCTCAATCTTAGTTACTTTAGGAAAATGTGAATTTGGTGCTAACCCATGAAATTACACTCTGTACCTTACCAAGTCGTTAGTGGAGTGTGTGTGGTTAACCGTCACACTAACATAGACTAGTAAGAGTGGCAAAGGGTAGCTTAATCTTTATCATAGATTGGTGGAGCGCATGTGGTTAACCGACACTTCTATTAGGTGATAAAATTAAGTGTACCAAGTTAATTTGCATGGTTATTCACACCTTGTTTTGTGATCCTCGGCATCTCAGTTACAAAATTGAAGGGCACAATCGAGATTTAAACATGCCATTGAAACGTTCAATGAATCTCAAAAGAATCTAGGAATTTCAATTCATTTAAAACTTAATAATTTATTTCGTTTTTAATGGTGGAAATTGGTGAATCGTCATTCACCTACCTTCAAATATTTTGTAGCTTGGATTACGGCATCCCTTTTCAGATGTCTTCCAACAATGCTTCAGGCTCAAACTCTACTGGCTCCTTCTCTCTCATGAACCTTTGTGGGAGGGTAATTTTTGATGGAACTAATTTTAATGACTGGATTAGGAACATCAGAATGGTCACATGCTATGAGGACAAGGAATATGTCCTTGGTAAGGAGCTTAAGGAACTTGATGAGTCGTCTGCTACTCCTCAGGAAATTGATGAATTTAGGGCACATGAGAAAGATGCCACCAAGGTAGCTTGTATCATGCTTGCCACTATGGCACCTGAACTCCAAAAGTCTTATGAGGACTTTTACCCTTTTGAGATTCACCAGAATATCATGGAAAGGTACCATCAGAGTGCCCGTCAAGAGAGGTATGAAATAATCACCTCCATGATAACAACTAAGATGAAGGATGGAGAGTCCATCACGAGCCACCTACAAAAGATGAAAAGATTTATGGACCGTCTGCTCAAACTGAATGTGAACTTTGATGAGGAGCTGGCTATAGATATCATTCTACACTCCTTACCTCCACGTTATGATCAGTTCCGCATGACCTATCATATGAACAAGGAGGAGATCACCTTGAGCAAGCTTCAGGGACTTTTAAGGACTACTGAAAGCAACCTCAAAGGGAAAATGTTGTTTCTACTCCTACCACTGCCCCAGTTCTGGAAATCGGGCAAGGTAAAGGGAGGAAGAGGAAGACCCCTACAAAGGGTCACAAGGGAAAGTCCCTTGATGGTTCCTCTTCAAGTGGAACCAAAGGAGGTTCTGCTACTCCCTCTGCCAACCCTAAAGAAGCTGAATGCTTCTATTGTCATGAAAAGGGGCACTGGAAGCGAAGCTGCCCCAAGTACTTGCAGGATATAAAGGATGGGAAGATCAAACCCTCCTTTGCAGGTATTTACAGTATATTGTCTAATAAGTCACCACATACTAATTCTTGGGTCCTTGATACAGGGTGTGGAATTCACATTTGTTCTGATTTGCAGGGGCTAAAAAGAAGTGAGGATGTGGAGCACGGGAAGATAAACTTAGTCATGGGGAATAGGAAAGTTTCACCTGTCACCAAGATTGAAGTTTATTCTTTATTGCTAAATATTGGATTAATGTTAGATTTGAATAAATGCTGTTACTCGTCTGAAATGGCGAGAAATATTATTTCTTTTCATGGTTTGTACAAGCAAGGATTTACTTTTTCATTTGAAAATGAATGTGGTGGTATTAATGCTTTTTATAATAATGTTTTTATTAAAGCATTACCTTGTGATGGTGTATATGAAACTGTGTCGGTTGTAGATAACTTAGGAAATAATGTATTGCGTATTGATTCTTCCACTAGCTTGGATAAAGCATCCTTGTGGCATTGTCGTCTTGGACATGTTAACAAGAAGCGCATAGGCCAACTCCAAAAGGTTGGAGTCTTGGAATCATTTGACTTAAAATCAGATGATAGTTGTGAATCTTGTTTGCTTGGAAAAATGATAAAGTCACCCTTCACTGGTACTTGTGCAAGGGGTGAGGGTTTGTTGGATCTCATACACACAGATGTCTGTGGACCTTTCAAAACCGCCACAATGGATGCTAACCGCTTCTATGTGACTTTTACTGATGATTATAGTAGATATGGCTATATCTACTTAATCAAGCATTAGTCAGAAACCTTTGAAAAGTTCAAAGAGTTTAAACAGGAAGTGGAGAATCAGCTGGGCAGTAACATTAAGATGCTTCGATCTGATCGAGGTGGTGAGTATCTTAGTACAGAGTTCCTTGACTATCTTAAGGAATGTGGAATTGTTTCACAATTGACACCTCCCAGGACACCACAGCTTAATGGTGTGGCTGAGAGGCGCAATCGAACTTTGTTGGACATGGTTCGTTCCATGATGAGTCGAGCTCCGTTACAAATCTCATTTTGGGGGTATGCCTTAGATACTGCCGCCCATATTCTTAATCTAGTCCCTACTAAAAAGGTTTCCAAAACACCTCACGAGATGTGGACTGGGAAAGTTCCCACTTTAGACCACATCAAGATTTTGGGTTGCGAGGCTTTCGTGAGGTGTGAGACTCATGATAAGCTCAAACCTTGTAGTGAGCGGTGTATTTTCATCGGCTACCCACAGAAATCCTTTGGTTACCTCTTCTACAGACCCAGTGAGAATGTCGTATGTCAATATTCTGCAACAACTGAGCACGCAGAATGTCAGGGGCCTTGCAGATATCCCAAGGGCATTAGACAACCCCGCCTCCCAACGAGGGTATGTCACGTGAAAATTGGGCGCAAGCATTCGAACATTTTCAAACTCCCAAAATTTTAAAGCGTTTGACATCAAACAAAGGAGACTGTACACAACAACAAGTTGTAAACAGAGGGGGATCTTGCTCGTATAGCAATGCTTGTTTCAAAGAATTAAGCTACGATATATTTAACTGTTTATTTAAATTATAATTAATCTAATTTTTATTGTTAAATTGGAAATCACGTGAATCGAAGTATTTCTGCAACAACTAAGCACGCTCGGGATCCAAGTTAACCTTATGCAAATCAAACTTATTCTAAAAATACAAAAAAGTTAGTTAATTAAATACCAATCACAACTAAACTTAAAATATTATCCAAGTTACCTTTAGATGCACGACTATGGCATTCTTTAAAGCGGGGGAAACATTGTCCCAACCAGATACATTCGAAGGGATGTTCATCCACATATACCTCACAATCTCACGGGTAAACCAATTACCACGGTTCCCGACAGGTGAATATGTGAGCTCCCTGTCGAAATCTAAATCCACGGGCTTTCCCTTGTTTGCCCGTATCAGCTTTGATAGCTGAATGTTTTTTGATAGAACTCTTCTTCTTTTAGGAAGCTCAACTGAAAAATATAATTAAAAATATTAGTCACGATAGCTTATAATAAATGAATAAAAATAGATAATAAATATATCATAATAAGACTTACCATCCTGTTTGCGTTGTCCACGACCAAAGCCTACTAGAGGTGGTAGATCCCCGACTCCATAACGTCCATGTCCTAGGCCCATAACATCCGCCATCATGTAGAAGAGTATCGCCCAACTAAACCCATATATAACCTGCAAAATTACAATATGAATAAAAGTTCCACATATTGCATATACAATAATACACTTTCTATTATAGCATCCTACTTTGTTACTTTTTTTTTCATTTTTTTTCATTATAGCATTGTAGTTTCCAAATTGCATACAAATACATATACAAAAATAATACGTTCCATTATAGCATTCTACTTTATGTTTTTCATCTATAACATTATAGTTTCCAAATTGCATACAAATACACAAACTACATATATAATTTTCTATACATACAAATACACATATAAAAAATAATACTTTCCATTATAGCATCATACTTTGTTTTGTTTTGTTTTTTTTCATTTTTTTCATTGTAACATTGTAGTTTCCAAATTGCATACAATACATATAAATACACATATTACATATACATACAAATGCACTTTCCTTTATAGCATTATACTTTTGAAATTGCATACAAATACACAAGTTAGGTGATCATACATATACATACAGTTATACATATATAAATATAAACATATAGACTTATACATAATACACATCTATATATAAAAATTAACATATTAAAATACACTTATACATACATTACAATCACAAATGGTAAACAAATTTACATATATAAACATATACACTTATACATACAAATACATATATACATATGGCAAACAAATACACATATATAAACATACCTAATTTTTCTGTTTTCACCATAAATACATGCATTTATACATACATTACACATATACATACATTATACATACAAAAACACATACAAATACATATGTACATACTCATAATATAAATACACAAATACATATGTTATAAAGGAACCTGGTTGTGTAATCCGACGGAGAAGGGTGGTGGTGGCGGTATTCCGACAACTTTCCAACCAAATTCCGGCAGAAAACAAGAAAACCTGCTAGAGGTTGCAAAAATCTACAAGGTCTGCAACAATCCGACTCTTAAATTAGTGGGAGAAGAAAATGAAAACAAAATCAATGGAGAAGAAGGAAAAAACCCACATGTGGTTGCCGATTTTACTTCCTCGTCGCTGGTAATACGATTCCTCATCGCGCGGTGATATGAATCTTCGACGAAATTGACGGAACTTGAGTACGAGCCAACGAAATGGATGGATTGTGTTGGTATTTGCCGGTGGAATCGTCAGAGAAAAACAAAGGCGGGAGAGGAAAGGAAATCAGTTGTGTGTTGTGTATATCCCGTCAAGCCTTTAGCGGCGACATGTATTAGCGGCGACAAAGATATATCAGCGACGACAAAAGCTTATTAGCAGTGACGAGTTTTAGAGGGAATTTATCCAGATCTTTTTTTTAGTATCAACGGCGGCAGCCATCACCGCAAAAGGCTTCGCCGCTATTGCTATGTACGACGTCTATTGTGAGCTGTTGGAGTAGGACCAAATCAACACGGATCATGGTTTTTCACAATTAGCGGCAACATACAACACGGAAGGCGTATTTCGTCGCTAAAAAGGGTTGTCGCCGCTAATGGTGTTATTCTTGTAGTGTCTGTTAATTGTTTACCGACTCTTTTTGAATTTTGCTATATGCTTGAAAGAACAAGCTTAAGTCAAAGATTTTAATATGTTAAACACTAGGTGTAAAACCCATGTATTTATTGCATGGGTTGATTAAAAAAAAATAAAATATTGAAATATAAACAATAAGTATTTTTTAAAATAAAATTTTAATATAAGGAATTAAGAAACATATAAATTGCAATTTACTATCATATATATTATATTTAATACATTATATATATAAGCATAAGTATTATGTGGCTTTTTAATTTTAAAAATTGAAAAAAAACCATAAATTGACATGTGGATATTATTTATTTAAAAACTATCATGACAAGTGTCAAAACTTATTGCATATTGACATATGACAAAGTTATCTTCATTTATTAGGCCGGACGGAGCCGGGCGCGGGAATGCCTGCGGGAAGCATCCCGCTCCGATGAACACCGCATCGGCGGTGCAGGAAGGGTGGCGCGGGGAGGAGGGTGGGGGGTGTGGCTGCCACGTTCTCACTCCTCTTCCGATTGGCTGATTATTTATTTATTTATATTTTTTTGTTCCAACGGCTAGATAACGTTAATATATATATATATATATATATATATATATATATATATATATATATATATATATAATTTTTTTTTTCTATTCCCCCACTATAAATACCACAACATCTAAACAATTTTTTAACCCATACCTTCTTACTCTCTCCAAAAAATATTAATCAAAATGTCATCATCTACATCATCCGATTCGACGGCTCAAGAGGAGGCTAAGTTTATCGGTTCCGTCATGGTGAAAACGGTTGCATACTTTCAAAAACGACAAGGCGAAACATCACGTGCACGATCTAAACCAAGAAAGCCGCCGTTGCGTAGAAATCGCGAAGCCGGACACGATCGTCTTATAGAAGACTACTTTGCAGATGACGTCATCTACGCTGTAAAGTTTCGACGTCGGTTCCAGATGAGGAATGAACTATTTTTATGTATTGTTTGCGATTTGTAAGGTCGTTTTCCATATTTCCAATGGAAAATGAATGCGAGACGGATAAAATGTTTCTTTCCAATTCAAAAATGCACGTCTGCAATTCGTCAGTTAGCATACGACATGAGCGTAGACAAATGAGACGAGTATTTTAGGATGTCAGAGTGTACCGTGCGGGAGTGTGTGTACAAGTTTTGCGAAGCGATCTTTTGGTTTATGGACAACGATATCTGCGTAAACCAACTATGAACGATATCCACAAATTGTACACGGTGCATGAAGGCAAGCATGGATTCCTTGGAATGTTATGTAGTATCGATTGCATGCATTAGAGTTGGTTATTATGCTCCAACGCATGGCGTGGTCAGTACATAAGAGGCGACCACAAAGAGCCGACAATCATTCTAGAGGCTATCGCACCACATGATTTTTGGATATGACATGCATTCTTTGGTCCAGCTGGTGCAAACAATGGCATCAATGTGCTAGACCAGTCGCCGGTATTCAACGATATCTACCTTGGAAAGTTGCATGATGTACCTTTTCAAGCAAACGGGGTAGCATATAAGCGTGGATACTATCTTACTGACGATATGTATCCTCCCTTGTCTATTTTTGTGAAATCGTTTACATGTCCTAACTACCCAAAAATGAAAAAGTTTAAAGAGGCGCAAGAGTCAGCTAGGAAGGATGTGGAGCGAACATTTGGTGTACTTAAGAGACGTTGGCAAGTACTAGCAGTCGGGGCAAGGTCATATGAAGTGAAAAGGTTACAACACGTAATGTATGTATGTATCATATTGCATAATATGATTCTTGAAGACGAAGGAAGAGCGATATGTCAGTACAACGAAAATGAAGTTTTACCAAATGTCGAAGGAGTAGCCGTTGGTACACAAGAGTATAGGGCAAATAGAAGAGAAGTACACAATCACGACATTCAGAACTCCCTTCGTGCTGATTTGGTGGAGCATGTTTATAGGAGTTTTGTCACGATGATTTGTTTGACCAATCAGACGAGGATTCTGATATGTTCGTCGAGAGCGAAGATTCCGATAACGAGAGTGACGTTCATGAGAATGATGAAGACGATGAGGTCAATGACGAGGAAGATGAATTCGCATGACATATTTTGGTTTTTTTTAAAAAATTAGGATATTAATTATGTTTTCTATGTTGTGGTTTGTTTGATTTTTTGTTTGTGTTTTTTTTTTCTACTTATTTAAATATTCGGTTTAATGTAATTTTTATTTTAATTAACAAAATGTTTTTTATTTTTAATTAAAATTTATATTTATTATTAATTTAAAAATAATAAATCATAAAAAAGAATTAATTTTATTTAAAAAAATAAAAAAACAAAATAGCGAGGGAAGCTTCTCACCTCCATGGGTTTAGATGAGAAAAAGGAAAGTGAGGGAAATAATGTTGTGGCCCATAAAAAGTGAGGGGAGTTTCTACTCATATCATCCGGTCTTGTAATAGATTTATCAAATTTACTTTTCATAAAAATAAAAAACTCGATTCAAAATGTATTGAAATGCAAATCAAGTTACTACAAATTTAATTTAATTTCGAGAACTTGATAACATTTGACCCATCGAGTTCATAATCTAATTATTCAACAAAAGTTGGTCTCATTTGGTTATAGTAAAATGATATTGACTAATTCATTGCCTTCCTTGCAAACCTTCGTCATGAAAATCGGATCAGTGACTGATCATTATCATTTTGCAAATACATTCAATCATGCATGGATATGCTCATCGCCGGGAAATTTATGTTTCAGAACCACATTCTTTTTTCTAAATTCTTTTAATTTTCTTAGCAATTTTTGATTTAATTCATGAGGAGGATTAATCTTTCTCTACAAAGAGCTTCTTCAACATGGCATCACAATGGGAGTTCCATGCTGGGAACTCGTCTTTTCACCACCGTACAACCACCACCGGAAAAATCCCACTTCGGCAACTTAAACGATTCAGATCGCATCTTCACCAACCTCTACGGTGTACACGACCCTTACCTCAAATCCGCCAGAAAACGTGGTGATTGGCATAGAACCAAAGATCTAATACACAAAGGCACCGATTGGATCGTTGAAGAAATCAAGAAATCCGGTTTACGTGGTCGCGGTGGAGCTGGTTTTCCGGCGGGGCTCAAATGGTCGTTCATGCCAAAAGCCTCCGATGGCCGACCATCCTATCTTGTAATCAACGCAGACGAAAGTGAACCAGGAACCTGCAAAGATCGAGAAATCATGCGACATGATCCTCATAAACTACTTGAAGGGTGTTTAATCGCCGGAGTAGGGATGAGAGCATGCGCCGCCTACATCTACATCCGGGGAGAATACGTTAACGAACGACTCAGCCTCGAGAAGGCAAGAATCGAAGCTTACTCCGCCGGTTTATTAGGAAAAAACGCTTGTGGTTCAGGATACGATTTCGATGTTCATATAGCTTTCGGTGCTGGAGCCTACATCTGCGGTGAAGAAACTGCACTTCTTGAAAGTCTCGAAGGGAAACAAGGGAAACCCAGATTGAAACCTCCGTTTCCGGCGAACACCGGTCTTTACGGATGTCCAACGACTGTCACAAACGTGGAAACGGTCGCCGTTGCTCCGACGATTCTCAGACGTGGCCCGGAATGGTTCGCGAGTTTCGGGAGGAAGAATAATTCCGGGACGAAATTGTTTTGTATCTCCGGTCATGTAAACAAACCATGCACAGTCGAAGAGGAGATGAGTATCCCGTTAAAAGAGTTGCTAGAGCGGCATTGCGGTGGTGTTCGAGGTGGTTGGGATAACTTACTTGCGGTGATCCCCGGTGGTTCCTCGGTGGCGTTGATTCCAAAAACGGTGTGTGATGATGTGTTGATGGATTTTGATGCACTGAAAGATGTGGGGTCTGGGCTGGGAACGGCGGCGGTGATTGTGATGGATAAGTCTACGGATATCGTGGATGCGATTGCACGGTTGGCGTATTTTTATAAGCATGAGAGCTGCGGCCAATGTACGCCGTGTAGGGAGGGGACGACGTGGTTGTGGATGATGATGGAGCGGATGAAGGTCGGGAATGCGAAAATGGAGGAAGTGGATATGCTTTATGAGTTGACGAAGCAGATTGAAGGGCATACAATTTGTGCGCTTGGTGATGCGGCGGCGTGGCCGGTGCAAGGTCTTATCCGCCATTTTAGGCCGGAGCTTGAGAGGCGGATTAAGGAGAATGCAGATAGAGAGTTGCGATGTGCGGGTAATTGATATTTTTTTTTTTGGTTGGCATGTTTTTGAGTTGTTGTGAGGCGTTTAAGGATGTGAATTCATCCTATGGGTACTTTTTGGTTTTACTATTTGTTTGGTTAATAAAACAAATTTGATGGGCAAAATATGCAACACAACTTTTCTAAAATGTGAAAGTATATTGTTCAAAGTGATGTTACAGTTGTGGATATAGTTATAAAGTTAAAAAAAAACAAAAAACAAATACCATTGACATTATTAAATATGTTTATCAAATTTGTTTAATATATTCATTGTTTTAGAAATAGGTATATACGTAAAAAGTAAAGAATAATTTAACAATGATATTTAAGATTATTAGTTATATATTTCACCTTTTTATTATGTATAATAACTTCATATTAGACCAAACGGTATACAAAGCACGTATGAGTCCGTGGTATACGTGGCCATAGAAAACCACCGTGCACACCACCCCGAGGAGTCGTGGTCCTCCGTGTTCGTGGTGTATACAACGGAGAGCATCGGCCAATTGAATTTGATTTGCAATTTAATGCTTCTAACCCCTAGTTTAGGGTGTTTTTTTTTTTTTTTTAAATTTTACCTAAATAAACAATCATTATAAATCTACTATATAAATACCACAATACACCTTCTTCTATCTCACACAATTCTTCTCTCACAATCACACACTTGTGTTTCTTGATCTTTCAAAAACCATGACTCCCAAAATGTGGAATTGATCGGAAGAGGAAGAAGAGAAGTTAGCAGTAGCTTGATGAAATATGTTCCAAGTATCATGATATAAGGGTAAAATATTGCGAGTTCGCCAAAGACATAAAGACATGCATGAATACAAAGACATAAACCACAAACCATTTACACATCTCAAAGCTTGACTAAAATTTAAGGATTCTCCAAAATAGATTGCTTAAAAAATGGGGTTTAAAAAATTAGTTTAAGTTGTTTGTGTTTGTATTTTTATGGTTTTTTTTTTCTATTTTATTTTAAGTTGTTTTTTAAATTAACGTAATGTTTTTTTATTGAATAAAAAACTAGTTTAAAAAAATATGTTTTCATTGTATTTTCATTGTATTTTTGAATTAAATTTAATTAAAAAAAAGAGATGGAGTGGTGTGTTTAGTGGTAGGTATCTCATGGTTAGTGGTAGGGAGTATGTTGATGATGTGGCACTCACCACTATAGTGGTTATGATGGGTATAACATATGACCTTATAAATTTATACTATTATAAAGTAGAAATATAATGTAGAATATATACAACTCATATATATGTGTACTATGAAAATAGATATACAAATTAATAATTTTAATACACCGGTATAGATCATCATCTTTTAAACATTGAGATTGTATGTAATACTTTTTGACACTTTGTCTCGATGTTACGATGTTAATTGTGTAGATAACCGATCAAAAGAAAGAAAGAAATGGTTATAGAAGATCCTTTGTAATTATCGCTGCGAGCTTCATGTAGTTCATAAACGTTGATTCATACTTCAATTATTGACACATTAATATGTGTAAGCTAGTTGTTTGTATTCTCATGCAAAACAAGAATTACTAAAGAGTTATTCACTATCATGACTAGGACCAGTCCATTGTTTTTTACTACCCGGGGCAAGTTAAAAATTTTATGCCCTTATATATGTACCGTACAAATAGAGAAAACATATATATAAAAGATTTATAAAATCGAAAATGCAGGAAATTATCATATAAATAGTACAAACAAAAACCTACAAAAATCACCTAAAAACAATATTTCCGTGCATTTTTTGAAGCGAAATCATCTTTTATTTTACATCAATCAATAATTTGTAAAAAATCACTTTCGATACTTAAATTGCTAATCCATTCAATCTTTCTTGATTCATAGTAGTTCGTAGATACGATTTCAAGAGCTTCAATTTTGTAATAAAGCCTCTAGAAGTCCAAATATAAGATTCAAAATAAAAGGAAGTATGGCTCCTGTTTCACATGACATAAACAAGAACACAAAACTTTAGAAACACAAATTTCTGAATTCGGAAACAAACCTAAATAAACAGATATCGAAATTAAACTTACCCAAATTTGATTTCTAGAACAACAGATATCGAGCACAAATATATGAGAAATCGGAGGTCAAATACAGGAGAAATCAGATACAAAAATCAAATATTTCTTTGAAACTTTGACTCTTTTCTACAGTAATCAAATATAAAAGAAACCAAACAGGGAGAAATCAAATGGATAAGAAATAAAACAAATTTCGAAATTGAACTTGCATATTACCCAAATTTGATTTCTGGAACAACATATATCGACCACAAATAGAGGAGAAATCGGAGGTCAGACATTGGAGATATCAGATACACAAATCCAATTAGTCTTTGAGACTTTGACACTCTTTTACTTAATCAAATATAGAAGAAATGAGATAGAGAGAAATCAAATGGATAAGAAATAAAGCAGATTTCAAAATTAAAGTTGCCTGTTACCCAAATATGATTTTTGGAACAGATTATATCGAGCACAAATAGAAGAGAAATCGAAGGTCAAACATTGGATAAATCAGATACACAAATCCAGTAAGTCTTTGAGACTTTCACTCTTTTTCTACTGTATTCAAATATAGAAGAAATTAGAAAAAGAGAAATCAAATAGATAAGAAATAAAACAAATTTCGAAATTGAATGTAACACTCGGATCAGGTGCACATTATTATTATTATTATTATTATTATTATTATTATTATTATTATTATTATTATTATTATTATTATTATTATTATTGTGAAGTTAAAATTTTCAATATTGTCCCTTCTCATGACATGAGGAATGCGTGCTCACGTCGTGAGGAGTGATTTGGACCCATGCATCATTTTAAGGCTCATGATGTGAGCAGTCCAATGCTCACGACATGAGAGCGGCTGATGACCAAAACCTAAGTTTTTTGATATTTAAGGCAATAAGAGGGCTAAGGTTGCCCACCCTCAGCCTCTCTCACTCTCTATGCCTTCAGAAACTCTAATCATATTCCTACTTAAGATCCTTAGCTATTTTGGTGAATTCTAGCTTGAAGAAGAGGAAAAAAGTACTCTACTGGTAGAGTGGGCAAAGTATCATCATCATCATCATCATCCCTTCCTGCTTTTAGACCTTTGTAAGTATCAAAGGCTCCAACATTATTTCATATTATGGGTAGATCTAGGGTTTTGTCCCTTTTATTCATGTTATTGCATGATTGAGTGAGGTAAATCCATAAAGTTTGCAACTTTATGGATTCCAAGAGTTCCTTGACTATCATATTGCTCAGATCTGAAGTTTGGTGAGGTATATGAGGCATGCATGAAAGTTTGAAGCATATTTATTCACTCTTAACCTAGAAAGGGGTTGGATCATGTTGGTGCATGCATGGCCATAAAGGAAACATTTTTATGGACCTTATGAGTCCCCTTTAACTTCCGGATGAGATGGATTCGAGGTCTTAATGGAATAAGGGCTTAAAATGGAAACTTTTAGCTTCAGACTATGCTCACGATGTGAGATGTAAGATATAACGACGTGAGATTCGAAGACTACCCGTCTTCTATTAGAATCATTAGAGCTCATGACGTGAGAATGGTGCTCACGTCGTGATGCCAGTTCAGGTGCTTTCTTTAACTGAGTTGACTAGGTTGGGCCGAGGCGAATGGGAATCGGACCGAGTGGACTGTCACGACGTGACCAAGGCATGGTCACAACGTGAGGAAAGAAATTTTTCATTAAGGCTCGTTAACTTTGACTTTGACTTTGACCAACGTTGACCAAGTTTGACTTAAAGGATATTTTGGGTATTTTGGATTTGTGTTTGAGAATTGGTCATTTGGTTGATTTGGTGACGGTTAGAGTTGAGATTCGGAGTCGGGACCTCATCAGTTATTATCCAGATTGAGAGGTGAGTTTTTCTCACTGTACTCATGGGTCTAAGGCACCAAGGCCGACCCATTGGATTGATATCCTCCTATACATTGATATGTTGATTATGGAATAGATCTGCATGATTATATGCTAGTTGCTAATATACATAGACTGGTAGATCTGTAGGACTACCTGTGATTTCTGTCTCCATAATTATTTGTTTGTTGAATATGTTTGTTATTGGTTATATGTCGACATATTGTGTTGGGTTGAGGTTGTTCTGCTTTGTGCTATAGCCAAAAAAAACCTGGGATCATTCCAGATATAAGTTGAGGGTCGGTCGGCATGCCAGACTTATACTGAGGGCTCGGGGGCATTCCAGATACGAGCTGAGGGTCGATTGGCATGCCAGACTCGTATTGAGGGCCTGAGGGTATTCCAGTCCGATGACTGAGGGGACCATTTTATATTGGCATTCTAGCCTGGGGTATTCCATCCCGAGGAAGACTGAACCCGAAGGTTGATTAGGCCATGGGTATTCTAACCTGATGGTTGAATGGACCCGACATGCTATTGTATATGTTATCCGTTTGTGTGTTGGTACTTTGGGGGAATTTATTAAGCTTTGGCTTATGGTTTTAGTTTTTTGTTTCAGGTACTTCTGATGATTGCGGGAAGGCGAAGGTGTGACCGTACACATCCTCTGTTTATGGCTTTATGATTTTAGGATACTCTGATATGGATAAACAATTTGAAAACAATGATTTTGTAAACATTTTATGACTATGGGTTGTTTTTGAAAGTTTTAAATTGTTATGATTTTTTGGGATGTTACAACCTGGTATCAGAGCCTTGGTTTGAGTTAATTGGAGGAACACTCGTGTGAATCTAGTCTCAAACTAAGGAAAAGAAAAGGTTTTAAAAATGATTTTCAAAATAGAGAGGATTCGATGTGTACGATCAGCCGGAGCCAGTAAGTAGACTCAAAATTACCACACTGTTATTTGATATTATGATATGTTAGAACATCATGCTAGTAGTAGACTAGGGATCTTCAGAAATTGCATGATAGAATTGCCTGATTATATGATGCTTGGTAGCCTAGGGATTTCCTTACATGAAATTGACATCATTACTATAGTTGCTTTGTGTATGCATCAAAATTGTACATAACTAAAGTTTTATAGCCTGAGAATATTTGATTTTGCCTTATTTCCTATTCATTGTTTGGTTGTGGGCTTAGGGTAGAATCGAGTATTCGATTGTCTATAGGATCCCGTGTTATGTGTGATTATAATACATGAGTGTTGCAAGATTGGTGGAAGTTTCATGGATGAGTTGTGTGGGGTCAATCGGCCAGATACGTAATGTCTAGCCTTCCTCTAGGAAGTGAGAATAGAGTGTATGCATATTTTAGTGAGTATTGTTAGGGTTGTTGTGATGATCCTCTGAGACAAATACAAGTAAGTGTGGAAAGTAGTATGGACCCATACCACTGGAAGCACATGTCACGTACGTATAGCATGGAAGTCACAACCCACAGGGTTTTGTTGGGAATTGGTACCTATGATGTTATATGTGTTTTATCTGATATCTCCCTGGTTTATTTTCAGTGTGGCGATTACGAGACGATTTGAGGCAGGATCCGGATCAGGATCAGTAGTGGGTGGCCAGAATAGGCCAACATTAACTGAGGACCGGGTTAGGGAGATCATTCAGGAGGAGGTTGTTTCCTTCTTTCGGGGCCAGTTACCGGAGATGTTTGGGTCTATTAAGACTGCTATGATAGAGTACTTTGATGATCGATACGCTGCACTTTCTGAGACTACTGCTGTTGCAGTCACCGCAGCTGTTGCTATTGCCGGGATTTGCATTGCGAGAGCCTTCCAGTATTAGGACTTCGACAATACGAAGCCCCCGACATTTGACAGAGTTTAGGATCCGATCATAGCCATTAGTTGGCTGTCTGGCATCGAGGGATGCTACTTCACTTACTCTTGTCCAACTGACTAGAAGGTCAAGTGCGCAATGAACCTTCTTCGGTCTAGAGTGAAGGATTGGTGGAGACTTGTTACTAGCTCGTATTATCCTGAGCAGAGGGCTGTTGTGACTTGGGAGAAGTTCTCTCAGATGTTTCGTTCTAGATATGTTTCACTGGTGGAGCGAGAGAGCTTAGCCCAGGAGTACTTGGATTTAAGACAGGGGACTGAGTCGATGACGGAGATCATTAAGATGTTTACGAAGAGATTCATGTTTTCCATGAGTTTGCTGCTTCTAAGCAAGCTCAGATGACCCGGTACTTGAGCATGCTCAAGACATACATCCGACAGTTTTTTTCCATACAACACTATGGTTCATTGGTTGATTTGCTGGAGGCCGCTTGGTGTCGAGAGATCGAGATTGAGCTCCAGACGAGGGAGCAGAGGCTGGCCTCGACATAGTCACAGCCTGCGCCGAAGCGGTTCAAGGCCAATGATGTTAGATCTGGGAGTTGGAGGGGCCACACTTGTGGAAAGTGCGGCAAGGTTCATGATGGTGCTTGTCGATATTCTTCTGGATGCCATAATTGTGGCAGACAGGGCCACGTTGCGAGGGATTGTCGTCAGCAGGCTCCAGTACCCAACACCAGGATTTGCTATTACTACGACCAGGTTGGACATGTGAAGGCCAACTGCCCCTTTCTTGCTGTTAGGCTGGCGTAGGCTCCATCTCCGACTACTTTGAGGATCACGAATGGGAGCCAAGGTAGGGCGGAGCCCCCAAGGGCTTGCGGTCGTGCTTTTCATATTACTGCCGAGGAGGCCAGAGCAGCACTAGACGTTGTGACCGGTATGTTTCTATTTATTATTTTTTGCTTATATTTTATGGTATGCTCATGTTTATGCTCATAAGAGGTACGTTCTTAGTGAAATCTTTTCCTGCTCTAGTGTTATTTGACTCGGGTGCAAGTCGGTCCTTTGTGTCTCGATCATTCAATAGAGATTTTGATATGCTTATTAGGGAGTTAGAGTGTCCGTTGCGGATTTCTATCGCCAATGAACACGGGGTTTCTGCATCGAGAGTGTATTAGAGTTGTGTATTGGAGATCTTCGGGGTGCCTTATCCGATTGATCTGATCCCTATTCCCACGGGGGATGTGTGCATGATAGTGGGTATGGACTGGCTGAACAGGTTTGGTGTCATGATCGATTGCGAGGGCCAGGGAATGGTAGTTAGAACCCCAAGTGGGGAAGAACTAGTTATCTATGGAGAAGGCACCAGGTTTGGTTGAGCGTTTTGTTTGGCACCCACGGTCCGACAGTATATTCAACATGGGTGTGCGGGTTATCTGGCTTATTTAGTTGATACTTGGGTCGAGGAGCACACTTCAGTTTCAGAGGTACTAGTTGTCAGGGAGTTTGCCGATGTTTTCTTCAAGGAATTGCCCGATGTGCCTCCCGAGAGGCAGGTTGAGTTCAGGGTTGATCTAGTGCCGGTTGTGGCTCTGATTTCCAAGACGCCATACCGCTTGGTACCGCATGAGATGCAGGAGTTGTCTTTTCAGCTTCAGGAGCTGTTAGGCAAGCAGTTAATCAGACCGAACAGTTTGTCGTGGGGAGCGCCGATACTGTTCGTCAAGAAGAAGGATGGTTCACACCGGATGTGCATTTATTAATAGGAGTTGAACAAGTTAACAGTGAAGAACCGTTATCCCCTTCCGCAGATTGATTACCTCTTTGATCAGCAGCAGGGTTCATCTTGGTTCTCCAAGATCGATCTGAGGTCTGGGTATCATCAGTTGAGAGTGAGAGAGGATGACGTGGAGATGACCGCGTTCCGGACTCGTTATAGGCATTACGAGTTCTTGGTGATTCCATTTGGGCTCACTAATGCGCCTACTGTGTTTATGGATTTGATGAATTAGGTATGCAGGCCGATGCTCGACCGATCTGTTATTGTATTCATTGATGATATCTTGGTGTATTCCAAGACCAGAGAACAACATGAGGAGCACCTTCAAGAGCTTGTGGGAGTATTGAGACGGGAACAACTGTATGCCAAGGTCTCACGGTGTGAATTTTGGTTATAAGATGTCCAGTTCCTAGGGCCCCTCGTTATCCAGGATGGGATTTTGGTCGATCCGGCCAAGATCGAGGCTATGATGCAATTGGAGGTTCCGAAATCTCCATTAGAGATCAGGAGTTTCTTGGGTTTGGCGTGATACTATCGGAGATTTATTCGGGATTTCTCCAAGATTGTGGTACCCCTAACTCGTCCGATGAGGAAGGGGGTGGATTTCCAATGGGGCCCTGAGCAACAATCGTAATTTGAGACTCTTCAGCGGAAATTATGTGAGGCCCTGGTATTGACCCTTCCGGAGGGTGTTGAGGATTTTGTGGTATTCTGTGATGTATCCATCACCGGTTTGGTGGTGGTCCTTATACAGAGAGGACGAGTGATTGCTTATGCTCCATGTCAGCTGAAGCCGCATGAGAAGTTATATCCTACTCATGACCTGGAGTTGGGGGCAGTGGTGTTTGCCCTCAAGATTTGGAGACATTATCTTTATGTGGTTCGTTGTGTTGTTTACACGGATCACAAGAGTTTGAGATATCTTACGGGTCAGCCAAATCTGAACATGAGGCAACGCAGGTGGCTGGACGTGGTTAAGGATTTTGACTGCGAGATCCTTCACCATCCAGGTAAGACGATTGTGGTAGCGGGTGTTTTGAGCCGCAAGTCAGCTGGGTCTTCTGTTAGGGAGATGTGTATGAGGATATCCGTTGATTATCCTCTTTTGGGTTTGATTAGGGAGGCCCAAGTAGAGGGGGTTTGGAAGGAGAACTGAAAATATGAGAGAATCAAGGGCGAGATCGATAGTTTTGTCACCGATAGTCGGGGGTTGTTGACCCGATGCGGTTGGGTTTGGGTTCTAGTTTCCGGTGGGATCAGGCAGATAGTTTTGGAGGAGGCTCATAATTCTTGTTTTTCTATACACTCGGGAGCCACCAAGATGTATCGAGATTTGAGATTGAGCTAATGGTGGCCGTGTATGAAGAGGAAGATAACCTGGTATGTCGACATGTGCTTGACCTGTAGGACGGTCAAGGCTGAGCATCAGAGGCCGCATGGGAAGCTGCAACCATTGGAGGTTCCCATGTGGAAGTGGGAGCAGATCACTATGGATTTTATCACCAAGTTGCCGAAGACGGCCAAGGGTTTCGATGCTATATGGGTCATCGTGGATCGATTGACCAAGAGTTCCCCCTTTCTGGCCTTTTGGGAGAGCTATTCGGCTGAAAAATTGGCCGATGTGTATGTCTGCGAGATTGTTGCTCGTCATGGAGTTCCGGTCTCCATTGTTTCAGACCGAGATGTTCAGTTCACTTCCCGATTCTGGCAGAAGTTCCATGAGGAACTGGGCACGAGACTACATTTTAGTACTTCTTATCATCCGCAGACTGATGGTTAGAGTGAGCGGACGATCCAAACCCTTAAGGATATGTTGCGGGCCTGTTTCATTGATTTCGGCGGGAGTTGGGATTCCTACCTAGCTCATGCGGAGTTCTCCTACAAAAAAAATTATCACTCCATCATTGGTGCCCCACCTTTTGAGCTCTAGTATGTTCGAAGATGTCGTACCCTGGTATGTTGGGGAGAGATTGGTCATAGGGTAATGGTATGGACCGAAGTAGTCTTTCAGACCATGTAGCTTATTCAATAGATGAGGAAGAGACTCTAAACAACACATAATATACATAAGCGCTATGCCGACCGGCGCCGATCTAAGTTGGAGTTTCAGGTCGGCGATATGGTATTACTGAAGGTCTCACCTTGAAAGGGTGTGATACGCTTCAGGAAGATGGGGGAAATTGGGTCCCCGATATATTGGACCTTTCTGTGTGATTGCTAAGGTAGGAAAGGTGGCCTACCGATTGGATTTTCCAAGCAAGCTCAGTCAGATCCACAACAATTTCCATGTCTCGCAGTTGCGGAAGTGTGTTTTAGACGATGAGGCAGTGGTCCCCATGGACGATATTCAGGTCGATGAGCGCCTGAATTATATTGAGAGGCTGGTGGCGGTAGTGGAGAGAAAGATGAAAGTATTACACAGCAAGGAGATACATTTGGTAAAGGTTCAGTGGCAACATCGGAAGGGTTCCGAATGGACCTGGGACCCCAAGTCAGAGATCCGGTAGCAGTACCCGGAGTTGTTCAAAGCAGTTGACTTCTAGGATGAAGTTTGATTCAACTGGGGGAGAATTGTAACACTCGAATCAGGTGCACAATATTATTATTATTGTGAAGTTAAAAGTCTCTATATCGGCCCCTCTCACGACGTGAGGAATGCTTGCTCACACCGTGAGGAGTGATTTGGACCAATGCATCATTTTAAGGCTCACGACATGAGCAGCCTAATGCTCACGACGTGAGAGTGGATGATGACCAAAACACTAAGTTATTCAATATTTAAGGAAATGAGAGGGCTAAGGTTGCCCACCCTCAGCCTCTCTCACTCTTTAAGCCTCCAGAAACCCTAATCATATTCCTCCTTAAGATCCTTAGCCATTTTGGTGCATTCTAGCTTGAAGAATAAGAGAACAAGAGGAAATAAGTACTCTAGTGGTAGAGTGGGCAAAGTAGCATCATCATCATCATCCCTCCCTACTTTTGGACCTTTGTAAGTATCAAAGGTTCCAACTTTATTGCATATTATGGGTAGATATAGGGTTTTGTCCATTTTATTCATGTTATTGCATGATTGAGTGAGGTAAATCCATAAAGTTAGCAACTTTATGGATTCCAAGAGTTCCTTGACTATCATATTGATCAGATCTGAAAGTTGGCGAGGTATAGGAGGCATGCATGAAAGTTTGAAGCATATTTCTTCACTCTTGACCTAGAAAGGGGTTGGATCAATTTTGTGCATTCATGACAAAAAGTAAACATTTTTATGGACCTTTGGAGTCCCCTTTAACTTCCGGATGAGATGGATTCAACGTCTTAATGGAATAAGGGATTAAAATGGAAACTTTTAGCTTCAGACTGTGCTCACAACGTGAGATGTAAGACCTCATGACGTGAGATTCAAAGAATCCTCGTCTTCTGTTAGAATCCTTGCAGCTCACGACGTGAGAATGGGTGCTCACGTCGTGATGCCAGTTTAGGTGGTTTCTTTGACTGAGTTGACTAGGTTGGGTCGAGGCGAGTGGGAATCGACCGAGTGGACTGTCACAATGTGACCAAGGCCTAGTCACGATGTGAAGAAAGAAATTTGTCTTTAAGGGCCATTGACTTTGACTTTGACTTTGACAAGGGTTGACCAAGTTTGACTTAAGGGTATTTTGGATTTGTGTTTGAGAATTGGTCATTTGGTTGATTAGGTGAAGGTTAGAGCTGAGATTCGGAGTCAGGACCTCATCAGCTATTGTCCAGATTAAGAGTTGAGTTTTCCTCACTGTACTCATGGGTCTAAGGCACCAAGGCCGACCCATTGGATTGATATCCTGCTATACATTGATATGCTGAGTATGGGATAGATCTGCATAATTATATGCTAGTTGCTGATATACATAGACTGGTAGATCTGTAGGACTGTCTGTGATTTCTATCTGCATGATTATTTTTCTACTGAATATGTTTGTTATTGGTAATATGTCGACATATTGTGTTGGGTTGAGGTTGTAGTACTTTGTTCTGTAGCCGACAAACCTGGGAGCATTCCAGATATGAGTTGAGGGTCGGTCGACATGCTAGACTCATAATGAGGGCTTGGGGGGATTCCAGATATGAGCTGAGGGCCGATTGGCATGCCAGGCTCGTACTGAGGTCCTGAGGGTATTCCAGTCCAATGACTGGGGGGGACCCGAAGTATATTGGCATTCCAGCCTGGGGTATTCCATCCCGTGGATGACTGGACCCGGAGGTTGACTGGGCTTGGGTTATTCCAACCCGATGGTTGATTGGACCTGACATGTTGTTGTATATGTTATCCATTTGTGTGTTGGTACTTTGGGGGAAATCACTAAGCTTTGGCTTACGGTTTTAGTTAGTTGTTTCAGGTACTTCTGATGATTGTGGGAAGGCAAAGGCATGACTGTACACATCCTCTGTTTATGGCTTTATGATTTTGGGATACTGTGATATGGATAAAAAATTTGAAAATAATGATTTTGTAAACATTTTATGACTATGGATTTTTTTTAAAGTTTTAAATTGTTGTGATTTTTGGGATGTTACATTGAACTTACCTAATTACCCAAATCTGATTTCTGAAATAGAAGGTAGAGAAAATAGAAGAGAAATCAAAGGTCTGTCTGCTTTCTAAAACAACTGATATATTGAAACAACCAACAATATATTATTACACCTAAATCACTTATCAGAATCACACCCAAATCACATATCAAAATTGCTATATCTTGGAGACTCGATAACTAGTATCGACTGATAATGAGGAAATTAAGATTTGAGAGCTATGTATTATCGATTTATCGACCGGAAGTGAAAAAGCTTCTTTATTTTTATTATCAGATACATATTCAGTCTTCTAGGCATTGGTTTCTCCATTGACAGCAACACCAACGGATTTCTAGCGTCAGTGGACGTTTCGTTTCTTTATGAGCATTTGATGATGGATCAATTGTTTGGTGCCTCTATTTCCTACGCTTTCTTTCTCGCTTTGTAAACATATCACAACATATAGTTTAAAATTTTTTGGACCATTATTATATATAATATATATACATAGCTAGACTTATTTGATGCCCCTAAAAGTCACCCATATATTGGGTCGGGCCTGAACATGACCACAAAATATTTGAAACATTAGCTTTTTTAAATAACTTTTACTAAAACATTTCAAAACATTTCTAGAGCATTAATTTACAGAAAACAGTCGCAAAATATAACTTACAAAATTAGTTTAAAAAGACATGCGAGAGTGTATCATAGACATCAAAGAATCGTTCGAATAAAAAACAGTATTTTATAAATGAGTTAAATCCTCTTCTAAATTCCAATAACTTCTCAATCTTCTAAGATTATACAAACAACTCCTAACCTGTAAAAATATATCAACATACTTGGTTAGGCTTTGAGGAGTATAGTGACTACAATCTTGATGTTAGACATTATAAGGATAGTATATAAATGAAAACTCAATTTGTATACAATTATACAAACTCGTATCTCTTAAAAAACCAATAAAATTATTAAAAATTAATTTGGGGGTAAAATAGTATAAGTCAAAGAACACTATAATCATTGAATATCATATAAACAACATAAAGACATATATGGTGTATAAACTCAACATATGAAATGCAAGTAAGTGCTTGACCCCAAGTCATATCAAGTCCAATTCCTCACTATAATACATTAAGTTCAAACTCACCACTAACCACCAAAAATCATCATAAGTCACCCAAAATCACTACAAGTCACCATAAGTTACCATACTACTCGCTATAAGTTATCACGAGTCACTAAAATTCACCATAATAGGGCACCCTTCATCTATTGACTACACAAGTCTCAACCCCTTCCTAAGCATGAATACATGCAATTAAGATAAGAGACTCAATATGAAAACAACATGTCAAATAGATCCAAAAAGCTCAAAGAATGTAAAACTTTTTCCAAACATAAACCAAAGTTAAAGGGTAATTAACCTACAATCTAAAGTGAAAGGGTTTAAGAACCCACGTTCAAAGTCAAAGAAAATACCTACTTAAAACTCATTCACAAAAGTGTCAATAGGTCAACAAGGATGTCTTTGATTTAGGAACTATAACATCAATCAAATAATACCACATCTTTACATATAATAGAAAAGCAACATATTTATTCATATAGTATAGTACAAAAGGAACACCGATCAAAGTAATTCATATAGTGGGGACAAATGTTCCAATGTAAAATCACTCGCCTCAAATATATGCTTGTGATTCTTCACTTCTTCCAATACTCTTAGACTTCTTGATCACCACATATTGAAAATTATAATAGGTCATAAATTTTAAAAAATACCCCTACTTAGTTATTTAATGCATCTTAGGTGTTTAATACTTCTTTCCATATATATATATATATATATATATATATATATATATATATATATAAAGCCTAGGAATTTTTTTTGAGACGACATGCAATACGAATTTTCTAGACACCATCTAATACATCGGGTTCCCTAGCTAAGATGCCACAATATCTAAGTATGACATCAAAGATGCTTGCTGAGATGCTACAATATCAACCTCTCATAAGCATTATACTTTACTCCAGTTTGCTTCAAAACAACCACAAACTTTCTAATGATGAAATATACAGAAAACAAGTCTTAACCACCTCTAACCATATCTAAATAGTCCTGATTTCATTTATGTAATGATACTAATGTATTAATGTTTTATCGAACCAAGTATGTACACATTATAACATCAATCATTTATTTTAAATCTTAAGTAACCAATTATTTCATGACATCCCTAGATAACCTTCTTACAACTTAAAACCCTAGGTATTGGGCCTTAAGCCCTATTTAATGATTGCTAACTTCTAAGGTTACAACAGATCCTCAACCTATTCCCTCTCTACGAAACCATAGCTCCCATGTTCATGCCTTGATGTGTTTGGAGCTTTTGGTGGTCTAAGGAGCTCTTAAGTGCCCATTTTAGTGTTAGCATTCATCCTAGAATTATGAAACCATCTTTTATCCTTTTGTTTATGCATTATAAATATTTTGAATCTTTGTTCCATCTATTTTCATGCATTGACATAAGATATTCTTGAGTTCCTGGTCATTTTAAGACATTTGACCCCATGTTCTTGGAGTTAAGCAACTCCCAAACTCCAGCAAGTAGATAAGCAAGTCCATGACTGTTAAGATGAAGAAAAATGTCAATATTTGTGTTTTTGATTAGCTATGCAAAGGGTGATGAGCTTTATTAGACAAAATCAAGTTAGGTTGGTAGATATTGATTGATTTAGTCATTAGAATTGATAAGGTTGGAAATTTTATCCATTAAACCACTAGGAAGAATTGCACCTGAAAAATCTAAGCCTTGATGTATAAGGATTAAGTTCTTAATAAGTTAAGTGTTCTGCTAGAGAAACTGCAATGTAGCCAAGGACTGGCCACAACGTGGTTGTCAAGTGAGTCCCACGACTGTTTTGTCACGGCTAGACCGCGACGTGACCAGAATCTGGGTCGCGACATGGTGACCGTTGACCATTGACCGTTGATTTTTTGAACAATTTGACTTTTGATCAACTAAATAAAGTCGAGTCTTAGATCACAAATTAGAGGGAAAAATGATAGTTTTCCCTAGGATGTGAGTTAGAAAGGGAAAGGCTCGTTTAGAAAGGAAAGTTATACCTTAATTATTAAATTATGGTCATATTTGTGACAACCCGTTATTTTTGATCTTATAAAAGTCAACAAAAGTCAACACAAGTCAAACATATCATATAAAATTCAAACTATTGATTTGTTAATATTAAAAAAGTTAAATTAATGTTTTTGATACATATAAACATTTAGAAAAAGTGTAGTAAAATTTAGAAGTGAAATGGTCCAAAAACCAAGAAGTCTCTTAATGTATTCATCGCACCGCAAACCGTTTACAACCGCAAACCTCGGACAACAAACCTCGTTTTCGGTTGTAAACACCTTCGGACCGTAAACCTCTTCGGTGGGTTTCCTTTTCGGACCGAAAACCTCGAAATCTTATCCCTTCGGACCGCAAACTCTTTCCTCGGTTTGTGTTCTCAGCCGAAAACCCACAAGTATATATATATATATATATATATATATATATATATATATATATATATATATATATATATATATATATATATATATATATATATATATTGCCCGAAAATATACCTCATTCTTACATCCTTAACCGAAAACACTCTTTTATCTCAAGTATCATGCGAAGATCACTTGAATCGTCATAAGTTCATACTGATTTCTTCATGTATTCATCACATCTTTTGAAAATCATCATCCACTCTCCTGATTTCCAACCGAAAACACCCAAATATCACTAGTTTTCACGAAGAACACCCACACACTATTCTAAGAATTATTGTAAGTCTTTTTTCACAATAATTAAGTGTTGTTTAACACTTTAAACATTTCCAGACTATCTAATTTATACTTAATTTTATGTTAATATAAATTAGGATTCGGTTTTTAAATCATGAGTTCTAACTTGTGGATTTAGCCCTACTACACCGTATCTACAACCGGAAACTCACAAAGGTGAGTTCATACTCCTGCGTTTTTACTATTTTCCACTGTTTTAGGGGGGGGGGGGGGAATACGAGTCTAACACAAGAATATTGTGTTTACAATCAAATTATTTTTAAATATTTCTAAACCGACTTTAAGTTACTGAAACTCTTTTAAACTTATATTTTTGCCAAAATCATATATATATATATATATATATATATATATATATATATATATATATATATATATATATATATATATATATATATATATATAGATTTAAAGGGCTTAGGATTAAGAATTCGCTTTATTTCCTTTTCCTTGTTTGGATGTGGGATTAGGGTAGAGTTATTTGTCCGAATGTCGTTTCAATTTTAATTATATATATATATATATATATATATATATATATATATATATATATATATATATATATATATATATATATATATATATAATCATAAACTCGTTTAATTTAGAAGTAAAACCCCTTTTTAAAGTAAAATTTTCCATGTAAACTTGAAAGATTGTTAACTCCCTATGTGAGTCGCTATAACCATACTATGACGAGAAATAACCTGCACAACGTTTTTTAGACGTTAAGATACTATGACTCATGTCACCCGCAGACCTGCCGGTCCGGCTGTAGCTAGCAGCGAGGTGTGGGGTGTCAATCCCAATATAGATTTATACACAATTATCACGCTCTCCCTACAAGAGACTCTGGTTATAACTTACAGGAATTGGAATCCCGCACTCGAACGTACGGGGAGAGAATTGCCCCACAACTTAAGTTGACTAGTTTACACATAGTTTGATATTAAAACCTCTTCCATGGAGGAAGTAAAGTCACCTTTTATGAATAAATTGGTGATATGAAATCCTTAAACTATTACTATTATAGTTTATCATGTGGTATATGAAAAACCCATTTGTTTTGAGAGTAAAACCTCTTTCATGTAGTAAAAATCCATGAACTATGCTTATTGTAGTTTATTATATGTGTTCGAAATGAATAAGTAAACATTATCATGAATGACTAAATTTCAGTTTATGATGATAAACTAACAAGAAAATACATTCAATACTTAGAACTTAAGGTTATACACTTTGCTCAACATACTACAAATTGTTATGAAAGCTGTAAGCTGTTAACTAGTTTTTAACCTTTCAGCACTGTTATAGAAAAATCATACGAAGTCGAACACTGAATCCGTAAATTCTGAGAGTTCACAAAATGTGTGTAGTTTATTCAAAATTTTTATTATGATTTTTAGAAGTCTTTACCTTGTGTTAAAATGTTCATATTCACAGACTGGTCCGAATTCGTTTTTGAAATGATAGGCTGTTTTGTAAAAATCACCATAAATTGTAGGAAAATCGTATGGTGATGTGCAAGTAGTCATTTTAAAGGTATGAACCTGAACTATTTCCATTTTAAACAGTTTTGAAAGATATGAAGTTTAAGATGGTCTAACCAGTCCGTGAATAAGACTCAACTTTTCTGATGAAAGCTGTTGTTTGAGTTTAGTTATGTTCTTGGTGTTTTAACTTGTATTCCCCCCCCCCCCCCTTAAAACTTAAGAAAAACATGAAAAGATAGGGGTATGAACTCACCTTGTGTGATTTCAGAAGATGGATGATGAAGAAAGGAAGTGTTCAACTCAAGAACACTTAGAAGATTGCTTGAAGATTCGAAGTTCTAACACAAATATGATGAAGTTTGTGTAAGAAACCTATGATTTGAGTAGAAAGGAGTGAAATAATCATATGAAGGATGATAATACTTACCAAAAGTAGAAGAAAAACTTGGAGAATAGCCTTGAATCTCGAAATTTAGAGAGAGAAAGTGAGAGAGAATGAAGTTTGTTCTTTGGTGAAAAAATGAGAGAAATGTGAGGAGAGAGGGGAGTTTTCCAGCTCTTGACCAAGTGTGTGGCTGAAAAATTGGTGGGAAAAGTACTATGGAATGACTAGGTATGGTGGAAGGACAAGGGCTGGTCATGGAGTGCGCATGGGTGGTTGCTTGTGTCATACACTAAAGTAAAGTCAACACTCCACCAATAATATCCCACCCACTCTTCTTGGATAAGGATTATATCCCAAAAACGTGATTAATTATGAAGTATGGGGTTCTATATGTTAAAATATGATTTTGGGTGAAAATCCCGCGTTAAAATCATGTAAAACGGGCCTAAAATGAAGTCGTAGTCGAAAACCGAGTGAAAATTGCCAAATCCGAAATTCAGGGCCGAAGGTGCGAAGGTTCGACTCCTTAGGAGCATAGAACCGAGGGTTGATGGGGGAACCGAGAGTAGGGTTCGGCTCCTTAGGCTGTGCATCTCGGACCGAAGGTGAAGGCTTGGACCGAAGGTAGTCCTCTCGGACCGAAGGTGGCCTCTTGGACCGAAGGTTACTTTCGGTTCCTTAGTAGTCTCGGTTCTCAGGAGGTTCGGTTCTCAGGAGGTTCGGTTCCTAAGAAGGTTCGGTTCCTAAGAAGGGTTTTTCGCGTAGACTTCCGTTTTCGAGCGGTTCTCGACTAAGTCTAGGGTCGGGATGCCCCGAGTGATTATAAAAAGTTGAGAGAGATTTGGGAGAGATTTCACACACTTGGAGAGATTTCTCATATAGAGAGAGATTTGGGAGAGATTTCACATACTTAGAGAGATTTCTCATTCAGAGAGAGATTTGGGAGAGATTTCACATACTTGGAGAGATTTCTCATTCAGAGATAGATTTAGGAGAGATTTCACATACTTAGAGAGATTTAGGAGAGATTCCGCATACTTAGAGAGATTTGGGAGAGATTCCACATACTTAGAGAGATTTGGGAGAGATTTCACATACTTGGAGAGATTTGGGAGAGACTTCTTTTGTGACCTTTTTGAGTGTTTGGCTTCGTAACGCAAGGTTTGTAAACCTCGTTAAGTCTCGTTATGATTGTTATATGCCCCCGAGGGTTAAGGAATAATGTTTTATCGAGTAGTTTCATCACTTGCCCTGATTAGGGTTTAGAATTTCCGAACACGTGAAAACTCTAAGTGATACTTTGTATTAAGATTGCGAGTTGTTCAATAAGGAACATAATGGAAACCCTAATATACAAGGGTTAGATGAGTTGACCGGTTTGACTTGTTGACTTTAGTTGACTTTGACTTGGCCAAAAATTGACGGTTGTCACATCATCCCCCCGTTAGAAAGAATTTCGTCCCGAAATTAGTGTTTCGACTGGGACTTCAAGAATTTGGAGGACTAGACTTATTCGGATGATAGGACGTTCACTCGCACTCCTGGGTAGCCTTGTCCCGAAGTTCGTGGCAGGACTCATA
The DNA here is from genome assembly GCF_052849685.1 of Lactuca virosa. Lineage (NCBI taxonomy): Eukaryota > Viridiplantae > Streptophyta > Magnoliopsida > Asterales > Asteraceae > Lactuca > Lactuca virosa. The sequence goes on along the minus strand of NC_136428.1, from coordinate 281,800,109 downwards.
CCTGGTCCATCTATCATTAACTTGTGTATATAGGTCGTATGTACTTAAGGTTGGCAAGACAGTTGGATGGTTGACTCTGCCCCAAGTCCACAACCAGACAAGGAACATGAAATAGGGCGGAAACACACATCCAATGTCCGTAGAATCCTAATTATACATTATCCTCGCGTATACACTTAGTAGTGATAGACTAACCGTATTCGTCCCAAGCTTCTGTGCTTGAACCTTATCTGCTGCATGTGTGACATTCCCGAAGGGTCTTCTGGAAATACTTGTGGTAAGGTTTCGGAAGGTATAATACTCCTCTGGTGAGTGTTTTGGGGTTTCACAGCGAGAGATGACCCGGAGGTCCGTGTCGGATTTGTGTTTATGAGAGACGAAGGTTTTCGATATTCAGTGGGTTAGGTGAAGGGTCCTTTCGTAGCCGTTTAATCGGGAAGATGAGGACTATGCCAATCGGAATTGAATGGTGACAACAATATCTTTTTAGGTAAAACATGTGTTAAGCTGTATTCGCAAGAGATGTTCGTTAGAGTGATAGATTATCTTGTGTTTCTTTTCAGTGCATTCCATTTTGATTGATGTTATTATTACTGCAGATGATTCATACCACAACAGCTAGCACTGGTAGTAAGTGTGTTCTGATAGCTAGTAATGATACTTGATATCATGATCCCTGGCAGGTCACTCTATGATCGAGCGGTATATGTAAGTCGCATGTAATTTGATACTGGTGAAATCGTCGAGTGAGTGGCTCTACCCTAACCCCACTACTAGACATGGAACAGGAGTCAGGACGGAATTATTCGCTTTAAGTCTTTAGTATTTTGATTATAATTAACCCCAATGTAGGCACAAAGTCGTCACAGCTCACCCGTAATGATCCTAAGATCATATATGAGCGTTTTGATTTGATTTGAACGAGAGAGTATTTTAACTACTTTTTGAAAGACGGTAATTTTAGCAAGCATACCAAATTCATTACAAACATATGGTACATAAACGTTTTTGTTTGTTGGAAACATTACAAAAGTCCTAATAAGGTTTCCTTGTTTTCTCCTGCTGTTTTGTTCATCACACTCCTCCTGCTCCCTCGTCATTCTTCTCAGTTGGACAGTCTCTCTTGAAGTGTCCCATTCCACCGCATAGGTGGCATACTGGACTTACACTGGCATTGGGGATTGAAGCGATGCGTTGGGTCTGGGTCCTGCAGAAGCGGGAAGTATGTCCGTTCTTGTTGCAGTTTTTACAGTGCATCACCCGGCAAACCCCATTGTGATGGAAGCCACACTTGTTACACTTTGGGAGTGATCCCTTATATGGTTTGGCCGGTGCTTGGGTGACAGACCTTGTGGCTAGTGCCGAGGCATGTGTCGTGACTACTGTTGTAATGGTAGGGGTGGCCATGGGTTGTTGTCTTTTAGCGAATCTTTGAGATAGGTTGCGCTTCTTTTTGTCCCAAAACTTTCGTTTCTTGCTCTTGGGTTTGTGGTCTGAGGCGTCTTCGTTGGAAGACACCCGCTGGCGTTCTTGATTGTTACTGCGGCTAGAATTGCCAACACCACCTTCACCTCTGCTGGTGTTGTTAGCATTGAGTTGTGCCATGACGGCTGTCACGGCTGCCGTGACTGCAGCTTGAAAAGTAGCAGAGTCTATTTGCAGGGTTGGCGCCTTGCTAGTTGGTTGGTTGCCTCTTGGTGAAGACATAGTTCTGTTTCATGATGAAAAACGACTTCGTGAGTGGGGATGATTATCTCAAGTGCATTCTTACGATTTATATTCACATATATAAATTTTTGCACATTGTTGTACTATTCTTAGTTTTTCTGTTAAACACTCCTGAGACGGAGTTATGGAAATAGGTAGAAGTAGGTTTTGTACGAATGTTAAATTTACTTATCCTAGTTACTGTCCTTTCCCAACACAGTTAGCTGAGGACATCTGATGGGATCCGGTGCATTAGTGCTGGTATGATTGCACCCCATAGGTCTACGAAGAAGGCACCTTTCAACCAAAATGTTTAAAGGTGAGACGATAATGAGTCCTTAGAATGGCTATACGTCGCGAGTTTTCTGACTAAGTTTATCTTAGTTCAAATTGTAACACATACCAGTGCTTATGGTGTTCTGAAAGCAATTCATAATGAAAGTTTATATATAATAAACCCATGTATTTTAGTAGTTCTGTATCCAAGTGAAACCTTGTAATTTGATCCAAGCTAGGTCCTTCTTACGACCAATTGATGTATGCTTAGTTATATAATTAAGACTAACTAGACATTCGAGTCTATTAGGTATGTCCTAAGCCCATCTTGTTAATATGATTCTAGTATTTATGATTTCAGAGAAAATTTTGACCTCGATGCAGGTCTAACTCACATCCATGCAAGGAAAAGTGTTGATAGCAAATAGATCTCTCGATTAGTATAACCGCTTAAATCGCAGTGTTGAGCTTACACATAGAATAGAGTAGCACCAACGCATGCTCATGAACCTAATCTACAAGGTCTTGTGAGCAGTATGAACTCTACTCACGACGATCCGTCCCTTGCGATGCCTGAGGCAAAGTCGATGCACCTTGCAGCTTTGCCAATCGACGCTTGGTTGCAACCATTCTCTCTTTGAATGTCGTGTGTCTACCCTATTACTCTTTTGCCTCTGCCCGAGCGGCGATAAGGTCCTAAAAAGAAAGTTGGTCTCTGAAATAGCAGTCTCTTTCTAAGTCTCGGGTACGTGAGATGGTAGGGTCTGTAGTAGCGCGCAGTCTCCGAACTTGGTTTGTAGTCTCCCTGTTTTAATCCCCGATGTTCGTGATCTGCCGGGTCTTCGCCGGGAGGGCTCTGTCAGTCGGTCCCACGTGGTTGAGGTCATAGCAACCTCTTTGGTCTCCAAATGGTGATTGCTGTCATTGCTGTCGACTCCAACCCTCGATCACGGTTGCCCAACGGGGCACAGGTCCGATGTAGTCGAAACGGTTCGCGGGAACCGTGGCTATGCATGGAGGGTTGATTACCTCCGGTTCCTCTTCTGATTCTTCTCATAACGATCCACCATTTCCCTGGTTGGGAAAGTAGGGGTCGCCTGGTAAGTAGAATCTTGCTATGTTGTACGTGCGAGAATAGGAGGGGTAGAAGGGCTAATTAATAGACGTCTAATCCTATAATTATTTATAGGGGGTGATCCTTATTAGTCACGTCTATAATCCCATAGTGCATACCAGTTATACATAATCTGAGATAGAATAGACCTTCGAATAAATGACTCTACTCTAAGTCCACAACCAAACAAGGAACAGGAAGTAGAGCAATAGTCGTAGGTTCTGAGTCTATAATATCTTTAATTATGTATAACCTTGGCGTATGCACTCAGTCATTATAGACCTACTAATAGGGGTCTTTAGTTTTCACATAAGTTGGTTATAGTATCACCAAATACTCCTATAGTATTTTAATGTTTGACTTATGTTTTCCAATGTTTGTTTGTAGATAGAGATGGTAAGTTTTTAGACTTGTTGCAACAACACAACCATTCCCGGGCATATGCTAATCACTTCTGGGATAGACATAGTTGATCAGGCTATGTCATTCCCAGACCTGACTATATACATCCCCAAGCCTACTTGTGTCATTCAACACTCACTACTTTTGTTTTGTTCTAGTATGATGCTGACCTTAATATGTATGCATGTATGTATACTTTTAACAAGAAACTATTTATTTCTAAAAGTATAGTCTTTTGAAAATGTTTAATCAGAGACTTTAGTCCCAATGCATTTATAGTTTGTATATCTTATGTGGTTCGATATGCTTAGTTCACTATAAACAATGCTCTGATACCAATCTGTCACACCCCCAAACCAAGGATGGCGGAAACGTCCGGGGGTGGAGGACTTCATGTATAGTATCACAACAACGAGTATAATAGTGCTCAAAGTAAATACAACCATGATAAATATAATTGAATAGGTTACACCATAGTATATGTTTACATGTCTCAAAATCAATTACATTATGATGACAAAATGAACTGTTTGACGATTAAACGTCCCATCCTCAAAATGCTGTTGATTTCCTGTATCACTGATTTCCTGAGAATACAAGTAGTTTTGAAAAAGTGTCAACAATTAAGTTGGTGAGTTCATAAGAGTTTTGTTTGAGGAAAAATCCGTTTTCCTTGTAAATACGATAGAGTATGATTCCAGAAAATCCAATATTTTCCTTATAAAGGTCATGTAGTCCTAAATCCCAGGACCGAGAATATGTGTGTGTTTTGTACTTATAATGTTCATAATGGTAATGTGTTTCCAAAGAAAATCCAATATTTTCCTTATAAAAGTCATGTAGTTGTGAATGTCAAGACCGAAATGTACAAGTATTTTTCCATACTTAAAGTAACTCATGCAAGTTTAAATCGACATAAACTCGTTTAATTTAGAAGTAAAACCCCTTTTTAAAGTAGAATTTTCCATGTAAACTTGAAAGATTGTTAACTCCCTATGTGAGTCGCTATAACCATACTATGACGAGAAATAACCTGCACAACGTTTTTCAGACGTTAAGATACTATGACTCATGTCACCCGCAGACCTGTCGGTCCGGATGTAGCTAGCAGTGAGGTGTGGGGTGTCAATTCCAATATAGATCTATACACAATTATCACGCTATCACTACAAGAGACTCTGGTTATAACTTACAGGAATTGGAATCCCGCACTCGAACGTACAGGGAGAGAATTGCCTCACAACTTAAGTTGACTAGTTTACACATAGTTTGATATTAAAACCTCTTCCATGGAGGAAATAAAATAACCTTTTATGAATAAATTGGTGATATGAAATCCTTAAACTATTACTATTATAGTTTATCATGTGGTATATGAAAAACCCATTTGTTTTGAGAGTAAAACCTTTTTCATGTAGTAAAAATTCATGAACTATGCTTATTGTAGTTTATTATATGTGTTCGAAATGAATAAGTAAACATTATCATGAATGACTAAATTTCAGTTTATGATGATAAACTAACAAAAAAATACATTCAATACTTAGAACTTAAGGTTATACACTTTGCTCAACATACTACAAAGTGTTATGAAAGTTGTAAGCTGTTAACTAGTTTTTAACCTTTCAGCACTGTTGTCGAAAAATCATACGAAGTCGAAAACTGAATCCGTAAATTCTGAGAGTTCACAAAATGTGTCTAGTTTATTCAAAATTTTTATTATGATTTTTAGAAGTCTTTACCTTGTGTTAAAATGTTCATATTCACAGACTGGTCCGAATTTGTTTTTGAAATGATAGGCTGTTTTGTAAAAATCACCATAAATTGTAGAAAAATCGTATGGTGATGTGCAAGTAGTCATTTTAAAGGTATGAACCTGAACTATTTGCATATTAAACAGTTTTGAAAGATATGAAGTTTAAGATGGTCTAACCAGTCCGTGAATAAGACTCAACTTTTCTGATGAAAGCTGTTGTTTGAGTTTAGTTGTGTTCTTGGTGTTTTAACATGTATTCCCCCCCCCCCCCCCCTAAAACTTAAGGAAAACATGAAAAGATAGGGGTATGAACTCAACTTGTGTGATTTCAGAAGATGGATGATGAAGAAAGGAAGTGTTCAACTCAAGAACACTTAGAAGATTGCTTGAAGATTCGAAGTTCTAACACAAATATGATGAAGTTTGTGTAAGAAACCTATGATTTGAGTAGAAAGGAGTGAAATAATCATATGAAGGATGATAATACTTACCAAAAGTAGAAGAAAAACTTGGAGAATAGCCTTGAATCTCGAAATTTAGAGAGAGAAAGTGAGAGAGAATGAAGTTTGTTCTTTGGTGGAAAAATGAGAGAAATGTAAGGAGAGAGGGGAGTTTTCCAGCTCTTGACCAAGTGTGTGGCTGAAAAATTGGTGGGAAAAGTACTATGGAATGACTAGGTATGGTGGAAGGACAAGGGCTGGTCATGGAGTGGGCATGGGTGGTTGCTTGTGTCATACACTAAAGTAAAGTCAACACTCCACCAATAATATCCCACCCACTCTTCTTGGATAAGGATTATACCCCAAAAACGTGATTAATTATGAAGTATGGGGTTCTATACGTTAAAATATGATTTTGGGTGAAAATCCCGCGTTAAAATCATGTAAAACGGGCCTAAAATGAAGTCGTAGTCGAAAACCGGGTGAAAATTGCCAAATCCGAATTTCAGGGCCGAAGGTGCGAAGGTTCGGCTCCTTAGGAGCATAGAACCGAGGGTTGATGGGGGAACCGAGAGTAGGGTTCGGCTCCTTAGGCTGTGCATCTCGGACCGAAGGTGAAGGCTTGAACCGAAGGTAGTCCTCTCGGATCGAAGGTGGCCTCTCGGACCGAAGGTTACTTTCGGTTCCTTAGTAGTCTCGGTTCTTAGGAGGTTCGGTTCTCAGGAGGTTCGGTTCCTAAGAAGGTTCGGTTCCTAAGAAGGTTCTATTCCTAAGAAGGTTCGGTTCCTAAGAAGGGTTTTTCGCGTAGACTTCCGTTTTCGAGCGGTTCTCGACTAAGTCGAGGGTCGGGATGCCCCGAGTGATTATAAAAAGTTGAGACAGATTTTGAGACAGATTTGGGAGAGATTTCGCACACTTGGAGAGATTTCTCATACAGAGAGAGATTTGGGAGATATTTCACATACTTAGAGAGATTTCTCATTCAGAGAGAGATTTGGGAGAGATTTCACATACTTGGAGAGATTTCTCATTTAGAGAGAGATTTGGGAGAGATTTCACATACTTCGAGAGATTTCTCATTCAGAGAGAGATTTGGGAGAGATTTCACATACTTGGAGATATTTCTCATTCAGAGAGAGATTTGGGAAAGATTTCACATAGTTAGAGAGATTTAAGAGAGATTCCACATACTTAGAGAGATTTGGGAGAGATTCCACATACTTAGAGAGATTTGGGAGAGATTTCACATACTTGGAGAGATTTCTCATTCAGAGAGAGAGAGTTGGGAGAGATTTCACATACTTGGAGAGATTTGGGAGAGACTTCGTTTGTGACCTTTTTGAGTGTTTGGCTTCGTAACGCAAGGTTTGTAAACCTCATTAAGTCTCGTTATGATTGTTATATGCCCCCGAGGGTTAAGGAATAATGTTTTATAGAGTAGTTTCATCACTTGCCCTGATTATGGTTTAGAATATTCGAACACGTGAAAACTCTAAGTGATACTTTGTATTAAGATTGCGAGTTGTTCAATAAGGAACATAATGGAAACCCTAATATACAAGGGTTAGATGAGTTGACCTGTTTGACTTGGCCAAAAATTGACGGTTGTCACAGTGACAAATGTCGTTACAGTTCCGGCGCCTACAAAGCGTCGTATCATGCCTACTAGTCATAGCATGGTTATAATAACTCACAAAAAGATATGAACAAATACGATTAGTGTATAAATAATTAAACTAAAGAGTACGAATACAAAGTACCGGTTTTACAATAATACGATTTACTGTATTACATTACAATTTACAATTACTGCTGGTGGAGCTAGGCACACTCACATTTACTGGGTTTTCAAAGAGTACAATTGCAGAACTTGGAAAACATAAACAATACAGAAAACAGTCTTCTTATAGTTTTATTGTGAACTAAAACTATGTTACACTGTATTATAGTACAACAACACTTATACAGAACAGTTTTATGGTATTAAAAATACTTTTCAATTAAAATAGAAAATATTGGATTTTATGGAACAGTAACTTATTCACTATCTCAAGGAACAGAAAACAATCTTTTAAACATAAATACTTATGCACTCACCAACTTAAATGTTGATACTCTCTTTTTCAAAACACTTGTATTCTCAGGGAACTAGTATACAGGTACATCCCCGGGATCATGAGAAGACGGAGCAATATAGAGTCATGTCTTCTATCTTTTGCTATACATAGCTTTTGATGTCATATATACAATGACTTAAATACTATGTAAAACTTATACATTATTAATGCAATGATTGTTGTACTTTGATTACTATGATGCATTTGTTGTGATACTTAACATGAAATCATCCACCCCCAGACGTTTCCGCCGCTCCGGTTTGGGGGTGTGACAATATTGTTTTGTAGTGGGTTTGAGGGAATATCGGTGCTACTTAGCTCATTGTGTGGAATTATCTTAACAATATTTTAGATGAGTTCTCACGAACTTCCTTATTATATGAACTATGTGACTATGTTATATATGACCACGAATAGCCTCTCGGTGGGAAGTTCTAGTTGTGTCATGGTAGCATGTATGATCATGAATAGCCTCTCGGAGGGAAGTGTGATCGAATGTTCTGTGCTTCGAGCGAATATCCTCTCAAAGGGATTCTCTAGTCGCACATTGGTTATGATTATGCTAGCATATGTGAATATTTTCTTGTTCATATGTGTTATGATATGTATTGCATATGATCAGTATAATGAGAAGTATTGTGTTTACTCACTAAGCCTTGGGCTTACAAATGTGACTTTATGTTTTTAGTTATATGACCTTCAGGTTCGAAAGGGAAGGAGCTAGCTTGACTGTGATATCTAGACATTCTTGGATGCGCATGACATTTAGTTTATCTATATGATATTATGTTATGGTTTTCAATATAAGACTTAGCTTCCGCATTTTATGATGATTATGTTGATACAATGATTTTTATGATTTATTAATTATTATGAATGAAACCTTTTAGTAAAACGTATACACTAAAATTTCCAAAAAATGGATTGAATTTTGGGATGTTACACCATTCATAAGCATGAATACATGTAATTAAAATAAGAGACTCAATATAACAACAACATGTCAAATGGATCCAAAAAAGCTGAAAGAATGTAAAACTTCTACCAAACATAAACCAAAATCAAAGGATAATGAACCCATAATCTAAAGTCAAAGGGTTTAAGAACCCACGTTCAAAGTCAATGGAAAACTCATACTTAAAACTCATTTGCAAAAGTGTTTGTAGCTCAACAAGGACGTCCCTGATTTAGGAACTATAACATCAAGCAAATAATACCACATATTTATATATAATAGTCAGGTGATATATTTATATATTAGTATAACACAAAAGGAACACCGATCAAAGTACTTCATATGGGGACAAGTGTTCCAAGGTAAAAGCACTAACCTTAAGTTTATGATTGTGATTCTTTACTTCTTCCAATACTCTTAGACTTATTAATCACCACATATTGAAAGTTATATTGGGTTATAATCTGACCAAAATACCCCAACTTAGATATTTACATCATCTTAGGAGTTTAATACTCCTTTCTATATTATATAGAAGCTCCAGGAGAAAATTTTGAGACCACATGCCAAAATAATTGTCTAGACACCATCTAAGACATTAGGTTTACTAGAGAAGATTCCATGACATTTAAGTATGACATCACAGAAGCCTACTAAGATGCTATAATACCCAAACTCTCACATGAATTGTACTTTACTCCCCTTAGCTTAAAAAATACCCTAAAATTTTATAATGATGAAATATGCATAAAACAAGTCTTAATTACCTCTAACCATATCTAAATAGTACTTATTTCATTTATGTCATGATAGTAATTTCTTAATGTCTTATGAAACCAAAGATGTACACATGATAACATTAATCATCTATTTTAAATCTTAGGTAACTAATTATTTCATGACATACCTTTATTACCTTCATAAAACTTAATGATCAATAATGATCTTCCAAACCATAATTTTAAACAATATGGTAAATTAATCCAACTCTCAAGTCATGATTCAGTTCTTCCAAAGTGATTGTAATATAACTAAGAATTTGTGAAGTTATCAATCCTTCATTGACGTTGTAACTTCTTTTAAAACTTTAAATACTATTTAAATCCTTAAAACCTTTATAGTTTTAAATCATTTATCTTTTTTGAAAGTTTAACCACTGTTTTAAATTTTAGGGTTGATTAAAAAACATCTCATTTAATCCAGTGGTGAATCGCTATTAGAATCATCATTTCCACTCACAAATCTCAATAGAAGACATGGAATCACAACTAGAATCAACTCATGAAAGATTTAGATTCAAAATTTCAATTACCATATAGTTAATTGTAACACCCATTTCCCAGGATGGATTAGTGGATGGTATAAAGGAGTCAAATGCATGGTTTTTGAGGAAAACAATATGCCATGACGTGTCATGAAGGGTGTCATGATGTGGCATGCCAAATAATGAACGCGTATCTCAGGCAGACTCCAGGATCTGGCACCAATATGGCCACGATGTGGCGGCTACTGTAGCCTAAGCCCATGATTTTTTGGGGTTTTCTTCATATTTAAGCACCTTAACTTCCAATTTAGGAGATCCTCTTTAGCCTCCATCTTCCTAAAAAGAAACCCTAGCCCATATTCCATGGTTATGAGCTTGGTGGCTTGATCTTGATGTGGTTTCTCTTGTCTTAGTGAAGCTTGTGAAGAAAGAAACTGCTTCTTGGTGCAAGGAAGCGTAAAGAAGGTTTAGATCCATCATATTCTTCAAGTTTCAGAACTTTTGGAGGTAAAAACCTTGCACCCTGACCTTGTTCTTTCTAGATTCATGTTTGAGGTTTTAACCCTTAATGGAAGATCTTGGAGTTTGAGGAAATGCCAAATCTTATTATGGGACTCTTGTGGTCATGAACTTCTGCTAATGGAGAAAATGGGTCTTAGCTTAAGTGTTCTTGGTCCCATGTTCAAGTATTGGTTATATTAAGAGCTTAATGGACTTAGGGTTTAAGATCTTGCCTTGGAGTGGAGTCCTAATGGATAAAATTGGAAACTTTATCCATTAAGTCATTGAAAAGAAATAGATCTGGAGGTATGAGCCGTGATCTATAGGAATTAAGCTCTTAATGAGAGAAATGACATACTATGAGTTGCCACGACATGACCAAGGGATGGCCACGACGTGGTAAAGTCTGGATATGCAACCATTTTTTCTTTGTATTCCCACGATGTGACTAAGGAGGGCCCACATCATGGTGTTGACTTTGACTTTTGTTTACCGTTGAATTTTGAACAGTTTGACTTTGGGGTCCTGAAAATACAAGAAACTATTGCGCAAGGACATGGTTTGAAAACTCAAACCATTAGTTAATCTTTAAGATTAATGTCTGCTCTTAATTAGATGTTCCAGTCAATCTGGTAATACCTGTTAGGACTTGAATGAAATATTCAACAAAGCACATAATATTAAATGAAGAAACTAGGAGTATAATCAATGTAAAGAAAATAAACTAACAAGAAGAATGTTTATGAAAGATCTTGATATGAGAGAAAAGTGAAAGTAAATCAACGAGAATTTTTGCTATCTTTGGAGTAATAATACGTTGTTTTCTTGTCATTCAAATCACTCCTTATATAGGCTAAGGAGGAACATTGTACAAACTTGGATACATTCCTAGGACTGGTTAATAATTAGTCACTGATAATTAATCATCTAAAAGATATACAAAAGATAAGTCCTATGAAACGTTACATCATGAATAAGAAAAGAAATAATAAATGTTCAAATAGAAATCCGATCTCGGATTTACTCACCATCTCATAATAGTCTTCATCTCGTACACCATCTACATTTCAGACTTCACACAATCTCAGACATTGTTGATTTCAGATCTTCAATACTTGTGATTGCTAGAGGTTCACTTTTCAGGTTCCAATAGGTCAGACTTGGAGGATTTGGGTTGTTGACTGTGGATTTATCTTTTTTGGTGATTAGTCTGTTCGCGAGATTGAGCAATGCAAGGTGTGAGAGTGTTGTTGTGCTTCTTAGGTTCTTTAGTTCGTATGAGTTTCTCACTATGGCACGTATCCTATTGTATATCCTTTGCATGGTAGGATAAAGGTGCTGGTATAGTATAAGCATGCTAGTGGATAGGATAACTCCTTTGTTATGTATCTGAAACTTAGGACACTTGGTGTCTTGGTATGCTAGACTGGTAGGGTCTTTCCTGTTGATCGTATGTTACTATTAGGAGTTATGTTTGGTTAGGGTAAATAGGATATGCTAGTTATTAGGATTGACCAACGAAGGACTTAGTTGAGAAGTGGTCAATGGCAGGGTAACTAGGGAAGGCTAGTTGCTAAGGGTATGAATATGCTAGTATCTGTTTTGTATGGTTAGGTGGTAAAGATATCATAGGTTTTATGTAGTTTATGTTGGATAGCCTGAGAACTATTGGTCTAATACCCGATTGTGATGTTCTTGTCATATTTTTCGCTCTCGGGTAGGTCATCTGTTCGACTGCCTATTTGATCCTTGACTGCATATAACTTTATATATGGAATGCAAGATCAAAATGTGGCTCCTAGAAATTATATGAAAGACCAGGATGTGGCCCCTGGCAGTTATATGAAAGACCAAGATCTGACCCATGACAGTTGCATGAAAGACCAAGATATGGCTCCTGTCAGTTATATGAAAGACCAGGATCTGGCCCTTGGCAGTTGTATGTAAGTTTGAGATTTTGCCCTCGACATTGCAAGGAAAGACCATGATTTTCCCCATGGCAAGATGCAAGACTATTAACCGGCCGATAGCATTCACTCGGGGTTGGAGCATGCCCGTTATTTCATGTATGTATGTTACGTATGTTTATGTGGACATGAGAGATTTGGTTGTTTAGTGCCAGAGCTGAAGATGTGTGTGGATGCATTGTATGTATGATGGAATATGTGGTACATTGGGGAACTCACTAAGCTTTATGCTTACATTGTGGATTAAGCATTTTGCAGGTCGTACGTGAGAAGAGCTCGGCAGGACTGTACACACGCATCGAAGATGTTTGTTTTCGCGGTTTTGTAAATTGATAATGCATGACTTCAATCAATTGAATGTTACTTAATGATTTATGAGATAAAGGTTTTAAACGGTTAACTTATTTTGAAAATGACAAAATATCTTTGTAATTTTCGGGACGTTACATTAAGGTTCCAAATCTTTCAATATTAAGTACAACTCAACGTCAAGTTAAGGTTCTAAATCCTTTCATTCCATCATTAATGATGAAATCAACTATTCCATGAGTAGAACAGTGATTATGACAACCCATAACTTCTATTTTAATAAAAGTCAAACTTGGTCAACTAACGACAACTTAATTTTTATTCTATCTTAAATGGGTTAGAGTAATGACTTTTAAGTGTTTAAACCTTGTATTTAAGGTGTTATGTGTTTAAGAAGGTAATTAGTTGGAACAGAGAAACTTCACACCTCTCTTCTTCTCTCTTCCCTTCGGACCGCAAACCCCGACCGCAAACCCTCGCAGGTAGGGGTGTTCGTTTGGATGGATTGGTTTAATCCGATCCAATCAAGTGAATCCAAAATAATTTCGGTTTTCAAAACGTAGATCCAAATACTCCAAACTAAATTCAAATTCGATCCGATCCAACCAAATTATTATTCGGTTGGATCGGTTCTTTACAATTCGGTTTTCAAGAATCAAGACATTTCAACAAATATATAACTTTAGTATTAACTTATTCTGTAATATAAACTAAAAAAATATTGGTTATTAGTTGTGAATTAAAACTTATAAATAACTATCAAGAAAAATATATTATATATTACTACTTTATACACAATTTTTTTTATAAGAAGTAGATATTAAAGTATTATAAATGATGAAAATTTTTAATATACTAAAAGAATAATTTAGTAAATTTATAAATTATTAAAGATATATATTAGAAAGAACAAAAAAATAAATTGCAATTCGGTTTTTTTGGACTATTCGGTTTTTATAATGTAAACCAAAACCAATCCAAAATAATAATTTGGTTTTGCTAAAAACCAATCCAAAAATCCGAATATCCAAACCAAATTGTCGAATTGGACAATTCGGTTTTATCCAAATAGTGAACAACCCTACTAGCAGGGCCGCAAACGAGCCTTCGGCTATGAACAGCCTTCGGGCCGTGAACAGGCTGCGGGCCGTGAACCCTCGGTGTACGGCCGTCAACCTCCTCTCCTATATATATGAGAGTTAGCTGATTTATTCCTCATTCTTTCACTTCTGGCTGCAAACTCCAACATTTCTCTCTCAAGTATCATCTTTCAAACCTTCAATTCTTCTTAGAATATTGCTTGGATCTTCAAGGTGTTCATCATTTCATCATCATACTAGGGATTTCTAGGCCGAAAACACTTGAATCTTCTTCATCTTTCAAGATCATTGGGCCGTGAACTCAAGAACATCAAGTGTTCTTGGGCCGTAAACACTCCATTTTGGCCGTAAACTCCAATCAATCACTTGATCAAGTTTCTAACACTTATCTTGTAAGTAATTCTTACATCCTAAGTTGTTTACTTGATACCTTAGAGGTTATATTCACTAAATTCATGCCAATCTGTTAAATATATTGTCATTTAGGACTTGATTTTGTCCCGGGAGCTAACTAGTGAAACATTCATCCTATATCGAACTCCAAATCGAATCACTCACACAAGGTGAGTTCATACCCCTACAAATTTCAGTGTTATATGCTTTTAAATGCTTTTAAAATGCTTTTAAGGGGGAGAATACAAGTAGAACATGAGATAATTGTGTTAAACACTTACATGTGAAAACGTCAAACGAAAGGACTTCTTATACTCAAATACTTGTTAAAACCATTTTAAAACTATTCTTAGATTTTTGTTTTTATCAAATTCATAATTGTGTATCTATTTACGTATAAATATGCTTTAACGGACTTAGGACTATTGCTAAATACCTTGACTCCTGTTCCTTATTTGGTTGTGGGCTTAGGGTAGGATCACTAGTCCGACTGTCGGCTAAATCATAGTTATACTCATTGAATACATACATGAATATTAAACCCATTTTTAAGGAACGTATTTACTCAGTTGCTTGTGTTGAACAATTGAGTCTTTTCTATAAATCAGTAACAGTTCAAACAAAAATGCTAGTAAACAATAATAGGTATAGTTTAGAGAATTTCTACATACTATTTCTGGATCAGAGAAACATACATGAGTCAGTACATGCATACTATAATAAGAACAAGAAGGAACATACATACTATTACTATTCATTTACAATAACAAGAAAGAAACAAACATACTATAACAAGAACAAGATAACTAAAATGTGAGATACTATTTTTCATTTAAGTAGAAAATATAGGATTTTCAGGAAAGATACAAACATTTTTACTTTACATATACAAACATTTTCATGAAAAAATGCAAACACTTGACACAAAAATACTTATGCACTCACTCAACTTTTATGTTGATACTCTCTTTCAAAATAACTTGTATTCTCAGGTCACCAGTAGACAGGTACATTGGACCAGGTTTTTGAGAAGACAGAGCATGTTCAAGACTCGTCTTTTATTTTGATAAATATATATTTTTAGTGTCATAGAACTATTCACAAAACACACATGCATTAACTATTCTATTAATGTAATGGATGTTGTTGCTTGTTTTACTATTTTGCATTGTTATGATACTATACATGACGTCCTCCGCCCCCGAACGTTTCCACCGTTCTGGTTTGGGGGTGTGACAAATTGGTATCAGAGCTTTGTTTATAGTGAACTGAGTATATCAACCCATAAAAGATATACAACTATAAAGACATCGGGATTAAAACACTCTGATCAATAGTTTATACTTTTTAATTAATAAAATATATATTTTACTAAAGTATACATACATGCATTCATACTAAAATCAGTGTCATCCTAGATCAGAACAAAAGTATTGCGGTTGTTGAACAGCACAGGAAGGCTTGGGGACATATGATCAGGTCTGGGATGGATATAGCCTGATCAACTATATCTATCCGAGAAGTGATTAGCATGTGCCTAGGAATGGTTGTGGTGTTGCAACAAGTCTAAAAACTTACCAACTCTACTACAATGAAACACTAGAACATAACATAAACTTAAAATACTATAGGAGTATTTTGTTGTACTATAATTACTTATGTGAAAACTAAAAAGGTATTGGCTAGTAGGTCAATAGTTGCTGAGTGGATGCACTAAGGTTATATGTGCCTAAGATGTCATAGACTTAGAATTTGTGATCTTCGCTTTACTTCCTGTTCCTTGTTTGGTTGTGGTCTTAGAGTTGGATCACTTATTCGAAGGTCTATTCTATCTTGGTTATATAAAACTGGTATGCACTACGCAAGTATTGAAGTAACTAGTAAGGATCATCCCATAATTATCTATAGTGATACATATATTATATGTCTCTTACATCTCTTTTCTCGCTTAGATATCATGGCTGGATTCCATCTACCTGGTGACCCGTACTTTCTCGATCAAGGGAATGGTGGATGGCTTAAAGCTGAACCTGAAGAAAAGAACCTGGTGGTCCCAGTAGAAGACGACCTCGAGGAGAGTTCTGAGGAAGAAAACAAAGAAGATGAACAAGAAGACTCGGACTCAGAACCCAAGGTCTATAATCCACCCCAAGTTGCTCAAAATCCTAACCCTCGTCAGGATTTTCAAGGCCCGACGCCTCTGTGGGTAGTGAACTTGGGAGGGTGAAGCCACAAGCAGGGACAACCACCTCCTTACAACGGAGACCAAAGCTTCTACAACTTGAATGAGGGGGGCTCGTCAGAAAAAGTCCTTCCTATCTTGGTTCGCCGTGTTGCTCGCAATGTTGAGCAAGCAAGGGCAAACTTCGACCAGGTCATGGAGATCAGGGCTAACTCAGGAGTCAACACAGTTCGTCTTCGCCACCTGACCGATGACCAGGAGTTAACCAGGACACACACTGATGCGCTACAGATCGAACTGAATGCCTGCCAATCTGAAGTTAGGGATCTCCGTCAGAACCAAGTGGCATTGCAAAGGCGTGTGTGGGAAACAAAAGAACAACTGGCTGGATCCAGGGTAGAATCTAGTACCAATCAGAACAACACTCCTCGCGAGTAGAGTCTACTCTACTTACTCTTTTGGATATAGATTAAGTGTACTTTTAGACTCTAGTATTATTTTCATGTATGTATATAGACCTTGAACTTTCAGTAGTTAGGTCGTTATGCTGTCAAGTTTTTTCCCCTGTATTGGTATTTGTAGACCTATTACAAGGTCAAATTTTCATGAACTCTTTACATCTATAATACCAATGATATTGACAAGCATCCAATACTCTTGGAAAATCCTTATCCAAATCCTTTCATCTTTCAAATGGTAGAACTCATTTGCAAACACTTCATTTATTTCATTTTGATCTATGGTGTGTTAGATCAGGGATCATTCTCACTATTCTCACTATTGAATGCTTACTATTATCTTTGTCTTTGTAAACATACAGTTGAAAGATGCCTCCTCGTAGATCAACAAGACATAATCCTCCGATAACTCCAACTCAACCACCACCTCCTCCACAATACGATCCTGCAGTTTTTCAAGCTGCAGGGACTGCGGCTGTAGCGACAACCTTAACCCAAATAAATACTAGTGGTACTAGCGGAGGTGGAACGACTGTTAACTCGACACAAGGTGATAGTCATGGGCACCCTAGGGAGTGTTCATACAAAGACTTCACCAACTGCAAACCCAAAGTCTTTAATGGCAGCGGAGGAATAATCGATCTATCGCAATGGATAGAGAAAACGGAGTCTATCTTCGATATTTGCTCCTGCCCGGAAGGAAGCAAAGTAAAATTTGATGCCTGTACCTTCTTGGACAGAGCCCTCACATGGTGGAATGGCCATGCCAAGTCACTTACCCTCATAGTGGCTAATGCGATGGGCTGGGAAACACTGAAGGACCTCATGACAGAGGAGTACTGCCCGATGGGCGAAGTTCAGAAAATTGAACAGGAACTCTGGAGCCTAACCATGAAAGGCTCCGACATAGTAGCCTACACTGCCAGGTTTAGTGATATGGTGGCTCTATGTCTGGGAATGGTCCCCACTGAGGGCAAGAAGATTGAGAGGTACATATGGGGACTGGTACCTCCATTTCAGGGAAATGTATTGTCTTCTAACCCTATTACCTTCGAAGTGCCAAACGATTGGCACAACGACTCATTGACCATGAAGTTCGCACTCCAACAACAACCCCTGCTGTCCTAGAACCAACCAAGGCAATAGGCCATGAAGAAGAGGTGACAGACCCTACGGTGGTCACTGGTACGTTTCTCCTCGATAACTCTTATGCATGCATACTATTTGATAGTGAAGCGGAGAGGAGTTTCGTGAACCAAAAATTTGCACACTTGCTTAAACAATAACCACGAGCACTAAAAGAAACATTCACCGTAGAAATGGCTAACAGGAAGACTGAGAGCACTAACAATATATACATAGGATGTACCCTTTCTCTAGATATCCATTCATTTCATATCGACCTCATGCCTGTCTCAATTAAAAGTTTTGACGTCATTATCGGCATGGATTGGTTGAGTCTTCATCATGCTGACATAATTTGTTTTGAAAAATCCGTTCGTCTTAACCTACCGTCTAACGAAACCCTAGTTATCTATGGCGATAAACCAGGGACGGACCTTCGAATCATCTCAAGTATACAAGCCCAGAAATACTTACGAAAGGAATATCATGCATTCCTTGCTTACGTAGTTGATATGAGCCAAACAGAGAAAGACATAAAGAACATCCCAGAAGTACGCGACTTTCCCGAAATCTTTCCCGAATAACTTCCAGGATTATCTCCACAACGTCAAGTCGAGCTCAGAATCAACTTAATTCCAGGAGCTACTCCTGTAGCCAAATCGCCTTATCGACTAGCACCAGCTGAACTATCCAGTCAACTGAACGAACTGATAAGCAAGGGATTCATTAGACCAAGCTTCTCACCCTGGGGAGCACCGGTCTTGTTTGTAAAGAAGAAGGACGGATTGTTCCGTATGTGCATCGATTATCGAGAACTAAACAAACTTACCGTTAAGAACCGATACCCTCTACCCCGTATAGACGACTTGTTCGACCAACTTCAAGACGCAAACTATTTTTCAAATATTGACTGAAGATCCGGGTATCACCCGTTACAAGTTTTATAGGAGGATGTTCCCAAAACAGCTTTCCAAACTCGCTATGGACACTACAACTTTGTAGTGATGCCTTTCGGATTAACCAATGCGCCCACATTGTTCATGGACTTAATGAACCGGGTGTGCCACCCTTACTTAGATAAGTTCATAATAGTGCTCATTAACGACATACTCATCTATTCTCGCACTAAGGAGGAACATAGTCAACACCTACGACAGAGCTTAGAAACACTACGAACAGAGAAGCTTTATGGGAAGTTCTCTAAATGCGAATTTTGGATTCGAAGAGTCGAATTCTTGGGTCACGTGGTTAGCGAAGAGGGAATTCACGTGGACCCTTCTAAAATAAAGGCCATTGAGAACTGGTCAGTACCGAAGACACCTATGGAAATTCGTTAATTTCTAGGCCTCGCTAGCTACTATCGCAGGTTTATTCAGAACTTTTCAAAAATTGTGAAACCACTTATCACATTGACCCAGAAAGGTGTGACCTTTGACTGGGAAGAGAAGCAAGAAAAGTCATTCCAAACGCTGAATCAAGCCTTATGCAGTGCACCGATATTATCCCTCCCAGAAGGGATAGAAGATTTCATGGTTTACTGCGATGAATGCAACCAAGGGCTTGGCTGTGTTCTTATGCAACGAGGGAAGGTTATTGCCTATGCCTCAAGACAGCTTAAGACACACGAAGTCAACTACACTACACATGATCTTGAGTAAGGAGCAGTAGTATTTGCTCTGAAGATCTGGCGACACTACTTGTATGGTATGAAAATGTCACACACCCAAACCTGAACGGCGGAAACATTCGGCGGCGGAGGACGTCATGTACAATATCATAACAGTTGAATAGTAAAGAAAGTACACACCACCATAATATATATTTGAAAAGTTTACATGATTGTTGTATTACATGTTTCAAAAGTCAAATACAATATGATGTTCCAAAAGATGTTACTAACGCCAGGGCATTAGTCCCCAAAAGCAGTTGCTAACCTGGTGTAGCGATTCCCTGAGAATACAAGTTATTTCAAAGAAAAAGTGTCAACATTTAAGTTGGTGAGCTCATAAGTAGTTATTTGAGTACATGCATGCCATTCGAAAGTCTGCGTTTGTTTTCCAAAAAATCCGATATTTTCTTATAAAATGAGTTATGAATCGATGTTGTATAAAATGAATGTATTGAACCAAGACTGTGACTTGTAAGTAAATATGCCATACTTAAAATAATGATGTGTAGTTTTATTAGTAAACAAAACTATAAGAAGTTTGTAATTTCACGTAAAAATAACTATAATATTACTTTTCCCGCAAAAACATAATACCATAATAATTGTCTATCCTGTGAGTTTTCATAACCGTACTATGATGGATTTGCCTGCGGCGACGTTCTTCAGGCGTCGAACTGTTATGATATTTGTCACCCCGCGGACTGTAGCTAACAATCAGGGCGCGAGATCATCAGGCCCGTACAGATCTATACACACTTATCACGTTCTCACAACAGAGACTCTGGTTATAGAACAAGGCTTTCTAGTGGTACCTTGACAGGTATAGTGAAGAAGAATGACTCACAGATTCTTAATTAAGTCACGTATTCTTGAAAATGAATGTGTTTATGTCCGAAATGATTTCCCTTTTTACTATGTGGATAAAGGTATAACAATGAGTTGTGTTTTATTACATAAACAAAATGTTATAGTTGAAATGGTTACCCTTGCCATGATGTGTTATGTAAACATACAAATAATGCATGTTATTATTTATTAACATATTTCATCCCGTGAGGGTAAAGTGGTATCGTAAGATGTTTTGCATGCTAACATTTTCGTATGATAGTTAAAACAACTGCATGAAAAGTATAGCAAAAGATTGATGTTTTCACCCGATTTTAGTCATGTGTTTACTTGTATTCTCCCCCTAAAAGTGTTTAAAAAGCATTTAAAAGTGTTGCGATAGGGGTATGAACTCACTTGGTAGAAGTGACGATTTGATGAAAACGATGTTTTTCTCGGGCAACACTTCGACCGGAAAGAAGTCGATTTGTCGGGAATCTCGAGGCTTCGAACTTCCGTCAGAGCTTGAATATGAAGTCGGGGCGTCGAGGTAGTCTTGAGAGGGTAGGAGTGTGAAAAAAGAGGAGAAAGGATGTGAATCAGCAACCAAAACCCGGAGCCTTCGCACCCTTTTTATAGTGCTGGACACAGCCTCGAACGCGGGGCGTTCCCTCGTGCGTCATGGCTTACGAACTTGGGACTCGACAGGAGGATGGGACTGGCTCTGGGCTCCGAACGCGGGGCGTTCCCTTCGGACCAATCTCGAAGTTTGTGCCCTAATCTTTGAAATTCCGTAACTTTCGCACACAAGCTCAGTTTTCGACGTTCTTTATATTCACACGAAGGTGAGAATATACTCTACAACTCTCGTTTAGACTTCGTCGGCTAATTTTGACATTATTTTTAATATTATATTTTTAACAGGCCGGGACTGGAAAAGTCCGTTAAAAATCCATAACTTCTTCATCCGACGTCCGTTTTCGTCTGTCTTTTAACCATTGTACTACTATTAACGAGATCTTCGATTCTCGTTTAGGTCGTGTCGGCTGAAAATCGCTCGATCTCTATTTCGAGTTTTTAGGTGTCTACCGCTATATTCGAGACTTCGAAAAATCATAACTTCTTCATACGAAGTCAGATTTGGACGTTCTTTTTATGTATGTTTACGGTTTAATGATATCTACAACTTTCATTTAGATACCTAAGGCTAAAAAGTATTTTATTGGAATTTCGCATTTTATGCTTAACAGTGTTTTACCGGTTTTGTTACGGATCTTCGATTGGTCATAACTTCTTCGTTATAACTCGGATTTTAGTGTTGTTTATGTTTCTGAAAACCTTGTTGCGATATCTACCACTTGGTACATCCCAATTATGGTTACTGAACAATT
The DNA here is from genome assembly GCF_052849685.1 of Lactuca virosa. NCBI lineage: Eukaryota > Viridiplantae > Streptophyta > Magnoliopsida > Asterales > Asteraceae > Lactuca > Lactuca virosa. Next base: position 281,778,158 of record NC_136428.1, on the reverse strand, counting down.
TATTTTTGACCTAATTTTTGCTGGTGTTACATCATCCCCCCGTTAGAGAGAATTTCTTCTCGAAATTCACATTTGAATGGGGCATCGATGGTTGAGGAAAGGTGAGTGTACTTCTGTTCCATTTGAATCTTCTTGTTCTCTAGTGAATCCAGATCCTAGTGTGGGTGTTCCTGCGGACCTTCATTATTCCGTTTGTTTTGGTCTGTCGAGGTCGGGTGGATTTGGGTTTGTTTGTCCATGTTCATCTAACTGTTATCATGGTTAATTCATGACCACCTCTCTGAATCCACCAAATTTCGGTGTCCAGATTCGATTCATGAGATAACGAACTCCGTCACTCTTGATTTCCAGATTCTTGTCCATTCCTCTAAGTGCTTCTCCTGTCACGTTTTCTGGTTTCAAGGCTTCTAGTTGGGATTCTTTGATTTGCGTTGACAGGCGTGAATGTTTTTCATGGTTAGCGCTTTCACTCTTCGACCAGAGTACTCCTTTCGACTTAGGGCATCCGCCACCACATTGGCTTTACCCGGATGATAACGAATTTCACATTCGTAGTCGTTGAGTAGTTCGACCCAACGTCGTTGTCTCATATTTAGCTCCTTCTGGTCGAATATATGTTGAAGGCTCTTGTGGTCCATGAAGATGGTGCACTTTGTTCCGTATAGGTAGTGCCTCCAAATCTTTAGAGCGAAAACTACTGCTCCAAGCTCTAGGTCATGAGTGGTGTAGTTAACCTCATGTGTTTTTAGTTTTCGTGAGGCGTAAGCAATAAACTTCCCTCGTTGCATCAGCACACAACCCAACCCTTGGTTGGATGCATCACATCATACTACGAAGTCTTCTATCCCTTCTGGAAGAGACAAAATGGGTGCGCTGCATAGGGCTTGTTTCAGGGTTTGAAATGCAACATCTTGCTTTTCTCCCCAGTTGAAAGTTACTCCCTTTTGCTTCAGGGAGGTAAGGGGTTTTGTGATGCTGGAGAAATTCTGTATGAACCTGCGGTAATAGCCAGCAAGTCCTAGGAATTGGTTAATTTCGGTTGGCGTCTTCGGTGCTGTCCAATTCTTGTTTGCCTTGATTTTGGAAGGGTCTACGTGAATTCCCTCTTTGCTGACCACGTGACCTAGGAAGTCCACTTTCCTAATCCAAAATTCGCACTTCGAGAACTTTGCGTAAAGCTTCTCTGCTCGTAGTGTCTCCAAGACTTGTCTCAGGTGCTGACCATGTTCTTCTTTACTCCTTGAATAAATGAGTATGTCATCTATGAATACGATCACAAATTTGTCCAGGAACGAACGACATACCCTATTCATTAAGTCCATGAACATGATGAGTGCATTGGTTAGTCTGAAAGGCATCACTAAAAATTCGTAGTGACCGTATCTTGTTCGGAAAGCCGTCTTAGGAATATCACTTTCCAGGACCCGTAGTTGGTGATATCCCGATCTCAGATCGATCTTTGAAAAGTAATTTGCCCCATGGAGCTGATCGAACAAATCGTCTATTCGTGACAGGGGATACCGGTTCTTAATGGTGAGTTTGTTTAGCTCTCGGTAGTCGATGCACATTCTGAACGATCCGTCTTTCTTCTTCACGAACAACACTGGTGCTCACCAAGGTGAGAAGCTTCGTCTGATGAATCCTTTGCTGAGCAGTTCGTTCAGTTGACTGGATAATTCTTGCATATCTGCTGGGGCTAAACGATACGGTGCTTTGGCTATAGGGGTGGATCCAGGAATCAAATTGATTCTAAATTCGACTAGTCTTGCAGGAGGTAATCCTGGAAGATCTTCGGGGAAGACATCGGGAAAATCACAGACGTCAGGCACGCTCTTGATGTCTTCTACTCCTCGCTTTACATCTACGACGTGTGCTAAGAACGCATGGCATTCCTTACGTAAATATTTTTTAGCTTTGACACAAGAGATGATACGAAGATGTGTACTGGGTTTATCGCCATAAATAACGAGGGTTTCGCCATTTGGCAGGTTAAGGCGAACGACCTTTTCGTAACATAAAATGTCCGCACGATGAGAACCCAGCCAATCCATGCCTATGATAACATCGGAACTTTTTATTGAAACTGACATAAGGTTGATTGGAAAATAATTGTTTTTTAGCGTGAGGGTATAGTTTAAGTATATTTCTTTAGCGCCTTCTGTCTTTCTGTTAGCCATTTCTACTATGAATGTTTCGCTTAATGACTGGGGTATTTCGATAATTGAAAATGATGAAAATATATAATCCCTACAGTAAAAAGTTAAGCTTCGTATAACCTACCGTTATTCAAATGGGTTCCGGAATAGTCTCTCCTGCGGTGATCATCAATATTCTTCCATCTTCGCCAGAGTTTCTTGTTATTGGGCAGTCCCTCTGAAAGTGTCCAGTTTCACCACATTTATAACAGCCAGGGATCTGAGAGGTTGTTTGTGCCAGTGCTCTACGGAAAAGAGTATTGTGTCCTTTCCTACTGCAGTTCCTGCAACGCATCTTCCGACAAGCCCCCTTGTGAGGAAAGTTACACTTATTACATTTCGAAAGGTTTCCAGCATATCGACTAGTAGGTTCTGGAGTGGTAGGTGTTGTGGCAGTATGAACAGCAACTTTCTGTTGTCCCTTCGAGGACTCTTATGTTGGTTGTCTCTCTTTCTTACTCCACGACCTTTGCGTATAGACGTCCCTTTTTGTTAGCTCGGGAGTGGGGGTAAGGATCGTTACATCTTGTTGTCTTTTGGTAGGTCCTTGATTCAAACTGCCCCCTCTTTCATTTCAGAACTTTCGTTTAGTGTTACTAGGTTTTTGGTTTGGAGTATCCTTGCAAGTAGACTCTCGTTGGTTTCCTTGGTTGTCACAAAAATTTGAGTTGTCGACATCGTTCCCATTTTTAATAGCGTTACTTGCATTGAGATGTGCCATGATGACTGTCACGGCGGCTGTAATCGCAGCTTGAAAAGTAGTTGAGTCTATAAGCAGGAGTGGTGTTTCGTTGGTTGGTCGGTTATTTCCATGTGAAGACATGATTCTGTTACATGATGTGAAACGAGTTGGTTAGGTAACTATGATCGTTGTTAGGTGGATTCTATAAGTATAATTTCCCCATCCTGTTATTCGGTTTCTAATGTTTCGACTTACATCCTTATGATGTATTAATGAATGAGGGTTGAAATAGGTATCATATTTAAGTTAAGTTTTAGAAAATTAGGGTATAGATGTTGAAATCTTAGGTCGATCTAGTTTCATGGGTTTTGGAAGAGGGTATCTCTCTTACTATTTCTAGTTATGAAGAAGGATGTGATATACCTATCTCATAGCTCGAGTAATATAATTACCAATTCACTGGGTAATATTAAATATTAATTATTCGTTTGACGCATTAGGTCCGCTACCACTTCGCATGCTTCACGAGTGGTTTCCTTTGTTCTCTGTCCTATTTTTGGTGGTAACGATTTGTTATCCTATGGTGACTGTATCTTTCTCTAAAGAGTGTATGTGATAGAAAAGTTGGATTTATCGAAGGATTGGGTCTGTTTGATTAGCGAGACGGAATCTTCCATCTATAGGGTTAAAGATGAAACGGTGGTAAGACTTCGACAAAGTTTCCAAGTTCAATAACATTGAACTTCCATAGATTTGGTCAACAAGGATAATGTAGTGAGTTGCTAAGACAGTTTATGACATGAACTGTTTACATAGCCAAAGCATGGATTGATAGTGATGATCTTTAAAGGAAACAAGAATTCTATCATAATAGTTGGTATAGAAGTTACATAGAATTCGGAAAACTTGACCTTGGAGTAGGTCTACAATACACCACACAGGGAAAACTTGATAGCATAGAGATCTAGTGAATCAGTACTTGCTAGATAGGAATGTTTAGATGAAAATAGTACTACTTGGAGTACATACTAAGGTTATTTCACAACCCAAAGGGGAAAGTGAGTAGATTATCCTCTACTTGCAACGGGAACTGTTCAGATGAGCCTTGGGTTCTACCAACTGATGCTCCATCTCGAGCATATGCAATTCATACCTTGCCTGGCGTGCTCGAAGTTCCATGACTTCAGTTTGAGTTGCAGTTAGCTCTCTCTGCCAAGCTTCATTTGATTTACGGTTCTTCCATGAGCTAATCCTAACTGTCGGATGCGAACTGTATTGACCCAGGTGTTCGCATCATTCTCCTTAGTTCGTTGGATAGTTGCCCTTCCTTGATCATCATTGCGAGCAATTCGGCGAACCATTATAGGAAGGAATTTGTCTGCTGAGCCTCCCTCGCTCAGATTGTAGAAGCTCTGGTCTCCATTGAACGCAGGGGGTTGACCCTGTTCGCGACTCCACCTATTCAGGTTCACTGCCCACAGAGGTGTTGAGCCTTGAAATCTCGGTCGAGGATTAGGATTTTGGATCGGAGCCACTAAGGGTAGGTTATTTTCTTCGGGATCTGAGTCGGAGTCCTCTTGCATTTCTTCCTTGAATTATTATTCTTCCTCGATTGGTTCCTCTTCTTCTTCTTCTTCGTCCACAATTTCATCTGGATCCTTTCCCGGATCATTCTCTATACATCCTCTATTGCCTTGGTTCGGGTAGTAGGGGTCTCATGGTAAGTGAAATCCGGCCATTGTGTCTGCACGAGAATAGGGATATGAGAATTGTCTAAGAACTAAGGCATGTAAATTTGATCATGGAGGTTTAAACTATTGTATTTACAAAATACTCATATAATATTCTAAATGTTATGTTTGATTCTAAAGTTTATATGTTTGGTAAGTTTTAGACTTGTAGTCCACTGCAACTATTCCCTGACATATGTTAGTCGACTCTTGGATAAATAGTTGATCAGGCTATATTCATCCCAGTCCCGATTACATATTCCAAGGCATACCTGTAGTGCACAACTTATCCATAATACTTCTATATTGTTTTCCTTATGATACTATTACCGTTATGTAATGTATGCATGTATACTTTTAATAAAACTATATTTTTTTAAAAGTATATCTCTTAATCAGAGTGTTTTTGCCCAGTTGTGTTTATAGTTGTATATAAAAAATAAATGGTTTTGATATACTTAGTTCACTATAAACAATGCTTTGATACCAATCTGTCACACCCCCAAACCTGAATTGTGGAAACATTCGGGGGCGGAGGACGTCTTGTACAGTATCATAACAGTTGAATAGTGAAGAAAGTACACACCACCATTATATATATTTGAAAAGTTTACATGATTGTTGTATTACATGTTTCAAAAGTCAAATACAATATGATGTTCCAAAAGATGTTACTAATGCCAGAGCATTAGTCCCCAAAAGCAGTTGCTAACCTGGTGTAGCGATTCCCTGAGAATACAAGTTATTTCAAAGAAAAAGTGTCAACATTTAAGTTGGTGAGCTCATAAGTAGTTATTTGAGTACATGCATGCCATTCGAAAGTCTGCGTTTGTTTTCCAAAAAATCCGATATTTTCTTATAAAATGAGTTATGAATCGATGTTGTATAAAATGAATGTATTGAACCAGGAAAAACCTATATTTTCCTAAAAGTGAGGAGCAGTCTCAAATGCCCAAGACCGTGACTTGTAAGTAAATATGTCATACTTAAAATAATGATGTATAGTTTTATTAGTAAACAAAACTATAAGAAGTTTGTAATTTCACGTAAAAATAATTGTAATATTACTTTTCCCGCAAAAACATAATACCATAATAATTGTCTATCCTGTGAGTTTTCATAACCGTACTATGATGGATTTGCCTGCGGCGACGTTCTTCAGGCGTCGAAGCGTTATGATATTTGTCACCCCGCGGACTATAGCTAACAGTCAGGGCGCGGGATCATCAGTCCCGTATAGATCTATACACACTTATCACGTTCTCACAACAGAGACTCTGGTTATAAAACATGGCTTTCTAGTGGTACCTTGACAGGTATTGTGAAGACGAATGACTCACAAATTCTCAATTAAGTCATGTATTCTTGAAAATGAATGTGTTTATGTCCGAAATGATTTCCCTTTTTACTGTGTTGATAAAGGTATAACAATGAGTTGTGTTTTCTTACATAAACAAAATGTTATCGTTGAAATGGTTACCCTTGTCATATAAATAATGCATGTTATTATTTATTAACATATTTCATCCCGTGAGGGTAAAGTGGTATCGTAAGATGTTTTGCATGCTATTTCGTATGATAGTTAAAACAACTGCATGAAAAGTATAGCAAAAGATTGATGTTTTCACCCGATTTTAGTCATGTGTTTACTTGTATTCTCCCCCTAAAAGTGTTTAAAAAGCATTTACAAAGCATTTAAAAGTGTTGCGATAGGGGTATGAACTCACTTGGTAGAAGTGACGATTTGATGAAAACGATGTTTTTCTCGGGCAACACTTCGACAGGAAAGAAGTCGATTTCTTGGGAATCTCGGGGCTTCGAACTTCCATCAGAGCTTGGATATGAAGTCGGGGTGTCGGGGTAGTCTCGAGAGGGTAGGAATGTGAAAATAGAGGAGAAAGGATGTGAATTAGCAACCAAAACCCGGAGCCTTCGCACCCTTCTTATAGTGCTGGACACAGCCTCGAACGCGGGGCATTCCCTCGTGCGTCATGGCTTACAAACTTGGGACTCGACAGGCGGATGGGATTGGCTCTGGGCTCCGAACGCGGGGCGTTCCCTTCGGACCAACCTCGATGTTTGTGCCCCAATCTTTGAAATTCCGTAACTTTCGCGTACGAGCTCTGTTTTCGACGTTCTTTATATGCACGCGAAGGTGAGAATATAATCTACAACTATCGTTTAGACTTCGTCGGCTAATTTTGAATTATTTTTAATATTATATTTTTAACAGGCCGAGACTGGAAAAGTCCGTTAAAAATCCATAACTTCTTCATCCGACGTCCGTTTTCGTCTGTCTTTTTACCATTGTACTAATATTGACGAGATCTTCGATTCTCATTTAGGTCGTGTCGGCTAAAAATCGCTCGATCTCTATTTCGAGTTTTTAGTTGTCTACCACTATATCCGAAACTTCGAAAAATCATAAGTTTTTCATACGAAGTCAGATTTAGACGTTCTTTTTATGTATGTTTACGGTTTAATGAAATCTAAGACTTTCATTTAGATACCTAAGGCTAAAAAGTATTTTATTGGAATTTCGTATTTTATGCTTAACAATGTTTTATCGGTTTTGTTGCTGATCTTCGATTGGTCATAACTTCTTCGTTATAACTCGAATTTTAGTGTTCTTTATATTTCTGAAAACCTTGTTACGATATCTACCACTTGTTACATCCCAATTATGGTTACTGAACAATTTATTTTTGACCTAATTTTTGCTGGTGTTACAGAAAAGCACTATCTTTACAGACCACAAAAGCCTTCAACATATATTCGACCAGAAGGAGCTCAACATGAGACAATGACATTGGGTCGAGCTACTAAATGACTACGAATGCGAAATTCGTTATCATCCCGGTAAGGCCAACGTAGTAGCTGACGCCCTAAGTCAGAAGGAATACTCAGGTCGAAGAGTCAAGGCATTGACTATGACAATCCATTCACATCTGTCCACACAAATTAAGGAGGCTCAGCAGGAAGCCGTAAAACTTGAAAATGTGGCAGGTGAATCCCTTAGAGGGATAGATAAGAATTTAGAAGTCAAGGGTGACGGAGCCTTATACCTCATGGATCGGATCTGGACACCGAAGCTCGGTGGTTTCAGAGACATTGTCATGAACGAAGCGCACAATACTCGATATTCCATTCATCCAGGTTTAAATAAGATGTATCTGGATCTCAAAAAGTTATATTGGTGGCCTAATGTGAAAGTAGAGATTGCTACCTTCGTGGGCAAGTGTCTTACTTGCGCCAAGGTTAAGGTCGAAGTGGGAGCGGATTACAATGGACTTCATAACCAAGTTGCCCAAGACAACGAGTGGTCTCGATACCATTTGGGTGATCGTAGACATGTTAACTAAGTCCGCACATTTCCTGCCAATCAAAGAAACCGACATGATGGAGAAACTGACAAGAACATACATTAGGGAAATTATACAACTGCATGGTGTTCCCATATCTATCATCTCTGATAGAGACAGTAGATTCACTTCAAGATTCTGGCAGTCACTACAAAAGTCCCTGGGAACTAAGCTGGACATGAGTACAGCCTACCACCCACAAACTGATGGACAGAGTGAGAGGACGATACAGACGTTGGAAGACATGCTAAGAGCTTGTGTGATCGACTTTGGTAAAGCATGGTATATCCATTTACCATTAGTCAAGTTTTCGTACAACAACAGCTACTATTCTAGTATCAATGTTGCTCCGTTTGAAGCCCTCTATGGCCGGAAGTGTAGATCCCCTTTGTGATGGGCTGAGGTGGGTGACACACAACTAGCTAAAGGACAAGTTCCTGACAGCACTCTCACTGGTCCGGAAATCATTTGGGAAACGATAGAGAAGATTGTTCAGATTCGTGAACGATTAAAAGCCTCTAGAGACCGAAATAAAAGCTACGCTAACAAAAGACGAAAACCTTTGGAATTTCAGGTTGGTGACCTTGTTCTATTGAAGGTTTCACCCTGGAAGGGCTTGATACATTTCAGAAAGCATGGTAAGCTAAATACAAGGTACATTGGGCCTTTTGAAATTCTCGCTAGAATCGGCCCTGTGGCTTACAAACTCAAACTACCTCAAGAACTTAGTAACGTACACCCTACCTTCCACGTATCGAACCTAAAGAAGTGCCTTTCTGATGAGACACTTGTTATCCCACTCGATGAAATCGAGATCAATGAGAGCGTCAACTTCGTGGAAGAACCGGTATAAATCATGGATAGGGAAGTCAAGCAAACGAAACAAAGCCGTATTCCAATAGTGAAGGTTCGCTGGAATGCAAAGCGAGGACCTGAATTCACTTGGGAGCGGGAGGATCAAATGAAACTTAAGTATCCTCATCTTTTCCCTTAGTCCACGTGTATCTCTTAGACTTAATTTCGGGACGAAATTCCCTTTAATGTGGGGATGATGTGACAACCCGTAATTTCTATTCTTATAAAAGTCAAACTTGGTCAACTAATGACAACTTAATTTTTATTCTATCTTAGGTGGGTTAGAGTAATGACTTTTAAGTGTATAAACCTTGTATTCAAGGTGTTATGTGTTTAAGAAGGGAATTAGTTGGAACCGAGAAACTTCGTACCTCTCTTCTTCTCTCTTCCCTTCGGACCGCAAACCTCGGCCGAAAACCCTCGCAGGGCTGCAAACGAGCCTTCGGCCGTGAACAAACTTCGGGCCGTGAACAGGCTGTGGGCCGTGAACCTCCTCTCCTATATATATATGAGAGTTAGCTGATTTATTCCTCATTCTTTCACTTCTGACCGCAAACTCCAACATTTCTCTCTCAAGTATCATCTTTCAAGCCTTCAATTCTTCTTAGAATATTGCTTGGATCTTCAAGGTGTTCATCATTTTATCATCATACTAGGGATTTCTAGGCCGAAAACACTTGAATCTTCTTCATCCTTCAAGATCATTGGGCCATGAACTCAAGAACATCAAGTGTTCTTGGGCCGTGAACACTCCATTTTGGCCGTAAACTCCATTCAATCACTTGATCTCGTTTCTAACATTTCTCTTGTAAGTAATTCTTACATCCTAAGTTTTTTACTTGATACCTTAGAGGTTATATTCACTAAATTCATGCCAATATGTTGAATATATTGTCATTTAGGACTTGATTTTTTCCCAGGAGCTAACTAGTGAAACATTCATCCTATATCGAACTCCAAATCGAATCACCCACACCAGGTGAATTCATACCCCTACAAATTTCAGTGTTATATTCTTTTAAATGCCTTTTAAATGCTTTTAAGGGGGAGAATACAAGTAGAACACGAGATAATTGTGTTAAACACTTACATGTCAAAACATCAAACAAAAGGATTTCTTATACTCAAATACTTGTTAAAACCATTTTAAAACTATTCTTAAATTTCTGTTTTTTTATCAAATTCATAATTGTGTATCTATTTACGTATAAATATGCTTTAACGGACTTAGGACTATTGCTAAATACATTGACTCCTGTTCCTAGTTTGGTTGTGGGCTTAGGGTAGGATCACTAGTCCGACTGTCGGCTAAATCATAGTTATACTCATTGAATACATACATGAATATTAAACCTATTTTTAAGGAACATATTAACTCAGTTGCTTGTTTTGAACAATTGAGTCTTTTCTACAAATCAGTAACAGTTCAAACAAACATGCTAGTAAACGATAATAGGTATAGTTTAGAGAATTTCTACATACTATTTCTAGATCAGAGAAACATACATGAGTCAGTACATACATACTATAATAAGAACAAGAAGGAAACATACATACTATAACAAGAACAAGATAACTAAAATGTGAGATACTATTTCATGGCATAGCAATATCCTTGCTACGTCACGTTTTATAACCAGAGTCTCCTATAGGGAGAGCGTGATTTTGTGTATAGATCTATACTGGATTGACAATCCTACACCTTGCTGCTAGCTACAGTAGGACCTGCAAGTCTACGGCTGACAAATGTCATATCATTTTTGACGCCTGAAGAACGTTGTGTTTTATACTAGTCAATCAAGCATGGTTTTAACCTTATCATATTTTAACCTTAAAATTAACCCGTATGGTTACAAGGTAGTTAATGCAATTGTAGTGTCTTTTATACAACACTACTGTAAATCTTCGTTTTCCATTTACATTCATACAGTGATATTCTCACATGAGAAACATATACTAATTTTCGATCAAAGATAGTTACCTATATGGAAAAACATACATTATACTATTTCAAGTACAAACATACATTTTACACTTTATTGAGAACAGAGCATACAAACAGTCGAGTCTTGGTAGAAGACTATTTTTCATTTAAGTAGAAAATATAGGATTTTGTGGAAAGATACAAACATTTTTACTTTACATATACAAACATTTTCATGAAACGAATGCAAACACATGACACAAAAATACTTATGCGCTCACTCAACTTTTATGTTGATAGTCTCTTTCAAAATAACTTGTATTCTCAGGTCACTAGTAGACAGGTACACTGGACCAGGTTTTTGAGAAGACGGAGCATGTTCAAGAGTCGTCTTTTATTTTGATAAATATATATTTTGGTGTCATACAACTATTCATAGAACACACATGTCTTAACTATTCTATTAATGCAATGGACGTTGTTGCTAGTTTTACTATTTTGCATTGTTATGATACTGTATATGACGTCCTCCGCCCCCGAACGTTTCCGCCATTCTGGTTTGGGGGTGTGACGGTGATCATGTAAGCACCAAAATAAATTCAAATCATACAACTCTTAACTTTGATTGATGAAAGATAGGGTTGGAAAACCCTGAAAAATCTATAAAATCTTCAATCAAACAACTATGGAGAGAGTTGATGATGAAGTGATGTTATAAACATGAGACAACAACTATAAGCTCTATTGCATCACTTATAAGAATGTGAAATTTGGATTGGATCTTAACACCAATCCTAGACATTGTGCGACTGTTGTCTATAAAATTAAAAATAGCCAACTACGCTTACATAGATAGGGTAAGTCAATTAAGTCATGTCCACATGGAGTTTATGGTCAAACTTTATGTTAAAATAGTCTATAATAAAATGAACTACTACTTTTAATTGTCAAGAAATTGATTTTGAATTAACCTAAAAGCTAGAAACTTTATGCGACGTGAGTTACTAAAATATACCATCAATAAGAAATGAAATGTTATTTTTGGTTAAGTTGTTCGGATGCTTCATATTCACGCGTTTATCTATCCTTAAATTTCAATTTAATTACTTAAGAAATAATTAAAGTTAATTATCATTCACGCGTTTGTCTTACTCTCTACGTCTACTTGGATTATGAACAAAAAATGGTTTAGCAATATTATGTCTTATGGTTGCTGATTACGATTGCAAACATTTAATATCACAAATTTGGCATATTGTATGTGGATTCAATTAATTGTATTAATTCTAAACTAATTAAACTTGGAACAATTAGTGAATTGATGATATAATATCTTAATTTCAATATAAAATATATTATTGTCAATAAGATGATTATTTTTAGAATATACAAATAAATGAATTTGATTGAAGAAAAATAATCAAAACTCGTTAATTAGAAGGCTACTATTGACGTTTTGAAAAACTAATAAATCCATTTACATTTTAAACTTGAAGTAATACCAAAGTTTCAAATCCAATGTATTCATATTAAATATATCAAGTTGATCTTTTTTTTAAACATCAAATCCAATGTACTCATAACTATTCTTTAGTCCACCTATATCCATGACGGGATTTTAACCATCAACTTGAAAGTGGGTGAGCAACATCTGATACCGCTAGGCTAGAAGCCTTTTATATCAACTTGATCTAGTATTTGATCTTTGTGTTGTTCCTTGACTCCTTTCGTTTGTAGTATGTGTAGCGAAGCATCGTATTAAGTTTCTAAGATAATGATTCAACATATTAATATCATCCGGACTAAATTTACGCATGTTATTGTTTATTTTATTATATTTAACTTGATAATTAGTCACTCGTTTTTGTTCTTTATGATGAGCAAAGCACCTCAATAATAGCCTCAACCACGGACAAAAACATACTAGCATTATCAACCCATAAAACCATTATAAAACTCAATAAATGCTTTAGACCAAGAAATAACATATCACATAAAACTCAACTAGTGTTTTATGTGTTATCAAAGATATCAGGTGTTGTCCTCCCTCCTTAAGGTCGAAGGTTCAAGCCTCTTATGAGATATAGGTGGATTTCAGAGTATTTTAGGATTAGATTAGATTTCACAACTAATTTTGTATGTGTTCAATAAAAGATCTTGTATGCCTAAAAATCATTGTAGAATGATATTGGTAATGACATATAATCCCATCGGGTCACACCTTATAGCAAGTTACAACTAATTGGTTATTTATTAGAGTAATTTTGATTATTAATAAATATCAACACTTGTATTTAATTGGAAAAACATTATTTTATGAAAATAATATTTTTTTACCAACATATTGGGAATTATTGTTTCGAGGGTATAATGATAAATATAATAAAACTTGCTTAATATCATATGGTATAAATATTAATGTTATATACAACATTTTGGCCACTTTGAGTAACCATTAAGTTACATTTCAACTAACTAGTTATGTGATTGAGTAAAGCTTACACAAGCATACACATGCTTGCACTCAAAATTGTAGCCTCTTATAGGCGGTATGCATTATGTGTTTAATTGTTTAATGCTTTCCTCCATGCTTGTAAGAAAAGCCTTACTCAATAATATTTTCAAACTAAAGGAGAGAATGCAATGCAAGCAATTAGATTTTTAACTTCATGCTTCATTATGTTCACCTCACTCAACAATATTTTCAAACAATACCTCCTCCGCAGCTTCCTTATTTGAAGTAATTGATCCTCACCTTCCTTTTTTAATCCACAATCCCATTGTGTTAACGGACCCCCTTTATAAGTTTCCATGTGCCTCATCAAAAATATGTCGCAATCATTCGAGTTACCTCTTGTTTTCCAGGTCATGTACTGATCGAAAAAATCAATTTCATATTGAACTGCAAACGCCATATTATGATTTATTTCAAGTAGATACCCCCCAAACCTATATTTCTGCATATATATATATATATATATATATATATATATATATATATATATATATATAATTAAATTTACATTTGAAACAATACTAAGATTATATCAAAAATAAAATATTAATAAGATTATATTAAATTCAAAATAACTTACCAAATTATAAATAAGATCTGGATATGTTTCGTCAGAACAACTGTACAAAAGGTTGTCCAAAATCACACCTTTCCGGTTCTTAAAATAATAATCAAGCACAAAAAAGTGATTGTTTGAACATGCACGAAAAACACCTATATATCTGAATCATAATTTCATTAATATAATTCACTCTTTTCAATAAAATAAAACCCAACGTATTAAAACCTTACCATATCAAATCCTTTTAAATTTCTTCTATCTTGAGATACACCCAAACACGAAAGAAAATTCTCTTTGAAATTGTTGTACTCTTCTTCACTTTTAGATCCTTTGATGTGTATATATCTAGGATTCTACTTATATATATATATATATATATATATATATATATATATATATATATATCAAAGTCATATATTAAAAAAATTGACAATCTACCAATACAAACGTCTTGAAGAAGAAACAAGACAGAGTATCATTATTTCGAGTTCTCTCATCATAGTTTAAAACGTCAATAAAACAATCAAGAGTCCCATAAAATAGATGTTCATGCGGATATAAGCTCTCAAACATATGACGATCTCCATGTTGACCGGATATGCTGTTAAATAAGGTGTTCCTACAAAATTACAATAATAATATTAATATATGTTAAATTAATAATAACCTATATTCAAAAAAATAACACATTACATTGGATCTTCGTCTAACTGAATACCCAGTTAGATATTATGTTCTCGTCCTTTATCAAATTAGCTTCAATAGGAACCGCACGAATCACATAAGGAGACCTCGTCACTGGAGGTTATATTTAAGCTCTTTTTGGCCTTGATTTTGATGGCGATTGATTTTCATCTCTTTTACTCAACCTGCTTGGCACATGCAAATTTTTACCTGTTACATTCACTAGAGAATAAAATACCACTTTAGATTTTGATTTCTCTTTCATTTCATGATCCGAACTTAAACAATTCTTTATTCGGGTATATCTCAAACTATATTCCTAAATAAAACGATGGTATATCTTCATTCAAAAACATGTTTCTTTCATCTTCCTAACCATACCAGACAACATTACTCGATCTAAAAAACCTTTTTCCTATTTCCTTACCTACAAAAGAAAAAATAATAATACATTTAGTAATTTCAGCTTCTTTTGCATTATCATCAAATATTTAATTCATAATTGTTCAAAACACTTACCCTGATTTGTGAAGGAGTCCTCCTCAAAACTAATTTTCCTTCAAAATGAATCAGAGCTGGAATCATTTTTTATATCACTCTGTTGTAATTTAGAAATAACATAAACAATCTCCTTTAAGTTTAATCTATAATTTTTTTTTATGATTTCCATGCTTTTGCAATGCCATTTCCACTTTCTTAGACAAGTCATACACAACCCACTGAATATCTGACTCAAATCCCTATAAATATATAAACAAAACATTAATAAGACCTTTACTAAAATATACAAGCAAAAACTCAATCTTAATAATATGGATCCACTTTCAAAATCTTCATTACAATTTGCAACATCAACTCCATACCAAAACCACCATTGTCCAATTCCTTGGTTTCTCTAAACTTAAGTTGATCAGATTTCCAGAAATTAATATAGAAAATCTTCTCACAAATGACATTTTCTTACATTGAATCCTGTTAACATATAGCAACTACATAAAACAACTTTAATTACAAACTGAAATGTTATGAATATTATTTATTCTATATACAAATCAAATAATTTAAAAGCATATACCATTAGAAATTCACATGATCCATTAAAAAATGTTTTATTTTCATTTATGCTCCAGACCAGTTCTTTTCCTTCAAACAATTCAAAACATATGAACACCAATCTATTTGATCTAACTTAGATGACTGAGACAAGTAAGGAAGTGTTTTCAAATTACATGCTCCTTGTTTGTTACATAATCCTAAACATGTACACACCAAAATTATGAAATTCAAAATGAAAATCATATCTGCTTCACTTCCCTCTATTATCTTCAACACCAAATCAGAAGGAGCTACTAATAACAATGGCTTCTTAAATTGGTCTTTCAAAATTTCAAACCAATCCTCATGGCCTCGAACACCTAAACAACTAATTTGCTCAAAACCCAAAGGAAAACCTAGAACCCTATTCATATCTTCTCTTGTTACAGGAATATTTGCACCTTCACTCTTAATGACCATCTCCTCGTGATCAAAAGAATCCATAACAAAATAACATAATTTTGTTGAAATACTTTGACTCTTTATATCAAGCAATGATCAAAAACCGATTCTTCTTACACAATCTTTTTGGATCTCATTCATAGATTCACATCCCCATAAATAGAATTAAGAGACACACGAGCATACAAAGCTTTCACATTACTAGATTTACCTTCATTTTTTTATTATCTTTTTTATCATATTTTACTAAAAACGTCTTAAAACTTCTTATACTCGCCTCTTCATAATCGTAATCACTTGAAAAATCATTAGAACCTACAAAACATAAACAACAAATATAATAATAAAATAATAATACTTTGATAACATACTAAACTCCAAAATATATAACAATATCCTTCGTATGTTAATGAATATATATTATCATATAGTCTATTTTTTTTCTTGCGCACTTTAGAAATTGACTTATAAATCTGATGTCTATCTTTCTTAAGCTTCAAAGAATTATTGGAATGTATCTCAATTGGCTTCTTCACATGTTATACAAAAAAACATGAATTTTAATCAAATTAAATGAAAAAACGTCAATCGGATGATTTACTGGAAAAACGTATCTCAGTTGGATGAATATATCAACCACATACCATCATCGATTTTTTCCCCTTGCTAAGTACATGATCACTTGAAAAACGTCATCTGAACATTCTTCATGATTGTTCTTAATCTTCCATGATTTACAAGAATGTATCTCAATTGGATTCTTCATATTTGCAACAAAATAACAATATAAAACAACATAAATTTTCTTCAAAATAAATCTAAAACATTATTTATAAACCACAAACCTCCATCGATTTTTTTTCTGTATAAGTAATTGATCAACTGAAAAATATTCATCCGCACATTCTTCGTCATCTTCAATTTCAATAGGGTAATCAGTAGAGTTTAATTTTCGATTCATGTTTCCTTCTGATTCCATTTGCAAGACCTTCTTTTTTTCTTTGCAAATTAAACTTTTTTCTACTTGAACTAGCATCCAAGATCACTTTAAACGCAAACATCTACATTGAAAAAAAATAACTTCTGAATATAACAATTCTCGGTTCTTGACAATTCTCGGTTATAAATGAAATACTAATTTGATGCTCCACGTTGGGTAAGGAAGTTACCATATGAATTCAAAATTCAAAATCTGTTATCCTTATATAACTGATACATAACATCCAAAATATATAACTACAATTTTGCCCTTATATATACATTTACACCCTTAAATAATTAGAAATTAATATTAATTATCATATCCATGTGTCAAATTCTCATTGGTTCTCATATTTTCGCAACTTATATACATTTTCGCATGAACCTACTTTTATATATATATATATATATATATATATATATATATATATATATATATGAGGCTTCGTGCATTTTACGCATACCTCTTTTTTCCTATTTTTTGGCGTGTGGAAAGAGTCTAGAACCTCTTCCGTGAAGTTCAATCGCATGCTCCAAAGATTCTCCATGGTTGCATGTCTTCCACGGAGCTACACATGTGGCTTTCTCATGCATATGCTTGTGAAAAGCTCTCCTCCACTATCACCGATTCTCCATTCTCCTAGTAAATCCTCAGTCTCTCTCTCTCTCTCTCTCTCTCTCTCTCTCTCTTTCCTTACTCTGCCTCCTTCAACCTTGTTCTCTATTCTTAGAACCTCACACCTTCTCCCAAACATCAATTTACTACCCACTAAATTATGAATGCACGGTTGAAGGATTACAAATTGTAGTTGGTTAATGATTCCATTTGAAGTTGGGGAAACTGAGATCGAATAGGAGAAACTATGAATGATGATATGGGATTCCTGATATTGAGATTTGTCAAACCTTCCCATTCAACGTTTGTTTTTAATTTAGGGCATCATTCATCTCTTCTTCTTTAACTGCTTCATTTAATTTATGTCAGTTCTTGATTTCATTTTCTTTGAGTTTTTTAAATTAGGTCAACGGAAACTAGGTAGAAAACCGTTAGATTGAACCTTGAAAGTTTTAATCTAAACAACTATTGTTTGGTTTTTTTTTGTTTTTCTGATAATTTATATCTCATCATGCAGATTGATAGGGTTACTTGGATTTTCTATTCCTATCTTGAAAGGGGTGTAATTTAGTATTGCTTTTCCTTCTTTTTTTCCTTTTCTTTTGTGCATATTAAAGAACCGATATGTTTTAGTGTTGTGATTTGCTTTGTCTTTTGTTTCAATATGGGTTTGTCTTGTATGTCTCTCTAAATTATCCGAAGAAGACACCTAACTAGAAGTAGACGAAACTTGAAAAAGGGGTCAAAACTCTCTTGTGGCAGCCATCAAACAATATCGGGAGATTCAATAAAATTACTCACCGGCGCTCAACTCTCTACCGAAAATGGTTTCACTCCCTGAAATGGTGGCTTTTGAAAAAAATACTTTTGGCTATTGAGATGTCGATTGCATCCTTGATTCCATTTATTTGGATTGACCATCTCCAATTTTACATATAACCTCAACTGCAACCTAATTAAGATGTTTGTTCAACCCCTCCTAGTCGCCGGTGCTCATGATTACAGAGGCAATCGATAAAAATCTAAAATACGGCTTGATTTTTGTAACGCCCGCAGATTCGGGCTAGTCAATTTAGAGCCAATAAGCGTCAAAAATGAACTTTT
Source organism: Lactuca virosa (assembly GCF_052849685.1). Lineage (NCBI taxonomy): Eukaryota > Viridiplantae > Streptophyta > Magnoliopsida > Asterales > Asteraceae > Lactuca > Lactuca virosa. Next base: position 281,759,451 of record NC_136428.1, on the reverse strand, counting down.
AATAGAATATTATTTAGAAAAAATAATCTTAACCCAGTTATAGTATATGTCACAAGGGTTCCGTATATATAAACAACGTCGAAATCCAAGTTATAACGAAGAAGTTATGATCTGTCGAAGTTTTATGGCAAAACCGACACGACACCAGGAGTCGTAAAAAGTTATTTTTTGATAAACTACTTTTTAGCCCTAGACATCTACATGAAAGTTTTAGTATACGTTAAACCGAGAACATACATAAAAAGAACGCCCAAATCTGACTTCGTATGAGGAAGTTATGATTTTTCTAAGATTTGGCATAGCAGTGCACAACCTGAAATTCGAATTTTAGATCGACCGATTTTTAGCCGACACAACCTAAACGAGAATCAAAGATCTCATTAATAGGAGCTCAACAGTAAAAATACAGACGAAAACGGACGTCGGATGACAAAGTTATGAATTTTTAACGGACTTTACCTGTCAAGGCCTATTAAAAATATAACTTTAAAAATAAAGTCAAAATTAGCTGACGGAGTCTAAACGAAAGTTGTAGAGTACGGTCCCACCTACGTGTAGATATAAAAAATGTCAAAAACGAAGCTCGTATGCAAAAGTTACGGATTTTAGAAGATAATTAGTTTTTAGAGTAACCAGTGAATGAGATGTGGCGCAATCTGAGCCGCACCTACTTCACCACGGCATTGCATGAGATCGTGAAACGTGGCACATTACGCCCAGCGTAATTTTGAGTACGCTTAGCGTACTCGGCATTGGCAGCCTATAAATAGAGGCGTAAAACCCCTCCATTTCTCACACCTCTCCCATTCTTTCTTCTCTCTATACTCTCTCTAACTCCCCCAAATCCCCCAAGCCTAGGGTACTCCCCTAGCGCTATAGGAAAGCTCCGGAGTGCCCGAAGGCTCCGAGAAAAAGAGCTTTTCAGCTCGAAAACGTTGCTCCAGCGACGCCCGATTTTTAATAAAAACCCGCTGTAAGTGAGATACGCCTACCATACTTTAAATATAGTTTATATATAAATATGATGTCGTTATTATGAACCTATAAATAAGATTTATCAGTGATTCAAAGTCGTTATATTGATTGATATACTTACGGGGATGATGTCTAGGTTGTGATTTAGTGAGGAGTTTAAAGTGGGATTTCCAAACAGTATACTTCGTATACCAAACAGACCCTACCTCCGATATGATCCTACCTGATTGTTCCTTACTTGATAGATCATGAAGTAGACTTTGAGTTAATGATGAATCTAGACTAATAATTAGTCGCATTGAATATTAGACTAAAATCTAGTGATAATGATACTAGGTTTCGTCAAAAGAAAATAAATTAATAGAAGCGAAGCGCTGTCTGAGTTCGGAATCACCACCTTAACAAGTGAGTGCATAGTTACTTTCATTTTACACATAGATATGAAGTATTTTATATAAATTACGTGCTATGTGTGCATATTATCTGTATACTTGCTATCTATGCTGGATGAACGATTTTATACATGTTTTAAATGATTTAAACTGTATATTTGTTTGATATCTACAAAATATGTTGGGCAAAGCATGGGTAGATGAACGATGAGGGATGAAAGCTGATATAGAGGAACATTAGCAGTATGGACATAGTGCCCTAAAGGTGAACATTGGCAGCAATGGACCTAGGACCCTATAGATAAGCATTGGTAGCTGCGCCACAACCAATAGATGTTTTTGATCTACGTTGTACTCTAAACATCCTAGTAGTTGCGCTCTAAGGATAGTATCGGTAGCTGCGCCTAATAGAGAACATCATAACCCTGGCAGCTGTGCTTAAAGGATTATATCGGCAGTTGTGCCTCATGGAGAATGTCACAATTTTGGCACCTGTGGCTAAATGGTAATATTGGCAGCTGTGCTTAATAGATAAATTTGACAGGTGTTTCATTGGCAACGATGGACTTCGTGCCTATTCCTTAGGACAATCCTTAGGAAGGAATGAATGAAGAATAACTGATTCTTAGGATAGATCCTTAAGAGTACAGAAGTTAATGGGGATGAGTAATTGGGTTGACTGTTTGATGTTTATGTTGGGTTTTGAGCATTCTAACACTCCTATGGTGTACATGCAACCCTATAAACCTTGGATCTATGTTTTCTCTATTATACATGCAAATATTAACTATTCCAAGGTTTCATCCTAACTAGCATATTATGAAGCACCTATACTACAAAGTTCTAGTTAGATGACATACCTTTTGATGTAGCTTGATGTCTTCAAGCTTTAAGAGCTTAGCCCCAATAGTGTAGAAGCCTCAAATGGAATCACAAATCACCAAAACACCTTGGAAGAACTTGAGAGAATATGTATGTACACTAAAATCGGCCCACTCTTATTTTCACACACTTGTGCCAATTTTGTGAGCCAAGGACCCCTTTATATATTATGGAGGATTAGGGTTACATCCATGTAAACCCTAATACCCATGACCTTTCATTTACATAGGATCCATGGGTTAAAAGCTCCATGGACCATCCATGAAAGCTTTGCCCAACCTAAATGAACTTGGCCCATTCCATATATATAAGAGTTCATATTTAATTAGTTCTTTTTGATCACTTAATTAATTCTAAATTAATTCTTGATCAATACTAATTAAATAATATGATTCCATATTAATATATTAGAACTTATAATATATTAATATAAATCATAAATATACTATTCTCAAAAGATTATCCATATAAATTGTGCCGGTGAAGTGCAACCCAAATGGACCATGCCGGGTCGGGTCAAGTACATACCAAATATAGTTATAGACTTAGACATTAATCCAACAGTCTCCCACTTTGATAAGTCTAAAACTATTATTGAGTATGACTTTAAAACCTAACTGGCAATCGTAGCTCTTAAAGCCGCTGTCGAACTCTGACCTTGTCAATGACTTGTCCATTAGATAAGGGATCATATATTCCTCCATTCTAGATATCATATGGACTGAGACATGGATTATAATCATTCTCTCTGTCCATTTGTTGTTTCCCGATTTTCGATTTATGATGACTGACTGATTGAACAAATCAAATCAGTCCTGGCTTGGCCAAGAACTCACATGTGTCATCGCTAAATCATCGAGGGGCCCACAGATATCGCTTTTTCCCGAAGGTAAAAGGAATGGATAAACTTCGACTCATATGGCTTGTTCTACTACTTGTTGAATCATACACAAAGGCACGTTTTATAACATCGAGTTACCAAATGCGTTTTCGTGCGATCAATGTATAACCAACTCATAGTAACAACTCATATCTCTAGGTTTGAAGAATATAGGATATTATCGTCTCATGATCACTCGTGATAAAATCCATGAAGTGATTCAAATGAGCGCGGGTTGAATCCAATACTCAGAACTTATGAGCACTCATGAGTGTTGCAGCACCACTTTGTCCACCAACTTGGACCTCTACAAACCAACCCATGACAGTCTTGATTCATATCTACTTCCAACATATGACCCACTGTGGATGGTTTGAATAACTTAATCATTCAGGAAGAGCGACTTAGTCATTCTAGAAGTCAAAACATGCAAAGTGAAACACAAGAATAAATGAATCAAATATGGTATCAAACCCTATAAATATAAATAAACACTTTTATTTATCACCATACTGATTACTCATTATTCATTGTTTCGGTTTTATCAACTTTATACTTGAATTAAAAACACTAGTTGTCCCATGCTCCAAGCATGTACACTATGTTTTTCTTAAACAATAGCTTTGCCATACACCAAGTATGCACTCTATGTTTGTCTATGATTCTTACTTTGTGAAATAAACCAATTGAACATAATTTCAATGATTCTAATTTCACACTCCCAAATCCTTATCGAAAAATGTGAGAATTTCAAATTCCTATCATTTATCGAAACCTGTTTAGATTTTAAACTTATATGTACTGACCCTCCTGTAATGAATATGTACAAAGTCACAAATACTTGTCAACAGTCATTATAAGGTATTCCAATGGAGATCAAATCCATGGAAACTAAGTCTCATATTCAAAGTACATTGCTTTGGACATGCTTCTTGCATTAAGTTTTGCTAATCTTACACAGATAACTTCCACCTATGGAGACAACTCCATATTCTCATTTTGACCATCACTTCTGAATAAGAGATGCCTCTTTTCAGAATATGTCAATATGGTCCTTCCAAAATTAGCACTATACTTCCAACTGTCCCTGAGCAACCAATCTTTGGTAAACCTCATAATGTCCTCGACTTATGCTTAATGCCTCTGGGCATTTGGAAAAATTTAGAAATGAAAAATATTATAGCACATGCAATCGATCCCGTACCCAACAAATGGTACACGATTCATGATGTCTCACATAAAGACATGATTCTAGACCAGTCTTTTGCTATAATATTTTTATTTGCCATGTTTTCAAAATTTGACTATGAAGAGGGATGCCGTAATCATAATCGCATTTTGAGAACGCAATATATAGAATTTCCTTAAGTTGAACCAATCCAACATGAAATTCCTATATATATATTCTTGACTAAAGATGATTAAGGTCTCAATCTAAGCCTTTAGAACTGAAATGAAGTATATCCTCTCCCTTAATTATAGCAAAACCACTTTTTCAATCCCTGCAGCCTCACGAATTGAAACTTTTGTTTTCTATAATTAACATTGCTAACTTGCAACACTAACAATAATTATCATCCGCCCACTAACATGATGATTATTAACATAACACTTATGCTCTCACTAGCTTTGACATGTACTCAGAAATCAGCTGGACTTCTAGAAATCAATACTTTATTGACTTTCTTACCAAAGTTCAGATTTCTGATACGAGATGCTTTGATAAAACTTTATCAAAATCATATACCTTTCCTTAGATAGCATGCATGTGTGTCTAAACAATTTCAGAATTATGAAAAGGGATGCCGTAATCATAGTCTCAATTGTTTAGACCTTTTGCCATCTGCTTCAAATCTACTTGGTGGAAGTGTTTCCTCACCATCATTTTCATGAATCGGAGAGAAACCTTATGACCCTTAGATTTTATGGTGTATGTGTTCTTATCCATGTGAATCGTCAAAACCATAGTCACAAGACAAGGATAATGACAAATCCAAACTCATATGGACTGAACTTATGCAATCTTAACTTCTTGCCACCTGGCAGTATAGGGCCTGCCATTGCTTCCAAGTTGTTATGCAACCAATTGAGAACTTTCAGAACTCCTATGCAAAGCCAACTTTAACTGGAATGGGCACAAAATATGTCAACACGATAGGTTATAAACCTCAAGTCGTGTGCTAGTGAAGAACCTCAGGTTTTATTCTTGATTAGTTCTTGAAATTCTTTTTAGGATCTTTAAGACTCCCACTATCCTCTTGACATATAAGACTATCTTGCCAAATATTCAAGAGATAGTGCGGATTCTTTATCAAGACAAACACTTCACACAATTGGCCTTAGTTGGTCTTTGTTTTATCCAAAACATCACAACTTACCAATTTCAAATGTACAAGAGTAGGACACTTTTACTCTTACATTTGACAAGTGTTTTAAACCTTTCTTTAAGATATGTCACTCAAGTTACAATCTTGGAGTATGACTCTAAGAATTGTTTTGGAACGAAGTATGACTCATCTTCCTGATCTAACCATTTCAACAATTCATGACTCCTCTTCTTAGTCATAAGAATGCACTAAGATGACCTTTAGAGGACTAATTGTGATATGATTTCTAAATCATTAAGATGATCACAAACATGATACTAAAGTACTCTCCCATCTTTTCAGATTTGAGAAACTTTTATCTTTCTGCCTAATTTGATTCTTCCCATTCGTTCTGCCATACATTGAGACTTTTCCAATGTTTCAGAATTATACTTAAACTTGTAAGTATAACCATATTTACTAAACTTTAGTAAATCAAATAGTCTTAACGAGCTTTGTGGTGGACATGACCAGTGCACAAGAATGTGTACTCGATCCCTTTAGTCCTTCACTTGACTCACACATCCATGTGAACAAGTAATTAGTCTTGATTTTCCAATGCTTGAAAGTTCTCATTCATCATACTATTTAACTTGCATGATTCCAAGTTTCGGTCCAATTGAAACTTGGGCGATGAGGAACTTTTCTGATTTGGTAAATTTAGACACTACCACAAATGAAAGAATCAAATCCATTTTCCAATATTGCTGTCAGTGGAATCATATAAGCAACACTTTTCCACAAATGCCATTGTAAGGATACTTCAAATAAATAAAATTAAACAATTTTCTTTTATTTTAAAACTTTGCGGAAAAACTTATCCTTACAATCCACATGGAAAATTGTTGTTATCTATTCCTTAGCAATATATCATAACTTCTTAAGCAACTGCTCAAAATTCTGATGCGATCGAAATCCACCTTCGCGATCAGAATCAGCATATACTTCCTTTAAGATTTCTCTCGATTCTTTGATTCTTAAAACATCAACATGTGACCCAGTCACATCATGTAATGAGGATCTCAGAATAGAACTTAACAGAGTTAGATAATGGGCTCTACCTGATGTAGAGTCAAACTTATTAACTTTAACATCCTTAGGTAAATTTGGCAGCTTTGCAATCAACGCCCCTTCCTTTGGCAAAATAAACATATGGACCCTTTGGTAATGGGACTATCTTAGACTTAGCCTTTCTCTTTACCATTTGGTCAACCGGGTTGACTATGGTCAATCCCTTTCCATTGGGAAGAGAATGCTTTTTATGGATTTCCAGTGTCACCATTGCCACTGTCCATAAAGTTTTTGGGAAGTTGATCTTCTAATCAAATTTGATTTACTATCGTTCCAAATCATTGCTGATTCAGCAGCACCAAGCAAATAGATATGATCATTAAGGTTCATGTCATAGTCTGTTTCATAGTAGTCCCAAAGGAACTCTCTATGTGACTTAGAAAGTGATTAAACATCCAACTTTCTCAAGACTTTGACACCCAACTCTCCCGGCTTGTCAATGTGTGACTTCATCTCTAAGATGTGATCACACATAGACCTTGCTTGCCATTAGGGCTTGAGTGACCTTGAACTTGTGGGTTAGGGAGAATAATTGGAGGAGGTGGAGGAAGAGAAGTATGACTTCCATGAGCCAAACTCGGGAAGTCATATTCATTAGGAAAGCTTGGTTTGGGAAGATCATTGTTGTCTAAACCAGACATCAACAATGGGAGAAATTCATGTAAAGTTGATTTAAGTCCTTAATATAACACCCAATATGATATATTAAGGCTAGGACCCAACAAACTATTTTATAACTTGGAAGAGGGATGCCGTAATCCAAGCTATGAAATATTTGAAGGTAGGTGAATGACGATTCACCAATTTCCACCAAGATAAACGAAATGTATTATTAGGTTTTAATTGGTTTTGAAACTCCTAGATTCTTTTGAGATTCATTGAACTTTTCAATGGCATGTTTCAATCTCGAGTGTGCCCTTCAGGTTTTGTGACTGGGATGCTGAGGATCACAAAACAGGGTGTATTTTAGACATTGAAAATACTTGGTGGTTTAATCTATTAATTAAACTAGACTTTTAATTTAATTAAACTCAAACCATATATTTATGGATTAATAATACTCTTTTAATTAAACGCTTTAATTAACTATTAATAAAGTCCATAAGAGTTAATTTGAACTATTCAACAAAACATCATAATTCCAATTATTAAACTCAAAATTAAAACCATTTAATTAATTGTTTAAGTTATGAACCCAAGAGTTTTAGAATTCAATTCTTTTTTTTCAAAAAAAACTTTTCTCAAATTCCAAAACTTGAGGGCAAGTTTTGTAATTCTTGAAAACCTTTGGATTCCATAACTTATGGAATTAATGGTGTTTTATGATGAAACTTTCCATGTTCCATAACTTAAGAACAAGTTATGAAATTCTTTAAAACATTAACACCAAATTTTGTTACTCCATAAAAACTTTGAATCAATTTTTTTTAAAAAAAAAAAAAAAACTTTCATATCCATAACTTATGGAAGTTTCAAAAACCTTTAAGATCACAACTTTAAAAAAAACTTTTGAGCTCCAAAATTTTATGACAAAATATGTAACTCCTTAAAACATTTAGATCAAACTTTTAAAACTAATAAAATAATCATATCATTTTATCTTTTACTAAATTTGACCTAATTCAACACATATAACAAATGATTCAAATTTTACAAATAATTCGTTTTTCACAAAACAAGTAATTATCTTAAAATTTGAGACACGTCATGTTTTTTTTCCTTTTTTTTTCAACTTGAAAATAAAAACATTTGCATCAATATAACAGAAAACAACCAGTCTCTGATATCACTGTTGGGTTTTGAGCATTCTAACACTCCTATGGTGTACATGCAACCCTATAAACCTTGGATCTATCTTTTCTCTATTATACATGCAAATATTAACTATTCCAAGGTTTCATCGTAACTAGGATATTATGAAGCACCTATACTACAAAGTTCTAGTTAGATGACATACCTTTTGATGTAGCTTGGTGTCTTCAAGCTTTAAGAGCTTAGCCCCAATAGTGTGGAAGCCTCAAATGGAATCACAAATCACCGAAACACCTTGGAAGAACTTGAGAGAATATGTATGCACACTAAAATCGGCCCACTCTTATTTTCACACATTTTGTGAGCAATTTTGTGAGCCAAGGACCCCTTTATATATTATGGAGGATTAGGGTTACATCCATGTAAACCCTAATACCCATGACCTTTCATTTACATAGGATCCATGGGTTAAAAGCTCCATGGACCATCCATGAAAGCTTAGCCCAACCTAAATGAACTTGGCCCATTCCATATATATAAGAGTCCATATTTAATTAGTTCTTTTTGATCACTTAATTAATTCTAAATTAATTCTTGATCAATACTAATTAAATAATGTGATTCCATATTAATATATTAGAACTTATAATATATTAATATAAATCATAAATATACTATTCTCAAAAGACTATCCATATAAATTGTGCCGGTGAAGTGCAATCCAAATGGACCATGCCGGGTCGGGTCAAGTACATACCAAATATAGTTATGGACTTAGACATTAATCCAACAGTTTAAACATAATAACTATATTATTGTGGGTTGAAAACCCTATGTGCTCACCAGGTTTTCCAACCTGACCCGCTCAAGTTTATCTGTATCACAGGTGTCGATATGAAGCTACTTTGCACTGAGAGATTTAAAAGAGATGTAGATCACTAGTGTAAATGAATGTAAGTTTATGCTTATGTTTCTGTATTAAAGATGACATCCCAATGTTTTGAAAATGAATAAAAATACATTTCTTCGGAAATGAATTGGTAACGTATTTGTCTTGTTTTTCTGGGAACAAATTCCGCAACATATTCGTTTAAAAGATACTCTGATTTTCAAAATAAAGCATAATCAAATCGGTCTTTTCTGGCCGTGAATATGGGGATTTTACAGTTGGTATCAGAGCATTAGTTTAAGCGAACTAGGAATATGGATTTATTTCTAGACTTAAAATTAGAATGCTAAGCGATGATCGTGAGGAGTGTGTCTAATAAAATTTAGGTAATACACCTGAATAGACACAAGCACTAGCTTAAATAAGGAAGATGCCTAAAATGCTTTTATGTGCTAAATGATTTGTGATGCCTTATGCTATCGGTTGATTGGATCTATGGTCTGTTAGCGACCGGATCTGGAAATTCTATGTGTTCAGATTTCTAAATGTTTAATTACGGTATTATAACTGACATGTAACTTTTCGGAGTGATAGGGAGAATTACCAGTCGAATCTTTCCTATCTTAATTCTCGTCATTACACATCGAACGTATAATTTGGTGTATAGATCGAGATGGCAAGAACCCGAAGCGGAGTCGGGAATGCGAACAGAAAAAGGAATCAACAACCTGAACCCCATGTGATTGAGCAAGTACTTGTAGTGGTAGCTACACCTGAGCCAGTCACGATGGCCGGAGTGCAAGCAATGATCCAGATGATGTTGGATACTCAAATGGAAGAAACAAGGCGTTTACTTCAACAGAATCAGAATGAACCTACAATACCTGTTGAACAACCTGAACTGAATGAAGGTCAGTCAGAAGAAGGTAACTATAGTAGAACCGTTGGTCTAGATGAACCGTCAGTGGTTAGGAGAAATCACCAAGACGAAGGAATTGAAAGAAACCGATGCAAGTACGAAGACTTCACGACTTGCAAACCATCAACTTTTACAGGGAAAGAGGATCCAATCGTAGTTATGGATTGGATCTCGGAGATGGAGTTGGCTTTCATAACATGTGGATGCAAAGGCAAGCTACAAACCACATATGCAGTGCGTCCGTTCAGGGGTGGCACTGTTTGCTGGTGGAACTCCTTGGGAAAGATCATGAGCCCTAATGAGTCGCTGCAACTGACTTGGGCAGAGTTCCTGGTGCATTTCAAACGAAAGTTCTGCTCAGCCCAAAATATGCTACAGCTGGAGAACCAATTCCTAACATTGAGGAAGGGCAGCATGTCTATTGACGAATACACCAATGCCTTCCCCAACAAGATTGAATTTGCTTTGCGTATTGTCCCTGACGAACTAACGAAAGTCAATAAGTATACAAAGGGACTACAGTGGGAATATGCTGTGCCAGTACGCCATGCACCTACTCTTGAGGTGGGTATCTGGGCTGCTAAGTCTGTTGAAGAGATGATCAAGAGTAGAGCCTCCAACAAGGTCGAAGTTGGAGAAAGGAGAATGTTTGAAGGATCTTCAAGGTCCAATGAGAAGAGAAAATCTTCATAGTCTGGAACAGGAGGAAGTGAAGCAAGATGGTGCGATAAGTGCAATAAGAAACACTTTGGTAAATGCGATGATGAGGTGACTTGTTTCAAGTGTGGAAAGCATGGGCATTACGCCAATGAGTTTACATTCAACAAAAGGGTGTGTTACGGATGTAATGAAGAAGGGCACTTCAAGAAAGACTTCCCAAAGAGGGAAGGAGCTACAAAGCAAAATGCACCACCAAAGCCAAAAGCAAAAGCATTTCATATGATCCTTGACGAAGTAGATGACAATGCAAGGAATCAGGAATGAGGACTGATACCCGAAGATCAAGTTATGAAGTAGCCATGCAGATAGTATCTGGTGGTGTAGCCTATTAGAGGCATAATATAGGTTAAACTTGAACATCTGTGTAATCGTTTCAAGAAGTAATATAAACCTTGGTTTTGTTATCTGGTGTGTTAAGTTGTTGTGTGATTTTCTTGTATGGTGAATTGGAAAACTGCGAGACAATACTTGGGACGAGTATGGGTAGGTGTGAATGGTAGTAGAGGCCTATGCTACCAGAAGCACATGACTCGCACTTGGATCAGGGAAAGTCACAAGGTTACCAAGGCGCTAGTATATGATTCCGTTTTGTTCATGTCTGTCGTTACCTTCGTTTCGGTAATGAAGAAGAAGATGACTGTTAATCTGACCCTAGTGGTCATATCAAATCGAGTCCGACTAAGATGAGTATGTTACGTGGTTCAAAGAACCAAGATCGATGTAGTATCTGCCTTAAGTCAGAAGATTGAAGTGAAAGATAATCGAAGCGATCCATAGAAGCATTGCAACCGTTGTTAAGGTTAGAAGCTTGTACCTAGAAGTGCTACCTGCTAGATAGTGATTATATCACATTAGAACATAAAGGAAGGTATATTCTGTTCTGGAATTTGACTCTAAAAGACCTGAGTCTAAGCGTTACGTCATACGATGAGTGGTCATTAGAACATAACCCATCAGTCTATTATGGTAATCAAAGGAAAGAAACTATCTTAAGAAGAGAAGGAGTCGCCAATAAGGATTGATTTTTTTAACTCGAAGGTTACGATTGAAATTCCAACAGACTACGAAGAGCAGGTGCAAGATCAAGCATCGCCTGGAGTAAAGAAGTCCAAGAGTTAGATACTCATTAGAAGGAATATAGAAGTTACGATTATTACCTAGGATGAAGAGATAACATATGGAGTCATTATACAAGCCCTGTTTTGTTGATGATTCCGGGTCGTAATCATCCTAAGGGGGAGATAATTGTAACGCCCGCAGATTCGGGCTAGTGAATTTAGAGACAATAAGCGTCAAAAATGAATTTTTAATAGAAGATTATTTAGAATAAATAATCTAAACCAAGTTATAGTATATGTGACAAGGGTTCCGTACATATAAAGAACGTTGAAATCCGAGTTATAACGAAGAAGTTATGACTTGTCGAAGTTTTACGGCAAAACCGACACGACACCGGGAGTCGTAAAAAGTGTTTTTTTGATAAACTAATTTTTAGCCCTAGGTATCTAAATGAAAGTTTTAGTATACGTTAAACCGAGAACATACATAAAAAGAACGACCAAATCTGACTTCGTATGAGGAAGTTATGATTTTTCTAAGATTTGGCATAGTAGTGCACAACCTAAAATTCGAATTTTAGATCGACCGATTTTTAGCCGACACAAACTAAACAAGAATAGAAGATCTCATTAATAAGAGCTCAACAATAAAAAGACAGACGAAAACGGACGTCGGATGACAAAGTTATGAATTTTTAACAGACTTTACATGTCCAGGTCTGTTAAAAATATAACTTTAAAAATAAATTCAAAATTAGCCGACGAAGTCTAAATGAAAGTTATAGAGTATGGTACCGCCTACGCGTGGATATAAAGAACGTCAAAAAAGGAGCCCGTATGCAAAAGTTGCGGATTTTAGAAGATAATTAGTTTTTAGAGTAACCAGCGAATGACACGTGGCGCAATCTGAGCCGCATCTTCTTCCCTACTGCTTTGCATGAGATCGCGACACGTGACACATTACGCCTAGTGTAATTTTGAGTACGCTTAGTGTAACCCTTAAAAACCCATTACGCTCAGCGTACTCGGTGCTGGTGGCCTATAAATAGAGGCGTAAAACCCCTCCATTTCTCACACCTCTCTCATTATTTCTTCTCTCTATACTCTCTCTAACTCCCCCAAAGCCCCCAAGCCTAGGGTACTCCTCTACTGCTGGAGGAAAGCACTGGAGCGCCCAACGTCTCCGAGAAAAAGAGCTTTTCGGCTCGGAAACGCTGCTCCAGCGAAATCCGGTTTTTAATAAAAACTCGCCGTAAGTGAGATACGCCTACCATACTTTAAATATAGTTTATATATAAATATAATGTCGTTATTATGAACCTATAAATAAGATTTATCAATGATGCAAAGTCGTTATACTGATTGATCTACTTACGGGGATGATGTCTAGGCTGTGATTTAGTGAGGTTTTTAAAGTGAGATTTCCAAACACTATACTTTGTATACCAAACAGACCCTACCTCCGATGTGATCCTACCTGGTTGTTCCTTACTTGATAGATCATGAAGTAGACTCTGAGTTAATGATGAATCTAGACTAATAATTAGTCGCAATGAATATTAGACTAAAATCTAGTGATAATGATACTAGGTTTCGTCAAAAGAAAATAAATTAGTATAAGCGAATCGCTGTCTGAGTTCGGAATCACCACCTTAACAAGCGAGTGCATATTTACTTTCATCTTACACATAGATATGAAGTATTTTATATAAATTACATGTTGTGTGTTCATATTATCTGTACACTTGCTATCTATGTTGGATGGACGATTTTATACAAGTTTTAAATGATTTAAACTTTATATTTATTTGATATCTACAAAATATGTTGGGCAAAGCATGGGTAGATGAATGATGAGGGATGAAAGCTGATAGAGAGGAATATTAGCAGTATGGACATAGTTCCCTATAGGTGAACATTGGCAGCAATGGACCTAGTACCCTAAGCATTGGCAGCTGCGCCACAACCAGTAGATGTTTTTGATCTACGATGTACTCTAAACATCCTAGTAGCTTCCCTCTAAGGATAGTATCGTTAGCTGCGCCTAATAGAGAACATCATAACCCTGGCAGCTGTGCTTAAAAGAAAATATCGGCAGCTGCGCCTCATAGAGAATGCCATAATTTTGGTAGCTATGCCTAAATGGTAATATTGGCAGCTGTGCTGAATAGATAACTTTGATAGTTGTTTCATTGACAACGATGGACTTTGTGCCTATTCCTTAGGACAATCCTTAGGAAGGAATGAATGAAGAATAGCTGATTCTTAGGGTAGATCCTTAAGACTACAGAAGATAATGGGGATGGGTAATTGGGTTGACTGTTTGATGTTTAAACATAATAACTATATTATTGTGGGTTGCAAACCCTATGTACTCACCAGGTTTCCCAACCTGACCCACTCAAGTTTATCTGTATCACAGGTGTCGATATGAAGCTACTTTACACTGAGAGATTTAAAAGAGATGTACATCACTAGTGTAAATGAATGTAAGTTTATGCTTATGTTTCTGTATTGACGATGACATCCCAATGTTTTGAAAATGAATAAAAATATATTTATTCGGAAATGATTTGATAACGTATTTATCATGTTTTTTTGGGAACAAATTCCGCAACATATTCCTTTAAAAGATACTCTAATTTTCAAAAAATAAAGCATAAGCAAATCGGTCTTTTCTGGCCGTGAATATGGGGATGTCACAGTTGGTATTAGAGCATTAGTTTAAGCGAACAAGGAATATGGATTTATTTCTAGACTTAAACTTAGAATGCTAAGCGATGATCGTGAGGAGTGTGTCTAATAAAATGTAGGTAATACAGCTGAATAGACACAAACACTAGTTTAATTAAGGAAGATTCCTAAAATGCTGTTATGTGCTAAATGATTTGTGATGCCTTATGCTATTGGTTAATCGGATCTATGGTCTGTTGCCGACCGGATCTGGAAATTTTATGTGTTCAGATTTCTAAATGTTTAATTACAGTATTAGAACTAACATGTAACTTTTCGGAGTGATAGGGAGAATTACACGTCGAATCTTTCCTATCTTAATTCTCGTCATTACACATCGAATGTCTGATTTGGTGTATAGATCAAAATGGCAAGAACCCGAAGCAGAGTCAGGAATGCGAATGGAAATAGGAATCAACAACCTCAACCCCAAGTGATTGAGCAAGTACCTGTAGTGGTAGCTACACCTGAGCCAGTCACGATGGCCGGAGTCCAAGCAATGATCCAGATGATGTTGGATAGTCAAATCGAAGAAACAAGGCGTTTACTTCAACAGAATCGGAATGAACCTACAATGCCTGTTGAACAACCTGAATTGAATGAAGGTCGGTCAGAAGAAGGTAACTATAGTAGAACCGTTGGTCTAGATGAACCGTCAGTGGTTAGGAGAAATAACCAAGACGAAGGAATTGAATGAAACCGATCCAAGTACAAAGACTTCACGACTTGCAAACCATCAACGTTTACTCGGAAAGAGGATCCAATCGGAGTTATGGACTAGATCTCGGAGATGGAGTTGGCTTTCATAACATGTGGATGCAAAGGCAAGCTACAAACCACATATGCAGTGTGTCAGTTCAGGGGTGGCGCTGTTCGCTGGTGGAACACCTTGGGAAAGATCATGAGCCCCAATGAGCCACTACAACTGACTTGGGCAGAGTTCCTGGTGCATTTCAAATGAAAGTTATGCTCAGCCCAAAATCTGCTAGAGCTGGAGAACCGATTCCCAACATTGAAGAAGGGCATCATGTCTATTGACGAATACACCAATGCCTTCACCGACAAGATTGAATTTGCTTTGCACATTATCCCTGACGAACTAACGAAAGTCGATAAGTATACAAAGGTACTACCATGGGAATATGTTGTGCCAGTACGCCATGCACCTACTCTTGAGGCGGCTATCTGGGCTGCTAAGTCTGTTGAAGAGATGATCAAGAGTAGAGCCTCCAACAAGGTCGAAGTTGGAGAAAGGAGAATGTTTGAAGGATCTTCAAGGTCCAACGAGAAGAGAAAATCTTCGTAGTCTGGAACAGGAGGAAGTGAAGCAAGATGGTGCGATAAGTGCAATAAGAAACACTTTGGTAAATGCGATGATGAGGTGACTTGATTCAAGTGTGGAAAGCATGAGCATTACGTCAACGAGTTTACATTCAGCAAAAGGGTGTGTTACGGATGTAATGAAGAAGGGAACTTCAAGAAAGACTTCCCAAAGAGGGAAGGAGCTACAAAGCAAAATGCACCACCAAAGCCGAAAGCAAAAGCATTCCATATGATCCTTGACGAAGTAGATGACAATGCAAGGAATCAGGAATGAGGACTGATACCCGAAGATGAAGTTATGAAGTAGCCATGCAGAGAGTATCTGGTGGTGTAGCCTATTAGAGGCATAATATAGGTTAAACTTGAACATCTGTGTAATCGTTTCAAGAAGTAATATAAACCTTGGTTTTGTTATCTGGTTTGTTAAGTTGTTATGTGATTTTCTTGTATGGTGAATTGGAAAACTGTGAGACAATACGTGGGACGAGTATGAGTAGGTATGAATGGTAGTAGAGGCCTATGGTACCGGAAGCACATGACTCACAATTGGACCAGGGAAAGTCACAAGGTTACCAAGGCGCTAGTAATTGATTCCGTTTTGTTCATGTATGTCGTTACCATCGTTTCAGAAATGAAGAAGAAGATGATTGTTAATCCGACCCTAGTGGTCATATCAAATCGAGTCCGAATAAGATGAGTATGTTACATGGTTCAAAGAACCAAGATCGATGTAGCATCTGACTTAAGTCAGAAGATTGAAGTGAAAGATAATCGAAGCGATCAATAGAAGCATCACAACCGTTGTTAAGGTTAGAAGCTTGTACCTAGACGTGCTACATGCTAGAATGTTATTATATCACATTAGAACATGAACGAAGGTATATCCCGTTCTGGAATTTGACTCTAAAAGACCTGAGTCTAAGCGTTGCATCATACGATGAGTGGTCATTAGAACATGACCCATCAGTCTATTATGGTAATCAAAGGAAAGAAACTATCTTAATAAGAAGAAGGAGTCTCCAATAAGGATTGATTTTGTAACTCGAAGGTTAAGATTGAAATTTCAACAGAGTACGAAGAGCAGGTGTAAGATCAAGCATCGCCTGCAGTCAAGAAGTGCAACAGATAGATACTCATTCGAAGGAATATAGAAGTTATGATTATTACCTAGGATGAAGAGATAACATATGGAGTCATTATACAAGCCCTGCTTTGTTGATGATTTCAGAACGTAATCATCCTAAGGGGGAGATAATTGTAACGCCCGCAGATTCGGGCTAGTCAATTTAGAGACAATAAGCGTCAAAAATAAATTTTTAATAGAAGATTATTTAGATTAAATAATCTAAACCAAGTTATAGTATATGTCACTAGTGTTCCGTACATATAAAGAACGTTGAAATCCGAGTTATAACAAAGAAGTTATGACTTGTCGAAGTTTTACGGCAAAACCGGCACGACACCGGGAGTCGTAAAAAGTGATTTTTTGATAAACTACTTTTTAGGCCTAGATATCTAAATTAAAGTTTTAGTATACATTAAACCTAGAACATACATAAAAAGAACGCCCAAATCTGACTTCGTATGAGGAAGTTATGATTTTTCTATGATTTGACATAGTAGTGCACAGCCTGAAATTCGAAGTTTAGATCGATCGATTGTTAGCCGAAAAAACCTAAACAAGAATCGAAGATTTCATTATTAGGAGCTCAACAATAAAAAGACAGACGAAAACGGACGTCGGATGACAAAGTTATGAATTTTTAACGGACTTTACCTGTCAGGCCTGTTAAAAATATAACTTTAAAAATAAATTCAAAATTAGCCAACGGAGTCTAAACGAAAGTTGTAGATTATGCTCCTGCCTAAGCATGGATATAAAGAACGTCAAAAACGGATCTCGTATGCAAAAGTTACAAATTTTAGAAAATAATTAGTTTTTAGAATAACCAACGAATGACACGTGATGCAATCTGAGCTGCATCTTCTTCCTCACGGCTTTGCATGAGATCGCGACACGTGGCACATTACGCCCGGTGTAATTTTGAGTACGCTTAGCGTAACCCTTAAAAACCCATTACGCTTAGCGTAATTCTTGAGTACGATCAGCGTACTCGGCGCTGGTAGCCTATAAATAGAGGCGTAAAACTCCTCCATTTCTCACACCTCTCCCATTATTTCTTCTCTCTATACTCTCCTTAACTCCCCCAAACCCGCCAAGCCTAGGGTACTCCCCTAGCGCTAGAGGAAAGCTCCGGAGCGCCCGACGGCTCCGAGAAAAAGAGCTTTTCGGCTCGGAAACGTTGCTCCAGCGAAGCCCGGTTTTTAATAAAAACTCGCTGTAAGTGAGATACGCCTACCATACTTTAAATATAGTTTATATATGAATATAATGTCATTATTATGAACCTATAAATAAGATTTATCAGTGATTCAAAGTCATTATATTGATTGATCTACTTACGGGGATGATGTCTAGGTTGTGATTTAGTGAGGTGTTTAAAGTGGGATTTCCAAACAGTATACTTCGTATACCAAACGGACCCTACCTCCGATGTGATCCTAACTGGTTGTTCCTTACTAGATAGATCATGAAGTAGACTCTGAGTTAATGATGAATCTAGGCTAATAATTAGTCGCAATGAATAGTAGACTAAAATCTAGTGATAATGATACTAGGTTTCGTCAAAAGAAAATAAATTAATAGAAGCAAAGTGCTTTCTGAGTTCGGAATCACCACCTTAACAAGTGGGTGCATAGTTATTTTCATCTTACACATAGATATGAAGTATTTTATATAAATTACGTGTTATGTGTGCATATTATCTGTATACTTGCTATCTATGCTGGATCAACGATTTTATACATGTTTTAAATGATTTAAACTATATATTTATTTGATATCTACAAAATATGTTGGGCAAAGCATGGGTAGATGAATGATGAGGGATGAAAGCTGATATAGAGGAACATTAGCAGTATGGACATATTGCCCTATAGGTGAACATTGGCAGTAATGGACCTAGTACCCTGTAGATGAGCATTGGCAACTGCGCCACAACCAGTAGATGTTTTTGATCTACGATGTACTCTAAACATCCCAGTAGCTTCGCTCTAAGGATAGTATCGGTAGTTGCGCCTAATATAGAACATCATAACCCTGGGAGCTGTGATTAAAGTATAATATCGGCAGCTGCGCCTCATAGAGAATGTCACAATTTTGGCAGCTATGCGTAAATGGTAATATTGGAAGCTGTGCTTAATAGATAACATTGACAACTGTGTCATTGGCAACGATGGACTTCGTGCCTATTCCTTAGGACAATCCTTAGGAAGGAATGAATGAAGAATATCTTATTCTTTGGGTAGATCCTTAAGTGTGAGAACAAGATAGATCTAATGCGCAAGCACAAGGTTTGAGAACTCAAACCTTGAGTGAATGCTTAAGATCAATGTTTTCTTGCTAATAAATGTTCTAGTCAAGTCTGGAAAAATCAGTCAAGTCTAAGTTGATGTATTCAACAAATGATCAAGACAAAAATGATGAATGAGAATAAATGATCAAGGTAAAGCTAATAAACGAAGAACAAGAGGAATGTTTGATAGAACTTAGTAAAGTGCTAAAAGTTGAGTGAACGATCCGTAGTTGACTTGTATTGAAAGCTCCTATAAATAGGAGTGAAGGTTACAACGAATTAACTAGAATACTTACACAGGACTGGACAATAGAAATGATTCTGACATTCTGATTGTCTAAATAAAACAAAAGACTAAGTCCTATGAAATGTCACATCAATAAAAAGACAAACTAAATGAATGCATAAAGACAAAATAGTGTAACTCCGGATCAGCATCCATTCTGGACATGAGAGTAATTCTGGAATGTCTTCAGCTTCGCATCTTCTTCTCATCTGGTCCGGACAGATTCCGGACCACTCTTCACCATTGACTCCGGAACATCTACTCCGGAACACAAGTACTTCAAAACTTGGACTTAGGATTGCTAGAGGTTCACTTTTAGGTTCCAACAATCTCCCCTTAAGTGAACTTAGCAATCCATCCATTTACACCGCTTCTTCCTTGATGAAGGAGTAAGCCCGGAACAACCATTCTCTGAATTTAATGTACCAAGTCAGTTGACTCACAAACTTTTCTTCGATCTGTTCCGGAGCTTTAAACTTCGATGCACGAGAGGTGAACTTCCGAAGTGCTTTGGTCGGGACTAGGTGTTTGTCAAGGACACGGAAAAGTCCTTTTTGTTTGTCTTCCTGGTTGTGTAGACAAACCCTAGAATCGGGTCATCGATTGGACCATCTTCAAGCAGTTCAGCTTCCGGATGAACATAGGTGATCTTAGAAACGTAGTCTTCAGTTCCGTAGAGATGTGCCAGCTCATAGTCGCATCTGAAAAATTCAGCGACATAATCTTTGAGGAAGCTAAGAGCAGCATGAAAAGCACCCATGCCGATATCATTGTTTTACATTCCTCAAAAGTGAGCAGCCAGAGTTAGAATGTCGTTCGGATTCATGGAAGGGAAGTCCGCATCAGTAATGGTTCGGTAGTTAGGCTTGTTCCGGAAGACGTAAAATCGAAATAATGGGCAATTGAGTTCGAATTTCACAAGGATTTTTCTTGCAAATCCATGGACTTTGGTGATTCTTTTTATAGTCCATATTTCCTTGAGTGGTTGAGCATTCTTGGAGTAGAATGTTTCAAGCTTTTCTCTTTCAGTCCGGAGGATCACTTCCGGATCATCATTTGGGTGAAGAGGAGAAAATTTGATGTAGTACTTGCTGTAAGGAGAGAGAGGAAGATCGAGCTGTTCGAGATCGTTGGTAGGAACATCATAGTAGAAGCACGAAATGATTTCATGATCCCGGAGAATGCCTTCAAAGCAGAGAGGAGAGATGCCACACATCGGATCAGGATTATCCTTAAGAGCTTGGATCCAGATGTTGTCCTAGAACGACTTGTTGATTTCCTCCTGAGACCATCCTTGCTTTTGCTTGAGAGGATGTCCGGAGTGGAAGGCTTGTTGTTCAGCAGTCATTGGCATTTTGCCTTTGTCTCTTTTCAGAGCGTCCATGATGAGCTTCATGTTTTCATCCACCACAAATTCCGGAGTGGGATTCGGAAGAGGATCTTTCGGAATGTCATCAGGGATCCGGAGTGGAGAGCCCTAGTCTATTGGAGCAATTTTTGGAGCCGGAATTGGTGGGAGCATGGAAGGAGTGGTTCGGAAGGCTTCAGCTGTGAGGAGAGATTTGGCCTTGGCCATTTGACTGGCTTTTTGAAGAGCGTTTGGTAAGAGGATGGCCAAGAGGTTGCAGACCATATTCTCTTCTCTTCCTCAGTCAACACCTTTGGAAATATTTTCTTTGGAGCTTCAAGGCCTAGAACTCCATTGGTGACATATTTTTCTTCGTCACTGTCTTCTTCATCATCAGAGGAAATTCCTAGAAGTCCGGAAACAACCTGGACTTCATCGTCGGAATTCAAGTCTTCATCTCGGAGTGTGCACTCCGATTGTTTCCACGGTTGACTTGGACCTTCTCTCCCTCTTGCATCGGTGGATCTGGGAACCGATGCAAGTACTAAAGTATCCTTGAGATCGTCAAATTTGGAGAAGACTTTCTGAAGGCCCGTGTTGAGTTGAAGAGTGAGGGTATCGTAGGCTTCGGACGTCGGGGGTTGAGCAGCAAGGTGATCGAACAAATGACTAAGAATAGCTATTATCTCATCAAACTTCCGATTCGGAACATCAACGATGTTCCAAGTGGAGCGAAGAAGCTTGATGAGGACTTGTTGAATGATCAGGTTCATTTCATCCTTCTTCTTAATCTCCTTCTCCAGCCTTTGGATTTGTTTCTCATGAATAATGTGGGTCTGCTTAATCAGATCGTTGGTAGCAGACACCAAGTCGTCATGGAATTTGAGCATGGAGGTAATGGTGTTGAGATAGTGATCAACCAAAATACCATATTTGGTTTCAACTTCCTCGATGGAGTGCTTGAGCTGGAGGGAAATTAGTTGGTCAAGTTGGGCTTCTCGTTCCGCAACTGAAGGTCTGGACTGTTGTGAGAGAGACTGAAGGATGACATCGAGTTTAGAATCCAGTCCGGAAACATTTTGATCCAGCTTTGTGTTGAGCTCTGTGACAAATGTTTCGATTGAGGAGACCTTCTTCATCGTATATGACACATTGGTTTGAATGTCAAGAAGAGCAAAGGGGTCAATGTGATCACCAGAAGAGGATTCTGAGTCAGAATATGAGTGTTTCGGAGGAGATTGATGTGATGAAGTATGTGTGGAGGGACCAGGTTTGGTGATAACATCATCTTCATGTAGTTTGGAGCTGGGTTCACCATCCGGAGTGGTTGAAGAAGATGATCCGAAGTCAAACGCAAACTTGGAAGCTGATGGCTTGGATTGAAAACGGATGGATGACATGAAGTTGGGGTCCAGAACAGAGTTTCCTTCATCAGTGATCATTATTTCTTCGAAAATTTCTTCATCCGAATCAGTTCGGAATAAGTTGGTGTGAGTGGTGATGGGAGGTTGTTCCGAATCAAGTTCTTGATTGGCATCATCATCTGTAGGAGGAACATACGGAAGATTGCTTTGATGTGCTCTGTTGTACATTGAAGTGAGAGTGGCCTCCACTTGAGCTCTAGTCAGATCCGGACGTCTCGAAACAGACCTGTTAACATAATCTTCCCATTAAGGATCGTTAGCACCTGGTCGTCCTGTACACCTTCAGGGTATCAGACCAGTTGAGGCATCCGGAGTTGGAGGGACTGCTCCAGCTCTGGAAAGCTTAGGTTCCGGAACAGGGGTTTCGGAGTGTGTACTAGTGTGAGAAACAAGTGGGATATCAAATGATACTCGTGGGTGTGTTCCAGGGGGCTTCAAGGAACTATTGTCAAAACCGGCATCACCTTTTAGAGAAGGTGAGGGTGGATTATGTGGAGACTCCCCGTGAGTGTGTGCAGGTAATGTTGAAACATTGAGGGGTACCTCAGATGAGTGGGCAGGAGGGGTGTTCGGACGGCCAGAGGCAGCCTGAATGTCATGAGCATCTTCCTTTGGAGAGGAAGAGCTGACTTTGGTTCTATTTTTAGGCTTTGGCTTGGTGGGAGAACTCTTTCGTTTGGCAGATTTCTTAACCTTAGGTCCGGAAGTGGTAGGATTGGCCTCTTCCGAAGTGGGCTCAACTGAGACTGGGGCAAGTTGTGTTGGGTCAAACACAACCGAAGTCTCTAAGTTTTGTTTCAGATAAATGAAATCGGAAGGGATTAAGGCCAACATGTGGTCCAGAAGTCGTCTAACCGGACCAAAAGAGGATTGGTCCGGAATTATATAGGCCTTGACAACTTTGAAGGAAACACATACCTCCGGAGGAATTGCGGAGACTGGAATTGGTTCGGAAAGCTCGTTGAAGATTTGTTGAATCGTCAGTACCCAAAATCTAGGGCTCGAAATTTCGTTGTCCTTCCTCTTGATGATAAACTTGCAGAAATCTTGCCATAGGACCTCCGGAAGATCAACCGCGTTGACACGTCCGGAGTAAATCCTGTAGACAACATGAAGCCAGTCCTTGCTAAGTGTATCAGTTCCTTCGTGCTTGCTGGATAACCCTCGAATGATAAAGTGCATCAGCACCGTCCATATTCCGGAGAAGGCTGATTTCTGGAAGTCTTTGGCTCTATAATCTTGATTGTAGCCAATGTGATTCAGAAAGGTCTGAAACTCTTCAGTGGTTGGTTCTTGAACTGTGAATCCTTTGGGGTTTGGTTTAACACCGATTGCCTTGAGAAAGGTTGATTTGTAGATGGGAACGATTCGATCTCCAATGATTTGCGTCTCCAACGCACCGTCGACTTCTTTGATTCTTGTGAAAGCTCTGTGGAGATGATGAAGAGGAAGAGGTGGTTCAGGAATTTTAGTAAGAGGGATGGAGATAGGGTGATTTGCGATGAACTCCACCATAACACGAACTGATTCGTCATAATCTTCAGGGTTTAGGGAAAACAATTGTGTATTTTCCCTTAGAAACAGTTCAGGGGAGGTTGATGAGGATGAACCCTTTGATCGTTTCTTCTTGGCAATGGATTTCTTGGGAGTTGAAGCGGTTGGAGAAGTTTTTGGTGGTGAAGGAAATCAGTTTGATTCCAGAGTCAAAAATTTAGTGTCATTTCGAAAAGTTGTCCAGAATGAGAAGCAATACGGAGAGAGTTTCGATTCCAGAGTCAAAAATTTAGTGTCATTTCGAAAAAAGATGTGAGATTCCAAAACAGAAATCAGTTTGATTTGAAAAGGTTGGTGATTCCGGAGTAGAAATTCCGGAATAGAAATTCAAGAATTTCCGGAGTGAATTTGAAAGAGTTTCTGGAACATGATTGGGAAAGCATTCCAGAGTGAGAATTGGGAAAACTTCCGGAATGGAGAGAAATTTCGAACTGCAGAATGCAATACCTTTTCCGGAGTGGAATTCCGGGATGCCAATATGAAGTATATTCCGAGATGAAAATTTGAGCACTATGACAATGTGGACTTTAAATAGCAAACAATCAGGATGAACAGTTCAACTTAAAAACTCAAGTGAAGGTCAGGAATAAAGACAAGTAAAATGATCCTATGTATTTAGAGAGAAAGTAGTTCCGAGATGAAAAATTTAGATCGGAACTAATTTTCTTTCGAATACGTCTATCAAAGAGAACAAGTCACTTGAAAGAACTGAGGATCTGGTATCATCATACCCATCTTGTTCAGAAAACCGTTGAATTTGGTTTCGTCTAATGCCTTAGTAAAGACATCAGCAATCTCATCGTCAGATGGAACAAAAATGAGTTCAATGTTACCATTTAGAACATGATCTTTTATGAAATGGTACCTTATGTCAATGTGCTTAGTCATTGAGTGCTGAATTGGATTGTGAGAAATCACAATGGCACTTTGAGAGTCACAATAGATAGGAATGCGTTAAAAGCGATAACCATAATCGAAAAGTTGAGATTTCATCCACAGAACCTGAGATGTACAGCTGGCAACAACGATGTATTCGGCCTCGGCTGTAGAGAGTGCAGTGCAGTTCTGTTTCTTCGATAACCAACTGACCAAACGACCTCCTAAGAATTGACAGCCACCTGAAGTGATTTTTATATCAAGTTAAAGACCACCATAGTTTGAATCTGAATAGGCTTGAAGTAGGAAGCTCTCATTTGCTGGGTACCAGATTCCGAGACTCTTGGTGCCTTTGAGGTATCGAAAAATTTGTTTCATAACCAAAAGATGAGACATATTTGGGTTGACTTGAAATCTGGCACATAGGCATGTAGAAAACATGATATCCGGCCGAATTGCTCTGAGATAGAGCAGAGATCCAATCATTCCGCGGTACTTGTTTTCATCAACTGAAACACCTGAAGGGTCGGCAAAGATCTTGTGTCCGAATCCCATTGGTACCTTGGCTGAGGCACATGTGTCCATTGAGTATTTCTTGAGGAGTTCTGAAAGTTACTTCTCTTGGTGAATGAATATTCCTCTCTTAGTCTGTTTGACTTGGAGGCCAAGAAAGAAGCTTAACTCTGATTCATGCTCATTTGGAATCGATTGATCATAAGTTTAGCAAAGTCAGCAACCATAGACGAATCCGTAGATCCAAAAATGATATCGTCCACATAGATTTGTACCAGCATGAGATGCTTTCCATTTGATCTTCGGAATAAGGTGGGATCTAGAATTCCTCTTTGGAAACCGGAGCATTTGAGAAAATTAGTGAGGGTCTCGGACCATGCCCGAGGAGCCTGCTTCAGTCCGTAGACAACCTTCCGGAGTTTGTAACAGTTGTTTGGAAAGGAGAGATTAACAAAACCGGGGGGCTGTTGAAGGTATACTTCAGTGTCAAGTTCACCGTTAAGAAAAACACTCTTAACATCCATTTGGTAAACTTTGAAGCCTTTATGAGCAGCATAAGAAAGAAAGATTTTGATGGCTTCAAGACGTGCAACAGGAGCAAAGGTCTCATCGTAGTCGAGCCCTTCGATCTGTGTAAATCCTTTTGCCACGAGCCTTGATTTATTTCTAATGATCACTCCTGCATCATCTAGTTTGTTGTGAAATACCCATCTTGTACTGACAATGGGATGATTCTGAGGAGGAGGCACGAGAGTCCAAACTTCATTTCGGTCAAATTCTGCCAGTTCTTCTTGCATGGCTGTAATCAGGTCAACATGCTCTAATGCGTCCTTTATGGATTTGGGTTCAACCATGGATATAAATGCTGATAAATGACATTCATTTTGGACACTTGTAGCAGAACGAGTCTGTACACTAGCATTGGGGTTTCCGATTACTTGCTTTGGAGGATGATCCTTTGTCCAAACATGAAACCTTGGGAATTCTTGTGCAGCCGTCGATCCGATATCAACAGTGGAATTGATTTGCTCCCCCTGAATTATTTGAATGTTGGGATGATGCTCCCCCTGAACTTCTGAACCAGAGAGGTTGACATCATCATCAGAAGGGAACTCAAAGAAATTTTCATTATCATCAATGTTGAGAGGATTGGAGTCATCGAAATCAGCAGCTGCATCTTGGAAGCCATCCACATTTGATTCAAGAGAGGGATGAGCATTCTCCCCCTCAACCTGAGAAGGTTGAAATGGTTCGGAATCAAATGGAGGGAGGCTTGGGATCGGACCAGAGACGTTATGCGAGACAGGGGCTTCCAAAGTGGGGATTGGAATGAGAGTTGGTCTTGATCGAGATTCCGAATCAAGAGCGATTTCGGAAGGACCAAAGAGAGTTTCAAAATCAAGTACAATAATTGTTTGGGGATTCGGACATCCTGGCGGAGGAGCATCAGACTCCATAATGTGAGTTGTAATGTGATTTGGGCTAGAATTCCGAACGAAGTTGTCATCGAAAGTAATGTCAAAGCTTTCTTCCAGAACACGAGTTCTCCGGTTAAGAACTCTGTAAGCTTTCGATTTTGAGGAGTACCCAAGGAAGATGGCTTCATCAGCTTTAGGTTGGAACTTGGTAAGCTGATCATAGTTGTTCTTGATGAAGCATCTACATCCGAAAACATGCAAAAACGAGATTGTTGGCTTCCGACCATTCATTGCTTCGTACGGTGTCATGTTAAGGCGTCGATTGATGATGCTTCGATTTTGAGTGAAAGAGGCAGTAGATACTGCTTCAGCCCAAAGATAGAGCGGTAGATTTACGAAGTTCAACATGGATCGAGCGGCTTCAACGAGAGTTCGATTGCGTCTTTCGACAACACCGTTTTGTTGTGGAGTATAGGGAGCTGAGAAGTTGTGGTCGATCCCTTTTTCAGTGAGAAATTTTTCAATGGTGGAATTAGTGAATTCCGATCCATTGTCACTTCGGATTCTCATAACTGGGAGTTTGATAAGAACTTCTATTCCTTTGATAAAATTTATGAGCTCTGAAGCTTTTCAGATTTCAGCCTTAGGAAGAAGACCCAAGTGAACCTTGTAAAATCATCAACAATCACAAGAATGTATTTCTTATGATGAAGACTTTCTACAGTAGATGGTCCACAAAGATCAATGTGTAGAAGCTCCAATGGTTCTGAAATGGATTTTTCGATGATAACAGGATGACCCTTCTTCGATTTCTTACCACACTCACAAGCTGCACACAAATGATCATTTTCGAATTTGAAAAGAGGTAAACCTCTCACCATTTTTCTGGATACAAGTCATTCATGTACCGAAAGTTTAGATGAGCGAGCCTTCGGTGCCATAAGCAACTGATGTCAGGAACAGCTTTGGAGAGAAGAAAGAGTTGTGGTTTGCCAATAATCATGTTGATGTCGAGCGGGTACATGTTCTTGTTGCGAAGTGACTTGATTAAACACTCTTTCCGGTCTTTAGTCATTACATAGCTGTACTTTTTTCAAACTTCCACACGTCGATTTGAATCAGTGAGCTGAGCAACACTTATCAAATTATGTTTTAAATCAGCTACATAAGCCACATGTGAAATAGAGAAGTTTCCATTGGTGAGAGTCCCATAACCACGAATTTGAGAGTTGGAATTGTTGCCATACGTCACATAACCAAGGTTTGGAGAAAGCTTTAAATCTCACAGAAAATCTTTCTGCCCCATCATGTGCATGGAGCAAGCACTATCAATATACCATATTGTTTCTTGCTCCGAAGCACAAAGTGCCTGCAAAATTAGTGAGTAATGGAGTTTTTAGGCTCCGAATTAGACTTTGGGACGTAGGCACGGGCTTTGGACTTTAATTGTGACTTAGGAACAAAATTTGTGTTTCTGGGTGGAATTCTTTGAATTCTTTGGAAACAGAAAGAAGGCTAATGTCTTTTCAATTATCCAGTAGTCATATTCAATGACTTGGAGTTTCGGAACAGTTTTCTTCGGACCTTTGACTTCCGGAGTGTTGGAAACAATTGTAACCTTTGGAATTGTTGTTTCATCAAATAGAGATTTGACTTTCCACACAAGATTTTTCTTTGAAGATTTCGAAGAATTTGTTTTCTTTGCATTTGTGGATTTGCTTGATGACACATTGGTTTTTGAAAGATTTGGTTTAAAAATTGTGCCATCGGATTTAGCAATAAAAACAGATGAAACAGTCTGCGGTGAAGTATTTTGGATGGTCTTGGCAGTTACATGAGATTGAGGCTGAGTAGAACTGACGAATTTCTTAGGTTCTACACGACTAAGAGGTTGGGAAGGTCTTTTTAGGATTTTAGTAGGAGCAAAGGAGTTCTGACTATGGGTTGATACATGAGAATTTCGGGATATACTTGGTTTGGGGTTTTCAATAAACCTAGAATTTTGTCTAGTCTTAACTTCCTTTTTATGTGCATTTCGAGCTTCTACTTTGGGGTTTACAATATCCTTCCTATTTAACATCAGTTTTCTCTTAGGATGAGACGAGGATTTTGAGGTTTGTCCTGCGGATGGATTACTAAACTCAGGAGTAATGGGAACCAATTTAGTTTTTGAGATAACTAAGGAATCCGGTTCGCAAGAATCAGAGGACACACAGCTTGAGACGTCAACTTTATCATCTAAGGATGCCCATACAAACTCATAGGAAACAGTTTCAGTTGTCACCAGAATGATTTCTTTGATCATACAGTTATTCACATGATTACTTCTAGGAACATAATCTACACAATTTGAAAGACTGTGATGAAATTTCGTGGTTCGATTCAGGTCCAGGTTTATCAGAGGGGGAAGTGGCATGGAATCAGGACACTTGACAACAATTGGTTTGAACTCAGGAATTAGGGACTCAAAATGTTATGTAGTCTCGGGAAGCGGAGACAAGGGAGAAACATGGGTGTCCGAATGTTTGATGTTTGGGAACCTCTCCCATGAATGTCAAAATTTGCAATTCCTTCAAGGGACTAACAATTGGTTTCATAAACTCGCTTCCGAGACCAGGTGCTTTAGACCATGGATGACGAAAATTATGAGTCATCTGAATGTCCGCTTCAAGCATGTCTACAGAATTATGCAAAGCATCTATCTTTGCATTGAGACGTTTGTTATCAGAAATTAAAACATTTCGTTCAGAATAGGTGATTTCACATTTATCTTTCAAAATGATACATTCATCGTTTGACATTACAAGCTCATGCTCTAAAGACTCAATTTTCAATTTTTTATCCTCAAAACGTAACCTAAGACGATTTAGTTCACAGTCCTTCTTTTCACTGGCTCTATGGCAGAATCATAGGCTTTATAAATGGTGCTCATATCTGTTTGGATTTGGGTCAGATAAGGTTCAAAAAGAGACAAATCAAAATTATTATCAGAGATAATAGATTTTACCTGCTGAACAATGCTCCGACCAGGTGGATCGTTGGTGGCCATGTAGCATTAGTGTGGTTTAGCAACATCATCTTCATCTTCTGACCCAGATGACCAATATCCTTCATCACTTTCAACCGTTTGTCTTGCCATTAGACACATGTTCCTTCCAGGTACCATATCATCATCAACCCCGGATGACCAATATCCTTCAACATCTCTTGTAACCGTAGTTACAAAGGCTTTTTCGCTTTCAGCCATCTCTTGTGCTCTTCGGACGTAGTAAGCTGAATCCTTGATTTTTGGTTTCTGCGGAGCATCAGCCAGGCAATCTTTAGCAAAATGGTTTGCATGTCCACACTTATGACACACAATTTTTGGTTTGTCCGATTTGGAAATCTGAGAGGGTTCCGGAGTAGAGTTTGGCTTAGTGATGTTTGGTTTGTATGCGGGAGGGTTTTCGGAAGTTGGTTTTGGTTCCGGAGCTGAGTATGGTTGAGGATTGTTGTGGTGAGGAGCATGGAATCGGTTTTGGTATGGTTTGTAAGAAGGATTGAAAGGACGTTTGTACTTCATTGAAAGTAGAGCGAACTCCTGTTTGAAACGGAGTTCAGAGTCCATGGCTTCGGAATCATAAACAGGATAGATTTGTGTAGGTAAGATGGGTGCGGATGTTTGAACAGATGGAATAATAGGTTTAAAGGGATCTGAAGAAGATGAGTTCGGAATGGTTGATTCGAAAGAACTGAAAAGGGAAAGAGGACCTCCGGATAGTTCCCTTATGGTTTGGACAACATTAGACTCATGTCCTTGAAGTTCATCAAAAAGTTGATACAGCTTCAACTTTTTCAAGGAACCACTGCTTTGGAGACAAGATTTTACATTCCCCCGTCCTTTGGCAAGACTATTTATGAATTTAAGATTGTACTCCAAAGGAGTTCGGACAATCCCATGAGCAGTCATGTTGTTCACCATGATTCGGTAATAGTTGGAGGCTGAGGCCACTGATTCACCAGGAGTGGTGGTGAAAGTATCGAAGTCGTTGACAACTGAGGTGAGGCGCTTGTCTTTCATATTTTCCGAACCTTCAATCAGGTCCTGAAGAGTTTCCCAAATCTCTGTGGCTGATTTGCACAACTTGATGTGCTCGAAGAGTGAGGGAGGAACACCAAACACCATTTCTGATAAAGCAACTTGATCAGCATGCAGCTTCTCGATATCATCTGCAGTTAGAGGAGCTGGGCGGGTTTCATCTTCACGCATGAGCTGAGCAGCTGCATCTCTTACTACTGTTCTTACAGGAACATGTGGACCCTTTTTGACGGATCTCCAGATTTATTCACCTTTATCTTTGGCCAATAAAAACCTTTCCATTCTAACTTTCCAGTGATCATATTCTTCCACAACTAGTAATGGGGCATGAGTAGGGCCACCCACACTATTTCCGATTTGCATTGAAATCATTTGCTGAGGATTAGAAGCAGCCATTGAAGTTAAGATATCTTCAAGCTAAAGTGGTATATAGAAGAACTTTTATCTTTATCACATAAATGGTTGAACCACCAAGGTAACTTCAAACCAACTATAATTTGATCTTATGGATTCAAAGGACAACCACTCAAGCTCTGATACCAATTGTGAGAACAAGATAGATCTAATGCGCAGGGACAAGGTTTGAGAACTTAAACCTTGAGTGAATGCTTAAGATCAATGTCTGCTTGCTAATAAATGTTCTAGTCAAGTCTGGAAAGACCAGTCAAGTCTAAGTTGATGTATTCAACAAATGATAAAGACAAAAATGAGGAATGAGAATAAATGATCAATGTAAAGCTAATAAATGAAGAACAAGAGGAATGTTTGAAAGAACTTAGTAAAGTACCAAAAGTTGAGGGAAAGATCCGTAGTTGACTTGTATTGAATGCTCCTATAAATAGGAATGAAGGTTACAGCGAATTAACTAGAATCCTTACACAAGACTGGACAATAGAAATGATTCTGACATTCTGATTGTCTAAATACAACAAAAGACTAAGTCCTATGAAATGTCACATCAATACAAAGACAAACTAAATAAATTCATAAAGACAAAATAGTGTAACTCCGGATCAGCATCCATTCCGGACATGAGAGTCATTCCGGAATGTCTTCAGCTTCACATCTTCTTCTCATCTGGTCCGGATAGATTCCAGACCACTCTTCACCATTGACTCCGGAACATCTACTCCGGAACACAAGTACTTCAGAACTTGGACTTAGGATTGCTAGAGGTTCACTTTCAGGTTCCAACATTAAGAGTACAGAAGATAATGGGGATGGGTAATTGGGTTGACTATTCGATGTTTAAGCATAATAACTATATTATTGTGGGTTGAAAACCATATGTACTCACCAGGTTTCCCAACCTGACCCGCTCAAGTTTATTTGTATCACAGGTGTTGATATGAAGCTACTTTACACTGAGATATTTAAAAGAGATGTAGATCACTAGTGTAAATGAATGTAAGTTTATGCTTATGTTTCTGTTTTGACGATGACATCCCAGTTATTTGAAAATGAATAAAAATATATTTCTTCGGAAATGATTTGATAACGTATTTATCATGTTTTTCTAGGAACAAATTCCGCAACATATTCCTTTAAAAGATACTCTGATTTTCAAAATAAAGCATAAGCAAATCGGTCTTTTCTGGCCGTGAATATGGGGATGTCAAAATTTTGGGTTCAAGAAAGATTTAATCAGTTAGGCATCATTACCCCATTGGCTTTCTCAATTTAACACTTCCATATTAATCTCTCCCACCACCGTTCATAATCCAAAAGCTTGATACAAATGCTCATGTTTCTCTATTTATTATAATGATTATGTATTTTTTCATCAACATAATATTGCACAAAAGAAAATGAAAACAAAACCCAAGAATTGTTTTGGGTTGATATCGAAGTCACAAGGTTTCAGTCTAGAAACTTGTTTGGGAAATAGAAGGTATGTAACTACTCACCACCAACTCTTTTCCCCTGTTTAACAGTTTTATTTAGATGTTGAAAATATGAATTTTGAGTTAATTTTTTGTATGTTTTAGACTACAAAAGTGTATTTTTATACATGGTATAGTTCGAGTCTTTTCTTTATTTCATTCTTCAAAAAGAAGCAATAAGAACATTGAGAAACACCTACACTTTTTCCATTAAGTATGATCTTTCTACTAGACATCAACAAACTTTTTCAAATATTACATATAAGTGAAAATCACATCGTTGTAGATAAAAAAATAAGATGAATGTGACAAGTTATTGTAAAAATAGTTGATCAAACCTTTCAAAACTTCAAAGATAAAGTTATTGCATCATGTGTATCGGTCATTATATATGAAACTTAGACCAAGATGGTAAAAGAACAAAACACGTATAATTTTGAATTTAAGATATCATTAATTTCATTATTCATAGTAAGTTTAGAATGTGAGTTTTCCGTTAAAGATGTCTAGAATTGGCTAAAGTTATACAAATAGTTTTCATCAGAATACCATGTTTGATCTGAATGAAAGTTAATTATATATTTTTACATCAAATCTTGTTAATTAATAAAATCAAATAAACAAAATTTCTTTCAATGCTTATTTTAGAAAAATTCATTTAAATATCATTTTGTATAATCTTATATCAATTGGATTTTTATATGTGTAGAAACTTTTAGGTTGATGAGAGCACAAACACTCCATTGCTCGGTGCTATCAATTCGCCCATGAAATTTTTAAAGGGGAGGAAGAATAATCGAAGTCAACCCTGACAATTAGATAATTTTACGAAGGTGTATGTATATTAATTTGTTCCTTGAAAAAGAGAGTTCATTATTTTGTCTAGAAGCTACAAATAGAAACGTATTTCCAGTTATGTGTTCTTTATAGCATCCTACTCTTATTTCTTTTTGTTAAGATGTTGTAATTTGCAAATTTCCCTTTTAATGTTTTCCACTCTGAAAAATCCACCAATACACAACATTGTAATTTAAACATTTTCCAGAATCTAGGTCGCGTACTAACTGGATTTCAACTCTACTATTAGGCCACGCTTAGCATAGCCCGAAGACATGCTAGTATATATATATATATATATATATATGTATGTATATATATATATATATATATATATATATATATATATGTATATATATATATATATATATATATATATATATATATATATATATATATATATATATATATATATATATATATATATATATATATATATATATATATAAGTGTGTGTGTATGTGTAATGTGTATAAACTAGCATTGGACCTCTTGCGTTGTTACATGTGTTGATTTGTTTAAAATGATAGTAATAATTTATTTATTCATATGATATGTAATAATTACATATATAGTTTTTATTTTGTTTATTTTTGTGAGTAATAGATTAGTTTTAAAATTAGTGTATTTTTATAAAAATGTAACAAGATGAAGATGAAGACTATTTTGGAAGATCAAATGTCAACCCATGATTTTATGAAAGTTTTTTTTTGAACTTTTACAAAATTTTGTAGTTTTGAAGTTTGGAGTTGTCAAAGAAAGTGGGAGGATATACTGCAACAAGTTGAAGATTTAAAGGTCTCTTTATGTCCCTTAGGAAGGACTTGCCATTTTTGTAATGGCTCACAAAATGTCACTAGACTTGGTTGGTTTATGTACATATGTTTTGTAAGTTTGTGTTGTTCAATATTTATGTTAATATTTTGTTTTGATTGTTGGAATTAGTTTGCACATGCAAATAATATTTTGAACATAAATAAACATCACAATGAGTCTGGTTTTAATGAGACTTACCTTTTAACATAAGACGGTAAAAGAGTTTTAAAAATAAAACAAACTTTATTATTTAAAACTAGCTAATGGTAGCAAACAATAATTTTCGGGATTAAAATTACATAAGTTTAAAATTGAAATTTTAGAAACTTATCAAATTCTAAACCTTATTTTATAGAAGGAAATTTTATTAAAAGGTTAATAAATATTCTTTAGATCTCAAAAAGTGAAACTAAATAGTAATTATTAAATTTAAAATTTGATCACGTCAATTATATAAAACCAGGTTTTATAAACGAACATTATTAAAATGTGATTTTAAATAAAAGTGTTAAAATATGATTTTAAATAAAAAAAGATATACTATGGTTTATTGGATGCATGCAATAACAATGATATAATATATATTTTTAAAACTAGAATTATAAAACATAAAATACCCCTTAATAAACTCAAATATACGAAATCCATTTTGAAAGCACTCGCACATCTCTTAATGCACTAATCGGATAAATCATATCTAACTGCTTAGTGTTAGCTTTTGATGGTCAGGGTGTATTCCTGATTTCAATAACCCATTTAGAGGCTGATTACACAAGTTTTTCAAATTTGATGATTTTATCGGAAATCTTTTGTGATAAATGATACCTAAGCAAGAGAGTTCCAAGACATAGATGAGATCAAACATGTCTATGAAATTTTATTATTAGCGATTCCATAAATCTAGGAATTATAGTATATAATATAACTGATACTCGACATCTACCTAGTTAGATTCAAATAAATGGGATAAAGGATACCTAACCCTTTATTTGTTTTGAAACTTGGATCCTAAACTTTTATACTTAATGTTTTTAGAAAATAAAAGGGTATTAATTATTAAAGATTTAAATATCGAAAATGCTAACTGAATTTTGTTAAAATTTTGTAGATGAATAAATCCATTCTCATTACCATGAGTCCTCATTTTCTTAATGAACTGAAAATAATAACATTTAATAGATACAATTACAATGAATGGGTTCTTGTCTTGAGAGATTAGAAATTGTACACTCTTAAAGGACCTATTCCTACACCACCTGCTTTGAGCAGCAAACATGAACATGATACCTGGTAAATGGATCATTGTGATGATCAACATGCTTCTAACATCATACTAGGCACAATTATTCATGACTTCCAGGAAGTCTTGGATAATTTATATGTATATCTAATATTACGACATGTTAAGCGTTTCATTTTGAGCCAGTTCAAACAATGGAATAATGCAAGGCTGAAAAGAGTCACCATGTCTGATCTGAGAGGCTCATATTTTATAGAATGAACACCTTTAAGCCTAAGAAATCCAAGAATTCCTACATACACGGACCATGTTTCTTTTATGGAGAAACATGCACTCGAAGAGGAACTGTCCCTCTTATCTGAGAAGAAAGACTATAGAGACTAGTAATTTAGGTATCTAATAGATAGAATATATATTTTTCCTTTAACACTCAAGCACCTGATACTTAAATGTTAATATAATATTTGTAAATGGCTTGCATATATTTCAAAAAGAATAATTTGTGGAGCACAAGCAAGTTGGAACTGCACTCTTGGAGTTTAGTTTAGTAATTACGCTTAGAACATAATGCACTTGTATTGTAAAATAATGTTTTTTTGGAACAATGTATATTTTAATTTAGCTTGTCTAAATATATATGTCTCACTTAATTTATTAAATGAATGATTATGTGCTTAAATTGTTTTTCATAACGATCATCTTCATATTCTGTAATGATTAGAATTTTATTTTCAAGAACTAGATCTCTTGATAGAACTATAAAGTAAATATCATTGTTTAATAAATAACAAGTTCTATATGCAAAGACTTTTTTCTTAAACTCGATTTAGGTTAACTTATCTAAGACATTGTTATCTTTATTATATAAATGATATACACATATTCCAACTTCAAGAAATGGATATTTGAAGGAAAATAATGTAGTTTATTTGATATATGTAAATGTTATTTATATATAAAAGATTCTTAATGATGTTTTTACTAAAATGTAGAGAAATTAATTGTGAAGGAACTATACACTAGATGTATGATTTCCTTTCTAATGAATGTTTAATATTTAGCACAACATACCAAATCAACTTTATTAACAACTATAATCGTTGTAATTATATTTTACATGTTAAAACATAATTATGAAACCTTTGTTGAAGTTTTCAAATATAAAGTTGAGATACAAACCAGTAGAACCATCTAAATCCTTAGTGATAATAAAAGATAAATTAAACCTTACTGGATAAAGTTTACTTTCTAGTCGGTATAATTTATCTTCTTTTATACTTCTGGGATTATACACTGATCACTATCAACTGTACTTTGAATACAACCACCAACTATCAAGTAGATGAAACGCTTTGCAAGATTTAGTATGGAAAGGATCCATCCTTATCTTACTTCATGTTTTGAGGATTTGAAACATATGTTAGACTAAAGCTTCTAAACCTGAAATATACTAATTACATATTTGTAGAATGCTCTAAACGTTTATTAGATTATTTATACAAACCCACCAAGAATAAGTTTTCTTAATCATCTGAAAGCTGAGTTTAAAGAAAACAAGCTTCTAATGACAAATCAAGTTGGAGGCACATGGAACTTGAAGTAGCTCAAGAACCATATCCTGATGTAGCAATAGTTGGCACTAGTTTCAACAAGAAATTATTGAACATGAATAACAACTATTCATAAACACAAATTGTTCACATTAATGGTAGAAAGCATATATGACTTGATAAGTGTGGAATGTCTCATTGATGAGTTCTTCTTGATGGTTTCTGGAAAATCAATCAGACTACCAAAATGCTATATCATATCTTGAATCTGGTTAATGACTAATAGTCATGAACACTGAGATGAAATCCATGTCTAATAATAAAGTAAGGGCTTGATTAGTCTTCTTCTCTACAACAGGGATAGAAAGAATAAGTAATTCTTTTAGAAAGAATACATACATGTATATCAATACACATTTAGCAAATACTTGTTACAGAGGGTTTCCATATACGCATGTCATTGACTATAATTTTTATCATACTCATATCATTGACTATGATCAAACCT
Source organism: Lactuca virosa (assembly GCF_052849685.1). Taxonomy (NCBI): domain Eukaryota; kingdom Viridiplantae; phylum Streptophyta; class Magnoliopsida; order Asterales; family Asteraceae; genus Lactuca; species Lactuca virosa. The sequence goes on along the minus strand of NC_136428.1, from coordinate 281,721,744 downwards.
TTTCACAAGTAGTTATGATTATATAAAAAAGGATATTATTTACCATAACGACATATTCTTAATATTAGATATGACAAATAGATTTCAAGAAAAATTGCTTTTTTTAATGGACATCTAGTTGAATATGTCTATATAGCTTAGCATGGAGGTTTTCTTAGTTATAGTTATCCTAACAAAATGTGTATGCCTTCAGATCCATTTGTGGATATAAGGTAAACATCTCAAGGTTGGAATCGACATTTTAATATGAAAACATAAGGTACACTTTTATATCAAAATGAAGATAACATCTAAGTTTACTAAGAACTAGTGGGAGCCATAGTGATATTCCTAATCATGTGTGAATGAGACATACTTAATCATGAGAAACTACACTCTGACTATGCAAGGCTCTTTCGCCTTGACTTGGAACGTGATTCTAACATGAAAGACTTAGGAAAGACAAGAAACATTCTTGGAATGTAAAATCTATGGAGCTAGATAAAAGATAAATGTTAAAAGTTTTAAATCTTTATGCATAATTTGATAATATCTTGAATAAGATCAAGATACATAATTCCTTTGGATGACTCTTGCCATTACTACATGAATCATTTTGAGCCTGCCTCAAAATAACCTAACATATATGTTTGAGCTAGATAAAATGCTTTATATTCTATTTTCTTGGCAAATGAATTCATCAATTATGTCTTATTATGTACAAGACTAGGTATATTATCATGCTATGAACATAACATAAGATAACAATTGGATACATGTGTAAGTCACTAGATAACGATAAGGACATTCTAAGAGTACTTAAGAAGAACTAAGAGAATGTATAAGAGATAATCAGTTAAGAAGAAGATCTTTATGTAAAGAGCTACACAAGATGCTGACTTCAAAATAGATTGAGATAATTATGAATTATAATTGGATTATGACTTCATTATGAAATGCAGTGTAAGTTATGTTGGAATGAGGTCCAAGAAAAACATAATTGCATAGTCTAGTTAATAAGAATACATTTCTACTTCAAAAGTTGAAAGAAAATATGATTAGATGAACAAGATCATTGAAACATTAGATTGAGTTCTTCCATTTAGGGATAACCTAGAAATCTTTTGTAACTTATAGTTTGTACTTAATTAAGCTAAGAAACTCTATGTCACATCAGAACAACAATCATATTCTCCAAGATACTGAACTATACTTGGAGCAAAGTCAAATATAAAGATGTTAGTATTCACAGAATTCACACAAATTAAATTTAGTCAGACCCATTAATGAAGTCTTTCTTTTACAACTAACTATGAATGGTCACACTTCAACTATAGGACTATATTATTCTAGAAATGGGATTTTGATTTGAATTTGTATTCGGATATTGGAACATTAAGACCACAACTATTATATTGTTTTGATATATTAGGATATGATCATCACATCAATACTTGTTATGTTCTATATTAACATGTTTAATCCACGAATAATCTTATTATTCTAAAAGTTCATAGTCGATCTTAATTGTGGAAGAAATTATCAAGTAATACTAATATCAATTGGATTGGTTAACTCTCACCAAATGAAAGTAGGCAAGTGGTTGTAACCAAGATTCATAGATATTTGTTAGAGAACTGATATCGAACAAAACCGCATCAAGATCACCTCATAGATTATTGCTACGAGTGATACATGATTAAAATGTACTATCTTTGTATCCTTAACACCTGATATACATATCGGGAAGTGTAAGAAGTGTTGTGCTTTGATATGGTCAAATGTTGTTCCTTAAAAGTGCAGTTATAAAATCCATCTTCAAGTATGGTGTGAACTCTGCAAGAGGCTTATGTATCCAAGATGGGATTTTTTCCTCTTATGTGTTGAGAGTTAGACATCTAACACGTGTTACCCAAATTTGAACTCCAAATAAGACTGATTGCGATCCAAGTCTCATGTCTAACTGGATGTCTATAACAAAGGGATAACTAATAAACTTACCTTATACATCAATTGAAGCTTTGAGGTTTTGGGAATTAGATGTTGATGAATGGCATTCTTATTTGTGTTTTATTGTGGGCAGTGAAATGTTAGTAGATGTTCACCACTGTCTTTATTAATCTATGATGAGTCTTGTGCAAGTGGGAGACTGTAAGATCTTGTATGCCCAGGAGTCATTATATAATAATATTGGTGCTAACATATGATTTTATAGGGTCCCACATTAAATCAAGTTACTACTAATTGATTATTTATTAGAGTAATTTGATTATTAATAAATATAATCAACACTTGTATTAAGTTGGAAAAACATTATTTTATGAAAATAATATTTTTTTACCTACATATTGAGAATTATTATTTCTAGGAAATGATAATAAAAGAGAACAAAACCATCAAGTTGCATTCCAACTAACTAGTTATGTGATTGAGTAAAGCTTACACAAGCATGCACATGATTGCACCTAAAACTATAGCCTCCTAGAGGATATGTGCATGATATGTTTGGCTATTTAATTCTTTCATACATGCATATAAGAAAAGCCTTACATTTCTACTTTATGGTCTTGACTTTTCTAATTACTTTGATGTATAAAAGAAAGGCATTAAAAGATGAAAGTGTTGGTTCTTTTGATTTATCTTTCTCTCATGTTGGGCTACCAAAACTGTAAGGATACATGCCCTCCCCTCTCTTCTTTTGTCATGCAAATGGTTCTATAAATGAAGGATTATAAGTTTTTTTTTTCTATTAAGACTTACTTGGATATGTATTAATAGCTTAAAAGAAACTTATTTAAAAGTGAAGACTAGCGTCTATGGTTGTTTATTCTTGCTTTGGAGGATATATTATAAAGAACTTCTTCTTGGAGTTATAATGTCATCTTCATCAAAGTTTTAATTGCCAAAAGGAACCAAAGTCTTAAATTAAAAGGTTGTAAACTTCTTCTTTCCTTTGGTTATGTTTTAATCTTTCTAAGATTTGCAAAATGATCCTTGGTGGGTAAAATGGTTTTAGTTTATTTAAATCTAAAAATGCTCCCGTTGCTAATTACGTCGAAATTGTTACTATAATTAGACTATTTTTGACTAAAAACCCGACATTCCAAGCCACCACCGATCCACCTTCACCTTGCGATCCACAATTAATTAATATAAAACAAATATGATTATAGACCACACCAACTAATTCATATATCACAACTAATTTCAGATTACAAAAATATGAAATTCATGAAAGATCTTTAGACCCAAAAGTCATTATAGAATGATATTTTTTGATGACATATGATCTTGTAGGGTCACACCTTATAGAAAGTTATTACTAAATGATTATTTATTAGAGTGATTTGATTATTAGTAAATATAATCAACACTTGTACTTAATTGGAAAAAAAATATTTTATGAAAATAATATTTTACCAACATATAGGGAATTATTGTTTCTAGGAAATAATAATAATATAGAAACATTAACTAGTCACATTCAGAAGGCATGAATATATAAGTCATGTACAAATTAAATGGGTACTTTGAATAACCATCTAACTATATGATTTAACTAGTTAGTTGGAAGAATTAAGTGAAAAGCAATCTACTTTTAATTTGTTTTCAAAACCAAGAGTACACACAAGTATGGGTTGTGTGTTGCTTGTTGGTAAATCTCTTGTCATACTTTCCATGCTTTTACTTGTAAGAGGAAATGGTCCTTCTCTTCACATGTCTTGATATATATATATATATATATATATATATATATATATATATATATATATATATATAGTAGTGTTAGAGATAAAAACTAGGGAGTTTTTCAATCGTTTTTCTCTTTTTTTGGAAGCCAGTTCCATGGTTTCCTCCTTCGCTTTCTCGCCTCGTTGTTTTGCGATTTGGTGTAAGATTTAAAGGTTCATAAGGTACTTATCCTTGAGGCTTATTTGATATAAGTCTTAATGTTTTAAGAACAACTTAATAAAATTGAAGACTAGTATCTTGAAGTGGTTTATCCTTGCTTAGTGGATACTTGTAGAGAGCTTCTCCTTCATAACTTCATGCATCACTTCATCAACTTCCATCTACCAAGAGAATCAAAGTATTCATAGGTTGTAACACTTTAATTTGTATGATTGATTTATTTTTTCCTTGATTGAAAAATGATCATTGGTGGGTTAAAAAAAGTTTTAAGTTTATACTAATTTTTGACTTACGTTTCTGTTATTAGCGTTTTTTGGAAAATGATTTTGAATAAAACCCAACAATCGATGATCTAACTGCATCACATATCATTAGTCGTCACACTACGTATTCCGTTGTGAATCCAGTAATCATACTCTGAAATCTTTTTCCACAATGCTCGACGACATAATATATATATATATATATATATATATATATATATATATATATATATATATATATATATATATATATATATACACATATAAGAATTCCCAAAATGTCAAATAATATATTTAACTCATAATTATTAGATCATATCAATTATCATCTCTACTCTATGGTTTAAGATTAGGAATCTACTATAAGAACCTAATTAACTTAAAACATGACTCTATTACCAAATTAACACCCATGTTTTCATACTAGGTACACCCTAAAATTTCATCTCTCATTTAAAATTTTACAAATAATCTTGGAGTACACTAGCACTCTGGAACAAAAGGATTGTGCGGGCCTCAAGTACAGAATCGGGTCGGGGATCATAATAATCTACCTGCAAAATAAATCATCACAACAACATAAGCCTCATGGCATAGTGAATAAAAACTATTGTAACATAAATTACATAACTCATATAAATCATATGTATCACATATATCACAGATCTAATATAATCAGTTTCTCAACAATGATCTATCTCTCAGTTTGATCTAACTCTTGGTGATGATTTCTCTCTCTTTATCTATCTCTCTTGATCATAATCAATCTCTTTATAACATCCGATTTCTAGGATGAATTAATTGACGACTTGTAGGGATCAAAGGTAAGATTTTTGGGAAATATCTAGTGCCACAACATGGTGAATAGAGCACCACGATGTGGCATGCCAAATGCATGGAACACGTATCTTATGGCTTCAGAAGTGATAATCGAGTATGAAACAAATCAGAGTAAATCAAATGTAATTTGAACACGAGAAGTAAATATAATCTGGTTTCAGCTCTATTACTTCCGATGAACACAAGTACAAAATGATAGTAAAAAGGGTGAACTCTTACAATTACTCTCTCACTTTTACTATCTACTTAATGCTCAACTACTATTTATAGGAAACAGGAAGTACAAAAAATACTAAGGCTTAGACGTGAAGCTTCGAACATGAGACACCTTAGCAAATACATAACAAATCATACGAAGAGAACAAAACATACGAAGAGAACAATTAAACAAACTTCGACTGTTTACAATATATTTCGACCTTACAATCTCCCCCTTTGTAAAAAACTCAAACTTCTCAAGTTGAGAGAATCTGTGCCGCAAACAACATCACTCTTCGTATCTCCGTATACCATGAAATAATCTTCTTTAACTCCTTCTTATCCCCTTGGTTGTTTTTCGAACAGTTATTCATACGAACAATAAAGTTCGTATACTGGGATGTAGTGTACCTTTCCACTTCGCACGCCTGGAACAAAAATCTTTTAGCCTTCCCATTTTTATCGTTTCTTGCGAAGACCAATCCAAATGGTTTTAAGCAAATCTCCCCATCTGCATATTTCTTCAATTCAGCTTGAGTCTTCGTGACTTCCATAGGAACTTTCACTTCCAACCCCTTCGCAGGAGCCAACTCCACATCAGTAAGGGCCAAACACTCATAGTAATTATCTATGAATATTTTGATGTAGGCAAGACCAAGTCTAAACACTTCTGGGTCTGTTCCTTGAAGATGCGAAGCATTCTTGTCTTTCAAAAGCAATTCAACTTGTATAAGATCATACAAGTTCATTAAAGGAAAATCAGCAACAGAGAAATCACAGATTGGACCATTCGCCCTTGCAACATGAAAACGAAAATTATGCATCATGTTCTCGAACATAACATCCCTCGTAATACTGATCACCTTCTTTATCTTTACCAAAGACCATATCTCCTCTGGAACTTTCCCAAGAACAGCATGAAACCTAAGTTTCATATAAGTATAGTCATCATCATTATCAAACTTTTCAACAATCCTGTATTGAGCCATGATAAACATCATCTCATTGACAGGGAAATCCAGTTGGTTCATATCTGAGTTAGGAACAACATAGCTTTGTTTCGTCTTCTTCAGAAAAGCATACATATGATTATATGCAACTTTCGCTTCGATAGTTTCATAATTGTAATTCTTGCTTGGATCACCCTTATCTATTCCAGGTGAATCACTCGCATGAAGTCTCATAATACTCTGAATCACCCTTTGTTTCTCCATTTCAGCTTCAACTTCGGCTTTCTTCTCTTCTTTTGATTTCTCCACAACAATTGTTTTCCCTTTGTCTTGTTTCGAAGAATCATCAACAACTTTATTCGGTTTTGAACTACTACCACCTTCAGTTGAAGTATCAATCATAATGCCTTTGGCAATTGGATTTGTAGTTATCACTGTCGAACTCACCGGAGCAGCAGTTGAAATAATTGGTTTTGTTGTTGGAATTTTCGTTGTGAAAACTTTTCCAACACCCTTGACCTCTTCATGCGAAACACCATCACCAACCTTCCTTTCTCCCCCTTGCACCCCTGTGACAATAGGCGGGGCTTCTGTTGGTAGTAAATTCGAAATTGTGGATAACGGAGCTAGTTGTTTATGCAAAACAGCTCCAAACTGAATAAACTTCTGCGACAAGAACTCAGGAGTTTTGAGCGAAGATGTAACAGGCTTGAGAACGAGTGCTTTCAACTCCTTTAACAAACTAATAACTTCCACAAAGCTTTGACTATCATTTGTAGAAAGTTGAGTAATTTGAGGACTCAAACTTTCGTACAATTTAACAAACTTTATGACTGCATCACAAATAATATCCATCTTCTGATTGAGAGACACACAGTTTTTCTGAACACTAGCAATCTCTTTCACCATGTCTTCACGAAGTTCTCCAATTTGCAAATTAACATCCTCCCTTACCTTCTTCACATCTTGACCAAACAATACATGTCGTTCCTTAGCCACTCTTCTTAAATCTTTAACTTCCCCCTCAAATCTCGAAGATTGAGACTTCACCCTCAACTCATTATTCTGATCATTTTGATCTACCTTTTCCATGATGCGTGATTCAGATTATGTAATCAATCCAGAACATTTGGTAATCATTCTGGCTTCGACAGCTTTGAGCAGACCGTCAACCTCCATACTTGACACCGAATTACTTCCCCCATATCAGCTTGAGATTGAATAATCGAATTCAACTTCTTGTTAAGAATCTTGAATTACTTCATCTACATTAACATGTGATCTTGAAAATTGACTTCCTCATTATCAAATTCAAAGTCATCAAAAGTACCTCCAAAACCTCCTTCGTCAGTATCAGTTTCAGGTTCATCAATGGTTTGGGTGGATCAGTGGATTGGGATGGGAAAAGTGTGGTAAATGGATTTTGGATAACATGCTCAAAAGTAGGTGAGTTTGTGGTATTTGAAACAGGAATGATATAATGTGGTAATGAAACAGAAGTATCCATGTGAGATAATGCAGGAATACCTTGGGTTGATAATGAAAGCTCTGTATGCGAATCTCCTTCACCAATGTTGACATTTACAACCGTATCAGATACATTTGTAGTGATGTCTGGAGTTCAAACCTCCTCAATAACTGACTTGGTTAACGAAACTTCGAGTGGTATGACCTCAGTCTGCTCAGGAGTTGATGTTGGTTTGGAGAGAGTAGTTTCAGGTGTTTCAGGAACTTTCTCATCTTCGGACGATTCCTCTTGAATAACCAACTTTCGTTTCTTAATCTTCTTCTTGGAAATATGCTTTGCCACATCTTCAGCTCTTCGTTTCTTTGACAAAGGAGAAACAGGAACTGGAACCTCACGAATAAGAACTCCTTGATGATTAAGATGTGGTTTACGAACCATGGTTGGAGAAAACCTAGAAGATCCATCTGTAGACTTTCGTGAACCACGAACTTTCTGTTTTATTCTTCTAAAAACACCAGAATTTGATGGAATTGTTTCCTTAGCTTGTTCTTGAACAACAGGCTCAACATGCATTGACATCACATTCAAAACTTGCTCCCCTGTTGTAGATTGTTTCTTTGGAGACTTCTTTCGCTTTGGTTCTTGCACATGCTTCTCAGGAATGGCCTTCGCATCCTTCTTCGACTGTTTTGATTTCTTAGAAGGACTAGCATCCTCTTTTGATAACAAATTTCCTGTTTCGTCATCAGGATTAATAGACTTCAAATACTCAACTAATACCGAGTTGGTTGGATCAACACGTTTTAACATTGCATCAGGGATTCTAGCAATGTTCGAAAACACCTTTGCATCATCTGTAACCTCCTTTGGAAAGTGATACTTCAAGAATTCAGCTTTCTCTTCATCAGCTGGCACTTTAATCCCTTCTTTGTTATAAACATGACGAAGAATCAAACTCCAATATCTTGCACATGATATTCCTTGAACCACATTGGTGTTCTCCACACTTTTCTGAAATTCCTTCCACATTTGATTAGAATAATCAACCGGAATATCATAGTAAAGGCCAGCAACCATGGCATATACTTCCATTCTTCCTTTATCCAATCCAACACTGCGACCAGTCAAGCAGCATAGAAAAATACCAAATAAAAAAGTCCAAATACTTGGAAGTCCAGACTTCTTGAAATAACTGATCTTGGTGAGTGGGGGTTGATGACCCATCTCATTGAAAATATAGATGACTTGAGCAAACGAAAGATCAGTGTACGGTGGAGAATTAGGAATTTCAAGAATCTAACAAAACAACTTCTTGGATAATCAAATCTTCTTATCGTTTACCAGATTAAACATGATAACATCCAGAGCTTTACTGTATGATGCAGTAGATCCTACTATGGAAAGCCAGGATAGAGGAACAGCAAATGAGTTGAACATGGCAGTAGAAAGAACAAAGCTTTTCAAAGCGACAACCAACATCTTCAACTCTTCTGGATACAGTGAAACATCCCCCTCGACTTGATAATTGGTACTTTGAATCTTCATAATCGTTTGGGAAGTAATATCCTTAGTTGTTTGTGATGTAGAATCGACACCAGCAGGAATAGCCATGATTAGGGTTTTTAAGCTTTGAAGAACAAATTGATTTTGCAGAGACAATTTAGGAATTTTTCTTTTGTGAGCGTAAACTTATAAAGAACCCTTGAATCCATTTTTATATGTAACCCTGGAATTTGAATTTAAAGCGGGACAAGCATTAAATGAGATCCGACCTTGAAACGCGCACCACTATGCCGATAAAGTATCCATGCGTCAAAAAGTAACTGTCACATCGCCTTGAAAACCGGACTGAATACAAAACGTCTTATCAAACAGCCTGTTCATTTATCCCAATAGAAGTGTAACTGTCATGAACCTTCGGATGGAGGTAAGGCTCTTTCACTTTTGGGATGAAAAGTGAAGTCATGTGCTAGACTGTCGAAATCTTCAGCCTGAGTTGGTATTACACAAAACCTCAAGGATTTCGTGAGTGCAGTGTGCCAAAGATAAGATAAGAAGCAATGATAACAAAAATTTGGATCTGTGATGTCGAAAAACAAATTTTCGACACAAAAGTAGATAAACCCCGGGCAAAGGTTGCTTCGTTAATTATCAAGAGAGATAAGCAACTGCTTGTGTATGTTCCCATGAATTTCAATCAAATACTTATAGAGAAGTATCGAAGGGATTCTTTTTCAAGGCTTTGTGGGTGGTTTACAATTTCGTTACATATCAACCTAGACATAAGGTGAGAAATTGTAATAGAAATTACTTGTTTGACCAGTGTAGTCAGTGACAAGTATGCTTTGGATTAATTTGAAAATGACTTAGAAAGCATATGAAACTCACACAGAAATCATATTCAAGAAAATAAAATTTGTGTGCTGGATCTTGTTGGGTAACAAATATCGTGGGATTCGAATATTTGATCAAGACCACTCAAATGAAATGAAGACGATTTGGAGTTTTGAAAATTGGTACAGAATTAAATGTTTCGTGAAAATCTGGAACATAGTTCCCGATCAATTCCTTAAATGAGTTCGTATATTTGGGTTTCACTTTCATCACGGTCTCATGATGTTAGATCATTAACGCAGAAGTTTGATATGCCTAAGTCATGATTGGTTTGATCGATGACCTCTCAGTCATATGTCATTGTGTGTGAAATGTGTTAGAATTTTTAGATGAAAAAGATCGGTTCACGAAATCAGTTGTACCTCTGTTATGATTGGACCAAACAGACAACTCTTAAATCATTTGAGAAGAGTAAGGTAGCTTAGGAGACTAATGTGAATGCAAGCCTGATTAGGAAGAAATTTTCGTAAGGAGAATTTCATTAAGGCTTTCAAAATCACACATTGAGTCAATAGAGTCTTGTAAAGCTTTCGTGAAATCTGTACGAAGAAAAGACAAAGAACAAAATAACAAAAATCTTTTTGATATTTTTGATTTTTCGAATAGAAAGAAAATATTTTTGTGTTTTTAAGTTTTTCGAAAAAGAAAACAAACAACAAAAGAAAATCTTTTTGGAATTTTTGATTTTTCGAAAATAAAATGACAAAACAAAAATAAAATCTTTTTGGAGTTTTTGATTTTTCGAAAATAAAACGACAAAACAAAAATAAAATCTTTTTAGAGTTTTTGATTTTTCGAAAATAAAAGTAAGATACTAACTAACGAAAAATATGTGACCGACAAACGAAAATTTTGACAAACCAACGAAAATTTGATAAAGTAACGAAAATTTGACAAAGTAACGAAAATTTGATAAACTAACGAAAATTTGTACTCCAAACCAACTTGCTCTAGATGTCGAATTCGAAGCGTGTCGAAGCGCTGAATGTGAACAGTAACCTATGAATGGTTAATACTATCAGCCTTAATGAAGCATGGTTGCCTCTGAATCCAACCATTTGTATAACACTTCTTTTTCATACATTCGAAATCATTCCTGGAACTGAACTTGCTTCAATCATTCCCAAACCTGTCAAAATTCAAACAAATGATTTTTCATCCAAAGCTTTTCTAAAAATATCAGCAAGCTGATCAGTTGTTTTTACAAAATGAACTTCAATGTTGCCATCTTCCACATGATCTTTAATAAAATGATAACGAAGAGCAATATGTTTGGTTTTCAAATGTTGTACTGGATTATGACAAATGTGTATAGCACTTTATGAATCACAATACAATGGAATTTTTTTCATATTAATGGCATAATCTCGCAACTGACTCTGGATCCAAATAATTTGCGAAGTGCAAGCAGCAGCTGCAACATATTCAGCTTGAGCTGTAGAAATCAAAACACACGTTTGCTTCTTCGACTGCCAACTAACCAACTTTGCATCCAGGAATTGACATCCACCACTTGTGCTTTTTAGATCCAAAGTACATCCTCCTAGATCTGCATCTGAAAATGCCTGAATAAAAAATCCTGATTTTGAAGGATACCACAATCCTAACGAAATTGTTCCCTTGAGATAACGAAAGATATTTTTCACAACACTTAAGTGTGGTTCTCGTGGATTTGCTTGATACCTAGCACAATTAGATACAGAAAACATGATATCAGGTCGACTTGTAGTAAGATAAAGCAATAAACCTATCATACACCTGTATAAGGTAAGATCAACCGCATGTGTTTCTAACGAAGGTGTTAGCCTTGTTCGAACCGCCATTGGTACTCTTAACTCCGTGCTATTTGTCATTCCAAATGTTTCGAGCAAATTCCTTGTATATTTTTCCAGATTGATGAAAATTCCTTCTTTGCTTTGATAAATGTTTAAACCAAGAAAATTAATTATTTTACCCATCATGCTCATTTCGAATTGGCTTTTCATCAAATTTTCGAATTCACTAGACAAAGTAGGGTCAGTAGAGCCAAAAATAATATCATCGACATAAATTTAAACAAGCATTAGATGATTCCCAACTTTCTTTCGAAATAATGTGGGGTCAACTGATCCTTGTTTAAATTTCGATTGTTTTAAGAAACTAGTAAGAGTTGCATACCATGCTCTTGGTGCTTGTTTTAACTCATATACTGCTTTATCTAATATGTAAACACGATCATGATGCTTTTCATTTACAAACCCTGGAGGTTGTTCAACGTAAACTGTTTCTTCGAGTTCACCATTGAGAAAAGCACATTTCACATCCATTTGATAAACATTGAAATCTTTGTGAGCTGCATAAGCCAAAAATATTCGAACAGCCTCGACTCTTGCGACAGGGGCAAAGGTTTCTTCATAACCTATACCTTCTTGTTGTGAATATCCTTTTATGACTAATCATGCTTTATTTTGTACAATATTCCCATCCTTGCCGGTTTTGTTTTTGAAAATCCATTTTAATCCGACAATCGAAACATTTTCAGGTTTAGGAATTAATCTCCAAACCTTGTTTCTATCGAATTCAGCCAGTTCAGATTGCATTGCAACAACCCAATCTGAGTGTTCCATTGCAAACTTAACTGTCTTTGGTTCAATTTTATATATGAAAACATTAAACATGCAAAATTCTTGATGAGTATTTAATACCTCATTCTTTGCACGAATTTGAGCTCTAGTCAAAACTCCATCTTGTGGATTCCCAATGACTTGTTCTTTCGGATGATTCCTTGTCCATTTCTCTAACGGTGGATATGATGGATCAAAGTCCAAAGGTGCATCTTCGTACATCTCTTCATTTTCAGATCCTGCAACAGAAATATTATCATTTAGGTCATGAAATTCATCATTTTGATTAAGATTTATTGTTTTAGTATCATCGTGCTCACCCTCGAAATAATTGTTGTTCTGATGCTCCCCTCGACAACATCATTCAAACTGCTCTTCTCCCCCTCGAAAGGATGCTCCCCCTCAACATTTGAAGGAATATTCAAGTGCTCCCCCTCCACTTCAGCATCTAGCAAACTTTCGCCATCAGCAGTTGTATCGGTTGTTATTGTCAAATCATCAGTATGTGTCGAATATTCAGGAGTTTGATTATCAACAACATTTAATTCAGCATCAACAGCCCTCTCTGGAACGCCAAAAATTAAATCATAATCGAAATCTAAGGAATGATAACTTTCTGACTCATCATTCGACTCATTAATAATTGGTTTTTGTTCGAAATGTTTTTCTACTTGTTTCACAAAGTAGTCATCAAAAGTGAGATTAAATGTCTCTTCAACTTTTCTTGTGCGTTTATTCAACACTCTATATGCAACCGAATTTTGTGAATATCCCAAAAATATTCCTTCATCAGCCTTAGCTTGAAATTTCGAAAGATTATCTTTGAGATTCATGATAAAACACCTGCAACCAAAAACATGAAAGAATTTGACATTAGGTTTTCGGTTATTGATGATTTCATACGGAGTTATATTAAATCGACGATGAATAAAGGAACGATTCTGAGTGAAACATGCTGTCGAAACTGCTTCTGCCCAAAGATATTGAGGAAGATTCACATATGTCAACATTGTTCTTGCTGCTTCGCAAAGTGACCTATTCCTCCTTTCAACCACACCATTTTGTTTTGGTGTATATGGGGGTGAGAAATTATGCGAAATTCCTTTCTCACTTAAGAACGAATCGAGCACATTATTTTTAAACTCCGAACCAGTATCACTTTTGACTTGTCTCAATTTTCTTGATAAATTCGATCATTGTTTGAGCGGCGTCAGATTTTAACCTGAGAAAATACACCCAAGTAAAACGTGAAAAATCATCAACAATAACCAAAATGTACCGTTTCTTATTGAGAGTTTCAACAGTTGATGGTCCACAAAGGTCAATATGAAGAAGTTCCAACGGTTCAACAATTTTCGAATCTATGACAATTGAATGTCCTTTGCGATGCTGTTTTCCTTGTTCACAAGCTGAACACAAAGTATCATTATCAAACTTTAGTACAGGTAAACCTCGAACCAGATCATCAACGACCAACTTATTCAAATTTCGAAAGTTTAAATGTGATAAACGTCGATGCCATAACCAGCTGACATTAGAGGAGGCTTTCGAAAGTAAACACACTGAGGGTTTGTCGATGATTGGTTTGATATCAAGAGTAAACATGTCACCATGTCGTTTGAACTTAAGAAAAACTTCGTTAGTTTCAACATAAGAAATGATGTTGCCTTCTTCGTTAAACACCAGTTGATTGCTAGTGCCCACAACAAGTTGTGAAACACTTATCAAGTTATGTTGAAGACCTTCAACATATGCAACTCTCTTTACAGTAAACTTCCCATTTGTGACTTTCCCACAACCTTTTACTTGACATTTGTGATTGTTCCCGAAATTTACCACCCCAACATTTTCCAAACATCGATAATCTCTTAAATTCTCCTTTCGTCCACTCATGTGACGTGAGCAACCACTATCGATGTATCATTTCTCATCATATTGCTCGTCACAAAGAACCTGCAATTAATGAAAGAATATGGGTACCCAAGGTTGTTTGGGTCCTTGGTTATTATTTTGAAAACCGAATGAAATGAAGAACCTAAAACCCAATTACAAACTTTAGATTTGAAAGAGTCAATTAAGTCGACATCATTAGGTAAAGGAGCAGAAACATAAGTTTTCGAAGGTTTAGATTTGTCACTGACATTTGCCTTTTTGTTCTCAGTTTTATCTTTCGAAACTGGTTTCCATGTTTTCACATGAATATTTGATTCTTTGGAAGAGGAACTTCCATTTGAAGAATCATTCAAATATTTCTCATATGCTTCGTGAATCTGTTGTTGTGAATACTTATAAGATTGAAACATCTTCCCCTGTCCTTCAAGCCAATGATCTATATTTTTCACATTTGACGAACCTTTGTGTATGACACTTTTGAATATTGCTTTCCAGAAGGATTTAGAAAATTTGGTTTTTGAGGAGTAAACTTTGCAGATTGCTTAGTTTTATCATGCAAAAATTTCTGATTGTCTGCAAACGTTCGAACATTTTCGAATTTTCGACCGTTCTCAAAGTTTTGAACCTTATCAAATTTTCGAATATTCGCAAATTTTTGAAGATTGTCGAATTTTCGACCATTCTCGAATTTTCGAACATTGTTAAAAGGTTGATTTGTTCGATTTAAAGAAAATCGATTCTGATTGTTTGTTGGTTTTGAAAAGGATGAATTTGAAGTTGAAAACTTTTGTTGGCTTTTTGAATGAAAAAGTCTTTTGTGAATCATTTGATTGAAAAGTTTTTGAATATGAAAACTTCACAGACTTATTTTTAGAATCAGACGAAATTGGTTGAGCGGGATTTTCCTTTTTATCCGAATGTTTTGAAAACTTTGTTTGTTCAGATTTGGACAACTTATTTTCAAACATTTTGGATTCCTTTTCATTTGATGCAACTTGCCAAGAAAATTTCTTTCTTGCCTTTCTTTTTGAAATTTCGTTTTCCTTTGAAAAATTTTCAACACGATCCTTAAATTCATTTGAATTAAGTTTCACATTCTCAATTGTTTCTTTAGAGTCCTGTTTTAAACTTTCTTTTGGATTTTCTTGTTTTATGAGCCATTTTCGTTGTGGTATTTGTCTTTGAAAAACATACGAATTCTTTGTTAGATTATTTTCGACAATGCTTTGATTTGAAAAGAATCCTTCGTTTGTTGTTTTCTTGTTGTCATCTTCGACCATTTTGTTGAATTCTGGTTTAATGTTTTCAACATTTCCAGTAGTGACAAACACTTGATTTGGAAATACAACATCATCTGAACACTTGAAATTTGGATACACCACTTGATTTGTTTCCAAATAATGGGCTCCTTTTTCAGACAAAACTTTGTCGAAATTTTCAGTGTCCCCAAACACTTGATCAACAACAACTCGTGGAATGATGTGTCGTTTGAAACAGGGTTGTCAGGCTTAGATTCATTCGAAACTTGGGCTTCATCCTCATCATCACTATTATCTGTTTGACTATCTATGACATTCATATTGTCAAAATCACAAACTTTCGAAGTTGAGGGTTTGTCAGTGCCATTCTTAACCAACGAATCATTGCATTTTTCTTTTCCTTTAGAATTAGATGTGACATTAATGACAGACAACTGTGAACAATCGACACTTTCCTCTTCCTCAATTTCACTAATTTAGCTAAAACTATCAGAATTATCATCGACATCAGCAAAATTGGATTGAGAGTCAAGTTTCGAATTCTCAATTCTTTTCACAATTTTGATTTGTTCATTTTTGGTTAAGGTATCATTTACTATCTCAACAAGTTCATTTGCATTTAAAAATTTATATATCTTAACAATACCATAAGCAAATCGATCATCAGGCACTTTATCGAATTCTGTTATGGTTTTCTCACAATGATAAGACACGCTATCAATTTTCTCTCTTTCGAGAGCTAGGAAAGGTAATAACTTCCTATGTTGTTCTTTTCTAATGTCAGATGAATGATGCAAAGCAGTCAATTTAGCATATAAACATTTTGCAGAGTTACATCAGATGTTTCTTTGAGCTAACAACATTTTAACATCACTGCTTAACGAATCCCTATCACACATGATATTTGTGATTTGTAATTCCAAATACTCTACTCTGCTGTGTTTCGAATCTAACACTTTTTGTGTCTCTTGCAATTGGATGTTAAGTTTCTTAGCTTCATTACTAGCAGACACAACAATTGCATCAAAGTAAGCAACAGTATCATCAAATGCAATTATTTCAGAATCATAAGCTTGTAAAGGAATGTTAAAAGACTGAAGAATAGCACGTACCTTGGTTGTCATTGGAGATTTATCAGCACTTTTGGTCATGAAGCAATGACCAGTCACCTCTTCGTCAGAATCTTCCTCCAGCTTCGCGAACATAGCATCATGTGTAGGATTACGCATCTCTTCGTCATCAGATCCGGATGACCATATCTGATACGTGCCATCTTCCTCCTGTTCACCTCTAGCCACCAATGAAATATTTTTCGCCTTCGAACGCACTTCTTCCAATCTCTCCACATGATAAGCTTCATCCTTGACCCTATTCTTTTTCTTTTCCTCCTTACGAAGCATGCAATCATTTGCTAGATGATTTGCTATATTGCAATAATGACAGTCAACACCCGAATCTCATCTCAGTTTCTTCTCGTTCTTGACCTCAGTAACCTTCTCATCATTCTTTTCAAACTTATTCTTCTCTTCTCCTGCAGACTTGTTCACGAAACTTCCTTTTCCCTCACTCTGCTTCATCTTCGGATTAAACGGTTTCTTGAAAAACTTTTTAACTCTGTTGTTTGAGTAAAAAGTTATTGCCTCATCATCCGAATTCATTAAAAACCCCTCTTCACCATCAGAATCACCTTTTTCAACAACATCTCTTTCAGACATTTTTGAAACTAGAGCTAATGGACCTCCCAGACTGAGCTTCGACTCTTCTGCCATCTCGTTTACTTCACTTTCATGAGTTTTCAGCTGATTATACAGATCATTTAGAGATTATGTATCGAAACTTTGTTGATTCTTCACCATCATGCTTACACTCCTCCATTCCTTACGAAGTCCCATCACGAAGGTGAGATTGAACTCCATAGCATACCTTGTGATTCCATAACGATTGCATCGATAGATTAGTTCATTAAGACGATCATAGTAAACTTCAATCGTTTCACTCTCCTTTTGTCTGAATTCTTTCAGCTCGATAAGATATTGCTTAATAGAGTTTATGTTCATTTTCTCGCTTCCCGGATACTTTTCCTTAAGAGTATTCCAGATATCTTTTGCATTTTTACAACCACGGATGTAATTGTAAACAACAGGTGGCAAGGCACCTCGCAATTCTCTCAAACAACGCTTTTCGTTGTTCTTCAGCCTGGTGGATTGATCGCCGACTGTAGATGCTGTTCCAGATGGTCCAATTTGTTGAACATTTGGTGGAGGTTAAACAATTCCAGTAATGCAGCTCCAGAGCTCGTCGTCCAAACCGTTCACATAATCCTCCATTCGATCAGCCCACTGATCATAATACTCCGGAATCAACATAGGAATCTTCGTAGAAGATTCTAACAGTGAGATAATGAAGTCATCGTGTTCATGTTGAAATTCGCCATGAATGTACGAATGAGATTTTTTAGAGAAACTTGAAGAAATTTGAATTTGAATGAACAAATCCATCAGAAATTCAAAATTGATTACTCGATTATGCAAATCAAATGCAGAATCAAATCAAAACTATAGACCAGAGATGATTTTCTGAATCAAACAGTGTGGAAACTTTTGAGACAACTTGCGACTCAAAAACTAGAGATTCAACCGAAAATCAGATTACAGTAATGATTCCTGCTCTGATACCAATTGTAGAAGTGATAATCGAGTATAAAACAAATCAGAGTAAATCAAATGTAATTTGGACACGAGAAGTAAATATAATCTGGTTTCAGCTCTATTACTTCCGATGAACACAAGTACAAAATGATAGTAAAAAAGGTGGACTCTTACAATCACTCTCTCACTCTTACTATCTACTTGATGCTCAGCTCCTATTTATAGGAAACAGGAAGTACAAAAAATACTAAGGCTTAGACGTTAAGCTTCGAACATGAGACACCTTAGCAAATACATAACAAATCATACGAAGAGAACAAAACATACGAAGAGAACAATTAAACAGACTTCGACTGTTTACAATATATTTCGACCCTACAATGGCCTCCATGACGCCACAGTAGCTGCAACCCAAGCGCATGATCTTTTAGGGTTTCTTCCATTTTTAATCACCTAGTCTCAAGTATTAGGGCATATTCTTCAGACTCCAACCCCTCATCATGAAACCCTAGCCTCCATGGATGCTTGAGAGCCTATCTTCTTTACTTGAAGCTTATTCTTTGCATTGTAATGAAACTTAAGGGAGAAGGAACTTTACATTGGTGCAAGGAAGAAAGGAGCTGGTTTGGATCCATAATTCTCTTCCGATTTTTGAGTTATTCGAGGTAAAAAGTTCATAACTTAGCATTTCTTCTTCTAAATTTGTAGTTCGTATGAATCGAGTAAACAAAATAAAATCAGAGTATGAGTTGAATCTAGAACACAACATGTAAATAAAATTTGTTTGGCTCAATTGATACTTCTGAAAGATACAAGAGTATGGTAGTGTAAAGAACGCAAAGTATCAAAACATACTCTATCCCTATTTATAGGAATGACAGAAGTAAGTAGAAAATACATAAGGTTTAAAACTTTAAGGCTTCGACATATAAAAGTGCCCTTACGAAATACATACAACGAAACATCATTACAGACTTCGACACTAAAACAAGACATAAGATACTTCGACACCTCACAACATAGTTTGACCTCTTCATTCTCCCCCTTTGTGAGAAGTGTCGACTCCTAAGTCATTAGCATCTTCGTTGCTTGATGAAGTACTTTGCGAATCTCTGTATACCATACAATCATCTTTCGAACCTCAGTTATGTCACCAACTATGTTCCTTTTGCAGTTATTAAGATGAACTAGAAGATTCGTGTACTGGGGATTTGTGTATCTTTCAACATCTTCTACCTTGAATAAAAACTTACTAATCTTCTGATTTTTATTCTTCCCAACAAAAATAACTCCCATAGGCTTGATGCAAATTTCACCATCTTCAAATTCTTTTAAGCTACCTTGACATTTAAGCAATGATTTTGGCACAATTACTTGCCTTCCCATTGCTAAAGCAAGTTCTACATCTCTTAAGGCTAGAAAATCATAGTAATTGTCTATGAACGACTTAATGTGTGCAAACCCAATCAGAAAATCTTCTTTGCTGGTCATTTGAAGATTTGATACATCAATATTTCTCAAGATCTTCGCAAAATTGATGAGATCATTGAGATTCATCAAACGAAAATCAGCAACTGAGAAGTCGGAAGCCACATTGTTTGCACGAACCACATAGAATCGGAAGTTATGCAACAACCCTTCAAATAATGTATCCTTTGAAATGTTCAGCACTTTCACAATCTTTACTTGGGACCAAATTTCCTCTTCATTCTTTCCAAGAACATCATGAAATCTTAACTTCAGCTTCTTCTACTCCTCCTTATCATCAAATTTGTCTACAAGATGATATTGAGAAGAATTAAACATCATATGACTGATAGGGAAATCCAGCTGGTTGAAATCCGAATTCTCTATATCATAACTCTTCTTTGGTATCTTCTCAAAGTCATACAAGTTACCAAGTGAAACAATCTGTTCAATTGTTTCGTAACAGTATTGCTTGGATGGATCTCCTTTTCAAGACCTGGAGGATCACCCTGTCTTTGCCTCATGATACTGTTGATTTGTCTTTGTTTTTCCATATCCTTTTCGATATTCTTCTTGTTTTCTTCTTTTTATGTGACATCCCCTAATTTCTCGGCCAGAAAAGACTGATTTAATTTATGCTTTCTAAAATAAAATCAGAGAAATCTTTTTAAAGATGTTGCGGAATTGGTCCCCAAAACAAAACATGAGAAAAGTTTGTCAAAACCTTTCCTTAAGAAATATATAATTTCCTTTTATATCAAAACTTCAGGATGTCATGTTCCGATACAGATCAAAAGCATAAACAAGACATTATAAGCCTTACAACAGTTATTTATAACTACTGGCCTATAATCCAAAAATCACTCATCATCATCATCCGACTATGCTCGGGGTCCACTACATGTAATATAAAAAGCTGAGTGGGTCAGGCTTGGATGCCTGGTGAGCATATAGGGTTTTCAACCCACAATACATAATTTAATATGCTTAAACATCAATCAATCAACCGAATTACCCCAACCCCATTATCTTATTTATTTCTTAAGGGTTTACCCTAAGAATCAACTATCACTCCTTCCTAAGGATTCATCCTAAGGAATAGACATAAAGTCACCTCGTCATCGGGGTTTATGCAACGGGCACTAAGTCCATAGCTTCCAAGGTTTATTCAACATGTGCTAAGTCCATAGCTCTCATTTATCGACAGTATTATTTATAGGAACGCCCCTGCAATACATGTCAATGGGTTTTTAGAGTACAGCAAATGAACATATAGTTCATACACCTACAGGTTGGGGGCCTGCAGTGTTCCACAGACCATCTAGAATAGTCCATGGTTGGCATCCATACTCTGCTGAATGACGGGGGCCCACGTTTGGGTAAGGGCTTTTCTCATATTGCACCACTCACGCCAACGTTTGGGTAAGGGCTTTTCTCATATTTCACCCCTCACTATCAACTCATGATCTCATTTCACCACTCACTCTCAACTTATGATCTCTATCACTGAGCATCTCATCTATCCAACTCACCTATAATCACACCCACTATTTCATCTACCCATGTTTTACCCAACATTTTTCGTAGATAAAAGTACATATACAGTATAAATTATTTAAAAACCTGTATAAATCATTCCTTCAACACCCATCTCAAATAAACAAACAATATATATTCACACGACACATATTTTATGTAAACTACTTCATATCTATGTGTAAGGTGAAAGTAACTACACACTCACATGATTCGATGATAATCGGGCAGCAATTCGTTTCCTAAAACGTTCGTTTCTAATAAAACCGGGAGTTTTATTTAGAAACTGGACTCTGCGAGGGTCGGGCTTCGAAACCGAAAAGATAAATTTTTCGGGCTTCTCGGACACTTCGTGGCGTATTTCGGGGGTTATAATTGATACCGGGGCTTCGGGGGATGATAAAATGAAAGAAATATGGGTTTAGGGGCTAAACGTGACAATTTTCCAAAATATACCCGAGAGGTCTCGCACCCTCCTGTTTATAGGTGCGAGCCTCCTGATCCAACGGCTGAGAAGGCTCCTGGTGGCGCAGATCCGAGGGATCACAGGACATGGGCTTGCACGTGGCTGCGCATGCGAAGGGTCTGCTGGAGGCTTCTGATTGGACCGCTTCGGACAGCTCTTCGGTTCGGACACATTGCTGATGACACACCGAGATCGGACACAGGGCAGCCTCCTATTGGACCGAACCTCGGACTCGAGAAGGACATGACACGCTTCGCCGGGTTTCTTCGATGACTCAGCCATTCCCGGACACGCGTCGGATGCGAAGCGAGGACACGTGGCCGAAGTCCACGTATGCGAAATTCCTCGGTTTTGGGGCTTTTTCTCGATTTTTGCGCCAAAACTTCTAAAATCCATAACTTTCGCATACGAGCTCCGTTTTTGACGTTCTTTATATGCACGCGTGGATAAAATTACGCTCGACAACTTTCGTTTAGACTTCATCGGCTAATTTTGAATTTAATTTTTATATTATTATTTTTAACAGACCGGGACAGGAAATCCGTTAAAAGTTCATAACTTCTTCATCCGACGTCCATTTTCATCAGACTTTTTACCATTGTGCTACTATTTACGAGACCTTCGATTCTCGTTTAGGTCGTGTCGGCTAAAAATCACTCGATCTAAAATTCGAGTTTTTAGCTGTTTACTGCTAAGCTGAAACTTCGAAAAATCATAACTTCCTCATACGAAGTCAGATTTGGGTGTTCTTTTTATACCTACTCTCGGTTTAACGAACACTACGAGTTTCGTTTAGATCACTAAGGCTAAAATGTAGTTTATCAAAAACTCACTTTTTACGACATTCAGCACCGTGCCGGTTTTGTCGTGAAACTTCGACATGTCATAACTTCTTCGTTACAACTCGGATTTCGGCATTCTTTATATATCCGTAATCCTTGTCACGACCACTACAGCTTTCTTAATTGATATCGGCTTTATCTAATATTTATTTTCGACGCTCATTTTTATTCTTAATTAATTAACTCCTAGTAATTAAGCATAAAACACATAAAACACATAGAATTCACATCATTCCTTTACACGGGCATTACAATTCTCTCCTCCTTAGAATGATTCCGTCCCCGGAATCACACATCAGCAAACAAATATGGGTAGCGAATCATCATGTCACTCTCCGTTTTTCCCCAGGTGAGATTTGGCCCATTTGTATGTTTCCAACGCACAAGCACTAAATCGACCATCTTGCGTCACAACTTTTTAGTCTTACGGTCAACGATTGCCTCAGGTTCTTCCATTAAACTCTTGTTTTCATCCAACCGTAATTCATAAATGGGAATTATGTCGGGCACATCTCCCGTGAACTTTCTCAATTAACACACATGAAAGGTATTATGAATACCCTCCAATTCTTCCGGTAATTCTATCTTGTAAGCTTGATTCCCGATCCTCTGAAGAACTTTAAATGGTCCAATAAACCTTGGACTCAACTTTCCCCTTCTACTAAATTTTATATGTCCCTTCCACGGTGAGACTTTAAGTTAAACCAAATCTCCAACTTCAAATGATATCGGTTGTCTTCTCTTGTCAGCATAGCTCTCTTGAGCAGCTAACATCCTTTCCCTTATCACTTTCAACTTTTCAGCAGTCTAATGGACTATTTCGGGTCCCATAAACTGCTTTTCCCCAGCTTCCAGTCAACATGACGACGTTCGACACTTTTCCCCATACAAAGTGTGATAAGGTGTCATATTAATGCTTGAGTGGAAACTATTTATAGGAAAAATTCTATTAAAGGTAAATGTTCATCCCAGTTACCTTGGAATTCCAGGGTACATGCTCTCAGCATATCCTCCAATGTTTGAATTGTTCGTTTGCTCTGAACATCGGTTTGCGGATGGTAAGCTGTATTCAAACATAACTTGGTACCCAATTCCTCTTATAAACTCCTCCAAAACCTTGAGGTAAAACGGCTATCACGATCAGATACAATCGTTAACGGAACACCGTGAAGCCTCATAATTTTCTTCATGTAAGAATTCACAAGTTTATCCATAGACCATTTCCCGTTGGCGGCTATGAAATGCGCACTCTTAGTGAAGCGATCAACGACCACCCAAATCATGTCGTGACCGTTCCTTGTTCTGGGCAGTTTAGTCACAAAATCCATGGTAATGTCCTCCCATTTACCCATGGGTATATGTAAAGGTTCTAAACCCCCATACGGTTTCTGATGTCGTGCCTTAACCTTAGCACAAGTTACACACTCGGCCACATACTTATCAACATCGAGCTTCATCGTCGGCCACCAGTAATAGGGTTTTTAGATCCCTATACATTTTCGTACTGCCGGGATGAATCGAGTATATGGTTTTGTGATCTTCTTCCATCAGAAGACCTCTTACTCCTCCCGTTTTAGATACCCAAATCCTATCTTTGAATATCTTCAATCCTTGACCGTTTGTATCAACACCAACGTTATTCCCAAACGTTCCTCCTTTCGGTCATTTTTCGCTAAAGCTTCCTCATGAGCTTTCTTTATACTTTCCACAATTGTCGAGACAACTTCAATTCTCAATGCTCTTGGCCTTTTCTTTTCAAGATTACCTTCTGACTGAGAGCATCAGCAACAACATTTGCTTTACCAGGATGGTAAAGTATCTCACAGTCGTAGTCCTTGAGTAATTCTAGCCAGCGCCGTTGCCTCATGTTCAATTCCTTCGGATTAAAGAGATATTGAAGACTCTTATGATCAGTGAGAAGTTTGCACTTAGTACCGTAAAGATAACGCCTCCATATCTTTATGGCAAATACTACCGCTGCAAACTCCATACCATGAATGGGGTAGTTCTTTTCATGCTCCTTCAATTGCCTCGATGCATTCACTATCATTTTATCCCTTTGGGTCAGAACACAACCTAACCAAACTCCAAAGGCATCACTATAAAATGTGAAGTCATCAACTCCTTCAGGTAATGAAAGAATCGGTGCTTCGCACAACGTCTTCTTTAACTTCTCAAAACTTCCTAATGCTTCTCATTCCAAGTATAAATAGCTCCTTTGTGGGTCAAAGCTGTCAATGGAGTCGCGATCGAAGAAAAGCCTTGGATAAACCTTCGGTAATATCCGACGAATCCTAAAAAGCTTCAGATCTCCGTAGGACTTTCAATTGTAACCTTCGAGTTACAAAGTAAATCCTTGTTGAGGGCTCCTTCTTCTTCTTAGAATAAGTATTTTCCTTCGTTTATTTTAACAGACCGATGGGTCATGTTCTAATGATCTCTCATTGTATAATGCACTACTTAGACTCAGATCTCCTAGGGACAAATTTCAGAACAAACTATACCTACCTTTATGTTCTAATGTGATACAATCATAGTTCAACATGTATCATTTCTAATTGCCAACTTCTTCAACAATGAGTGCGATACTTCTATTGATCGCTTTGATCATCTTTTACTTCAATCATTTGGCTTAAGTCAAATGCTACATCGAACTTGGTTCTCGGAACCACGTGACACACTCATCTTAGTCGGACTCGATTCGATATGACCTCTAAGGTTGGAATAACAATCATCTTCTTAGTCATTACCGAAACAATGGTAACGACAGACTATAATAAGACGGAATCAATTACTAGTTCGTTGGTAACCTTGTGACTTTCCCTGATCCAAGTGTGAGTCATGTGCTTCCAGTAGTATAGATCTCTACTACTATTCACACCTACTAATACTCGTCCCAAGTACTGTCTCGCAATCCCCAAGTCCTAAAACAATTTAACACATACGAATGTGTCCAATTAATCATAAACTTTTCCTAGACTCTACTAGGACTTCTTCCATGCGTATCTTCAATCATCAATTCTACTTCAACTTGGTTGGTGATGGAAATTCCAGACGATGGGAAAACTTCAAGAATTACACCAACCATTCCATTCATCAGATGACAAAACCAAGGTTTATATTATTTTCTTGAAACGATTACACAAAGGTTCAAGTTAACCCTATACTATGCCTCTAATAGGCTAAACCACATGTTACTATTCACATTACTACTTCGTAACTTGATCTTCGGGTATCAAGTCTTTACTTCTACTTCCTAGCGTTATTAATTGCTTCGTCAAGGATATTCTGAAATTCCCTTGGCGTTGGCGGTGCACTTGGCCTTGTTACTTCATTTTTCTTCGGACAGTCCTTAAAAATATGGCCTTCTTCCTTACATACGTAACACACCTTCTTGGGAATCGTACACTCATTGGCATAATGTCTTATTTCTCCACACCTAAAACACTTCACCTTCCCGTCACAATTCCCAGAGTGTTTATTTTTTCACTTCTCGCACCATTTTCCTTTACTTCTTCTTTTGCCAGACTTTGAGGATATGTTGCTCTTGTTGGGCCTTGAAGACCCCTCAAGTTTCCTCTTTTTGTCAACTTCAATCTTGTTGGCGGTCCTGTCATTGATCATTTCTTCATTAGACTTAGCAACCCTGATAGTCGCCTCGAGAACAGATGCCTGACATACTGGCACAGTAAGTTCATCCTTACTTTGTTGAAGTAAACGTTTTGTTTCTTCCATCTGTTGATCCAACATCGTACGCACCATTTCCTGCACCCCAGTCATCATGATTGGCTCGGGCTGCGGATTATCGTTTCCGAATTCACTTTGTGTACTTTCCATTTCAATTTATACACCAATAGTAGGTGAATTTAGATCTTTATCTTCGATAGACATTCAATCTTCGTTATTACTCCGAAACATTTATATGTTAGTTCTAATATTGTAATCATACGTTTAGAATCCTACACACATAAGGTTTCCAGATCCGGTCGGCAACAGACCATAGATCCGAACAAATAATGGCATATATGGCAAACATATAGCATTTAGCACATAAAAGTATTTTAGGCATCTTTCCTAAAATAAACTAGTGCTCGTGTCTAAATTATGGTAGACACTCATCTCACAATCATCACTTAGCATTCTAAGTTTAAGTCTAGAAATCCTACAATTTCTTAGTTCGCTTAAACTAATGCTCTAATACCAACTGTGACATCCCTAATTTCTCGGCCAGAAATGACCGATTTAATTTATGCTTTTTAAAATAAAATCAGAGAAATCTTTTTAAAAGATGTTGCGGAATTGGTCCCCAAAACAAATCATGATAAAAGTTTGTCAAAAACTTTCTTTAAGAAATATATAATTTCCTTTTATATCAAAACCTCAGGATGTCATGTTCCGATACAGATCAAAAGCATAAACAAGACATTATAAGCCTTACAACAGTTATCTATAACTACTGACCTATAATCCAAAAATCACTCATCATCATCATCCGACTATGCTTGGGGTCCACTACCTGTAATATAAAAAGCTGAGTGGGTCAGGCTTGGAAGCCTGGTGAGCATATAGGGTTTTCAACCCACAATACATAATTTAATATGCTTAAACATCAATCAATCAACCGAATTACCCCAACCCCATTATCTTATTTATTTCTTAAGGGTTTACCCTAAGAATCAACTATCACTCCTTCATAAGGATTCATCCTAAGGAATAGACACAAAGTCACCTCGTCACCGGGGTTTATACAACGGGCACTAAGTCCATAGCTGCCAAGGTTTATTCAACATGTGCTAAGTCCATAGCTCTCATTTATCGACAATATTATTTACAGGAACACCCCTGCAATACATGTCAATGGGTATTTAGAGTATAACAAATGAACATATAGTTCATACACCTACAGGTTGCGGGCCTGCTAGTGTTCCACAGACCATCTAGAATAGTCCATGGTTGTCATCCATACTCTGCTGAATGACGGGGGCCCACGTTTGGGTAAGGGATTTTCTCATATTGCACGACTCACGCCAACGTTTGGGTAAGGGCTTTTCTCATATTTCACCCCTCACTATCAACTCATGATCTCATTTCACCACTCACTCTCAACTTATGATCTCTATCACTAAGCATCTCATCTATCCAACTCACCTTTCATCACACCCACTATTTCATCTACCCATGTTTTACCCAACATTTTTCGTAGATAAAAATACATATACAGTTTAAATTATTTAAAAACCTGTATGAATCATTCCTTCAACACCCATCTCAAATAAACAAACAATATATTCACACAACACGTATTTTATGTAAAATACTTTATATCTATGTGTAAGGTGAAAGTAACTACACACTCACATGATTCGATGATAATCGGGCAGCAATTTGTTTCTTAAAACGTTCGTTTCTAATAAAACCGGGAGTTTTATTTAGAAATCGGGCTCTGCGAGGGTTGGACTTTGAAACCGAAAAGATAAATTTTCCGAGCTTCCCGGGCACTTCGTGGCATATTCCGGGGGTTATAATTGTTACCGGGGCTTCGGGGGATGATAAAATGAAAGAAATATGGGTTTAGGGGCTAAAAGTGACAATTTTCCAAAATATACCCGGGAGGTCTCGCACCCTCCTATTTATAGGTGCGAGCCTCCTGATCCAACGGATGAGAAGGCTCCAGGTGGCGCAGATCCGAGGGCTCGCAGGACATGGGCTCGCACGTGGCTGCGCATGCGAAGGGTTTGCTGGAGGCTTCTGATTGGACCGCTTCGGACAACTCTTCGGTTCAGACACGTTGCTGATGATACACCGAGATCGAACACGGGGCAGCCTCTTATTGGACCGAACCACGGACTCGAGAAGGACATGAAACTCCTCGCCAGGTGGCTTCGGTGACTCAGCCATTCCCGGACACGCGTCGGATGCGAAGCGAGGACACGTGGCCGAAGTCCACGTGTGCGAAATTCCTCGGTTTTGGGGATTTTTCTCAATTTTCGCGCCAAAACTTCTAAAATCCATAACTTTCGCATACTAGCTCCGTTTTTGATGTTCTTTATATGCACGCGTAGGTAAAATTACGCTCTACAAGTTTCGTTTAGACTTCGTCGGCTAATTTTGACTTTAATTTTTATATTATTATTTTTAACAGACCGAGACAGGAAATCCGTTAAAAATTCATAACTTCTTCATCCGACATCCGTTTTCGTCAGACCTTTTACCGTTGTGCTACTATTTACGAGAACTTCGATTCTCGTTTAGATCGTGTAGGCTAAAAATCACTCGATCTAAAATTCGAGTTTTTAGCTGTCTACTGCTAAGCTGAAACTTCGAAAAATCATAACTTCCTCATACGAAGTCAAATTTGGGTGTTCTTTTTATACCTACTCTCGGTTTAACGAACACTATGAGTTTCGTTTAGATCACTAAGGCTAAAAAGTAGTTTATCAAAAACTCACTTTTTACGACATTCAGCACCGTGCCGGTTTTGTCGTGAAACTTCGACAGGTCATAACTTCTTCGTTACAACTCGGATTTCGGCATTCTTTATATATCCGTAATCCTTGTCACGACCACTACAACTTTCTTAATAGATATCGGCTTTATCTAATATTTATTTTCGACGCTCATTTTTATTCTTAATTAATTAACTCCTAGTAATTAAGCATAAAACACATAAAACACATAGAATTCACATAATTCCTTTTTCATTTCTTCAAAATGAGTTACAAAGGTTAACCTAGACTATCATGTCAATATTAATGCCTAGCCTAGAAACACGGGCATTACATTTTACAACTCCTTTACAATTCCCTTTCCTCGATCACCTTTAGCTTGATTCGAAGGTGGTGTCGTAGTACTCGAACCCCAGCAGTCTAACCAATTACTATGCCTTTTGTCAATGGCTTTGAAGTGATTGTAGTTGAGGTCTTTGACACTGAATTTGGAAGAGAAGTTGGAATTTGCGTACTCATCACCTTTCCAACAACCTTTCCATCAGAAGTATCCTTCGATGAACCAGAGCCAACCCCCTTTTCTCCCCCTTGCACCCCTGTTTTAACAGGTGGGGCATCTATTGACATTAACTTCACCAGTTGCAGAAGCGTAGAAAGTTCGACTTTAAGATTATTCTCTAAGGTAGAAAACATCTTCGAAAGAGATTCCTGAGAAACCGAAGATGAAGGAGAAACATTAATCTTCGAAAGTGATTCCTTCAAGCTCCCCCAAAATTCTTCCAATTTAGCAAACACCTTGGTATCAGACTCTATCTTTGAATCTAACTTAGTAATGAGAGAATTGAACAACTTAACAACCTTCGTAACTGCATCAACAATTACATAAACCTTAGAATGAAGGGTTGAGTAATTCTGATCAAGTTTAGTAATTTCCTTTGACATGTCTGATTTGATTGCATCGATTTGGAGCTTGACAACCTTCTTAACTTTTTGAACCTCTTCGATGAAAAGAATGTGACTTTCTTTAGCAACTTCTTGTATATCCTTAACCTTCGACTGAAAATTATCAGCATGACGCTTCAATTGTTCTTCATGTTGCGATTAAATTTTCTCCATTAACATTCGCAACCGATTTTCTTGGGCTACTAACAGAACATCTACTTCGATCCTAGACACGACATTTCGACTCCCAGATTCAGGTTGAAGTTATAGTAAGGAATCCAACTTACGATTCAAGATCTTGAATTGCTTTCCTGACATAAGCATATGATCAGGAAGGTTATCCTCCTCAGGATCAAATTGCATATCAGCAAAAGATACCATAACGTCATCATCATCTTGATCAACCTCTATAGTAGACTTGGTACCTTCGGGTGGTTGAGAAGGAAAAGCGAAGTAATAGGTTGATTGAGAATGTTTTGATAAGTGGGTGAAGTAGTGGAAGCTGGTAACGAAGTGGGTGTAGGAGTAATAAATGGAGGTAAGGGCGTAGAAGTATCAATAATGGTTGTTTCGATTGTGGATGAAAGAACAATGGAAACTGGAACAAATGAAGTTAAAACATTCGAATTACCTTGGGCTTCATAAGTCAACATCCCATCACCCATTTTGACATTTATGTCCATATTAGATATGTCCACAGTGATGC
Source organism: Lactuca virosa (assembly GCF_052849685.1). Classification (NCBI taxonomy): domain Eukaryota; kingdom Viridiplantae; phylum Streptophyta; class Magnoliopsida; order Asterales; family Asteraceae; genus Lactuca; species Lactuca virosa. The sequence goes on along the minus strand of NC_136428.1, from coordinate 281,690,932 downwards.
CTAAAGTCTAAACCTCCTCCGAAACGGATTCAGCAATCGAGACTTCGGGTAATATGACACTGGTCTACTCAGGGATGGATGGAGTTGAATCAAAGCCAATGTTATCATTGTTAAGTGGAGACTGATCATTATCATCTTTGAATTATGTCTCAACCATAACTTCATCCAATGGATCTTGTAATATCTTCTGCTTCTTCTTGAGTTTCTTCACCATGGCATGAGCTCTTCGTTTCTTTGAAGCCAGAGAAACTAGAGCTGGGATTTCACGAATAACCACCCCCTTTCGACTTAACTGTGGTTTGCGAATCCTCTTCGATTTAGAAACAAATACCTCCTTAGGTGATGAAATAGACTTCTCAGGAACGGCTTAGATAATAGGCCTCCTTTCAGGTGAATGACAAGGTCTTTGAGCTGGCTTCTTCGTTCTTTTTAAAACACCAGTTTTCAATGGCACCACTTCCTTTGGAACACCATGAACAATAGGCTTCGTTACCCTCTTCTCGATTGTCTCAGGAATAGATTTAGGGTTTTCAACCTTTGATGATTTCTTGGAGCTTTTGCCACCTTTTGAAGTTCCTGCAATTACCTTTGGTAACAACAGCCTTATTTCGACAGCAGGGTTGATTGTGGCAAGATAAGCAACAAGAACGGGGTTATTCGGATCTACTTTTTGAAGCATAGCATCCAGAATTTGTGCAACATCAGGAAAAATCGTCAAGTCATCTTCGACATTCTTCGGATGTTGATAAATTCCAAACTCAGCTTTTGGAACATCAGTTGGAACAAGGATTCCTTCCTTCTCATACACTTGTTGTTGAATCAGATTCCAATATCTAGCACATGACACACCATTGGAAACATTGGTGTGTGAGATACTAGCACCAAACTCCTCCTACAGTTGAGTAGCATAATCAATGGTCAGATCATAATATAATCCAGCAATCATAGCATAAACTTCAAGTTTAGCTTGATCAAGACCAACACTTCAACCCGTCACACATCGAAGAAATATCCCAAACAGTAAGTTCCACACACACGGTAAAGAAGACTTTTTAAACTGAATGAGTGGGGGTTAATGACCCATCTCATTGAACATGTGAAACACCTGTTCACTGGTAACCTCATAGAAAGGTCCAACATTTGGAAGGTTCAAGATTTGAGAGAACTGTTTCTTTGTGAGCTTATACTTCTTGTTGTTGGTTAACTGGAAGGTGACCACTTTTAAAGTTTTGTTGAGCGCGGATGTAGAACCAGCCAATTATAACCATGTCATCGGAACTGATGAAGAAGCAGTCATGACAGTGGAAAGAACTGAATGATTGAGAGAAACAATCAACATCTGCAGTTCTTCAGGATATTTCGAAACATTTGGTTGAACAATTGGAACTTTGGATCTTCAACATAGGTTGAGATGAACCATAATCAGTGGTTTGAGAAGGATCAACATGAACATTGGTTGCCGCCATTGTTAGGGTTTGAAGGTATGAGAGAAAAGATAAGTATAAGGAAAAAGAATTTGGGGAAAATATTCAACCAGGATATGTAAAGTTTGAATTGGTGACCCCCAAAATCCTTTTATACTTGGTACACATTTTGAATTTGAAGCGTTTATCAATAAAATAATGCCACGTGTATCCTTGAAAAATGGGCCTATCGCCATAAAAATTGCCACTTCTGAAAAGTAATAAGCACTTTTTCCTGCAAAACCGTGAAGTAACCAAACCGTCACATCAATCAATCATTTCGCTTGCCCCAAGAGGGTATGAACCATCACTGACCCTTCGTTTCGAGGCAGGGCTCATTCGCTTTTGGGATGAGAAACGAAATCATATCAAAATCTAGGTTTGAGTTGGCAGTAGTCAATACCTTAAGGATTTCTTGTGCAAATGTGTGCCAAAGAGTGAGATGAGAGAAAATAAAAAATACTGGTTTTGTGATGTCCATTAAAGAATTGACATTAAAGCAGTAAGACCCCGGACAAAGATCACTGCGTTCTACATCAAGAGAGATGTCGAACAGCTTGTGTGGTATCCTGTGACTTACAATCGAATATTCATAAAGGAATATCGAAGGGATTCTTTTAGATAGGCTTCGAAGGTAGTCAGGGACAAGTGTGGTTAGACAAACTTTAAATGTGAACCAAATTACTTGTATGACCAGTGTAGTCAGGGACAAGTGTGGTTAGACAAACTTTAAAAGTAACTAAGGATCAAACGAATATTCAGAGGGAAATCATATTAAAAAAATGAAGTACTATACAGAAATCTCTTAACTCGACATGAGAAAAAAAAGGTAGCTCGTCGACTAATGCGAATATAGCCTAGTTGGGAAGGAACACTCAGAGTGAGGTATCCATTAAGGCTTCGAAACATATTGAGTCTATGAGGCTTAGGTCGACATACAACAACATGCTTCTAGGGACACCTAACTAGTGCATAGATTTGAAATTATACCTCGCCCATTGTCACGAAGCAAAATCCACCAAAGTATGTCGATTGAACACTACACAAACAATTAGTAAACGCACAAAATAACCAAAAAAATATTTTTGGATTTTTTGTTTTTGAAATGAAAAGTACAAAAATAAGAAAATCTTTTCGGAATTTTTTTTTGAAATGAAAAATACAAAAATGAGAAAATCTTTTTGGTATTTTGATTTTATAAAAACACTATGAAAATTAAAGAAAAATGTTACCAGACAAACAAAATGAAGATCATCGACATTGAGACAAGGACTTCTAAACATCAAGTTTGTTCAGACAATGAAATATGTTATGAATCATTTAGAGGAATGTCGAAAACGAAGCATGTCGAACGTTGAATTGTGAATAGTAACTTATGGATCATGCAACGATGTTTTCATTATACTTTATTCATGACGAAGTTAAACTGGGAACAACAGTTGCATCAATCATTCGTAATCCAAACAAGATCCTGATAAAATACTTTTCATCCAAAGTTTTGGTAAAAATGTCAACAAGTTGATCTGTATTTTTCACAAAGTGAACCTCGATATTTCCATCCTCGACATGATCCTTGATGAAATGATATCGAAGAGCTATAAGCTAGGTCTTCGAATGTTTCACCAGATTATGGCTGATACGGATTGCACTTTGTGAATCGCAATACAAATGTATCTTTTTCATGTTGATTGCATAATCATGAAGTTGGCTTTGTATCCAAATGACTTGAGAAGTGCAAGCTGAAGCAGCAACATATTTTGCTTCTGCTGTGGAAATCGAAACACAAGTTTGTTTCTTTGATTGCCAGCTAACTAGCTTCCCATCCAAAAGTTGGCATCCACCAATAGTGATTTTTCGGTCAAGTTGACATCCACCAAGATCTGCATCGGAAAACTATTGAATAAAGAAACCTATTTTCGAAGGGTACCATAAACCCAACAAAATTGTCCCTTTTAGATAGCGAAAAATATTCTTTACAACTGTTAGATGAGGTTCCCTGGATTAGACTGATACCTGGCACAATTACAAACAACAAACATAATGTCAAGTCGACTAGCAGTTAAGTATAGTAACAAACCGATCATGCTCTTGTATAAAATAATATCGACATCAGGCTTGTCCAACGAAGGCCCTAAGCGTGTGCCAATAGCCATTCGTACTCGCAATTTTGAACTATTCTCCATTCAAAACTTCTCAAGCAGATTTCGAGAATACTTCTCTTGATTTATGAAAATACCATTTCTGCTTTGACGAATATTCAATCCCAGAAAATTATTGATCTTACCCATCATACTCATCTCGAATTGACTTTTCATCATATCCTCAAACAATATCATCTACGTAAATCTAAACGAGCATCAAGTGGTCCCCCACTTTCTTTCTAAATAGAGTGGGATCAACAGATCCTTGTTTAAATTTCAAGAGTTTTAAGAAATTGGTAAGCGTTGCATACCAAGATCGAGGTGCTTGCTTTAAACCATAAACAACTTTATCAAGAATATAGCAATGATCAGGAAATTTATCCTTTACGAAACCTGGTGGTTGCTCAACATATACAGTCTCTTCTAAAACTTCATTGAGAAAAGTGCACTTGACATCCATCTGATAAACATTAAAGTCTTTGTGTGCTGCATAAGCAAGAAATATTGGAACAGCCCTGAGTCTTGCGACAGGGGAAAATGTTTCATTGTAGTTTATACATTCTTGTTGTTAATATGCCTTAACAACCAACATTGCTTTGTTTCGAACCACATTACCTTCTTTATCCGTTTTATTTTTAAAAATCCATTTTAAGCCTATAACTGAGACATCATCAGGTTTTGGAACAAGCCTCGAAACCTTATTTCTTTTGAATTCAGCAAGTTCAGATTGCATGGAAACAATCCAATCAGGATCTTGCAAAGCAACCTTTACTGACTTTGGTTCAATATTCTAAATGAAAACATTAAACATACAAAATTCTTGATGCACATTTAATATCTCATTTTTAGCACAAAGCTGAGCTCTTGTCAATACTCCAGCTAGAGTATCACCAAGAACTTGTTCTTTTGAATGATTCTGTGTCCATTTTTCCGTTGGTGGATAAGCAGGATCAAAATCCAAAATGTGCATCTTCGAACATTTCATCCGTTTTTAAAGCTTCACCTACATTAGACACAGTATCAGTCATATCATTAAAAACTTCAGTTTGATCATTCGCATTAGAAGGAGTAAATCTAGTTTGCTCCCCCTCGACAATTGGATTGACATTTTGATGCTCCCCCTAAACATCATCAGTCGAACATCCATACTCCCCTTTGACATCAACATTTGAATTTTGATGCTCCCCCTCAATATCAATATTCAAATTCAAGTGCACCCCCTCCACTTGATCACCTTGCAATGTCTACATGTATTGGAGAGTTTGATGGAGAATGTAAATCAACATTGTCTTGAGTTATTGTTGAATCATCATGATGCTTCGATGCTTCAAGGATTTGATTATCATCAGTGTTAATTTCTACATCTATTTCCCTATAAGGAGCACCAAAGATTAAGTCATAATCAAAGTCCAAAGAATTAGTAATCTGTGACTCATCATTCGTTTCAGTGATGATTGGCTTTTGTGAAAAAGTGTTTTCGACACGCTTAACATAGTAATCATCGAGATTTAGATTGAAAGTTTCTTCAATCTTCCTTGTTTTCTTGTTCAACACCCTATATGCAACTGAGTTGATCGAATATCCCAAGAATATCCCCTCATCAGCTTTGGACTAAAATTTCGAAAGGTTATCTTTGAGATTCATTATGAAACACATGCAACCAAAAAATGGAAAATTTTCACATTTGGTTTGTGATTGTTAATGATTTCATAAGGGGTGATATTAACACGAAGATGAATAAATGATCGGTTTTGAGTGAAGCATGATGTCGAAATCACTTTTTCCCAGAGATTTTGTGGAAGATTTGCATTGGTGAGCATTGTCCTTGATGCTTCGCATAAAGACCTATTTCTCCATTCGACAACACCATTTTGTTATGGTGTGTAAGGAGATGAAAAATTATGTGTAATCCCACGATTAGTCAGAAAAGAGTCAAGAACTTGATTCTTGAATTCAGAACCATTATCACTTTTGATTTTTCTAACACTCTTCCGCAAACTGAGTTCAACATGTTAGATGAAATCGATCATTACTTGAGTTGTTTCTGACTTCTAATGGAGAAAGTAAACCCAAGTAAACCGTGAAAAATCATCGACAATAACTAATATGTACTTCCTCTTGTTGAGAGTTTCAACAGTCGAAGGGCCACAAAGGTCAATGGGAAGAAGTTCCAAAGGTTCAATGATCTTCGAATCGATGACAATCGGATGACTTTGACGATGTTGCTTCCCCTGTTTACATGTGGCACACAACGAATCGTTATCAAATTTTAAAACAGGTAAGCATCGAACAAGATCATTTACCACCAATTTGTTCAGATTTTTGAAATTCAAATGAGATGGTCTGCGATGCCACAACCAGCTCAAATCAGGTGACACCTTCGAAAGTAAACTGACTGAGGGAACACCAACAATCGGCTTGATGTTAAGAGTAAACATGTCTCCTTTCTTCTTAGACTTGAGCAACACTTCTTTGGTTTCTTTGTTCGAAATGACACTACCTTCCGCATCGAAGACTACTTGATTACTAGTGCCCACAACAAGCCACGAAACACTTACCTAGTTGTGTTTAAGACCTTTGACATATGCCACTCGATTAACTGTGAACTTCCCATTTGGAACTTTCCCGTAGCCTGTAACCTTACACTTCTGATTATTTCCAAATTTTACCACTCCGACATTTTCCAAACTTCGATAATCTTGTAAATTTTCCTTTCGACCTGTCATGTGACAAGAACAATCCCTTTCAATGTACCAGTGTTCATCATATTGCTCATCACTTAACACATGCGATCAATTAAAGAATTTAGGTCCACAAGGCTTTTTGGGTCCTTGGTGATTATAGTGAAAGGCATCGTGAAACGAAGAACCTAAAACCCAATTTTGAACTTTGTATTTCAAACTATCTATTAAATCAACTTTGATAAACTTAGGTATAGAAATGAAATCATTCATTGGTTTAGGTTCAACATAGACTTTCCCTTTTTCATCAACAGTCCTTTTTGCCTCAACTCTTGCTTTGGGAACTTCTTTCCAATTTTTAACATGAGGATTGGATTCCAATGACGAAGAACTTCCAGTCTAGGACTCAATCAAGTAGCTTTCGTAAAGACTTCATTTCCACTTGAGAAAACTTTCCAGATTGGTAACATTTTCCTTTTCCTTCGAGCCAATGATTGATGTTCTTTGTGTCAGACTTCACTTTTGTCAATGAAGCTTTGACTGGCAGCTTTGAAACAGGATTGGGAAATTGAAGTTGTTTAGGTGTAAAAGGTTCTTTTCTAGTGCTTGTAACATTTAATTTTTCGAAATCACTTTTTGGAAATGATGGTTTGACACGAGGTTGAAAACGGTCTTGGAAAATTTTGTTATAACCAATAGATGTTCGATTATAAACTTGTTGTCCACTCGAAAAACATCTTTGATTTTGAAATTGATGAAAATTTCTTTGTTCATTTTGATGAAAATCATTTCGATGAAAATTGTTTTGTGAAAACCTTGTATTTTGACGATTAGGAACAAAAGTCCTTTCTTGTTGGTTTTGAACAAAATTCTCATTACTTGGTTTTTGCACATTCGGTTTTTGGATTGGCTTTTAAAATTTGGAATGACCTTTAGAAAAATCATTTTGTTTTTGAGCGGGTTTGTTCTGAACAAAAGACTTATTTTGTGAAGAATTCTTAACTTGTTTAGATGTTTTCTTATCAGACACTTTTTGACCATATTTCTTTGGTTTCTTAAAAGACTTTTTACTTTGCCAATACATTTTGTTTCGAGATTTCGACATCCAAAATTCCTTCTTCTTTTGAAATCTTTCAAATTTGTTCATAGAAAATTTGAGCTTTTGTGTTTTGTTTTTGAGAATCTGATTCATTTGTTTGTCTAACCACATTTGTTTTTTCTTTCTTAACTTTCCAATTTCATTTTGGTTTTTGTCTTTGAAAAGTGGAAGAGTTTTTGTTAAGAGTATTTTCAACCCTGCTTTGGTTTGATAAAAACCCTTCTTTCGAAACTCCTTTGTTATCTTCAACAACAATTTTGTTGATCTCAGGATTCACTTTATCGCCATTGCCTGTAGTGACAAACACCTTGTTGGGACACACCACATCATCTGTACACTTGGATTTTGGATAAACAACCAAATTCGACTCGAGATAATGAGTACCTTTTTCCTTCATCACCTTTTCGAATTTTTCTTTTTCCTCATAAACTATATCAACAACTCTGAAAATAGTTGTTTCGATTGGAATGTCGTCTTTGTCATTTTCACTATTAGTTTGGCTATCCTCGACAATCACACTGTCATAGTCATGAACTTTCAAAGTTGAGGGTTGGTTAATGTTAACCTTTTCCAATGAATCATTACACATTTCTTTACCCTTAGCCATCGAAGTGACAAGAATGAAAGATAAATGAGAACAATCAACAACTTCTTCTGCCTCAATTTCACTGATATTGTCAGAATCATCTTTGATATCAGCAAAATTGTGTTGAGAGTCAGATGTTGATTTCTCAGTATTTTTCAAAATTATTATTTGTTCAGTTTTGGTCAAGGTCTTATTCACAATATGAACCAAATCTTTAGGATCTAAACATTCACCTATTTTAACAATACAATATGCATATGAATCATTTGGGACCTTGTCAAATTCAGAATTCTTCTTCTCACAGTCATAGGATGTTGAATCTATTTTCTCCCTTTTGAAAGTCAAAAAGGGCAAAAGTTTCCTATGCTGTTCTTTACTTATGTCAGAGGAATGATGTAAATCAGTCAATTTCGCATACAATATTTTATCCGAAGTACAGTAAATGTTACGTTGTTTTAAAAAAACACAATTGTCCAATCTTATCTTTTCCCTATCACAAGTAACATTATTTAGCTATAATTCTAAATTGTCTATTCTTCTGTTCTTCGACTCTAACCATTTTTGTGTTTCTAGTAGTAAATATTTTGACTTTTAAGCATCACTGCTAACAAAAATAAGTAAATCATTAACATACATAATAGTCTCATCAAAATCAGAAAAAAACAATATCATATGAACTAGAAGGAATATTAAAGGATTCGAGAAGAGAACGTACCTTCGAAATCATTGGAGACTTGCAATAACTAGTAGAAATGAAGCACCTTCTTGTCACCTTCTCCTCATCCTCACTTCCCTATTCAAATCTTGCATACATGGATCCATGTGTGGGGTTTCGCATTTCCTCATCATTTGATCCAGATGACCAGATTTGGTAAGTACCATCCCCTTTTCCACTTCCTTTTGCAACTAGAGACATCCCCTTCATCCTAGCTCTCATTATTCTAGCCTTTCAACATAATAGGTTTCGTCCTTCTCTCTTTCCTTCTTCTCTTCTCTCTTCCTCAACATACAATCGATTTTCCATATGGTTCGTACCATTGCAGTAATGACAATCGAAACTAGAATCACCCTTTAATTTATAATCTGGCTTCTCAACATCAAATTTGTATTCTTTCTTCTCCACCTTGGTTTCCTCTCTCACATTCTTCCTAGATGAGTTTGCCTTGAAATAATTTCCTTTAAACTTTGGATTGAATGGTTTTTTGTAAAACTTCTTCACTTTATTATTCGAATAATATGCCACAGCTTCATCATCCGAGTTCATGATAAAACCTTCATTATCAGAATCATCAACACCAGTAGATTCATTTCGGTTTCTTTTCCAGAGACTTTCAAAACCAGTGCAAGAGGACCACCCAAAATCAGTTTTCCTTCTTCAGCAATCTCGTTAATCTCACTCTCATGGGCTTTCAAAACATTATAAAGATCACCAAGTGAAATGTAACATCCTAGGTTCGGAAGCAAGAAGTTGAAGGGTGCTAAAGTGTAAATTAAGGAAGCTACTCGATGAGTAGGTATGCTACTCATCGAGTCGGAGCGGGATTAATCGCGGGATTAAGTGGCCAACTCGCCGAGTCGGAAGACGTACTCGACAAGTTGGTGCTGGAATGAGGAAACCCTAATACCGAGGGTTGCACCCTATTTAAAGCACTTTATGTCCTCCTCCCAGCCTCCTAATCCCCCAGAGAGTTCTAGAAAACCCTAATTTCGTGTGAGACTTCATTGTTGAGGAGATTGGAGCTTGGAAGAGGAATTTGGTGGAAGGAGCTTGAGAAATTAGAGGCTAGCATCAAGGGGCTTGTGTAGATCTAGGATCTACATCAGTTTGGGCACATCTCAGAGGTAAGGAGCCATTATCTTAAGCTATTTCCTTTTTGGGTTCATCTTTGGTGGTTGATTTGGAGTTCCTTAGCTTGTTTGAGACCTATTTCGGGTTTGGAGTTTAGATCTGAGGTTGCTACTCCAGATCTAAGCTTGTGATGGTCGTTAATGCCATAAAGCTCCTGTCTAAGAGTTATTGGTGAAGCCCCTTTGTCATAAACCCTAGCCCTAGAGTGTTTTGGGCTTATATCTCCTTGGTTTCACGTAAAGTTTGCAACTTTATGTGAGGGTTAGGCTATAGGAGAGTGGATCTATGGATTGGAGCCCCTGCATGGCTCGAAAAGCCTTTGTATGGATTGAGAACTGAAGAGACTCGGCGAGTCACATGGGTGTACTCGACGAGTTGTATGAACATGTGCATGGACTCGACGAGTTGGAAGAACAACTCGGCGAGTCTGTTGAAGATTGCCTTGGACTCAGCGAGTCTGTTCTTGGACTCGGCGAGTCAGGTTGCAGAACCCCTAACCTCTTCTGGTTAAGACGCAGATGAGTGAGTCGAGGGGTGACTCAGTGAGTTGGACAGGATGGGAGTCGGAGATCGTTGGACTCGACGAGTCTTGGGGTGACTCGGCGAGTTGAGTCGTGTTCTAAGAGTTTCAGAGTATAAGGACTTGACGAGTCAACGGGTTGACTCGGCGAGTAGGGTCAGTCAGGAATTTGACTTTGACTGAGGACTTTGACTTTGACCAAGAGTTGACCAGTTTGACTTCCAAGGGTATTTTGGTAATTTCGGTATTGGTCCTTTGGTTGTGTGCTGTGGTGAAGTTCGTGTCGGTGGTCGAAGCAGCTTGGTCGTATCTCTTCAGTCGGCAATTGCATGTGAGTTATCCTTACTATATCGACAGGGTCTACGGCACCAAGGCCGGCCCTTTATCGGATGGAAATCCGGGTATTTGTTTGATATGTATTGATTTGCTATGTCTGCACCCTGGTATTTAGGGTGGTGTTATGTTAGTGACCTGGTTAAGGTCGGTACCCGGTATATAGGGTAATGTTATGCTAGTGACCGGATAGGTCGGAATCCTGGTTAGGATGTTGATATGCTATGTGATCTGTTAGACTGTTTGTCTGGTTAAGGATTTGTTATGTGAATAATTGTTTTTTGTGAACATGGTTGTTTGACGGTGGTTGGGTTGAGGCGGGTCCTGCTTTGTGCTGTAGGCCAACATACCCAGGGCGGACCGGGTATTCCGAAGGCCCAGCGAGCGGTACGGATAGGCTGAAGGCCCCAAGAGGGCGGACCAGACGTGCCGAGGCTCGGAGAGTGGACCAGGCCGACTGAAGGCCCGGTGTGGGCGGACCAGTCATACTGTAGACTCAGAGAGTGGACCAGGTGGATTGAAGGCCCGGTGCGGGCGGACCAATCACACTGTAGACTCGATCTACACTTGAAGATTATTTCATTGATGATCATAGTACATTTCAATGGTCTCCATCTCCTTCTGTTTGAATTCGCCTAATTCAATCAGACATTGCTTAACAAAACTTTTTCTAGCCTTCTCACTTCCTTGATACTTTTCTTTTAAAGTATCCCAGATCTTTATTGTTTGCTTTCTGTTTTTCTCCTTGATGTGAAACATTAGCAGATGAACCAACAATTCCAATTTCTGCAAGCATTGATGGACGCAAGTTTCCACTCTTGATACAATGCCATATATCTTCATCAATCTCATTCAGATAATATTCCGTACTATCAGCCCATTGTTCATAGTATTCAGGGATCAGCATCAGAATTTTGGTTGAAGATCCTAGAAGATGAGAAAAAGAATTCATAGTGTTCATGTTGAAGTTCGCCATTGTTGTAAGGACACAAATGATGAAAAGATTTAAAAAGAGGAATCTAAGGAATGAATCTTCCTGAAATCAATCACTAAACACTTGATTTATCAAACGAATAGCATAATCGAATCAAAACAATTGAATAGAAATGATTTTCTAGATCAGGTCACTATGCGAAGCAGCGAGGACTATGATTACCTATGTGAATCTACCCCAATATCTCTGGGAAGAGGCGGTTTCGACATCTTGATTCACTCAAAATCGATAATTTATTCATCATCGTTTTAATATCACCCGTTATGAAATCATTAATAATCGAAAACCAAATGTGAAATTTTTCCCTGTTTTTGGTTGCAGATGTTTTATCGTGAATCTCAAAGATAACCTTTTGAAATTTCAGTCCAAAGTTGATGAGGGGATATTCTTGGGATATTCAATCAATTCAGTCGCATCACAAGCGAATAAGGAAGATTGAGGAAACTTTCAATCTACCTTTTTATGATTACTATGTAGCGTATCAAAAAGACTTTTGAACAAAATCAAATTCTCACAGAAACAAAAAATTGTAGATCCAGTTTCATCATCTTCTTTGAAAACCAATTGAGTTATAAAGTTCTCTACTTGATGGTTTGTTAAGCTACATCTAGTTTTGGGATTTTTTTATGCATTTTTGGGTCTTTTGAGTTAAAGTTGGTCTTTTAATCTACTCCAGTAGTCATGGATGTTAGATCTTAGCTCCATGGAGGACCCTTGTTCATAAAAATGCAAACTTTATGAAAGATATTGGCCCATGCAAGTTTTAAGAGGCTTATTAAGCTTCTATATGAATGTTGGGTCCCATTAAGTCATGCATGGGTATAAAGTTGCCAACTTTATGTATTTCGTCACCCTTTAGGATCAGATCTGAGAGTTTGGCTAGAGGTCTTAACCGATTAAGTGCTTAATGGAGTGGAATGGTGATCTGGGGAGTACGTTTGGCGTACCCAGCTGGTGCGTTACGCGTACTGGCCCTCGAAGGAGTACGCTAAGCGCACGAGCTGAGTACGCTCCGCGTACTCAGCAGGTGGACTTTCGGTTTGGGTTATATATTGGGCATCTAGGATTTGGTCCTTGTTGGGCCATTAGACTTCTGACTTTGGGCCATGGATAGATTATGGACTTTCTTGGCAATAGGTCCATAATGATTTTTGGGCCTAATTTGCAAGTTGGGTCTTAATGGGCCTTGTGATGCCATTTAAGGAATTTGGGCCTTTTGAGTAGTTGAGTTGGGCCTTGGTTTTGGGACAAGTAAGGAAAAGGGTAAAATGGTCTTTTACCCTGTAATTGGTCAAGTAGCTTAGATTCTTGAATATGGTCGAGATCTAATTATTAATTGGATTTTTATTTGATGATGTTAGAGCGGGGATTTTCCAGACCAACAGACCGAGATTTATTTGGAAGATTCAGTAGCTAGAGGTGAGGTTCCTCACTTTGTTTAGAGGGTGGAAGGCACCAATGCCGCACCATGATTTATTTTGTTTACGATGCTAGTTGTCAGCGTGACTCTTTCATGTGTTATGTGTTTATATGTTTACCGGGCGGGCCCTATGACGATCATGTATGCTATTTATCTTTATGATTATTGCATGTTTTGTATGATTATATGTTTATATGTTTATATGTATACCGGGCGGGGACCAATGCCAGGCGGGGTTTGATGACTGACAGATCTGTTTACCGAGCAGGGCCCGATGTCGGGCGAGGCCTGATACCGAGCGGGGTTCGATGACGGGCGGGGCCTATTATATGTTTTATATGAATGGTATGTGGTATTTTAGGGAACTCACTAAGCTTTATGCTTATGGTTTTCAGTTTATATTTTCACGTACTTCTGGTTCGAAGGGGAAGAGCCTAAGATGATTGTTGGGTAGACACCACATCGTTCCTCATTATTATATTACTCTGATGTACTTGGATGTTATCGGTACACTTTAATTCAACATGGAGTTTATGATGTTGTTTGGATAATGGTTTTAATTAATCTAAAAACTAAAATTTTTATTCTTTATTTTTGGGACTTTACGATACCTATCCACATTTGACTCATAATTCATCTCAAGGTCCTAAGTCACTGCACTATACCAATCGTAAGAGTACGAGCTGATGGGTTTCACAGGTTATAAAATTCATATATAATGCGGAAAATAACACTTAATAATTAAGGATAAATGCAACATACTATGAAACTTTAAGAAACCCTAGGTATAATTGAAATTCATGAGATTAAGGTTACATACCTTTTGAATCGTTATAGTAAACAATTAATTGAATCCTTCTTGAACTTTCGAAAGCAAGCACCAAAGGTATAATGCCTCTAATGGATCACACCCAAAACTATATAAATCCTTTTGAATTGTCATAGTAAACAATTCCTTGAATTCTTCTTTAACTTTAGAAAGCAAGCACCAAAGGTATGATGCCTCTAATGGATCACACTCAAAACTCTAGAAACCCTAGAATGAAGAGGAGATAGAGGAAGGAGAAGAATATTTCGTTCATAAGCCTCTTAAAAAGGTTGTGCACGAAAATAATGTGCCAAGGGGTCCTATTTATAGTTTAGGTAACTTGCAGACAAACCCATATTTGAATTGATTAAATAATAGATTTAACCCCATTTCAAATCCTTTCCTTATCTGCAACTAGGATGCTTTCAGAAACTTTAGGAATCCCTCCAAAACCGTCCATGCCTTGGATGGTTCTAGAATTGCTTCTTTTGTTCAATTATTGAACAATTACAATTCGCCCCTTACACCTTTAATTAATTCCAATTCATCCCAATTTAATTCTGGATTAATTTTTGTTAATATTTAATCAATTCTTATAGATTTCATATTAATTTATCAATCATATAAATTTAATGAATTATTTAACTATTGATCTCATATTTTAATCACATAATAAATTAACTTGTCAATTATCTATTTCTAATTAATATATTAATCATATAATACATTAACAAATCATTTCCTTTCTCTCCTAATATCATTTCAAGCTATTTCTAATTAATATATTAATCATATAATATACTAACACCCACATGCTCCTAAGAGCCACAACTAACTTCCTAGGCATTCCTCCTAAGATTCTCCTCAATCACGCTCCCGTATTGCTAGAATATGTACCGACCCCGTTGGTTTCCTTGTGCATTCAAGTTGTATAAAATACATGATCAGATAGACTGTCGAATAAATGACTCTACCCTAAGCCCACAAGCAAACATGGAACAGGAATAAGGCTAAGTTAATTATTCTATGACTATATAATCCTAATTATATACAACTATGCAGCATACACTTAGTAATTAACAAGCAATTCCCTAGGCTATAAGGCAGCAAAAAAGTCAGGAAATACTATCATACAATTTCTATAGGGATCCTTAACTTATCTACTAGCTGCATTTCCAACAATTCTCATGTCAGCAAGCTCAAATTCAACATATACAACAAGTATGGATATTTTGGGAATCACTTTCCTGTTCATGCTCTTGATGACTGCACACATTGCATCTTTTTGTAAAACGAAGGTCGTGTCAGAGATCCACGTTCATGATCCCAAGCCAACAATCAAACAAAAACATGACAAGAGACTGAGCCCATGTCTCAAACCCAACCATTTTATTAAAATTTCTTTTTCAAAAACATTCTATGAAAATTCTTGGATCCTATTTTGAATTTGGATACACACAAGTGTTCCTCCAAATCCCTCAAACCAGGGCTATGATACAAACTTGTAACGTCCCATTTTCACAAGCAAGTTTTTATTTTTTAAATTAGGTAAAATCACCATTTACATAAAACCTAAGTTATGAAAACTCATTTGTTCCAAAATAAAGTTGTTTGAGAATTACAGTAAGATAAACAATGTGGAATGAATAGTTATATGTAACTAGAGGTGAGATAGAAATTTGAACATGTGATTCCATGCTATAGACACAACTAAACAAGGAAAATGCAAGAAAGCCTAGATCAAGAGTTCTCAAGCTATCCGACATGACTACATACAACTATAACATCCCAAAAATAAGACTAAGAATTTCAATTTTTAAATTAATAAAACCGTTATCCAAAACAACATCATAAAAACCATACTAAATTAAAGTGTATCAATAAACATCCTAATACATCAAAGTAATACAAAAGGCGGAACAACGTGGTGTGTGCACTGCAATCATCTCGGGCTCTTCCCATTCAAACCATAAGTACCTGAAACATAAACATAAAATCATAAGCACAAAGCTTACTGAGTTCCCTAAAATACCACAAATCATACATATAAGACATATAATGGGCTTCGTCCGTCATCAGGCCCCGCCCGACATCAATTCCTGCTCGTAAAAATTTGTCAGCCATCAGGCCCCGCCCAGTATACATACAAACACATAAACACATGAAAAAATCACAAAGATCAATGCAAAACACAAAGATAAATATCATTCAGGACCTGCCTAGCATCGAGCCATGCCCGATAAATATAAAACGCATAACACATGCAAGAGTTACGCAGAAAACTAGCATACTAATCATAACAAACCATGGGCTGACATTGGTGCCTTGGACCCGCTAAACATAGTGTGGAAACTCACCTCAAGCTACAGAGTTTCTCAGATAAAGTCTCGGTCTGCTGATCCTGAAAACCCCCACGCTAACATGATCAGTAATACCCAATTAATAATTAGGTCTTAACCCATAACTAAGAATCTAAATCACTTGTCCTTTAACCAGGGTAAAAGACCATTTTACCCTTTTCTTACTTGGCCCAAAACCAAGGCCCGACTCATTAACACCAAAAGCCCAATAGTAGCCCATCTTCCTAAATAGGCCCAAAACCCATTATGGGCCTAACCCAAGAAGGCCTAAAATCCTAAATGAAACCCAAGGCTCTAAATGGGGCCAAGCACAGTAAGGACTAAAGTCAAAAACTAGTGGCCCATTAAGGACCAAAATCCCATAACAGTGCCTCACGTCGTGACCAATCCTTGGTCACGTCGTGAGATGTGTCCGATCCGATTCCGGGACACACTCCTAACTCGACTCAGTGGGGACGGTGGCTCATGCTCACATCGTCAGACCTTATGTCTCACATCGTGAGAACGGTCTGAAGCTAAACCCACCTTTTCAACGTTCTTAATCCAATCAAACCTTAATCTCACCCCTTCCAGAAGCTAAATGGGACCCTAATGGTCCATAAAAATGCTTGCTTTATGGACATGCATGCACCATGCATGTCCCTTCACCATTTTAGGTCAAAAAGGTGAAAATATGGCCTCAAGTTCTCATGCAAGCTCTTTTACTCCACCAAATCCTAGATGTGAAGGATATAAGACTCAAAAGACCATTTGAATCCATAAAGTTGCTACCTTTATGGACCAACTCCACTCTAATCAAGACAAAACATGAGAAAATGGGCCAAAAACTTAGATCTAGCCATAACATGCAATAAAGCTTGAGTCTTGATACTTATAATGGTCCAAACAAGATGAGAGTTGATGATGATGATGATCCCAAGCAACTTCCTTTCCAAGATGCTTCTTCTTCTTTCCTTTTCCTTCCTTTCCACAAGCAAAGTACCAAATAACTCAAGGTGACATGAAATTTCGGGTTTCCAGAGGCTTAGAGGGTGGGAGAAGTTGAGGATGGGTAACCCTAGCCTCTCATTCCCGTGAATACCTGAAAATTAGGGTTTGTGATCATTAAGTTGCTCTCACGTCATGAGACCTTAGGTCTCAAGTCATGAGACTCCAAAAATGCGGGTCAATCATCACTCACGACGTGACCCCCAAGATCTCACGTCGCGAGGACCTTAAAAAAACACAATAAAGAATGAATTTAGTACCTTAGGGTTCTGAATGTTACGATTCTCCCCCATTTAAATCAGACTTCGTTCTCAAAGTCCGCCACATCAAACAATTCGGGGTAATGCTCCCTCATCTTGTCTTCCGGTTCCCACGTCCATTCTGACCCCTTGCGGTGTTGTCACTGAACTTTTACCAACTCAACAACCTTGTTCCTCAAGGTTTTCGTCTTTCGGTCAAGAATCGTCACCGGTCTCACGATATAGTTCAGGCGATCATCCACCTGAATGTCCTCCAATAGAACCACTGCGGAATCAGCCACTAAACATTTCCACAACTAAGAAACGTGAAACATGATATGGATCTGACTAATCTCATCGGGAAGATCCAAGCGATAAGCAACCAGGCCCAACCAGGCCAAAACCCTGAAAGGATCGATGTACCTGGGGCCCAACTTGCCCCTCTTCCTGAATCAAATGACACCCTTCCAAGGTGACACATTCAGGAGAACTATATCCCTAACCTGGAACTCTAGATCGGATCGGCGTTTGTCAGCATAGCTCTTCTTCCAACTCTGTTTTGTTTAAAGTCTACTCCGAACCTGCTGAATCAACTCGGTAGTCTTGAGTACCACTTCGGTACTCCCCATAACTCGTTGTCCGACCTCACACCAGCATATCGGGGTCATGTATTTCCTCCCATAGATCATATCAAAAGGAGGTCAATCAATGCTAGCATGATAACTATTGTTATACAAAAATTATGCTAACGGAAGATACGTATCCCAACTCCCACCGAAATCCAAAACACACACTCGAAGCTATCCTCCAAGGTCTGGATAGTCCACTCACTCTATTCGACAATCTGCGGGTGGATAGTCGTGCTGAAATGCAGACACGTACCAACCTCCTCATGGAACCTCTTCCAAAACCTGGAAGTAAATCGGACATCCCTGTCTGAAACCACTGAAACCGGCACCCGATGTCGTGCCACAACCTCCCTGGTGTATATGTCGGCCAACTTCTCTGCTGAAAAACTCTCCTAAATCGGAATAAAATGTGTGCTATTGGTCAATCGATCCACGATGACCCATATAGAATCCACTATGTGTGCGGTCCGAGGTACCTTCATAATGAAATCCATGGTAATCTCTTCCCATTTCCAAACGAGAATGTTTAACGGCTGCATCTTGTCATGAGGCCGCTGATGCTCGTCCCTGACTTTCATGCAAGTTAAGCATCTCTCCACATACCAAGCTACATCCCGCTTCATACAGGGCCACCAATAAACAGGACACTGATCTCTATACATCTTCGTCGCCCCAGGATGAATGGAGAATCTCGATTTTTGCGCTACCTCCATATAAATCTGATGCACACCAGCCTAATATGGAACACACACTCTCCAATGGAAAGTCTATAACCCTCGGCTATTATAATCAAAGTAAGCCACCTGACCCACAATGCGCTCACTTTTCCTATGCTCATCCTTCATAGCCTCAACCTAAGCCTCTCGAATTTGCTCCAAGAGTGGAGTAATCACTGTCATCCTCATACAAATATCCCTGATCGTAGTCGCATCCACCTTGCGGCTGAGAGCATCGTCCACCACATTGCCCTTCCCTGGATGGTAAAGGATCTCAATCATAATCCGTCACTACATCCAACCATTGGCGCTGCCACATGTTCAGATTCGGTTGATCCATAAAATACCTCATGCTCTTGTGATCCGTGTAAATAGTACAAAGGACCCCATAGAGGTAATGTCGCCAAATATCGAGGGCGAAAACCACAGCCCCCAGCCTTAAATCATGCGTCGGATAATTCGTCTCATGAGGCTTCAACTGCCTCGAAGCGTACGCAATGACGCGACCACTCTGCATCAGAATTGTACCCAAACACCCTACGGAAGGGTCAAAATCGGCACCTCACACAGTCTCTGTCTCAGGGTCTCAAAAGCTCCATTCTGCTTAGGCCCCCAACAAAAAGTGATAGTCTTCTTCGTCAACTAAGTAAGAGGAGCTGCTACCTTGGAGAAATCCTGAATAAACCTCCGATAGTAACCTGCCAACCCAAGGAAACACTGAATCTCAGATGGAGACCTCGAAACCTCCAATCTCATCAAGACCTCTACCTTGGCCGGATCGACCACAATATCATTCTGGTATACAAGGTGCCCCAAAAACTGCACCTCACACAACTAGAACTCACACTTGGAGAAATTTGCATATAGTCTCTCCCTCCTCAAAGTCTCCAATACCTCCCTCAAGTGCTCCCCGTGCAGCTCCTAGGTCTTGGAATAGACCAGGATATTGTTAATGAATACAATCACAAACTGATCTCACATCGGCATGCATACACGGTTCATGAGGTCTATGAGCATGGCTGGAGCACTGGTGAGCCCGAAGGGCACCACGAACTCGTAATGACTATAACGAGTCTGGAAGGATGTCTTCTGCACATCCTCCTCTATGACCCTCATCTGATGATAACCTAAATGTAGATCAATCTTGGAAAACCAAGATGCACCCTGAAGCTGGTCAAACAAATTGTCAATCATCCGGAGTGGATAACGGTTCTTCACCGTTAGCTTATTAAGCTCCCAGAAATCAAAACACATCTGATGAGACCCATCCTTCTTCTTCACAAACAGGATCGGTGCTCCCCATTGTGAACTGCTCGGTCGAATGAACCCCTCGTTTAACAGCTCCTGCAGTTGTGTAGAAAACTCATGCATCTCTGGAGGAGCCAACCGATATGGTGCTTTAGCTATCAGAGCCGCACTCAGAACCAACTCAATCCTAAACTCCACCTGCCTCTTCGGAGGGACTCCATGAAAGTCATATGGGAACACATCCGGGTATTCCCGAACAACCGGTACATCATCCATAGTCGCCTTACCCTTTTCCCAGGTATCCTTAACATAGGCAACATATATAGAACAACCCTACTGAAGATAGCGCCTGGACCTAGCTGTTGAACATAAAATCGGCCCGACCTGAGCTCTCTCTCCCTGAACCAGTAACTCTCCCCCACTTGGGGTTTAAATATGCACCAACTGATGCTCACAATCAATCACTGCCCCATTGAGGTGGAGTGCCCTAGGGGTTGTATGTAGTCACGTAGGATAGCCTTAGAACTCTAAATCTAGGCTTTCTTTCATGTTCCTTGTTTAGTAGTGACTCTAGAGTGAGATCACATGTTCGAATATCCATCTCACCTCTGGTTACATATAGCTATGCATTCCTTGGAGATGTGCCGGTAGCGGCGTAGCGTACTGTATGATGCCTGGTATGTAGTAGTGAGTTGCTAAATAGCTAGAATAGTATAGATAGTTGCTTGTGTTTATATATTTACTTGATTGCTTGTTTATCGCTTAGCATTCTATGTTTAAGTCTAGAAATAAATCCTTACTCCTAGTTCGCTTAAACTAATGCTCTGATACCAACTGTGACATCCCCATTTTCACGGCCAGAAAAGACCGATTTGTGTATGCTTATTTTTAAAATCAGAGTATCCTTTTTGAAGAATAATATTACGGAATTTATTCCCAGAAAACAGGATAGAGATATTATAAAAGCATTTCCGAAGGAATGTATTTGATCTATATTAAACATTGGGATGTCGCTGTTAATACATAAACATAAGCATAACGCAATATCACAAGCCTTACAGTAATTAAACTAGTGGCCTAATACTCCTTGAATCTCTCAGCAGAATGTATCTTTCATACTGCTACCTGCGATACAATAAACTGTGTGGGTCAGGTTGGGAAACCTGGTGAGTAAATAGGGTTTTCAACCCACAATAATACAATTATTATGTTTAATCATCAAATAATTGACCCTATTTCTCATCCCCATTATCTTCTTTATTCTTAAGGATCTTCCCTAAGAATCATCTATTCTTCATTCATTCATTCCTAAGGATTGTCCTAAGGAATAGGCACGAAGTCCATCGTTGTCAGGGTTTATCTAACAGGCACTAAAGTCCATAGCTGGCGGTGTTATCTATTAGGCACAGCGGCCATTGTTATCTATTAGACACAGATGCTAATATTATCCATTAGGTAGCTACCAATATTTTTTAGAGTACATCTGGTGAACACATAGTTCAAAAACACCTACAGGTTGCGATCCTGCTAGCGTTCTACTATGCTGTCTAGAATAGTCCGTGGCTTTCATCTATACTCTTCTAGATGACTGGATCAGCTTTAAAGTCAAGGCTTCTCATCAGCTTTCGTCTCTCGTCATTCACCTACCCATCTTTACCCAATATATTTATAGGTATAAAAATACATATATAGTTTAAATCATGTAAAACATGTATAAATCTTTCAACTAGAATAGATATCAGGAACACAAATAATAAGCACATATAGCATGTATTAATATTAAATACTTCATATCTATGTGTAAGCTAAAAGTACCTATGTACTCACTTATTAAAGTGACGATTCGAAATTCAGGCAACACTTTGCTTATAGCAACTGTCTTTTCCGTTGATGTAACCTAGTATTACTACCGCTAAGTTTTAGTCTAATATTTATTGCGACTAATTATTAATCTAGATTCATCATTAACTCAAAGTCTACTTCAAGATTTGTCAAGTAGGGAACAACCAAGTAGGATCACATCGGAGGTAGGGTCCATTTGGCATATGAAGAATACTGTTTGGAAATCCCACTTTAGACACCTCACTAAATCACAGCCTAGACATCATCCCCGTAAGTAGATCAATCAGTGTAATGACTTGGAATCACTGATCAATCTTTTTTATAGGTTCATAATAACGATAATGAACTTAAACATAAGTTATACTTAAAGTATTGTAAGCATAACTCACTTACAAATGGTTTTAGTGAGGAACCGGGCTCTACGCGGGCAGAACTTCTGAGCCAAAAGATCTTCTTCTTGAGGCTTTCTGGCGCTTCTGGGACTCGCTACTAACACCTAGGAGGTGCTAGAGAAAAGGTCTTAGGACCATGGGGTTTGGGAGAGAATGGAGTTGAAAGGTGTGATGAAATGAGTGAATTTCAAATCTATTTATAGTTTGTCTAGAGGCCTCTCACGTCGTGAGATATGCCTCTCATGTCGTGAGTCTTGAATAGGCACCAAGGCTTCGCCCAGTGCTGAAACGTGGCGCAGGACGTAGGTAAAACAACCAATTTTAAAAAATTCATAAATTTCGCATACGAGCTCCATTTTTGACATTCTTTATATCCACGTGTAGGTATTTCCAAGTACTACAACTTTCCTTTTGACTTATTGGCTAATTCTTGACCGGTTTTAAATTTAATAGTCTGAGAAGATTACACTGTTAACGACCGTGTAAAATTCATAAGTTCTACATACAGACTCCGTATTCGACTGTCTTTTTATCGTTGAACCCCTATTAATGAGATCTTCAATTCTAATTTAGATCATTTTGGATAAAAATTGACCGAGCTAAAATTCCATTTCTGAGCTATATACTGCTACGCTGAAACTTCAAAAAATCATAACTTCCTCTTATGAAGTCAGATTTGGACGTTCTCTATATACACTCTCTCAGTTTAACGAATACAATGAATTTAGTTTAGATTACTATGGCTAAAAATTAATTTATCAAAAATTCACTTTTTACGTTATGCGGAGTCGTGCCGTTTTAAACGCAAAACTTCGACGGGTCATAACTTCTTCGTTATAAGTTGCATTTTAGCGTTCTTTATATGTACGAAATCTTTATGACATATACTATAACTTTGGTTAATATTATTTATCCTAAATAATCTTCCATCAAAAATTTATTTTTAACGTTTATTATTTCTAAATTGACTAGTCTGGATCTGTGGGCGTTACATTGTTGGCCAAGATACCCGGGTGGACCAGCGGTGGATCACACCCTGCCCAGCCGTTGACGGAAACACTGGGCAGTGCGACGTAGGGATAATTGGATCTTTGCAAAAGGCACAATCAAACACAAATGTATATTTTAAACATTTATTTATTATTGATTTTTGAAGGATTACATTGTTTTTGAGACAGACACGAACTCCAAAAAAAAAAACAAAAACAAAAAAAACAAACGATACTAAACTTCAACAGCTCCCTTGCAATCCTCCTTCTTACAAGTGAGACACTCCTCCACACTCATCTTCCTGAGAATACATGTATTTCGAAAGTCAACTTAATGTTGGTGGGTACACGAGTTTTTATTTTTGAATATTTTTAAGAATACTTTTCTTTGAGAAAACCTTTCTTATTAATTAACCTAGTTTTCTAACTTTTAGGATATTTAACGATACAAGCCTATTTTAATTAGGATTTATGTTATTAATCCTAATTTGCTATCTTTTTTGAATATCTAACAATCCTAACGTATTTTAATTAGGGTATCTTTTATTAATCATAATTTATTATATCTTTTAGGATATCTAACGATCCTACCGTATTAAATTAGGATATCTTTTATTAATCCTAATTTATTATCTTTTTAGAATATCTAACAATCCTAACATATTTTAATTAGGATATCTTTTATTAATCCTAATTTACTATATTTTTAGGATATCTATCGATCCAGACGTATTTTAATTACCATACCAGTTAATACCTAATGATAGTCTAAACTCTAAGGCAACTTTTAATGTATTATCATGAGCCCCTATAATCGACGCAATGACCGTAAATGTACCCTAACTCACGATGCTTCATCAGCCGTCGAATAGGAACTTATATGGAAGGTATCCTGTCGGGATTGTAGCTAGAAATCGTAGGTGGGGTTGTCATGGCCCCGTATAGATCTGCACCTAACTTCCTAGCTCTCACAAGACAAACGATTATAGGTATTAGGGATATGCCGAATTTAATCAAGGCTTTTGGATGAATAACCAACTCACTAAGGCATTAATCCTAGGAGTTTATCTTTTATCTTACCATCATTACCCTCATATATATATATATATATATATATATATATATATATATATATATATATATATCACACTCTCTTTGTATATACCTCTTCCGGGTATATATCATCAAATGTGTTTTGTGTATATATATATATATATATATATATATATATATATATATATATATATTCGATATTTATATTTATGATCTCATAATTATCTCATATGTATAAATCGTCATATATATACCCTAATTATGGTTATTTTGACAAGATATTTGGGCAGAGTAACAACTAAGTACTGTGCATATCCTAAATCTTGTCTAGCATAACTCCTAGGTTCTAAGGTTTCCTAGGGATTTGGCCATTATAACATCTAGGTAAAACCTACTCCTAGATTATTGGGCATTATAACCTTTAGATATAAGATCGTAGCTTAAAACTAGGCATAGTATCTACAGTTATACTATTCTAAGGCATCTAGCTTATTATGAGATGATTTGACATTTATAAACTAAATAATTTTATAAAACCATTTGATAAGAATGCATTCCCCCTGAAAACATTTAAAACTATACAATAGGAGTCGTGAACTCTCTCTAGGGTTTGAAACAATTGATGTAGGGTAGAGACGAGCTCAAACTTCACGGACCGCTCCACGAGGTAGCACACAAACCAGAGAGAAAGAAAGAAGTGTATGAAGGTGTGCTGGAACAGAATGTCACAACCTTCTATTCATAGTTGAGATTTGGGGGTGTGCATCGTGCATTTCCTACGCGTGACGTACACTCAAACATCGTGGCTCCACAGGAAGTTGCCACATGTCACCTCCCTGCTCAGCCACGTCACTCGCAATATGTTTGAATCCGATGTCAGGTGCGCGGAGCACGGAGGCGCGCACTTGACTTGCAAGTAATGATTTTTTTATAATAATAACTTCCTCTTGTGTGCTCCAATCTAGACCGTTTTTTATCTATATGACGATCTCAACGGGGGTGAGAATTAATGATTTTATAAAATCATAACTTACTCATATGGATCCCATATTCGACAAAATTTTTCCTAAAGTTTATATCTCAAGGAGTACTATGAAACTCCTTTTTGAACTTTTAGTCAAAACTCAACCAATCTCTAAGTATCGTTTTGACGTAATTAATTTCAACTACGTGGTTGATTTCTATTTTTATAAAAATACATAATTGTCTCCTTCGGAGTCGGATTTTTACGAATCTTATATCCTTGAGATCACGTTAACAAGTACTATCCATGTATGTTAACCGAATCGAAAAACGTCACAACTGTTTGATCGCTAAATTTTAGAGCCTAATGGACGATTTTTAGCAAATAAAAGTAACAACATATCTGATTCTTATTATCTTAAAAATCGAATATTACAATGCTTTCTATTACATTTACTTTCCTATTATTTCCTAATGGTGACTAGTAACGAAATTTCTCAGGGTTGTCACACGGTGTGATGTAGGCCAGGTGTGGATCAGTTGTATGCTAAGAAATAGTGGTCTAGGTGTACTACGGGCCTAGTGAGGCGGTCCAGTCAGACCGTAGGCTCAGGAGAGCGGTTCAGGCATGTTATAGGGCTTGTGGGCAGGCCTAGCAGACTGAAGGCTCATGTATGCATGCATTGTATGTATATTGTAGTGTATGGTATTTTGGGGGAACTTACTAAGCTTTGGCCTACATTTGTGGATTAAATATTTTTAGGTACCATCGGTGACCGTGGGAGGGAGAAGGCATGTCTATACATACTCATCCATAGCAATGGAGATTCCACATTATTTATATTACTTTGATTCTCAAACAACTGTATTTTGGAAAAAATAGGTTTTCATAACTTGGGTTTTATGTAAATTCTGATTTTAACTTATTTAAAAATGAAAAAACTTCTTGTGAAAATGGGACATTACACTCTCAATCACGATCTATTTCTCGTCAAGGATATATCTCATTAATAATCAATATCTTGATCATGATCAATTTCTCGATCAATGATCCATCTCTCAATCAAGATCAGTCTATGAGTCATAATCAATCTACCAATCTCTTAAGATAATCAATCCCTCAGTAATAATATGTTTATCAGTACTCATCATTCTCTTAACAATAATCAGTTTTTCAATAATAAATAATCATATAGATCACATAATGTGTATCACAAATAACACATCATCGGGTCTTAGAGTTGTGTTACTTACCTGGTTAGTCAGCTGACCAACTCCGATTTCAATCCTTTTATGCCTATCACCTCATCATATGGTAGCCCCGAATCATCAAATAACAAGTTCCTCATAAAATTTCACAATTCATTTGTTATTTGTTTTCCGGTTATTAATTATTTTCAATTATAGATGGTCCCACTGATGATCTTGGAGGTAGTGGTAAAACTAATAAAATTTATTTTGATGACCCATTATACGTACATCCATTTGATAATTATGTTACTACTATTGTGAAAATTAAACTTACTGGTAATGAAAATATTTGATTATGCCGTAGTTCTATGATTAGGGGTCTTAAAGACAGAAATAAATTATGCTATGTAGATTGAACATTAATAAAGGAAAAGGTTAAACAATCTAGAGTCCTAAAATGGGAATGAGCTAATATTGTCGTTTGTTCTTGGATCCTTGGTTCGATTTCTATGTCTATGTACATTGGTCATGCATATTCTTAAACTGCTAAGGATATGTAAAGTGAATTGTTTGAAACATATAATAAGGCTAATGATTCTATAGTGTTTACTATTTATCAAAATATAAATTATTTTAAGCAAAATAGGTCCTCTCTTTCTTATTACTTAAATAAACTTGATTCCCTTTGGAAGGAATCTAATGGTCTCACCAATATCACAGAATGTACCTGTAAGGTAACCACTAAATTCAATGATCATTCTAAGCTTATAAAGCTTATGTAGTTTCTAAGTGGTATTGATGATTCCTATAATCATGTGGCGAGTCACATTTTATTAATGGACCCTTTACCAAATGTTAAGACTAATTTCTCCATTATTTCTAGTGAAAAAATATCATAAAAAATGGGTCTTTGTCTTCATCCAATATAACCAAAAGTCAATTATCTTCTTTTAATTGTTGGTTTAATGATAACAGTAGATGTCAAAATCAAAATAGGGAAAGAAATCAAAATATGCAATGTAAAAATTGTGGTCTTAAAGGTCATATAATCTATAAATGTTACAAAATAACTGGATATCCAAAGAATTTTAAACCTAAAGCTGAATATAACAATCAAAATAGTCAAACTAAGTCCTTTTCTGTGAATTTTTCATCTGCTCCTTCAATTAAAACATCTAGTATTTCCTCTAAATCTACTAGAGGACTTGATGCTCATTATCTTACCATTGAGTAGTACAATAATCTTATTCATCTCATCAATAATAACCCCTTCGTTTTTTTAGACCAACATATAAACCCTTACATGATGAAGCATCTGCCAGTGGTAATATGGCAAGTAATTCAATGTTTATTTTTTTTAATTCTACGTTTAATTTCTAGAAATGGATTGTTGACTCAGAAACTAATCAGCATATGTCAGCTACGGAGTCACTACTTGATGATACTTTAGATTTTTCTAATTACAATATTCTTATAAACCATCTTAATAGGTCATCCGCAAGAATTCTGAAAAGTAGGAATGTAAAATTGTTTAATAAGTTAACACTTTTTGATGTATTTGATGTTCCCGATTTCAATTTGAATCTTTTATATGCTCATAAACTATGCAAAGACACTAAGTGTGAGCTTATTTTTAAAGAATAAAACTCAAGATTTACGATCAAAGGAGATGGTGCAAAATAGTAAGGAGTCTGGGGGTTTATACTATATTAACAGTATTCCCTCATGTAATATTCTTGGTAAAACAAATGGCTACGTGCTATGTGTCTAAACTAACTTGGCGTAATTGGTTAGGTCATTCTGTTGATCAAGCCTTGAATACATTAAAAGAAAAACTAAAATTTGACAATGAACCTCTTTCACCTTGTTATATCTGTCGTGAAGCTAAACAAACTCGTGAGTCCTTTACTCTTAGTCACCATGTTTCATCTAAAATTGGAGAGTTAATCATCTAGATGTATGGGGACATTATAAATGTTGGGTTTTTATTCAAAAATAGTTTCAAACTCAACATTTTAGCAAATAGAAGACTTTAAAATTTGAATAACATTAAACTAGTTTAAACCCACCAAGGATCTTCTTGAAAAGTTTGGAAAGAAAAACATTAACCAAATAGGAAGAAAGAAGATGACAAGCTTTGTAGCCTTTGAATCCTCAAGGGGAGGCTTGAATGTTGATGTAGAATGAAAGTAGAACTTCACTTTATATATCCACCAACAATGCTTTAATTTGATGTAAATGCCAGTCCAAAGCTCTTAAGCTCCTAAGCTCTAAGTTTAAATCAAGTATGAACTTAAAGAGAGAAAATAAAAGCAAGTTTTCTCAAAGAAATGAACCAAAAACTAGAGAGAAGGATTATTTCATGCATGATACTTTTTCTGGTACATCCAAAAAGGAATAAGTGAAAGTCTTTCTAAAAAGCCAAATCTTTACCCAAAAGACTTAATTCTTTAAGATCATCATGCACCTACACCTATGTGTCCCCCATGCTCCTTTAGACAAACCATTCTTTTGATTAAACAAATCAAAAGACCATGCTTCTTATTCCTTTGTCCATTTACGGTGTTAACAACTAAAGAGAAAGCAAGTTTTATAAATTTTATGAACTCTTTTATAAAATAAAAACCATAACTTTTTGGTAAAATAAAAAAGAGTCTTTCTAGTCCACAATGTTGTACATGAATTAATAAATCAAACAATATGATATATTATGTTACTTGCCATTGAAATTTAATATTTCCATGAAATAAATGATTTCCCATTAATCATAAGAGTTTATTGAGTATTTAGTAAAATTAATTTCTACTACATAATGAATTGTATCAAGTTGTTGTTAGTGTGACCCTTTAGGACCATATATTATCTAGCAATATCATTTTATAATGACTATTGGGCATATAGATCTTTCAATGTCTCACTTGCACAATACTCGTTATAAAGTGATATAGACAGTGGAGAACGTCTAGCAACATTTCTGTAACACCCGATTCAAGGCATTTTTATTTTGGACCCTTTGTGTGTTATAAGTTTTCAATTTTGGTATTTAGGAGCATTAATGTAATTTTGGGAGGAGGGTGCGTACGTTGGGCATTCCACCTGAACGTTGGACATACGTAATCAGGGGTCAAACTCGAAGTTTAGGCTTTTGACCCTATTTAAGAAACCTTATGTCCTACGGTTCTCTCATTTCCCAGCCTCCATTGTCGTTTTGAGCCTCATTTCGAAACCTAGCTCATTTCAAGAGAGAGTTGACATTTGTATGTGTTTTGTTGTGTGTTTGGTGTAACTCCAAGAAGAAGAAGCTTGGAGAAGGAGCCTTGATCAAGGAGGAGCTTGTAGATCTAGATTCCACTCATCATTTCTAGCTTCATTAAGGTATAAAACCTGGACCTTGCTCATTCTATGCTTAGTTCTAGAATCTGTGGAGTTTTGAACACTTTTTGGTCCCATGAATGAGATCTAGTAGAATTTTACCACTCCAGAAGTTATGAGTTGCTCCTCTTGACGTTTCTGAGATCCCTAGTCCATAAAAAAGCATCTTGATGGTAGAGGATCAATCATGCATGAGTATATGTCAATTTGGTAAAACTAGGATGCTAAATCTAAGGTTTGAGTTAATTTGAGCCATGCAAAGGCTCCAAGTTAGTGAATTTATGGATTAAGACGTTCCTCAAGGCTTAGATATGACATTTGGACATTTGGTCTTCAGCAATAAGAACTTAATGGATGAAGTGGTTGAAGGGGGCATACGTCGGGCATACAAATGCGTACGCTGCACGTACGTGTCTGGCTCGCTGACTCTGTGTATTGACCTAGTACGTTGGGCATACTAGGGGAACACTTAGCATTCGCAACCTGGTCATGGGATTTGATCTTGGGTTGTCTTTGGACTTTATGGTTTTCGGATCTTGTTGGGCAACAAGTCTTTCTGATTATGGTCCACTATTAGGCCTTCGACCTTCTTGGATTTGGGGCCCATATTAGGCTTTGAGTGTCCTTTTGGAATTGGGAAATATTTGGGCTTTTTTGCCATTGAGTTTGGGCCTCAACTTTTGGGCCAATTGAGGGAGGGTAAAATGGTCTTTTACCCTAGGGGTCGGAATTAGTTTATTAAAGTCTCGATTATGGTTTATGACCCAATTATTAATTAGGGTTTTATTTGGTTTGTTAGAACGGAGATTCTCCGGTTCAGCAACCCGAGCATCTATTTGACTGACAACAGACCAAGGTGAGTTTTCTTACTATATTGTAGGACACTAGGGATTATATGTGTTGTATGCTTGTGTGCATTTTTTCTATATGTATGTGGGGTGAAATAGACCTGGTACACACTTGTGCTGACATATGGATTGAAATAGACTCAAGGGTGAAATAGACCAGAGGATAAAATAGACCCGATACGGCCTTGTGCTAACATATGAGTTAAAATAGACTTGGGGTGAAATAAACTCGGTACAGCCTTGGGGTGACATATGAGTTAAAATAAACGTGGGGGTGAAATAGACTCGATGGTGGAATAGACCTGGTACAACCTTGAGCTGACGTATATGTACGGTATGTGGTATTTTGGGAAACGCTAAGCTTTGTGCTTACGGTTTCCAGTTTATGTTTCAGGTACTTCCGGATCGAAGTTGAAGATCTCAGGATGATCACATGGCACACACCATGTCTTTTCGCTTATTTGACTCTGATGTATTTTGGATGATTATGGATACATTATGATTTCCCTATTGTTTTGATAAAAACGTTTGGTTGATGTTTTATTTAATATAAAAATAAAATTTTTGGTTCTGAGTTTTAGGACGTTACAAGGTTGTATCATAGCCTTGATTTGAGAGATTTGGGCACACTCTCGGGTATGCCTGAACTGAAACAGAGGATTTGGTAGATTTTTCATAAGAACAAATGTATTATAATAGAAATTTTTAAAAAAAGAAAGGGGTATGGTCGATGCAATCGATCGAGCTCAAGTAAGTTTTCCCAAAATACCCATACATGCTTTATGATGTGCTTTGAATTGTGAATCAGTGAATCGCATGCTAAACTAGGGCTAAGGATCTGCTCAAGATTGCATGATAGAATGGTAGAAGAGATGCCTTTATATTCCTACTATATGAGCTTGTAGACTTGCATGCTAGTACTGATCAGTCAGTGATAGGATGGCCTGTTTAGGTTATGATTTGATTATGATTACTCAATGCTCGAATGCTGCTGCTTTGTATGGTGGTAGCCCTAGGAAAACCTAGGAGGTAATTTTGTGCCGAGAGCCTTGTTTGATAAGGGTTTTTTGGTATGTGGGATTCTTCGAGTATATTATGGTGGTTTATACGGTTTATTTCAAGTATGGTGGTCACTCGAGGAGGTTCTAGTAGTGGTTCTGGTACCGATGATGGTTCGGGTTTGGGCTCTGGAGCTGGAGATATGGGTGATCAGATGCGGGAGTTCATTTCATCAGCGATTACCGGCATTATTCTTGAGCAGACTCATGTGATCTTCGGTACGATCAAGGAGGGTATAATGGAAATACTGGATGAGCATTTGGGC
This sequence comes from Lactuca virosa, assembly GCF_052849685.1. Classification (NCBI taxonomy): domain Eukaryota; kingdom Viridiplantae; phylum Streptophyta; class Magnoliopsida; order Asterales; family Asteraceae; genus Lactuca; species Lactuca virosa. Next base: position 281,658,885 of record NC_136428.1, on the reverse strand, counting down.
GCTTTTTGTTCTGAGATGGTGGTGATGATGGGAGCTCGCACTTTGACTTTCTGTGAGTACCGGGAATGTGGGGCTCCATAGTTCTTCGGGAATAAGGACCTAATTGTGAGTAGGTGTTGGTTAGAGGATGTAACGAACACCTTCTGCACTAGCAAAGGTCAGACTTGCTTCTTGTCCTTTGAAAGACAGAGCTCGATATTGGTGGAAGGAGGTTGTACACGCCTTGGGAGGTGAGGCAGTTGAGTCGATGACTTGAGAGGATTTATTGATGAGGTTTCGGGCTGAGTTTGCACCTGTGATTGAGGTCCAACAGTTGGCGAGGGAGTTTCAAGACCTTTTCCAGACTATTGAAATGGTGGTAGAGATCATCGGTATATTTGGTAAGAGGGCGTTATTGGTTTTGAAATATGTGGCGGACGAGGAGATGAAGAAGGCAAGATACCATGAGATGTTGAGGAGCGATATCAGGCAGTTTGTGAGCAGATCTAGTTGCAAGACACTGGATGATGTGGTGACGCAAACTAGAGAGAGGAAGTTGATCTGGAGATGGAGAAGAAGAGGAAGTCGGACCAGGTTCAGGGTTCTGAGAGTTCGGTCAAGTGGCCGAAGGTTTTTGATTCGAGGTCGAGGGGTCAATAGGGTCGGGGCTGTTGTGGCTAATGCGGCAAGACGAACGATGTAGCTTGCAGGGGAGATGGTTCAGGGTGCTACAAGTAAGGAAAGACTTGGCACTTTAGTTAGGATTGCATAGCCAACATCTAAGGATCAAGTCTGATTTGCTTTCATTGCAATCATAGAGGCCATAAAAAGATAGAGTTTTCGATTCTAGCAGCAACATACCTGTTGCAGCACCCGCTCCGACAACCTTGTGGATTACAAATGACCGCCAGGGCAAGGAAAAGGCGCCTGTTATAAGGAGTAGGGAATTTCAGCTGACAGCCGAGGAGGCTCGTGCAACACCAAATGTGGTGACGGGTATGTATCTTCTCCTTATCTCTTTATTTATGTTAATTTTCTTGCTTATATTTGTGTTTTCCTTTTAGGGTTGTTCCATGTAAACGATATCTATGCTTTGTTTTTGTTTTATTCGGGAGATACCTGATCCTTTGTATCTCTTGCACACCACAAGTGGTTTGTCGATGCTCCAAGGGAGCTGGATTATCCACTAGAGGTTGAGATTGTTGATGATCGTCATGTGCGGGTATCGAGGGTTCATCGGGGTTGTGTATTGGAGTTGTTCAGTGAGCGATACTCAATTGATTTGGTTCTCATTCCTCTGTGTGAGAGTAAGTTTATTATATGGATGGATTAGTTGAGCCCCAATGGGTCAGTGATTGATTGCAAGCATCAGTTGGTATGTATTCGGACCCCAAGCGGGAGAGAGTTAGTGATACAGGGAGAGAGTGTTTAGCATGGGCCGACTCTGTGTTCAGCAGCCAGGGGCTATCACTGTCTTTAGGAGGGCTGTTTTGGGTTTATGGCTTATATGATGGATACCCAGGAGAAGGGTAAGACGACGGTGGGTGATTTACCGATTGTTCGGGAATACCTGGATGTGTTCCCGGACGATTTTCCTGGAGTGCCACCAGTGAGGTAGGTGGAGTTTTGGATTGATTTGGTTCCAAGTTCAGCTTCGATAGCCAAAGCACCTTATCGATTAGCATCCTAGAGATGCAGGAGTTATCTACATATCTGTAGGAGCTGTTTGACAAGGGATTCATTCGTCCGAGTAGTTCACCATGGGGAGCACTAATCCTGTTTGTGAAGAAAAAGGATGGGTCACATCGGATGTGTATCAACTACCAGGAGTTGAATAAGCTAATGATGAAGAACCGTTATCCACTCCCGAGGATTGAGGAATTATTTGACCAACTCCAGGGTGCATCTTGGTTTTCCAAGATTGATCTGCATTCAGGTAATCATCATATGAGGTTCAAATAGGAGGATATGTAGAAAACGGCCTTCTGGACTCGCTATGGTCATTATGAGCTCGTGGTGATGCCCTTTGGGATCACCAATGCTCTAGTCGCATTCATGGATCTCATGAATCACGTATGCAGGCCTATGCTAGATCTGTCTGTGATTTTTTTATTAATGACATCCTGTTCTATTCCAAGACCCAGGAGCATCTGAGGGAGGTTTTAAAGAATCTGAGGAGGGAGAGATTGTATGCAAAGTTCTCTAAGTGTGATAGTTGCGTGAGGTGTAGTTTTTGGGATAGCTTGTCAACCAAAATGGTATTCTGGCCGATCCGGCCAAGGTCAAGGCGGTGATGAGGTGGAAAGTTCCAAGGTCTCCATATGATATTCAGATTTTACTCAGATTGGCGGGTTACTATCGAATATTCATTCAAGATTTCTTCAAGATAGCAATTCCTTTGACCCGTTTGACGAAGAAGACCGTTACGTTTTGTTTTGGGACTGTGCAGCAGAAAACTTTTGAGACTCTAAGGCGAAGATTCTGTGAGGCGTCGATTCTGATACTGCCAGAGGGTGTTGAGGATTTTGTGGTGTACTGCAATGCAACAATCATGGGTTTGGGTGTAGTGTTGATGCAGTGGGGTCATGTGATTGCTAAAGCTTCGAGGCAGCTGAAGCCTCATGAGGCAAATTATCCTACGCGTGATTTGGAGTTGGGGGTTATGGTGTTCGCTCTCATGATTTGGCGACATTACCTCTATGGGTTCCGATGTACAATCTACATGAACCACAAGAGTATGAGGTATCTTATGGATCAGCTGAATATGAACACGAAGCAACATAGATGGTTGGATGTGTTGTAGGATTATGATTGTGAAATCCTTTATAACGCGGGAAAGGCCAACGTGGTGGTCGATGCTCTCAGCCGCAAGGCGGTTGCTGCCCCGATCAGGGATGTGAGTTTGTAGATGACTGTGATTACCCCACTCTAAGATAAGATTTGAGAGGCTCAGGTTGAGGCTATGAAGGAAGAGCATCGGAAGAGCGAGCACATAGTGGGTTAGGTGGATTTCTTCGATTATGATAGCCGATGATTATTGGCCCTTCATCGGAGTGTGTGGGTTCCATACTGGGGTGGTGCGCGTCAGGTTTTGATGGAGCACGCGCAGAAGTCAAGATTCTATATTCATCTCGTAGCGACAAAGATGTACAACGATCTACGGCCTGATTATTGGTGGCCATGTATGAAGCGAGACATGACCTAGTATGTGGAGAGGTGCTTGACTTGTAGGAAAGTCCAGGCCGAGCATCAGCTACCCCATGAAAAAATGGAGCTGTTGGAAGTTCCCATTTGGAAATGGAAGAGATTACGATGGATTTTATCACCAAATTTCCTAGGACGGCGCGCGAAGTGGATTCGATATGGGTCATCATGGATCGATTGACCAAGAGCGCGTATTTTATTCCGATCCAGAACAGCATTTCGCCAGAGAAGTTGGTTGATATCTACATTCGGGAAGTGGTGGCATGTCATAGGGTGCCGGTTTATATGGTCTCTAATAGGGATGTTCGGTTTACTTCCAGATTTTGGAAGAGATTCCATGAGGAGTTGGGTACTCGTCTGCATTTCAGCATGACTTTCCACCCGCAAACTGATGGTCAGAGTGAGCAAACTATCCAAACTTTGGAGGACATGCTACGGGCATGTGTTCTAGATTTTGGTGGTAGTTGGGATATGAATCTTCCTTTGGCAGAATTTTCATATAACAACAGTTATCATTCTAGCATTGATCAACCTCCTTTTGAGATGCTCTACATGAGGAAGTCTAGGGCCTCGATATGTTAGGGTGAGGTCGATCAATGGGTCATGGGGAGTACTAAGGTGGTACTTAAGATGACGGAATTGATTCAGCAAGTTCGCAGCAAACTTCAAACAACTCAGAGTTGATAGAAGACTTATACAGATAGACGTCAGTTAGACTTGGAGTTCCATGTTAGAGACATGGTGCTCCGGAAGGTGTCACCTGGAAAGGTGTCATACGATTCAAGAAGTGGGGCAAGTTGGGCCCTAGGTATATTGGTCCTTTCAGGGTGTTAGCTCGGGTGGGCAGGGTTGCGTATCGTTTGGATCTACCAGCTGAGCTCAGTCAGATCCATATCACTTTTCTTGTCTCTCAGCTGCAGAAATGTTTGGTTGATGATTCCACAGTGGTTGCATTGGAGGACATTCAAGTTGATGAGCACCTGAAGTATATAGAGCGACAAGTGGCAATCCTTGACAGAAGGATGAAGACTCTGCGAAGCAAGGTTGTAGATCTCGTAAAGGTGTAGTGGCAGCACCGAAAGGTTTCAGAGTGGACGTGGGAGTCTGAGGAGGAGATGAGGGAGCATTATCTAGAGTTATTTGCAGCAGAAAACTTCGAGGATGAAGTCTAATTCAAGTGGAGGAGAATTGTAACACTAGATTCAAGGTATCTTTCATTTTGGACCATTGGAGTGTAATAAGTTTGCAATTTTGGTCTTTAAGGGCATTATTGTAATTTTGGAAGGAGGGTGCATATGTTGCGCGTTCGTCCTGAACATTGGTCGTACGTAATAAGGTGACAAACCCTAATTTTGGAGTTTAGACCCTATTTAAGAAACCTTATGTCCCAAGTTTCTCTCATTTCCCAGCCTCAATTGCCCTTTGGAGCCTCGTTTCAAAACCCTAGCTCATTTTAAGAGAGATTTGACATTTGTGTGTGTTTTGGTGTGTGCTTGGTTTAACTCCAAGAAGAAGAAGCTTGGAGAAGGAGCCTTGATCAAGCAGGAGCTTGTAGATCCATATTTCACTCATCATTTCTAGCTTCATTGAGGTATAAAGCTTGGCCTTGCTCATTCTATGCTTAGATCTAGTTGTGATGAAGTTTTGGACACTTTTTGGTCCCATGAATGAGATCTAGTGGAATTTTAGCACTCCAAAAGTTATGAGTTGCTCCTCTTGATGTTTTTGAGATCCCTAGTCCATAAAGTTAGCATCTTGATGGTCAAGGATCAACCATGCATGAGTATATGTCCACTTCGTGAATATAGGATGCTAAATCTAAGGTTTCAGTTCATTTGAGCCATGCAAAGGCTCCAAGTTAGTGACTTTAAGGACTAAGACATTCCCCAAGGCGTGGATATGAAATTTGGACATTTGGTCTTAAGCAATATGGATTTAATAGATGAGATTGTTGAAAGGGGCATATGTCATGCGTACAAATGCATATGATGCACATACGCTTCTGGATCCCCGACTCTTTGTAGCGACCTAGTACGTCGAGCATACTAGGGGAACGCTTAGCATTTGCGACCTGGTCATGGGCTTTGATGTTGGGCCGCCTTTGTACTTTAGGGTTTTGGGGCCTTGATGGGCCACAATTCTTTCTAATTATGGGCCATTGTTAGGCCTTGGGCATTCTTGGATTTGAGGCCCGCATTCGGCTTTAAGTGTCCTTTTGGAATTGGGCCATTATTTGGGCTTTTGTGCCATTGAGTTTGCGCCTCGGCTTTTGGGCCAATTAAGGGAAGGGTAAAATGGTATTTTACCCTGGGGGTTGGGATTAGTCGATTGAAGTCCCAATTATGGTTTATGGCCCAATTATTAATTATGGTTTTATTTGGTTGGTTAGTGTGGGAATTCTCCAGTTCAGCAGCCCGTGCATCTATTTGACTGACAACAGACTAAGGTGAGTTTGCTCACTATATTGTAGGACAATAGGGATTATATGTGTACTTGTAGTCTTTGTGACTCCTAATGTATATGGTGTATGCATGTGTGCCTATTTGCTATATGTACGTGGGGTGAAATAGACCCGGTACAGCCTTATGCTAACATATGAGTTGAAATAGACTCGGTGGTGAAATAGACCCATGGGGTGAAATAGTCCCGATACAGCCTTGAGCTGATATATGAGTTGAAAAATATTTGGGGGTCAAATAGACCCAGTACAGCCTTGGGCTGACATATGAGTTGAAATAGACTTGGGGGTGAAATAGACCCGAGGGTGGAATAGATACGGTACATCCTTGAGCTGACGTATATGTATTGTATGCGGTATTTTAGGGAACTCACTAAGCTTTGTGCTTATAGTTTCCATTTTATGTTTCAGGTACTTTCAGATCAAAGGGGAAGATCTCAGGATGATCACATCGAGCACACCATGACTTTTCGCTTATTTGGCTCTGAGGTATTTTGGATTATTATGGATACATTATGATTTCTCTATTGTTTTGATAAACATGTTTGGTTGGTGTTTTATATAATATAAAAACAAAATTTTTGGTTCTGAGTTTTGGGATGTTACAATTTCACTGCCCCTAGTAATATATGTCTTTATGCCATTTTATTAACATCCAATTCCCGAAATCTCAAAGCTCTAATTGGTGTATAAGGTAAGTTATGAGTTATCCATTTGTCCTAAAATTCATGTTGAACATGAGATATGGATCTTAATCTATATCATTAGGTGTTCAAATTTTGGTAAGGCGCCATAGATGTCTAACTCTCAACACATAAGAGGAACAAATCTCGTCTTGATTACATAAGTCTCATGCATAGTTCACACCATACCTGAAAATGGCTTTTATAAATGCCCGTTTTAGGATCAATATTTGAACATATCAAAGCATAGTACTTCATACACTCAATAGTCACTATGTATCTCAGGTGGGAAGTATACAAAGATAGTACCTTTTCTCAAGTATCACTAATGATAGCGATTCATGATGTTATCTTGATGCAGGTTCAGTTCAATACCAATTCTCTTACAAGAACCTATGAATCTTCGTTACAAACACTTTCCTACTTTCATCCAGTGAGACTCAACTAATCCAATTCATAATAGTCTTACATTATAATTACCCTTACAATTATAATCATCTATGAAATTTTGGAATAATAAGATTATTCATGGATTAAACATGTTAATATAGATCACAACAAGTATTATTGTGATGATTATATCCGAGTATATAAAACATTATATAATAGTTGTTGTTATAATTTTCTAATATCCAAATACTAAATCCAAATCAATATCCCATTTCTAGAATAGAAAGTCTTATAGTTGAAGTGTAACCATTCATACTTAGCTCAAAAAAAGGACTTTGTTAATGGGTCTAAATAAATTTAATTTGTGTGAACTTTGCGAATACTATCATCTCTATATTTGACTTTACTCTAAGTATAGATAAATATCTTGGAGAATATGATTGGTGTTCTTATGTGACATAGAGTCTCTTAGCTTGATTAAGTATACTCTCTAAGTCACAAAGATTTTTATGTGATCCTTGAATAACAGAAATCAACATAGTTTTTCAATGAACTCATTCATACAATCATATTTGATTTCAACTTCTAAAGTAGTGTATTATGATTTTGTAATAGATTATTCTATCATGTTTTGCTTGGACCTCATTCTAATAAAACTTATTCTTCATTCTAAAATGAAGTCAAAATCCAATTATAATTCATAATTATATTTATCAGTTTTGAAGTCAAAATCTTGTGTAGCTCTTTACATAAAGATTTTCTTCTAAACTAATTTCTCATATGCATTCCTTTAGTTCTTCTTAAGTACTCTTAAAATGTCCTTATAGTGATCCAGTGACTTACCCATGTATCCAATTAGTATCTTATGATATGTTCAAAGAATAATCATATACCTAATATTTTTGCATAACATGGCATAAATGATAAATTAATTTTCCAAGCAAATAGAATAAAACTTATTTTAGCTCAAACCTATGTGTTAGGTCCTTTTGAGGCAGACCCAAAATTGTGCCATGTAACAATGTCAAGAATCCTCCAAATGAATCTTCTATCTTGATCTCTTTCATGATATTGTAAATATATTCATAAAGATATAAAACCTTAACATTCATTTTATCTATCTCTATAGATTTTACATTCCAAGAATATATCTTGTACTTCCTAAGTCTTTCATCTTAGAAACACTTTCCGAGTCAAGGAGAAAGAGCCTTGCAGAGTCAGAATGTAATCTCTTATTATCAAGTGTATCTCGTTCATACAAGATTAGGAATATCACTATGCTCCCACTAGTTCTTAGTAAACACAAATGTCATATTCTTTAGATATAAAAGTACACATTGTATTTATATATTAAACTAAGGATTCTAACCTTAAGATGTTTTCTTTATTTCTACAAGTGGATCTTAAGCTTTACACATTTTATTAGGATAACATGGATTTAGAAAACCTCCAAGCTAAGCTATATAGACATCTTTAAGTAGATGTCTATTCAGAAAAGTAGTTTTTATTGAAATCTATTTTCCATATCTCATATTATGAAAATCTGTAGTTAAGTTAAATAATATCCTTTTTGATCTAATCATAGCTACTTGTGAAAAGGTTTGATCATATTCAATGTCATGAGTATGATAAGAATCATAGTTTATGACATGAGTATGAGAAAATCTCTTTATATCAAGTCTTGCTTAAATTTTTATAGACATCCATGTAATGTATTCTTTCTATAAGAATCACTTACTCCTTCTACCCTTGATATAGGGTGGAAGTTTAATCAAGACCATACTTGATTATATACATGTATTACATCTCATGTTCATGACTCTAAGTCTTTTATCAAATGCGAGATCTGATTTAGCATTTTGGTAGTTGATGGATTTTCTAGAAACCATCAAGGAGAACTCGTCAATGAGAGATTCCATATTTCTCAAATTATAAATGATTTCTACCATTAATGCGAACAATTTGTATTTATGAGTAGCTGTTATTCAAGTTCAACAATCCCATGTTGAAACTAGTACCAACTACTACTACATCAAGATATGCTTCTTGAGCTGCTTTAAGTTCCATATGCCTCCTACTTGCTTTGTCATTATAACCTTGCTTCCTACTAACTCAGCTTTCAGAGAAATAAGAAAACTTATTCTTGGTGGGTTTGTATACAATATTCCAAACAACCTTTTAGAGTATTCTACAAATTTGTAATTAGTAGATTTGGATTTAGAAGCTTTATTCTAACATAGACTTGAAATCCACAAAACATTAAATAAAATAGGGATAGAACCTTTTCATACATAATCTTATAAAGAAAATGTTTTATCCACTCTTTAGTTGGTATTTGTACTCAAAGTACAAGTGATAATATTCTAGGTGTTACCCCAAAGAAATAAAAGGAGGATATTTCTACCGATTAGAAAATAAATAATATCAAGTAAGATTTAATTCATCCTTTATTATCACTAAGGCTTTAGATGCTATTACTAGTTTGTATCTCAACTTTATATTTGAAAACTTCAACAAATATTTCACAATTATGTTTTAACATGTAAAATATAATTTATAACTACTAGAGTTGTTACTAAAGTTGATTTGGTAAATTATGCTAAATCTTAGAGATTCATTAGAAAGGAAGTCATACATCATAGTGTATAGTTCCTTAATAGTTTAATTTCTCTACAACCTAGTGAAAATATCATTAGGTATATTTTATATATAAATAGGATTTAAATATGTCAAATAAACTACATTTCTTTCCTTCAAAAATCCCTTTCTTGAAGTTGGAATATGTGAATATTATCTATATAATGAAGATAGCAATGCCTTAGATAAATTTAATTTAAAACAAGATTAAGTCAAAAGTGTTTGTATATAGAACTTGTTATTTATAAACATTGATATTTACTTTATAATTCTAATTTAAGAGATCTAGTCTCATAAACCAAACTTTAATCATTTCCAAAGATGAAGGTGATAATTATGAAAAACGATTTAAGTAAATAGTCATTCATTCATAGAATAATTGAGACATATATTTAGACATGCTAAATTAAAACATACATTGTTCCAAAAGAAGAATTTTTTTACATTACAAGTACTTTATGTTCCAAGCATAAATAATAAACTAAACTCCGAGAGTGCAGTTCCAACTTGCTTGTGCTCCGCTACTTACTCTTCTGTAAATATATTTAAGACATTTACAAATATTAGATGAAATTAAGTACCAAGTACTTGAGTGTTATATGAAAAGTATGAGTTATATCTAGTAGATACATAAAGTATTGGTCTCTCTAGACTTTCTTCTTAAATAGGAGGGATAGTTCCTCTTCCATTTTCCTGTTTCTCCATAGTAGAAACATGATCCATCTATGTGGGCCTTATTAGAATTCTTAGGCACAATGGAATTCCATAAACGATGGACCTCTTCGATCACACATGGCGACTTTTTTCATCCTTGAATTATTCCATTGTTTGAACTATCTTAAAACAAAATATCACTATATTGTTGGAATATTTTGTTAACGTGTTATATAATCAGATATACATCTAAATTATCCAAGACTTTCTGGAAGTCAGGAATAAGTATTCCTAGTATGATGTTAGAAGTGTCTTGAGTATCATAGTGATACTTTTACCATATGTCATGTCCAGGTCTATTGCTCAAAGCAGGTGGTTTAGGAATAGGTCCTTTATGAGTGTATAATTTCTGGTCTCTCAAGACATGAACCCATTCATTCAAATTGTATATATTAAATGTTATTGTTTTTTTTTCACATCATTTAAAGAAATGATGATTCTGTTGTGTTTTAGTTTACTACAACATCCTATGGTGCACATACAACCCTAAATACCTTGGATCTATGTTTTCACTAATTATACATGCAAATGGTTTCTAAGGTATTAAACCTATAACTAGCATGCAAATTGTCATAAACAATACAAGATACTAGTTAGAGTAACATACCTTTTATGTGGCTTGAAGTGTTGATGTATTTGGTGTTGCTTGAAAGACTTTGGCCTTTAACAACTTAGTGCCCCAAGTATTGCACCTCAAATGGAATCACAACTCACCTAGAACAAAGGTGATTGTTAAGAGAGAATTCCATGCACCAAAACCTCTTCATGTTTCTCTAAGAAAAGAAGCACACATTTTTGGTCATGAACTAACATATTTATATGTTGGATTCCAAGGGTAATGGGTATAACCCAAATCCATACCCATGGGTTTTATGATCCATGATTCATGTCGCCCAACTCTTTATGTATCCATACATAAACTTGGTCCAACATGGATCATAAGCCCAACGCATATAAATATAACTAATTACCATAATTAGTCCCCATAGATTTAATTAGTCTCTATTGATCACTAAATTAATTCTTGATCAATACTAATTAAAACATATGATTTCATATTAATATCTTATAACTTATAATATATTAACGAATCATATATAACTTTCTCTCAAGAGTCCATCCTAACAAATTGTCATGGTGTTATGCAACCCAAATGGACCATGCTACTCTCAGGTCGAATACATACCAATAATAGTTATGAGCTTACACATCTAATCCAACAGTCTCCCACTTGGATAAGTCTAAAACTATTATTGCGTATGACTCCAAGATCCCGAGTAGCAATCGTAGCTCTTAAAAGCTGCTGTCGAACTCTGACCTAGTCAATGACATGTCCATTAGATAAGGGATCATATATTCCTCCATTCTAGATATCATATGGACTGAGACATGGATTATAATCATTCTCTCTGTCCATTTGTTGTTTCCTGATTTCCGATTTGTGACGACCGACTAATTGAACAAATCAAATCAGTCCAGGCCCAGCCGAGCACTTACGTTTGTCATCACCAAATCATCGAGGGGCCCACAGATATTGCTTTTATCCCTCTAAGGGTAAAACGAATGGATAAACTTCAACCCAAATGTTTGCTTGTACTTACTCATCAAATTACACACAACGATATGTTTTATAACAACCAAGTTACTAGTTGCATTTACATATGTCAATGTGCAACCGATGTGCAACTACAACTCACACGTCTCCTTTTGAAGAATATAAGACATTATCGTCTCATGATCACTCATGATAAAATCCATCAAGTGAGTCAAATGAGCGTGGGTTTAATCCAATACTCGAATCTTATTCTAGGAGCACTCATGAATACTGCAGCTATATCTAGGCCACCTAGACAAACTACAGACCCATTCATGACAGTCTTGCCTCATACCTACTTCCAAAGTATGATTGACTGTGGAGAGTTTGAATAACCTAGTTATTCGGGAAGTCAAAATATGCAAAGTGAAACACAAGAATAATACTAATCCTATATGGCCCCAAGCACCTTTGAGAGTAAATAAAACACCTTCTTGCATTAAGTCTTCTAATCTTACACAGATTTAATGAATAACTTTAACTTATGGAAACATTTCCATATTCCCATTTTGACTATTACTTCTGAACAAGAGTTGCCTCCTTTCAGAGAATGTCAATATGGTCCTTTCCAAACATTTACACCATACTTCCAACTGTCCATGAGCAACCAATCTTTGGTAAACCTCAGATTGTCCTCGACAATTGCTTAATCATTTTAGTCATATCCAATTCTAGACCTTTTCCCCTCTTAATTCCCTAGGCATTTGGAAAATTTAGAAATGATAAATATTATAGCACATGTAATTGATCCTATATCTGAACGCTTCATGATGTCTCACATAAAGACATGATCCTAGACCAGTCTTTTGCTACAATATTTTTTTTCCATGTTTTCATAATTGGACTATGAAGAGGGATGTCATAATCATAATCGAATTTTGAGAACGCAATATATATAGAATTTCCTTATTTTGAACCATTCCAACATAAAATTCATATATATATATATATATATATATATATATATATATATATATATATATATATATATATATATATATATATATATATATATATATATATATATATATATATATATATATCCTTGACTAAATATGATTAAAACTCAATCTAAGCTTTTAAAATTGAAATGAATTATAATTTCCTCTCCCTTAATTATAGCAAAACGTTTTTCAAACCCTGCAAAGTCACGAATTGAGACTTTTGTTTTCTATAATTAACACTTAACATAATAATCATGCTCCCACTAACATGATAATTATTAGCATAACACTTATGCTCCCACTAGCTTTGACATGTATCCAGAAATCAGCTGGACTTCTAGAAATCAATATTTTATTGACTTTCTTACCAAAGTTCTGATTTCTGATACACGATGCTTTGATAAAACTTTATCAAAATCATACACCTTTCCTTAGACAGCTCATATGAGTGTCTAAACAATTTTTATAACTATGAAAGAGATGTCGTAATCATAGTCTCAATTGTTTAGACCTTTGCCATTTCTCACAAGTCCATGTTAGTGTGTCGGTTACCCACACACGCTCCACTAACGACTTTGAGAATGCAAATATCACAATTGCTATCTACTTAAAATCTACTTAGTGAAAGCGTTTCCTCGCCATCATTTTCATGAATCGGAGAGAAACCTTATGACACTTAGATTTTATGGTGGATGTGTTCCTATCCATGTGAATTTGTCAAAACCATAATCACAAGACAAGGTTAGTGACAAATCCAAACTTATATGGACTAAACTTGTGCAATCTTAACTTCTTGCCACCTGGCAGAACAAAGGCCTACCATTGCTTCCAAGTAGTTATGCAAACATCTGAGAACTAATAGAACTCACATGCATAGTCAACTTTAACTGGAATAGGCACAGAAACAAGAATATGTCAACACGATAGGTTACAAAACTCAAGTCGTGTGCTAGTGATAAACAATACCCTTGATTAGTGCTTGAAACTTTTCAAGAGATTTAAGACTCCCACTGACCTATTGACATATAAGATTCTCTTGTCAAGAGCCATTCCTTGACAAAGCAAATATTCAAGAGTTAGTGCGGATTCTTATCAGGATAACACTTCACACAATTGGTCACAGTTGGTCTCTGTCTTATCCAAGACATCACAACTTGCCAATTTCAAATGTACAACAATAAGAAACATCTTATTCTACATTTGACAAGTGTTATAAACCTTCTAAAGATTATGTCACTCAAGTTACAATCTTGGAGTATGACTCTAAGACTTGTTTTGGAACAAAGTATGATTCATCTTTTTTATTTTAACCATTTCAACAATCCACGATTCCTCTTCTTAGCCAAACAAATGCACTAAGATGTCCTTAGAGGATCAATTGTGATATGGTATCTTAAACATAAAACATGATACTAACGTACTCTCCAATATTTTCAGATTTGAGAAACTTTTATCTTTCAGCCTAATTTGATTCTTCTCATTCGTTCTGCCACACATTGAAACTTTTCCAATGTTTCAGAATTATACTTAAACTTGTAAGTGCAACCATATTTACTAAACTTTAGTAAATCATGACAAACAGCCTTATCGTTCTTTGTGGTAGACCTGATCATCGCACAACTAAGTGTACCCGATCTCCTAGCCCTTCACTTGACTCACATATACATGTGAACAAGGAATTAGTCTTATTTTCCCAAAGATGAAAATTCTCATTCATCATACAGTACAAGTTGCATGATTCCAAGTTTCTATCCAACTGAAACTTGGGTGATGAGAATCTTTCCTTATTTGGTAAATTATGACACTACCACAAACGAAAGAATCAAATCCATTTTCCAATATTGCTATCAACGGAATCATATAAACAACAATTTTTCACAAATGCCGCTGTAAGGATATTTAAAATAAATAAAATTAAAACTTTTTCCTTTTATTTTAAAACTTTGCGGAAAAAACTTATCCTTACAATGCAAATTCATATGAAAACAACGCTCGTTGGACCCTTCGGTCCGGTCTGTATCGTTGGACCCTTCGGTCCAGTCTATATCGTTGGACCCTTCCGTCCGATCTATATCGTTGGACCCTCCGGCCCGGTCTATACAACACATAACATGCATATATCACATAACACAAAATCTCATACATACACGTAGCACACAAGACCCTTCGGTCTACACATAGATACCACTCTAGGTAATGTATAGTGAGAAGACTCACCTCGGATGATGAACAACTCCTATAGACACTGTTGATACGCACCGGCCTCTATCTCTGTGCCAAACCCACAATTATCTCAATTAGGGACTAGGTCTAACCCCTTACTTATTAGGTCTAAAGATAGACCACCTACCAGCCCATCAATGCCCTAGACCCATTGCGCCCACCAAGGCCCAATAATAAATGGGCCCTCACACGGCCCAATTCCCAAACAAAAAGGCAGACCCAAACCAAGGGCCCAAAGCACATATATACACTTCTCTAGTCCAAGACTCTATTGCATGAAGTCCAAACTCCAGGCCCAACACTCAAGGCCCAACACAATGCATAGCCCAAAAACCCCCAGAAGGAGTTACGTGGGGCGTACCCCCTTGGTACGATCAGCGTATCCAAACACGCATGGAACAAATTGGGGAGCTCAACCCACTACGCTGCGCGTTCTGAGACTTACGCCCAGCGTATGTCCCAGACTCATCCTTTCTATATTTTTGGTCTGAATAGATTAAGACAACAGTTCATATCTCAGATCTCGACATTCCTCAGTCTCCTAAACGATAAAGTCGAGACCTTTAGGCCTTTGCATGGCTGAAAAGGTCATAACTCACTCCAACCTTATATCCCCTTTTCTCTTTACGACCAAAACTCATGCATAACCCCATAACCACGACCAAGTTTGGATTTTTATAGATCCACAACGCAACCTAAACTGAAATGGGTCAGATCAAGGCTTAGGGAGACCATTTACACCAAAAAGTCTCCATCTTGGGACAAAACCCTAGAAAATGGACCATGAAACACAAAACCAAAATAAAGAGGAAAGTTCTGAGCTTTTTACCTCCAAGTGAAGCTCCTCCCTCTGAAGAACTCAGATCCAAGCTTGAACTCCAAACCCTAGCCTCCACAAGCACCTCCCCTTCTTCTTCACTAACACACAAAGGCACTTTCTAGCTCAAAACACTCACACACAAGCTTTAGAACAAAGATAATGCTCTCTTAGGGTTTCTCTCTGTGAAATGGTGGCTGAGGATAAGGCCATAGCATTCCTTATATAGTGCACAAGTCTCATTTAGGGTTTGAGTCTGGGCCCACTACGCCCAGCGTAGTTCAAGGTACGCCCAGCGTACCGTGAGTATTTTGCGTCCAACTTAAGCACATGAGTACGCGCAACGTACTCCTCATTACGCCCAGCGTACTCATTTGCCATAACATTCATTTAAGGGCTAATCTTGACAACTTGAAGAAGAAGAAGGGTTAAATAGATATATCCAAATTCCCGGATGTTACAATTCTCCCCTACTTGAATTAGATTTCGTCCTCGAAATCGCTCCTTACAACACAGATCGAACCCAACTAACCGAGAAGCACCACCGAAGATCCTCAAACCAAACGACAATCACTTCCAAAGATACTCGATCCCACCAAGGACTCCTGACCCGAAAGGGGCAGACCCAACTGCCGCTGCGGTACTCAATCTGAATCTTCAGAACTGGAAAACCCTTGCGGCCTACCTCCTTGCCCGACCACCCTCGAAACATCACCCTGTTAATCGCCCACCGACTAACAGACTCTAATAACACTCTACCATCCCTGATTCCCTGATCGATCCAGATCGCAACCCCAAAAGGAACAAAAAGGTCATAATCTCCTCCTTCCTCCATGGCTTACTGCAAGAACCATCGTCGGGATTCATCAAAGAGATTGAACCCCAAAACTCTAATCTCGGGCACCAGAAAGTGATCATGCTTGCCTGAAAATATCCTCTGACCTCTATAAACCCAATAGATGAACCTCAAGTTCACCCATTCCGTAACCAGGAGGTCTCACCGTTTTCCCCCTTTATAGTAACTATCTCTACTCTTAGTGACACCCAAGTCACGCAGTTCGCTTTCCTCAAGCGAACCTTACAACCCTACTGAAGATCGGCTCACCCCTGAACTCTGTCGTTTACTGCTCATTAGTTCTGTGCATCCCGCAGTACCTTCCGAACCGAGGCACTGACCTAAACAGGTTAAAGACATCGGATGACAAACAATAACCCTCACATGGATCTCATCACCGATTCCAGAATCTCATCTCTTCAATCTGATGCACCATCAGGGCCAAACTCAACACGAGAGTTTGGTCGGACCCAGAGTTGGAACCACTCGTCCCAACGAAGCACTCAACTCATGACTCATGACCCATAACCCATGCGTTCCTCACTTATCCACTTCCTTTTTGTTGCAACAACCATTACTCAATTTAGAATATAACGACTCCCAACAAATATGGAGACCCCAGTCTCGCCCCTGGTTCGACCACCAGGCTCCTACAAACTCAATTATTAGGGCTACCCAAGCCTAAAACTCCTCTGTGTCACGATCTAATCAGAGAGTACTTCATCACAACATTCTCTCGCTGACTAGTGAGTACTACGGCTCCCCGCAGTATCACAACAACCTCTCACTGAATAGTGAGTACTACGACTCCCCGCAGCATCACAACAACCTCCCACTGAATAGTGAGTACTACGGCTCCCCGTAGCACAACTACAACCTCTCACTGACTAGTGAGTACTACGGCTCCCCGCAGCATCACAACAACCTCTCACCGAATAGTGAGTACTACGGCTCCCCGTAGCACCACTACAACCTCTCACTTACTAGTGAGTACTACGGCTCCCCGTAGCATCACAACAACCTCTCACTGAATAGTGAGTACTACGGCTCCCCGTAGCAGCACTACAACCTCTCACTGACTAGTGAGTACTACGGCTTCCCGTAGCATCACAACAACCTATCACTGCTGCAATCCACATTCTCGAATAATCCTTCTTGATGTCAATTAGCTGAAAGGGATCCCACTGGAACCGCAGACACCTGATACACCACTCAACATCCCATAACTCAAGTCTCAAAATAATCCGAAAATTAGTACATCATACTCGGATACCTCGGTACCCTACATAGGACCTCACGACGTCTCGTCTCATCCACTGATCTTCCTGTTCCACAACCTATAATTGGTTGTCTAATCAACTTCTGCCCTTTCCAAGCTGAATAACAACCCCATCATTGAACCAGAATTTCTCAACCGCCGAACTCACCCTACGAGCCAACCATCTCGAATTCACCATTATGACCTTGAAGAATTCCCGTTCACCCCAAGGTCTTCGATCAACGGCCACTTGCCGTGGAGGCACTCATCCTTTTCAAACATAACACATGCATTATCTCGCTCTGCACCTCGTCTCAATCACCAACAACCTTGGGCTCAATGGATTCATACTGCCGGTCTCTATATCCAGATCTCTAACCATTCTCGATCGAATCTCTGATCCCTTCAATAAAATCCCCGCTTCTCCCCCACTTAGGGTTCGAACCATCCCAATTGGCGTACCATCAATCTATCACACCGACTGTTTCCACCATTAATCATCGCACCTACTCTTGGAAGGTGCTACTCAATGCTCGATGATCTCCCGACAGAGACCGAGCAGCTCCAAATGCCCTGAAACTCAGATGAAATCCTCAGAACTTCCCACCATGACTGCCTCTAGTCATTCAAATTCTCACACCATTCCATCACCGGACCTCCCAACTGTCCAGTATTAACCCTGACTCTTAGTCTGGAAGTAATGATCTACCGTAATCCTCATCATCGACTCCTCAACCAATGTTCCATCACGTCACTTATCATAAGAGCAGAAACCATATTTCCACTCTTAATACCCATCAAAGACAATAAGGGTCACCGCCATGATATACTCCTCTTGATCATCCGACGCTGCAGCTAACACATGCCTTACTATACTCAATTAGGGTGTATCCTGGTCCTTGACCATCTCAGTCCCCACTGACGACCTGTTCAAGCTATATCTTTACCTCGCGACTGACCTACTGCCATATACTCTGGTTGGAGATCACCATCCGTGCAATCCCACAGGGCTCACTCCCAAACTCAAAAACCGAAATCTCATCACCTCTTACGTCTCCCACAGGAAACGGAAATAGCACCACTCTGGTCTCAGAAAGTGACCTCTCCACTATCGGCCGGTCGCCCAGCCTAGACCGTATTCTCCCATAATGCACCATCCCTGCTCATCCCTGAGTCTTGCGACTCCAACTGGCATATCACCCACAATCCCTCGGAGCTCACTCGATTTTCCTTTTCAAGGGATGCTCCAGTAAAACTTGTTCATCAAGGCCTTCTGGCCCCATACTCATTAACCACTTATCTCAGTCTAGACAATCCCCACGGAATAACCGGTAAAAACCAGGAATACTAACCGCCACATGCCATGGTACTCAAACCTCATGGCCACCTCTCGATCTGCTATGAATCATGGTACCTGCACCATGTTATCCCTTCTTAATCTTCTATGAATCATGGTACTCGAGCCATGTTCCCTCTTCTCATTCCACCTCACATCATGGCACTCGAACCATGACATCACCTCTCGACCTGCTACAACTCATGGTACTCGAACCATTTGATCACTTCTCAATCCGCTACTCAAAATCCTCCGGATTAGCCTTCCGGATCGCCGCGGTCATCTCGTCATGAATCATACGGCAAATCTCATCATTGCTAACACTGCTGCTCTCCGGCGTGTGTGGTGTACCAACCATGATGTCTCTGAAACACAACACCAAGATACCAGAGACTCGATCAAGTATACTCGCACTCGATCGCCAAACCCTACTTGTTCCTTGGTACCCTAAGGATTCTTACTTGGACTGCTCACTGATCCGGTGTCTTCAGTAGTACGGGCCCTATACTACCGTCCACGCTGCATCGGTATTCACCCCAAGTCCTCCTCCTATGATCCCAGATCACAAGTACTCTACACCTCGCTAGCATAGGCTACCCTTCGGTAGACCTCTCATAAGCTCCTCACTCCTACCTACTCACTCTCAAGCATCACATAGCAGCGAAAACCTTCCTAGGCTAAGGCATCACAAATCAGGCCACTCTAGTCCTAATATAGATACCTATCCTACTCTAGCATGCATAACATATCATATAATATCATATCTCATAATACATAATGTAAGGGTATTTTGGGAAATCACCGTTCGGGCGCTGGCTGATCGTACACACTGCTCCTTTCTGCTTTTCTCAAAGTCTTTTACTCTTTTAGAAAAATTGTTCCTTTTTATGAAAAGTTTCTAAAATCCTCAGTTTGAGTTCAGATACGCCCGAAGGTGCATCCGAATCCCTCAAACCAAGGCTCTGATACCAACTTGTAACGTCGTAAATTCCAAAACAATTTTTCACTTTTTAAAAATATAATTTCATTCATAAATGTCATAAATCTCCATGTATCACATATCAAATCCATAAAATTCATCCCAAGATCACAATACATAAAAACTCGACAAGTGTGTACTGATCATGCCGGCGCCTTCCCGCGTTCCTCGCTACTACCTGAAACACATAACACAACAACTGTAAGCATAAATGCTTAGTGAGTTCCCCAAAATACCACATACAACACATACGCCACTCGAGGCTACAGTACGACCCTCCGGTCGATGTGTCTCAGTGGGACCCTCCAGTCCGGTCATAGCTCGTTGGACCCTTCGGTCCTGTCATAGCTCGTTGGACCCTTCGGTCCGGTCTGTATCGTTGGACCCTTCGGTCCGGTCTATATCGTTGGACCCTTCCGTCCGATCTATATCGTTGGACCCTCCGGCCCGGTCTATACAACACATAACATGCATATATAACATAACACAAAATCTCATACATACACGTAGCACACAAGACCCTCCGGTCTACACATAGATACCACTCTAGGTAATGTATAGTGAGAAGACTCACCTCGGATGATGAACAGCTCCTATAGACACTGTTGATACGCACTGGCCTCTATCTCTGTGCCAAACCCACAATTATCTCAATTAGGGACTAGGTCTAACCCCTTACTTATTAGGTCTAAAGATAGACCACCTACCAGCCCATCAATGCCCTAGACCCATTGGGCCCACCAAGGCCCAATAATAAATGGACCCTCACACGGCCCAATTCCCAAACAAAAAGGCAAACCCAAACGAAGGGCCCAAAGCACATATATACACTTCTCTATTCCAAGACTCTATTACATGAAGTCCAAACTCCAGGCCCAACACTCAAGGCCCAACACAATGCTTAGCCCAAAAACCCCCAAAAGGAGTTACGCAGGGCGTACCCCTTTGGTACGCTCAACATACCCAAACGCGCATGGAACAGATCGGGGACCTTAACCCACTACGCTGCGTGTTCTGAGACTTAAGCCCAACGTATGTCCCTGAATCATCCTTTCTATATTTTTGGTCTGAATAGATTAAGACAACAGTTCATATCTCAGATCTCGACATTCCTCAGTCTCCTAAACCATAAAGTCGAGACCTTTAGGCCTTTGCATGGCTGAAAAGGTCATAACTCACTCCAACCTTTTATCCCCTTTTCTCATTAAGACCAAAACTCATGAATAACCCCATAACCACGACCAAGTTTGGATTTTTATAGATCCACAACACAACCTAAACTGAAATGGGTCAGATCAAGGCTTAGGGAGACCATTTACACCAAAAAGTCTCCATCTTGGGACAAAACCCTAGAAAATGGACCATGAAACACAAAACCAAAATAAAGAGGAAAGTTCTGAGCTTTTTACCTCCAAACGCGCATGGAACAGATCGGGGACCTCAACCCACTACGCTGCGTGTTCTGAGACTTAAGCCCAACGTATGTCCCTGAATCATCCTTTCTATATTTTTGGTCTGAATAGATTAAGACAACAGTTCATATCTCAGATCTCGACATTCCTCAGTCTCCTAAACCATAAAGTCGAGACCTTTAGGCCTTTGCATGGCTGAAAAGGTCATAACTCACTCCAACCTTTTATCCCCTTTTCTCATTAAGACCAAAACTCATGAATAACCCCATAACCACGACCAAGTTTGGATTTTTATAGATCCACAACACAACCTAAACTGAAATGGGTCAGATCAAGGCTTAGGGAGACCATTTACACCAAAAAGTCTCCATCTTGGGACAAAACCCTAGAAAATGGACCATGAAACACAAAACCAAAATAAAGAGGAAAGTTCTGAGCTTTTTACCTCCAAGTGAAGCTCCTCCCTCTGAAGAACTCAGATCCAAGCTAGAACTCCAAACCCTAGCCTCCACAAGCACATCCCCTTCTTCTTCACTAACACACAAAGGCACTTTCTAGCTCAAAACACTCATACACAAGCTTTAGAACGAAGATAATGCTCTCTTAGGGTTTCTCTCTGTGAAATGGCGGCTGAGGATAAGGCCATAGCATTCCTTATATAGTGCACAAGTCTCATTTAGGGTTTGAGTTTGGGCCCACTACGCCCAGCGTAGTTCAAGGTACGCCCAGCGTACCGTGAGTATTCCGCGTCCAACTTAAGCGCATGAGTACGCGCAGCATACTCTTCAGTACGCCCAACGTACTCATTTGCCATAACTTTCATTTAAGGGCTAATCTTGACAACTTGAAGAAGAAGAAGGGTTAAATAGATATATCCAAATTCCCGGATGTTACAATGTAAGCACACATAGACTTTACTTGTTAATAGGGCTTGAGTGACCTTGAACTATTCAAGAACTTGTGGGTTAGGGAGAATAATTGGAGGAGGTGGAGGAATTGAAGTATGATTTCCACGATCCAAGCACAGTACATCATCTTCATTAGGAAAGCTTGTTTCAAGGGATTTGGGATGATCATAGTTGTCTGAACCAGACATCTAAAATGGGAGATATTCAAGTTAGTTGATTTAAGTCCTTAATATAACACCCAATATGAAATATTAAGGCTAGGACCCAACACAACATTTTATAACTTGGAAGAGGTATGTCGTAATCCAAGTTATAAAATATTTGAAGGTAGGCGAATGATGATTCACAAATTTCCACCATGAAAAACCAAATAGGTATTAGGTTTTAATTGGTTTGAAACTCCTAGATCTTTTGAGATTCATTAAAATTTTCAATGGCATGTTTAAATCTCGATTGTGCCCTCTCAAGTTTGTGACTGGGATGCCGAGGATCACAAACAAGGTGTGAATAACCATGCAAATTAACTTGGTACCCTTAATCTTTATCACCTAATCGATGTGTCGGTTACCCACACGCGCTCCACCGATCTATGATAAACATTAAGTCACCCTTTGCCACTCTTACTAGTCCATGTTAGTGTGCCGGTTACCCACACACGCTCTACCAACGACTTGGTAAGGTACAAAGTGTAATTTCATGGGTTAGCACCAAATTCACATTTTCCTAAGTAACTAAGATTGGGAATTTATAAGTGTTTAGTTACTTAGTATTTATCATTATACTTTTAATGAAGGGAGAATTAATGTCATGTCAAACTCGTTCGGCTAACGACCCTCCACCAGTCAAAGGAAGCGGTGGGTGAGAGTGCACACCCATTAAACTGCCATTTTATAAGCAGTAACCTTATAGCCCCCTTATAGACCAGCTTCGTGAATAAGGCCTTCTAACGGTAAGACTGACTTTGTTCTTATACATGTATATAACTATTAACTATTAATATTATAATAGTATAAGGGTTAAATTTTAACTTTTAAAATTCTAAGGGTTTACTTGGAATTAAAGTATTTATGCGGAGAAAATTTACAAATTCCAAAACTTGTGGACAAGTTTTGAACAATTCAAAAACTTTTGGTTTCCATAACTTATGAGTTTAAAGTAGTTTTAATGATAAAACTCTTCAAGTTCCATAACTTGAGGACAAGTTATGGAAGACTTTAAAACATTTAAAAAAAGAGACTCTTCATTTTCATAACTTATGGAAATCTTATGAGTTTTTAAAAATCATAAATGAGACTTTTCATAAAACTTGAGGACAAGTTACAAAAACACATTTTATGAACAACCTTTAGATCAATTTGGATCGAAAACACATTATCAAATAATTTTTCTATTAATCTAAATCAACTCATAAGAACAAGATAATTCATATCATCAATCTTCAAGAAATTAGCATGAACATATAAACTAATACAAATCTTCAAATTATGACAATTATCTTTGAATTTGGAATAGCATGAACATTACCATATCAAAAACAGGTTTATAAGTTCAAAAATATCTTAGGGTAATGTTCCTATTCAAATTCCAGCCAAAAAACTCGAAAATATGTTGTCAGGGGGGTCTAACTTGCCGAGTGCAAGAACAAACTCGACGAGTTGGATGAGTTTGTACATGGACTCGTCGAGTCCCTTAATGGACTCGTCAAGTCCCCTGTCCAGACAGCAAAAAAATTTGATTTTTTCAGCTTTTTTCATCAATTTGCATCAAGTATAATTGAAAACAACCCATGTCTCTGATACCACTGCTGGGTTTTAGTATACTACAACATCCTATGGTGCACATACAACCCAAAATACCTTGGATCTATGTTTTCACTAATTATACATGCAAATGGTTTCCAAGGTATTAAACCTATAACTAGCATGGAAATTGTCATAAATAATACAAGATACTAGTTAGAGTAACATACCTTTTATGTGGCTTGAAGTCTTGATGTATTTGGTGTTGTTTGAAAGACTTTGGCCTTTAAGAACTTAGTGCCCCAAGTATTGCACCTCAAATGTAATCACAACTCACCTAGAACAAAGATGACTCTTAAGAGAGAATTCCATGCACCAAAACCTCTTCATGTTTCTCTAAGAAAAGAAGCACACGTTTTTGGTCATGAACTAACATATTTATATGTTGGATTCCAAGGGTCATGGGTATAACCCAAATCCATACCCATGGGTTTTATGATCCATGGTTCATGTGGCCCAACTCTTTATGTATCCATACATAAACTTGGTCCAACATGGATCATAAGCCCAACATATAAATATAACTAATTACCATAATTAGTCCCCATAGATTTAATTAGTCTCTTTTGATCACTAAATTAATTCCAAATTAATTCTTGATCAATACTAATTAAAACATATGATTTCGTTATAACTTATAATATATTAACGAATCATATATAACTTTCTCTCAAGAGTCCATCCTAACAAATTGTCCTGGTGTTATGCAACCCAAATGGACCATGGTACTCTCGGGTCGAATACATACCAATAATAGTTATGGGCTTAGACATCTAATCCAACAGATTCATGGTAATGAGAATGGATTATTTATCTACAAAATTTTAATAAAATTCATTTAGTATTTTCAATATTTAAATATTAAATAATTAATACCTTTTTAGTTTCTGAAAATATTAATTATCAAAGTCTAGGATCCAAGTTGCAAAATGAATAAATAGTTAGGTCACATTTATCCCATTCATCTAAATTCAACTAGGTAGATATCAGATATCAATTATATTCTACAATAAAATTCCTAGTTTTATAGGATTACTAATAACAAAGTTTAATATACACGTTTGATCCCATCTATTCCTCAGATCTCCTTTGCTTAGGTATCCTTTATCACAAAAGATTTTCGATCAAATCATCCAAGTTGAACAACTTGTGTAATCGACCTATAACTTGGTTATAGAAATCGCAAATACACCACATCCATCAAAAGCTAACACTAAGCGATTATATGACCTTTATCGCGCTAGCATAGATTTGGGGTTTACAAGGGGTCTTTTATAACATCTTGTTTTTGAGAAGTTTCTTCTTTCGGGATTGTGGACAATAAATAGATCCAATAAAGGCCTTGGGCTTCAAGGGAATAAGGTTTAGACCCTATCGGATGTTGATAATATTGGTTATCTGATCTAAGCCCTTGGTTTGTGTTTTTGAGTCAACGGGCAAAATGGGAAAAATGATGTTTCAGACTTCCTTCATGGCTTATGGTTTTTAGTTCGACATGTGTTATGACAAAATTAACTAGATAGAAGTGTAGGGCTCTCCAATACCTTTCCGTGGATATAAAGATAGCTGAAAACGGAGTTGAAACGAAGAATTTATGGTTGTTTGAAGTTGAGGTGAATTTGAGAGAAACTGTCACCACGGAGTGGGGATCAGAGCCCACGGCATGGCAGTCGCCATGAAGTAGGGATCAGAGCCCACGACGTGGAAATATGTTAATCCCAATCCCATGAATTTAGGGTTTTCAACATATTTAAGCATAATGTTCTACATTTTTGGGCATTTTAGCAGCCTCCACCATCTATAGGACCCCTTGGGAGAAACCCTACCCTCCACCTTCAATATTTGAGCTTCTCCTCTCTCTTCTCTCCTTTTGGTTTCTTTTTATGATATTTTGATGAAGTTAAAGATCAAGAAAGCTCTTTTGGTTGCAAGGAGTGATGCTTCAAGCTTAGATTCATCAAAGACACTACATTCCTGGATTACTGTAAGTATAAAGTTCCAATCTTGCTATCTAGTTCTTTAGACCTTGTCATTTGGGGTTTTTGGCACTTTTAGTCTATTTTAGGGGTGATTTTGGAGTAGAGTGGACTCCAACATCTTTTGATAAATTTAGAATGCGTCATGGACTAGGAAAGTTATGATCTTTTGCCTTCCCATTTTTCCATGCAAGCTATCTTGGTCCTTTAGGCCGTTTTGGTGTATTAAAGTTTAGATCTTGAAAGATTATGTCATTATAATGGATAAAGTTGGAAACTTTATCCATCTAGACACCTTGTTGATTTAGATTTGAAATTTGGAGACTTGGACTTAATGGATTAAGTTAAAAAAATGTGTATTTTTGGGTCCCTTTGAGACTTAATGTCTAGATCTTGGTGGTTTGGACCTTCCTAATGGATAAAGTTAGAAACTTTATCCATTAAGATCTTGGATAGGATCAGATCTGAGCTTTGGAGTTCCTGAAATCGAAATAAAATGGATTAAGCTCATTTGAGTTGTTCAGACGAGTCCCCACGGCATGGCCTTAGGCTGTCACGACATGGCGACGTGGCCAAGGAAGGCCACGACGTGGAGGACTGTATTTGGTAACTTTGACCTTATCTTTAACCTTTGACTTTTGGTCACACTTGAATAGAATTGAGCATTTTGTTAAGGATTGGTTTTGGTTGGGCTTTAAGAAGCTTGGGTTGGCTGTTCTGTTGCTGAGGTAGTTGTTGTGCTTATGTTGAATAGTTCAGGTGAGTCGCTTCACTGTATCATTTGTCAAAGGCACCAATGCCGACCCAGTGGATTATGTTTATAGGATGATAGTTGACTTTGTGACAGCTGTTGATATGCTTGTGTGTGCTTGTGGTCTTTGTGTTTCATTCTAATATGACTGTATGCTTAGATGTAGGGGTGAAATAGACATGTACCGGTTGAAAGATACTAAAGGATTCGAAAGGGACTCATGGGTGAAATAGACTTGTACCGGTTGAAAGATAGTGAGGTATTCGGAAGGGACTCGGGGGTGAAATAGACTTGTATTGGTTGAAAGATATCGAAGGAGTTGGAAGGGACTCAAGGGTGAAATAGACCCGTACCGATTGAAAGATACTGAAGGCTTCAGAAGGGACTCAAGGGTGAAATAGACCCTGTTTAGCTTCCAACTATTATGTATGTTGAGTATCTGGTATTTTAGGGAACTCACTAAGCTTTGGTATTACGTTTATGTTTAAAATGTTTTTTCAGGTACTTCAAGTTTCAAAAGGAATGGACCGAATTGATGGCACTGCATCCCCTAGAGATTTATTCATCATTAAATGTTTACGATTTTACTCTGATGGATTGAGAATACTTTGATCGTCTTTTGGAACGGTGAATGAATGGTTTTGACTTATTTAAAAATGAAATTTTTACTCATAAGTTTTGGGACGTTACATCTTTTGTGTTTTATAATTCTAGTTTTAAAAACATGTGAAATCATGGTTATTACATGCATATAATAATCAATGGTACCACTTTTCAAAAATAAAATCACTTTTAACGGTTCTATAAAAAAAAAGCTAGTTTCTATATAATTTGATGCGGTTCAATTTAAATTTAATATCTGATATTATGTTTGAGTTTGAGGGTTTTAGAACCTTTATGTCTTTACTAAAGCTCCCTTTCATTATTTAGATATTGGAGTTTGTATAAGTTAAAATAAATTTCACCATTTTTTTAGACTTATAATTTCAGTATTTCAAAATTTGCCGTTATTAACGTTTTTATAAAATAGGTTTTTACTTTAAAACTACAACTTGTTACATCTTATGTTCACATTTTAAATTTTGAAAACCAAACTCTATGTGATTTTTTTGTCTAAAAATAGTTTGAGTTTAAGAAAAACTAATTTATCAATCACACAAACAATTTATAAAATTAAACAACACAAACATGTATTAAGACATAAACAAGCAATGATCTAGTTGACAGATTTATAAGCCAACACAAAACTGTGAAGTCCTTTCCTGAAGGGAAAAATGAACTAAATAATCTTCATGTTGACTCCAAGCTCCCACTTGCAATAACAACCAACTTGGTAGCAACTTTTACAAGATTTTATAAAAGTTACAAAACTTTTATAAAACCTTCATAAAACTGTGGGCACCTCCAAGGTCTTCAAAAAAATGGTCATTTTTTCATCTTGTTAAATTTTATATAAAATAAATCTAGTCTAAAACTAGTTGATTACATAAAATAACAAAGATTAAAAACTAGCTACTTTTATTATTACCTACGTTATGAATAAAAGAATATTAGAAACCATTTTAAAAGTCCAAAAAAAATAACAGCACACATAAGGTCCATGACTTGTTTATGCATTTTAAGATATGTCTATCATGCAAAACAACATTTGTTTTTCTAATACAACTTTAATGACAAAATATGCATGAAAGCTATTATCACATAAAATAACAATTATGAAGTTGTGATAGAAATATGTATAAACTTATTTTCTTACAAAAAACAAGTTATCCATATTTTCCGAAAACAAAGATTTCCAGAAAACATAAAATCTAACCAAACATGCAAGAATGACAATGATACCAATTTTTGGGTTTTTATTCAAAAAAAGTTTCAAAAACTCATTATTTTAGCAAACGAAAGACTTTAAAGTTTGAATAACATAAACTAGTTTAAACCCACCAATGATCTTCTTGCAAAGTTTGGAAAGAAGAACATCAACCAAAGAGGAAGAAAGAAGATGACAACCTTCGTTTCCTTTGAATCCTCAAGGAGAGGCTTGAATGTTGATGTAGAATGAAAGTAAAACTTCACTTTAGAAATCCACCAACAATGCTTCAACATGATGTAGACGCTAGTCCAAAAATCTTAAGCTCTTAAGCTTTAAGTTCATATAAAATTATGAACTTAAAGAGAGAAAATAAAAGAAAGTATTCACTAAGAACTGATCCAAAAACGAGAGAGAATGAGTGTTGCATGCATGATACGATTTTTGGTACATCCAAAAAGGAAGAAGTGAATGTCTTTCTAAAAATCCAAATATTTACCCAAAGGACTTAATGATTTAAGCTCATCATGCACCTACACCTATATGTCCCCCATGTTGTCACACCCCCAAACCTGAATGACGGAAACGTTCGGGGGCGGAGGGCGTCATGTGCAGTATCATAACAATTAAATAGTAAAGAAAGCAAACACAACCATCATATACATAATTGAAAAGGTTACATCATTGTAAGCGTTTACATATTTCAAAAGTCAATTACAATTTGATGTCAAAAGTTTTATTTAACGCTCTAGCGTCAAAACTTCAAAAGCTGTTGATAACCTGTTTTACTGTTTTCCTGAGAACACAAGTTATTTGAAATAAAAGTGTCAACATTTAAGTTGGTGAGTTCATAAGCATTTGTATGAATAATTGTATGCCCTTCATTGAGATGAAATCACGTTTGTTTCCAGAAAATATGATATTTTCTATAAATTGAGTTGTAATTCATTTGCTTATAAAACAAGAGTGTTATCCCCGAAAATCCTATATTTTCCATAAAACTGAACTGTAGTCTTAAATGTTTCCAAGACCTAAAAGTATAAGTATATATGTCATACTTAGTTTTAGTAATATGTAGTTTTATTTGTAAATAAGTGTATTGTCGATTTCACGTAAAATAACGTATTGTCGATTTCACGTAAAATAACGTATTGTCGTAAAATAAGTGTATTGTCGATTTCACGTAAAATAACGTATTGTCGTTTATCATGTGAGTTTTCATAACCGTGCTAAAATGATTTTGCCTGCCTCGACGTTCTTTAGGCGTCGAAATATTATGACATTTGTCACCCATAACATGTTGGTCTAACTGTAGCTAGTAGTCAGGGTGTGGGATCATCAGTCTAGTATAGATCTATACACAAGTATCACGCTCTCCGGAAGGATACTCTGGTTATGAAACATGACTTCCATTTATACCTTTGGTAGGTACGATGAAGACGAATGACTCACAAATTTCCGACGAGATACATGTTTTGTAATGAAAATGTTCGTACATGAAATTGTTACTCCTTTCGTTATGTTTATAATATATAAAAAGAATTGTATTTTTATATAATCGTTCCTTTGCCCCGTAAGGGTAAAATAATGTGAATGTTTCCCAAACTATACCTATTATAGTTTAAAATGTATGTTTAGTAAAAAATGATAACCGTTTCATTTTAACATGTTTTTCATGTAAATGTTTGCAAGTTTGATAATAACGTTGTTTCTCATATTTGATGTTTTCACGTATTAGATATATAAAATATAAGAAAACATAAACAATGGTTTGTATATTAACACAAGTTTCCTTGTGTTTTACTTGTATCCCCCCTCCCTTAAAACATAGAAAAAGTTGTGAAAACGTACGGGTATGAACTCACCTTGAGTGCGATAGCGATTTTGTTAACGGGATATAAATGGTAACCTTTGGTTTAGAACACGTAACGATAGTCGTATCCTAATGTTTAAACACATATTAATGTGTGAATGAATGGATTTAGAATTGAATTCGTTTATATAACCATTAGCTTAAGTCAAGATCACTTACCAAAATACTATAGAGTAATAAGGATTAAAGCTTCTTGGAAATATGTTTGTGAAGAATTTGAGTTGAGAGAAAATGAGTTTAGTATTTGAGAGAGTTTGTGTATGATTTCTTTCACTGGAAATAGAAATGAAGAATTGATTCTAAGTGTGACTTATATATGAAGGAAAAGATAAGAGGTTGATTTGATGTTTACATTGGTCACTAGGATTATCACCTAAGGAAGAGGAACTAGGATAAGATATTAAAATATTTAAGGAGTTTACTTCCTAATTTGTCACATCCCCAAACCTGAACGGCAGAAACGTTCGGGGGCGGAGGACGTCATGTGCAGTATCATAACAATTGAATAGTAAAGAAAGCAAACATGACCATCATATACGTAATTGTAAAGGTTACATCATTGTATGCATTACATGTTTCAAAATTTCAATTGCAGTATGATGTCAAAAGTTTTGTTTAACGCCCTAACGTCAAATCTTCAGAAGTTGATGATAACCTGTTTTACTGGTTTCCTGAGAATACAAGTTATTTGAGAAAAAGTGTCAACATTTAAGTTGGTGAGTTCATAAGCATTTGTATGAATAAATGTATGCCATTCATTGAGAAGAAATCATGTTTGTTTCTAGAAAATCCGATATTTTCTATAAAATAAGTTGTAATTAGTTTGTTTATAAAATGACAGTGTTTATCCCGGAAAATCCTATATTTTCCATAAAGCTGAATTGTAAAATGTTTGTTTGTAAGGTAATCATATCTATCCCGGAAAATCCTATATTTTCCATGAAACTGAACTGTAGTCTTATCTATTCCAAAACTGAAAAGTGCAAGTATATATATGCTTTAGTAGTATGTGGTTTTATTCGTAAATAAAACCGTTTGAAGAGATATGTATTTACATAAAAGAAGTGTATTATCGAATTCACGTAAAAATAATGTATTGTCGTTTATCATGTGAGTTTTCATAACCGTGCTGAAAATGAATTGCCTGCCTCGACGTTCTTCAGGCGTTGAAAAGATATGACATTTGTCACCCATAACCTGTCGGTCGTGCTGTAGCTAACAGCCAGGATGCGGGATCATCATCCCTGTATAGATCTATACACAAGTATCACGCTCTCCGGGAGGAGACTCTGGTTATAAAATAGGACTTCCATGGATACATGGTAGATACGATGAAGACGAATGACTCACAAATTTCCAACGAGATATGTGTTTTTGTAATGAAAATGTTCATTTATGAAATTGTTACTCCTTTCTTTGTGATTATAATATATAAAAATAATCGTATTTTTATATAATCATTTCCTTGCCCTAAAAGGGTAAAATAATGTGATTGATTCCCAAACTATACCTATTATAGTTTAAAATGTGTTGTTTCGTTGAAAATGATAACCGTTTCGTTTTAATGAATTTTGCATGTAACTGTTTGCAAATTTAGTAATAACGTTATGTCGCATGTTTGATATTATTATGTAAAAGATACTTAAACGTAATAAAATATAAACCATAATTTGTATATTAACACAAGTCTCTTGTGTTTTACTTGCATTCTCCCCCTTAAAACATAGAAAAAGTTATGAAAATGTAGGGGTATAACTCACCTCGAGTGTGATAACGGTTTTGATAACGGGATAGAAACGGGGACTTCGGGCTAGAATACGGAAAGGTTGTCGTATCCTAATTGTTTTAAACTTATAATAACGTGTGAATATTTGATAAATCAAGAATTCATAGAGTGTATAAACACTAAATTTGAGAGATACTTACCAAGTCTAATAACTTATTCTTAAGAGGAATGATCTCCTGGAGTGGTTTGATCTTGAAATGAAAAGAAAAGAGTCTTATGCTTGAGAGTGAAGGGAAGGAATAATGTTTGTTATTTGAGAGGGAATGAGGACGTTCTTGTTTACTGGATGTGTAGAATGAAAGTGTATTCTATTGAATGCATCTTAAGTATGAAATAAAATGAGGAGGTAAGGTGATGTTTACGTTGGTAAACACAATTATCTTCTTGGAAATCTATCCTACTCAATCAAGTGGCACCACATGACCATAATTAAGGGTAAATTTGGTTTCAAGAAGTAGAATTTGGCCATACATGACTGAATTCCCTTGAATTCATTCCATAAAGAGGCAATTCGGTCCTAGGAGAAAATAGAAAAAGGAATCCGGCCTTAAAGTCAAACACAGAAGGAAATTCGGTCAAGGCCTTCTAGAAGAAGGTGATTTCGGTTTTTGCTTTATTCCAAAGAGTGAATTCAGTTTTGATTTTGGGATAAGATTCCCCAAACCGAATTCTATATATACATATGATATATTATGATTTTAAGTTAAGTATTATACCATAGCAGGCTCATATACATATTACTTGAATTAGTGTTGACTTCTTTGAGTCCTTAATGTTTTATTAACTTGTATTAGCTTATAATAACTTAAACTAACATGGGTTATTACCACACATACTTAAGTCAAACCCATAAGTATGGCTCATCAAAGTCATATTTCTATTGCATCCAATTACATTGTAAATCAATTGGTACATGGTTGGAGTTTTAGACTTGAATTGTTCTAGGAAAATTCCAGTTTTGATATAATTGAAGAGGTTTGCAGACATAATGTTCAAAGAGTAAAGATTTTTCGGCCTTATGGTCAAAGAGTAAAGTTTTTTCGGCCTTATGGTCCAAGAGTAAAGGGTTTTCGTCCTTATGGTCAAAGAGTAAAGAGTTTTCGGCCTAGGTCTTCTAGAAAGAGGGTGTTTTCAGCCATGGTATCCCAAAAACAATAGATTTCGGTCCTAGGTGGTGGGGTACATTCCATGATTTTGATTTAATTATTTGACTTGCATTGACTTATAATAATTAAATCTAACATGGTTTTCACACATACACTTATATATATAGCCATATAAGTATAGTTTTCAAAATGTAAGTATGTATAATCTGTATAGGTATGGTTTTCAAAGTATGTTCATACAATAACTTATATAAACATGCCCTTATGGCATTCCAAGTTCTTATTGTATAACTGTTATGATGTGAATTTACTTGTACAAGGTTGCAATTTAAACTTTTTATTTGATCATGTTTGATTTACATTGATTTGAAATAATGGGTTGTTACAGTATCCCCCCGTTAGAGGGAATTTCGTCCCGAAATTGTTTCTAAAGTGGTACTCATGAACTAGGGAAAAGGTGTCGGTACTTTTGTTTCATTTGATCCTCCCGCTCCCAAGTGAATTCAGGTCCCCTCTTGGTATTCCAGCGAACCTTCACTATTGGTATACGGCTTTGTTTTGTTCTCTTGATTTCCCTGTCCATGACTTCCACTGGTTCCTCTACGAAGTGTAGACTCTCGATTAACTTGATTTCGTCGAGTGGAATTACAAGAGTCTCGTCAGACAGACACTTCTTGAGATTAGATACGTGAAAAGTGGGATGAATATTACTGAGTTCATTCCATAGATGAGTTTATACGCTACTGGACCAATTCTAGCAAGAATCTCGAATGGTCTGATGTACCTTGGATTTAGTTTTCCACATTTACCGAAACGTATTATTCCTTTCTAGGGTGAGACCTTTAGCAGAACGTGGTCCCCAACCTGGAACTCCAAGGGTTTTCATCATTTGTCTGCGTAGCTCTTTTGTCTGTCTCAAGAGGCTTTCAGTCGTTCACGGATTTGAACAATCTTCTTGGTCGTTTCTCTGATGATCTCCGGACCACTGAGAGTGCTATCAGGAACTTGTCCTTTAGCTAACTGTGCATCACCCACTTCTGCCCAGCACAGGGGTGATATGTACTTGCGGCCATAGAGGGCTTCAAATGGAGCAGCCTTGATGCTAGTGGGATAACTGTTGTTATATGAGAACTCGACCAGTGGTAAATGGGTATGCCATGCTTTACCAAAGTCGTTCACACAGGCTCTCAACATGTCTTCTAGTGTTTGTATCGTTCTCTCACTCTGTCCGTCTGTTTATGGGTGGTAGGCTATACTCATTTCCGACCTAGTTCCCAATAATTTTTGAAGTGACTGTCAGAACCGAGAGGTCAATCGACTATCTCTGTCAGAGATAATAGATATTGGTACTCCATGTAATCGTACTATCTCCCAGATATATGTTTTGGTCAGTTTTCCATCTTGTCTGTTTCTTTGATTGGTAGGAAGTGTGTGGACTTGGTTAACCGGTCGACGATCACCCAGATTGTATCGAGACCACCCGTTGTCTTGGGTAACTTGGTTATGAAATCCATTGTAATTCGCTCCCACTTCTACTCAGGTATCTCTGGTTGTTGTAGTAAACCTGAGGGATTTTGGTATTCTACCTTTACCTTGGCACAAGTCAGACACTTACCCACGTAGGTAGCAATTTCTGCTTTCATGTTCGGCCACCAATACAATTTTTTGAGGTCCAGATACATCTTGTATGAACCTAGATGAACAGAGTATCGATTCTTGTGCGCTTCGTTCATGTCAACTTCTCTGAATCCACCAAACTTAGATGTCCAGATCCGATTCATGAGATAACGAACTCCGTCACCCTTGATTTCTAAGTTTTTATCCATTCCTCTTAGGGCTTCATTGGTTACATTTTCTGGTTTCAGGGTATCCAATTGAGCTTCTTTGATTTTTGTTGATAGGTGGGAATGGATAGTCATGGTTAGTGCTTTTACTTTGCGACCTGATTACTCTTTACGACTAAGGGCATCTGCTACTACATTGGCTTTACCGGGATGATAACAAATTTCCCATTCGTAATCATTGAGTAGTTCTACCCATCGTCGTTGTCTCATATTTAGCTCCTTCTGATCGAATATGTGCGGAAGACTTTTGTGGTCTGTAAAGATGGTTCACTTTGTACCGTAGAGTTAGTGTCTCCAAATCTTTAGAGCAAACACTACCGCTCCCAGTTCAAGGTCATTAGTTGTGTAGTTGACCTCGTGTGTTTTTAGTTGTCGTGAGGCATATGCAATAACCTGTCCTCGCTGCATAAGTACACATCCCAGTCCTTGATTGGATGCATCGCAGTATACAATGAAGTCTTCTGTCCCTTCATGAAGAGACAGAATAGGCGCGCTGCACAGAGCTTGCTTCAGAGTTTGGAATGCAATGTCTTGTTTCTCTCCCCAGCTAAAAGTTACACCCTTCTAAGTCAGGGTAGTAAGTGGTTTAGCGATCCTTGAGAAGTTCGTTATGAATCTGCGGTAATAACCAACGAAGCCTAAGAATTGTCGGATTTCCCTTGGCGTTTTTGGTGCTGACCAGTTCTTGATTGCTTTTATTTTGGACGGGTCCACGTGTATTCCTTATTCACTTACCACGTGACCAAGGAAATCTACTTTTCGAATCTAAAATGCGCGTTTTGAGAACTTTTCATAAAGCTTTTCCGCTCGCAATGTTTCCAAGACCTGTCGAAGATGCTCATCCTCGCTTCGTGAGTAGATGAGTATATCGTCTATGAACACAATCATGAATTTGTCTAGGAAAGGACGACATACCCTGTTCATTAAGTCCATGAACACTACGGGTGCATTGTTTAGTCTGAAGGGCATCACTACAAATTCATAGTGACGATAACGCGTTAGGAATGCCGTTTTGGAAACATCGCTTGCATGGACTCGTAATTGGTGATATCCGGATCTCAGGTCGGTCTTTGAAAAGTAGTTTTCTCCTTGGATTTGATCGAATAATTCTTCTATTCGCGGTAATGGGTATCGATTCTTAATGGTGAGCTTGTTTAGTTCGCGATAGTCGATGCACATTCAGAACGGTCCATCCTTCTTCTTTACGACCAGGATTGGTGCTCCCCAAAGTGAGAAGCTCGGTCGAATGAATCCCTTACTGAGTAGTTCGTTTAGTTGGTTGGATAATTCATGCATCTTAGTTAGGGCTAGACGATATGGTGATTTGTCTACTGGGGTAGCTACAGGAATAAGATCGATTCTAAATTCGACCTGTCGCGCAGGAGGTACTCCTGGAAGATCCTCAAGAAATACATTAGGAAAATTACAGACTTCAGGAATGCTCTTGAGGTCTTTCACTTCTTGCTTTCATTCTCGACATGTGCCAAGAATACATGGTATTCTTTGTGTAGTTATTTTCGTGCTTTGACGCAAGAAATGATGCGAAGTTTTGTACTGGGCTTATCGCCCTAAATGACGAGGGTTTCGCCACTTGGCA
Source organism: Lactuca virosa (assembly GCF_052849685.1). Lineage (NCBI taxonomy): Eukaryota > Viridiplantae > Streptophyta > Magnoliopsida > Asterales > Asteraceae > Lactuca > Lactuca virosa. The sequence continues at coordinate 281,621,975 of NC_136428.1, read as the reverse complement.
GATTAAGGCGAACGGCCTTTTCGTAGCATAGAATATCAGCACTATGGGGACATAGCCAATCCATGCCGATGATGACATCGAAACTTTTTAATTAGACTAGCATGAGATTTATTTGAAAAGAATTATTGTAAAGTGTGAGAGTATAGTCTATGTATATGTCGTTAGTGTTTTCCGTCTTTCCATTTTCCATTTCGACGGTGAATGTTTCGTTAAATGATTTTCGTGTTTGATTGAGTAAATGTTTAAACTTGTGGCTCACAAAACTCCTCTCTACTCCACTATCAAACAATATGCATGCATAAGATACATTGAGGAGAAACGTACCCTTGACCACGGTTGGGTCTGTTATTGCCTCCTCCTGTCCCATTGTCAGTACTCTTCCTACTCCCCCTGCATTCCTTCTTTTGGGGTAATCCCTCTTAATGTGCCCTGTTTCTCCGCATCCGTAGCAAGTGCAGCTCACACCTATATTCGTGGTTGGGGCAGCTTGTTGTGCTGGCTCTTTGCAGAAACAGACTGTGTGTTCTTTCTTGTTGCAGTTCGTGCAATACATTTCGCTACATGCACTGACATGGTGGTAGTTACACTTATTGCATTTCGGTAGATTCCCAGCATATTGTTTAGCGGGTGTTGGGGTTGATGGGACAGTGACGGCGTGAGTTGCCACCACTTGTTGTCTTTTAGAGGTTTCCTCTGTTGTTTTGCTCTTTCTTTTTTTTTCTAAGGCCTTTTTCTGTTGTCACTTTCCTTCATTTGTTTAGGAATGGCTGTTATTATGCCCTGGCAGACTCCATGATCAATGAGTCGCTGTGCCAAGCGTTTTGCGCTGTCAAAGGTAGTAGGGTTGGAAGCTATTACATGCCCTTGGATCTGAGTGCCAATCCCTATATGTATCTTTCCACCTTCTTCACTTCCGGAGTGACCATCCCGGAACATAATACGGCTAGATCACTGAATCTATCCGTGTAAGCGGCGAGGTCAGATCCAGTCATTTTAAGGTTCCACAACGCATGTTCCAATTTTTCCACTTCGCCCCTTGGGCAATACTCCTCTAGCATTAAGATCTTTAGGTCTTCCCAGCTCATGGAATTTGCCACTGGGAGGGTTAATGCTTTGACATGTCCCTTCCACCAAGTAAGAGCTCTGTCAGAGAAAGTGCAAGCTGCATATTTGACTTTATTTGTTTCCGAACATGCACATATTTCGAAGACTAAATCAGTCTTCTCGAACCATTACATTAGTGCGATTACGCCTCCACTTTTGTTGAAGGTTGTATGAACACTCTCTAGGTTGTCCGTGACTTTCTCCATGGTTTGAGTGGTTAGTACCATTTCCCGCTCCACTGGCACCGCTTGCGTTTATCTGCGTTATGGCGGCTGCTACTGCAGTAGTTACCGCAGCTAGGAACATAGCGGGGTCATATTGTGGAGGTGGTGGAGGTGCTGGAGTTGGTGGTGCATTGTTTTTGTTTCTGTTTGACTTCTTTGGCGGCATCTTTCTGCCATAGAGTTAAAAGTGAAAGGACGGTAAGTCTTCGATGCATCATGTTCCGTCTTGTAATATGTTTTGTATTCAATTGTTAATAGAAATTTATGTAACAATAAACTTATGAATTACGATAGTAATACTCTCAATTAAATTCTGTGATTTGATCCATACCAGGTCTCTCTAAAATTTCAATAAGTAATCATAGATTACCATGAGTAAATAAATTGTAATGACGAAGTTATGAAATGGGTGTTAACTCCCAATGTAGTCAAATGATTGTCAATTTCTTTAATATATTGATACATAAGGTTTTGGAAAATTTGACCTTGATACCAGTCTATAATACATTAAAGTGTAAAGGAAAATCTTGACAGCATTACGATTCCCTGAATAGTATAAACACCTAGTCATAGGGTTGAGTTTATATGTAGATGAGAGTAATATTTAATGTATATCCGCAGTCCTAGTCTGTATAAAAAATGTGAGTAGTGTAAACACTACTCATGGCGGGCATTGCCCTGAGTACTAGACTCTGCCACATGGCGCTCTGTTACCATCAAACGCCTCTCTAATGTAGCCCGATGCTCCCGAAGTGCTCTTATTTTGGCTCGGGCAGCAGTCATCTCTTCATGAAGAGTCTCGGTATGGTTCTTGGTCTGATCATGGTCTTCGTCCAGTAGACGAAAGTTAACTGCGGTGATTTGGGCGGTAGCGTTAACTTCCATGATTTGGTTGACAGTTGCTCGTGCTTGTTCCCCGTTACGAGCGATGCAGCTTACTATGACAGGAAGAGCCCTATCTGTTGAACCTCCTTTGAAGAGGTTATAGGAGCCTCTTTCCATCCCGTAAGGAGGATGTTGGCCTTGTTCTTGACTCCATCTACGTAAGTCTACGGCCCATCTTGGTATTGGGCCTTGAAAATTTTGTTTGGCTGCGGGGTATCGGACTGCCTGCGGTGGATTGTAGACCTCAGGATCTGAGTTGGTGCTTTTCGAATCCTCTTCATCTTCGACTTCCATTGTTCTTCCTCTTCTGATTCCTCTTCGCAATTTTCTTCCGGTTCCTCTTCCAATATTTCTTCAGGATCCTCCTCCGGATCCTCTTCAATCCAACCACCGTTGCCTTGATTTGGGAAATAGGGGTCTCCCATATGGGTGAAATCCTGCCATTGTGTCTGTGCGAGAATAGGGATATGAGGAATACATGAAAAACTTAAGTGTATAAAAATAAATGTCAAAGCCTAAATATTGTAGTTACGGATTGATGAAATATTGAATCAAGTAATGAACGTAGAATCAGAGTAACGAGAATTAAGAACACCGAGAGTAAATAATATATTGTTTCATCTCAATTATGCTTCACGATTACAAAGAGAGAATAGACAAGACAAACTCTCAAAACTCTTATCTAACTCTAAGTAACATTTCCTATTTATAGGAAAACAGTAAAGCAGACAAAAAATACTAAGGCAAGCATTTGGCTTCGACTAAAAGGTGCCTTAGTAAATATATAATGAAACTAACGAAAGCATCTATTACACAGACTTCGACATATTACAACATATTTTCGACCTTATAATCTCCCCCTTTGTAATAATGTCGAACTTCTCAATTGGTGAGAATCTGTGCAGCAAAATGCATCATTCTACGAATCTCCGTATACCAGCTCATAACCCTCTTTAGCTCTGCTTTATCACCATCATTGTTCTTTTTGCAGTTATTCATACGAACTATGAAGTTCGTATATTGAGCTGTTGTATATCTTTCCAGTTCATTTACTTGAAACAGAAATCTTTTAGCTTTCCCATTCTTATCTTTTCCTACAAAGACCAATCCCAAAGGCTTTAAACAAATCTCCCCATCAACATATTTCTTTAGTTCAGCTTGAAACTTCGTCACTTCTATAGCCACTTTTACTTCCTTCCCAAGTGCAGTTCACAATTCAACATCAGTGAAAGCTAGACAATCATAGTAATTGTCTATGAAAATTTTTATATGACCAAGACCTAGTCTCAAAATTTCCATATCAGTTCCTTGAAGTTGCGAAGCACCCATGACTTTAAAAATTAGAGCAACGTGAATAAGATCATTCAAGTTAATGAGAGGGAAATCTGCAACTGAGAAATCACACGCAACCTTGTTTGCTCTAACAATATGATAACGAAAGTTCTGTAACATGTTCTCAAACATTACGTCTTTTGTAATACTCAACACCCTTGTGATCTTGATGAGTGACCAAACTTCATCTTGTTCCTTTCCAACAACAGCATGAAACCTAAGTTTCATATGAATAAAGTCATCTTCGTTCTTGAACTTCTCTATCACCTTATATTGAGTTGTTAAGAACAACATTTCGTTAACAGGAAAATCAAGTTGATTCATATCAGAATTTTTAATAGAATAACTCTTTCGTGGTTTCTTCTCGAATGCATACATTTGATTGTATGACACTCTGGCTTCGATGTTTTCGTAACTATGTAACTTCTTAGGATCTCCCTTATCCATGTGAGTTGGATCATTCTCACGAAGCCTCATTATGCTTTGAATTTGTCTTTGTTTCTCCATTTCAGGTTGTACCTCAGCCTTCTTCTCTTCTTTCGATTTTTCAATCACAATTACTTTCCCTTTATCTTTTTCAGCTTCAGAAATATTTGGCTTTGAAGAACTTGAACTCCCTCCTTCAGTTGTTGAACCAATCACAATTCCTTTCATTATTGGTCTTGTTGTGGTTTTGATGGCTTGTGTTGTATTGACTTTCGAAACTATTGGAGTGATAATTTGAGTTGACACTACCTTTGTTGAAACTTCAGTAGGTATCACTTTTTTGACAGTTGTGGATTTATCTTTGCCTTATTTCAAAACCTTCGAAGTATTACCTACTTGAGCTTTCTTCTCTTTTTCTCCCCCTTGCACCCCTGTGACAGCAGGTGGCGCACCAGTAGGTAACATATTAGCAAACTTCGAAATTGGAGCAACAACCTTCTGAATAGCTTGACCTAAACTGTGTAACTTCTGAGTTAAAAACTCAGGAGTTAAAAACGAAGTTGGAGCAGGTTTTGATACTAATTCTTTCAGTTCACCAAGTAAAGCTCCCAACTTGTCGAAATTTTAACCATCTTCATTAGCCTTTGCTTCAAACTTAGGAGTTAATGATTGATACCATTCGGCAATGTTTGTGACGGCAGCCGCTATGGTGTCAACATTCAACTTGATTATCGAATAGTTGGAATTCAGCTCATTTATCTCTTTCGAGATTTCAACCTTCAGCTCCTCAAGTTTTCGATTGACATCTTCTCGTACGGTCTTGACATCTTTAACAAAAAGAACATGATGTTCTTTTGCTACCATACGAAGATCTTTGATTTCAGAGTTAAACGAATCAGCCTGAGCCTTGACCCTCAACTCGTTATTTTTATCTACAATGTCCAATTGTCTCTACATTCGAAGCTCCATTGCCTTCAACATAACATCAACTTCTGTTCCCGAAACCGAATTCTTTGCTCCAGAATCAACTTGTGATTGTAGAATAGAGTTAAGTTTCATGTTCATAATTTTAAATTGTTTACCAAACATCAACATGTGATCTGGTATATCCTCTTCTTCCGAATCAAAGTAGAGATCATCAAACGTTCCTCCGAAACCTCCTCCATCTGTTTCATCATCGGAATTGGGTTTTGGTGTATTAGTGGATTGAGATTGAAAAAGAGTGGTAATTGGCTATTGTAGAATTTGTTCGAATGTAGGTGAGGTGGTGGCTGTTTGAACTTGAGTGAAAAAATGTGGAAGTGAAACATCGACAGTTGAAATAGGTTCGAAAAGAGATGGATTAGGAATACCTTGAGTAATCAGCGATTGTGACCCTTCAACACTCATATTAACAAGTGCAGCCGTATCAGATACGTTTGCAACAATGTTACAAACTGGAACCTCCTCAGTAACTGATTTGGTAATAACAATTTTGAGTGGACTTTTTGTTGTTGTTGGTGAAATTAAGGTAGTGGTTTGTGGTAAGGATAATTTTGGATAATTGGATCCCAATGGTGTTTCTAGGACAATCTCACTATCAAAGGATTCATCACGAACAACCAACTTTCTTTTCTTTCTCTTTTCGACAATATGCTTTGCCACATCCTCAGCTCGTCTTTTTCTTCGAGGATGGGGATACCGTGGCTGGTATATCACGAATAATTACCCCTCTACTGTTTATCTGTGTCTTTCGAACAGTTGGTGATAGATCATCAGACGAGGTTGGAAATTTATGAGACATCTTCCTTAGGCGCTTAAAACCCCTGATTTTGAAGGAATTAATTTCTTCGAAGGCTCAGTAACCACCTTCTTCTTAGGCTTCTCAATTTTCTTTGAAACTTTCTCCTTTTCAACAATAACCTTTATAGGAGACTTAGACTTGACTTTCTTTGGACTTTCTTGAACAAGAACCTCATCAATAACCTTCTTGGGCTTCTTAGGCTTCTTGGATGAACCTTGATTACTGCTTTCTAACAATACACCAGTTTCAATGGAAGGATTTACATTCTTCAAATAAGCCGAATTTGATGGATCAATCTTCTTAAGCATACCATCTGGAATTCTAGCAACATTTGGGAAAACCTCCGAATCATCTTCCACTGACTTCGGAAAGTGATACTTCATAAATTCTGCTTTAGCTTCATCACCAGGAACTGGAATACCCTCCTTCTCATAAACATACTGAAGTATCAAACTCCAATATCGAACACACGAAATCCCCTGTACCATATTTGTATTATCCACACTCTTCAGAAACTCTTTCCACATTTGAGTTGAAAAATCAACAGCAAGATCATAGTAAATCCCAGTAACCGTGACATATACTTCCATTATTCCTTTGTCTAATCCAACACTTCGACCAGTCAAACAGCGAAGAAAAATACCAAAAAGAAAGCTCCAAATGCTTGGAAGGCTTGACTTCTTGAACTCACTAATCTTGGTGAGTGGGCGTTGATGACCCATCTCGTTGAAATATGAATGACTTGAGCATTTGTTAGAGCATACTACGGTGGAGAATTGGGGATTTCAAGAATTTGACAAAACTGTTTCTTGGAAAGACGAATCTTCTTATCATTCACTAAGTTCAATGTAATCACATCTAGAGCTTTGCTGTAGGTAGCAGTTGAACCATCCATTGACAACCAGGACATCAGAACATCAAAGGCGTTGAAAATAGTAATGGCAAGACCTGAATGTTGAAGAGCAACAATCAATATCTTGAGTTCTTCTAGATACTACGAAACATCAGCCTCAACTTGATAGTTGGTGCTTTGAATCTTCATGATTGGTAGAGATGCAACTTCGTCAGTAGTATTGGTTTGAGCAGCAGCCATTGATTAGAGTTTTGAGAAATTATTGAAGATCAGAGAAATTTTAGGGCTTTGTGTGTCACACCCCAAAACCAGAACGGCGGAAACGTTCGGGGGTGGAGGACGTCATGTATAGTATCACAACAATGAATAGTAGTAAACAAGCAACAACATCATCCATTGCATTAATAATATAATTTAATACAAGTGTGTTCTGTGAAGTGTATAAGACACTAAAAATGTAAATCAAAATAAAAGATGAGTCTTGAACGAGCTCCATCTTCTCAAAACCTGGCACCGGTACCTGTCTACTGGTGACCTGAGAATACAAGTTATTTTGAAAGAGTTTATCAGCTTTAAAGCTGGTGAGATCATAAGTATTTTAGTGTCATTGTTTGTATGAAAGTGTTTGTAAGTATGTGATGTATAAGTTTGTAATTGTTTGTAATTGTTTGTAATCTCCTAGAAAACCCTATGTTTTCTACTAAAAGTAGCCTTCTACCCAGGCATCAAATGTTTGTATGGAAGTGTTTGTAAGTATCTGATGTATAAGTTTGTAATTGTTTGTAATCTCCTAGAAAACACTATGTTTTCTACTAAAAGTAGCCTTCTACCAAGGCATCAAATGTTTGTATGAAAATGTCTCTCGTAAGAATATGTATTTTCCTAAATCTGACTATCATTAACCAAAAATAATGTTTTTACATTACTATTCATTGTGTGAAGATCACAAAGTGAATGCAATGGGGAAATAAAATAGTACTGTAGTGTTGTATTAAGTAACTACTGCTGTACTAACTACTTTAAACCAATTTTTATCTAAACTATCATGTGATATGCCTGAACCATACTACCGACTATAAACACGACGATGAAAGACGTCGGAAGAAATGACATTTGGCACCTGTAGACTTGCAAGTCCCACTGTAGCTAGCAGCAAGGTGTAGGATAGTCAATCTAGTATAGATCTATACACAAATTCAACACTCTCCTTCTAGGAGACTCTGGATACAAAACGAGCCATGACAGGTGATGACATGCCCCGTTACGTGGCTCACATTTCTGTTGTAATGTACTTGTATATATAATGTATGTACTAGTATAATGTATGCTCTCTCTGTCTAGCATGTTATGTTTGTTTCTCATCAATGTAAGTTATGTTTGTTTCTCATCACTGTATGTTATGTTTGTTTCTCATCACTACCTGTTATGTTTGTTTCTCATCATTACATGCTATGTTTGTTTCTCATCACTATATTTATGTTTGTTTCTCATCAATATATGTTATCACTCATGCCTGAACTGACTCATTGTATGTTTCATTGTTCTAGTAATAGTATCTGTAACTTCCTAAACTATACCTATTATAGTTTACTAGCAATGTTGTTTGTATAAATGAACATGTTTGTATACCTTTGCTACCCAAAGGTATTGAACTGAAAGAAGGAACTTTTGTATCTATATACATATACATAATATATAACTAAGATTCAAACGACCTTCGGACAAACAACTGATACCCTAAGACCACAACCAAACAAGGAACAGGAGGTAGGGTGAGTTATCAGTCCTAAGTCCTTTGAATCCTACTTATATAACTATATCTAAATAGATACACATTTTACTAAATATATTAGTTTAAAAGATAAAGAAGTTTTGTAAAACCTTTTGAAGAGTTTAAATAAACATTGATGACTTAATGTCATTTGATAAAATGATTTGAAAGCAGTTTGGCATAAAGAAACAAGTTTGATAAAGAGTTTAACATGTAAAAGAGTTTGATATACATTTTGAAGTAGTTTGTTTGATAAACCAGTTTGAAAAGTAAGAAAATTCATATGTTTGATAACACAGTTTGAAAAGTAAGACAATCCATATGTTTGATAGTTATTAATCACATGTGATTGATATAATAACTATAATGTATCTACTTGTATTCCCCCCCCCCCCCCCCATAAAAGCATTTAAAATCATTTAAAAGGTTGATTAAGGGGTATGAAGTCACCTGTAGTGAGTGGTTTGGATGAACGGATGGTATAGGATGATAAGTGTCAAGTGAAGACTTGAACACACACACGGATCCTATTTAACATATAATAACACATATATGTATCCAATTAGTCAATTAACAACTAATTAATCAAGTAAAGACACTGTAAAACATGGATAACACTTTGATTCAAGTGTTAGGAGTACCAAAGGGTTGCATCTAATGGGAGTATGGCCTCACATTTGAGTTTATGGCCATAATGGTCATCTTACTTGAGTTTACGGCCCATGGTCATTTCCCCATGAGTTTACGGCCGTAAACTCATGGTATTATGTACCATTTTGTGTCTAAAGGTCTTATAAGTCATGGTTTAGTATCCTATGATCAAGTATAAGCCTTAGGAAGTAATAGTGGCATAATTGCACCATTTCTTAGAGTTTACGGCCCATGGTCATTTCCCTATGAGTTTACGGCCGTAAACTCCATGTGTTCTTGCTTCTTTTGATGTTTAAGGTCCTAAACTCTTCAATGAAGTGATCTAGACTTGTATCCAAGGCTTAGGAAGGGACTACGGCTCACTATGCCCCCTTTATTAGGGTTTACGGCTCAAGAACATTGTCTTGGCCGTAAACACCTTTTGAACTTGTGTTTCTTGATGTTTTCTAGTTGTTTAACAAGTGAATCAAGCCTATAACAAGCTAAGGTAAGTGTACTTACAATATAGGAGCTTGTAATGGGGTTCACGGCCCAAGAACACTAGTGTGTGTTCTTGGTGTTCTTGGTGAAATGAAGAACACTTGAAGATCTAAGAAAATGAAATGATTTCATGGATGAAATCATGTAAGATCACTAGATAATGAAAGATATCCACTAATCAAGGAAAGAAACACTTACTTTCTTGAAGATTTTGAACAAAAATCGGATGATACTTGAGAGAGAATGGGTTCTTGGCTTGAAAATGGTAAAAATGGCTAAAAATGACTAAGTGTCATATTTATACTCTTTAGAGTTTACGGCCCTAACACCATTTTTGGGCCGTAAACTCCAAAATTTTGGAGTTTTGGGACTTAAATGTTGCACAAATGACTCTCAAGTATACTTCCTATAATTACCACTTGAAGTACTAGGCTTTAGAACACTCAATCTGACACCAAATAGCTTAAAAGTTAGCAGAAACTAGACTGGCTTCTATTGAAGTGAATGGTTGTACAAAATAGAAATTTCGGGTTGTCACATCATCCCCCCGTTAGAGGGAATTTCGTCCCGAAATTAGAGTTTAGGCAAATAAGTAGTTACAAATAACTAAGTAATAAGATGAGGGTATTTCAGTTTTAACTGACCCTCGCGCTCCCAAGTGAATTCAGGTCCTCGCTTGGCGTTCCAGCGAACCTTCACTATCGGGATACGACTTTGCTTTGTTTGCTTGACCTCTCGGTCCATGATCTCTACAGGTTCTTCCACGAAGTTAAGGATCTCATTGATCTCAATCTCGTCGAGTGGAATTACAAGAGTCTCGTCGGACAGACACTTTTTCAAGTTCGAGACGTGGAAAGTAGAATGTACGTTACTAAGTTTGCGGGGTAGGTTGAGTCTGTAAGCTACAGGGCCGATTCTAGCGAGAATCTCGAAAATCCCTACGTAACGTTTATGTCGGTCTCTAGAGGCTTTCAATCGTCCACTAATCTGAATAATCCCCTCTATCTATTCCCTCTAACTCTAGAGCGTGTATTGCATAGCTGGCTTCAAGTGTCTTAAGCTGACGGAAGGCATAGGTAATGACCTTACCTTGTTGCATCAAAATGTAACTGAGCCCTGGATTTGGATGCATCGCAATAGACTACAAAGTCTTCTATTCCTTTTGGGAGGGATAGTATCGGTGCGGTGCACAAGGCTCGTTTTAGCGTTCGGAACGCTGACTCCTGCTTCTCTTCTCAGTCAAAGGCCATGCCCTTCTGGGTCAAAGTTGTAAGAGGTTTCGCAATTCGAGAGAAGTTCTGAAAGAACCTACTATAGTAGTCTGCGAGACCTAGAAATTTACGAATTTCTGTAGGTGTTTTCGGATCTGACAGATAGATCTCAATGGCCTGGATTTTTGGAAGTGTCTACATGAATTCCCTCTTCACTAACAACGTGACATAGGAATTTGACCCTTCAAATCCAAAACTCGCATTTAAGAGAATTTCGCGTAGAGCTTCTCCGATCGTAATATTTACAAGACCTGCTGAAGATGTTGACTATGTTCATCCTTACTACGAGAGTAGATAAGTATGTCATCGATGAAGACAATGACGAACTGATCCAAGTAAGGACGGCACACCCTATTCATTAAATCCATGAATACTGCGGGCGCGTTTGATAATCCGAATGGCATCACTACGAATTCGTAGCGTCCATAACGAGTTCGGAAGGCTGTCTTCGGAACATCCTCCCTTAATACTCGTAGCCGGTGATACCCGGATCTTAGGTCGATTTTTGAAAAGGAGTTCGCCATTTGAAGTTGGTCGAACAAATCGTCTATACTAGGCAAAGGGTAACGATTTTTGATGGTTAGCTTGTTGAGCTCCCTGTAGTCGATGCACATACGAAATGATCCGTCTTTCTTCTTGACGAACAAGAAGGGAGTTCCCCAGGGTGAGAAGCTTGGTCTTATAAAGCCCTTGCTGGGCAGTTCGTTAAGTTGATCGGATAGTTCTTGCATCTATGCAGGTGCTAGACGATAGGGCAATTTGGCTACTGGAGTAGCCCCTGGAACTAGGTCGACCCTGAACTCGACTTGACGTTGTGGAGGTAATCCTGGGAGTTTTCTGCTCTATTTGAATCTCTTGTTTCGATTGGCGGGAAAGGCATATGATTGGCTCTGTATTTTATTCGCATGGCAGTGCGATCACTTGTATACTTGAGTAGTGTTCGTCCTGAAGTTCTTTTTAGAAGTCATATTTGGTTCATCAATCACAGCTTCGCATACACGAGTCGTATATAATTAAGATTAAAAAGGCCGTCGAATAACTGATTCTTCTCTAAGATCACATCCAAACAAGGAAAAGAAGTTAAAGCGGAATCATCAATTCTAAGCCTGTAGAACCTTGATTATATACCACCCTTGCGTATACATTCCTCAGCGATAGATTAACCGTATGGGTCTTCGGATTGAACTTGACGTACTGCACGAGTGGTATTCCGGGGAGGTTTCTTCGGGAAGGATACGAAACATAAGATACCCTTCGCATGAGTATCTCGGAGTTCTGGAATGACGGTTTCTCTAGAAAGGAGACTATGGGGAAAAGGATTTTCGCACGAGACCGGCATTGTGAGGATCGAATTGACTCATGTTACTTGGTACTGTCCGACTACTCGAAATAAAAGGCGTTAGACTAGATCATAAAGGTGTTACAAAAACATCATGGTGCAACTTTGACAGAGTTTCAGTACTTTAGCTTTATCTTACAAGATTGTTGCTGCGAACAAGGTATACTACAAAAGCAAGTACACGCAGCACGAGAGTCCCTTGACTGACGGGATCTCGCAAAAGATATGACTCGAGTTGCACTAGTTTTTAACAGTTTATAAGTCTAATATAACGAAAACGCCCTAGAATTGATGGATTTTGAGCATTCTAACACTTCCTAAGTGTACATGCAACCCTAATAACCTTGGATCTATGTTTGTCTAATTATCATGCAAAGTTGAATTCCAAGGTTATATTCCTATCTAGCATACATGGGGAACAAATTTTAACTTGCATGAAAGATAGAATAACTTACCTTGTTGTTGCTTATGATCCTTGAAACCTTGTGAGCCTAGCACCCCAAGTGTGATGCCTCAAATGCTTCACACAACACCAAATGCTTTTGGAATGACTTTAGAGAGAATACACACTTCTAAAATCGGCCTAGCCCTCTTGTTTCTTATGTGTAGCCAATTTTGGTGGAGAATGGGTTTCTTATATAGTGTTGACACATCTAGGGTTACACCATATAAACCCTAATGTGTCATGACTCTTCATTTCCATGACCCATGGGTTTGTAACTCCCATGGAGCATCCATGGAGCATCCTATGGGTCGAACCCAACTTGATAATCCATGGAGCCTCTTAGCCCACTATATAAGATATGGAAGATTTACATAATCTACCCATATATTTAATTAGTTATCTTTTGATCACTTAATTAATTCTAAATTAATTCTTGATCAAACTAATTAAATAATATTATTAATATATTAGAACTTATAATATATTAATAAACCATAAGTGTTATTTCTCTCATTTTAGTTTATCCAATTGCATGGTGCCATGCAACCCAAATGGACCATGCCGGGTCGGGTCAAGTACATACCAGAAATAGTTATGGACTTAGACACCTTATCCAACAGTCTCCCACTTGGATAAGTCTAATAACTATAACTGCAATACTTCAGGAACCGATCGGCAATCGTAGCTCTTTCAAGGTCTCTCGGAACTGAGAAGATGATGATACGCCATTTAAGATAAGTGATCATATAATCCTCTGTTCTAGATATCAGCCGGACAAATACATGGAACAATGTCTTACTTATTGTCCAGCAGTTTGTTTCCCGATTTCCGATTTGTTTGACAAAGAACTTAATTGACCACATCAACTTAGTTCTGACCGGGCCCGGTACATAGGTCAAAACAAAATCATCGAGGGGCCCAGATATCAGCTTCTAATCCAAGAAGGAACAGATAAACTTCGACTCATATGTTTGTTCTACCACTCATTGAATTATACACAAAAGCACGTTTTATAACATCGAGTTACCAATGCGTTAACGTACAATCAATGCATAACCAACTCATAAGTAACAAATCATATCTCTAGGTTTGAAGACTTATATGATATTACCGTCTCACAATCACTCGAGATAAATTCCATGAAGTGATTCCAGTGAGCGTGGGTTGAGTCCAATGCTCAGAACTTATGAGCACTCATGAGTGTTGTAGCCATGTCCAACAACTTAGACCTCTGCAACCAATCATGACAGTCTTGATTCATACCTACTTCCGACATATGACCGACTGTGGAGGTTCGAATAATATGATATACCAAACATAATTATTCTGGAAGTCAAAACATGTAAAAGAAATATAGTAAATGATCGACACGAGATAGCAACACTTTACTCATAAATAAAACACCTTTTATTCATCATCTAATGTCAATTACACTTTACAAATTTCAAGGTTATCTAACTACTAAATCTAATATCATCCTTCAGCCCTATGCTCCGAGCATGCTGGAGATGCTTAACCCGAGTCAGTCCCTTCGTGAGGGGATCTGCTGGATTCTCATCCGATGATACCCTCTTTGCCACGAGGAGTCCTTCTTCTATTCGATGTCTGATGAAATGGTATTTTCTGTCGATGTGTCTGGATCTCCCGTGATCCCTTGGTTCCTTGGCTAAGGCAACTGCACTTTCACTATCACAGAAAATTTCCATTGGCTCTTTAATAGCTGGTACAACTCCAAGGTCTCCAATGAAGTTCTTCAGCCATATCGCCTCCTTTGCTGCCTTGCTAGCTGCTATATACTCTGATTCGCAAGTTGAATCAGCCACTGTCTCTTGCTTGGAACTCTTCCAAGAAATTGCTCCTCCATTTAAGGTAAAGACCCAGCCTGACTGAGAGCGGAAATTATCCCTATCAGTCTGAAAGCTAGCATCACTATACCCTACAACTCTCAAGTCTTCACTCCCACCGAGGGTAAGGACCCAGTCCTTAGTCCTCCGTAGGTACTTGAGGATATTCTTTACCGCAGTCCAGTGTGCCTTGCCAGGGTTCCCCTGATACCTGCTAACCATGCTCAAGGAAAAGGCTACATCAGGTCGAGTACACGTCATAGCATACATGATCGATCCTACAGCCGATGCATAAGGTATTCGACTCATTTCTGCAATCTCAGCCTCAGTACTAGGGCTTTGTGTCTTACTCAATCTGGCGTTACTCTGGATGGGTAACTCTCCTTTCTTGGAGTCCTGCATGCCGAATCTCTTCAGCACCTTATCCAAGTAAGTACTCTGACTAAGTCCAATTAGTCTTTTACTCCGGTCTCTCAAGATCCTTATCCCTAGAATATAGGCAGCTTCTCCTAGGTCCTTCATAGAGAAACACTTCCCAAGCCAGGACTTAACTTCCTGCAAAGTTGGGATGTCATTTCCTATGAGTAGTATGTCATCCGCATACAATACCAAAAAGCTAACTATACTCCCACTAGCCTTGACATATACACAAGATTCATCTTCACTCCTAGAAAAGCCAAATTCTTTGACTTTCTCATCAAAGCAAAGATTCCATCTGCGAGGTGCTTGCTTTAACCCATAAATGGATTTCTCAAGCTTACACACTTTATTAGGGTACTCTATATTGACAAAACCCTCTGGCTGACTCATGTAAACATCCTCAGCCAACTTTCCATTAAGGAAAGCGGTTTTGACATCCATTTGCCATATTTCATAGTCATGAAATGCAGCTATGGCTAACAGAACCCTAATAGACTTAATCTTGGCCACTGGAGAAAATGTCTCATCATAATCAACTCCCGGAGTTTGTGAGAAACCCTTTGCAACCAGTCGTGCCTTATAAGTGTGTACATTACCATCCATGTCGGTCTTCTTCTTGAACATCCATTTCCACCCTATAGTCTTACAACCTGGTACATTCTCAACCAAGTTCCAAACTTGATTGTCATACATGGACTGTATCTCGCTATCCATTGCCTCTTTCCACTTGACTGACTCAGGGCCTGCCATGGCTTCCGCGTAACTGTTAGGTTCATCCAGACCTATCAGTGTCTCATCACTGATAAGTGTATCACCTTTCACAGTAATATGGAATCCATAGTATTGCTCAGGTGCATTCCTAACCCTTGTGGAACGCCTCAAAGGTACAGACTTGTCAATTGGCTCAACTGGAGTTTCCTCCTCAAGTTGAGTGCTAGGGTTTGAAGTTCCTTCACCACTTGACTCTTGAATTTCTTCAAGGTCAAGTTTCCTCCCACTGTCTCCTTGGCTTATGAACTCTCTCTCTCTCTCGAAAGAAAGCCCTCCTAGCTACAAAGACCACATTCTCACTAGGTCTGTAGAAGAGGTAACCAAAGGATTTCTGTGGGTAACCGATGAAAATACACCTCTCACTTCGAGGTTCGAGCTTATCATGAGTCTCGCGTCTCACGAACCCCTCGCAACCCCAAATCTTAATGTGGTCTAGTTTGGGTACTTTACCAGACCACATCTCATGAGGAGTTTTGGCAACTTTCTTTGTGGGAACTAGATTAAGGATATGGGCGGCAGTCTCTAAGGCATACCCCCAAAATGAGATTGGTAGCGAAGCTCGACTCATCATGGAACGAACCATATCCAACAAGGTTCGATTACGCCTCTCAGCTACACCATTCAACTGCGGTGTCCTGGGAGGTGTCAATTGTGAGACAATCCCACATTCCCTAAGATAGTCGAGGAACTCTGAATTAAGATACTCACCACCTCGATCGGATCGAAGCATCTTAATGTTCCTGCCCAATTGATTCTCGACTTCCTGTTTAAACTCTTTAAACCTCTCAAAAGTCTCTGACTTATGCTTGATTAAGTAGACATATCCATATCTACTGTAATCATCAGTAAAAGTCAAATAATAACGATTAGCATCCCTTGTGGCATGTTTGAAGGGCCCACACACATCCGTGTGTATAAGATCCAACAAACCTTCACCCCTCTCACAAGAACCTATGAAGGGTGACTTTGTCATTTTTCCAAGTAAGCATGATTCACAACTATCATCTGACTTTAGGTCAAATGACTCCAATACTCCATCCTTTTGGAGTTGGCCTATGCGTTTCTTGCTTATATGTCCAAGACGACAATGCCATAATGATGCTTTATCCAAGTTATTATCATTAACAGAATCAATACACAATACATTATTTCCTAAGTTATCAACCACAGATACAGTTTCATACACACCATCACAAGGTAATGCTTTAAAATAAAGAACATTATTAAAGAAAGCATTAATCGAACCAACTTCATTATCAAATGAAAAGGTGAAACCTTGTTTATACAATGCATGAAAGGAAATAATATTTCTTGCCATTTCTGGCGAATAATAACATTTATTCAAATCTAAACTAAACCCACTACTTAGCGATAAAGTATAAACTCCAATCTTGGTGACAGGTAAAGCTTTCCTATTCCCCATGATTAAGTTTATTCTTCCATGCTCCACATTCTCACTTCTTCTTAGTCCCTGCAAATCAGAACAGATATGAATACCACAACCGGTATCAAGGACCCAAGAGTTAGAATGGGGTGAGTTATTAGATAAGATAGTGTAAATACCTGCATGGTTGGGTTTAACTTTCCCATCCTTCACATCTTGCTGGTACTTTGGGCAGTTCCGCTTCCAATGTGACTTTTCATGGCAATAGAAGCATTCAGCCTCTTTAGGGTCAGAAGAAGGAGTGACAAAACCTTTCTTGGTTCCACTTGAAGAAGAGCCATCAAGTGTCCTAGCCTTGGTACCCTTCGAAGAGCTCTTCCTCCTCTTCCCTCTACCTTTCCCGATTGCCAAAACCGGGGCGGAGTTTGGAGTAGGAGTGTTAACAACCGACTTACCCTTAAGACCTGTTTCTGCGGTCTTGAGGAGTCCCTGAAGTTTGCTGAGTGTGACCTCTTCCTTATTCATGTGATATGTCATGCGGAATTGATCATAGCACGATGGTAAGGAGTGCAAAATGATATCTATTGCAAGCTCCTCAGGGAAGTTCACATTAAGCTTCAGCAACCGATCCACATACCTTTGCATTTTCTGCATGTGGCTCGTGACAGATCGTCCTTCATCATGGTTGTTATGATAGAGCATATGATTTCATACCTCTCTTGTCGTGCACTTTGATGGTATCTTTCCATCAGATCTTGGTGCATTTCAAAAGGGTAGAAGTCCTCATAGGACTTTTGGAGTTCCGCTGTCATGGTGGCCAACATGATGCATGCCACTTTTGTAGCATCCCTTTCATGTGCCCGGAAGTCAGCGATCTCCTGGGGAGTTGCAGTGGTCTCATCAATCTCCTTAAGCTCCTTGTCAAGGACATATTCTTTGTCCTCGTAGCGGGTAATCATCCTGATGTTTCTGATCCATTCATTGAAGTTGGATCCATCAAAAGTGACTTTCCCACACAAGTTCATAAGGGTAAAGGAGCCATTAGGATTAGAGCCAGAAGCAGCATTGTTTGAAGACATCTGAAAGAAGAGGACAAGATTAGTTTAGATATTAAGAGAGTCCTTAATAAAACACCCAAATGTAATATTAAGGCTAGGATCCAATCACAATATATTATAACTTAGAAGAGGTATGCCGTAATCCAAGCTATAACATATTTGAAAGGTAGGTGAATGACGATTCACCAATTTCCACCATGAAAAACGAAATATAAATATCAGGTTTTTAATTGGTTCTTAGAAATTCCTAGATTCTTTTGAGATTCAATGAACTTTTCAAAGGCATGTTTCAATCTCGAGTGTGCCCTCCAAGTTTTGTGACTCAGATACCGAGGATCACAAAACGAGGTGTGAAGTAACCATGCAAATCACTTGGTACCCTCAAGGTTTATCACTCAATCGATGTGCCGGTAAACCACACACGCTCCACCGATGCTATGGTAAACCTTAAGTCACCCTTTACCTACCTTGTTAAGTCCAAGTTAGTGTGCCGGTTAACCACACACGCTCCACCAACGACTTAAACAAAGTGTAAAGTGTAATTTCATGGATTAGCACCTTATTCACATTTTCCTAAAGTAACTAAGATTGGGAATTTAATAAAAGCATTTAGTTACTTTATAATATTCATCATACTTTTAATGAGAATTTATAAGTCCTTGTCTTACCCGTTCGGCTAACGACCCTCCACCGATCAAGGAAGCGGTGGGTGAGAGTGGACACCCATTAAGTTGCCATTTTATAGGCAACAACCTTATACCCCCCTTATAGACCGGCTTCGTGAATGAGGCGTACTAGCGGTAAGACGACTTGATGTTATACATATATATATTAGTAACTTATAATATTATAAAGTATAAGGGTTGAATTTTAACTTTTAAAATTCTAAGGGTTGGAACTAAAGTTTTAATCAAGACTTTACATGTTCCAAAACTTGAGGGCAAGTTTTGTGAACTTCCAAAACTTTTCATTTCTTATAACTTATGAATTAATTGAGTAATAAAAATGAAGACTCTTCATTTTTTATAACTCTTGTGTTCTTTTAATGACTTTAATAAAAGTGAGACTTTTGGTTTTCCATAACTTGAGGACAAGTTATGGACTCCATTAAAACACATTATGATCATGAATTAAACTACCATGAAGGTTACAAACAATTCCTATGATCATCTAATCTTCATAAGTTCAAGAACATGAATATGAACACTTTCAAGAATCAAAAATTACACTTAAAAAAAACTTGTAATTTAACGATTTTTTTTTCAAGCTGTTTGCAGACAAAAAAAAACAACAAACAAACCTAGTCTCTGATACCACTGATGGATTTTGAGCATTCTAACACTTCCTAAGTGTACATGCAACCCTAATAACCTTGGATCTATGTTTGTCTAATTATCATGCAAAGTTGAATTCCAAGGTTATATTCCTATCTAGCATACATGGGGAACAAATTTTAACTTGCATGAAAGATAGAATAACTTACCTTGTTGTTGCTTATGATCCTTGAAACCTTGTGAGCCTAGCACCCCAAGTGTGATGCCTCAAATGCTTCACACAACACCAAATGCTTTTGGAATGACTTTAGAGAGAATACACACTTCTAAAATCGGCCTAGCCCTCTTGTTTCTTATGTGTAGCCAATTTTGGTGGAGAATGGGTTTCTTATATAGTGTTGACACATCTAGGGTTACACCATGTAAACCCTAATGTGTCATGACTCTTCATTTCCATGACCCATGGGTTTGTAACTCCCATGGAGCATCCATGGAGCATCCTATGGGTGGAACCCAACTTGATAATCCATGGAGCCTCTTAGCCCACTATATAAGATATGGAAGATTTACATAATCTACCCATATATTTAATTAGTTATCTTTTGATCACTTAATTAATTCTAAATTAATTCTTGATCAAACTAATTAAATAATATTATTAATATATTAGAACTTATAATATATTAATAAACCATAAGTGTTATTTCTCTCATTTTAGTTTGTCCAATTGCATGGTGCCATGCAACCCAAATGGACCATGTCGGGTCGGGTCAAGTATATACCAGAAATAGTTATGGACTTAGACACCTTATCCAACAAGAATTTCAATGTGGGTCCGGAGTAGTCTCTCCTTCAGCAGTGATCCTTAGAATCTTCCCGTCTGCGCCAGAGTTCTTTGTTATTGGACTATCCTTCTTGAGATGTCCTATCTCACCGCATAAATGACAAATCTGGCTTTCCCCAGCATCAGTGGTGGAAGTGAAGTGTCGAGTCGGAGTTATGTGGACATGAGCGCTTGGGTTGCTCTTCCCCTTGGGACAATTCCTTTTATAGTGTCCGGTCTCACCACAACCATAGCAAGCCGGGCTGACCCCGATGTTAGTGATTTGGAAGACGGTTCGTGCCGGCGCCCTACAGACACCAATAGTGTGCCCCATTTGATTGCAATTTATGCATTGCGGATCATGGCAAACTCCGGTATGATGAAAAGTACACTTTATACACTTCGGGAGTTTTCCCTCATATGGTCTGAACGGTGTTGAAGTGGCAGGGGTCGCCACTTGTTGTTGTTGCTTGGCAACTTTTTGAAATCGTTTGCGCTCCTTGTAGGCTTGACGCCTTCGTTTCTTACCCTCTGCTTTGCGGCTTTGGGTGTTCGTAACAGTTATCATTTGTTGATTTCCCGGGTGGTTACAACAATTTTAACTGTCAACACCTTTTACATCCTTGCTTTCTTTACTAGTGTTGAAGTGCGCAAGGACAGCTGCCAAGGCAGCTGTTACCGCTGCTTGGAAGGTGGCAGCGTCTATATGAAGGATCGGGGTTTTGTCGTTCGGCTGATTACCTCTAGATGACGACATGATTCTGCTATTTGACAAGAAAAGGAGTTTGTGAGTGATTATGGTTGGCCCTAGATGTATTCTACTCATTCATGTAAATGTAAAGTTTTTGCTTTGTTAAACTGTTCTCGATGGTTTGACCTACATCCCTATGATGCAGTACTGGAAAAAAGTTGAAGTAAGTTCGTAGAACGTTCACTAGACAATTGCTATTTTGAACTAGGCTATCATTGGTTGGTGGATAACATGATCCAACCTTCGACAAGAATTGGAAGTGATCCTTGAGCTATTTTACCACAGCTCAATAATCTGACGAAAGAGAGGTTTAGTTGGAATTCTAACGATAGCAGAATGAAAGTATTTGAACAAGGATTGGCACATAAATTAGCCGACTGTCAATATCATTGATATTTAAGATGTAATACGTTTGGGAAAAATAACCTTGGAGTAGGTCTTACATCATATCTGAAGTAGAAAAGTTTTGACGGCATACTGGCCTAACTAGAAAGTACTTACAGTACAGGGTTAGTTACATAGAAATGTGCTACTTGGAGCATAGATAGGAAGACTATTCTTTCAACCAATGAAAGAAATGTAGAATATCTCCTACAGGTGACGGTTATCCCTTGGGTGAGCCCTTAGCTCAGCCAGCTGACGCTCCACATCAAGTAGGTGCCTTTCGTACACCCTTTGGCGTACTCGGAGCTCTATGACTTCAGCTCGTGTTTCAGCTAGCGCTTGCTGCAGGGCCTCATGGTCTACCCTAGATCTCTCATGAGCATCTTCCAGATGAATGGTGCAGATGGTATGCATTCTCGCATTGGCGTCAACTTCCGTGATTCGATGGAGTGTTGTCCTGCCTTGAATGTCGTTTCAGGCAACTCTGCGGACCAGTATTGGCAAGACTCTGTCTGCTGAGCCTCCTTCGCCCAGGTCATAAAAGCTTCGGTCTCCATTGAATGGCATGGGCTGATCCTGCTCTTGGCTCCATGTTTCCAAGCTTTCCACCCACGGAGGCGTCGGGCTTTGAAAAGTCGGACGAGGGTTAGGATTTGGGACAGGAGCCATCGGGGGTAGGTTCTCAACTTCAGGCTCGGAGTCAGAACCATCTGCAAAGCCTTCAGCCTGGTGATCATCCACAGGGATTGGGTGATCATTTTCTGGCTCTGCTTCAAACCCTCCTCCATTACCTTGGTTAGGGAAGTACAAGTCGCCGTGGGGATGGAATCCAGCCATGTTATCTATGCGAGAAAAGGGGTATAAGAAATAACTAAATAAAAGTACTAATTAGGTAGTTATAAGGCCTTTTTAGTTTGCACATAAGTAAATTATAGTAACACAAAATACTCCTATAGTATTTTAAGTTTATGTTTTGTTCTAGGGTTTTCCTTGTGGTATTCTTGATAAGTTTTTAGACTTGTTGCAACCTCACAACCACTCTTAGGCACATGCTAGTCACTCCTCGGATAATATAGTTAATCAGGCTATATCTTCCCAGATTTGACTATATGTCTCTAAGTCTACTTGTGCTGCCCAACAATCGTAATACTTTTGTTCTGTCCTAGTGACACTGATTTTAGCATGAATGCAGGTGAGTATACTTGGTTAAATATTTTATTATTTAAAAGTATAAACTCTTTGTTAGAGTATTTTTAAATCCCGCTGTGTTTATAGTTTGTATATCTTTTATGGGTTGATATACTCAATTCACTATAAACAATCCTCTGATACCAATCTGTCACACCCCAAAACCAGAACGGCGGAAACGTTCGGGGGTGGAGGACGTCATGTATAGTATCAAAACAATGAATAGTAGTAAACAAGCAACAACATCATCCATTGCATTAATAATATAATTTAATACAAGTGTGTTCTGTGAAGTGTATAATACACTAAAAATGTAAATCAAAATAAAAGATGAGTCTTGAACGAGCTCCATCTTCTCAAAACCTGGCACCGGTACCTGTCTACTGGTGACCTGAGAATACAAGTTATTTTGAAAGAGTTTATCAGCTTTAAAGCTGGTGAGATCATAAGTATATTAGTGTCATTGTTTGTATGAAACTGTTTGTAAGTATGTGATGTATAAGTTTGTAATTGTTTGTAATTGTTTGTAATTGTTTGTAATCTCCTAGAAAACCCTATGTTTTCTACTAAAAGTAGCCTTCTACTCAGGCATCAAATATTTGTATGGAAGTGTTTGCAAGTATGTGATGTATAAGTTTGTAATTGTTTGTAATTGTTTGTAATCTCCTAGAAAACCCTATGTTTTCTACTAAAAGTAGCCTTCTACCAAGGCATCAAATGTTTGTATGAAAATGTCTCTCGTAAGAGTATGTATTTTCCCAAATCTGACTATCATTAACCAAAAATATAGTTTTTACATTACTGTTCATTGTGTGAAGATCACAAAGTGAATGCAATGGGGAAATAAAATAGTACTGTAGTGTTGTATTAAGTAACTACTGTTGTACTAACTACTTTAAACCAATTGTTATCTAAAGTATCATGTGATATGCCTGAACCATACTACCGACTATAAACACGACGATGAAAGACGTCGGAAGAAATGACATTTGGCACCCGTAGACTTTCAAGTCCCACTGTAGCTAGCAGCAAGGTGTAGGATAGTCAATCCAGTATAGATCTATACACAAATTCAATGCTCTCCTTCTAGGAGACTCTGGATACAAAACGAGCCATGACAGGTGATGTCATGCCCCATTATATGGCTCAAATTTCTGTTGTAATGTACTTGTATATGTAATGTATGTACTAGTATAATGTATGCTCTCTCTGTCTAGCATGGTATGTTTGTTTCTCATCAATGTAAGTTATGTTTGTTTCTCATCACTGTATGTTATGTTTGTTTCTCATCACTACCTGTTATGTTTGTTTCTCATCACTACATGTTATGTTTGTTTCTCATCACTATATGTTATGTTTGTTTCTCATCACTATATGTTATGACTCATGCATGAACTGACTCATTGTATGTTTCATTGTTCTAGTAATAGTATTTGTAACTTCCTAAACTATACCTATTATAGTTTACTAGCAATGTTGTTTGTATAAATGAACATGTTTGTATACCGTTGCTACCCAAAGGTATTGAACTGAAAAAAGGAACTTTTGTATCTATATACATATACATAATATATAACTAAGATTCAAACGACCTTTGGACAAACAACCGATACCCTAAGACCACAACCAAACAAAGAACAAGAGGTAGGGTGAGTTATCAGTCCTAAGTCCTTTGAATCCTACTTATATAACTATATCTAAATAGATACACATTTCACTAAATATATTAGTTTAAAAGATAAAGAAGTTTTGTAAAACCTTTTGAAGAGTTTAAATAAACATTGATGACTTGATGTCATTTCATAAAATGATTTGAAAGCAGTTTTGCATAAAGAAACAAGTTTGATAAAGAGTTTAACATGTAAAAGAGTTTGATATACATTTGAAGTAGTTTGTTTGATAAACCAGTTTGAAAAGTAAGAAAATTCATATGTTTGATAACACTGTTTGAAAAGTAAGAAAATCCATATGTTTGATAGTTATTAATCACATGTGATTGATATAATAACTATAATGTATCTACTTGTATTCCCCCCTTATAAAAGCATTTAAAATCATTTAAAAGGTTGATTAAAGGGTATGAACTCACCTGTAGTGAGTAGTTTGGATGAACGGATGCTATAGGATGCTAAGTGTCAAGTGAAGACTTGAACACACACACAGATCCTATTTAACATATAATAACACATATATGTATCCAATTAGTCAATTAACAACTAATTAATCAAGTAAAGACACTGTAAAACATGGATAACACTTTGATTCAAGTGCTAGGAGTACCAAAGGGTTGCATCTAATGGGAGTATGGCCTCACATTTGAGTTTATGGCCATAATGGTCATATTACTTGAGTTTACGGCCCATGGTCATTTCCCCATGAGTTTACGGCCGTAAACTCATGGTATTATGTACCATTTTGTGTCTAAAGGTCTTATAAGTCATGGTTTAGTATCCTATGATCAAGTCCAAGCCTTAGGAAGTAATAGTGGCACAATTGCACCACTTCTTAGAGTTTACGGCCCATGGTCATTTCCCTATGAGTTTACGGCCGTAAACTCCATGTGTTCTTGCTTCTTTTGATGTTTAAGGTCCTAAACTCTTCAAGGAAGTGATCTAGACTTGTATCCAAGGCTTAGGAAAGGACTAGGGCTCACTATGCCCCCTTTATTAGGGTTTACGGCTCAAGAACATTGTCTTGGCCGTAAACACCTTATGAACTTGTGTTTCTTCATGTTTTCTAGTTGTTTAACAAGTGAATCAAGCCTATAACAAGCTAAGGTAAGTGTACTTACAATATAGGAGCTTGTAAGGGGGTTCGCGGCCCAAGAACACTAGTGTGTGTTCTTGGTGTTCTTGGTGAAATGAAGAACACTTGAAGATCTAAGAAAATGAAATGATTTCATGGGTGAAATCATGTAAGATCACTAGATAATGAAAGATATCCACTAATCAAGGAAAGAAACACTTACTTTCTTGAAGATTTTGAAGAAAAATCGGATGATACTTGAGAGAGAATGGGTTCTTGGCTTGAAAATGGTAAAAATGGCTAAAAATGACTAAGTGTCATATTTATACTCTTTAGAGTTTACGGCCCTAACACCATTTTTGGGCCGTAAACTCCAAACTTTTGGAGTTTTGGGACTTAAATGTTTCACAAATGACTCTCAAGTATACTTCCTATAATTACCGCTTGAAGTACTAGGCTTTAGAACACTCAAACTGACACCAAATAGCTTAAAAGTTAGTAGAAACTAGACTGACTTCTATTGAAGTGAATGGTTGTACAAAATAGAAATTTCGGGTTGTCACATCATCCCCCCGTTAGAGGGAATTTCGTCCCGAAATTAGAGTTTAGGCAAATAAGTAGTTACAAATAACTAAGTAATAAGATGAGAATTTGAACGCGTAATTATTAAAGGAGATAATAACTTCCTTTTATATGTAATCCCAATTGAATTCCAAATGGTTTCTTGCAGAGTAAGCCACGCCTGTCCTTGAAACTCGCAACAGTAGCTGTTATGAGTACCATGTCAGATAAAGTACCTTGAAAATCGGACCAAGTTGCCAAATAGTCACATCAAACTGTTTCTGAGTACCAAGTGGATAAGATCGAAAACCTTCGGCATGGAGGTTAGGGTCTTTCGTTTTTGGGTATAGAAACGAAGTCATATGCCAGACCTGTGAAATCATCAGTCTGAGTTGGTAGTACTCAGAACCTCAAGGATTCTGTGAGTGCAGTGTGCCAATAGAATGAGATAAGAAGCAAAATAACGAAAATTTGGTATCTGTGATGTCGAAAAATAAAATTTCGACACAAAAACAGTTAAACCCCGGGCAAAGGTTGATTCGTTAATTGTCAAGAGAGATAATCAACAACTTGGGTATTTTCCCGTGAATTACAATCGAATACTTGTAGAGAAGTATCGAAGGGCTTGTTTTATATGGCTTCGTGGGTGGCTTAAAAAAATTCGGTACAAATCAACCTAAACATAAGGTGAGTAATTGTAATAGAAATTACTTGTTTGGCCAGTGTAATCGGTGACAAGTATGTTTTGGAAAAATATATGAAGTGACATAGAGTTCAAATGAAACTCACCCGGAAATCATATTCAAGAAAAAAATGTTTGTTGGATCCTGTTGGGTAACAAACATCGTGGGATTCGAACATTTGATCAAGATCACTCAAAAAAATTGAATATGATTTGGAGTTTCGAGAGTTGGTACATAAACGATTGTTTCGTTAGATCTGGAACATAGTTCCCCGTCAATTCCTTAAATGAGTTCGATATTGTGGGTTTCACCTCATCACGGTCTCATGATGTTAGATCATTAACACATAAGTCTGATATGTCTAAATCCTTATTGGTTTGACCAAAGATCTCTTGGACATATGTCATTGTGTGTGAAAGTGTAAGAATGTTGAGATGAAAAAGATTGGTTCAAGAATCCAGTTGTACCTCTGCTATCTTTGGACCAAGCAGAAAACTCTTAAATCATTTGAGAAGAGGTAGGTACCTCAGTAGACTAATGTGAATACAAGCCTGATTGGGAAGAAATTTTCGTGATGAAAAATTTCATTAAGGCTTTCGAAATCACACATTGAGTCAATGGAGGCTTAGGTCAACATGCTGCAGCATGCTTCTACGGACATCCTAATTAGTACAAAGTTTCGAAAGAATACCTGACCCTAGAATTGCAAGCATGAACCTTGTAAAACATCCTCAGAATCTGCACAATTGAAGAAAAGACAAAGTACAAAATAACAAAAATCTTTTTGGATTTTATATTTTTGAAAAGAAAAAAAATATTTTTGTGATTTTGAAGTTTTCAAAAAAAAACGAGTAAAAATAAAAAAAAATATATTTTTTGGTATTTTTGATTTTTCGAAAACGAACACAAATTAACGAAAATATTTTTGGATTTTCATATTTTTCGAAATTAAAAACAATAAACGAAAATTTAAGTATGTACCAAACTAACGAAAATTTGCTTTCCCAGAAGTCGAAAACGAAGCGTATCGAAGCACTGAATATGAACAGTAACCTCTGAATGGTTAATACGAGATTTCTCTGAATCGTTCATCATTACCTCGCATTCGACACATTTGCTTATCACCACTTTGTCATTCTTTCGAAATTAATCATGGAACAGAACTTGCTTCAATCATCCCCAAACCTTGCGAAATTCTGACAAATGATTTTTCGTCTAATGGTTTTGTAAATATATCAGCAAGCTGATCAGTTGTTTTTACAAAATTAACTTCAATGTTTCCCTCTTCCACATGATCTTTAATGAAATGATAACGAAGTCCAATGTGTTTAGTTTTCGAATGTTGTACTGGATTATGACAAATGCGTATAGCAGTTTGTGAACCACAATACAATGGAATATTTTTCATGTTAATTGCATAATCACGCAATTGACTTTGGATCCATATGATTTGCGAAGTACAAGCAGCAGCTGCAACATACTCAGCTTCGGCAGTTGAAATTGATACACATGTTTGCTTTTTTGACTACCAGCTTACTAACTTCCCATCCAGAAATTGACATCCGCCACTTGTATGAAGAATCCAGTTTTCGAAGGATACCACAATCCTAATGAAATTGAGCCTTTGAGATAACGAAAAATATTCTTGACTGTAGTGAGATGTGGTTCTCGAGGATTGGACTGATACATAGCACAATTACAAACAGAAAACATAATATCAGGTCGACTTGCAGTGAGGTAAAGTAACGAACTTATTATGCATCTGTAAAGAGTTAAAGCAACAGCAGGTTTATCTAACGAAGGTGTAAGCCTTGTTCCAGTCGCCATCGGTACTCGTAATTTCGTGCTATTCGTTAATCCAAATTTTTCAAGCAGATTCTTGGTATATTTTTCTTGATTGATAAAAATTCCTTCTCTGTTTTGACGAATATTTAAACCAAGAAAATTGTTGATTTTTCCCATCATACCCATCTCAAATTTGCTTTTCATCAGATTTTCGAATTCATTAGACAAAGTAGGGTCAGTAGAGCCAAAAATAATATCATCAACATAAATTTGAACAAGCATTAGATGATCCCCAACTTTCTTTCGAAAGAGAGTGGGACTAACTGATCCTTGTTTGAATTTCGATTGTTTTAAGAAAGAAGTTAAAGTTCCATACCATGCTATCGGTGCTTGTTTTAACCCATAAACAGCCTTATCTAAAATATAGCAATGATTAGGATATTCTTCATTTACAAAACCTGGAGGTTGTTCCACATACACCGTCTCTTCAAGTTCTCCATTCAAAAATGCACATTTCACATCCATTTGATAAACATCAAAATCTTTATGAGCTACATAGGCCAAAAATATTTGAACTGCCTCGAGTCTTGTGACAGGGGCGAAGGTTTCTTCATAGTCTATTCCTTCTTGTTGCGAATAACCTTTTACTACAAGCCTAGCTTTATTTCGAACAATATTACCATCTTTGTCTGTTTTATTTTTGAAAATCCATTTTAACCCAACTATCGAAACGTCTTTTGGCTTAGGAATTAATCTCCAAACCTTGTTTCTTTCGAATTCAGCCAATTTAGATTGCATTGCAACAACCCAATCTGAGTGTTCCATTGCAACCTTAACTGTTTTTGGTTCAATTTTTGAAATGAAAACGTTAAACATGCAAAATTCATGATGAACGTTAAGTACCTCATTCTTTGCACGAAGTTGAGCTCTCGTTAACACACCGTCTTGTGGATTTCCAAGAACTTGTTCCTTTAGATGATTTCTTGTCCATTTATCTAAAGGTGGATATGTTGGATCAAAATCCAATGGTGCGTCTTCAAACATTTCGTCATTTTCAGATCCTGCAACAGAAACATTGTCATTTGAATCGTGAAAATTTTCATTATGATCACTATTCGACATAATTGAATCATTTCGCTCCCCCTCAATAGGATGTTCCCCCTCAACAGGATGCTCCCCTCAACATCATTATCCAATCTCCTATACTCCCCCTCGAAAGGATGCTCCCCCTCAACCTGAGTTGTTGAATTAGTGCTCCCCCTCCACTTAATCATTTAGCATGCTTTCGCCAAGTCTTGGAGAATTAGATGTTGAATTCAAATCTAATGCATCGTGGATTAATGTCGAATTATCAGAATGCTTTGAAGCTTCAGGTATGCGATTATCAGTTGCATTAACTTCAGCATCATCAGCCATATCTGGAGTACCAAAAATTAAATCATAATCAAAATCTGTCGAATTTGAAGTTTTAGACTCAACATTTGATTCATTAATAATTGGTGTGTGATCAAAACATTTTTCGACTTGTTTAACATAATAATCATCAAATGTTATATTAAATGTTTCTTCCACTTTGCGTGTCCGTTTATTCAAAACCCGATATGCAATTGAATTATGAGAATATCCCAAGAAAATTCTTTCGTCAGCTTTGGACTGGAATTTTGAAAGATTATCCTTGAGATTCATGATAAAACACCTGCAACCAAAAACATGAAAGAATTTGACATTAGGTTTTCGGTTATTGATAATTTCATAAGGGGTAATGTTGAAACGACAATGAATAAACGATCTGTTTTGAGTAAAACATGCAGTGGAAACAGCTTCAGCCCAAAGATATTGAGGAAGATTCGCATATGTAAGCATTGTTCATGCTACTTCACAGAGAGAACGATTTCTTCTCTCAACTACACCATTCTGCTGAGGTGTATATGGTGAAGAGAAATTATGCGAAATCCCTTGATCAACTAAAAACGAATCAAGAAAGTTATTCTTAAATTCAGAACCATTATCGCTATTAATTTTTCTAAATTTCTTCTTTAAGTTGATCTTTATCTTCTTGATAAAGTCGATCATTACTTGAGCAACCTTAGATTTTAACCTAAGAAAATAAACCCAAGTAAACCGTGAAAAATCGTCAACAATAACTAAAATGTATCGTTTCTTGTTGAGTGTCTCAACATTCGACGGTCCACATAAGTCAATGTGAAGTAATTCCAACGGTTCAACAATCTTTGAATCAATAACCATAGGATGACCTTTGTGATGTTGTTTTCCTTGTTCGTAAGTTGCACATAAAGTATCATTATCAAATTTTAACACAGGCAAACCTCGGACAAGATCATCAGCTACCAATTTGTGGATATTTCGAAAATTCAAGTGAGAAAGTCGTCGATGCCACACCCAGCTAACATTAGCTGAGGCTTTCGATAATAAACACACTGTGGGTTTTCCCGATGATTGGTTTGATATCGAGAGTAAACATGTCTCCATGTCGTTTGGATTTGAGCAAAACTTCTTTAGTGTCTACATTTGAAATGATGCTTCCTGCTTCGTTAAACACCGATCGATTGCCAGTGCCCACAACAAGTTGTGAAACACTTATCAAGTTATGTTGAAGACCTTCAACATATTCAACTCTCTTAACAGTAAATTCCCCATTCGTGACTTTGCCATATCCTTTCACCTGACATTTGTGATTGTTTCCAAATTTAACTAGTCCTGCATTCTCCAAACTTCGATAATCACGCAAATTCTCCTTCTTTCCAATCATGTGACGAGAGCAACCACTATCAATGTACCATTTATCATCATATTACTCGTCACACAAAACCTGAAATTAATGAAAGAATTTAGGTACCCAAGGTTGTTTGGGTCCTTGGTTATTAGCTTTGAAAACCGAGTGAAATGAAGAACCTAAAACCCAATCACGAACTTTTGATTTGAAAATATCAATTAAGTCGACATCATTAGGTGAAGGAGCAGAAACATAAGTTTCGAAGGTTTAGTATTGTCACAGACATTCGCCTTTTTGTTCGCAGTTTGTTTCTCAACATGTCTGTCTTTCGAAACTGATTTCCATGTTTTTACAGAAATATTTGATTCTTTTGAAGATGAACTTCCGTTTGAAGAATCATTCACATATTTCTCATAAGCTTCTCAAATTTGTTGTTGGGAAAATTTTCGAGATTGAAACATCTTTCCTTTCCCTTCAAGCCAATGGTCGATATTCTTTACATTTGATAAACCCTTAATGTATGAAACTTTCGAATTTTTCTTTCCAGAAGGATTTGGAAAATTTGGATTTTGTGGAGTGAAATCAATATTTGATTTAGGACAAAACTTTTCAAATTGTCGATTTTTAACACTGTTTTCGACATTTGTGTTACGAGAAAATCGATTTTGAAAATTCTTTGATTGAGTTGGTGGAGGATTGTGTTTTACATTTTGATTTTGAGAAAATCTTTGTTGTGAATGAAGAGAAAATCGATTTGTGAAATTTTAAATTGGAAATTTCTGTGATGAATGAGTGAAATTTTTCGAAAATGATGTAGTTGCTTGAGTTTTATCTTTCAAAAATGTAGTATGTGAAATGGATTCAAACAATGATTCATTAATTTGAACGGGATTTTTCTGATTGCCTGAATGTGACAAAGACTTAGTATTAACATATTTGAACTCTGTCTTTTCAGATGTTTTCTTTGTCAATCCATTTTGTTTCTTTTGAGACTCAACGGTTTGCCAGAAAATTTTCTTTCGTGTTTGTCTTTTTGAAATTTCATTATCTTTTGAAAATTTGTCAATTTGATCTTTAAATTATTTTGAATTGATTTTGACAACTTGTTCATTTTTCTCCTCAATTAGTTTTGGATTTTTGTTTGAAACTTTTTGTTTTTCAATCCATTTCCTTTGAGATTTTTGTCTTTGAAAAACACACGAATTCTTTGTCAGATTATTTTCGACAGTGCTTTGGTTTGAAAAGAATCCTTCGTCTGATGTGTTCTTGTTATCTTCTTCAACCATTTTGTTGAACTCCGGTTTAATGTTTTCAACATTTCCTTTTGTCACAAACACTTGATTTGGAAAAACAACATCATCTGAACATTTAAAGTTCGGATACACCACTTAATTAGTTTCGAGATAATGAGCACCCTTTTCAGTCATTACCTTGTCGAATTTTTCAGTGTCACCATACACCTGATCAACAACAATTCGTGGAATTGCTATTTCTTTCGAATCATTACTTGTTGATGGTGATTTTTTCGAAACTTCATCATCACTGCTATCAGTTTGACTATCTCTGACACTCACATGATCGAAATCAAAAACATTCGAAGTTGAGGGTTTGTCAGTGACAATCTTAACCAACGAATCATTACACTTTTCTTTTCCTTTAGACTTAGATGCAACAATAACGATTGACAACTGAGAACAATCAACATCCTCAAAATCACTAATTTCGCTAATATTATCAGAATTATCTTCAATATCAGCAAAATTATATTGAGAATTAGATGTCGAATTCTCAGTTCTTTTCAAAATTTTAATTTGTTTTTGGTCAAGGTATCATTTACAATATCAACTATTTCATTTGCATCAAGATATTCGTCAATTTTCACAATTCCATAAGCATATCTATCATCAGGAATTTTATCAAATTATGCAATTGTTTTCTCACAATCATAAGAAATGTTATCAACCTTCTCTCTCTCTCGTAAGCTAAAAAAGGTAATAACTTCCTATGTTGTTCCTTGCTTATATCAGATGAATGATGCAAAGCAGTTAATTTTGCGTAAAGTCTTTTCGCATAATTACAATATATGTTCCTTTGTGCTAACAACAATTTTACTTCACTACTCAATGAATCCCTATCACACATTATATTTGTAATCTACAACTCTATACTTTCTACTTTTATTTTCTTGAAATCTAAGTGCTTCTGAACCTCTAGCAACTGAGAAGTTCATTTCTTAGCCTCGTTACTAGCAGAGATAACCAAAGTATCGAAATAAGCAACAATATCATCAAAAGCAATTAGTTCAGAATCATATGCACTTAAAAGAATATTAAAAGATTGAAGAATAGAATGTACCTTTGTTGTCATGGGTGATTTATCTCCTCCTTTGGTCATAAAACAACGACCAGTCACCGCTTCATCACTTTCTTCCTCAAACTTAGCATACATCGACCCATGCGTAGGATTACACATTTCCTCGTCATCAGAACCTGAGGACCATATCTGATAAGTGCCATCTTCCTCACCTTCGCCTCTCGCTACCAACGACATTCCTCTCGCTTTTGCACGAACCTCTTCTAAACGCTCTACATAGTATGCTTCGTCTTTGACTTTATTCTTCTTTTCATCTTTCTTACGAAGCATACAATCACTCGTCATATGATTAGCTGAGTGGCAGTAGTGGCAATCAATTCCCGAATCTCCTTTAAGTTTCTTCTCAACTTTGGATTCATCAGTCTTTGCTTCATTTTTCTCAAACTTTTTCTTTTCCTCACCAGCTGACTTTTTAACGAAGCTTCCTTTGGCATCACCTTGTTTCATCTTTAGATTGAACGGTTTCTTTAAAAACTTCTTTACTCGATTGTTCGAATAAAATGCAACAGCTTCATCGTCTGAATTAATCAAAAATCCTTCACTATCAGAATCTTCCTTTTCAACTGACTCTTTCTCATTAACTTTCGACATCAAGGCTAATGGTCCTCCAAGACTCATTTTCAATTCCTCAGCAATTTCATTTAGTTCTCCTTCATGAGTTTTTCGCAGATTGTACAAGTCACTAAGCGTCGAAGTATCGAAACTCTGCTGAGTTTTCACCATCAATGACACATTCCTCCATTCTTTACGTAAGCCCATGATGAACGTCAAATTAAACTCCATGGTTGTTCGAGTAATTCCATGGCGATTACATTTGTAGATTAATTCATTCAACTGATCATAGTAATCTTCTATCGGTTCACCATCCTTCTATTTGAATTCTTTCAATTCAATCAAACAATGTTTTACTGAATTGATCTTAGTCTTTTCACTACCTCGAAACTTTTCTTTGAGATTGTTCCAGACGTCTTTGGCAGTTGTACAACTTCTGACATAGCTGTACACAATAGGAGGCAACGCACCATGCAATTCTCTCATACATCTTTTCTCAAGCTTCTTCAGTCTATCAGATTGATCAGTAACACTTGAAGTTCCAGATGAAGATCCAATTGCTTGAACATTTGGTGGAGGAGTACCATTTCCAGTAATACATGACCAGAGCTCCTCATCCAGCCCGTTTAAGTAGTCTTGCATGCGATCAGCCCACTGATCATAGTATTCAAAGATGAGCATAGGAATCTTAATTGAAGATCCTAGTAGATGAGAATATGATGTCATTGAGTTCAGGTTGAAATTAGCCATGAACGTACGGATGAATTTTTCAGAAAAACTTAAGAGTTTTTGGAAACAATAAGCAGAAATGATCAGAGATTTCAAACAGAACACTCGATTCAACAAATCAGTTGCAGAATCGAATCTCAACTGTAGATCAATAACGATTTTCAAAACAAAAGGCGCGGAAATTTTTGAATCCAGAAATTGATTCAAAAACCTTTTGATTCAGAATGAAAATCAGATCGCAGAGATATGATTCCTGCTCTGATACCAATTGATGAAATATTGAATCAAGTAATGAAAGTAGAATCAGAGTAACGAGAATTAAGAACACCGAGAGTAAATAAGATCTTGTTTCATCTCAATTATGCTTCACGATTACAAAGAGAGAATAGACAAGATAGACTCCCAAAACTCTTATCTAACTCTAAGTAACATTTCCTATTTATAGGAAAACAGTAAAGCATACAAAAAATACTAAGGCAAGCATTCGGCTTTGACTAAAAGGTGCCTTAGTAAATATATAATGAAACTAACGAAAGCATCTATTACACAGACTTCGACATATTACAACATATTTTCGACCTTACGCGGATCTTATGGTATCATAAAATACTCCTATAGTATTTTAAATTTTATGTTTCGTTCTAGAGTTTATGGGGTTGGTAAGTTTTTAGATTTGTTGCCCACTATGACTATTCCCAAGCGTATGCTAGTCACCTCTCGAATAAATATAGTTGATCAGGCTATATTCAATCCAAACCTGATTACATACTCCAAGGCGTACTCGTAGTGCTCAACGCATCTTTAATACTTTTGTTTTGTTTTTATTACGACACTGTTCTAGTACATATATATACATGTATACTTTTTATAAAAATATTATTATATTTTAAAAAGTATAACTCTTGGTCAGAGTGTTTTAGTCTCATTTTATTTATAGTTGTATATCATATGGTCTGATATATTTAGTTCACTATAAACAATGTTCTGATACCAATCTGTCACACCTACTAACTTGAACGGCGGAAACGTTCGAGGGCAGAGGACGTCATGTGCAGTATCATAACAATTAAATAGTAAAGAAAGCAAACACAACCATCATATACATAATTGAAAAAGTTACATCATTGTAAGCGTTTACATATTTCAAAAGTCAATTACAATATGATGTCAAAAGTTTTATTTAACGCTCTAGCATCAAAACTTCAAAAACTGTTGATAACTTGTTTTACTGTTTTCCTGAGAACACAAGTTATTTGAAATAAAAGTGTCAACATTTAAGTTGGTGAGTTCATAAGCATTTGTATGAATAATTGTATGCCCTTCATTGAGATGAAATCACGTTTGTTTCTAGAAAATATGATATTTTCTACAAATTGAGTTGTAATTCGTTTGCTTATAAAACAAGAGTGTTATCCCCAAAAATCCTATATTTTCCATAAAACTGAACTGTAGTCTTAAATGTTTCCAAGACCTAAAAGTATAAGTATATATGTCATACTTAGTTTTAGTAATATGTAGTTTTATTTGTAAATAAAACCGTTTGAAGAGATATGTTTTTACGTAAAATAAGTGTATTGTCGATTTCACGTAAAATAATGTATTGTCGTTTATCATGTGAGTTTTCATAACCATGCTGAAATGATTTTCCCTGCCTCGACGTTCATCAGGCGTCGAAATATTATGACATTTGTCACCCATAACATGCTGGTCTAACTGTAGCTAGTAGTCAGGGTGTGGGATCATCAGTCCGGTATAGATCCATACACAAGTATCACGCTCTCCGGAAGGATACTCTGGTTATAAAACATGACTTCCATGTATACCTTTGGTAGGTACGATGAAGACGAATGACTCACAAATTTCCAACGAGATACATGTTTTGTAATGAAAATGTTCGTACATGAAATTGTTACTCCTTTCGTTATGTTTATAATATATAAAAAGAATTGTATTTTTATATAATCGTTTCTTTGCCCCGTAAGGGTAAAATAATGTGAATGTTTCCCAAACTATACCTATTATAGTTTAAAATGTATGTTTAGTCAAAAATTATAACTGTTTCATTTTAACATGTTTTGCATGTAAATGTTTGCAAGTTTGATAATAACATTGTTTCGCATATTTGATGTTTTCACGTATTAGATATATAAAATATAAGAAAACATAAACAATGGTTTGTATATTAACACAAGTTTCCTTGTGTTTTACTTGTATTCACCCGCCCCCCCCCCCTAAAACATAGAAAAAGTCATGAAAATGTAGGGGTATAAACTCACCTTGAGTGTAATAGCGGTTTTGTTAACGGGATATAAATGGTAACCTTCGGTTTAGAACACGTAACGATAGTCGTATCCTAATGTTTAAACACATATTAATGTGTGAATGATTGGCTTTAGAATTGAATTCGTTTATATAACCATTAGTTTAAGTGAAGATCACTTACCAAAATACTATGGAGTAATAAGGATTAAAGCTTCCTGGAAATATGTTTATGAAGAATTTGAGTTGAGAGAAAAGGAGTTTGGTATTTGAGAGAGTTTGTGTAAGATTTCGTTCACTGGGAATAGAAATGAAGAACTGATCCTAAGTGTGACTTATATACGAAGGAAGAGGTAAGTGGTTGATTTGATGTTTGCATTGGTCATTGGAATTATCACCTAGGGAAGCTGAATGAGGATAAGATATTAAGATATTTAAGGAGTTTACTGCCTAATTGAAAAGGTTTGCGGCCATAATGTTCAAAGAGTAAAGTGTTTTCGGCCTTATGGTCAAAGAGTAAAGGGTTTTCGGCCTTATGGTTCAAGAGTAAAGAGTTTTTAGCCTAGGTCTTCTAGAAAGGGGGTGTTTTCGGCCATGGTATCCCAAAAGCAATAGATTTCGGTCCTAGGTGGTGGGGTAGATTCCATGCTTTTGATTTGATTATTTGACTTGCATTGACTTATAAAAATTAAATCTAACATGGTTTTCACACATACAATTATATATATATAACCATATAAGTATAGTTTTCAAAATGTAAGTATGTATAATCTGTATAGGTATGGTTTTCAAAGTATGTTCATACAATAACTTATATAAACATGCCCTTATGGAATTCCAAGTTCTTACTGTATAACTGTTATGATGTGAATTTACTTGTATGGGGTTGCAATTTAAACTTTTTATTTGAACATGTTTGATTTACATTGATTTAAAATAACGGGTCGTTACACATGCTCCTTAAGACATACCATTCTTTTGATTAAACAAATCAAAAGACCATGCTCCTTACTCCTTTGTCTTTCTAGTCCATAATGTTGTACATGACTTAATAAATCATATCATATGATATATTATGTTACTTGCCATTGAAAATTAATATTTCCATGAAATAAATAATTTTCAATTAATCATAAGAGTTTATTGAATATTTATAAAAATCAATTTCTAATAAATAATCAATTGTATCAAGTTGTTGTTAGTATAACCCTTTAAAATCTTATATTATCTAGAAATATCATTTTATAATGACTCTTGGGTATATAAATTTTTTAATAGAGTGACCACTATTGAAGGTTTTAGATATTTTTTTTACTATGTTGGATTATTTTACAGGGATACCTAGGTCTATCTTTTAAAAAACTAAAGAAGAAGTTTTTTCTTATTTCAGTAATATTGTAGTTAATCAGTTTAAAATAACCATTAAAACAGTTCGTTAATGAAGTTTTTAAATAATCGTATGAAGTGTTTTTTTTTTTTTTTTTGATAAAATTGGTATTTTTCATCAAACATCATGTGTTTACACTCCACGACAGAATTGTGTTATTGAGAGAAAGCACATGGATATTCTTAATGTACCTAGATCTTTATTGTTCCAATATGGTATGCCTATTGAGTATTAGCAAGAAGTTGTTCTCACCTCTGTTTTTTTATTAATAGGATCTTAACTTCTGTTTTAAGAGACTTACCTTATAAACTTGTTTTTTAAAGGACTCGAAGTTTTTTAAATCGAAGAGTGTTTGGACGTTTATGTTTTGCTACTAAACTCAATAATTTTGATAAGTTTTATGAAAGGGATGAAAAATGTGTTTTACTTTCTTATTCTTCTAAGAAAAAAGGTTATATACTATTAGGTCTTAATACAAGTTCTATTTCTATTTCTAGGGATGTGAAGTTTTATGAGTCTGTTTTTTTCTTTCAAGTTGAAGTTAACAAATGTTGAAAAGTATTTTGAGGTTTTAAACCCTTTAGACCCTTTTACCTATGATGACATAATTGTATCTGAATATATAAATGATTTCATTGATTTAGATAACTTAAGTGTTAACCACCAGTCGGATGGTACTAGTGCAGTCCATACCCTGGATGAGACTGATATTATTCAAGCCAGGAATTAGATTGGCGAGGCATATGTGCCTTCAGCTTGTAGGACTATGCCTAGTTCATCTACCAAAATCATATCTAAGGAAAATAGTCAATCTGATTCTTTACCTACTCTTGGTCACTCACTAGGGTATTCTAGGTCTCGACGTGAAATTTGTATACATGTCAAATTTAATGATTATGTAGTTAAAGGAAAACATAAGTATGAGATAGAAAAACTATTAGCTATTCTTTTCTTTATTAATGAAAATAATTTTTTTTCTCTAACTTGAATAAAACAACTGAACCTAAGAACTACGATGACGCATCATCTGATCCTAATTGGATAAAGGCTATGAATGATGAGATGGGGACTCTCTTTAGAAATCACACTTGGGATATAACTGAACTACCAAAAAAATAGAAAGCCAATAGGTTGTAAATGGGTATATAGAATTAAGTATAAACCTAACGGATAAATGGAAATATATAAAGCTATATTTTTTGCTAAAGGATATAATCAAATAGAGGTTATTGGTTATCAAGAAACCTTCTCTCATTTTGCTAAAATTACAAGTGTTCAAATTGTAAGTTCTTTATTTGTTATTAGTTCTTGGCATTTGTATCAATTAGACATCAACAATGCATTTCTTTAT
The DNA here is from genome assembly GCF_052849685.1 of Lactuca virosa. Taxonomy (NCBI): domain Eukaryota; kingdom Viridiplantae; phylum Streptophyta; class Magnoliopsida; order Asterales; family Asteraceae; genus Lactuca; species Lactuca virosa. The sequence goes on along the minus strand of NC_136428.1, from coordinate 281,582,355 downwards.
GGTGATTTATCTGAGAGAATATATATGTGACTCTTCCTTAGGGATGTCACACAAAATGAGATTGTAGGGTATGTAAAGTGGTAAAATCTTTATATGAATTAAAACATGACCCTAGAAAATGGAACGAGAAATTATGTTCAGCTCTCCTTTTAGTTTTGGTTTTCATCATCGTGTTAATGATTATTCAATGTTTGTTAGAACTGAAAATAATTTCATTATTGTTCTCCTTGTAAATGTGAATGAATTTTAAGAGGTGGTAATAATAATGAACTTGAGAAGGTAAAGTTGTTTCTTAAAACTCAGTTTTTAATAAAGGATCTTGGAAAATTGAGTTATTTTCTTGGAATTAAAAGTTATTGATATAGATTAAGGATTTTGTCTTAATCAACGAAAATATTGTCTTGAATTCTTACATGAATTTGGGATGCTTAGTTGTAAAGTAGTTAAGACTCCGCTTGAAGCCAAATTTGTTCCAAATCAACATTGTGACGATAATAAAGATGTTTTTCTTGTTAACATTACTGAATTCATATAATTAATTGGAAAATTAATTTACCTTACCATAACTAGGCTTGATATTTCCTATCGTGTTCAAATTTTAAGTCGGGCTATGCACAAACCTCGTAAGTCACATTTAAATATTGCTTTTAGATTGCTTATATATCTCAAAGGTAGTCCTAGTAAAGGTATCTTTATAACTAAATCTGATAGGTTTAAGTTAATGGGGTTTATGGATGTTTATTGAGCTAAGTGCATTTCTTCAAGAAGGTTTGTTACAATATATTTTATTTATATTGATGAATCTTTAATTTTATTGGAAGAGTTAGAAGCAGACAATTGTTTCTCGTTCATCTATTGAATATGAATATCAGAGACTTGGATCTATAACTTGTGAAATTATATGGGTTTTAATTTTTTTTTTATTTAGGGATTAAAGAATTAACTCTTATTAATATGTTTTGTGATAATGATTAAGATAATAAGATTGCTCTTAATCCTTTTTTCCCTGAGAAGACTATGCATTTTGAAGTTGATTACATTTTGTTAAGAGAAAAAGTTACAAATGGAGTTTTAGAAATTGTTAAGATTGGTTCTTCTCATCAAACTATAGATGTTTTAACCAAGTCTTTAGTTGGTTCACAACATGACATTTTTTTTAAAAATATTTCTGTGATTAATGTATTTTATAAAGAATGAGTTTAAATGTTAAGTTTGAGCAGTGATGCTAAAATATGTGACACATGTTGTACAAACTTAACATCTTTTACATATCAAAAGGTTGGGTATATCTTTGTCCTTTGCAAGATGGTATGGTAAGTTTGATCATATGAGTTTTGAGTGATATTTTTTTAGTTGAGTATATTTTGTAAATATTAAGATAAAAAAGGATTGCTGCTTACTTTTGTAAAAGTTACAGATACAAACACGTGGATCTGTTTCATCCATGGGTTGGGCCGTGTATTGACCCGTCTATATATTGAAGAGTGGATCTCAAATTCATCATTTAGTATATACTCAACACACACAACACCAAGTTCTCTTGGGTTCTCTCTATATATATGCAATAGTTATTAGGGATTCCTGTTGTTATATTGTTATATTGTTCCCAGTAACAAATTTGTTCTTAAGTGATTAAACTAGTTTGAGAGTAGTTTTAGGTTATTTCTAGTGAGGGTTTTTTGTGTAAAAATATATGAAAACAGTCCGGTTCTTTGATTAAATAATAAGTGATTATGTTGGAATGAGTTGTTGAGTTTCTTTACACAATGGTTTAAATTACTTCCAAAATATGAAAGCCCCTACAAATGTTTGAGAAGCCTAATAGCATATTGTTTAACGCCATATTTTATACTAGAAAACTAGAATGTTGAGAAACCAAAAATAAAAAAAAATCTACGAATTATGAATTATATAAGAAGTTATGAAATAAATTGAGACGATAATACTAATATGAGATTTGAGAACATGAAATTTGAGATCCTAGATCATTAAATATTAAATTCGAGAACACAACATTTGTTGTTAATACAATATTAGAGTGTTGTTTGAGACTTTGAGTTGTGTTGAAATCAAACCATATCTAAAGAATAATAAATTGTCTAAATGGTCAAAGTGACCAAAAATTACCTTACACGGCCAATATTAGAGTGTCGCCTCTTAGAACTTTATAAATGATTGTGTAAGCAAAGTTATCATGCGTTTTAGGACGGAACCGGTCATACGTAACTGGTCCAGTGGTCCTTGCCTTAACCGGTATTCATGTCCAAAATATTTAGTCTAAAAAACTAATTTTTCTAACAAGGGTAACTTTTATTTTATTTCATATATATATATATATATATATATATATATATATATATATATATATATATATATATATATATATAGGTTCACGTTCATTTGAGACCATGCTAATTTTGTGAGACCGTGAGACCAAATCTAAAAATAATTTTAAAATGCAAAATAAAAGGAAAAATCCAAAAATTCTTTTTTTAATTATTATTTTCGAAACTTTATTTACCTTAAAAAAATATAAAAAATTAAAATAAAAAAAAATAATTACCGTTTTTTTTTTAAAATACGTGAAATATTCTAATAGAATATTACACTGTACATATTCTAATGTGATTTTTAGAATGTTAGAATATTCTACTAGATTTGCCAGATATGTAGAATATTCTAATATTCTACTAGAATTTTCTAATATTCTACAAGAATATGTAAAAAAATGTATTATTTTTATTTATTTTTCATTTTTTTGGTATTTTTTTTTTGGAAAATATATATTTTGAAAATCATATTGGAAAAAAAAAATTCGAAAATTTTCAATTATTTTGCATTTTAAAAATGTTTTTGTTTTATCTACTAAATGAGTGGCTAGGATTGCGTCTCACGGTCTCACAAAATTAGGCCATCTCACATGAACCTAACCCTATATATATATATATATATATATATATATATATATATATATATATATATATATATATATATATTACATTAAATAAGTATTTAATGAAACTTTTTTTTAAACAAAATATATAATTATTTCTAAACTGCTTTTAATTACACCTATATTTTAAACATTACTTGAACCTTTAACCTCAACGAGAGAGAACAACACATGCCAGACAAAAAAAATTAATAAATAATAATGGGTATATAGCTGCAATAATTTATTTGGAACAATATCCTTTTTAAAGGACGGTCAAAATATTCTAGAACCAAATTTACAAAAAAAATAAATATTAATAAATGAATTTTGCAACCAACAAACTCAATCGATTTTGAGTTTATGCTTTTCCTCAAACAAACTAAATGTATGATTGGTAACAATCTTATTAAAAAGATATATCCATTTATTTTATGTAAATTTGAGCACCGTCGTGTATTAATATAATTTTTTTTTCTTGAAGCATATGTTTTGTTTGAATTTCGTATCGTAGAATTAGAACATTTGTCTGCTATAACAAATTCATTATCTAATCCGTATATCTTTATTAAAATTAGTAAAGATATTTGAAGTCGTATGCGATTGTTCCTAACATATCTAAGCTTTAACAGCCTAGCATAATCTTGCATGTTGTTTAATCAAACACAAAATAATTGTGCTTCAAAATTAAACATTATTTGTCTTCTTAACCTCACCTCCTTCCTTCCTAAACACCTCACCAACCCAAAATCACATGTGTGTCTTGATCCAGATGCATGAATAAGCTTTCTATTCAAAACAATATCTCACTTATATTTGGAATAAATGCAAATACTTCTATTACAATCTATGTATAAACGCTTCTTTCACCCATATAGGTTGTGTCAATAATAGTTATTATTATTATTATTATTATTATTATTATTATTATTATTATTATTTTGAGATTATTGCATTATTACAATATATTGTCGGGTGATACCACTAAAATATCTTTAAAATTCATTTTTTTATTAAATTATTTAAGAGATAAACTCATCACGTTTTTCCATAAGTTTTTCAAATATACTCTTATATACAATAAATTATATGTAATATTACAAACATTAAAACAAGACAAAATTTCATGATTGATCAATGTGTTTTGCAAAATATATCAGGTTGATTTTTAATTATTTGAAACGCCATGTCGTTGGTCCTTGTGGTTTTCAATTTGTTGTGTGGTTGACTCATCCGAATTAAATCTAACTTTTGAAGTGTTATTTTTTTTTAAAATGATCAATATTCACTTGCACCAATTCTGTAAATACAATAAACCTCATGGAATATATATATATATATATATATATATATATATATATATATATATATATATATATATATATATATATATATATATATAAAGGAAAATCAATAGAAAATATATAAAGTTTTGGAAACCTTACAACCTAGAAAATCAATAGAAATACATAGAAAAAAATATACTATTGTGATATTTTTTTTTTTTGACTTTATAGGGTTAAAAATCACAAGTTTTTATATCAATTTGCTGAAAAAAAATAAATTATTATTATTATTATTATTATTATTATATATATATATTATTTTTCACCGATTTTAAATACAAAGTAACAATTTTTATGTTTGTAAAGTAAAAAAATAGATATCTCAAAGTATTTTTTTATACATTTTTAGGGTTCTTAGGTTTTTTTTAGGTTTATTTATATATATATATATATATATATATATATATATATATATATATATATATATATATATATATATATATATATATATATATATATATATATATATATGGCCTAACGGTATAGTGTTTGTCACTTTTCTTTAAGGTTGAAGAGTCTTTTAAAGCATATGTGATATTAAGGTGTGATTAGTTTGTCATTAAAAAAAATAGGGTTTCTTAGGAAATTTTGAGAAGAACTAAAACGTGGCGGTTATTTTCTACAAATTTCATAGGAAATTATAAGAGAGTATCATAGACGTGTTTTTAATATTTTAATATAAATTTACTTAAAAATTTTCGAAAATTCCTATAGATTTACTAATGAATTAAATAATTCAGACAAGCTATTTCATCTCTTGGCTTTTGGAAGTGTCTTAAAACTTTCTTAGTTTTTCTAACGAAAGAAATAAAATTATATACATTATTGTTAATAGTAATATTTAATTATTATTATCAGTAATATTATCTATATTATTAGGAAAAATAACATATTAGCCCAAAAAGGTATTTCGAATTTGTCGAATCAGTCCCTTAACTTGTTTTCGTGCTTTATGATGAAATACAGATAATTTTGTCGGGTCCAAAAAGTCATTTTGAACATTTTGAAAGGGCAACCTGGTTACCCATTGCCACATAGACATTGGGGGTGGATCTCAGTGTAAGTGTAACAAGCATTTTTCCCATCACCTCATCTTTGTTGCATCGATCTTCAGTTGTTAACACTAAATCCCATTCAAAGGGCTTTGCTTCTAGGAAAACTATGTCTTCGTTCTAAGTTGAGTTTGCAGTCTTTATCGGAGAAATTCAAGTTCTAGTAGACTGACCACTGTGCTACCGGGAAGCACTTGTCGGCGTGAGTCCTTTCTAGATGACGAGCATGATTTCACCATGTTTAAGCTTCACCCCTCTTTTAGCCTCCAATTTGTACCACTACCGTGCTAGTGGGATGTCTGGAAGTTCAAACAAGATTCTTCGATGAAGTCGTCCATGACTACATCTTTGTCGTTCACGACGATTTTGATAAACGATGAGTGAATTCGATCCTGAGAGAATGTAACATTCAAGTTTTGGTAAGTTTTACTTTTAGTCCCTAATGTAAATTTCTTTCATATTGGTTCCTTGGTTAGTACGCGGGGCGTACTCATTGGGTACGCTTAGCGTACTATCCATAATCTGGTCGCGGGACTTAACCACGTACACGGGGCGTACGTGGAGTACGCATGGCATATGTGAGTATGAGACAACCCCTAATTTCTTGGGTTTGCATCCTATTTAAACCTCATTATAGCCTCATTTAGTCATGTTTAGCCAGCCTCCAGCTCTCATTGTCCCATAAATGAAACCCTAAGTGTGTTAGTGAGTTTGAGAGCTTGATAAAGAGATTTTTGGTGTCTTAAGGTGAAGAAGAAGAAGATACGCCCTTAGAGAAGTTGATTGAGATTGTAGATCCAGGATCACTTTCATATTTGCAAGCTTTTTGAGGTAAAAAGCTTACACCTTTTGACTCTTCTATGCTAGATCTAGTTCCTGGAACATTTGTGCATCTTTTGAGTCCTTTAGCTTTTGATCTACTCCAGAGGCTATGGATGCTAGATCTTAGCTCCTTTCAGTCCCCAAGTTCATAAAAATGTCAACTTTATGGAGCATTTGGACCCATGCATGTGTTAATACCTTTATTAAGCTCTTTTTGAGCTCTTGAGCCCCACTAAGCCATGCATGTGTGTAAAGTTGTCAACTTTACGTGATAAGTGGTCTTATAGAATCAGATTTGAGACTTTGGCTTGAAGTCTCAATGGATTAAGTGCTTAATGGAGTGGGGGTGGCAAGCTGGGGAGTACGTTCGGCGTACCCAGCTCGTACGTTCTGTGTACTAGCCCCAGAAGGTGTACGCTAAGCGTACATGCTAAGTATGCCCCACATACTCAACAGATGGGCTTTTTGGGCTTGCATTCTCGGTTTGGGCCATAGGTTGGTTTTCTTCATTTGGGCCTTGTCGGGTCATTAGACTTCTGATTTGGGCTTTTGGGTAGTGCTTTGGGTTCCTTTGGACTTTTAGGCCAAGATGGCATTCGGTCCCAATTTGGAAGATTGGGCCATATTTGGGCTTTGGGTGATCATTTAAGATTTAGGCCTTTTGGGCAATAAGTTGGGCCTTGGCTTTAGACCAAAATAGGAAAATGGTAAAATTGTCTTTTACCCGAGGCTTGGACTAAGTATCTTAGATTTTTGGTTATGGGCCGAGACCCAGTATTAATTAGATGTTGTTTTATGATGATTGCGCAGGGAATTGTCGGACCAACAAGCAGAGATTTATCTATCTGATTCAGCAGTTAGAGTTGAGTTTTCTCACTGTGTTTTAGTGGGTCGAAGGCACCAATACCGGGCCATGGTTGATATGTTAGGGTGCTAGATGTCTGCGTGAATCTTGCGTGTGTCATGTGCTTGTATGGGTATCGGGCAAGGCCTGATGTCGGGCAGGGCCCAAAGACTACTCTATATGCTATTATCTTTGTGATTATCGCATGTGTTGTCTTATTATATGTTTATATTTTATATGTATATCGGGCGGGGCCCGATGACGGGCGGGGGCCCAGTATATGTTGATATGTATGGTATGTGGTATCAAGTTTATGTTTCAGGTACTTCTGGTTCGAAAGGGAAGAGCCTGGGATGATTGCAGTGCACACACCACCTCGTTCCGCATTTTATGATTACTCTGATGTTTCTTAATGTATTAGACACATTTTATTCTACTATGGTTTGATAATGATGTTTTGGATAATTGTTTTAGTTATTTAAATATCGAAAAATTTTGGTCTTATTGTTGGGATGTTACAAGCTGGTATCAGAGCCTTAGTTTGAGGGATTAGGAAGTGCTCTCGGGTATGTCTGAACTAAAACTGAGGGTTTGGTAAAAAAAAATTTAAAAGAAATGTTTTGTAAAAGGAGTTTCTAATAAAAGAAAAGGGTGTGTTGCATGGAATCGACCGAACACAAGTAAGTTTTCCCAAATACCCATACATGATTTATGATAAGCTTTGACTTATGAATTTGTGAATCGCATGCTAGTTAGGGATAAGGTTCTACTCAGTATTTGCATGATAGAATGCTAGGAGAGATGCCTTTGAATGCCTATTGTATGAGCTTGTAAAATTTCATGCTAGTGCTGATCAGTTAGTGATAGGATGACCTGATTAGGTTATGCTTGATTTGGATTACTCGATGCTCGAATGCTGCTTACTTTGTGCTTTTTAGGAGCTCTTACAAACATCAGCTAATTAGTAACCGAATATGTTAAGTTACATATTGCGGAAACTAAATAAATTTAGAAGGTTAGGTTTTAACTTTATTACGCATCTCTTGTTTGAGTCCAACCGTTGTAGTGTGAGACCTTTCATTCGAAGAATTATTTGGTGTCTGTGATATGTAATTGTATTTGTGAGCTAGTTAGAGGGTCCTGGTAGGAGTTCCTTCTACAACTGATGACGGGGAGTGGTGTGGTGGTTGCCCTAGGAAAACCTAGGAATAGATTTAGTGTTGGGAGCCTTGTTTTTTGGGATTGTTGTTAGGATAAGAAGAGACTTGGAGGATTCAAGGCAATCCTTGAGGAAAGTACGGATAGATGTGGAAGGTAGTATGGGCCCGTACTACTGGAAGTAGAGGATTTGTACTCGAGTCAAGGAGAGTTGCGATGAAATTAGGAAGCTTGTAGAGTATGAGATTCCTCGATATATATTTTGATTTGTATTCAGACGGTTTATATCGCCTATTTTTAGTATGGTGACTCTTCGAGGTATTGGTGGTTCCAGTGCTGGTGAGGGCTCGAGCTCAGGTTTTGGAGCCGGACAGTTAGATGATCAGATGCAGGAGTTCATTTCTTCTAAGATTACTCGTAACATACTTGAGTAGACTCATGTGATCTTTGGTACAATCAAGGAGGGTATCATGGAGGCGTTAGAGGAGAGTTTGGGCTCTTTCCATTTTGAGATGATAGCTTTGATTGGGACGCGTTCACTGACATTTAGGGAGTTCCGGGCATGTGGGGCTCCGGATTACTACGGGGTGAAGGACCCCATTGCGAGCAGGCGTTGGTTAGTGGATGTCACTAACGCCTTCCGCACCAGCAGTTTTCCTGATGGGGAAAAGGTCAGACTTGCTTCCTGTCTTCTGAAAAATAGAGTCCGTGACTGGTGGGAGGAGCTAGGACATGCCTTGGGAGGTGAGGCAATTAAGTCCATGACATGGGATGATTTTCAGACTAGATTCAGGGCTGAGTTTGCACTAGTGATTGAGGTGAAACAGTTGGTTCGAGAGTTTCAGGATCGTCGCTAGACTACTAAGACAGTGGCTGAGATCACCATGATGTTTCGTGAGAGGGCGCTTTTGGTTTCGCAGTATGTGACGGATAAGGAGATGAAGAAGGCGAGGTACCATGAGATGCTGAGGATTACATTCAACAGTTTTTGAGTCGATCCAGTTGCAGGACATTGAAGGATATGATAGCAAGAGCCATAGAAAGAGATATTGATATTAAGATGGAGAGGAGGAGGAAGTCGGATCAGGCTCAAGTTTCAGGGGGATCAGGCAAGAGGCCCAAGGTTCATGATTCGAGATAGAGATGCCAGCAAGGCCAGAGAGGTTGTGGTAAGTGCAGCAAGGCGCACGAGGGAGCATGCAGGGTGGGTTGGTCGGGTTGCTTCAAGTGCGGCGGGACGGGTCATTTTAGTAGGGCTTGTACTGCTACCACCACCACTACCCCAGGATCTGATATGATTTTCTTTCTTTGCAATCAGAGGGGCCACAAGAAGGCCCATTGTCCGAGATTTACTGCAGCATGACCGGTGGTAGCACCCGCTCCTACGAATTTACAAATCACTGATGGCCGTCAGGGAAAGGCGGATGTGCCTGTGGTGAGGAGTAGGCTTTTCAGCTGACGGATGAGGAGGCTCGTGCAACTCCTGACGTGGTAATGGGTGTGTATCTTTTCATTATCTCTTTATTTATTTTGAATTTCCTGCTTATATTTATGTGTTTTATTTTAGGAGCATTCCTCATGAACGGTATTTCTGCATTGATATTGTTTGATTCGGGGACTACCCGATCATTTGTATCGATTACGCTTAGCAAGAGGTTTTCTAGAGCTCCGAGGGAGCTGGATTGTCCTTTAGACGTCAAGATTGCAGATGATCGATCTGTCTAGGTAGCGAGGGTTCATCGGGGTTCTATTCTTCAGATGTTTTGCGAGCAGTATCCGATTGATTTGGTTCCCATTCCTTTGCGCGGTAAAAAGGTTATCGTGGGTATGGACTGGTTGAGCCCTAATAGGGCGGTGATCGATTGTAAGGATCAGTCAGTCCGGATTCAAGCCCCAAGTGGGGGAGAGTTAGTGGTTCAGGGACAGAGAGCTCAGTGGGGTCCGATTTAGTGTTCAACAGCGAGGGCCATACGCTATATTTAGTACGGTTGTTCCGGATTTGTCGCCTATGTAACGGATACCTGGGGTAAGGATAAGGAGACCGTGGGAGATGTGTCGATTGTACGATAGTACCCATATGTGTTTCCAAAATATTTTCACAGGGTTCCTCCGGAGAGGCAAGTTGAGTTCAGGATTGATCTGGTTCCAAACGCAGCTCTGATAGCTAATGCACCGTATCGGTTGGCTCCTACCGAGATGCAGGAGTTGTCTACACAGCTGCAGGAGCTGCTAGAAAATGGATTCATTCGACCGAGCGGTTCGCCATGGGGAGCACCGATCTTGTACCGAGATGCAGGAGTTGTCTACACAGTTGCAGGAGCTGCTAGAAAATAGATTCATTCGACCGAGCGGTTCGCCATGGGGAGCACCGATCTTGTTTGTAAAGAAGAATGATGGGTATCATCATATGTGCATTGACTACTGGGAGTTGAATAAGTTAACGGTGATGAACCGTTATCCACTCCTGAGGATTGATGATCTATTCGACCAGCTTCAGGGTGAATCTTGGTTTTCCAAGATTGATTTACGTTCGAGTTATTAGCAGATGAGGGTTAGAGAGGAGGATGTCCAGAAGACGGCCTTTTGGACTCGCTATGGCCATTACGAGTTCGTGGTGATGCCTTTTGGGCTCACCAATGCTCTAGTCGTGTTCATGGACCTCATGAACCGCTTATGTTGGCCGATGTTGGATCGGTATGTGATTGTATTTATTGATGACATCATGGTCTATTCCAAGACCAGGATCAGCACGGGGAGCAATTGAGGGAGATGCTGGAGACTTTAAGGAGGGAGAGAATTTTTGCGAAATTCTCCAAGTGTGAGTTTTGGTTGTGCGAGGTACAATTTTTGAGGCACCTTGTCAACCAGAACGTTATTATGGTTGAACCGGCCAAGGTCGAGGTCGTGATGAGGTGGGAGGTTTCGAGGTCTCAATCTAAGATTCGGAGCTTCCTTGGTTTAGCAGGTTTCTATCGGAGATTCATCAAGGATTTCTCCAAGATAGTTGTTCCTTTGACTCGGTAGACGAAGAAGGCGGTCACATTTCGCTGGGGGCCTGAGCAGTAGACAACTTTTGAGACCCTGAGGCATAGATTTTGCGAGGCGCCGATTTTGACCCTGTCGTAGGGTGTTGAGAACTTCGTTGTTTATTGTGATGCTTCTATCACAGTTTTGGGGGCAGTTTTGATGTAGAGGGGTCGTGTGAGCGCTTATGCTTCAAGGTAGCTGAAGCCTCATGAGGCGAACTATCTAACACATGATTTGTAGTTGGGGGTTGTGGTTTTCGCCCTCAAGATTTGGCGACATTACCTCTATGGGGTCCGTTGTACTATTTACATGGATTACAAGGGCCTGAGTATTTGATGGATCAACCAAATCTAAATATGAGGAAGCACCGGTGTATGAATGTGGTGAAAGATTATGATTCTGAGATCCTTTATCATCCGGGGAAGGTCAATATGGTGGCTGATGCTCTCATCCGCAAGGTGGTCGCGGCTCTGATCAGGGATATTTGTTTGAGGTGACCGTGATTACTACGTTGTTGGAGCTGATTCGTGAGTCTCAAATCAAGGCTATGAAGGAAGAGCATCGAAATAGTAAGCGCATTGTGGGTGACTTCCTTTGATTATGATAGTCGTGGATTATTCACTCTTCATCGGAGGGTATGGGTTCCGTATTGGGGTGGTGTGCGTCAGGTTCTGATGTAGGAGGCGCACAAATCGAGATTCTCCATTCATCCTGGGGCGAAGAAGACGTATCGAGATCTTCGTCCTGATTATTGGTGGCTCTGTCTGAAGCGAGCTGTAGCTTGGTACGTGGAGCGGTGTGTGACTTGCAGGAAAGTAAAGGCAGAGCATCAGGGACCTCATGAAAAGATTCAGTCGTTGGATATTCTCGTTTGAAAATGGGAGGAGATTACCAAGGATTTCATTACAAAGTTGCCTCGGACTGCGCGTGGAGTGGATTCGATTTGGGTTATCATGGATCAATTGACCAAGAGCGTGCATTTTATCCCAATTCAGGAGAGTATCTCTGCGGAGAAGTTGGCTAAGGTATGCATCAGAGAGGTCGTGGCACGGCATGTGGTGTCAGTTTCTGTGGTTTCAGACAGGGACGTCCGGTTTACTTCCAGATTTTAGAAGCGGTTCCACGACGAGTTGGGTACTCATCTGCATTTCAGCTGGCCTTTCATCTGTAGAATGATGGCGCCAAATATTGTGACATGATCTACAAGGGTTGGGGTGTCGGATGATGGATCTGTCCTTCAAGCTTTTCTGAGAACACAACACAGAATAATCGTTAAAGGACGTCCGAGTGTTCTCCCGGGACGTCACTTCGATGATCAAGTTAGTTTTCTGAGAGAGAACTTTAGGGTAATATTTGTGAGAGAGAAAATGGATACCTTCCTTGAGGCGGAAGAGATCCTTTTATACCTGTTACTAATGGATCGTGGGGGACCTCGTCCAATGGGTGTGAGACGTGGCCTCCTCTGACTGGGAGGTTCACGCCCACGTTAACTAACTGTTAGGTGACATCAGTTATGGGTGTCACCTAAGCTTCTTGTCACATCCTGATAGGTCGTGATTGAATGAGAAGATCATGGGGAATATGTTGGATTAGTGTCTAAGTCCATAACTATAATTGGTATGTACTTGACTGAGAGTAGCATGGTCCATTTGGGTTGCATATCATCAGGACAATTTGTTAGGATGAACTTTTGAGAATAGGTTATTTATGGTTTATTAATATATTATAAGTTCTAATATATTAATATGAAATCATATGATTTAATTAGTAATGATCAAGAATTAGTTTGGAATTAATTTAGTGATCAAAAGAGACTAATTAAATCAATGGGGAATAATTGTGTAAATTAGTTATATTTATATGTTGGGCTTATGATCCATGTTGGACTAAGTTTATGTATGGATACATAAAGAGTTCGGCCACATGAACCATGGATCATAAACCCATGGGTACGAATTAGGGTTAACCCATGACCCTTGGAATCCTACAGATAAATATGTGCTCCATAGCCTAAAAATGCCCCGAACATGTTCTTGGAGTTCATGGAGGTGTTTTAGTGCAAGAAGATTCTCTATCAAGAGCCACCTTTGTCCTAGGTGTGTTGTGATTCCATTTGAGGCATTCATACTATTCGTGCGAAGCTCTTAAAGGTTCAAGGCTTCCAACTACACTAAAAGGTATGTCATCTAACTTTTATTTCATGTGGTTTATGCTTCATTGTATGCTAGTTACGATGATGCTTTGGAATATTGAATGTATGCATGTATAATAGATAAAACATAGATCCAAAGCATATAGGGTTGCATGTACACCATAGGAGTGTTAGAATGCTCAAAACCCTACAGTGGTATCAGAGCCTAGGGTTGTTTTCAATTATACTTGATGCTACTTGTTGTTTAAGCTTGAAAAATCGATTTTCTGCTGTTCTGGACAGTGGACTCGCCGAGTCCAAGCACAATTCTGACCAACTCGCCGAGTTTGTTCTTGCACTCGACGAGTTGGTGCTCGAACATAATATTATTTCCTTGTGAAGGAAAGTGAACTGTCACCCCGGTGCTGGCTCACTCAGGCCAAGACCGGGTCTTGGCCAAGGTTCTGGCTTGATAACGTCTCTTTTATGCTTTCCGTTACATTTAACGTGGCCGTTCATGGCAACGTTAATAGCGTCGGATTTTGGTGGGAGTTGGGATACGTATCTTCCGTTAGCGGAATTTTCGTATAACAACAGCTATCACGCCATCATTTATCGACCTCCTTTTGAGATGCTTTATGGGAGGAAATGCAGGATCCTGATATGTTGGGGTGAGGTATGTCAGCGGGTCATGGGGAGTACTGAGGTGGTACTCAAGACTACCGAGTTGATCCAACATGTTGAGAGTAGACTCTAGATAGCTTAGATTCGGCTTAAGAGTTATGTCGACTAGCTCTGCTTAGATCTAGAGTTAAAGGTGGGGGATATGGTTCTCCTAAAGGTGTCACCTTTGAAAGGTGTCATCCGGTTCAGAAAGAGGGGCAAGTTGGGCCCTAGGTACATCAGACCTTTTAGGCTTTTGGCCCAGGTGGGCCAGGTTGCATATCGCTTGGATCTTCCCGAGGAGCTTAGTCAGATCCATAGCACGTTCCATGTCTCTCATTTGCAGAAGTGTTTAGTGGATGATTCCGAGGTGGTACCATTGGAGGATATTCAGGTGGATGACCACCTGAACTATATTGAGAGATCGGTGACGATCCTTGACCGAAAGACGAAAACCTTGAGGAACAAGGTTGTTGAGTAAGTGAAAGTCTAGTGGCAGCATCACAAGGGTCCTGAATGTACGTGGAAGTCGGGGGATGATATGAGTGAACACTACACGGAGTTATTTAAACCAGCAAACTTCGAGGATGAAGTCTGAGTCAAGTGGGGGAGAATAGTAACATTCAAGTTTTGGTAAGTTTCAGTGTTAGTCCCTAATGCAAATTTTTTTCATATTGGTCCCTTGATTAATACGCGGGGCGTACTCATTGGGTACGCTTAGCGTACTACCCATTAATTTGGTCGCGAGACTTAACCACGTACGCGGGGGGTACGTGGAGTACGCATGACGTACGTGAGTCTGAGACAAACGCTAATTTCTAGGGTTTTCACCCTATTTAAACCTCACTATAGCCTCATTTGGTCATGTTTAGCCAGCCTCCAGCTCTCCTTGTCCCAGAAACGAAACCCTAAGTGTGTTAGTGAGTTTGAGAGCTTGATAAAGAGATTTTTGGTGTCTTAAGTTGAAGAAGAAGAAGAAGAGGAGAAGCCCTTGGAGAAGTTGATTGAGCTTGTAGATCCATGATCACTTCCACATTTGCAAGCTTTTGAGGTAAAAACCTTACACCTTTGTGCTAATCTATGCTAGATCTAGTTCATAGAACATTTGTGCATCTTTTGAGTCCTTTGTATTAAAGGAGAGCTTTTGATTTACTCCAGAGACTATGGATGCTAGATCTTAGCTCCTTTCAGTCCCCAAGTTCATAAAAATGTCAACTTTATGGAGAATTTCGACCCATGCATGTGTTAAGACCTTTATTAAGCTCTTTAGCCCCATTAAGCCATGCATGTGTGTAAAGTTCCCAAATTTACGTGATAAGTGGTCTTATAGAATCAAATCTGAGAGTTTGGCTTGAAGTCTCAATGGATTAAGTGCTTAATGGAGTGGGGTGGCAAGCTGGGGAGTACGGTGGGCGTACGCAGCTGGTACGCTACACGTACTATCCCCAGAAGGTGTATGCTAAGCGTACAAGCTGAGTATGCTCCACATACTCAACAAATGGGCTTTTTGGGCTTGCATTCTCGGTTTGGGACATATGTTGGTTTTTCTTCATTTGGGCCTTGGTGGGCCATTAGACATCTAATATGGGCTTTTGGCTAGTGCTTTGGGTTCCTTTAGATTTTTAGGTCAAGATGGGCTTCGGGCTCAATTTGGAAGATTGGGCCATATTTAGGTTATGGGTGATCACTTAGGATTTGGGCGTTTTGGGCAATAATTTGGGACTTGGCTTAGGGCCAAAATGGGAAAAGGGTAAAATGGTCTTTTTCCCTGGGCTTGGACTAAGTATCTTGGATTATTGGTTATGGGCCGAGACCTATTATTACTTAGATGTTGTTGTCGTTAAAAAAAATTAGATGTTGTTTTATGATGATAGCGCAGGGAATTGTCAGACTAGCAGGCAGAGATTTATCTGTGTGATTCAGCAGTTGGAGGTGAGTTTCCTCGCTGTGTTTTAATGAATTGAAGGTATCAATGCCGAACCATGGTTGATATGTTAGGGTGCTAGATGTCTGCATGAATCTTGCATGTGTCATGTGCTTGTATGTGTACCATGCAAGGTCGGATGCTGGACAGGTCTCGATGACTACTTTGTATGCTATTTTCTTTATGATTATCGCATGTGTTGTCTGATTATATGTTTATATGTTATATGTATACTGGGCGGGGCTCGATGCCGGGCGGGGCCCGATGATTGATAGATATGTATACCGAGCAGGGCCCAATAACAGGCGGGGGCCCAGTATATGTTGATATGTATTATATGTGGTATTCTGGGGAACTCACTAACTTTGAACTTATGGTTTTCAGTTAATGTGTCTAGAGTTAGGACCCTATTTAAACCTCATTATGGCCTATTTAAACCCTAATTTTTAGAGTTAGGACCCTATTTAAACCTCATTATGGCCTCCAACCTCATCTCTAATCAGCCTCCATCACCTCTAATCGATTATAGCAAACCCTAACCACTTGTTTGAGCATTCTTGACCATTGTGTGTGTGTTTAGCGATCTTAAAGGAGTAAGAGGGAAGTACAACCAGCTTGGAATCTTGAAGGAGCCTTGGATCTGAGATCTTCACCTCTCTAGCAACCTCCAAGAGGTATAAAGTTGCAAACTTGACTTATATTTAATTAGATCTTGCTAAGTCCTTGATTCATGAGCATTTGGTCCCAAGTCTTGACCTTTTTAGAGTATGGCATGCTCTAGTCCATTCTAACTGTCCTTTGAGATGTTTTGAAGGGTTTAGAAGCATAAAAATAGGGTCTTTGTAACATACCGATTCCCAGGTATGAGATTTGATTCTTTAAGCATGTTTTCTCATTGGAACTCAGCGAGTTGATAGCCTCAACTCGGCGTGTTGAAGGGATTTTGGGTTGTGTATTTTTATGGACCAACTCGGCAAGTTGGTGAGGGGAACTTGACATGTTGATGGCTGGGAAGGAAACCCTAAATTTTAGGGTTTTATACCCTATATAACCCCCTTAAGTCCCTAGGGCTAATCTTTTATCAGCCTCTAAACCCTCATATCGGCCCTTGTGAACCCTAATCATCATTACCTCTTAATTGTGAGCTAGTGTGGCATTTTGGAGCAAAAGAAGAAGAAATTTGGAAGAAGGAAGCAAGGATCTAGCAAGAAAAGCTCTCATCTTTAGTTTGACACTCTTCTGGACCTTTGTAAGTGTCCAAGATCTGATTTTTATTCATCTATGTAGCTAGATTTTGAGTTTTTTCCCTTTGCTCCTTATTCTTGGATGTTGCATTAGATGGATCTCATAAAGGTTGCAACTTTATGAATCTCCAGGTCAAGGTGACGTTGTAGTGGTTTGGATTTGGTCTTTAGCCAAGTTTTGATGCCATGCATGGGGTTTAGGTCATATTTTTCCCCTTTTCGACCCATTTTGGATTCAAGACATGCATTCGAAATGTATGTCTATAAAGCACCGACCTTTGGGTTGATGTTGAAGCTAGAATCTTTTTTGGAAAGGTTGGATTTCCAGATCTCAAGGACTTTTTGCTTAATGGTTAAGCCCTTGAGTTTTCAAGCCTTGTGGAGGGGTATTTGAGCACTTGGAGTAGCATCAAAGGATAAAGTTGGAAACTTTATCCTTTTAGACAACATTTGAGTTTTATATCTGAGCCTTAGAGTCTCTGGAATCGAAGAATCAACTGAATGTGTTAAGCTAACGAAAACTCGGCGAGTTTTCTAGCCAACTCGGCGAGTTGGCTTGGGTTTTCCCGACCTTCTGAGTACTATAGAAACTCGACGAGTTCATTGGTGCACTCGACGAGTTGGGTCAACATGGACTGTTAACCTTGATCGTTGACTTTGACTTTGACCATGGTTGGCGAAGTTTGACTTTGAGGGGTATTTTGGTATTTTAGGATTTTGATGGTTATTGGCCATTTGGATCGGTAGGTATTGGTTGGAGCTGAGATTCGGAGTCGGGACCTCTTCAACCAAGGATCAGATCGAGAGGTGAGTCTTCCTCACTGTACTTGCGGGACGAAGGCACCAATGCCGGCCCATTGGATTTGATATCCCATTATGCATTTTGCTATGTTGTTATGATCTGTTAGAACGGTATCCTGGTAGATAGGATGATGCTATTCTTAGTAATCTGTTAAATCTGTTTGACTGGTTGTATACTGTTATATGATTATCTGTTATATGTGTACAAGTGTGATTGGTGGCTAAGGCTTCTCTGCTTTGTGCGTAAGCCAATAGGCCTGGGGTATTCCAATCCGGTGGCTGATTGGACCCATAGTATGTTGGCATTCCAACCCGAAGGTTCAGGGGCCTGGGGTATTCCAACCTGATGGTTGATTGGACCCATAGTATGTTGGCATTCCAACACGATGGTTGAGGGGCCTGGGATATTCCATCCTGAGGATGATTGGACCCATAGTATGTTGTTTGTCGTATATGTTATCTGTTGTGTGTTGGTACTCTGGGGGAACTCACTAAGCTTCGTGCTTACAGTTTTGGTTTATGGTTTCAGGTACTTTAGTTGACCGTGGCAGGGTGAAGGTGTGACCATACACATCCTCGTGTTTTTGGGACTTATGATTCTAGGAAACTCTGATAATGATAATGTTTTGAAAACTATGTTGTAAACGGTTCCGATTTTTAAATAATGTTTTAGAAACAATGGTTTCTGTAACTACCTCTTTAGTGAATGAGTTGTTTTGAAAAGTTAAAAAATTTGTTGAAAATTTGATGGATGTTACAGTCTTGGCTCTTAATCCTTTTCCATCCATGTGTTTGATTGTCTTAATGGGTTAAGAGGATGGAGTTTTTAGCATTTAACAGTTCTTGACCATGCAAGACCATAAAGTTGGAAACTTTATGGTCAAGGATGATATTTGGGACTTGGATCTGCATTTTGGCCGTGAAAGCTTAAGCAATAAGCTCTTAATGCATTAAGTGTAGAATCAGTGCGTACGCTGAGCGTACCAATTGGTACGCTGCACGTACTTAGTTTGAGCCCCGACTCCTCGGTCAGTGAGTACGCCCCGCATACATCCGAAGTACGCCCCGCATACGAGGGATGAGTTGACTTGGCTGATTTCGTTGATTTTATCCTTTTTTGACCAAGGGTAATTTGGGAAAATTGTTATTAATTTAGATTAGGAAATGTTTTGATTATTAGGAGTCGGGTAGAGCCGGTTTTCAGAGTAGGGATTAATTCAGATTGTATTATGACTGAGAGGTGAGTTTTCCTCATTGTACTTATGGGTCAAAGGCACCAAGGCCGGCCCATTAGATTAGATAACCTGGTTGTTGTATGTTATTGTGCTGAGATATGTGTTTACTGGTTATGTGATTAGACCGGTAGATCTGTAGGACTACCTGTGTTGCTGATTATTGTGATAATGTTTATATCGATATGTTATGCTTGTGGTTTACTGGGTTGAGGCGGACCAGCTGATACTGAACACCAAGATACCTAGGGCGGCCGGGATAAAATGAAGGCCTGCGAGGCGGTCCAGTCAAGCGAAGGCCCAGAGAGCGGTCCAGATAAGCCGAAGGCCCGGTGAGGTGATCTAATCATGCTGAAGGCTCTATATGCATGCTGTTGTTTGTTATGTTTTTGTGGTGGTACTTTGGGGGAACTTACTAAGCGTTGGCTTATAGTTTCAATTTTGTTTCAGGTACTTCTGAGGACCGTGACAAGGAGAATGCGTGACCACACACATCCTTGGTTTCAGGTACTTCTGAGGACTCTGATTTCAAATAATGTTTTTGTGATCAATAGTTATGTAAACACTTTTTAAGTAAATGGGTTGTTTTTGAAAAGTTTAAATTGGTTGTGATTTTTGAATGTTACAAAAGTTTATAGATTCATGATTTGATGATTACAATAGACCTGCACAAAAAGACCGGTCTCGGACCGGACCCGGAAAAAGACCGAGACTGAACCGGTCTAATACAAGACCGGATCGAAAAAAGACCGGTCCTAAAAAGGATCGGACTAAAAAAATACCGGCTCGAGACCCATCCGAAAAAGACCGGACCGTTCAGAGACCGAATGAGACAGGTTTGGAAAAAAAGACGGGTAACGAAACTTTATAAATATATCATTTTTATGTTGATTATATAATTTTTAATCACAAATTATCTAACTTATTTCATTTTTTCCTTTATTAAAATTAACTTATCATAATTAATAAATCTTAATTTATCATTTTGGTGTTAATCACATATTTGTTAATGGAAAAAACTCGAAACCAAAACAAAAGAATCGAAAAATACCAAAACCGAAGAAAAAAAAACCGTAAATTGAACCAAAAAAGGCGCACGGAAAGACCGTGAAAACAGACCGAAAAAAGAACGGCCTGAATGAAGACCGGTCTGAAAAAAGATCGGACATGAAAAAGATCGACATGACCGGTCCAAAAAAAGATCAGACCGTTCCGAGACCGACCTCAAAAAGACCGGACCATTTCGAGACCGACCTCAAAAAGACCGGACCATTTCTAAAGATGTTTTTTATGTGCCTGATTTTGAGCTAAACTTGATCTATGTCACTTATTTAACCAAGACTCGAATGTTAATGGTCAATTTTTATCACAATTATGCTTTGATCAAGCAGATTTTACCTAATGATTGGCAGGGGTGAAGTTAATGAAGGACTTTATTTGTTGGATTTATCTTCTCCAAGAGTTAATGTTGTTGTCTCATTTCAAAAGTGGCATTCTAGGTTTGGACATCCATCAAATAAGAAGATAAATATAGCTTGTAAAGATCTCTCTATTAGTCACACCGCTGGTAAAAAAAACAAGTTTGTTATGTTTTTCCTTTAGCTAAGCAGAAAATACTTCCTTTTGTTTCCATGAATAATGTTGCAAATAAGCCCTTTGATATTCTTCATTGTCATGTATGGGGCCCCTACCAAGTTACTTCATACCAATGTTATATGTATTTTGTAACTTTAGTAGATGATTGTACCATGTTTACCTGGATTTATATGCTAAAAAACAAGTATGATGTTCAAAGGATAATACCACAATTTCTTGCTATGGTTTCAAACCAGTTTGATTCTACTATTAAAATTTTCCGATCAGACGATGCAAAGGAGTTATTATTCACATAACTATTTCATGAAAACGGGATTTTACATAAAATTTCATGTGTTGAACTATTTCAAACCAGTTTGATTCTTATTGGCTATCCACCTGGTATGAAAGCATATAAGCTTCTTGATCTAACCACAAGGTCTATTTTCATTTCCAGAGATGTAATGTTCATGAAAGTGTTTTTTCTTTCATTCACTCTTCACAAGAAGTGCTTACTGATCATTTTCCCATGAGGTCCAAAGAGATAGAAATATGCAACAAATGTAGGAAAAAATAGTACCACCATTGCTACATAATGAGGTATATACCTAATTATCGAGGTATGTACCTTCGGGCTGGAATTAGAATGCCGAAGCATGGTTCTCAGAACCATATATGTCTAGGCTACCGAACCGGACTAGTAGAAGGAAACAAGTTCGGTGTTAACACATCGTCGCGGGCGTATTAAACAAATAGAGTTTCACTGCTGGTTGCACTAATAATATAGCATAGGGAAGCAAAGTCGAATCCTCAGGGACACAACCTAATGATCAATGCCTTTTTGCATCAGGCACATTCTAGTCAAGAAATAGAAAACATAAAAGGGGGTTTTAAATTAAACTAAAAACTAATAATTGCAATGAAAATAAATTAAATGAAAATAAATAATAAAAAAGATTTCAGTTCTGCTGCGACTTTCCTAATTATGCAATCAGCTCATATCTGGTTATTTAGAGCGCATTCTATCTAAGCTGGTACTGAGAAAAACTAACAATCTCTAGTATAATCTCTTTTACTTTGTTAAATTAACCAAAACAAGCTCTTTAGTTAACCCTAAATTTTTACTGTCTAATTAAACAAGCTCTTAATTAAGATCAGAAAAGTTGCATTAAGATATGTGTAAAATTACCAGCAATACGCAATACTTCTCAATAGCTCGGAAGTGTAAAGATATGATTGTTCAGTTTATATCATAGTTAAATCCAAACACGGAACCAATTTGATACTTGTTACTTATTACCAGTTGACAAGAACAATTACAGATTCTATTAACTGATTAACTGGAATGATAAAAACTCTAGCTAGGTGATCAGAATAACAAGAATTAAAATAAAACATTTAGTAAGCTCAAAACTGAAAATCTAGATAGAAACACAAAAAGAAAATCAGATTTGATAACTGATCACATGAAAAGTACTATTCTAATGCAGAAATGAAAACTAGGGTTTTAGCCAGACATGGCTAAAAACGAATCTAAACTAATAAAAAAGAAAAAAAACTGAATAATCTTTTTAGCTAAATGTAGGAGATGATCTTTAGAAATTGTTGAAATCGTAGAGAAATTGCCTCAGAGATCGTCTTTTTCGTCGTATGGAAACCCAAAAATTTGATCGAATCTTTGGGTCACATGATCGAATTTTTTGAGTTATAGTCGGATTTTTCATTTTTCTGATTTTCATATTTTCTGAAATGCGAAGTGTTTATTCGATCGAATTTTTGCTTTTTCTCCCTTTTTCAAAAACACGAAGGTCTTCCGAAATTTTCTCTAGTTTCCGGAACATTTTGAATCTCATCAATCGGAGTTACCAGTCAAGAGATATGGTCAAAATACTGACAGGGGGTCAAAGCCGTCAACAACATCCTTTAGGCTTTAAAATGTAGCATTATGTCTTCGTATGATCAATTTGGTGGAATATTTCTTGACCAAAACAACATCCAAGCATTCCTCAACATCCTTCATAAGTTCCAAACACCAGTTAACTCCAATTCTCCATAAAACGCATCCAAAGTTGCTCCCAAAGTACTACTTCACTCGAATTATTTGAAAATGACATAAAAACATGAGTAGTACGGAAATTCTAACGAATAACATGAGTTAAACATTATTTAAACAAATGACATGCAAATATATAAAATATGATGCTAAATGCTAATAAAAACTACCCTAAAAGATGCATAAAATGATATCTATCAAATCTCCCCAAGCTTGAACCTTATTTGCCTTCAAGTAATAAAAAGATTAAACAAATGGAAAGATATAGATAACCTAAAAAGAATTTAGAATGAAATAAAGGAAACTAGAAACTTGAACAAAAAATACTTCACTCTTTTTTCTTCACATGATCAGCTTTCACAACGAGGAAGCTCTAATGAAATCACTACCTAGACAACAGTCTCAATACATTTATTGCAGATTCATAATTCATATTTAATAAGTCAAACCAAGCTTGAGTAAATAATTTTCACGTCGAATTAAATTTTTGAAAACAGTATTTTTAAAAATAATTTCACGAAAATTCCTTTATAAAAACTTAACTTGACTCACCCTCCTTTTTTCCCGAACTCGTCCAGTAAACGTAGTAAGCTCCATTATGGACAAAAAATTCAAGCTTATCCCTATGATGTAACATCCGGATTTTCAGAGGTATTATGGTGTAGGTTAATCTTGTGATTAAAGGAAGGACTCGACGAGTTGAGGGTCCAACTCTCCGAGTCGAGTCGGGTTTCTCCCGTGGATTTAATGAGTGGACTCGACGAGTCCAAGGAGAGGGACTCGCCGAGTAGGCGCTGATTAGAGAAACCCTAATTTCCGGGGTTTGGGACCTATTTAAAGGCACTTATAGCCTCATTTGCGGCCACCCTTTCCCTGGAAGCAAACCCTAAAGGTCATTTGAGCTAGAAAGTGAGAGAGAAGCTATCTTGGGATTTTTAGTGCATCATTTGAGAAGAAGAGAAGGAGATCAAGCAAGGATCAAGAGGGGGAAAGTTGGATCCAGTGATAGATCGTCTAGAGCTTCTGAGGAAGGTAAAAGTCTGCACCTTTTTCATTATTTTGGTTAGATCTCATGTGTTTGGAGTTCTAGGGCTTTTACCATCTTTGGTTTGGGACTTTGAGTAAAATGGATTAGCTAGAAGCCTAGCCCTCAGATCTGGACCTTGTGAGGTCCCTAGAGTCCAAAGGTCCCAACTTTATTCGTCCAAATGAGGGTTGTTGTGCTTAACACCTTAAGAAGGGTTTGTTTTGGCATTTGGAGGCATTTATGCCATGCATGAATGTAAAGGTCGAGACTTTATGTGTCTCTGGTGTCTAAAAGGGCTAGATCTAGGGTTTGGAATGAGAGATCTGACTCTGGACGTCTGAATGAGGAATCAGACCGAGGGGACTCGTCGAGTCGCAAGGGTGCACTCGGCGAGTCGGGTCAGACATGGACTGTTGACTTGAGTTTGACTTTTGTTGACTCTGGGGTTTGGTCAACATGAGTAATGGAGACCATGGAGGGGTAAAATGGTCTTTTGCCCAATTCAAGAGTTAGAGAAAGAAGAATAGCCCTCATTTATTGGGGTCGTGTAAAGAGTATTGATTAGAGATATTCATCTTTTGTGCTAGGCGGAGGCTAGTTCGAGTTCGGGTGCGAGGGGATTTACTTGCTGCTTGTCAGGTGAGTCTTCTCACTATACTTTACCTTGAGTGGTAAGTAGAGTTATGTGACAGAGTATCTTATATGCTATGTATGTGATGTGTTGCACTGCATTATTCTATGTGATTTATGCTGTGTGTATTCCAGAGTTTACAGAGTTAGGACCAGAGGGTCCACAGAGTTAGGGCTAGTGGGCCCACAGAGTTATAGCCTCGAGTGGCTAATATGTGTTATATGTGGTATTTTGGGGAACTCACTAAGCTTCGTGCTTACCGTGTTATGTGTTATGTGTTTCAGGTTGTTCTCAGGAATCGCGGGAAGGCACCGGCTTGATTGTACACACCAGAGAAAGAGTTATGTTTTGAGGATCCTAGATTTTTAATGGAGTTGTGTTTTGTAATTTGAATAAACGAGATTTCCATACAATATGTTATGAAAAGTATGCGATTTTAAAATGAAAAATCTGTTTGAAAAATTATGTTGTTACAAGTTGGTATCAGAGCCTTGGTTTGAGGGATTCGGATGCGCCTTCGGGTAAATCTGGACTCAAACTGAGGATTTGAGAAAACTTTTCAAAGAAATGATTTTTTTTAAAGCAAAAAAGAGTTTCTAAGAGAAAACGAAAAGGAACAGTGTGTACAATCAGCCAGAGCCCGAACGGTGATTTCCCAAAATACCCTTATTTTGTGTTATGAGATATTCTATGAGATATTATGCATGCTAGAGATAGGCTAGGTATTTCATATTTTTGGACCAGAGTGGCCTGATTTGTGATGCCTTAGCCTAGGAGTTGCGGTTATCTGTGATATGCTTTCGAGTATGTGCTGAGTAAGAGTATCCAGAGGGAATCGTTTTGAGAGAGGGATTGAGTAGAAGAGTAATCTAGGAGAGATACCTGGATGAGCATTTGTGGAATCCTCTGAGAGGGTAGTCATAGGCCCGCGTGGGGTGAAGTTGCTTGAGTTCGGTGATATCTACGAGTATGAGGAGGGCAAGTAGGATAATAGCCTAGAGAGGTTTTATGAGGTTATTCGATGCCCGAATGCTGCTTGCTTCGTGCTTTGTGGAACTCTCGATGATGAGAGTTAGCTACCAAGTGAATATGACGATATTCAGGAGGTAGATGGCTGGCATCATTAGGAGTTCTTCAGCAGCTGATGGCAGAGAGGTGTGAGAACCTAGGAAGAGCCTAGGAAAGGGTGACCCTAGTCAGATGAGTACACTGGCAGAGTTGGATAATCCGCAGAGGAGCGAACACGCATGACGGGGTTAGTGATTGAGAAGGTCGAGCAGCTACTTAGGAACTCGGGGATGGTCCGTGTGGAAAGTATGGGTAGATGTGGCAGGTAGTATGGGCGCGTACTACTGAAAGCAGAGGACCCATACTCGATACAGGGAACATTTCGGAGGTTTTAAGTAGCAGATCGAGAGGTGATTTCATGGTTCGTGTACCATGATTTGTAGCAGATCGAGAGGTGATTTCATGGTTCGTGTACCATGATTTGTAGCGGATCGAGAGGTGATTTCATGGTTCGTGTACCATGATTTGTAGCAGATCGAGAGGTGATTTCATGGTTCGTGTACCATGATTTGTAGCGGATCGAGAGGTGATTTCATGGTTCGTGTACCATGATTTGTAGCGGATCAAGAGGTGATTTCATGGTTCGTGTACCATGATTTGTAGCGGATCGAGAGGTGATTTCATGGTTCGTGTACCATGATCTGTAGCAGATCGAGTGGTGATTTCATGGTTTGTGTACCATGATTGGCAGCAGATGGAGAGGTGATGTCATGGTTCGAGTACCATGATTCGTAGCGGATTGAGAAGAGATAACATGGTTTGAGTACCATGATTCGTAGCGGATTGAGAAGAGGTAACATGGTTCGGGTACCATGATTCATAGCAGATCGAGAGGTGGCCACATGGTTCGAGTACCATGACCCGTGGCAGTTAGTGTTATTGGTTCTACCAGTTATTCCGTGGTGATTGGTTAGACCGAGATCAGAAGTGAAAGAGTATGGGGCTAGAGGGCCATGATGAACGAGTTCTAGTGAAGCATCCCTTAAAAGGGAAATCAAGTTAGCCTCGAGGGATTGTTGGTGAGATGCCAATTGGAGTCGCAAGACTCAAGAATGAGTAGAGATGGCGGTTATGGAGGATTACGGCATGAGTTGAGCAATCAGCCGATGGTGGAGATGTTATTTTCTGTGACCTGACCGGTGTTATTTCTGTTCCTGTGGGAAACAGGAGAGTTATTGAGATTTCCGGTTTCCAAGGTTGGGGGTGAGCCCTGTGGGGTAGCTTTGGTTACGATCTTTCATCAGAGTATGTGGGCAGTATGTCTGCCAAGAGGTAATGTTAGAGCATGAGCAGGTTGTCAGCGGGGACTGAGATGATTAAGGACAAGGATACACCCTATTTGAGCATAGTAGGGCATGTATTAGCTGCAGCGGCAGACGATCAAGAAGAAGATATTGGGGTTGTGGCTCTTATTGTTTATGACGAGTATCGAGTGTGGCAATGAGGACTCCGCTCTTATTACTGTTGGGTTTTGAGCATTCTAACACTCCTATGGTGTACATGCAACCCTATAAACCTTGGATCTATGTTTTCTCTATTATACATGCAAATATTAACTATTCCAAGGTTTCATCCTAACTAGCATCTTATGAAGCACCTATACTACAAAGTTCTAGTTAGATGACATACCTTTTGATGTAGCTTGATGTCTTCAAGCTTTAAGAGCTTAGCCCCAATAGTGTGGAAGCCTCAAATGGAATCACAAATCACCAAAACACCTTGGAAGAACTTGAGAGAATATGTATGCACACTAAAATCGGCCCACTCTTATTTTCACACACTTGTCCAATTTTGTGAGCCAAGGACCCCTTTATATATTATGGAGGATTAAGGTTACATCAATGTAAACCCTAATACCCATGACCTTTCATTTACATAGGATCCATGGGTTAAAAGCTCCATGGACCATCCATGAAAGCTTAGCCCAACCTAAATGAACTTGGCCCATTCCATATATATAAGAGTCCATATTTAATTAGTTCTTTTTGATCACTTAATTAATTCTAAATTAATTCTTGATCAATACTAATTAAATAATATGATTCCATATTAATATATTAGAACTTATAATATATTAATATAAATCATAAATATACTATTCTCAAAAGACTATCTATATAAATTGTGCCGGTGAAGTGCAACCCAAATGGACCATGCCGGGTCGGGTCAAGTACATACCAAATATAGTTATGGACTTAGACATTAATCCAACAGTCTCCCACTTGGATAAGTCTAAAACTATTATTGAGTATGACTTCAAAACCTAACTGGCAATCGTAGCTCTTAAAGCCGCTGTCAAACTCTGACCTTGTCCATTAGATAAGGGATCATATATTCCTCCATTCTAGATATCATATGGACTGAGACATGGATTATAATCATTCTCTCTGTCCATTTGTTGTTTCCCGATTTTCGATTTATGATGACTGACTGATTGAACAAATCAAATCAGTCCTGGCTTGGCCAAGCACTCACATGTGTCATCGCTAAATCATCGAGGGGCCCACAGATATCGCTTTTATCCCGAAGGTAAAAGGAATGGATAAACTTCGACTCATATGGCTTGTTCTACTACTTGTTGAATCATATGTTTTATAACATCGAGTTACCAAATGCGTTTTCATGCAATCAGTGTATAACCGACTCATAGTAACAACTCATATCTCTAGGTTTGAAGAATATAAGATATTATCGTCTCATGATCACTCGTGATAAAATCCATGAAGTGATTCAAATGAGCGCGGGTTGAATCCAATACTCAGAACTTATGAGCACTCATGAGTGTTGTAGCACCACTTTGTCCACCAACTTGGACCTCTACAAACCAACCCATGACAGTCTTGATTCATATCTACTTCCAACATATGACCGATTGTGGATGGTTTGAATAACTTAATCATTCAGGAAGAGCGACTTAGTTATTCTGGAAGTCAAAACATGCAAAGTGAAACACAAGAATAAATGAATCAAATATGGTATCAAACCCTATGAATATAAATAAACACTTTTATTTATCACCATACTGATTACTCATTATTCATTGTTTCGGTTTTATCAACTTTATACTTGAATTAAAAACACTAGTTGTCCCATGCTCCAAGCATGTACACTATGTTTTTCTTAAACAATAGCTTTGCCATACACCAAGTATGCACTCTATGTTTGTCTATGATCCTTACTTTGTGAAATAAACCAATTGAACATAATTTCAATGATTCTAATTTCACACTCCCAAATCCTTATCGAAAAATGTGAGAATTTCAAATTGCTATCATTTATCGAAATCTGTTTAGATTTTAAACTTATATGCACTGACCCTCCTGTAATGAATAAGTACAAAGTCACAAAGACTTGTCAACAGTCATTATAAGGTATTTCAATGGAGATCAACTCCATGGAAACTAAGTCTCATATTCAAAGTACATTGCTTTGGACATGCTTCTTGCATTAAGTTTTCTAATCTTACACAGATAAATTCCATCTATGGAGACAACTCCATATTCTCATTTTGACTATCACTTCTGAATAAGAGATGCCTCTTTTCAGAATATGTCAATATGGTCCTTCCAAAATTAGCACTATACTTCCAACTGTCCCTAAGCAACCAATCTTTGGTAAACCTCAGATTGTCCTCGACAATTGCTTAATCATTTTAGTCATATCCAATTCTAGACCTTTTCCCTTCTTAATGCCTCTGGGCATTTGGAAAAATTTAGAAATGACAAATATTATAGCACATGCAATCGATCCTGTACCCAAAGCAAATGGTACACGATTCATGATGTCTCACATAAAGACATGATTCTAGACCAGTCTTTTGCTACAATATTTTTATTTGCCATGTTTTCAAAATTTGACTATGAAGAGGGATGCCGTAATCATAATCGAATTTTGAGAACGCAATATATAGAATTTCCTTAAGTTGAACCAATCCAACATGAAATTCATATATATATTCTTGACTAAAGATGATTAAGGTGTTAATCTAAGCCTTTAGAACTGAAATGAAGTATATCCTCACTGGTCTAGAATCATGTCTTTATGTGAGACATCATGAATCGTGTACCATTTGCTTTGGGTACAGGATCGATTTCATGTGCTATAATATTTTTATTTGCCATGTTTTCAAAATTTGACTATGAAGAGGGATGTCGTAATCATAATCGAATTTTGAGAACACAATATATAGAATTTCCTTAAGTTGAACCAATCCAACATGAAATTCATATATATATTCTTGACTAAAGATGATTAAGGTCTCAATCTAAGCCTTTAGAACTGAAATGAAGTATATCCTCTCCCTTAATTATAGCAAAACAACTTTTTCAATCCTTGCAGCCTCACAAATTGAAACTTTTGTTTTCTATAATTAAGATTGCTAACTTGCAACACTAACAATAATTATCATGCTCCCACTAACATGATGATTATTAGCATAACACTTATGCTCCCACTAGCTTTGACATGTACTCAGAAATCAGCTGGACTTCTAGAAATCAATACTTTATTGACTTTCTTACCAAAGTTCAGATTTCTGATACGAGATGCTTTGATAAAACTTTATCAAAATCATACACCTTTCCTTAGATAGCATGCATGTGTGTCTAAACAATTTCAGAACTATGAAAAGGGATGCCGTAATCATAGTCTCAATTGTTTAGACCTTTTGTCATCTGCTTCAAATCTACTTGGTGGAAGTGTTTCCTCACCATCATTTTCATGAATCGGAGAGAAACCTTATGACCCTTAGATTTTATGGTGTATGTGTTCTTATCCATGTGAATCGTCAAAACCATAGTCACAAGACAAGGATAATGACAAATCCAAACTCATATGGACTGAACTTATGCAATCTTAACTTCTTGCCACCTGGCAGTACAGGGCCTGCCATTGCTTCCAAGTTGTTATGAAACCAATTGAGAACTTTCAGAACTCCTATGCAAAGCCAACTTTAACTGGAATGGGCACAGAATATGTCAACACGATAGGTTATAAACCTCAAGTCGTGTGCTAGTGAAGAACCTCAGGTTTTATTCTTGATTAGTTATTGAAATTCTTTTTAGGATCTTTAAGACTCCCACTATCCTCTTGATATATAAGACTATCTTGCCAAATATTCAAGAGATAGTGCGGATTCTTTATCAAGACAAACACTTCACACAATTGGCCTTAGTTGGTCTTTGTTTTATCCAAAACATCACAACTTACCAATTTCAAATGTACATGAGTAGGACACTTTTACTCTTACATTTGACAAGTGTTTTAAACCTTTCTTTAAGATATGTCACTCAAGTTACAATCTTGGAGTATGACTCTAAGAATTGTTTTGGAACGAAGTATGACTCATCTTCCTGATCTAACCATTTCAACAATTCATGACTCCTCTTCTTAGTCATAAGAATGCACTAAGATGACCTTTAGAGGACTAATTGTGATGTGATTTTTAAATCATTAAGATGATCACAAACATGATACTAAAGTACTCTCCCATCTTTTCAGATTTGAGAAACTTTTATCTTTCTGCCTAATTTGATTCTTCCCATTCGTTCTGCCATACATTGAGACTTTTCCAATGTTTCAGAATTATACTTAAACTTGTAAGTATAACCATATTTACTAAACTTTAGTGAATCAAATAGTCTTAACGAGCGTTGTGGTGTACATGACCAGTGCACAAGAATGTGTACTCGATCCCTTTAGTCCTTCACTTAACTCACACATCCATGTAAACAAGTAATTAGTCTTGATTTTCCAATGCTTGAAAGTTCTCATTCATCATACTATTCAACTTGCATGATTCCAAGTTTCGGTCCAATTGAAACTTGGGTGATGAGGAACTTTCCTGATTTGGTAAATTTAGACACTACCACAAATGAAAGAATCAAATCCATTTTCCAATATTGCTGTCAGTGGAATCATATAAGCAACAATTTTCCACAAATGCCATTGTAAGGATACTTCAAATAAATAAAATTAAACAATTTTCTTTTATTTTAAAACTTTGCGGAAAAACTTATCCATACAATCCACATGGAAAATTGTTGTTATCTATTCCTTAGCAATATATCATAACTTCTTAAGCAACTGCTCAAAATTCTGATGCGATCGAAATCCACCTTCGCGATCAGAATCAGCATATACTTCCTTTAAGATTTCTCTCTATTCTTTGATTCTTAAAACATCAACATGTGACCCAGTCACATCATGTAATGAGGATCTCAGAATAGAACTTAACAGAGTTAGATAATTGGCTCTACCTGATGTAGAGTCAAACTTATTGACTTTAACATCCTTAGGTAAATTTGGCAGCTTTGCAATCAACGCCCCTTCCTTTGGCAAAATAAACATATGGACCCTTTGGTAATGGGACTATCTCAGACTTAGACTTTCTCTTTACCATTTGGTCAACCGGGTTGACTATGGCCAATCCCTTTCCATTGGGAAGAGAATGATTTTTCTGGATTTCCAGTGTCACCATTGTCACTGTCCATAAAGTTTTTGGGAAGTTGATCTTCTAATCAAATTTGCTTTACTATCGTTCCAAATCATTGCTGATTCAGAAGCACCAAGCAAATAGATATGATCATTAAGGTTCATGTCATAGTCTGTTTCATAGTAGTCCCAAAGGAACTCACTATGTGACTTAGAAAGTGATTGAACATCCAACTTTCTCAAGACTTTGACACCCAACTCTCCCGGCTCGTCAATATGTGACTTCATCTCTAAGATGTGATCACACATAGACCTTGCTTGCCATTAGGGCTTGAGTGACCTTGAACTTGTGGGTTAGGGAGAATAATCGGAGGAGGTGGAGGAAGAGAAGTATGACTTCTGATGAGACAATGAATCAAGTATTGAACGAATTAGAGTGTAAATTCAAAGTAGAATTGAAAGATTTGAACACCGATGTAAATATGATCGGTTTGGCTCTATTACGCTTTTGCAAATTTTACTGAGTACAATGAATATTCTGTAAAGACTTCGTTACTAAGACACTAGTAACCACTCCTATTTATAGAAGAGAAAAGCGTACAAAAAATATACTAAGGACTAAACATGAAGCTTCGAATATTATGCCCTAGTAAAATACATTACAAAAATGTTCGAAGACCCTAAATACAAACTTCGACTATTACAACATTTCGACCCTAACAATCTCCCCCTTTGTAATCAAAGTCGAAGTCTTCAGTTTGTAAGTAGAGTAATGGAGTACAGCAAAACTCTTCGAACCTCAGTATACCAAGAAATAATTTTCTTCAATTCCTTCTTGTCTCCTTCATTGTTCTTTTTGCAGTGGTTCATACGAACAATCAAGTTCGTATATTGAGATGTAGAATATCTCTCCACTTCGCTAGCTTGGAACAAAAACCGCCTCGCTTTTCCAGCTTTATCCTTTCCAGCAAAAACTATTCCAAATGGCTTTAAACATATTTCTCCATCAGCATATTTCTTTAACTCAGTCTGAGTCAACGAAGGAGCCATTGGAACTTTTACTTCCATTCCCTTTGCAGTAGCCAACTCCACATCAGTCACTGCTAGGCACTCATAATAATTCTCAATGAAGATTTTGATGTGAGCAACTCCAAGTTTGAATTCCTCTGGATCTGTGTTTTGCAGAAAAGAAAAGGATTTGTCTTTCAGAAGCAATGCCACTTGTATAAGGTCATACAAGTTCATCAGAGGAAAATCTGCAATAGTGAATTCGCATGTTTTTCCATTTGCCCTGGCCACAACATATTTAATATTTTGAACAATGTTTTCAAAGACCACATCCTTTTTCATGCTTATCACCTTCTTGATCTTGATCAGTGACCAAACATCCTCAGGGGCTTTGCCAAGTACTGCATGAAAATGAATTTTCATATGAGTCCCTTCATCTTTTTCTTTGAAGTTCCCTTCAGCTTTGAACTGAGGCATGATGAACATCATCTCATTTATAGGGAAATCCAACTGGCATGCATCAGTGTTTGTAACCAGATAACTCTGTTTTGGCTTCTTATCAAATGAGTACATGTGATTAAAGGCAACCAAGGCTTCGATTGTTTCATAGTTGTAATGTTTTGTTAGATCACCTTTATTTATGCCCTTCGGATCACCAGCCCTCTGAGTCATGATGCTTTGAATAAGCCTCATTTTCTCGAGTTTAGCTTCAGCTTCAGCCTTCTTTTCTTCTTTAGATTTTTCAACCAGAATTGATTTTCCTTTGTCTTTCGAAGCAGATTTTTCAGTTACGTCTTTTAGCTTCGAACCACTTCCACCAGATTCCAAAGGTTTACCAATTACAATTCCTTTCGAAATTGTTCGTGTAATTGGTAATGTTGTTACGATTGTTGAGGTCACTGGTTGAGCAGACACAATTACTAGTTTTGTTGAAGGGATGCTAGATGAAAATACCTTGCCCACCACTTTCGCTTCTTCTTCTGTTGACTTCCTTTCTCCCCCTTGCACCCCTGTGAAAACAGGAGGGGCAGTAGTTGTGGGAAGAAGACTGGATATGCGAAATAGTGGAGCAAGTTGCTTGTTAAGTATGGCTTCGAACTGCACAAACTTCTGGGATAAAAATTCTGGAGTAATCAACGGTGACGAAACCGGTTTCGTTGAGATCTCCTTCAACTCCTTTAACAACTTGATCACACCTTCAAAATTTTCACTTTCAGACTTGGAGATTTGAGTTATTTGAGGACTCAAACCTTCGTATAGCTTGACAAATCGAGTGACAGCATCACAAATGATATCGACCTTCTGATTCAAGGACGCATAATCATGTTGAACAGATAGAATTTCCTTTTTCATGTCTTCACGAAGTTCGTGAATTTGGGAGTTAACATCCTCCCTCACTTTCTTGACTTCCTGAACAAAAAGAACATATCGTTCTTTTGTTATGCTTCGCAGATCCTTAACTTCTCCCATAAAATCATATCTGAGAGTTTTAACACGAAGCTCAGAATTCTGATCTGTGTAATCAACCTTTTCTAAAATTACAGACTCTGAGGCTTTCATCATTCCAGAAACTTTGTTGATTACTTTTGATTCAAACATCTTGAGCATAGAATCAACCTCCAAACTTGAAATAGATGAACCTCCGCCAAGATCAGCTTGGGATTGAATGATGGAGTTCAACTTTTGATTAAGAATTTTGTATTGCTTCATTGTCATTAACATATGATCAGGAAATTCTTCTTCTTCATCATGAAACTCTAGGTCTTCGAATGTTCCACCAAACCCTTCATTATCACTTTCAGTGGGTGAAGATGGTTTGGGTGTATCAGTGGATTGAGAGGAAAAAATGGAAGCAATTGGTTGATTGATGATATGTTCAAAGGTTGGTGAAACAGTGGTTGATGTGAGAGGAATAGTAGATGTTGGTGTAACAGAAACCAATGATTCGAAAGGAGTAGAGATAATTGGACCTTGATCTGCATCTTTCGAACCACCTTCACCCATGTTGACATTTGCATCCGTATCAGATACATGTGCAAGGATGCCTGAAGTTCGAACCTCCTCAAAATTTGACTTGGCAATCGAAACTTCGGGTGGTATGATAACAGTCTTCTCAGGAATGGAACTTGTAATGATAGAAGTGAACTCTGGAGTTTCTGGTATTCGTTCATCCTCTTCTGTAGACTCAGTAGATAAAACAATCTTTCGAGTCTTCTTCGTCTTCTTCTTTTTCGGTTGTGACAAGTGTTTTGCCATATCTTCTGCTGCTCTTTTCTTGGATCCGGGAGAAACAGGAACATGTACCTTACGAATTAAAACTCCTTGGTGAGTAATTTGAGGCTTGCGAATCAACTTCTGTGATGGTGACTTTCGTTTGTGAGTGGATTTCATCTTGATTCTTCGAAACATCCCTGTTTTCGAAGGAATAATCACGTTCTCTTGAATCTCTTCCACTATTGGCTCAATCACTTGTGTTGCTTCAACTGTCACTGCAACATTTTCTGTCTTCTTCTTTGGAGATTTAGAGGATGTTGAACCCTTCGTTTTCTTTTCAGGTGAAGCAGGATCAGCTTTCTTCGACTTTTTGGTCTTCTTTTCGTCCCGTGGCAACAAAATTCCCGTAGGAATAGAAGAATCGAATGTTTTCAGATATGCAATCAAAACAGGATTCGTAGGATCCACCCTTTTAAGCATCGCGTCTGGAATCCGAGCAACGTTTGGAAATTCATCATCATTGTCAACAACTTCCTTCGGAAAGTGATAAGATTGAAAAGTAACCTTCTCTTCTTCATTTGAAACCAATATGCCTTCCTTGTTGTAAAAATGTTGCAGAATTAGACTCCAGTACCTAGCACACGAAATGCCATGAACAACATTGGTATGTTCTACTCCTTTTTGGAATTCCTTCCATAGCTGTGTAGAGTAGTCTGCTGGAAGATCATAGTATAAACCAGCCACCATGGCATAAACCTCCATCTTTCCTTTATCTAATCCAACTGTTCTTCCGGTTAAACAACGCAAAAATATCCCAAACAAAAAATTCCATACTTTTGGAAGACCAGATTTCTTAAAGTCACTTATCTTTGACAATGGGGGCTGATATCCCATTTCATTAAACATATGAATTATTTGGGAGAATTGAAATTCAACAAAAGGAGGTGTATTTGGAATGTCAAGAATCTGACAAAATAGTCTCTTGGAAAGCCTAACCTTTTTGTCATTGATTAGGTGAAAAGTAATCGAATCAGAGGCTTTGTTGTATGTGGCAGTAGATCCTGCTTGAGAAAGCCAGGATACCAGAACAGAAAAGGAATTGAACATTGCTTTGGATAAAACAGAGTGTTTTAAAGAAACAATAAGCATCTTGAATTCTTCTGGACATTGAGAAAGTTCACCATCCACATAATAATTGGTAGATTGAATCTTCATAACTGGTGCAGAAGAAGTATCTTCAGTAGAAGGATCGACATGAGCAGTAGTCGCCATTGTTAGGGTTTGAAAAAGATGAAGAACAGAGAATTTGGGAAGTTTTGAGTTTTGATCGCGTAAACGTATAAAGTACTCTTGAACCCCCTTTTATATGTAACCCTAAATGATTTGAATTTGAAGCGGGATGCATTTAATGAGATCCGACGTGGCACCTTGAAAATCGGACCTGTACAGCGGAAAGGTAGCCATGCGTCAAAAAGTGTCTGTCACATCACCTAGAAAATTGGGCAGAATACCATACGTCACGTATACACAGCCTGTCATTATCCCCTTAATAGAATTGTAACCATTAGAACCCTTCGAATGGAGGCAAGGCTCTTTCACTTTTGGGATAAAAAGCGAAGTCATTTGCCAGATGTTCGAAATCATCAGCCTGAGTTGGTATTACTCAGAACCTCAAGGATTTCGTGTTTGTAGTGTGCCAAAGAAAGTTTAGACAAGAAACAACATTTTTTTTTTTTTGAATTTTGTGATGTCAAAAATTTAATTTGACACGAAGGCAGTTAGACCCCGGGCAAAGGTTGCTTCGTTAATCATCAAGAGAGATGATCAACAGCTTGTGTATGTTCCCGTGAATTACAATCGAATACTTTTTGATAAGTATCAAAGGGCTTCTTTTAAGAATGCTTCGTGGGTAGGTTCAAAATTTCGTTACATGTCAACCTAAACATAAGGTGATAAAGTGTAACAGAAATTACTTGTATGACCAGTGTAGTCAGTGACAAGTGGGCTTTGAAAATTTTTAACATGACTAGGACATTCGAATGAAACTCACACGGAAATCATATTCATAAAAAATTTGTATACTGGATCTTGTTGGGTAACAAACATCGTGGGTTTCGAATGCTTGATCAAGACCACTCATTCGAAATGAATATGATTTGGAGTTTCGAACATTGGTACAAAAACAAAAGTTTCGTATATATCTGGAACAATGTTCCCCGTCAATTCCTTAATTTGTAAGATTTTTTGGGTTTCACTTCCATCACGGACTCATGATGTCAGATCATAAACACAGAGTTTTTATATATCTAAGTCTCGATGGGTTTGATCAGAGACCTCTCAGATATACGTCTTTGTGTGTGATCGTGTAAGAATGTTTTGGATGAAAAAGATTGGTGTAAGACACGAAAAGTACCTCTGTTATGTTTTGGACCAAACAGGAAACTCTTAACTCATTGTGAGAAGAGTAAGGTAGCTCATAGACTAATGTGAATATAAGCCTGATTGGGAAGAAATTTTCGTACGAAACATTTCATTAAGGCTTTCGTACACACACATTGAGTCATGGAGGCTTTGGACGACATGCAGCAGCATGCTTCTAGGGACAACCTAACTAATTCGAATAATGAGAAACATATCAATTCATACGAAAAATTTTACCTGACCCTAAAACTGCCTGCATTGTCCCCTCTGAATCATCATCATAATCTGCAACAAAAGTCTAAAAATAAAAATATTTTTGTTGTTTTGAATTTTTTTTTTTAAATAAAGACCGAACAAACGAAAATCTTTTTGGATTTTTGATTTTTCGAAAATTTAAGGAAAAAACAAAAGAAAATCTTTTTGAATTTTTGATTTTTCGAAAATTTAAAGACAAAACAAAAGAAAATCTTTTTGAATTTGTTGCAAACAGACGAATATTTGGCATTCCTTGAAGAATGACAAATGTACGAATTTGAAGCGTTCGAAGCGTTGACTATGAACAGTAACCATTAACTCAACGCTGAAAATAAGTGACAATCATGCGAATTCGAAGCGGTCGAAGCGTTGACTATGAACAGTAACCACTAACTCAACACTGAAAATAAGTGAAAATCATGCGAATTCGAAGCGGTCGAAGCGTTGACCATGAACAGTAATCTCTGAATGCTGAATGACTTTGTGTTATCTTTTATTCAGCGCCTCTGATTCATTCTTTTTCGCCTATCATTCTTCTTTTTCGCATGGAACATAATTACCATCGATCATTCCAAGACCTTCTATTATTCGCATTAGAGATTTTTCATCCAAAGCTTTCGTGAATATATCAGCTAACTGATCAGTTGTTTTCACGAAATGTACTTCAATGTTTCCATCCTCCACGTGATCTTTAATGAAATGATAACGAAGAGCTATGTGTTTAGTCTTCGAATGCTGCACAGGATTATGACAAATTCTTATTGCACTTTGAGAATCACAATATAATGGAATCTTTTTCATATTAATTGCATAATCACGCAATTGACTTTGGATCCATATTATTTGCGAAGTGCAAGCAGCAGCAGCCACATATTCTGCTTCAGCTGTGGAAATTGACACACACGTTTGCTTTTTCGACTACCAGCTGACTAATTTGCCATCAAGAAATTGACATCCTCCACTTGTGCTTTTTCGATCAATATTACAACCACCCAAGTCTGCATCTGAGTATGCTTGAACGAAGAATCCAGTTTTCGAAGGATACCACAATCCTAACGAAATTCTGCCTTTAAGGTAACGAAAAATATTCTTCACTGCAGTAAGATGTGGTTCGCGTGGATTAGACTGATACCTAGCACAATTACACACAGAAAACATGATATCAGGTCTACTTGCTGTTAGATAAAGTAATGAACCAATCATGCTCCTATACAACGTTATATCAACAACAGGTTTGTCCAACGATGGTGTTAGCTTTATGCCTGTTGCCATTGGTACACGAAGCTTTGTGCTATTCGTCAATCCAAACTTTTCTAACAAATTTTTCGTATATTTTTCCTGATTAATGAAAATCCCTTCTCTGTTTTGACGAATATTCAATCCAAGGAAATTATTGATTTTTCCCATCATGCTCATTTCAAATTTGCTTTTCATCAATTCTTCGAATTCTCTGGACAAAGCAGGGTCAGTCGAGCCAAAAATAATATCATCAACATAAATTTGAACAATCATTAGATGATTCCCCACTTTCTTTCGAAATAGTGTGGGATCAACTGATCCTTGTTTAAATTTAGATTGTTTCAAAAATGATGTAAGTGTTGCATACCATGCTCTTGGTGCTTGTTTCAGACCATAAACTGCCTTATCTAAAATATAAACATGATTAGGATATTCTTCGTTAATAAAACCTGGGGGTTGTTCCACATAAACTGTTTCTTCAAGCTCTCCATTGAGAAATGCACATTTCACGTCCATTTGATAAACCTCAAAATCTTTGTGAGCT
Organism: Lactuca virosa; assembly: GCF_052849685.1. NCBI lineage: Eukaryota > Viridiplantae > Streptophyta > Magnoliopsida > Asterales > Asteraceae > Lactuca > Lactuca virosa. Next base: position 281,542,712 of record NC_136428.1, on the reverse strand, counting down.
GCATAAGCCAAAAATATTCGAACCGCCTCGAGTCTTGCGACTTGGGCAAAAGTTTCTTCATAGTCGATTCCTTCTTGTTGTGAATATCCTTTTACAACAAGTCTGGCTTTATTTCGAATAATGTTTCCATCTTTGTCGGTTTTATTTTTAAAAATCCATTTTAACCCGACAATCGAAACATTTTCAGGTTTAGGAATTAATCTCCAAACCTTGTTTCGTTCAAATTCAGACAACTCCGATTGCATTGCAACAACCCAATCTGAGTGTTCCATTGCATTCTTAATTGTTTTTGGTTCAATTTTAGAGATGAAAACATTAAACATGCAAAATTCTTGATGAGTATTCAATACCTCATTCTTTGCACGAATTTGAGCTCTTGTCAGAACTCCCTCTTGTGGATTCCCAATAACTTGATCCTTCGGATGGTCTCTTGTCCATTTTTCCATGGGTGGATATGCTGGATCAAATTCCAAAGGGGCATCTTCGTATATTTCATCATTTTCTGAGCTTGCATTCGAACAAGCATCATCAACATTATGCTCCCCCTCAACAACATGCTCCCCCTCAATTTCAGCATTCAATTGTTCTTTCTCCCCCTCGAAAGAATGCTCTTCATCATCTAAAGTATTCGAATCCAATTGCTCCGCCTCCAGTGGACTACCACTCATAGTTTCGCCTTCTTGAGGAGTCGATGGTGAATCATCAGTAATTTTTGAAAATTCTGGTATGTGATTATCAGGAGCATGAACTTCAGCATCAACTGCATGATCTGAAATTCCAAAAATCAAATCATAATCAGTATCATCCATTTGTATAGATTCAGTTTCAACTTGTGTTTCTTGTAAAATTGGATGATTCGTAAATCTATGCTCATTTGATTTAACATAATAATCATCGAATGTGATATTGAACGTTTCTTCCACTTTGCGTGTTCGCTTATTTAACACTCGATATGCCACTGAATTGTGCGAATATCCAAGAAAAATTCCTTCATCAGCTTTTGCTTGAAACTTTGAAAGATGATCCTTGAGATTCATAATAAAACACCTACATCCGAAAACATGAAAAAACTTCACATTAGGTTTATGATTATTCAAAATTTCGTATGGTGTAATATTAAATCGACGATGAATGAACGATATGTTTTGAGTAAAACATGCAGTTGAAACAGCTTCAGCCCATAGATATTGAGGTAAATTCGCATATGCCAACATGGTTCTTGCTGCTTCGCATAATGAGCGATTCCTTCGTTCTACAACACCATTTTGTTGTGGTGTATATGGAGATGAAAAATTATGCGAAATTCCTTTGTCCACCAAAAATGAATCAAGAACTTTGTTCTTAAATACAGTTCCATGATCACTCTTGATTTTTCTAACAGTCTTCTTCAACGTGGTTTCCATCTTTTTGATAAAGTCAATCATAATTTGTGCAACTTCGGATTTGAGCCTGAGAAAATAAACCCACGTAAATCTGGAAAAATCGTCAACAATAACTAAAATGTACCGTTTATTGTTGAGAGTTGAAACAGTCAAAGGACCACACAAATCAATATGTATCAACTCAAGAGGTGCAACAATTTTCGAATCAATTGTGATTGGATGACCTTGTTTATGTTGCTTGCCAACTTCACAAGCTGCACATAAAGAATCATTGTCAAATTTAAGTACAGGTAAACCTCTTACCAGATCTTGTACCACAAGTTTATTTATGTTTCGAAAGTTGAGATGTGAAAGTCTTCGATGCCATAACCAGCTTAAATCAGATGTAGCTTTCGAAAGAAGACATACTGCTGGTTTGCCTACAATTGGATTGATGTCCAAAGTGAACATGTCACCTTTCCTTTTAGATTTCAGTAATATTTCGTTTGTGTTAACATTCGAAATAACACTTCCTTCTTCGTTGAAAAGAACTTGATTGCCAGTGCCCACAACAAGTTGAGAAACACTAATCAAGTTATGTTGAAGACCTTCAACATATGCAACACGATTCATTGTGAATTGTCCATTTGTGATTTTTCCATATCCCATGACTTGACACTTTTGATTGTTCCCAAACTTTACTACACCAGCATTTTTGAGACTTCGAAAATCTCTTAAATTCTCCTTCTTTCCAGTCATGTGACGAGAGCAACCACTATCAATGTAGCATTTGTTATCATATTGCTCGTCACACAATACCTGCAATCAATGAAAAATTTTAGGTACCCAAGGCTTTTTGGGTCCTTGGAAATTAGATTTCAATTTCGAATGAAATGAAGAATTTTTAACCCAATCACAAACTTTGGTTTTGAGACTATCAAATAAGTTCACTTCATCATCTAAAGGAACTGAAACATAAGTGTTTGATAGTTTCGAATGTTCACTGACTTTTCCCTTCGCATCTTGAGTTTGTGATTGAACAGTCTTCACTTTTGTGACAGGTCTCCATGTTTTGACTGAGATATTCGAATACTTAGATGATGAGCTGCCATTCGAAGAAGTATTGACATACTTTTCGTATGCTTCATAAATTTGCTCTTTTGAATATTTATTTGACTGATACATTTTTCCTCTTTCGTCAAGCCAATGATCAATGTTCTTCCTTGAAATCATTCCTTTTTCCCGTGACGTCCTCATAGTTTCTTTCTTTGTGCAATTAGGAAAATTTGGCTTTTGAGGTACAAAATCAACTTTGGGTTTGGTAACATAAGAGTAAGCATAGGATGTATCAATTTTTGATTTAAAATGTTGACGTTGAAAAACTTTTTGATTTGAATTGGATCTTTCTGAAAAATCTCTTGTTTTGTTAGTTTCAGAAACTTTCGAAAACTTTGTTTGCTTATGTACTTCAGACCTTGTTTGATTTGATTGAGATGATTGTTGAGTTTTTGAAAAAGGATCATTTTTAACGTTGAAAACCTTTTTGATGGATTGTAATTCAGACATCTTTTGAGACTCAATATTTTGCCAAAATATTTTCTTTCGTGCTTGTCTTTTTGAAATGTTGTTTTCCTTCGAAAATTTGTCAATTTGATCTTTAAATTCCTTAGAGTTTAATTTGACAACTTTTTCATTTTCCTTTTCAACACGAATTACTTTCTCTTTTTCAACTTTTGATTTTTCAACCCATTGTTTTTGTGGTTTTTGTCGTTGAAAAATATATGAATTTTTTGTTAAGTTGTTTTCAACTGTGTTATAATTTGCGAAAAAACCTTCCTCAGTTGTTTTTGAATTATCCTCCTCAACCATCTTCTTGAACTCTAGTTTGATATTCTCAACATTTCCGGTAGTTACGAAAACTTGATTTGGAAAAATGACATCATCTGTGCATTTGAAATTTGGAAAAACCACCGTGTTTGTTTCAAGATAATGTTCACCTTTTTCATTCATCACTTTTTCAAAATTTTGTGTATCACCATACACTTGGTCAACAACTATTCGTGGAATTACTTCTTTCTTTGAAGATTTCTTTTCTTTCGAAACTTTCTCTACATCTTCATCATCACTATCATCAGTTTGGTAATCTTTGAGATCCACGAAGTTCATTTCACTAACTTTCGAAGTTGAGGGAATATCAGTTTCTTTCTCAACTATCAAATCCTTAACTTTTTCTTTCCCTTTAGAATTCGAAGCAACATTAACAATAGACAACTGAGAACAATCAACATCTTCAAGCTCACTAATTTCACTAATATTGTCAGAATTATCTTCAATATCAACAAAATTAGATTGAGAATCAGATGATGAATTCTCAGTCTTTTTCAAAATGTGAATTTGTTCAGATTTAGTCAAAGTATCATTTACAATGTTAACTAAATCATTCGAATCAAGACATTCATCAACTTTGACAATTCCATATCTATACTTGTCATTCGGAACTTTGTCAAAATCAGCTATTTCTTTTTCACAGCCATACGAAATGTTATCTACCTTAGCTCTTTCATAAGCTAAAAATGGCAGCAATTTTCTATGTTGTTCTTTACTGATTTCGCATGAATGATGAAGTTCAGTTATTTTCCCATATAATCTTTTAGCAGCATTACAGTAAATGTTTCTTTGTGCTAACAACAGTTTATTATCACTAGATAAATTGTCCCTATCAACCATGATATTCGTTATTTGAAGTTCTAGACAATCTATCTTAGTGATTTTCGAATCTAATTTCTTCTGTGTCTCTAGCAATTGCATTGACAGCTTCTTAGCCTCATTGCTAGCAGATACCACAATCGAATCAAAATAAGTAACAGTTTCATCAAAAGATACTAATTCAGAATTATAAGCATGTACTGGAATATTAAAAGATTCAAGAATGTTTCGTACCTTTGTGGTCATTGGTGATTTGTCAGCAGCTTTTGATACGAAGCATCTTCCATGCACTTCGTATGTTTCCTCCTCTGATTCTTCCTCCATTTTTGCAAACATAGCTCCATGGGTTGGATTTCGCATTTCCTCATCATCTGATCCAGATGACCAGATTTGATAAGTACCATCTTCATCCTCATTCGTACCCTTTGCAACCAGAGACAAATTCTTGGCTTTCGCACGAACCTCCTCCAACGTTTCAGCATAGTACGCCTCATCCTTGACCTTATTCTTTCTCTCATCCTTCTTTTGAAGCATACAGTCATTAGCAAGGTGATTAGCACCATTGCAATAATGACAATCAATCCCAGCATCTCCCTTTACCTTCTTCTCAGACTTTCCCTCAACAGGCTTCGAATCTTTCATCTCATCTTTCTTTTTCTCTTCCCCATCACTTTTACTCAGAAAGTTCCCTTTTGTCTCAGACGACTTTGCCTTCGGATTGAAAGGCTTTTTGAAGAACTTTTTCACACGATTGTTTGAATAAAAGGCAACTGCCTCATCATCTGAGTTCATGATGAACCCTTCATCTTCATCCGAAGCATCTTTCTCAGCATCTTTTTCAGAGATCTTCGAAACCAAAGCTAGTGGACCTCCCAACATAGCCTTCGATTCTTCAGCTATTTCGTTCACTTCGCTTTCATGAGTCTTAAGTTGGTTGTACAAGTCATTCAATGTTGACGTATCAAAGCTCTGTTGATTCTTCACCATCATGCTCACACTACGCCATTCCTTTCGAAGTCCCATAACAAATATCAGATTGAATTCCATGGCTGATCTGGTGATACCATATCGATTGCATCGATATATCAATTCATTAAGACGATCGTAATAAACTTCAATTGTTTCACCATCTTTCTGTCTGAAGTCCTTCAGCTCAACTAAACATTGCTTCACAGAATTAACTTTCGTCTTCTCACTTCCCTGAAATTTTTCCTTGAGATTGTTCCAGATTTCCTTTGCAGTTGTACAACTCCTCACGTAGTTGTAAACAACTGGAGGCAAAGCTCCTCTTAGCTCTCTTACACACCTTTTCTCCAGCTTTTTCAGACGATCAGATTGATTTTCAACTTCAGAGTTTCCAGAGGAAGAACCAATTGGTTCAACATTCGATGGTGGATTGAGATTTCCAGAAATGCAATTCCACAGTTCTTCATCCAATCCATTGAGATAATCCTGCATACGATCAGCCCACTGATCGTAATACTCAGGGATGAGCATAGGAATTTTGGTGGATGATCCTAGAAGATGAGAAAATGAAGTCATGGAATTCAGATTGAATGACGCCATTGTTGTACGGAATAGATCCTTGAGAATTTTTGAAGAAACTTTGAGAATTTGACAACAAACTGTATGATTCAAATCACAATCACTCTTAGAACACTCGATTCAATGAATTAAGTGCAGAATCGAATCACAGACTTAGATCAAAACAATTTTTCACTTTCAAAAAGTGCGGAAACTTTTGAATCAAAAAGTTGACTCAAAAACCTTTTGAACAAAGTGAAAATCAGATCAGAGATATGATTCCTGCTCTGATACCAATTGATGAGACAATGAATCAAGTATTGAACGAATTAGAGTGTAAATTCAAAGTAGAATTGAAAGATTTGAACACCGATGTAAATATGATCTGTTTGGCTCTATTACGCCTTTGCAAATTTTACAGAGTACAATGAATATTCTGTAAAGACTTCGTTACTAAGACACTAGTAACCACTCCTATTTATAGAAGAGAAAAGCGTACAAAAAATATACTAAGGACTAAACATGAAGCTTCGAATATTATGCCCTAGTAAAATACATTGCAAAAATGTTCGAAGACCCTAAATACAAACTTCGACTATTACAACATTTCGACCCTAACAACTTCCATGAGCCAACCTCGGGAAGTCATATTCATTAGGAAAGCTTGGTTTGGGAAGATCATTGTTGTCTAAACCAGACATCAACAATGGGAGAAATTCACGTAAAGTTGATTTAAGTCCTTAATATAACACCCAATATGATATATTAAGGCTAGGACCCAACAAACTATTTTATAACTTGGAAGAGGATGCCGTAATCCAAGCTATAAAATATTTGAAGGTAGGTGAATGACGATTCACCAATTTCCACCAAGATAAATGAAATGTATTATTAGGTTTTAATTGGTTGTGAAACTCCTAGATTCTTTTGAGATTCATTGAACTTTTCAATGGCATGTTTCAATCTCGAGTGTGCCCTTCAGGTTTTGTGACTGGGATGCCGAGGATCACAAAACCAGGTGTGAAGTAACCATGCAAATATACTTGGTACCCTTAATATTTACCCCTCAATCGATGTGTCGGTTAACCACACACGCTCCAACGATACTATGATAAACATTAAGTTACCCTTTGCCTACCTTGTTAAGTCCAGGTTAGTGTGCCGGTTAACCACACACGCTCCACTAACAGCTTAAACAAAGTGCAAAGTGTAATTTCATGGATTAGCACCTTATTCACATTTTCCTAAGTAACTAAGATTGGAAATTTATAAGTGTTTAGTTACTTAGTATTTATCATTATACTTATAATGAAGGGAGAATTATAGTCCTTGTCCTACCTGTTCGGCTAACGACCCTCCACCGGTCAAGGAAGCGGTGAGTGAGAGTGGACACCCATTAAACTGCCATTTTATAGGCAATAACCTTATACCCCCCTTATAGACCGGCTTCGTGAATGAGGCCTACTAATGGTAAGACGACTTGCTCTTATACATATAATATATTAAACTTTTAATATTATAATAGTATAAGGGTGTATTTTAGACATTTAAAATACTTGGTGGTTTAATCTATTAATTAAACTAGACTTTTAATTTAATTAAACTCAAACCATATATTTATGGATTAATAATACTCTTTTAATTAAACGCGTTAATTAACTATTAATAAAGTCCATAAGAGTTAATTTGAACTATTCAACAAAACATCATAATTCCAATTATTAAACTCAAAATTAAAACCATTTAATTAATTGTTTAAGTTATGAACCCAAGAGTTTTAGAATTCAATTCTTTTTTTCATAAAAAACTTTTCTCAAATTCCAAAACTTGAGGGCAAGTTTTGTAATTCTTGAAAACCTTTGGATTCCATAACTTATGGAATTAATGGTGTTTTATGATGAAACTTTTCATGTTCCATAACTTAAGAACAAGTTATGGAATTCTTTAAAACATTAACACCAAATTTTGTAACTCCATAAAAACTTTGAATCAAATTTTTTTTTTTTTTAAAAAAAAAACTTTCATATCCATAACTTATGGAAGTTTCAAAAACCCTTAAGATCACAACTTTAAAAAAAACTTTTGAGCTCCAAAATTTTATGACAAAATATGTAACTCCTTAAAACATTTAGATCAAACTTTTAAAACTAATAAAATAATCATATCATTTTATCTTTTACTAAATTTGACCTAATTCAACTCATATAACAAATGATTCAAATTTTACAAATAATTTGTTTTTCACAAAACAAGTAATTATCTTAAAATTTGACAAACGTCATGTTTTTTTTCCTTTTTTTTCAACTTGAAAATAAAACATTTGCATCAATATAACAGAAAACAACCCATGGCTCTGATACCATTGTTGGGTTTTGAGCATTCTAACACTCCTATGGTGTACATGCAACCCTATAAACCTTGGATCTATGTTTTCTCTATTATACATGCAAATATTAACTATTCCAAGGTTTCATCCTAACTAGCATATTATGAAGCACCTATACTACAAAGTTCTAGTTAGATGACATACCTTTTGATGTAGCTTGATGTCTTCAAGCTTTAAGAGCTTAGCCCCAATAGTGTGGAAGCCTCAAATGGAATCACAAATCACCAAAACACCTTGGAAGAACTTGAGAGAATATGTATGCACACTAAAATCGGCCCACTCTTATTTTCACACACTTGTCCAATTTTGTGAGCCAAGGACCCCTTTATATATTATGGAGGATTAGGGTTACATCCATGTAAACCCTAATACCCATGACCTTTCATTTACATAGGATCCATGGGTTAAAAGCTCCATGGACCATCCATGAAAGCTTAGCCCAACCTAAATGAACTTGGCCCATTCCATATATATAAGAGTCCGTATTTAATTAGTTCTTTTTGATCACTTAATTAATTCTAAATTAATTCTTGATCAATACTAATTAAATAATATGATTCCATATTAATATATTAGAACTTATAATATATTAATATAAATCATAAATATACTATTCTCAAAAGACTATCCATATAAATTGTGCCGGTGAAGTGCAACCCAAATGGACCATGCCGGGTCGGGTCCAGTACATACCAAATATAGTTATGGACTTAGACATTAATCCAACAATTACAACCCACGTGATGGAACGTTGGTTAAAGAGTCGAGGATGAGGAATATGATAGTTCGTTATTTTCAGACTGAGAGTAAGGAATATGACTGGACAGTTGAGATGTCCGATAGTGGGATGGTACGAGATTCTGAAGGACTAAAGGTAGTCATGATGAGAAGTTTCTGAGGATTTCATCGGAGATTCGGGGTATCTGGAATTGCTTGACCTCCATCGGGGGGATCATCAAGCATTGCGTATCAACTTCCAAGAGTAGGTGCAATGGGATTGGTAAAAACAGTCTGTGGGTTAGATTGTTGGCGAACCAATTGCTGATGGTTCGAACCCTGAGTGGGGGAGAACCCGGTACTTTTGAGGAAATAAGAGATATGTTCAAGAACGGTTAGAGAAATGGATAAAGAGGCTTGCGGTATGGATTCCTGAGACCAGGGTTATTGGTGGTCAATGAGAGGTGCAGAGTGAGATAGTGCATGAGGTACGTGCTTGAGAAAGGATGAGTGTCTCCATGGCAAGTGGTCGTTGGTCGGAGACCTTATGGGGTTAGGAATCCTTCAAGGTTAAAATGGTGAATTCGAGGTGGTTGGCTTGTGAGGTTAGTTCGGCGGTTGAGAATTTCTGGTTCAGAGTATGGGCTATTATATGCAGTATGGGAAGGGAAGAAGTTGATTGGGCAACCAACTTCAGGGTCGTTATGAGTATTCTTGCATGAGTTTTGAGCAATAGAGAAGGAAGTTTCGGATTGTCAACTTCGTGTTCTGAGTCGTTGGCAATTTCTCCATGTTTTAAATTGGGGGATGGAGTATTCTGGGGTTACAAGTGGCACGAGAAAAAGACTGGTCGTGAGGTTCCGAGGAAGCAATGCGGTATCTGAGTATGATGCCATGAGTATGAGATCAGTGGTAGAGTCGAGACACTGCGAGGCGTTGTGATGGTATTCTGGAGTATCCGAGTTTAATGTCCTAAAATCTCGGATTGTTTTGAGTTTGAGTTTGAGATGTCGAGTGGTGTATCAAGTGTCTATGGTTCCGGTGGGGGCCCTTCAGCTAATTGACATCAAAAGGATTTATTTGAGAATGTGAATTGCAGCGAGAAAAAGAGGTTTTGTCACGACGGTGGTCGTCCGAAGTAGTGATGCTTAGCCTGGATGGGTGTGTGTGTACCTATCTATGCTGGGCCGCAGAGCATGAGTTAATGATCACAGTATGGTGTCAACCTGAGGATGAGATTGTGAAGTGGTAAGAGTAAGTGCGGTAAGACTGCAGGGAGCTGCAGTTTCAATGAGTAAGTGCAGAGAGGTGTGGTGATGCTACGGGGAGCCGTAGTACTCACTATTCAGCAAGAGGTTGTGGTGATGCTACAGGGAGCCGTAGTACTCACTATTCAGTGAGGGGTGTAGTGATGCTACGGGGAGCCGTGGTACTCACTATTCAGTGAGAGGTCATTGTGATACTACGAGGAGCTGTAGTACCCACTAGTCATCGAGAGAATGTTGTGATGAAGTGCTCTCTGATCAGAGCTTGACGCAAAAGAGTTTTAGGCTTGGGTATCCCTAATATTTGACTTGTGGAAGCCTGGGGTCGAACCAGGGGCGAGACTGGGGTCTCCATGTTTGTCGGAAGTCGTTATATTCCGAATGGAGTAGTGGTTTTCGTGGCCAAGGGAAGTGAATCAGTGAGGTACGCATGGGTTGCGGGTCATGAGTCATGAGTTGAGTGGTTCATTGGGACGAGTGGTTCCAATTCTGGATCGGACCAGACTCTCGATATTGAGTTTGACTCTAGTGGTGCATTGAGTAGGCAAAATGAGACTCCGGATTATGAGATGGGTTCCATTTTGAGGAATATTGTTTGTCATCAGATGTTTTGGACCAGAGTGGGTCAGTTCGTTGGTGCGAGAGGTACCGCGAGGCGCTCGTATCTAGGGAGTAGTGTTCGGCGGGGGTCGAGGGTGAAACAATTTTGTAGGATTGTGGAATCCGTTGGGGTAAAGAGAACTTCATGAATTAGGTGTCACTGGGCCGAGATAGTTGTTATGCGAAGGAAGTCAGTAAGACATTTCGGGATATGTTATGGGCGACCTTTGGAGGTTCAACTGTGGAGTCAGAAGTTGACCTAGTGCTCAGTATTAAAAAGGGGGTATGAGGAACGAAGCTGGGACTTGTGATTGTGATGTCTGAGGACACTTCTGAGCGAGCCTGGTTATTCTCTTGTGTCTGAAGGGCAGAGTGTTGAGGATTCTTTGTTCGGATGGGTTCTGATAGCATTTTAGTGTATGATCCCTGGTGGGGTGTGGACCCTTCCGTTTCTTGGGGCATGATTTGGATCATTAGCATGTTGATATGAGTGAGCGGTAGTCGATTGTTGGATTTGGTCTTGTGAGAATCAGAGGATCAGTGAGTTATCAGGGTTTGATATTCGAGGAGCGAATATCATGGTGATCGCTTGAGTAGGCGGTCTGGCGGCGGGTCAGGCCACTAGAGCTTCCGGTTAGTGGGGAGGAGTATATTAGCAACGGAAGAGTTGGTTCAGTTCTGGTCTTGGGAGTTTTGTGTGGTTTCAGGTGTCCATAGAGAAATACATCAGGGTAGTATGAGATCCTTTCGGTGGTTCCTTTTGGGTTGATGATTTCATTATGTGAGTGGTTAAGGAGTGATTTCGAGGGCGAAATCTAATTCAAGTGGGGGAGAATTGTAACATCCGGATTTTCAGAGGTATTATGGTGTAGGTTAATCTTGTGATTAAAGGAGGGACTCGACGAGTTGAGGGTCCAACTCGTCGAGTCGAGTCGGGTTTCTCCCGTGGATTTAATGAGTGGACTCGACGAGTCCGAGGAGAGGTACTCGCCGAGTAGGCGCTGATTAGAGAAACCCTAATTTCCGGGGTTTGGGACCTATTTAAAGGCACTTATAGCCTCATTTGCGGCCACCCTTTCCCTGGAAGCAAACCCTAAAGGTCATTTGAGCTAGAAAGTGAGAGAGAAGCTATCTTGGGATTTTTAGTGCATCATTTGAGAAGAAGAGAAGGAGATCAAGCAAGGATCAAGAGGGGGAAAGTTAGATCCAGTGATAGATCGTCCAGAGCTTCTGAGGAAGGTAAAAGTCTGCACCTTTTTCATTATTTTGGTTAGATCTCATGTGTTTGGAGTTCTAGGGCTTTTACCATCTTTGGTTTGGGACTTTGAGTAAAATGGATTAGCTAGAAGCCTAGCCCTCAGATCTGGACCTTGTGAGGTCCCTAGAGTCCAAATGTCCCAACTTTATTCGTCCAAATGAGGGTTGTTGTGCTTAACACCTTAAGAAGGTCTTGTTTTGTCATTTTGAGGCATTTATGCCATGCATGAACGTAAAGGTCGAGACTTTATGTGTCTCTGGTGTCTAAAAGGGCTAGATCTAGGGTTTGGAATGAGAGATCTGACTCTGGACGTCTGAATGAGGAATCAGACCGAGGGGACTCGGCGAGTCGGGTCAGACATGGACTGTTGACTCGAGTTTGACTTCTGTTGACTCTGGGGTTTGGTCAACATGAGTAATGGAGACCATGGAGGGGTAAATGGTCTTTTGCCCAATTCAAGAGTTAGAGAAAGAAGAATAGCCCTCATTTATTGGGGTCGTGTGAAGAGTATTGATTAGAGATATTCATCTTTTGTGCTAGGCGGAGGCTAGTTCGAGTTTCGGGTGCGAGGGGATTTACTTGCTGCTTGTCAGGTGAGTCTTCTCACTATACTTTACCTTAAGTGGTAAGTAGAGTTATGTGATAGAGTATCTTGTATGCTATGTATGTGATGTGTTGCACTGCATTATTCTATGTGATTTATGCTGTGTGTATTCCAGAGTTTACAGAGTTAAGACCGGAAGGTCCACAGAGTTAGGACCGGAAGGTCCACAGAGTTAGGACCAGAGGGTCCACAGAGTTAGGACCAGAGGGTCCACAGAGTTATAGCCTCGAGTGGCTAATATGTGTTATATGTGGTATTTTGGGGAACTCACTAAGCTTCATGCTTACCGTGTTATGTGTTATGTGTTTCAGGTTGTTCTCAGGAATCGCGGGAAGGCACCAGCTTGATTGTACACACCAGAGAAAGAGTTATGTTTTGAGGATCCTGGATTTTTAATGGAGTTGTGTTTTGTAATTTGAATAAACGAGATTTCCATACAATATGTTATGAAAAGTATGCGATTTTAAAATGAAAAATCTGTTTGAAAAATTACGGTGTTACATATGATTCCATTATCGAGGAATCACTCTCATTATACCACACATCTTCTTTGTCTTGATCAACTCTTCAGATTTAACTTTCTTGGATTTGAAGTTGAATTTCAGATTTCTTCAAGTCTCTTGATGTAACATTTCTAACATATATACAGACCAAGCGCGGATTTTACTTTGAGGCCCACCATACGTTCAATACTTCAAAAATGATAATAAATTGTGTGGATATAACAAGAGTTCCCTCCTAACCTCAAAATGCGCATAAACTATAGGGTTCAGTACTTCAAGGAAAGAAAAGGGTTATTCAATCTAGGTTCATTTTAAGGCATTTAAGGAAATTATTTCTAAAAAACTATTCGTTTTTCCATCCCACTATTCCATTGTAAAAATTATACGACTCTAATGTTGGTTCATATATCGAAAACATTTAAAGCACTTTCTGATAAGAAAAGATAATTCTTAAAATTGATTGTAATGGGACTGTTATTTTCGGTAACTATCACACTTCATCTTTACAGAGCTATCAAATGTAAAAAGATATCCTCAACTCATGCAATAATTTTCAAAAAAATTTGTCTTTTTATTTATTTATGCAGAAAATAAAAATAATTAGAAATAAAATCTTTTTGGATTTTTTATAATGCAGAAAAAAAATGAAAATAGTTTTTGGATTTATTCAATTTTTTTATATGTAAATGCAATGCAGAAAATAAAATGAAAAAAAGAAAAATAAAAATTTGAAAAACATTTAACTAAAATCTGAAAAAAAAATTTAAAATTTTAACAAAAAATGCAAAATTTCACACTAACCCCCTCCCCAAACTTAAAATGATGCATTGTTCAATGCTCAGAGAGAAATGAACAACTCAATAATGCATATAAAAAGAAAAGGGTGCAGCTAGGAATGAATCTACCTGATAAGTTTGCAGAAATTTGATTTTAACGAAGATTTGACGAAAAATCTGAGTTTCAGCAACTCTGGAAATCCTCTGATTTCCCCATGCTTGCTTGGAACTGCGATCATCTCCTTATTGAAAGCATAAAAAACTAAAAACTATGTGGCTTGCCTCCCGGAAAGCTGCCCATTTTTAAAGTTATTGCCTCGACTTTGTCCAACCAGATTTATTAACTAGTATGATTTGGACTTCTCTGAAGCTCAACTCTTTTCCTTGTCACTCCAGATCCCTTCAGATATGCCAAGATTGGCGGATTTGGAACTTGTTCAGCAAACTGGAAAGACTCCAGATAGTCTTCAGATAAGTTTTTTAGATTTTTGAACTTCTCTCTTTTTCTGATCTTCTTCTTATTTCCAGAAGTCTTCTCATTTTTCTGATTGTTCTTTTCAAAAGTTTTCTCAGTAGAAATCATCACTTTTTCTTTAATCTGTTTTCTAGAAATCTTCTTTTCTTCCTCCCCAAGCTTATCTTTTTCTGCCAGCTCCTTCTCTGATGTTTCTTAAACAGAAATAAGCTTTTCTGTCACCTCCCCAAATTTATTTCTTTTCAGCTCCCGGGATCTATTATCAGATAAATTTCTATCTAAAAATAAATCTTGCACGAAAACATTAGAAAACTCACAACAACCATCAGATAAAGGACTGCAGGTACCCAGATAATTAACAAAAACTTTATCAGAAGTATCATAATCATTAATATTAAAGTTCACCACATCCCCATCAAATTCCATTGAAAGTGTTCCAGCAAAAACATCGATTTTTGTTTTAGCAGTTTTGAGAAAAGATCTTCCCAAAATAATTGAGTTTTAATGTGATACATCTACAATTCCCATGCCTAGATTGTAAAATTCAGCGGAAAAAATAAAACTATCCACTTGGACAAGAACATCCTCCAATACACCTTTTGGATGTATTGTCGAGTGATCAGCCAGTTGGATAATTGTCTCGGTCTTTTTTAGAGTTCCCAATTTTAATATTTCAAAAACAGAAAAGGGAAGGACATTGACCGAATCTCCTAAATCAAGCATGGCATTTGAAAAAGTAAAGTTTCCCAATTTACAAGGAACCGAGAAAATCCCCGGATCCTTGCATCTTGGAGGCAAACCTTTTTGTAAAATAGAGGAGATATTTTCGCAAGCTTTGATAGTTTCATTAAATTTCATTTTTTTCTTAGAAATACATAATTTTATTTGAAACTTGGCATAACGAGGGATAGGTTTGATAACATCTAAAAGTGGAAGATTTACCTCAACCTTACGGAAAATTTCCATAATGTCTTCATCCTCTCTTTCGCACTTTGAACTCTTCAGTCTTCATGGGAATGGAGGTAAGGGCTTGTACTCTTTCAGATTTGGCCTTACAGGTTGTGGAGTTTTTGTTCCTTTATTTTCTTTAATTTCTTCTTCAACCAGAACTTCTTCATATTATTCTTCTTCTTTTTCTGGTTCTTTTACATCTTCTTCTTCTACCAGAACTTCTTCATACTCTTCATCATCTTCTTTTTCTGGTTCAAATGCGCCTGGGTCTCCATAACTTTTTTCCACATCTCAAGGAAATAGCACTCACATTGTGCTTCGGATTATTTTCAGTGTGCCCTGGTAACTTTGCTTGAGATTCCAAACGACCCACAAAAGTGGAAAGTTGAGACACCTGTTGTTCCAATTCTTGATATTGGCTCTGGTTTCATTATGGAATGTTTGGCTACTTGTGGTTAGGCTCTTCATAATATCTTCTAAGGCCACACTAGAACTAATGGGTTGCTGATGCGAGTCCTGATTCTGAAAATTTTTACTCTGATAATTTTGCTGATTCGGATTTTGAAAGTTGGGCTGAAAATTCGGTTGCTGAAAACCCGGTGGTTGCTGAAATTGTTGTCTTGGCTAAAAATTAATTTTCTGATAATAGTTTAGAGGCTGATTATAAATCTTATGTTGTTGGTATCCTCCGGCGGCTTTGATTGGAGCAACATCCTCTTGCATTATTGGACACATATATGTTGGATGTTCAGTTTTCAGGCAAATACCACATTGTTTCTTCGCAACTACTTTTTCTTTTTCCAGGAGTAGAACTGCTTTTGTCAGTTCAGATATTTGAGACTCCAGATGGCCTTTCTTGCAATGGGGATCGAAATTGTCAGGTCCTTTTCTGAAGCTCCGGGAACGGTGAAATTTTTGATAGTTGTCGTGGATTACTTCATGAAATGGGTTGAAGCAGATCTGGTGGTTGTGATATTCGGTAAGAAGATCATCAAGTTCGTGTGGAAGCAAATTATATGTTGGTTCGGTTTGCCCCACATAATCATGAGCGACAATGGGAAGCACTTTGCAGATAATCCATTCAAAATGTGATGTCAGGACAAAGGTATCAAGAAAAGCTTCACGTCGGTGACCCACCCTCAGGCAAATAGGCAAGTGAAAGTGACAATTCGAACGATAGTGAAAGGCATCAAGGCCAAGGTTGGGTAAGTCAAAACAGAGCTGCATGTATTGTTGTAACATCCCGTCTATTAAATAAATAAATAGATAAAATTAATTAATGAATAATAAACCCTAAAATCGCAAGATGTATTTTATATATTATTTTATCGAAGCCATGAAGCCATAATAATTTAATTAGTGTTAGTCTTGGGAGCTAAATGTAATAAGTTTAGGAATTTACTATCTAAATTATATCAATTGGACTTGTATTGAATAGATTATTGAGAGCAGGGGCTAAAGGGGTAACATTTGGAGCTGGATTGTAAAGATTTCAGAAGACAGGGGCTGAATGGTAATATAAGGACTTAAATTGAAAGTAATTTGTAGAGGAGGGGCTATTGGGTTACATTTGGACTCAATTTGAAAGAAAAGGGAGAATGAGGGACCAAATGTGGCATTATGGGATGAAGTTCATGGAGACGGGGTATATAACCCGTCACCCTCCCGGTAACCCTAACCCTAAAAACTATTCACAGCCGCCACCCTCACTACCCTCATCCTCCAGCCGCCGCTATCGGCTCCAACCACCTAGCACCATCGAACGACTCTTGTCACCGACAACAACGAAAACCGACAGGAAATGGGAGTGAAGCTGCACCGGTTGGAGAATCGGAGGAGTAGTGACGTCGTTGGGAGCCGCCATCCAGCACCGTCACTAATCCCTTTGCCGAGAACGACAAGGACCTCCGGTGGACGTCCCTTCCTCTGTTGCTGCTGATATAGCTCGCGTAGCCACCTCCTTTCTCCGTTCTTGGCTTGCTGCGCCTCAGCCACGACCACCGTCGCTGTTCTCGGTTGAATACACGCCTTCTTCCTCTTCTGTCCCGTCGTCAGCAACACCACCAGTACAGCTAAGAGTTTATGCCGCCACCGATGTGAGCCGTTGCTGTTGCCGCCGTTTGTGCAACTTTTGTCATCCGCCGTCACCGCCTTGCGGCTGTTTCGCCGTGACTGAGGCTCTCTGACCATTGCATGCCACCTGGTGGGTGGTTGGGTTCATCCTCCGAGCAAAAGGTGTGTGTGTGTTATGTTTGACCAGAAATCTTAAAAGTGAAGCCATCACCACCACCGTGAGGTGGTGGCTGTCACCTCCAACCACCGCCTGCCGCCACAAAGGTGGCTGCGTGTGTATGTGCTGTTTTATGTGTGTGTATATTTGGATATTGTTGTATAATTGTAATTAGTGGCCAGAATAATCAAGGAAATTGATAACCACCAGCATGAGGTGGTGGCCGCCGCCGCGAGCTGCCGTTGACTATCACTACCCGAGGATGAACCTAAAAGCTTAACAAACTGACTATTGGGGCGTGATGGGGTTGGAAACCCTAATTAGGGTTTAGAAAACCCTAATTTTAGATATGTTAATTTGGAATTGTCGGGACCCGCATGTTTGGACCACTAGATTGGAATTTTGAATTAAGCCCGTTCACGTTGTATGTTTGGCCTAGTGGATTGATGGACTTAATGGATTAAGTCCTTAATGGGTTAAGTAGGAACAATTAACCCTAATCATCATTTATGTGAAAACCCCTATTTTTCTTTGGGCCTTGAGTTGGGCCTTTCTATTGGGCTATTGATGGTCCATCCAAGAACAAGTATATGGACTGGAATATTTGGATGGGCTTTATAATAAGGCATGATCGCAGCGTATCACACTATGTTTTCCGCACATGAGATCTTTGGGATTATACATTAATATTGTTTCATTATGACATGTTTTGATTATTGACATACTGGTTTTGGATATGGGATGACACTATGGATGTATTTATACTATTGGTTTTATAATAACTTAATTAAAAATGAAATTTTTGGTCTTGAATTTTGGGATGTTACAAGTTGGTATCAGAGCCTTGGTTTGAGGGATTCGGACACACCTTCGGGGGTGTCTGGACTCAAATCGAGGGTTTGAAAGATTTTTACAAGGAAAATAATTTTTCTAAAATTAAAAACTAATGGTTTTTAATGAAGAACAAGGAGTGTGATGCATGCAATCGGCCGAGCTCAAGTAAGTTTTTCCCAAGATACCCATACATGTTATAGTATGATATGAATTGTTAATATGTAAACTGCATGCTAGATTAGGGCTAATGATCTAGGAAGGATGCCTTATATTCCTACTGTATGTGCTTGTAGATCTGCATGCTAGTACTGGTCAGTCAATAATAGGATGGCCTGTTTAAGTTATGCCTGATTGTTTGAGCTCTTGGAATTGCCTGTTAGTATGGTTCAGATAGTTGAATATAATGGTTTGATTGGAGTATGTTGGTTGGTTTTTGCGTTGTCTGAATCTTGCTTGCTTTGTACTTTGTGGGGCTCTAAGCAATGTGAGTTAGCTACTAAGTGAATATGTAACACCCGGAAACCAGAAGGCCAAATGCGGAAATAAAATCTCCAAACAAGAAGGCAACTCGTCGAGTTCAAGGGTGAGAACTCGACGAGTAGGAAGGTTTCCCCGCGTGTTTTTGGAATACCAACTCGACGAGTTGGAGGGGACCGACTCGACAATTTGGACTGGGTTTGGGAAACCCTAAATCCAGGATTTTGCACCCTATTTAAGCATCCTAATCCCCACTTGTTGGCCTCATTTCCAGCCTCCAAGTCCCAAACCCTAGTTTCAGAAACCCTAATGCATTTGTGAGCTTGTGATCCATTTTTGAGTAAACTTTGTGTGTTTTAAGCTTGTGGAAGAAGAAGAAGCTAGTAGATTCAAGTATAAGATAGTAGATCCAGAGACTTCCTTTCATCCTCATCATTTTCTGGTAATCAAGTCTCTAACTTGCTTAGTAGTTTCTTAGATCTCCTTATTTTCACTTTATTGGGTTTTTGGTCCAAGAAGCTTGATCCTTGGGATATGGACGACCCAAGTGAGTATACCTCCAAATCTAGGATTATAGAGGGCTTTCATGGCATAAAGGTCCAAACTTTATGGCCATTGAAGCCCCATGCAAGCTTTAGGATGACATTTTTGGCCTTATAAGCCCTAAAAGGACATGCATGGAGATAAAGGAAGAAACTTTATGTGTTCAAGTAGTGGTTAAGGTCTAGATCTCAGTTTGTATGCTTTAGCTTGGAGTATTGATAGTTTGTGGACCAAGATCTAGGTCCTAAAGAGTTAGGGTTTGAGCTAAACCCATGAAGTAAGGGTATTAACGGTGTAAAGTTGGAAACTTCACCCTTAAAAGGACATTTTCAGTGTATATGTGAAGTATGGAGCTTAGATTTGAAGAATAGAGGCTTAATCTGTTAAAAAAGGATTAACAGACTGAGGAACTCGACGAGTCCATATAGGAACTCGGCAAGTTGGGTTGGAAGTTGCCCGATTCTAATGAAAGAGGAGGTAACTCGACGAGTTCGGTTGGGATTTCACAATTTTGTGGATATGGAGAACTCGACGAGTTTGGGGTATACTCGACGAGTTGGTTCGAGATATCACATTTTGTGATTTGTGGGAACTCGCCGAGTTGAAGGATGACTCAACGAGTTGAGTCAACTCGAGCGTTGAATTTGACTTTGACCGGAGTGTTGACTTTGACTTTGACCAAGGTTGACCCTTGAGGGGTTACGAAGCATAGACTGGTTACAAAGGGTTATGATATACCGGGATTGAGTAGAGCCAATTGCGGGGCAGAAACTTTCAGCTATCATCCGACATTAAGGTGAGTTTCCATCTGTAGGAACGGGTCAAAGGCACCAATGTCGGCCCGTATGTATGATTATATGTTATGTGTGTTGATTAGTAGCTAAGTGTAGGCAGGGCCCGTATCTTAGCATTATTTGAGTATGGATAAGGATTGATTGATTTATATATGCCGAGTGGTACCCGATGAATGTTTATATGTATGTTTCCGGACTATGCTTCGATGTCGGGTGGTACCCGAGGAACGTATGCATGTTAGTTATACTTGTTGTTTGCGTGATACTTGTATATGCCTGGTAGGGAGATCAGTGTGTGTGTGTGTGGGGGAGGGGGGGTATCTCATCACTAGCTGAGTGTGGATGGGGTTCCATATCTCATCATTAGCAGAGTAAGAGCGGGGCCCAAGTTAGGCGAGGCCTTAGTACTAGAGTATATAGTATTGTGTATGATTTTTATGTACTAGCATGATTATGTGATATTGTTGTATGTGTATAGCGGGCGAGGCCTAGTGACAAGCGGGGCCTAGAGAAACATATATGTATATTGAGCAGGGCTCGATGCCAGGACTCTGTCAGATGTCGTGCGGGGCCCGAGGAAGGGGCGGGGGCCCAGTTCATGTGCTTATGTGATTATGTGTATGGTATGTGGTAGTTTAGGGAGACTCACTAAGCTTCGTGCTTACAGTTTTCAGTTTTGGTTTCAGGTACTTCCGGTAGCAAGGGGAAGAGCTCGGGATGACTACAGTGCATACACCATTTGTTTAGGCTGTGATGTTTTTACTCTGATATGTTGACATGTGTTTTGATATGATACTCTGATTTGATACGATGACTTATGTTTTTGGATGAAATGAATTTGGAAACTATGGTTTATTTAATAATTAAAATGAAAATTTTCGACTGTATTTTTGGGATGTAACATCCCGTTTATTAAATAAATAAATAGTTAAAATTAATAAATAAATAATAAGCCCTAAAATCACGAGATGTATTTTATATATTATTTTATCGAAGCCCTGATGCCATAATAATTTAATTAGTGTTAGTCTTGGGAGCTCAATGTTATAAGTTCGGGAATTTACAATCTAAATTATATCAATTGGACTTGTATTGAATAGATTATTGAGAGCAGGGGCTAAAGGGGTAACTTTTGGAGCTGTATTGTAAAGATTTCAGAAGACAGGGGCTGAATGATAATATATGGACTTAAATTGAAAGTAATTTGTAGAGGAGGGGCTATTTGGTTACATTTGGACTCAATTTGAAAGAAAAGGGAGAAAGAGGGGCGAAATGTGGCATTATGGGATGAAGTTCATAGAGACGGGGTATATAACCCGTCACCCTCCCGGTAACCCTAACCCTAAAAAATATTCATAGACGGCCACCCTCACTACCCTCATCCACCAGCCGCCGCTATCGGCTCCGACCACCTAGAAACATCGAACGACTCTTGTCACCGACAACAACGAAGACTGACAAGAAATGGGAGTGAAGCTGCACCGGTTGGAGAATCGGAGGAGCAGTAACGTTGATGGGAGTCGCCATCCAGCTCCGTCGCTACTCCATTTGCCGACAATGACAAGGACCGCCGGCAAACGTCCCTTCTGTTGTTGCTGCTGCTATAGCTCGCGTCGTCGCATCCTTTCTCCGTTCTTCGCTTGCTGTAGCTCAGCCACGACCACTGCCGTTGTTCTTGGTTGAAGATGTGCCTTCTTCCTCTTCTCTCCCATCGTCAGCCACACCACCGGTACCGCCAAGCGTTTACGCCGCCACCAATGTAAGTCGTTGCTGTTGCCGCTGTTTGGGCCACTGCAGTTGTCCGCCGTCGCCGTCTTGCAGCTGTTTCGCCGTGACTGATGCTCTCCAACCGTTGCACGCCACCAGTTGGGTGGTTGGGTTCATCCTCTGAGTAAAAGGCGTGTATGTGTGTTTTGTTTGACCGAAAATCTTAAAAGTAAAGCCATCACCACCACTGTGAGGTGGTGGTTGTCATCTCCAACCACCGCCTGCCGCCGCAAAGGTGGCTGAGTGTGTGTGTGTGTGTTATTTTATATGTGTGTACATTTGGATATTGTTGTATAATTGTAATTAGTGGCCAGAATAATCAAGGAAATTCATAACCACCACCATAAGGTGGTGGCCACCGTCGCGAGCCGCCATTGACCACCACTACCCGAGGTGGTAGTAGGTGGTGCCCGACTTAATAAACAATTAATTAACCTAAAATCTTAACAAATGGACTATTAGGGCGTGATGGGGTTGGAAACCCTAATTAGGGTTTAGAAAACCCTAATTTTAGATATGTTAATTTGGAATTGTTGGGACCCGCATGTTTGGACCATTGGATTGGAATTTTGAATTAAGCCCGATCACGTTGTATGTTTGGCCTAGTGGATTGATGGACTTAATGGATTAAGTCCTGAATGGGTTAATTAGGAACACTTAACCATAACCGTCATTTTATGTGAAAACCTTAATTTTCTTTGGGCCTTGAGTTGGGCCTTTTTATTGGGCTTTGGTGATTAAGCAGTTGATGGGCCATCCAAGAACAAGTATATGGACTAGAATATTTGGATGGGCTTTAAGATAAGGCCCATTGGAAAGGCTTGGACCAATTTAGAAAATTGGGCCATAGATGGGCCATAACTGGGCCTTGATGATTATGAGACATTGGACCATCGGAATGCCAAGTGTTGGGACTAGAATAAATGGTTGGGCCTTAGGGGTAAGACTGTAAGTCCCCAAATTGCTCAGTATCAATCAGATTTCACTATGATGGTGCGGAATCCCAATCTAGTGAATGATGCAAGATATAAGATGGAATAAGAACAAAACGATTACTCTTTAATGCACACTATTATAGATGAATAGTCGGGTACATAAGATTCTTAATCACACAAGGTTTTCTCTCTGTTTCTGTATAAATCACGTTCTTGGCTAATAGAAGCCCCCAAACGTCCCTGACTCTTTATAAGGCTCAAATGACACTATTTATACCTAGACCTAATAACCAAGGCCCAACCCAAAACCCAAACAATACAATATTAAGCCTAACCAAAATCACATGTGATTTTGGTGTTGGATTAGGTGTCTAAGCTCATAACTATAATTGGTATGTACTTGAACCGAGAGTAGAATGGTCCATTTGGGTTGCATATCACCAAGACAATTTGATAGCATGGACTTTTGAGAAGAGGTTATTTAAGATTTGTTAATATATTATAAGTTCTAATATATTAATATGAAATCATATTATTTAATTAGTATTGATCAAGAATTAATTTGAAATTAATTTTGTGATCAAAAGAGACTAATTAGATATATGGGGATTGATTTGGTAAATCATTCATTCTTATGGTGTGGGCCAATGATCCATGATTCCTTAGGTTGGGCTAAACCCATGTGAAAATCCATGGATGATCCATGCAGGTTTAAATCCATGGAGTCTAAGGAATATGGAAGGTCATTCCCATTAGGGTTTACATGGTGTAACCCTAATCTTGCCAAACTATATAAGAAGCCCCTTAGCATCCAAAATGGGCTACTTGATACACTAGTGTACTTGGAGAGCATGGAGCTGATTTTGGTGCAAGTATATTATCTCAAAAGTCACCCTTTATCCAAAGGTGTGTTGTGATTCCATTTGAGGCATTCATACTATTGGTGCTAAGTTCTTAAAGGGCAAACACAATAAGTTCTACAAGCTACATAAAGAGGTAAAATCCTAACTAGTATTTTATGTTGTTTATGTCAATTGTATGCTAGTTGTAGGCTTAATGCTTTGGAAACAATATTGCATGTATAATTAGAGAAAACATAGATCCAAAGCATTTAAGGTTGTATGTGTACCATAAGATGTTGTATTATACTAACACCCATCAGAGGTATCAGAGCCTAGGATTGTTTTCCACTATACTTGATGATTTATTGGTTTTCAAAGCAAAAAAATCAAATTTTTTGCATTTTGGACAGTGAAATCGTCGAGTCCACTAAGAAAAAGTCCAACTCGATGAGTTTAGTTCATGTACTCGCTGAGTTGGTGCTCCAGTGGCAGTTTTTCGAGTTTTTTTTTGGCCTTTTTTGTATTGGAATCATTACCACAAAATATTTTAGTTCATAAAATCTGATTTTGTTGATATGGTAATGATTATTCTCATCCAAATAAAAGATAATTCTCAAAGTTTCATGATTTGTATTAGTTTATATGATTAGGCTAATTTCTTGAAACTTGTTTGATATGAATTATCTTAACTTATGAGTTTAATCAGATCATAAGCAAATTGTTTGATTTTGTTAGTTGGGATTTTATCTAATTGTTTTTGATGAAATCCATAACTTTCCCTCAAGTTATGGAAAGTGAAAAGTCTCATTTTTAGATGTCATCATAAAATGGTTTTAAGTCTTCCATAACTAGTCCTCAAGTTATGGAACTTGAAGAGTCTTTTACATAAATGTTTTTATGAACTCCATAACTTGTCCTCAAGTTATGGAATGTCAAGAGTCTTTTCATAAAACCTATATTAAACTCATAAGTTATGGACTCCAAAAGTTTTTGAATAGTTCAAAACTTGTCCTCAAGTTTTGGAATTTGTAAATGCAAAGTCTCACTTTGAAACATTTAGTTCCAAACCCTAGAATTTTAAAAGTATAAAATTCAACCCTTATATTATTATAATATTATATATATATATATATATATGTATATATATATATATATATATATATATATATATAAGAGTAAAGTCAGTCTTATCGTTAGTAGGCCTCATTCACGAAGCCGTTCTATAAGGGGGTATAAGGTTACTGCCTATAAAATGACAGATTAATGGGTGTCCACTCTCACCCACCGCTTCCTTAACTGGTGGAGGGTCGTTAGCCAAACGGGTTTGACAGGACATTTAAATTCTTATTAAAAGTATAATGAAATACTAAGTAACTAAAAACTTATAAATTCCCAATCTTAGTTACTTAGGAAAATGTGAATTTGGTGCCAACCCATGAAATTGCACTTTGCACCTTGTTAAGTCGTTAGTGGAGCGTGTGTGGTTAACCGACACACTAATCTGGGACTAAAAGTGCGTGGCAAAGGGTAGCTTGATGTTAATCATAGATCAATGGAGCGTGTGTGGTTAACTGGCACATTGACTAGGTGGTTGTAACATTGGTGTACCAAGCTAATTTTCATGGTTATTCACACCTTGTTTGTGATCCTTGGCATCCCAGTCACAATCTTGAAGGGCGCAATCGAGAATTAAACATGCCACTGAAAAGTTCAATGAATCTCAAAGAATCTGGGAATTTCAATCCATTTAAAACTTAACAATCAATTTCGTTTTTCATGGTGGAAATTGGTAAATCGTCATTTACCTACCTTCAAATATTTTGCGATTCGGATTACGGCATCCCTCTTCCGAATTGTAAAATATTGTGTTGGGTCCTAGCCTTAATATTTCATATTTGGTGTTATATTAAGGACTAAAATCAACTAAACTTGAATTTCTCCCTCATAAATGTCTAAGTTCAGACAACTATGGTCTTCCTGAATCTTTTGGAAAAAGCTTTCTTTATACAGATGATTTTCCACCAGGCGATCAAGGTGAAAGATTAACCCTTTCTTCGTGCTATAGTGGAACTTCACTTCCTCCACCTTGTGACAACACGAACTTTTTTCAGTTAACGAAAGTCAAATCCTGTTAAATAAAATTTTGAATTTTATTTGTTCCGTTAAATTCTTGTGGGTTTGAAATCATTTAAATTATATAAATAAAATATATATAAGAGTCGGAACCAAAAGCACGCGAAAAACCGAGTTTTCCTTCAAAAATCAGCAAAAATCCCGTCTAGCCTTGCGTTTACGGCCGTATACCCCTGGCCGTAAAACCTGGGCGGTAAACCTGTTTACAGCCGAGAACCAAGCTCCGACCGTAAAGCCAACCGGTATAAAGGTTTTTTCCGGATAGATTTCTCAGTTTTCATCTTTTTCACCCAAAAACTCTCTCAAGTGCTCCCAAGAACATTCATATCATCAAGATCAAACCTTCAAATCTTCAAGTGTTTCACCATGAACACCAAGAACAGTATTCAAATCTTCAAGGGCTGCAAACCGTTCACAACCGCAAACAGTTCACAGCCGAAAACTCGTTCACGGCCGTAAACCCGAGATCCCAACCGTAATCAGCATTGGGTCGTAAACCCCCTTTTTACCCCTTTTTACCGTTAAGGAACCTTGGCTGTAAACCCCCTTTTTACCACTTCAAACAAGTCTCAGTAACATTTGTAATCCAGAAGCAAGTGTTTTCTAACACTTTAATAAATGGTTTCGCTAATTAAAATACAATTACGTGTTTAATTATCATTAGGATCCGTTAATTCCGCGTACAACAACTCGAGGGTTATCTTTCCAGTCTCACGTTCCGACACCTAAACACAACCAAATGTGAGTTCATACCCTTACATTTTCACTATTCTTAATGTTTTCAGGGGGAGAATACAAGTAAAACACAAGGATTTTGTGTTTTTATACAAATGATTTCAAACGGATTTAGAAACCTTTGCAGTGGATACAAACTGAGAAATCACTACATTTTATAAAAATATTTAGATCTTTTTATCCCTTATGTAACATACTGAGTATTAGGGTAGTTTTCAATATACAATGATAATTCCAAGGTTTTCAGTACCATACATGTTATACAATCAAACTATGTTGATATACTTTGGGAACATCATCGAACTATTACAGTGTTCAACACATACAATGAAACATACATACAAAACTATAATAGGTATAGTTTGGAATTCAATACACAGTTTTAATAATTCAAGAGCCATATACAGTAAAGAACATATAAGTTATTATAGATATGGTTTATGGTATACAATACTACTTTCCGAATACAAGAGTACGATACTAAATAATTATTTAAGTATAATTATTTTTACTCTACAAGACATACATACAGTTTCAAGTACAAAAGAACACTACATGTAAAGTAGTTAATACAGGGTTGTGAGACACTACTTTAATTGTACCTTGCAGGGTGTGGGCTAAATCCTATCATAGTATAACCAGAGTCTCCTGGAGGGAGAGCGTGAGATTTGTGAATAGATCTATTCGGGACTGACAATCCCACACCTAAACTGCTAGCTACAGTTAGGCAGGCATGTCTGGGGTGACAAATGTCATCACATTCGACGCCTGAAGAATGTCGTAGAGGTCACTAGGTCATATCAAGCATGGTTATATGAACTCAAAACAGTATAAACTAACCATTTGTTTACGGGATTTCATTCTTCAATAGTTTTATTTTCGTTAATAGAACTACTACATACTACAACTGGAGGATTCCATGGATTTCAATTCAGGGTTTGATTTTAAGTAATAAAACTACTATACATAATGGTGTTAGCCAGGTTTTTCATACGATGCATTACTTTACATTACTGGTGGTAGCCAGGGATTTCACACAAGAGTTTTCATACAAAACTATACTATACAATACAGCTGGTGGTAACCAGGCATACATACTAATACTTTCATTCACAAACACATAATACAATAACGAACTTACATTTGGTGTTAGGGTTTAAGACTACTTTTCATTACTAAAGAAAATATTGGATTTTCTTGGAACATACAAACGTTTTCACAGATTTCATTAACAGGTTTTCATATCAAAAACATGCTTTTGAACTCACCAGCTTAATGCTGATACTCTTTCAAAACCACTTGTATTCTCAGGAAATCAGTAGACCGGTACTCCCGCAGGCTTTTGAGAAGACGGAGCGTATAGAGTCACGTCTTTTATACTTTTGTTATACTTTTGATGTATATAAATTATGTATCAAACATATGTAAATACCTTAGATATTCAATGTAATGGTTGTGTTGCTTTGGTTACTATGATGCAATTGTTGTGATACTGTACATGAAGTCATCCACCCCCGAACGTTTCCGCCGTTTCGGTTTGGGGGTGTGACACACCTCCTTCAATAATTCTCCCTAACCCATAAGTTTAAGGTCAATCAAAGCCCTATTGGCAAGAAGGAAAGTCTGTATGTGCTCACGTCTTGAAGATGAAGTTGCATATTGACAGGCTGGGAGAGTTGGGTGTCGAAGTCTCGAGGAAGTTGGCTGTTGACTGGGTTCTTCAATCACTTCGTAAGTTATATAGCGGGTTCTTTAAGGACTACTATATGGGAGATCACGACATGACCCTTATTGATCTAACATATTTGCTTGTTGCTGCTGAATCAGAAATGATTTGGCGCAATGGTAAAGCAAATTTGATTGGAAGATCTAGTTCCCAAACATCCATGCACATTGACAATGGTAACATTGAAAGTCCAGAATAGCTTTCTCTTCCCAATGGAAAGGGATCGGCCATAGTCAACCCAGTTGACCAAATGGTAAAGAGAAGGGCTAATTCTGAGATTGTCCCATGTGCCATTCCCAAAGAGTCCATATGTTTCTATTGCCAAGAGAAGGGGAATTGGTTGCGAAGCTGCCATATTTACCTGAAAGATCACAAGGATGGTAAAGTCAACACTTTTGACTCTACTTCAGGTAAAATCCACTGTCTAACTCTATTAAGTTCTTATTTGGAGATTCTTAATACATGATGTAATGTAATTACATTTTGATGTTTTGAAGAATAAAAGAAATGAAAGGAAGCTTAAAGGATGAGTATGATGAGTCTGATCGCGAAGAAATAGATTTCAATCGCATGGTTCGATGATCAGATTCTTGAGCTGCTGCTTAAGAGTTATGATAGATTGCTTAGAAATATTTATAAACACAGTTTTCATTTGTTATTGCATTGTGAGGAAAATTAATGATATATTGCTTAGAAATATTTAGAAACATAGTTTTCATTTGTTATTGCATTGTGAGGAAAAGTTTTCCGCGTTTTATAAATAAATAAAATTTTGTTTTTGTTTTATTTTATGTCTCCTTACAATGACATTTGTAAAAATTGATGTTTATGTATATTCTAGCAATGTTCAATATGGATTTGATTTTTTCGTTTGTGGTAATGTCAAAATTTATCAAAGAAGGAAAGATTCTCATCACCCAAGTTTCAGTTGGATAGAAACTTGGAATCATGCAACTTGTATTGTATGATGAATGAGAACCTTCATCTTTGGGAAATTAAGACTAATTCATTATTCACATGAATATGTGAGTCAAGTGAAGGACTAGGGGATGAGGTACATTGGGTGTGCGCTGGTCAGGTCCACCACAAAGAACGATAAGACTATTCGTCATGATTTACTAAAGTTTAGTAAATATGGTTATGCTTACAAGTTTAAGTATAATTCTGAATCATTGAAAAAGTTTCAATATATGGCAGAACGAATAGGAAGAATCAAATTAGGCAGAAAGATAAAAGTTTCTCCAATCTAAGAAGAAGGGAGAGTACTTGAGTATCGTGTTTTATGATCATCTTAATGATTATGGAAAACCATATTACAGTTGATCCTCTAAGGATATCTTAGTGCATTTGTATGGTCAAGAAGGGGAATCGTGAATTGTTGAAATAGTTAAATCTAAAAGATGAGTCATACTTTGTTCCAAAATCGAGTCTTAGAGTAACACTCCAAGATCGAGCATCGAGTGACATAATCTTAAGAAAGGTTTATAACACTCATCAAATGTAGAGTAAAATGTTTTTGCTCTTGTACATTTGAAATTGGTAAGTTGTGATGTTTTGGATAAAGCAAAGACCGACTAAGACCAATTGTGTGAAGTGTTTGTCTTGATAAGAAACCACACTAACTCTTGAATAATTGTTTGTCAAGTAAAGTTCCTTGACAATGTGAATCTTATATGTCAAGAGGTCAGTGGGAGTCTTAAAGATCTTGAAAGTTTCAAGAACTAATCAAGAATAAACCTATTATTAAACACTAGCACACGACTTGAGGTTTGTAACCTATCGTGTTGACATATTCTTGTTTTTGTGCCCATTACAGTTAAAGTTGACTATGCATGTGAGTTCTATGAGTTCTCAGTTGTTTGCATAACCAATTGGAAGCGATGGAAGGCCCTTGTGCTGCCAAGTGACAAGAAATTAAGAATGAACAAGTTCAGTCCATATAAGTTTGGATTTGTCACTAACCATGTCTTGTGTTCATGGTTTTGACAAATTCACATGGATAGGAACACATACACCATAAAATCTGAGTGTCATAAGGTTTCTCTCCAATTCATGAAAATGATTGTGAGGAAACGCTTTCACTAAGTAGATTTTAATAATTAGCAATTGCGATATTTGCATTCTCAAATTCGATTATGATTACGACATCCCTCTTCATAGTTTGAATTGTGAGAAATGGAAAAAGGTCTAAACATTTGAGACTTATTGCTGTAAGTTCTAATATTGTTTAGACACACATGTGAGCTATCTAAGGAAAGGTGTATGAATTTGAGAAACCTAGATAAAGT
Source organism: Lactuca virosa (assembly GCF_052849685.1). NCBI lineage: Eukaryota > Viridiplantae > Streptophyta > Magnoliopsida > Asterales > Asteraceae > Lactuca > Lactuca virosa. The sequence continues at coordinate 281,512,282 of NC_136428.1, read as the reverse complement.
CTTATTGTAACACCTGATTCCTGGTATGTCTTTAATTCAAGAATTGTATGTATTTTCTCTGGGACTCGACGAGTTGGTGGCCCAACTCGTCGAGTAGAGACGGGATCCATGGGAAGTTTAAGTGACCTACTCGACGAGTCGGAGACTGACTTGGCGAGTAGGTGTTGTTTGAGTGAAACCCTAAATTTGAGGGTTTGCACCCTATTTAAATGTCTTATTGCAGCCTCCATCACCCCTTATGCTCTCAGAACACCTCATGTCGAAACCCTAGCCGCTTTGAGTGATCTAAGGCCATTTTTGGTGCTTTTGGGTAGTTTGTGAAGCTTGGAAGGAAGGAAGAAGCTTCGGAATTCGAGTTGGGGCTTGTAGATCCAGAGATCTTATTCCATCTTCAGCTTAAACATGGTAAATGCCTCCTGTTTTGGTCTTCCATTTGGTTGTTCATCTTTAGGGCTTAGATTTTGGGTGCATTTAGGGCTTTCCAAGCCATTTTCGAATTTGTGAAGTGTTTCATGGAGTTCTACTTCCAGATCTGAGTCATTGGAGGGGTCTCATGGCATAAAGGTGCCAACTCTATGGCCATGAGATCCCCATGCATTTTGTAGAACACCTTTTACGGATTTTTGAGCCAAAGACCCCATGCATGTGCACCAAGTTTGTAACTTTACGTGTAAAATGGACATTAGGAGGCCAGATCTATGGTTTTGAGGTGTTAAGACCCATTTAAATCGACTGTATAGTAATCGTCATGAAGGGACTCGACGAGTCGTTCTTGGGACTCGGCGAGTCGCGGTATATTGACCACCAAATCATTTCTGTGGATGGACCAGTTGTTAGCAAGGAAAAGTCTCGTAGATGTTTAGTCATAAAAGGGACCTGAGAATCATGGGACTCGACGAGCGTATGAACAAAATCGGCGAGTCCAAGGCAATCTCCCAACCTTGAAGATGGACTCGACGAGTTGTTCATGCAACTCGGCGAGTCATAAATTGGACACCTTCTTATGAGGGAGATGAACTCGCCGAGTTGAAGGAAGAACTCGGTGAGTCGGATGAAGATATTCCCGATGGTTTGAATGAAGGAGAACTCGACGAGTTCTCGCAAGACTCGACTAGTGGTGTCGGGGTTGGAGCGGGTTAGTGGAGCATGGACTCGACGAGTTGGTAGACCAACTCGGCGAGTCAGGTCAACTGGGTGTTGACTTTGACTAATGTTGACTTTCCCTGGTTTTGGTATTGACCCTGGTTGGGTTGTATGTTCGGCTTGATGACTTGAGGGTTGTCGTGTAGGGATTGAAGGATCGAGGAGAGCCGACCTTCACACCGAGGACAGTTCAGAAACTACACAACATCGAGGTGAGTTACCTTCCAGTAGAAGTGGGTCTACGACACTAAGGCCGACCCACTAGTAGTTGTTTAGCTGAGATGATTTTCTTTATGATAATTGTCCGGTCTGCTATTGTTTGATATGCGAGTATGCTAGTTTGCTTGATATGTGACTATGATAGTTTGCTATGTTATGTGAGATGGTATCAGTAGGAGGGGACTAGTCCCCGAATCGGTCGTTAGGACCAACGGGTAGGTCGGACACCCCAGATACGTCTGACAGCATGATAGAGATACGATATTATGTGTTAGCAGTAGGGGTGAAATAGTCCCTGTGTTTGGTGGAAAGTCCGGAGGGTAGGTCGGCACCCCATAATAGCCTGACATGGGTAGGTCAGCACCCCAGAATGGCTTGACATGGGTAGGCCAGCACCCCAGAATGGCTTGACATGGGTAGGACGGGCACCCCAGAATTGCCCGACAGTTATATGCTATGTGATTGTATGGTATGTGGTATGATGGGGGAACTCACTAAGATTTGTGCTTACATTTTTAGTTTTGGTTTCAGGTACCTCTTCGTCTAATGGGAAGGAGCCGGCGGTGTAGCAGCGCATCACACACACACATGGTTTCCGCATGGAGTTTTCTAGGAATGTACTCTGATTTATTTTACTTTGACAATATGATTTTCAGACACATTGTTATATCTCTTTTTGCAAATGACATGGCATGGGAAATGTTTTGGTAAACTATATTGTGGATTACATAATTAAAAAAAAATAAAAAAAAATTTGGGCTTGAAATTTGGGATGTTACAAGTTGGTATCAGAGCCCTGGTTTGAGGGATTCGGACACACCCTCGGGGGTGTCTGGACTCAAACCGAGGGATTAAAATATTTTTACAAGGAAAATGGTTTCCAAAAAAAAATCTGAGTTAGAGAGTTTTGAGAAAGAACAAGGTGTGTGATGCGTGCGACCGGCCGAGCTCAAGTAAGTTTTCCCCAAGATACCCATACTTGTTATGATAAGTTATATGATATATGATTCTGAGAAGTACATGCTAGATTAGGGCTAATGATCTAGGAGGATGCCTTGTATGCCTGATATATATGATTTTGAGAACTACATGCTAGATTAGAGCTAAGGATCTAGGAAGGATGCCTTATATGCCTGTGGTATGAGCTGTATGCTAGGACTGTTAGTCAGTAGTAGGATGGCCTGTATAGGTTATGCCCGAATTGGTTACTCAATGCGTGAATGCTGCTTGCTTTGTGTTATAAGGGTTCTGGATAGCTTTAACTATCTAGTGAACGAATATGTAACAGTATTCACAAGCTAGCAAGGGAAGGATAGCAGAGACCCGTTGTGTAGCTAATGGCGGATAGTAGGTCGGAGGGTGCCCTAGGAAAGCCTAGGACGAGATTAGTGGGAAAGGGTATCAGTAAAGGGACTTGGTGAAGTTGAAGCAGTCCTTGAGGATAGTACGGATAGATGTGGAAGGTAGTATGGGCCCGTACTACTGGAAGCAGAGGATCTGTACTCGAGTCAGGGAGGGCCGAGATGGAACTAGGAAACTTGGAGAGTGTCAGAGACCTCTCGAGAGCATGTATGATCCTGACATTTATGCGTTTATTTTTAGTATGGTCACCACGCGACATGGAGCAGGAGGTTCCGGATCAGGATCAGGATCAGGCTCGGGTGCAGGATCCGAGCAGGTTGATGACGGGCTACGCGAGTTCATCGCGTCTCAGATCACGAGAGGCATCCTTGAGTCGACCCCGGTCATTTTCGGGTCGATCAAGGAGGGGATTGTTGAGCTGATGGAGGATTGCCTCCGGGCATTCAGCAGTGATATGGCATCTAGCCAGACGGGTACGCGCATACTGTCCTTTAAGGACTTCCGAGGGAGTGGTGCGCCGGATTATCACGGGGTGAAAGACCCCATTGCTGCCAGGAGATGGATCGCAGACATTGAGTCTGCGCAGTTGACAAGCTTCTGCCCGGAAGGGTCGAAGGTCCGCTTTACTGCGGGATGTTTGAGGGATAGAGATAGAGACTGGTGGGAGTCGGTTGGTGACTCGTTGGGAGCCCCAGCCATCGAGGCTATGACTTGGTCAGATTTCATGACTAGGTTCAGGGCTGAGTTTGCGCCGGCTGTGGAGCTTCAGCAGCTGGCCAGGAAGTTTTTGGATATGAGGCAGATGACTGAGACAGTGGCGGAGATCACTGCCAAGTTCAGGGAGAGGGCCCTGTTCGTACCCCAGTATGCGGGGGATGAGGAGATGCGAAACACCCACTACCATGATATGTTGAGGGCTGATATTAGGGAGCATGTCAGCTATTCAGCCTGCCCGACCCTGGAGTCCATGATTTCCAGAGCGCGGGAGAGGGAGCTCAATTTGGAGCATGTCAGGAAGAGGAAAGCTAAGTCTGAGCAGGTTACAGGGGTTTCGGGGAAGAAACCCAAGGGATCCGACGTTAGGTCGAAGGGCCAGTCGGGCCAGAGCCGCTGCAGGAAATGCGGCAGGCCGCATGAGGGAGCTTGTAGAAAGGGATCGTCCGGATGCTACAAGTGCGGCAAGATGGGGCACTTTGGCAGGGATTGTACTGCCCCCGCCCACGTAGTGCAGATGTCAGACCTGATTTGCTTCCATTGCAATCAGAGGGGCCACAAGAAGGCCAACTGCCCTAGATTGACAGCAGCGACAGCAGCAGCGCCGACCCCAACGTCAGCGCGGGTTGCGGATGGCCGGAAGGCCAAGTCAGAGGCTCTAGTGGTGCGGAGCCGAGCATTTCATTTGACTGTCGAGGAGGCATGCGCTGCACCCGATGTGGTGACGAGATCGTTCCACGTGAACGGTATCCCAGTTCAGGTATTGTTTGATTCGGGTGCTACCCGATCGTTTGTATCTCTTGCGCTTAGCAAGAAGTTTCCTGAGTCCTCAGGCTTGTTGGATTGCCCTCTAGAGGTCGAGATTGGGGACGACCGGTCAGTGCGAGCATCAGAGGTCTACCGAGATTGTGTGTTGCGGATGTTTAAGGAGCGTTATTTGGTAGATCTGGTTCCCATACCTTTGCGGGGGAACAAGGTTATTATTGGTATGGATTGGCTAAGCCCCAATGGGGCAGTGATTGACTGTGCGCAGCAGTTGGTGCGGATCAAGACCCCAAGTGGGGGAGAGCTGGTGATTCAGGGCGAGAGGCCACAGCGAGGACCAGCTCTATGTTCAGCAGCGAGAGCTAGGCGCTACCTTCGGCAGGGTTGCGCAGGATTTGTTGCCTATGATAGGGATACCCGGGAGATGGGTGAGGAAATGATGGGCGATGTGCCCGTGGTACGAGAGTTTGCGGATGTATTCCCCGAGGAGTTGCCTGGGATACCTCCGGGGAGGCAGGTAGAGTTCAGGATCGACCTACTCCCTGGTGCGGCTCCGACAGCCAAGGCACCGTATCGGTTGGCTCCTCCTGAGATGCAGGAGTTGTCTACACATCTGCAGGAGCTATTAGACAAGGGATTCATTAGACCGAGCAGTTCACCCTGGGGAGCCCCGATTCTGTTCGAGAAAAAGAAGGATGGGTCGCATCGGATGTGTATAGACTATAGGGAGCTGAATAAGGTAGCGGTAAAGAACCGTTACCCAGTCTCGAGGATTGATGACCTCTTTGACCAGCTGCAGGGAGCATCTTGGTTCTCCAAGATTGTTTTGCGTTTAGGGTATCATCAGATAAGGGTCGGAGAGGAGGATGTGCAGAATACTGCGTTTCGGACGCGTTATGGCCACTATGAGTTCGTGGTGATGCCCTTCGGGCTCACCAATGCTCCTGTCGCATTCATGGACCTCATGAACCGCGTGTGCAGACCGATGTTGGATCGGTCTGTGATAGTTTTCATCGATGACATCTTGGTTTACTCCAAGACGCGAGAGCAGCATGAGGAGCACTTACGAGAGGTTTTGAGTACTTTGAGGAGGGAGAACTTGTATGCTAAGTTCTCCAAGTGTGAGTTCTGTTTGCGGGAGGTGCAGTTCCTTGGGAACCTTGTCAACCAGCACGGGATATCGGTTGATCCGGCCAAGGTTGAGGCCGTGATGAGGTGGGAGGTTCCGAGGTCTCCATCTGAGATTCGAAGCTTCTTGGGATTGGCAGGCTACTATCGGAGATTCATTCAGGACTTCACCAAGATAGTCGTGCTCCTGACTAGGCTGACAAGGAAAGCCGTGGTCTTTTGCTGGGGGCTTGAGCAACAGGCTGCATTCGAGACGTTGATACAGAGATTGTGCGAGGCGCCAATCTTAGCTCTGCCGGAGGGCATGGAGATTTTAGTGGTATACTGCGACGCGTCCATCTCAGGTTTTGGGAGCGGTATTGATGTAGAGGGGGCATGTTATTGCTTACGCTTCGAGGCAGCCGAAGCCTCACGAGGCGAATTATCCGACGCACGACTTGGAGCTGGGGGCTATTGTTTTTGCCCTCAAGATTTGGCGTCATTACCTCTATGGGGTTCGTTGTACCATTTACACGGACCACAAGAGCTTGAGGTATCTCATGGACCAGCCAAATCTTAATGTGAGGCAGCGTCGGTGGCTTGATGTGGTGAAGGATTATGATTGTGAGATCCTCTACCACCCGGGGAAGGCCAATGTCGTGGCCGATGCGCTAAGACGCAAGGCAGCGCCGATTAGGGACATCTGTCTGAGGATGACAGTTGTGACTCCGCTATTGGAGCAGATTCGGGAGGCCCAACAGGAGGTCATGAAGGAGGAACATCGAAAGAGTGAGCGAATTGTTGGGCAGGTTTCCTCCTTCGACTATGATAGCCGGGGATTGTTGACTCTTCACCGTAGGGTGTGGGTCCCTTATCATGGGGGTGTGCACCAGGTATTGATGGCAGAGGCGCACAAATCCAGGTTCTCTATCCATCCCGGGGCGACAAAGATGTACAGGGATCTTCGTCTCGATTATTGTTGGCCCTGTATGAAGAGGGACATAGCCTGGGTTGTGGAGAGGTGTATGACTTGCAGGAAGGTCAAGGCTGAGCACCAGAAACCTCACGGAAAGGTCCAGCTGTTAGATATCCCGCTGTGGAAGTAGGAGGATATTACTATGGACTTTATTACGAAGCTTCCCAGGACCGCGCGAGGAGTGGATTCGATTTGGGTCATCGTTGATCGATTGACCAAGAGTGCCCATTTTATCCCGATTCAGGAGAGTATTTCGGCCGAAAAATTGGCCGACATCTATATCAGGGAGGTAGTGGCGCGGCACGGGGTGCCAGTTTCAGTGATTTCTGATAGGGATGTGCGGTTCACTTCCAGGTTTCGGAAGAAGTTTCATGACGAGCTGGGTACTCGTCTGCATTTTAGCACCGCCTTTCACCTGCAGACGGACGGTCAGAGCGATCGGACCATCCAGACGTTAGAGGATATGTTGTGGGCGTGTGTTTTAGATGTCGGAGGTAGCTGGGATACCTACCTTCCATCGGCAGAGTTCTCTTATAATAATAGCTATCATGCGAGCATCGACCGTCCTCCTTTCGAGATGTTGTATGGGAGGAAGTGCAGGACCTCGATATGCTGGGGTGAGGTTGGTCAGAGGGTCATGGGGAGTACCAAAGTGGTACTGAAGACTACGGAGAGGATCCAACAGGTTCGGAGCAGGCTTCAGACTGCTCAGAGTCGGCAGAAAAGTTATGCCGATAAGCGCCAATCAGATTTGGAGTTCCAGGTCGGGGACATTGTGCTCCTAAAAGTGTCGGCTTGGAAGGGCGTCATTTGATTCAGGAAGCGGGTGGGCCCCAGGTATATTGGACCCTTCAGGTTTATAGCTCGGGTGGGCAAGGTGGCATATAGGCTAGATCTTCCGGCCGAACTCAGTGAGATTCATAGCACTTTCCACGTCTCCCAGCTGCGGAAGTGTCTGGTGGACAATTCGACAGTGGTGCGCTTGGAGGATATTCAGGTTGATGACAACCTGAACTATATCGAGCGGCCAGTGGCGATCCTTGACAGGAAGTCAAAGGATATGAGGAACAAGAAAGTGGAGCTGGTTAAGGTGCAGTGGCAGCACCGGAAGGGCTCGGAGTGGACCTGGGAGCTAGAGGAAGAGATGAGGGAGCATTACCCCGAGGTTTTTCAGAATCGAGCAGCAGACTTCGAGGACGAAGTCTAAGATAAGTGGGGGATATTTGTAACACCCGATTCCTGGTATGTCTTTAATTCAAGAATTGTATGTATTTTCTCTGGGACTCGACGAGTTGGTGGCCCAACTCGTCGAGTAGAGACGGGATCCGCAGGAAGTTTAAGTGACCTACTCAACGAGTCGGAGACTGACTCGGCGAGTAGGTGTTGTTTGAGTGAAACCCTAAATTTGAGGGTTTGCACCCTATTTAAATGTCTTATTGCAGCCTCCATCACCCCTTATGCTCTCAGAACACCTCATGTCGAAACCCTAGCCACTTTGAGTGATCTAAGGCCATTTTTGGTGCTTTTGGGTAGTTTGTGAAGCTTGGAAGGAAGGAAGAAGCTTCGGAATTCGAGTTGGGGCTTGTAGATCCAGAGATCTTATTCCATCTTCAACTTAAACAAGGTAAATGCCCCTTGTTTTGGTCTTCCATTTGGTTGTTCATCTTTAGGGCTTAGATTTTGGGTGCATTTAGGGCTTTCCAAGCCATTTTCGAATTTGTGAAGTGTTTCATGGAGTTCTACTTCCAGATCTGAGTCATTGGAGGGGTCTCATGGCATAAAGATGCCAACTCTATGGCTATGAGAGCCCCATGCATTTTGTAGAACACCTTTTACGGATTTTTGAGCCAAAGACCCCATGCATGTGCACCAAGTTTGTAACTTTACGTTAAAATGGACATTAGGAGGCCAGATCTATGGTTTTGAGGTGTTAAGACCCATTTAAATCGACTGTATAGTAATGGTCATGAAGGCACTCGACGAGTCGCTCTTGGGACTCGGCGAGTCGTGGTATATTGTCCACAAAATTATTTCTGTGGATGGACCTGTTGTTAGCAAGGAAAAGTCCCGTAGATGTTTAGTCATAAAAGGGACCTGGGAATCATGGGACTCGACAAGCATATGAACAGACTCGGCGAGTCCAAGGCAATCTCCCAACCTTGAAGATGGACTTGACGAGTTGTTCATACAACTCGGCGAGTCATAGAATGGACACCTTCTTATGAGGGAGATGAACTCGCCGAGTTGAAGGAAGAACTCGGTGAGTCGGATGAAGATATTCCTAATGGTTTGAAGGAGAACTTGACGACTTCTCACAAGACTCGACTAGTGGTGTCGGGGTTGGATCGGGTTAGTGGCGAGTCAGGTCAACTGGGTGTTGACTTTGACTAATGTTGACTTTCCCTGGTTTTGGTATTGACCCTGGTTGGGTTGTATGTTCGGCTTTATGACTTGAGGGTTGTCGTGTAGGGATTGAGGGGTCGAGGAGAGACGACCTTCACACCGAGGACAGTTCAGAAACTACACGACATCGAGGTGAGTTACCTTCCAGTAGAAGTGGGTCTACGGCACCAAGGTCGGCCCACTAGTAGTTGTTTAGCTGAGATGATTGTCTTTGTGATAATTGTCTGGTCTGCTATTGTTTGATATGCGAGTATGCTAGTTTGCTTGATATGTAACTATGCTAGTTTGCTATGTTATGTGAGATGATATCAGTAGGAGGGGACTAGTCCCTGAATCGGTCGTTAGGACCAACGGGTAGGTCGGACACCCAAGATACGTCTGACAGTATGATAGAGATACGATATTATGTGTTAGCAGTAGGGGGTGAAATAGTCCCCGTGTTCGGTGGAAAGACCGGAGGGTAGGTCGGCACCCCAGAATGGCTTGACATGGGTAGGCCAGCACCCCAGAATGGCTTAACATGGGTAGGACGGGCACCCCAGAATTGCCCGACAGTTATATGCTATGTGATTGTATGGTATGTGGTATGATGGGGGAACTCACTAAGCTTTGTGCTTATAGTTTTAGTTTTGGTTTCAGGTACCTCTTCGTCTAAGGGGAAGGAGCCGGCGGTGTAGCAGCGCATCACACACATACACACATGGTTTCCGCATGGAGTTTTCTGGGAATGTACTCTGATTTATTTTACTTTGACAATATGATTTTCAGACACATTGTTATATCTCTTTTTGCAAATGACATGGCATGGGAAATGTTTTGGTAAACTATATTGTGGATTACTTAATTAAAAAAAAATTGGGCTTGAAATTTGGGATGTTACACTTATCAAAGCATCTCATATCAGAAATCTGAACTTTGGTAAGAAAGTCAATAAGTATTGATTTCTAGAAGTCCAGTTGATTTCTGAGCACATGTCAAAGCTAGTGTGAGCATAAGTGTTATGTAAGTAAGATAATAACTATGATGCTAGTGGGAGCATAATTATTATGGAAAGTGTTGCAAGTTAGCAATGTTAATTATAGAAAACAAAAGTTCCAATTCTCAAAGTTGTGGTTTTGAAAATTTGTTTTGCTATAATTAAGGGAGAGGAATTTATAGTTCATTTCAATTCTAAAAGCTTAGATTGAGTTTTAATCAAATTTAGTCAAGGATATATATGAATGCTATGTTGGAAATGTTAATTGCGTTCTCAAATTCGATTATGATTACGACATCCCTCTTCATAGTTTGAATTGTTAAAACATGGAAAATAGAATTCAACATAAGTAAATTCTATATATACTGAATGCGTTCTCAAAATTTGATTATGATTACGATATCCCTCTTCATAATCAAAATTTTGAGAACATGGAAAATAGAAATATTATAGCAAAAGACTGATCAAGTATCATGTCTTTATGTTAGACATTATGAATCGCATCCCATATGCTTCGGGTATAGGATCGATTGCATATGCTATAATATTCTCGCGTTCTAAATTTTCCAAATGCCTGGGGTATTAAGAGGGAAAAAGGAATAGAATCGGATATGACTAAAATGGTTAAGCAATTGTCGAGGACAATCTGAGGTTTACCAAAGGTTGGTTGCTCATGGACAATTGGAAGTGTATTTAAAATTTTGGAAAGGACCATATTGACATACTCTGAGAAGAGGTAACTCTTGTTCAGAAGTGATAATCAAAATGGGAATATGGAAATGTTTCCATAAGTGGAAGTTATTCTTTAAATCTGTGTAAGATTAGGAAACTTAATGCAAGAAGGATGTTGAAAGAAATGTACTTTGAATTTGAGACTTCGCCTCCTTGGAATTGCTTTGTTATCAATTTCCAGTGGAAAGTTTTGTAATATCGTTGGTCAAGTCTTTGTGACTTTTGGTACCTTGACATTACAAAGGCCACATTACATGAAAGTTTAGCAGTGTCAAGAATTTGGAATTCTTACACTTGCAATAAAGATTTGTAATTGAGAAATGAGCATCATTAAAATGTTTTCAATTGATCTATTTCACAAAGTCAGGACCATAAACAAACATATTGTTCATGCTTGGAGCATGGCATAGCTATTGTTTTAATTCAAGTATTAAGTTGATAAATCGAAACATTATACAATGAATAATGAGTAATCAATATGGGACTCAAAAGTTTTGGGGCCATATAGGATTAGTATTATTCTTGTGTTGCATGTTTTGACTTCCCGAATAACTAGGTTATTCAAAACATCCACGGTCGATCACACTTTTGAAGTAGGTATTAAGGCAAATCTATCATGAATGGGTCTGTAGTTTGTCTAGGTGTTTTAGACATAGTTGCAGTGTTCGTGAGTACTCATGGAATAAGATTTGAGTATTGGATTCAACCCACGCTCATCTGAATCACTTCATGGATTTTGTCATGAGTGATTGTGAGATGATAGTATCTTATATTCTTGAAACGGAGACATGTGGGTTGTAGTTGCGAGTCGGTTTCACATTGACGTATGTAAACGCACCAGTAACTTGGTGTTATAAAACATATCGTTGTGTATAAATTGGTGAGTAAGTACAAGCAAGCATTTGGGTAGAAGTTTATATGTACCTTTTACCCCATATGGATAAAATCGATATCTGTGGGCCCCTCGATGATTTAGTGATGACACTCCTAAGTGCTTGGCCAAGCCTGGACTGATTTAATTTTTTCAACTAGTCGGTCGTCATGAATCGGAAATCGGGAAACAACAAATGGCTAGATAGAATGATTATAATCCATGTCTCAGTCCATATGATATCTAGAATGGAGGAATATATGATCCCTTATCTAATGGACATGTCATTGACTAGGTCAGAGTTTGACAGCGGCTTTTAAGAGCTACGATTGCTAGTCGGGTTATGGAGTCATACTTGCAATAATAGTTATTAGACTTATACAAGTGGGAGACTGTTGGATTAGGTGTCTAAGCCCATAAATATAATTGGTATGTACTTGACCCGATAGTAGCATGGTCCATTTGGGTTGCATATCACTAGGACAATTTGATAGGATGGGCTTTTGAGAAGAGGTTATTTATGATTTGTTAATATATTATAAGTTCTAATATATTACTATGAAATCATATTATTTAATTAGTATTGATCAAGAATTAATTTGGAATTAATTTTGTGATTAAAAGAGACTAATTAAATATATGGGGATTGTTTTGGTAAATCATTCATTCTTATGGTGTGGGCCAATGATCCATGATTCCTTAGGTTGGGCTAAACCCATGTGAAAACCCATGGATGATCCGTGGAGGTTTAAACCCATGGAGCCTAAGGAATATGGAAGGTCATGCCCATTAGGGTTTACATGGTGTAACCCTAATCTTGCCAAACTATATAAGAAGCCGGTTAGCATCCAAAATGGGCAACTTGATACACTAGTGTTATTGGAGAGCATGGAGCCGATTTTGGTGCAAGTATAGTATCTCAAAAGTCACCCTTTTTCCAAGTTGTGTTGTGATTCCATTTGAGGCATTCGTACTATTGGTGCTAAGTTCTTAAAGGCCAAACACAACAAGTTATACAAGCTACATAAAGAGGTAAACTCCTAACTAGTATTTTATATTGTTTATGTCAATTGTATGCTAGTTGTAGGCTTAATTCTTTGGAAACAATATTGCATGTTTAATTAGAGAAAACATACATCCAAATCATTTAGGGTTGTATGTTGATGTGAATATTTAATGCGCTAGTTTTTTATTTATAATTCCTAATTAATCGCATCTAAACCACACCTTACAGGCAGTGAACCCGATCGAGTATAGTATAGCTTTGATAAGCAAGGGTATCGAACACAAGGGGAACGGTAGTGAATTAAATTAAAATGTTTGATTATAGGTTACACACAAAACACAAAAGCAGTAAACAAATTATTTATTAAATCTCAAACGAACAACTAAATAGAAAATCTCGATAAACTGACAAGAACATAAATCTCTTTAGGTACTTTGGTTTAGACAGATTACATCTTTAAATCATAGATAACTGCACACACAGATTTATTTATTCATGTTCACCGATTTCTAAAATGATTAGATTCACGTTCGCTATTGCTAATCCTTTAGCAAACAAATCAATTCAAACAGTGATCAATTGATTAAACTAACATGTTTCCTAGTGTTCAGTTCGTATCAAGCAAGACTTGTAATAATAGTTAATCAAATTACTAATTCAATTAACCTCTTTTTGATGGTTCGTCACACAAGGATCACACATTAACTTACTTATTTCCTAGTTAACCCTAGTTTCACGTTCGCTATTCCTAGGCATATAATCTTGATGGTCATCAAAATCATAAGAGGCAAGCAATCAAGCAGATGTTCATACAACTCAATATACTTAATAATTAACAAAAAATAATTGTCATTAACACATAAGGATCTTTTAACATGCTTGGCAAGATAAATTAAACACGAATAAAACAATCCAATATAACAATTAATCCACAAATCAAGGTTTTATCTAATCATAACTTCAAATCAAATGGTTGTGACACCAAAATCAGAAAGTAAAACATAGTAGTATCACAGTGGAATGCTAAACATGGTCACGATAACAAACCACATGATTACCGACACGAATCCGCTCTCTAATCCTTCAGATCTTCGCTCCTGCCAGCTTAACGGCCTTCCAGCCGCCTTCTAGACCCTCAAAACGGCCAAATATATGTTACTTGTCGACTAAGGATCGATGGTAGTCGAATCTCCTTTTTGGTTAGCCAATATTTGCTTTTTATAACCTTTGGAACCGACTTACGTACGCTAGGCGTAAGTCGGTGTACGTTGGGCGTAGTGAGAAAACCATCCCGATCCATTCTTCGGAACCAAGCCCAATACGCTTGGCGTACGTAAATCTACGTGGGGCGTAGTCCTTGTCTCATCAGTACGCTTAGCATAACTTATATTACGCTGGGCGTAATGGCAGCCTTCGGGAATTTTTCTTTCTTTTTGCTTCTAAGCCCGAATTCCAATCCAATCTTTTCTTTTCCGCTCTATCAACAACTAATAGCTGTAAATCATAATTCAAAGCATTATAAGTACCTTTTTGTTCTAAATAAGAATAATAAGGGCTAAAATATTAAGATATGTTATATAAAAATATGTATAAAAATACACATATCAAAATACCCCACACTTAACCTTTGCTTGCCCCCAAGCAAACTTACTTTTAATTTACCAATATCGCATAAAACAATCCATTTTAAACTCAGCCATTATGTCAAGACCGCAACGCATGCATTTGTGTCTAAAATTTTCCTAAGTACCCCCCTAATTCTAAATACTTACAATCCTCATAAACACTCGCCCACTTCTTTTGAACAACGCTCATTTTATGCATCCCTCCGAATCCATCCGCAGAAAACTTTCTAACCTCAATGTATTTTTGGTCAAGCAACCCAAGCATACATAATCTAGAAAATTACAACGCTTCAATACCAATATGGAACTCTTTGGAATTCTTCACTTCTTTGATAATTTGATCTTTGATTTCTTTGAAGTCACCATTTTTTTGATTTTTGGTATCTTCAATTTTTGATTCTTTGGAATTTTGATCTTCATAACTTGACTGCTCCAAAATTCTTACAACTTTTCTTGTAATCCTCTCTTTCTTTTTTTTACATGTATCTCACTTTTTTTTTCACTCAATACCTACATGCTTAAGCAGGGGTGCTCAACTTCAACCTTTATTGGTTAAAGATATTAATTTTCCTGGATACATTTAAAGTACACGATGCTAAACATATTACGATCCTCAAACTAAGCGAGGTTGTGTTTTTGTCCCATGATTTCACTAGAATAAAGGGGGCCACAAATGCACTATAACGTATATTGGCTCAACTAAACATTTGAGGTTTCATCGGATCATCCCATACAACAGTAGCAAAATTTTATATTATCACTAGATTTTCCTAAATTAAACTATTCTTTCAAGTTTATAAATTTTTAAATTTTAAATTTTCCTAATCTAGCAATTTTAAATTTTCCAATTTAAATTCCTTTTTCGACCCCCTACCCCACACTTATTTCATACAATGCCCTCATTGTATGCTAAAACTAATTAAAAATAATAAAAATAGTAAAAAGGGTGAAAAAGGAACAGACTCCCATAGGGTAGTTGTGGCGAGATCGAATGGGGCTGCTAAAAGTTGCTCCATAAATTGTTGGAAGAATGGAAACTGGAACTGTTGCTTCTGAATATGCCGGGAAAATGAAATGAAGAACACCAACTTCTAAAATATGGTGCAAAAGATTGAAAATAAATGCAATGTGTAGTAACCGTGACGTGGGAAAGTGTCGACCACATCGTGTTATCAAGTGAGATGAAATCTATATTGCGAATAATAGCATAGCCACGACGTGGGAATTGGTGGTCACGTCGTGATATCGAGAATGACAGCCTCCTCTCGCGATGAAAAACTCCCCCACGACATAGGCAAGTGTCAACCATGTCGTGGCAGCCGGGATGATACTTCTACCTCGCGTCAAAATATAACTCCATGGTGTGGGAACAGCTCATCCATACCATAGGAACCAATATATGGTAGAAACGCCACTCTTATAAATAATATACTCTCACAATATCGAATCGCACCCTACACTTATGAAAAATTGTGGGTCTTGACTATAAACTTCAAACTCTCACACGGCTCTGTCTCTAGTGATAAGACAACAGTTGGACCTAGCTGCTGAACTTACTGCCAACTTTCTAAGGGCGAAAAATCTACAAAGATCTAAAATAATCAAAGAGCATCAACATGGAAAACAAAAATACGTAAACCAAAAATAAAACATCCTAATTTAAACTAAAAATCATACCAAAATAAAAATAAAAACTAATAAGAAGTCTAACAAAATAAAATAACATAAAAAGGAAAACTATGTCACTCATCATCCCTGTCATCACGCTGCTGCGTCCCTGATGTGCCTGCTCCATCATGCCGCGGCTGGTATGGTGGAGGAAAAGGAACTGGGTACTGAAAACCCTAATGGGCAAAGAATGCGGTCATCGCATCCCCATACCACTATTGTCTAGTCTCCATGTGTGCATATCGCTCGTCCATACACTGAAGTCTCTCGTCTAGGCGCTGAAATCCCTCGTCTACGCGCTGAGCAAGGTAACGTATATCGATCTCTGGCTCTGGTCCCTGCTGCGCTCCTCGAGGAGCAGGTCTACGCCACTGGAATCGTTGTGGTTGTGGCTCAACTGCCCCCTCCTCATCATCCATGTCATCTGGAAATGTATGTAAAACACCATCGTCACCCCGCTCGAGTACTCTCATCGAATCCAATAACTGTAGACTCATCGGCTTCATATCATAGAACACCATCGATCTAGTGATCTCCCGTGTCAATTACTAATAAGATCGAGCTAAGCGTGTGATGAAGTGGCAACCACAAATCGGGCTATCCCCACGAAGCCCCCTGGCCCTCCTCCCCATGTAAGCAGCTAAAGCAACCGGGAGGTTCAGGTGCCTCCCTGGAGTAACAAGAGTCCACAAGAAATACAAATCTGTAGAAGGCACTCTCTCACTATTCTTATGATGTGTGAGAGATATAGAAATCAGATGATGCAATAATCTGTAAGTGGTGGATTGAATCATCTTCCCCCGAGCAGTGGATGGTATGTAAACTCCCCTAATAATCTCAGCCCAAAAAGTATTTTCATTGTAGTCATCTGGCCTTCCCGTAACACAATCAGCAAGGAATGTCGGGAAGTGGACACTCCTTGTCTCGTTTGCAGTATAAATCCCAACTCTAGTGGCATGCTCAATCGCGCTGCACTCCCGACTCACACCACCAAGTCGAAAGGAAAAAGTTGTCCTGTCATCGGGTGTCTTCCTAGGATCATAGGAAACTATAGAATAGAACTCCAGGAAAAATTCCCGATAAACAGGCTCCTAAATCATGAACAAAATTTCCCAACCTCGGCATACGAACAAAGACACACCACTCGCGTCCAAGTGGGTGTATTGCAAAAAATTTCGGTTCAGCTCATCAAGTCCAGTTTGGGACGCCAATCCCCAGTCGAATGAAGGTGCAATGTCAATTTCTTTAGTGAGCAGCAAACTCAAATTGTTCACATATTTTCCACGAGTTTCATCATTCAAGGTTCGTGGGAATTGCAAGTAGCGGTGATCGGTTACGTCCTCGGGTGGGTTCGTTCTTTGAGTTCTACGAGCCATAGTCTGCAAAAAAAATAAGAACAAAACAAAACCAAAGCAAAATAATCAAAACATTAACAAATTTAGATGAAAAAGAAGTGTGTTAGGCAAGGAATTTACGCTGGGCGTACATCCCGCTTACGCTGGGCGTAAATCCAGGAACTCGAAACTGTGTTCTGCTCGTTCGAAAGTCATAAGCCATAACAATCCAATCAGATTACGCAGGTATATACGCAGGAGATTTATAAAAGTCAGTCAAAATACGGGACCAACCCTAACACATACACACAAGGCATTTGTCTAGAATCTCAAATCATGTCTCTGTATGTTTATAGTTTGAAGCCATGATCAGCCAAATAAGGGAAAACACGCAAGGGCAGTTGAAAATCGAGGGTACGTCCAACGAACGCTAGGTGTACGTCCATAAGCTCGAATCGATGGTTATTGCACGAGATTAAGGCCAAATTAAGTCCAAGGGTTTAGTCCAATGATCTGAATCGGTCTATTTAAACATAATCAAACTCAAATTCACATGGAATCGGCCCCAATTTAAGAGGTGTATAAACCCTATATTCCTATTAAGCATAATGAAGAAGATTTCACGAAACTAAACACAAACTAAAGCCAAAAAGTAAACGAATGACACACCTTTGTGCCGAATTTTACAAGAAAATAAGGAAACTCAAGAGTTTTGTGAGGTTCGGCCGCCACAGTATGTGCGTGAAAAAAAATTGAAAGAAGAACAAAAAGTCAAAGGGTAAAAGATATAACCTGTCACTGATTTACGTTGGGCTTAACTCCACTGTATGTTGGGCGTACCTGTTCCTCGCTATTACGCTAAGCGTATACCAATTGTACGCTGGGCGTACTTCTAATTCCAAGAAAGACTCAGTCGCGATCAATTGTGGAGTACGCTTGGCGTAATGCTTTTTACGCGGGGCGTAATTTTACTGGAATTTTTTTTCATCTTTTTTTTCCTATTTTAAATTTCCGTTTTTTTTCATCTAATTCAATTGGAGACTCTTAATATTTAAATTTCTGCAACAGCCACAACTTTCAGACAAGTGACACGTCATAAAAATAAATGAAATATCATGATCACTCGCCCTTCGTCGAGATCAAACAACAATTGTTGATTAAATCTCTTTCATGCAAGAAATGGTTTGTGAAAGCAAAAAATTTCGGGACCCGTTAATCTATTTCCTTTGTTTTCTCTGCACCATTAACTACAAGTAGAACAAGAATTAACCCAACTAGTCAAGAACTGCAAGAGCTCGGTCTTCCACTTAACCACCACGATACGTCTTGCTATATTACGCCTCGTGGATTGAGTTTGAGAAATCACCAAAGTAGTAGGATAAGCAAGTCAAGAATTCCCTAATCGCTTGCAATCTCGAAACCCATGCAAAAGGTACAGCCAAACAATGTGTAGGATCACAAATTCCTGCACATAGCAAAAAAAAATTCCCGACAAGTGAAATGATATCAACGAAAATAAAAATAAAAATAAAATAAAACAAAACAAATAAAAACAAATAACAAATAATCAAATAAATTAAATTAATTGAAAGCAGTTCCCCGGAAACGGCGCCAAAAACTTGATGTGAATATTTAATGCACTAGTTTTTTTATTTATAATTCCTAATTCATCGCATCTAAACCAGACCTTACAGGCAGTGAACCCGATCAAGTATATTATAGCTTTGATAAGCAAAGGTGTCCAACACAAGGGGAACGGTAGTGAATTAATTTAAAATGTCTGATTACAGGTTACACAAAAAACACAAAAGCCGTAAAGAAATGATTTATTAAATCTCAAACGAACAACTAAATAGCAAATCTCGATAAACTGATAGGAAGACAAATTTCTTTAGGTATTTTGGTTTAGACAGATTACCTCTTTAAATCATACACAATTGCTCACACAAATTTATTTATTCATGTTCACCGATTTCTAAAATGATTAGATTCACATTCGCAATTACTAATCCTTTAGCAGTGATCAATTGATTAAACTAACATGTTTCCTAGTGTTCAGTTCGTATCAAGAAAGACTTGTAATAATAATTAATCAAATTACTAATTCAATTAACCTCTTGTTGATGGTTCGTCACACAAGGCTCACACATTAACTTACTTATTTCCTAGTTAACCCTAGTTTCACGTTCGCTATTCCTAGGAATATAATCTTGATGGTCATCAAAATCATAAGAGGCAAGGAATCAAGCAGATGTTCATACAACTCAATATACTTAATAATTAACAGAAAATAATTGTCATTAACACATAAGGATATTTTAACAAGCTTGGCAAGATAAATTAAACATGAATAAAACAATCCAATATAACAATTAATCCACAAATCAAGGTTTTATCTAATCATAAATTCAAAGCAAATGGTTTTGTAACCAAAATCAGAAAGTAAAACATAGTAGTATCACAGTGGAATGCTAAACATGGTCACGATAACAAACCACATGCTTACCGACACGAATCCGCTCTCTAATCCTTTAGATCTTCGCTCCTGTCAGCTTAACGGCCTTCCGACCGCCTTCTAGACCCTAAAAACGGCCAAATATATGTTACTTGTCAACTAAGGATCGATGGTAGTCGAATCTCCCTTCTGGTTGGCCGATATTCGCTTTTTATAACCTTTGGAACGGACTTACGTATGTTGGGCGTAAGTCGGTGTACGCTGGGCGTAGTGAGAAAACCATCTCGGTCCATTTTTCGGAACCAAGCCCAGTACGTTGGGCGTACGTAAATCTACGTGGGGCGTAGTCCTTTTCTCATCAGTACGCTTAGCGTAACTTATGTTATGTTGGGCGTAATGGCAGCCTTCTAAGCCCGAATTCTGATCCAATCTTTTCTTTTCCGCTCTATCAACAACTAATAGCTGTAAATCATAATTGAAAGCATTATAAGTACCTTTTTGTTCTAAATAAGAATAATAAGGGCTAAAATATTAAGATATGTTATATAAAAATATGTATAAAAATAGACATATCATATGTGCACCATAAGATGTTGTAGTATACTAAAACCCATCATTTGGTCCAAACAACACCAAAACATGGTGTTTAGGGTCCTAGACCGAGAACTCTAATAGCTTATGAAAAGCAAAGTATAAACCACAATTAAAGGCCTAACATAGACCATGTAAAGGTTTGGGCCCAATTTGGAAAATTGGGCCATATGTTGGGCTTTGGTTCATTGTTTGACTTTTGGGCCTTTGGATTGGGCCATGGGCTTGAATTAAGCTAAGTTGCAGGTAAAGTAGTCTTTTACCCCAAGCATGGAATTATGTTTATGTGTTGGAACCTAAATATTAATTGGGTGTTATTTTGATGTTGAAAGTTCGAGAATTTGTCATCCAGCAGCTAGAGTTTTGTCCGCGGGACTTCAGTAGTGTGAGGTGAGTTACCTTCTAGTAGAAGTGGGTCGAAGGCACCAATGTCGCCCCACTAGTAAGTGTTTGTAACGCCCGTGTTTCTAGGCTAACCATTAGTATGATGATGTAATAGTCTAAGTCAACCATTTTAACCTATTTTAAAGTAATAAAGATGAATTACTAGAATATTATGTGAATTAAATGAT
Source organism: Lactuca virosa (assembly GCF_052849685.1). Taxonomy (NCBI): domain Eukaryota; kingdom Viridiplantae; phylum Streptophyta; class Magnoliopsida; order Asterales; family Asteraceae; genus Lactuca; species Lactuca virosa. Next base: position 281,491,763 of record NC_136428.1, on the reverse strand, counting down.
TTTATGTGATTATATACTTGTTTGTAAAGATATAATAAAAATAAGCATAAAAAATAAAACGTTAGATAAGCCCGATATATATATGAAGAAAGTTGTAATGGTCGTGACCAGGATTCTGGAGATATAAATAACGCCGAAATGCGAGTTATAACGAAGAAGTTATGATCTGTCGAAGTTTCGCGACAGAACCGGCACGACATTGTGTGACGTAAAAAGTGAGTTTACGATAAAGTGCTTTTTACCCTTAGCGATCTGAATGAAAGTCGTAGTATACATTAAACCAAGTGTGTGCATAAAAAGAACGTCCAAATCTGATTTCGTATGAGGAAGTCATGAATTTTCTAAGATTTGGCATAACAGTGTGCAACCCAGAATTTGAATTATAGATTGAGCGATTTTTAGCCGACACAACCTAAACGAGAATCGAATATATCGTCAATAGTAGTTCAACGGTAAAAAGACAGACAGAAACGGACGTCGTATGAAGAAGTTATGAATTTTTAACGGACTTTCCCTGTCCCGACCTGTTAAAAATATAACTTTAAAAATAAAGTCAAAATTAGCCGATGGAGTCTAAATGAAAGTTGTAGAGTATGGTCTCACCTACTCGTGCATATAAAGAACGTCGACAACGGAGCTCGTATGCGAAAGTTATGAATTTTTGAAGTAAGAGGTACGCATTTGAAGGTTATCAGAAGGGAACGCCCAGCATCCGAAGTATGCCATGCGTACGAGGAAGGAACACTGGGCGGTCTCATATTTCTCGGTCTAGAATTGGCAACGTAGCTCCATCCGAAAGGTGACACGTCCGAGCCTCGCAAACCACACCCCGCTCCTACGTGCTACACCCTGTGTACCGAGGAACGCGCTGCGTACCCTCGCAGGAACGCCCCGGGTAGCCAGCAGCTCTCGGCCTATAAAAGAGTGCGAGGTACATCCATATTTTTCACTCATACACCACTTCTTCCTCTCTCTACTCTCTCTCTCTCTCTCTCTCTCTAGCCACCCTAAACCCCCCGAAACCTAGGAAACCTCCCTAGCACTAGAAGAAAGCCGCGGAATGCCCGAAGGCACCGAGAAAAAGAGTTTTTCGGTTTAGAAACTCTGCTCCCGTAGAGCCTGGTTTTCAAGCAAACCTCCCAGTTTCATCAAAGAAGATTATTTTAAGAAGCGAAGTGTTGTCCGAATCACCACCGTATCATGTGAGTGTGTAGTCACTTTCATCTTACACATAGATATGAAGTATTTTATATAAATTGCGTCCTATGTGTGTGTCTATATTTATATATATATATATATATATATATATATATATATATATATATATACATATATATATATATATATATATATATATATATATATATATATATATATATATATATATATTACCTGTTTACCTGAGATGTATGCTGGATGAAAGATTTAAACTTCATTTTTTAGATCTCAACTGTATATGTATTTTATATCTACAAATATGTTGGGTAAAACATGGGTAGATGAAATAGTTGATGTGTGATGAAATAAAATGATGATAGGCCTCGGTTTTGAAGATGATCCAGTCATCTAGTGGAGTATAGATGACGACCATAGACTTTTCGAGGAAATCCAGTGGAACGTTAGCAGGCTCGCAACTTGTAGGTGTTTGTGAACGATGTGTTCACCGGTGTACTCCATCCCCCTCATGGTTGCCTTATGGACATTTTTGGCCGAGGAACGCAGTAGAGTCCACCCCGATGATGATCCTTAGGCTAGGTCCCTTTTATTAGATGCTTTAGGGACGTAAAGTGAGGATAACGGGAGTAATCAAGCTAGTTTCATTTGATGAAATTAATAATATTATTTATTGTGGGTTGAAAACCCTATATGCTCACCAGGCTCCCAAGCCTGGCCCACTCAGTTTCTTGTGTTACAGGCAGTGGCAAGGGCATAGTTGGATGATCTGCCGAGAGACTATGGATTTATAGGCCAGTAGAAAATATATAGAATGTTGTAAGGCCTATATTGTTTTTTAGGCCAATTTTGTTTTGTGGCCTATGATATTTTTGGTTTATGTTTTTGATCTGTATTGACGATGACATCCCGAATTTTGTAATATAATGAAAAATACGTTTCTTTGGAAATGCTTTGATAAATCCTTATCATATTTTTTTTGGGAAATAATTCCGCAACACTTTTCGTTAAAAGGTTACTCTGATTTTATTATAAAGCATAAGCGAAATCGGTCTTTTCTGGCCGTGAAAATGGGGATGTCACAGTTGGTATCAGAGCATTAGTTTAAGCGAACTAGGAACTTGTAGGATTTCTAGACTTAAACTTATAATGCTAAGCGTTGATCGTGAGATGAGTGTCTACCATATTTTAAACACGAGCACTAGTTTATTTTACGAAAGATGCCTAAAATGCTTTTATGTGTTAAATGTTATTTGTTTGCTGTATATGCTATTATTTGTTCGGATCTATGGTCTGTGCCGACCGGATTAGGAAACCTTATGTGTTCAGGATTCTAAGCGTACGACTACGATATTAGAACTAGCATGTTACATTTCAGAGTGATAAGGAGGCTTTAAGCATCTATCGTAAATAAAGATCTAAATTCACCTACTTTGGTGTATAGATCAAAATGGCAAGAACCCGCAGCGGAGCTAGAAACGCGAATGAAAATAGGAATCAACAGCCTCGTCCCCAAGTGATTGAGCAGGTGCTGATAGTAGAAGTTACACCAGAGCCAGTCACTATCGACGGAGTACAAGCCATGATTCGGGCGATGATGGCCGAACAAAGGGAAGAGATGAGACAACTATTGCTGAATAATAGGGATGAACCTTCGATCCCTGTTGAACAACCTGAACTGAATGACGGACAATCAGAGGAAGGAAATTACAGCCGCACTGTCAGTCAAGCGGAACCCCTAGTGGCAGAAAGGAATGACCTGGAGAGGGGAATCAACACAGATGGACGTATGTATAAGAATTTCTTTGGCGCCAAACCACCAAGTTTTCCTGGAAGCCCAAATCCTGTAGAGATTATGGACTGGATCTCTGAAATGGATATGATATTTGAAAGTTGCAACTGTAGCCACAAGCAAAAAACCGTCTTTGCAGTCAGACAACTGAAAACCGGAGTTTTAAGCTGGTGGAAGTTATTAGAGGATACAATGCTATGAGGAAAAGCTCTGAAGGTGTGTTGGGAAGCATTCATAGACCAATTGAAAATGCAGTACTGCTCCAAAATAGATCTGATAGATCTAAACAATGAGTTCCAGAACTTAAAGAAAGGGAAAATGAGCATTGATGACTATGCTACTGCGTTTAACGAGAATATGAAGTTATTTCCTTACCTGGTACCGAGTGAACTCGCCAAGATAGAGAAATTTGCTAAAGGATTGCCATCATACTTTGGCCCAACAGTCAAAATGGCAAGCACGTTGAAGGCAGTCGTTAGAGCAGCCAAGAATGTTGAGACCCAGTTAAAGGAAAGGGGTCTGGAGAGAACCGAGGTTGGTGCGAAAAGGAAGTTCGATGGATCTTCGAGATCCAACAAGAAAAGTAAATTCTCGAAGTCTGGTTCGAGAGGAGGAGGAGGCGAAGCAAAATGGTATGAAAAGTGCAAAAATAAACACCATGGGAAATGTGACGGGGAGGTCACTTGTTTTATATGTGGAAAGCTTGGGTACTATGCGAATGAGTACACCTTCAACAAGAAAGTTTGTTATGGGTGTAATGAGGAAGGGCACATCTCAAGGGACTGCCCGAAGAAGAAGGAGGCAGCAAGGCCCAATCTCCCACCGAAGCCGAAGGCGAGAGCTTTCCAGATGACACTGGAAGCCGCGAAGGATGCAGCAGACTTCGCTTCAGGTACCTTTCTTGTAAATGGATTGTCTGCCAATATTTTTTTTGATTCCGGAGCAAATTACTACATTATATCACATAAATTTGGTGGAAGACTAGCATTACCTATATAAAAACTTAATGATGCCCTAGTTGTAGAAGTTTCAAGTGGAAAATTCATACCAATTAGCGATTGCATTAAGAATATCGTCATCGACTTTAACGTAAACGAATTCCACGAGGATCTGTTACCCATTGAGTTGAATGGTTTTGACATAATACTGGGAATGGACTGGCGTAGCGCTAATGATGCCGAGATATTATACAAGAAGAAGATAGTGAGGGTAAACCTACCAGGAAAAGAGTCATTTATGGTGTATGGGGACAAGCGCAGAGTAAATTTTGGAATCATTTCCATGATGAAGGCCAAAAAATATTTGTCTAAAGGATGCACATCATACTTGGCGTTCATAATTGATGCTAAGAAGGAGAAAAAGGAGATGCAAAGTATACCAGTGGTGTGCGACTATCCGGAAGTCTTTCCCGAAGATCTTCCCGGATTACCCCCTAATAGACAAGTAGAGTTCCGGACAGACTTGTTACCAGGAACGACACCAATAGAAAAAGTACCATACCGACTAGCACCAACGGAGACGAAGGAGCTTATAACGTAACTTCAGGAGTTGTTGGACAACGGTTTCATTAGACCTAGTTCATTACCTTTGGGGAGCTCCGATGTTATTCGTAAAGAATAAGGATGGAAGCATGAGGATGTGCATAGACTACAGAGAGCTGAACAAGGCAATAGTAAAGAACAAGTACCCATTTCCAAGGATTGATGACATGTTCAATCAGCTGTAAGGTTCGAGCAATTTCTCAAAGATCGATTTTAGGTCAGGTTATCATCAAATGAAGGTGAGAGAGCAGGATATTGAGAAAACCGCATTCAGAACGAGGTACGTACACTATGAGTTCTTGGTTATGTCATTTGGACTCACCAATGCTCCAGCAGCATTCATGGATCTGATTAACAGGGTTTATAAACCATTACTTGATAAATCTATGATAGTTGTCATAGATGACATTCTGGTTTACTCAAAGAGCCAGCAGGAGCATGGCAAGTACCTGTGAGAGGTGTTAGAAGTTTTGAAGAAGGAGAAGATGTATGCAAAGTTCTCCAAATGCGATTTTTGGATTCGGTAAGTCTAATTCTTGGGTCATGTGATACACCAAGAAGGGATCATGGTTGACCCAGCAAAGATTGAAGCTGTGATGAAGTGGGTGGGGAGATTTGAGCATTCTAACACTCCTATGGTGTACATGCAACCATATAAACCTTGGATCTATGTTTTCTGTATTATACATGCAAATATTCAATATTCCAAGGTTTCATCCTAACTAGCATATTAAGAAGTAACTATACTACAAGAATCTAGTAGAATGACATACCTTTTGATGTAATAGCTTGATTCCATGGAGCTTAAGAGACGAATGCCTCAAGTGTGACACCTCAAATGGTTCACACAACACCAAGAACCCTGGGAATAACTAGAGAATAAGGATACATGCACCAAATCCATTTTTGCCCTCTTGTGTATACACACTAGTGCATATTTCATGAACTAGGACCCTCTTTATATAGTGTGGAGGATTAGGGTTACATTCATGTAAACCCTAATACCCATTGTTAGAACAAAGTTATAGTAGGATCGATAGATTCTAAGCAGAAGAACAATAAAGACGTAATGATGAACACAAGAATGGTTTAACTGATGTCGAATGATTAAACTTTAACACCTCAGAAGAGCTCGATTAAGAACTTCGACTGTAGAGGTGTTTAGTGTTACAAAACAATAAGAATAATAATCTCGAACGTATCTAATGCATACATGCATGCACTATTTATAGCTTAACCCTACATAATAAACATGGATGGACAGGCCCAATCCGGATATACAAAAACAAGCCCATGATGCAACATAAAATACCCAACAATCTCCCCCTTTGCGTCAATGGAGCCGAAAGCTCAGTTCGGTTGAGTTATAGAAGACTTCTTGACAGTCTTAAACCCCTTCGGTATGATGGCCAAAAGAGTATGTCGAAACGTGATATACCACCGAAGCATGTCCGTGAAGTTCTTCTTGTCTGCATCAGAATTCTGCTTGCACCGGTGGATGATATTAATGATGTGCTCTAAGCAGTCCGTTGAGAACAGATGCTTATCAACAAGTGCAAAAAGAAATCGATTAGCTTCACCTTTTGTAAACATCATTGTAAGATGTGTTGAATCAATTTGGCCCATCCTCATTTTATTCACATCTCCAGGTTTTTCAGTTGGCTTTACAGTGGGTTTCTTCTTCAAGACTTTCGCAATCTCTTGATCCGTTGCAGCAACTTCATGGATATAAGAACCCAACATCCTCTTCAAATGATCCAGGATCGGCTCATATTCTCTTACATTAGTGAGCAGAATGTTAAACAATAAGATCCAATCATGAGGATTCAAGTTTGGAAGATCTGCCAGGGAAATAACCGAAACCGAGTTTGCTGAACCTCGGGTTATTTTGAAACCAACATTTATAAACTTCCCGGCAGGCGAAGGTTTCAGTACCTTGACAGTAATAATCTTCTATGCACTCCATGTCAAGTACTGAGGCTGACCGAACTTCAAATAAAAATCAATAAGTTCGCGATCAACTTTAGGATGAGGGGAGGGAACTTGAACAGTCGAATCAAAGCAATGAAAGATAAATGCCTTTCGTGTTATAGGCATATTGAACTGTGAGTCCCTTGAATTCTCACAATCAAAAGAGGCTACAGGTTCCAGCCAATACACGCTAGGAAACTCTATTGCTTCTTTGATGAGCGTTTGTCTCGTCCAAAGAGGAAACAAGGCCTTTTTGCAATGCAAGGCATCTTGCTCTTCCTTGTTCTTTCTTTCCCTTTCTTCTGCTTCCTTCGCAACCTGAAGGGTTTCATTCAATTCCTTATCCCTTTTCTTTCTTTTCAGGGCTTCGGCAATTGTTTCTTCTTCTTCTTCACTATCATCATCCGGACCCTTCTTTTTATCTTGACTACCAGAACCCGAAGCTTCATTACCCTTCGGTTCGGTTTTGACATTGACCACTTCGGTTGAGTAGATTCGGTTTTAACAGTAACCTTCGGTTGAGTAGATTGAACACAGATTTTATGCAACCATAAACCTCATTGGTAAAAGCTGAGAGTCTCAAGGGTTACAATGGTGAACCGAAAGTGGATGGAGAATATAAGGAAGGTGGTTAAGGAACCGAAAGTACCTCTGCTATATTAACGTGACAAAGCAGAAAACTCTTAACTCTTGTGAGAAGAGGAAGGTAGCTCTTGACTTGAGTGTGTTTAACAACCTGATTGGGAAGAAACGATAGGTATAGATCGTATCATTAAGGCCTTCTCTTAGTCTTAGAGGCTTCGGTTGACATGCAGCAGCATGCTTCTAGGGACTCCTAACTAGTTCTTATTAAAAGAATCATACCTGCCTTAGCTCCAAAGTATGTTGCATTGAAGTACTTGAGACCTAGTAAAAAGAACACACAAACAAACCACACACACAAAACAAACAAAATAAAACAGAGAAAAAATATTTTTGGACTTTTGAAGTTTTCTGAAAAATAATAATAAAAACAGAAAGATTAAAGAAAAAATATTTTTGGATTTTTGAAATTTTCTGAAAAATAATAAAAACAGAAAGATAAAAGAAAAAATATTTTTGGATTTTTGAAATTTTCTGAAAAATAATAAAAACAGAAAGATAAAAGAAAAAGAAATCAGCACAAAACATTCTTAAATAATAATAATAATAATAATAAATATAAAAAAAGAGAAAATAGAGTAAAAACTAAAAAAATAAACAAAACTTACAGGCGAAACCGAACCTTAAAAGAATGAAGCGAAATAAGCCGAGCGATCGGTTCCCTAAAAGTATGGAGCCGAAATAGACCGAGCGTTCGGTTCATTTCAGTTCCCGATACTTATGGAGCCGAAATATACCGAGCGTTCAGTTCATTTCGGTTCCCGAAAAATCCAGAACCGAAATAGACCGAGCGTTCGCTCTATTTCGCTTGTCTAATTTAGAGAGAGATTTGAGGGTTCGGTACCGACTCTGCTTCCATCATTCCCAAACCTTGTAAAATTTTATTGAAGCTTGCTTCTGGTAAGGCTTTAGTGAATATATCAGCCAATTGATCAGAGGATTGAATGAAATGTACTTCCACGTTCCCATCTTCTACATGGTCCTTGAGGAAATGATATCTTAGTGCAATATGCTTTGTCTTTGAGTGTTGCACTGGATTGTGACATATTCTTATCGCACTTTCTGAGTCACAATAGAGAGGTATTTTCTTCATACTTAGTCCATAGTCTCTTAGTTGGCTTTGTATCCATATCACTTGTGAGGTACAGGATGCTGCAGCTATGTACTCAGCTTCGGCTGTTGAAAGAGACACACAGGTTTGCTTCTTGGACTGCCAGCTAACAAGTTTACCGTCAAGGAATTGGCATCCTCCGGTTGTGCTCTTTCGGTCTAGACCACATCCTCCAAGATCGGCGTCAGAAAAAGCCTAAATAAAGAATCCAGATCTAGCAGGGTACCAGAGACCGAGAGATGAGGTTCGCTTCAGATAACGGAAAATATTTTTCACTGTCACCATGTGAGGTTCTCTTGGATTTGCTTGAAACCTGGCACAATAACAAACAGAAAACATAATGTCCGATCTACTAGCTGTTAGGTACATAAGGGATCCTATCATTTGACGATATAGTGTTATGTCTGTTGGGTTATGAGCATTCTAACACTCCTAAGTGTACATGCAACCCTAAATACCTTGGATCTATGTTTTCTCTATTATACATACAATTATGAACATCCAAGGTATTATCCTAATCTAGCATACAAAATAATAAATATAACAAGATAGAATACATACCTCTTTGATGTAGAATGTCTTCATGAAGCTTGAGTGCCTAGTGCCCCAAGTGTGACACCTCAAATGGTTCACACAACACCAAATACACTTGGAATAACTTGAGAGAAACTTGAACACTCCTTGAAATCGTCTAGCCCTCACACTCACACATTAGTGCACGATTTCTTGAGCCATGGGATTCTTTTATATGGTGGCTATTAGGGTTACACCATGTAACTCATAACTTTACCCATTTCCTTATGCTCCATGGATTTTAACTTCCATGGAGTATCCATGGGTCACCCCATGGACTTAGTCCAACATAAGGAATCTTGGATCACAAGCCCACATATATAAGAATGAATGATTTACACAATCAACCCATATTTTTAATTAGTCTCCTTTTAATCACTTAATTAATTCCAAATTAATTCTTGATCAATACTAATTAAATAACCTTATTAATATATTAGAACTTATAATATATTAACCAACCTTAAGTGTTAGTTCTCTCATTATAGTCTATCCAAATGCATGATGCCATGCAACCCAAATGGACCATGCCGGGTCGGGTCAAGTCTTACCAATTATAGTTATGGACTTAGACATTAATCCAACAGTCTCCCACTTGGATAAGTCTAAAACTATTATTGCGTATGACTTCAGGAACCGATCAATAATCGTAGCTCTCAAAAGCTTCTGTCGAACTATGACCTTGTCGATGAACTCTGACCTTTGTCAATGACTTGTCCATTAGATAAGGGATCATATATTCCTCCATTCTAGATATCATATGGACTGAGACATGGATTATCAATTATTCTCTCTGTCCATTTGTTGTTTCCCGATTTCCGATTCATGATGATTGATTGATTGAACAAATCAAATCAGTCCTGGCTTGGCCAAGCACTCACATGTATCATCTTTAAATCATCGAGGGGCCCACATATATCGCTTTTATCCCGAAGGTAAAAGGAATGGATAAACTTCGACTCATATGGCTTGTTCTACTACTTGTTGAATCATATACAAAGGCACGTTTTATAACATCGAGTTACCAATGCGTTTTCGTGCAATCAATGTATAACCAACTCATAGTAACAACTCATATCTCTAGGTTTGAAGAATATAAGATATTATCGTCTCATGATCACTCGTGATAAAATCCATGAAGTGATTCAAATGAGCGCGGGTTGAATCCAATACTCAGAACCAATGAGCACTCATGAGTGTTGTAGCACCACTTTTGTCCACCAACTTGGACCTCTACAAACCAACCCATGACAGTCTTGATTCATATCTACTTCCAACATATGACCGACTATGTATGGTTTGAATAACTTAATCATTCAGGAAGAGCGACTTAGTTATTCTGGAAGTCAAAACATGCAAAGTGAAACACAAGAATAAATGAATCAAATATGGTATCAAACCCTATGAATATAAATAAACACTTTTATTTATCACCATACTGATTACTCATTATTCATTGTTTCGGTTTTATCAACTTTATACTTGAATTTAAAACAATAGCTGTCCCATGCTCCAAGCATGTACACTATGTTTTCTAAACACTAGTCATGCCATACACCAAGTATGCATACTATGTTTGTCTATGATCTTTACTTTGTAAAATAGATCAATTGAACATCACTCCAATGATCCTCTTTTCACAGTCCCAAATCCTTACTGCAAATGCAAGAATTCCAAATTCATGTCATTTACTGAAATCTGTTAGATTCTAAACTTATATGCATTGATCCTCTTAATGATTATGCACGAAGTCAGAAAGACTTGACAACAATCATTACAGAGCATTCCAAAGGAGATCAGCTCCTTGGAAACATCATTCTTTCTTTAAGTTTCCTAATCTTACACAGATTGAATAATTTCTAACTTTGAAACATTTCCATATTCCATTTTGACTATCACTTCTGAACAAGAGTTGCCTCCTTACAGATTATGTCAATATGGTCCTTCCAGAATTAACATTATACTTCCAACTGTCCTTGAGCAACCAATCTTTGGTAAACCTTAGATTGTCCTCGACAATTGCTTAATCATTTTAGTCATATCCAATTCTAGACCTTTTCCCTTGATAATGCCCCAGGCATTTGGAAAATTTTAGAAAGGATGAATATAGCACATGTAATCGATCCTATATCCGAAGCATATGGGACACGATTCATGATGTATCACATAAAGACTAAACCAGTCTTTTGCTATAATATTTCCATTTCAATTTGCCAAGTTCTCAAAATTCAGATTATGAAAAGGGATGTCGTAATCATAATCGAATTTTAGAACGCAAATAATGGACCCATATATAGAATTTCCTTATGTTGACCCATTCCAACATGAAATTCATATATATATCCTTGATTAAATACGATTAAAATCTCAATCTAAGCTTTTAGAATTGAAATGAAGTATAATTTCCTCTCCCTTAATTATAGCAAAACAACTTTTTCAACCCCTGCAACCTCACGAATTGAAACTTTTGTTTTCTATAATTAACATTGCTAACTTGCAACCTTTGTCATAATTATCATGCTCCCACTAACATGATGATTATTAGCATAACACTTATGCTCCCACTAGCTTTGACATGTACTCAGAAATCAGCTGACTTTCTTACCAAAGTTCAGATTTCTAATACTAAATTGTTTTGATAAAACTTTATCAAAATCATACACCTCTCTTAGATAGCTCACATGTGTGTCTAAACAATTTTAGAACTATGAAAAGGGATGTCGTAATCATAGTCTCAATTGTTTAGACCTTTGCCACTTCTCACAAGTCCATGTTAGTGTGCCGATAAACCACACACGCTCCACTAACGACTTTGAGAATGCAAATATCACAATTGCTATCTAGCTAAAATCTACTTAGTGAAAGTGTTTCCTCACCATCATTTTCATGAATCGGAGAGAAACCTTATGACACTTAGATTTAATAGTGTATGTGTTCTTATCCATGTGAATTTGTCAAAACCATAATCACAAGACAAGGTTAGTGACAAATCCAAACTCATATTGATTAACTTCTGCAATCTTAAATTCTTGCCATTTGGCAGCTCAGGTGCCTGCCATTGCTTCCAAGTAGTTGTGCAACCAATTGAGAACTCTCAGAACTCCTATGCAAAGCCAACTTGAATAGGCACAAAAATTTCAACACGATAGGTTATAAACCTCAAGTCGTGTGCTAGTGAAGGACTTTAGGTTTTATTCTTGATTAAGTCTTGAAACTTTCAAGAGCTTTAAGACTCCCACTGTCCTCTTGACATATAAGACTCCCTTGTCAAATATTCAAGAGATAGTGCGGATTCTTTATCAAGACTAACACTTTACACAATTGGCCTAAGTTGGTCTCTGTTTTATCCAAAATATCACAACTTACCAATTTCAAATGTACAAGAGTAGATAACCTTTTACTCTTACATTTGACTAGTGTTAACAAACCCTCTTTAAGATATGTCACTCAAGTTACAATCTTAGAGTATGACTCTAAGAATTGTTTTGGAACGAAGTATGACTCATCTTTTTGATTTAACCATTTCAACAATTCATGACTCCTCTTCTTAGTCATAAGAATGCACTAAGATGACTTTAGAGGACCAATTGTGATATGGTATCTTAATCATTAAGATGATCATAAACATGATACTAAAGTACTCTCCCATCTTTTCAGATTTGAGAAACTTTTATCTTTCTGCCATACTTTGATTCTTCTTATTCGTTCTGTCTCACATTGAAACTTCTCCAATGCTACAGACTTATACTTAAACTTATAAGTATAACCATATTTACTGAACTTAAGTAAATCATGACGAATAGTCTTCTTGATCTTTTGTGGTGGACTTGACCAGTGCACAAGAATGTGTACTCGATCCCTTAGTCCTTTCCTTATTCACATAAGGAATTAGTCTTAATTTTCCAAGCTGAAAGTTCGCATTCATCATACTATACAACTTGCATGATTCCAAGTTTCGGTCCAATTGAACCTTGGGTGATGAGAATCTTTCCTTATTTGGTAAGATTAGACACTACCACAACCGAAAGAATCAAATCTATTTTTCCAATATTGCTATCAATGGAATCTTATAAGCAACAACTTTTCACAAATGCCATTGTAAGGATACTTAAAATAAATAAAATCAAAACCTTTTTCTTTTAATTTAAAACTTTGCGGAAAAACTTATCCTTACAATCCATATGAAAACCTTGTTGTTATCTATTCCTAAGCAATATAAATATCATAACTCTTAAGTAATAGCCCAAAATTCTGATCACCGAACCATGCGATTGAAATTCATCTTCGCGATCAGAATCAGCATGTACTTAATAGAGTTAGACAATGGACTTTACCTGAAGTAGAGCCAAACTTATTGACTTTAACATCCTTAGGTAAATTTGGCAGCTTCGTAACCAATGCCCCTTCCTTTGGCAATAGTTACCTATGGACCCTTGATAATGGGACTATCTCAGACTTCGCCTCTCTCTTTACCATTGGGTCAACCGAGTTGACTATGGCCGATCCCTTTCCATTGGGAAGAGAGAGCTTTACTGGATATCCAATGTCATCATTGTCAATGTCCATAGCGTTTTTAGGAAGTTGATCTTAGCAAATAGATAAGATCATTAAGGGTCTTGTCTTAGTCTGTTTCATAGGATTCCCAAAAGAACTCACTATGTGACTTAGAAAGTAGTTGAGCCACCAACTTTCTCAAGACTTTGACACCCAACTCTCCCGGCTTGTCAATATGTGACTACATCTCCAAGATATGATCACACCTAGACCTTGCCTTGCCAATAGGGCTTGAGTGACCTTAAACTTTTTAGGAACTTGTGGGTTAAGGAGAATAATTGGAGGAGGTGAAAGAAGTATGATATCCATGGGACATCATCTTCATTTAGGAAAGCTTGTTTCAAGAGATTTGGGAAGATCATAAATGTCTAGACCAGACATCTTTTTGGGAGATATTCAAGATAGTTGATTTAAAGTCCTTAATATGACACCCAATATGAAATATTAAGGCTAGGACCCAACAAACTATTTTATAACTTAGAAGAGGGATGCCGTAATCCAAGCTATAAAATATTTGAAGGTAGGTGAATGACGATTCACCAATTTCCACCATGAAAAATGAAATAATTTATTAGGTTTTAATTGGATTTGAAAGTCCTAGATCTTTGAGATTCATTGAACTGTTCAAAGGCATGTTTCAATCTCGAGTGTGCCCTTCAGGTTTTGTGATTGGGATGCCGAGGATCACAAAACAAGGTGTGAATAACCATGCAAATATACTTGGTACCCTTAATATTTACCCCTTAATCAGTGTGCCGGTTAACCACACACGCTCCACCGATAATATGATAAATATTAAGTTACCCTTTGCCTACCTTGTTAAGTCCAGGTTAGTGTGCCGGTTAACCACACACGCTCCACTAACGACTTAAGCAAAGTGCAAAGTGTAATTTCATGGGTTAGCACCTAATTCACATTTTCCTAAGTAACTAAGATTGGGTATTAATAAGAGTTTAGTTACTTAGTATTTATCATTAATAATTTTAATGAAAGGAGAATTATAGTCCTTGTCCTACCCGTTCGGCTAACGACCCTCCACCAGTCAAAGAAGCGGTGGGTGAGAGTGGACACCCATTAAACTGCCATTTTATAGGCAGTAACCTTATACCCCCCTTATAGACCGGCTTCGTGAATGAGGCCTACTAACGGTAAGACTGACTTTACTCTTATACATATATATATAAATATTATTAACTTATAATATTATAAAGTATAAGGGTTGAATTTTAACTTTTAAATTTCTAAGGGCTAACTTGGAATTAAAGTATTCATAAGTGAAAACTTTTCAAATTCCAAAACTTGAGGGCAAGTTTGGAAACTATTCAAAACTAATTAATTCCATAACTAATGAGTTTAAAGTAGTTTTAATTAAAAAAAAAACTCTTCAAGTTCCATAACTTGAGGACAAGTTATGGAAGACTTTAAACTAATTAATAAAAAAAAAATAACTTTTTTTATTGTAACTTATGGAACTAATTAAGGTTACACTTTTTTTTTTAAATTTAATGAAGAGACTCTTGAACCTCCATAATTTGAGGACAAGTTATGGAGTCATAAAACCATTTAATTAGAACTAGACTCTTCATTTTGTAACCTTTGCCAACTTTTATGAGTTTTATGATTCTTAAATGTGACTTTTCATATAACTTGAGGACAAGTTACAAAAACACACTTTGGAATCAACTCTTAGATTAAAATGGATTGAAAACAACTATTTCTATTAATCTAAGAACCTCATAAGAACAAGATAATTCAAATCATCAATCTTCAAGAAATTAGCATGAACATACAAACTAATACAAATCTTGAAATTATGACAATTATCTTAGAAATTGGATTAGCATGAACATTACCACATCAAAAACAAGTTTATAAGTCCAAAAACATGTTAGGGTAATGTTCCTAGTCCAATTCCAGCCAAAACAATCGAATATATGCATCTAACTCGATTTTTCAGCTACTTTTGCAAGTATAACAAGAAAACAAGCCTATGCTCTGATACCACTGTTGGGTTATGAGCATTCTAACACTCCTAAGTGTACATGCAACCCTAAATACCTTGGATCTATGTTTTCTCTATTATACATACAATTATGAACATCCAAGGTATTATCCTAATCTAGCATACAAAATAATAAATATAACAAGATAGAATACATACCTCTTTGATGTAGAATGTCTTCATGAAGCTTGAGTGCCTAGTGCCCCAAGTGTGACACCTCAAATGGTTCACACAACACCAAATACACTTGGAATAACTTGAGAGAAACTTGAACACTCCTTGAAATCGTCTAGCCCTCACACTCACACATTAGTGCACGATTTCTTGAGCCATGGGATTCTTTTATATGGTGGCTATTAGGGTTACACCATGTAACTCATAACTTTACCCATTCCTTATGCTCCATGGATTTTAACCTCCATAGAGTATCCATGGGTCACCCCATGGACTTAGTCCAACATAAGGAATCTTGGATCACAAGCCCACATATATAAGAATGAATGATTTACACAATCAACCCATATTTTTAATTAGTCTCCTTTTGATCACTTAATTAATTCCAAATTAATTCTTGATCAATACTAATTAAATAACCTTATTAATATATTAGAACTTATAATATATTAACCAACCTTAAGTGTTATTTCTCTCATTATAGTCTATCCAAATGCATGATGCCATGCAACCCAAATGGACCATGTCGGGTCGGGTCAAGTCTTACCAATTATAGTTATGGACTTAGACATTAATCCAACAATGTCAACAGCAGGTTTTTCCCGAGATGGTGTTAAGTTAGTGCCAAATGCCATAGGAACCTTCACTTTCGAATCTCCCGTCATACCGAACTTTTCCAGCAAGTTCTTTGTGTAGGCCTCCTGGTTGATAAAAATACCTTCTGGTCCCTATCTAATATTCAAACCAAGGAAAAAATTAATCGGACCCATTGCGCTCATTTCAAATTTAGTCTCCATCAACTTCCTGAATTCAGCCGTTAAGCTAGGATTCGTGGAGCCGAAGATGATGTCATCGACATAAATCTGAACTATCATTAGGTGTTCGCCTTCTTTCTTTCTGAAGAAGGTTGGGTCAACCGAACCTTGCTTAAATTTCGACATTTTCAGAAAGCGAGTTAAAGTTTCATACCAGGCCCTCGGTGCTTGCTTCAGGCCATATACAGCTTTATCCAACACATAGCAGTGATTAGCGAATTTCTCGTTCCGAACCCAGGTGGTTGCTCAACATACACCGTTTCTTCTAGTTCTCCATTTAAGAAAGCACACTTTACATCCATTTGGAAAACTTTGAAGTTTTTATGAGCAGCATATGCCAGGAAGATTCTAATTGATTCCAACCTTGCTACAGGAGCGAAGGTCTCCTCATAATCTATTCCTTCTTCTTGGCAATATCCCTTCACCACCAACCGAGCCTTATTTCGTATAACGTTTCCCTCATAATCTATTCCTGAAGACCCATTTTAAGCCTACCACTGAAGCATCCTTTGGAGTGGGAATCAGCCTCCAAACTCGATTTCGTTCGAACTCATGGATTTCATCTTGCATTGCTTGTACCCAGTCAGAATGATCAAGTGCAGCATTAACTGTCTTCGGTTCGACTTTGGAGACAAACGAATTAAACATACATAATTCAACATTAGAGAGTAATGCAGTTTGTTTTGCTTTCAATTGAGAACGTGTGAGAACTCGCACAGATGATTCACCAATTATTTGTGCTTTGGGATGATCCTTAGTCCATTTCGTTAGAGGTGGGTAATTTGGGTCATAGGCTGGATCCAACTCTGCATTTACCTCTTCTTCAAGTTCTGATTGATCATCTTCGTCATTTGTATTCTCATTCTCCCCCTCGAATGGCGAAGTGTATCCCTTGTCAGGTTCAGAATTCGCCTCCTGTGTTGGAGTAGGATCCTCCCCCTCGATTTGCCTATCATTGGTTGAGGATGAAATTGGATTCTCCCCCTCGACTGGACTTTTATGGGTTGAGGCTTGATTTGGATTCTCCCCTCCGAGAGACAGAACAATAGGTTTAGGTGCAGACAAACCCTCCCCCTCGAACTTTGAGCCGTTGTTTGGAGGGTCAGTTGAGGGTTGGCCACCAATTGGTTTAAGAAGTTCATTTTTCATTTGTTTAGCAGCTTCATCAATGATCTTCTTTAGATTGTCGATTTTGTTGTCTGCTGCTTTCGCCTCTGAGTGCACAGCCTTCTCTGGTTCATCAAATAGCCTAATGTACTCTTCAAACAAGTTGGAAATGGGAACCAAGACTTGTCCTGATTCAGGAAATATTTCCCCCAATTCACTTTCGCTCCTTTGAACTTTCTTCATGTAGTTGTCGTCAAAGGTTACATAATATGTTTCTTCAATACGTTTGGAGCGTTTGTTCAAAACTCTGTATGCCTTTGAAGATAGTGAATAACCAAGAAAAATTCCTTCATCGGCTTTAACGTCAAACTTGTTTCGGTTCTCTTTCGAGTTGAAAATGAAGCACCTTGAACCGAACAATTGGAAAAATTTAACGTTGGGATTTCGATTGTTCAGAATCTCATATAGAGTGATGGAGAATCGTTTGTTATGCAATGATCGGTTCTGAGTATAGCACGCGGTTGCAACTGCATCAGCCCAGAAATATAGCGGAAGAGAAGCGAAGCTTAGCATGGTTCGGGCTGCCTCACATAAAGAACGGTTTCGCCTTTCAACAATTACATTCTGCTGTGCTGTATAGGGGGCCGAGAAGTTGTGAGATATCCCCTTGTCAGCCAGAAAGTCCTCAAAATCTTTATTTTTGAATTCAAGCCCATTGTCGCTTCTAATGTTCCTCACCAGCTTTCGCAGCTGCACTTCCACTTGCTTGATGAACGTCTTCAACTTGGGAGTCGCATCTGATTTCTGTTTAAGAAAGAAAACCCAGGTGAAGAGATAAAAATCATCTCCTATGACAAGAATGAACTTACTACCACCAAAGCTTTCGATAGCCGAAGGTCCACATAAGTCAATATGCAGAAGTTCAAGAGCTTCAACAATCTTTATATTGATACGTGTAGGATGGCTATTTCTGCTTTGTTTTCCCATCTCACATGCTGCACACAAGTGTTCCTTATCAAATTTGAGAAGAGGAAGGCCTCGAACATGATCACCAAGCACCAACTTATTAATGTCTTTAAAGTTCAGGTGCGACAAGCGTCGATGCCACAACCAGCTTTCATCAGTGTTCGCCTTTGACAACAGGCATATTGATGGTTTTCCTCGAATTGGGTTGAGATTTAAAGGATACATCTCTCCCTTGCGTTCAGACTTCAACAGAACTCTTTTGGATTGCTTCTCAATTATTTCAGATCCCTCATCATCAAATGAAACCTTCAAACCAGTTCCCACAACTAATTGAGATACACTGATGAGGTTGTGCTGCAATCCTTCCACATAAGCTACTTTTCGAATCGAGAAGTCTCCGTTGGTTATCATTCCATATCCTTCGATTGTTCCATAAGAGTTATTACCATACTTCACACATCCACCATCCTTAAGGGACCAAAACTCCCTCAGCTCTTCCTTCCTTCCTGTCATGTGACGCGAGCAGCCACTGTCTATGTACCATTCGTCATTGAACTGCTCGTCACTTATAACCTGCAAATTCAAGCAGATTTAGGAACCCAATGTTTCTTGGGCCCAGGTGAGTCTTTTACAGAAAAAGGAATAGCAACAGAATGATCAACCATATAAGTTCTTTTTATTAGAGTGGTTTCATTCTTTCTTTTGATTGTATACACCTTGATTTTGTTTTTATCTAATTTAGATTTTGGTGTTTCAGATGGTTTGTTGTTAGATGGTTTTGGATTTTTCTTGTTAGTCCTAGGGTTAGCTGACTTTTTCTTATTATTGGAATCAGAATCTGAATCAAGCTTTCCCTTTCATTTGATGTCCTTTTCTGAGTTTGGTTTTCTTTGGTAAAAGGAAGGACCGAAACTAGACTTTCGGTTGTTAGTCGTGACCTTATGACGGAAACCAGACGTTCAGTTCTAAGCTTTGATGTTGGGACCGAAACTTGACGTTCGGTTCTGAGCGCTGGTGTTGAGACCGAAACTAGACGCTCGGTTCTGAGCTTTTGAATAGTAGGAACTTGGACTAAAATTTTCTCTTCCTTTTGGTTTTTCCTTTTCTTTGACAATTGACTCTTTCTTGGAAGGAACATAGTTGGGGTTTTGAGATTGCCAATACCGTTTTCGCTCGTTCAGATTTTTCATGTATCTCTGATTTCTTTGGCGTTTCTGTTCAGCCAACTACTTTTGAGATTTATGAATATTAAAGCTTGATTTTGGCTTCTCCTTTTGAGTTTTTGCAGTCTTGGAAGGAACATTCGGTGTTTGCTTTGGTTCTTCAAGTATCTCTTTTGTTCCACTTGTTCTTGGTTTGTCAAAACTTGAGGGTTTGTTGATGGGTTCAGCAACATATCTACCTTTTACCCTCCACGAAGTTTGCTCAGATAAGCCGATAGTTTCATCTGTATTATCGATAGGAGCGGACCAGAAATAATCGTCGCATCCCTCAGCGTTATCTTCGTCTACCAGGATTTTCAGTTCTGCTGTTTGTTTTGCAGTGACCCCTGTAACAACATATACCTGATTTGGCACAATTTGAACCTTTTGATAAACCATAGCCTTCTCTTTGAGTTTATGTGGCTTGCCCTTTGACAGGCGAGCGTATTCAACCGAGTTTTCGGATATGAGGGGTTTCTCACTTTCGGTTTCACTCTTCGTGAATTCAGAGCAATCAACCACATCTTCTACCAAGATTTCGCTCATTTCACTTTCCTCATCAAATTCAGACGTATTTTCTATATCCATTTTATGTTCTGAAATTAATTTGGCGTGAGACGAGTCAAATGATTTAATGGTTTCGAACTTAATTTTCAACCTATCATTTTCATCTAAAAGATTTTTGAGCATACACTTATGTTCCTTAGAGTCAATGAAGGTCTCTATTTTGTCTAGTCTGATTTTATAAGCGATGGATGTTTCCTCTGGGGACAATATGGATTCACATTCAGCGATGACCTCATCCTCCTTAAATTCAAGGAAGGGTAAGATCATCTTATGAATCTTTTTCCCTATTTCACAACTTAAGTACAACTGAGCAATATTTGTATATAAGCGTTTAGCAATTAAACAAAAAACATTCCTTTGTTTCAAAAACTTTAAATTGTCTCGTTGTAAATAAATAATTTCATCCCTAGCCCTATTTAACTCCTTCTCCTTCAGCTCAATCCACATCCTTCTCTCCTCACTCTTTGATGACACCCTGCTGAGTTGGTCAGTTAGGTTAGAATTCGCTAAGCGAGTTTGCATGAGACTACCACTTAAGTTAGAAAATTTAAATTTTAATTCATTTAATTCTTCTTCATAATTTGTTACTGGGACTTTAAGTGATTCAAGGATGGATTGTACCTTTTTGATCATCCGATCGCAGTCGTCGATCTTCTCACTCACGAGCTTGGCTGCAAAGCACTTGTCCTCAATCAGGTTCGGCTTCTTGCACTCACTTTCGGTTGGTCTTCCAGCTGTAACCATCAAGCATTTTCCAGCCGAACCATTGTCCCTCGCCACATAAGCTCTTCCATTCATGGGCTTTCTTACTTCTTCATCCTCTGAATCGGTTGACCAGACTTCTACGCCACCGAACTAATGTTCGTCCACATTTTCCTGCACAATCAAGGCGTTCATTGAACTGTTAGTCGCCTTCTTTTTCTTGATTTCTTCCAACTTTCGCATGTAATATGCTTCATCATCTTCACCATCTCTTTTCTCACCCATCTTCCTCAGCATGCAATCTTTGGCAAAGTGGTTCTTGTCATGGCAGTAATTGCAGTCGAATCCAGAGTCTCCTACAAGCTTGCTTTCCTTCTTGTTGTCATCCTTCTGAGAGGTATTCTTCGCTTCTTCTTTCACCTTTTCAGAACTATAACTTCCTTGCCAGTTTGGGTTCTTATTGGCAGGGAACTTCTTTCGTGCAAACTTCTTTGGGTTGGTGACCATCATTGCATATTCTTCACTTGTAAGGTCACACTCAGACATATCTGACTCCTCCTCTTCTTCTGCAACACTTTTGCCTTTTTAGACAAGGGCCAACGATCCGACGCCAGAGACTACCTTCGCCTCCTTGGTTACCACACTTTCATGGGATTTAAGTATACCCACCAGTGCCGCTAGCGAGTACGATTTGAATTGTTCATGAGCTTTCACTGTAGAAACCACCGCCATCCATTACGGTATCAAACCGTTCATGAAAGTTACCTTTTGCTCGATCAGTTTTCTTTCGATTCCATGCTTGAACATCTTGCTAAGGAGATGATTGAAGCGATCGAAGGTTTGTATCAGCTTCTCTTCTGGTTTGTGTTCGAAAACTCCAAATTCTGAGAGCAACAAGGTTTGAATGGAGTGTTCCAAATCCTCATCGGTTGAGTAGAGTTCTTTTAGCCTATCCCATATTTCTTTAGCCGTGGTGCATGAACCAACTAACCGAAAAGCGTCAGATTGCAATGCAAATCTGATCAAGGCTTTCACATTACATAACAACTTGTCCTTTTCATCCCGAGGCATCTTATCTACGTCCGCTACAAGCTTGTTATATTCTTTTTGAGTCTTCACTGTCGTGTTCATTCCAGAGTGAACAAACGGCCCAAGTGTGATTGCTTCCCAGATGAGATAACCATTATCTTCATATCCAACCACGTAATCTTCAAAGTGATGTGCCCATACTTCATAGTCTTGAGTGTAAAGAATGGGAATCCTTGTAGTGGATCCAATGCTGTTAGAGATGTTGATGGGATTAGTTTGAGAATCTTCGTGAGACATGGTGAGCCTTTCCTTAGAACCGCTAGAATCAGACCTGTAAATTTGAGATTAGGGTTTTATCAAAATCAAGAGTTACCGTCGACAGGAAGAAGACGGCTTCTTTATATTCGATAAAAGCGGAAACCCTAAAGTGTTCTTAACACAGAAGGAATGTGTATTGATCACACAGTCTCCTGCTCTGATACCAATTGTTAGAACAAAGTTCTAGTAGGATCGATAGATTCTAAGCAGAAAAACAATAAAGACGTAATGATGAATACAAGAATGGTTTAACTGATGTCGAATGATTAAACTTTAACAACTCAGAAGAGCTCGATTAAGAACTTCGACTGTAGAGGTGTTTAGGGTTACAAAACAATAAGAATAATAATCTCGAACGTATCTAATGCATACATGCATGCACTATTTATAGCTTAACCCTACATAATAAACATGGATGGACAGGCCCAATCCGGATATACAAAAACAAGCCCATGACGCAACATAAAATACCCAGCACCCATGACCTTTCATTTCCATAGGATCCATGGGTTAAACACTCCATGGACTATCCATGAAAGCTTAGCCCAACCTAAATGAACTTGGCCCACCACATATATAAGAGTCCATATTTAATTAGTTCCTTTTGATCACTAGATTAATTCTAAATTAATTCTTGATCAATACTAATTAAATAATATGATTTCATATTAATATATTAGAACTTATAATATATTAATATAAATCACTAGTATCCTTTTTTCTCATTTTGTCTATCCAATTGTTCCGATGCCATGCAACCCAAATGGACCATGCCAAATCAGGTCAAGTACATACCAATTATAGTTATGGGATTAGACACTAATCCAACAGTCTCCCACTTTTATAAGTCTAAAACTATTATTGTGTATGACTCCAAAACCCGACTAGCAATCGTAGCTCTTAAAGCCGCTGTCGAACTCTGAACAAATCAATGGCGCGTCCATTAGATAAGGTATAATATATTCCTCCATTCTGGATATCATACAGACTGAGACATGGATTATAATCATTCTCTCTGTCCATTTGTTGTTTCCCGATTTCCGATTTATGACGATCGACTAATTAAACAAATCAAATCAGTCCAGGCTTGGCCAAGCACTTAGGGGTGTCATCACTAAATCATCGAGGGGCCCATGGATATCGCTTTTATCCCGATAAGGGTAAAAGGAATGGATAAACTTCGACTCATATGCTTGTTCTACTACTTGTTGAATCATACACAAAGGCACGTTATATAACATCAAGTTACCAATGCGTTTTCGTACAATCAATGTATAACCAACTCATAAGCAACAACTCATATCTCTAGGTTTGAAGAATATAAGATATTATCGTCTCATGATCACTCGTGATAAAATCGATGAAGTGAATCAAATGAGCGTGGGTTTAATCCAATACTCAGAACTTATGAGCACTCATGAATGTTGTAGCAACTCTTACTATGTCCACTACCTTGGACATCTACAAACCAGCTTCATGACAGTCTTTCCTTAATACCTACGTCCAACGTATTATCGACTGTGGATGGTTTGAATAACTTATTCATTCGGGAAGAATGACGTAGTTATTCTGGAAGTCAAAACATGCAAAGTGAAACACATTAATAATCGAATCCAATATGGTCTCAGAACTTATGAATATAAATAGAACACCTTTTATTTATCACCATATTGATTACACATTATTCATTGCATATGTTTCAAATTATCAACTTTATACTTGAATTAAAACAATAGTCATGCCATGCTCCAAGCATGCACACTATGTTTATCCAAACAATAGTCACGCCCGCCATACACCAAATATGTACACTATGTTTGTCCAAACATTAGTTATGCCATACACCAAGTATGCACACTAAGTTTGTCTATGATCTTTTACTATGTGAAATAGATCAATTGAACATAATTCCATTGATTCTCATTTCACAATCCCAAATCCTTACAGCAAATGCAAGAATTCCAAATTCCTTCCATTTACCGAAATCTTGTTAGATTTTAAACTTATATGCACTGATCCTCTTGTAATGATTATGCATGAAATCACAAAGACTTGTCAACAGTCATTACAGAGTATTCCAATGGAGATCATTCCATGGAAACAAAGTCTCAAATTCAAAATACATTGCTTTGAACATCCTTCTTGCATTAAGTTTCCTAATCTTACATAGATTTAATGAATAACTTCCACCTATTGGAATATTCCCATATTCTCATTTTGACTATCACTTCTGAACAAGAGTTGCCTCTTTTCAGAATATGTCAATATGGTCCTCTCAAAAATTTACACCATACTTCGAACTGTCCCTGAGCAACCAATCTTTGGTAAACCTTAGATTGTCCTCGACAATTGCTTAATCAAATTAGTCATATCTAGTTCTAGACTTTTCCCCTGTTAATGCCCTGAGCATTTGGAAAAATTTAGAAAGGATGAATATTATAGCACATGCAAAATACCCTATATCCAATCGACCGTATATCTGAAGCATATGGGATACGATTCATGATGTCTCACATAAAGACATGATACCAGACCAGTCTTTTGCTATAATATTTCTATTTCTATTTGTCATGTTCTCACAATTCAGATTATGAAAAGGGATGTCGTAATCATAATCGAATTTTAGAACGCAAATAATGTTCCCATATATAGAATTTCCTTATGTTGAACCATTACAACATAACATTCATATATATACTTGACTAAATTTGATTAAAATCTCAATCTAAGCTTTTAGAATTGAAATGAAGTATAATTTCCTCTCCCTTAATTATAGCAAAACAACTTTTTCCCAATTGAAACTTTTGTTTTTCTATAATTAACATTGCTTACTTGCAATTATAATTATCATGCTCCCACTAACATGATGATTATTAGCATAACACTTATGCTCCCACTAGCTTTGACATGTACTCAGAAATCAGCTGGACTTCTAGAAATCAATACTTTATTAACTTTCTTACTAAAGTTCAGATTTCTGATACGAGATGCTTTGATAAAACTTTGTCAAAGTCATACACCTTCCCTTAGATAGCTCATATGGGTGTCTAAACAATTTTAGAACTATGAAAAGGGATGCCGTAATCATAGTCTCTATTGTTTAGACCTTTTCCATTTCTCACAAGTCCATTTTAGTGTGCCGGTTAACCACACACGCTCCACTAACGACTTTGAGAATGCAAATATCACAATTGTTATCTACTTAAAATCTCTTAGTGAAAGCGTTTCCTCACCATCATTTTCATGAATCGGAGAGAAACCTTATTACACTTAGATTTTGAGGTGTATGTGTTCCTATCCATGTGAATTTGTCAAAACCATAATCACAAGATAAGGTTAGTGAAAAATCCAAACTCATATGGACTGAACTTGTGCAGTCTTTACTTCTTGCCACCTAGCAGCACAATGGTCTGCCATTGTTTCGAAGTTGTTATGCAACCGATTGAGAACTCTCAGAACTCATATGCAAAGACAACTTTAACTGGAATGGGCACATAAATGGAATATGTCAACACGATAGGTTATAAATCTCAAGTTGCGCGCTAGTGATAAACTACAGATTTTATTCTTGATTAGATCTTGAAAGTCTTTCAGGATCTTCTAGACTCCCACTGTCCTCTTGACATATAAGACTCTCTTGTCAAGAACCATTCCTTGACAAAACAAAGACTCAAGAGATAGTGCGGATTCTTATCAAGACAAAAACTTCACACAATTGGCCTTAGTGGGTCTTTGTTTTATCCAAAACATCACAACTTACCAATTTCAAATTTACAAGAGTAGAACACATTTTACTCTTACATTTGACAAGTGTTATAAACCTTCTTAATATTATGTCACTCAAGTTACAATCTTGGAGTATAACTCTAAGACTTGTTTTGGAACAAAGTATGACTATCCTTCTTGATTTCACCATTTCAATAATTCATGACTCCTCTTCTTAGCCATAAGAATGCACTAAGATGTACCTAGAGGATGAACTGTGATATGGTCTCATAATCATTAAGATGATCATAAAACACGATACTAAAGTACTCTCCCATCTTTTCAGATTTGAGAAACTTTTATCTTTCTGCCAAATTTGATTCTTCTCATTCGTTCTGCCACACATCGAAACTTTTCCAATGCTTCAGAATTATGCTTAAACTTGTAAGTATAACCATATTTACTAAACTTTACAAAATCATGACGAATAGTCTTATCGATCTTTTGTGGTGGACTTGACCAGTGCACAAGAATGTGTACTCGATCCCTTAGTCCTTCACTTGACTCACATATACATGTGAACAAGGAATTAGTATTAATTTTCCAAAGATGAAAATTCTCATTCATCATACAATACAAGTTGCATGATTCCAAGTTCCTATGCAACTGAAACTTGGTTGAGGAGAATATTTCCTTATTTGGTAAATTATGACACTACCACAAACGAAAGAATCAAATCCATTTTCTAATGTTGATATCAATGGAATCATATAAACAACAATTTTTTCACAAACGCCACTGTAAGGATACTTAAAATAAATAAAACCGAAACCTTTCTTTTATTTAAAACTTGCAGAAAAACTTATCCTTACAAAGCAAATGCATATCAAAACTATGTTGTTATCTATTCCTAAGCAATATATCACAACTCTTAAGCAGTAGCTCAAAAACTCTGATCACCGAACCATGCGATCGAAATCCATCTTCATGATCAGAATCAGCTTACTCTTCTTTAAGCTTCCTCTCTTTTCTTTGATTCTTAAAACTTCAACATGTGACCCAGTCACATCATGTAATAAGAATCTCCAAATAGGAACTTAATAGAGTTAGATAGTGAACTTACCTGAAGTAGACTCAAACTTTTTGACTTGACCAATCTTATGATCTTTCAGGTAAATAGGGCAGCTTTGCAACCAATGCCCCTTCCTTTGGAAATATAAGCATATGGACTCTTTGGGAATGGAACATGAGACTATCTCAGACTTAGCCTTTCTCTTTACCATTTGGTCAACCGAGTTGACTATGACTGATCCCTTTCCATTGGGAAGAGAAATCTTTTCTGTATTTTCAATGTTAACATTGTCAATATCCATGGAAGTTTGGGAAGTTGATCTTCTAAACAAATTTGCTTTACCAGTGCTGCAAATCATTGCTGATTCAGCAGCACCTAGCAAATAGATAAGATCATTAAGGTCATGTCATAGTCTGTTTTATAGTAGTCACAAAGGAAACTCACTATGTGACTTAGAAAAGCGATTGAACAACCAACTTTATCAAGACTTTGACACCCAAATTTCCCAGCTTGTCAATATGTGACTTCATCTCCAAGTTGTGAGCACACATAGACCTTGCTTGCCAATAGGGCTTGAGTGACCTTGAACTATTCAAGAACTTGTGGGTTAGGGAGAATAATTGGAGGAGGTGAAGGAAGAGAAGTATGATTTCCTCGAGCCAACCACGAGACATCATCTTCATTAGGAAAGCTTGTTCCAAGGGATTTGGGAAGATCATAGATGTCTAAGCCAGACATCTAATATGGGAGATATTCAAGTCAGTTGATTTAAGTCCTTAATATAACACCCAATATGAAATATTAAGGCTAGGGCCCAACACAATACTTTTATAACTTGGAAGAGGGATGTCGTAATCCAAGCTATAAAATATTTGAAGGTAGGCGAATGACGATTCACCAGTTTCCACCATGAAAAACGAAATAGAAATATTAGGTTTTAATTGGATTTGAAACTCCTAGATCTTTTGAAATTCATTGAACTTTTCAATGGCATGTTTCAATCTCGATTGTGTCCTCTCAAGTTTTGTGACTGGGATGCCGGGGATCACAAAACAAGGTGTGAATAGCCATGCAAATATTCTTGGTACCCTTAATATTTATCACTTAAACGATGTGCCGGTTAACCACATGTGCTCCACCGATCCTATGATAAACATTAAGTTACCCTTTTCCTACCTTATTAAATCCAAGTTAGCGTGTCGGTTAACCACACGCGCTCCACTAACGACTTAAGCAAAGTGCAAAGTGTAATTTCATGGGTTAGCACCAAATTCACATTTTCCTAAGTAACTAAGATTGGGAATTTATAAGAGTTTAATTACTTAGTATCTTTCATTAATACTTTTAATGAAGGGAGAATTATAGTCCTTGTCCTACCCGTTCGGCTAACGACCCTCCACCAGTCAAGGAAGCGGTGGGTGAGAGTGGACACCCATTAAGCTGCCATTTTATAGGCAACAACCTTATACCCCCCTTATAGACTGGCTTCGTGAATGAGACCTACTAACTGTAAGACTGACTTGCTCTTATACATATATATATTATTAACTTATAATACTATAAAGTATAAGGGTTGAATTTTAACTTTTAAAACTCTAGGGTTTGGAATTAAAGTGTGTGTGAGACTTTACAAATTCCAAAACTTGAGGGAAAGTTTTGAACTATTCAAAAACTTTGGATTTTCATAACTTATGAGTTTAATTAAGTTTTAAAAACTTTAATGAAAAGACTCTTGAACATCCATAACTTGAGGACAAGTTATGGAGTTCATAAAGCAAAAAGACTCTTCAACTTTTATAACTTATGCATTTTAATGGATCTTTAAAAGAAATGAGTTTTGGTAATCCATAACTTGAGGACAAATTATGGACTACATTAAAATACATTTAGATCAAGAATTAACTAACAAACAATTTTTGCAAATAAGTCCTATGATCTACCAAAACTCATAAGTGTATGAACAATCATATAAACAATTTCAAGAATTACATAAACACACATCAAGCTTGAAATTTGTGATAACAACTTTGAAATTGGTTTACCATAATCATTACCACATCAAAAACAGGTTTCATAAGTCCAAAACAGTTTAAGGTAATGATTCTAGACCAATTCCAGCCTTAAAACTCGAAGATATGTTGTCATGGGGTCCGACTCGTCGAGTGCATGAACCAACTCGACGAGTTAGATGAATTTAGGCATGGACTCGTTGAGTCCCTTAATGGACTCGGCGAGTCAGTTGACCAGACAGCATATAAACTTCGATTTTCAGCAATTTGCATCAAGTATAAAAGAAAACATGCCTAGGCTCTGATACCACTAACGAGTTTTGAGCATTCTAACACTCCTATGGTGTACATGTAACCAACAAACCATGTGTAACATCCATAAATTTTTCGCCAAATTTAAACTTCTCAATCCAAAATAAAAACCAAATAGTATTTGTTTACAAAACATTTTCAAATCAATCTCCATCAGAGTGTCCCGAAAACAGATCATAAGGATGAGGAGCGGTATGGTCACGCCTTCGCCTTGCCACGATCTCCTGAAGTACCTGAAACAATCACTGAAAACTATAAGCCCAAGGGCTTAGTGAGCTCCCTAAAATACCAATACCACACTGAAATGCCAAATCTGTAACCATAAATCATCAACATGTATACTGGGCCATTGGCCTGACTGGACCGCCCTACAGGGCCTACAGTCTAACTGAATCTATACCGAGCCTTCGGCATGACTGGACCGCCACGTGGGCCTATAGTCTTCCAGGACCGCTCATAGGGTATGTTGGCCTTCAGCACAAAGCAAGACCGCCGCAACCCAAATCAACTTAGCAAACAATCATGTACGCATAACTAACATATACTAGCATATATAAGCATCGATCATAACTAACTCACCGATCATCAATCATAGCAATCTCTCATAACTAGAATACCGACCTAGCAGGCCACTAACATACCGATCCTTAAGGATCATAGAAACATAACATACTGTCTATCCTGAGTCCAATCTATCAGATCATAACCATATATATATATATATATATATACATATATATATATATATATATATATATATATATATCATAACGATAACAACTAAAGGGCCGGCCTTGGTGCCTTAGACCCTTTTGATATAGTGAGGATAACTCACCTCGTAGATGTCGACTCAGAAGGTAAACTCCAACTCTCGGATCACTTGACACAGGCTCCACCACCTATTACCATAGTACAATATACTCATAAGTCCTTAACCTTATAACGTACTGCATAACCCACTAGTCAACCCCTGGTCAAAGTCAAAGTCCTCAGTCAAGGTCAACAGTCCATGTTGACCTTAACTCGCCGAGTACCCTCGGCTACTCGCCGAGTTCCTTGAAGCACTTTCCAACTCACCGAGTTATCGAGGTGACTCATCTAGTTCCTTCGATTCTCGATCAAACTTTAAGGCCACCCGTCGAGTTTCCTTCTTGCAACTCGACGGATACACACGCATACATATCTTGGAGAAAGCTCATCCAACTCGCCGAGTCTATGGCAATCTTCATCGGACTCACCGAGTTGTTCATCCAACTCGTCGAGTTTATGGCAATCTTCATATGACTCGCCGAGTCAACCTTGCGACTCGCCGAGTACATGCAGTTCTTCATCCATACAGAAGCTTATTAGGCCATGCAACGCCTCCAAACCACAGATCCAAGCTCCTAGGGCATGTCTACCACGTAAAGTTGCAAACTTTACGTGCATGTAATGAGGAAATGACCCATAATGAGATAAAGAGAAGGTTCTAGGCAAAAAGTACTCCATCAACATGCTAAAAGTTGGGTTCTTGCGATAATGATGGCCAAGATGAGCCCAGATCTGAAGTTACAACTTCAGATCTTGGCTCCTTACTCGAAATGCAACACCAAAGCCCCAAAATGATCCCAAACTCAAATATAGAAAAGGGGTTTTATTAGAAGAAGCTCAAGGTGATGAATGAATACCTCCAAAAGATGATAAACTGAGATAAACTTCAGATCCTCGACTGCTTCCTTGCTCAAAGCTCCTTGACCCTCAACTTTTCCTCACTCAACTCCTTCTTCCAAGCTAAAGAGCACACCAAAGTAGAGAATATCACGAATTAGGGTTTCTGGATTAGAGGGAAGTAGTAAAAGAGGCTGAGGGGGAAAACATGGTCCTTAAATAGGGTGTAAAACCCCGAATTTAGGGTTTCCTCTGCCAGCTCCTACTCGTCGAGTCCCTCCTTGGACTCGGCGAGTAGATCACTAAATACGCGATCCCACCCCGCTGCTACTCGACGAGTAGGGCACCAACTCGTCGAGTAGGTCTTAAAACCAAGGAAATTCTTATTTAATCAATACCTGAGAATCGGGGCGTTACAATTCTCCCCCACTTGAACTAGACTTCGCCCTCGAAGTCCGCTGGGATAAACAATGTCGGGTAAAGCTCGCGCATCTGCGCCTCCGGCTCCCATGTCCACTCGGATCCCTTCCGATGTTCCCACTGCACTTTCACCAAAGGTATTTCTTTGTTCCGCAAAATCTTCTTCTTCTTTTCCAAGATGGCCGCAGGCCTCTCCACATAGTTCATGCGCTCATCAACCTGAATATCATCCAGTGATACCACTGCCTCCTGGTCCATAATACACTTCCGCAATTACGAAACATGGAACGTGCTATGGATCCGGCTAAGCTCCTCCGGGAGCTCCAACCTGTAAGCCACCTTGCCAACCCTGGCAATGATCCTAAACGGACCAATAAAACAGGGACCCAATTTTCCCCTCTTCCTGAAAAGGATCACACCCTTCCAGGGTGCGACTTTCAGAAGTACCATGTCACCCACCTAAAATTCCAACTCAGATCAGCGTCTGTCGGTATAACTCTTCTGCCGACTCTGAGCGGTCTGCAAACGCTGTCTAATCTGTTGTATCTTTTTGGTAGTCTGCAGAACTACCTCTGTCCGCCCCATTACCCTGTGCCCAATCTCACCCCAGCAGACTGGGGTTCTACACTTCCGACCATAAAACAAATCGAAAGGCGGGGCGCCAATACTGGAATGATAGCTGTTGTTGTAGGCGAACTCTGCAAGCGGTAGGTGGGAATCCCAACTCCCACCAAAATCAATAACGCATGCCCTCAACATATCCTCGAGGGTCTGGATGGTCCGCTCACTCTGCCCATCTGTCTGTGGATGAAAAGCTGTACTAAAATGCAGTCGCGTACCCAGTTCCTCATGGAACTTCTGCCAAAAACGGGAAGTAAACCTAACATCCCTATCGGAAACGATAGAAAATGGAACCCCATGGCGAGAGACAATCTCGCTGACATACATGTCGGCCAATTTCTCAGCCGACGAACTCTCCCGTATGGCCAAGAAATGGGCACTCTTGGTCAACCGATCCACGATGACCCATATAGCATCAAACCCCTTCGCCATCCTCGACAACTTTGTAATGAAATCCATCGTGATCTGCTCCTATTTCCACATGGGAATTTCCAGAGGCTGCAGCTTGCCATGCGGCCTCTGATGCTCGGCCTTGACCATCCTACAGGTCAAGCACCTCTCAACATACCCAGCGATTTCTCGCTTCATTCTGGGCCACCAATAACTCAAACTCAAATCACGATACATCTTGGTGGCCCCCAGATGAATAGAAAAGAGAGACTTATGAGCCTCCTCCCTCACCGTCTGCCGAACCCCTCCAGTCATCGGAACCCAAACCCGACCGTATTGAGTCAACAATCCATGGCTATCCTGAACAAACCGGGCACTCTCATCCTTAATTCTCTCCAACTTCCAGTACTCCGGTCTCATACCCTCAACCTGAGCATCCTTAATCAAGCTCACAAGTGGGGAATCCACCGCTATCCTCATACACCTTGCTGGGGCAGAAGACCCAGCTGACTTGCGGCTCAAAGCATCCGCAACCACATTCGCTTTACCAGGATGGTAAAGGATCTCACAATCATAGTCCTTGACCACATCCAGCCACCTGCGCTGCCTCATGTTCAGGTTCGGCTGATCCATGATGTGTCTCAAACTCTTGTGATCCGTATATATAGTGCAACGGACACCGTACAGATAATGCCTCCAAATCTTGAGAGCGAAAACCACCGCTCCCAAATCAAGATCGTGCGTAGGGTATCTCGTCTCATGCGGCTTCAGCTGCCACGATGCATAGGCTACCACCCATCCTCTCTACATGAGGACTGCCCCCAAGCCCGTGATGGACGCATCAGAAAACACTACAAAGTTCTCGAATCCCTCGGGGAGTATCAACACTGGCGCATCACATAAACACTGCCGGAGGGTCTCAAACGCCCTCTGCTACTTACGGCCCCACTGGAAATCCACCCCCTACCTCGTAAGACGAGTGAGGGGTACTGTGATCTTGGAGAAATCTCGAATAAATCTCCGGTAGTACCCTGCTAAACCCAAGAAACTCCTGATGTCTGAGGGAGATTTCGGAGTCTCCCACTGCATAACCGCCTCCACCTTGGCCAGATCGACCAAAATCCCCTCCTTGTTAACAAGATGTCCGAGGAACTGGACCTCTCGTAACCAAAACTCACACTTCGAGAACTTGGCATACAGCCGTTCTCGCCGCAGAACCTCCAGCAGCTCCCTGAGATGCTCCTCATGCTGCTCTCGGGTCTTGGAATACACCAATATATCGTCTATGAACACAATGACCGAGTGATCGAGTACGGTCTGCAGACCCGGTTCATCAAATCCATGAACACTGCCGGCACGTTGGTGAGCCCAAACGGCATCACCACGAACTCGTAATGACCATAACGAGTCTGAAACACGGTCTTCTCCACGTCTTCCTCCTTCACCCTGACCTGGTGATATCCGGACCTCAAATCGATCTTGGAAAACCAAGATGCACCCTGCAGTTGATCGAAAAGATCATCTATCCTCGGGAGTGGATAACGGTTCTTCACCGTTAACATATTCAACTCCCTATAGTCAATGCACATCCTGTGCGAACCGTCCTTCTTCCTGACGAAAAGGATCGGTGCTCCCCAAGGTGAACTACTCGGACGAATAAACTGCTTACCCAGCAGTTCCTGCAACTGTGATGACAGCTCCTGCATCTCAGGCGGTGCCAGACGGTATGGCGTCTTAGCAATAGGGGCCGCACCCGGCACTAGATCAATCCTAAACTCAACCTGCCTCTTCGGAGGCACTCCGGGTAACTCCTCCGGAAACACGTCAGCAAACTCTCTAACTACTAGGACCTCCGAAACTGAGGGCTGATCCCTAACCCTGGTATCTACCACATACGCTAAATAACTGGCACACCCGTGCTGAATATACTGTTGACCCTGGCCGCCGAACAAAACCCTGATCCCATCCTAGTGCCCTCGCCATATACCACCAGTTCTCCCTCACTTGGGGTTCGAACTACCACTCGCTGTCCCTCACAGTCGATCATGGCGCCAAATCGACTGAGCCAATCCATCCCTACGATCACGCACACTTCCCCCATGGGAATAGGAATCAAATCTATCGGGAAGGGCACCCCGAAAATCTCCAAGTCGCATCCCCAGTACACCGAAGAAGCAGAAACCCCGTGCTCGTTGGCGATCGAAACTCGCAACGGACACTCAAGCTCATCTACCGGCACACTAAACCCTCTACTGAAAGTCTGAGATACAAACGACCGACTGCCCCCGAGTCAAATAAAACCAAAGCAGGCAAAGAATTCACTAAAAACATACCTAATCACAGGTACAACCAATAAGTATAACACAAATACAATAACTGAGACAGAGAATAGAAACGTACCAGCAACCACATCCTGTGCTGCCTTAGCCTCCTCGGCCGTGAGTTAGAAGGCGCGACCCTGGGCCTTTGGAGGCTCCACCTTGACTGGCCTCCCATCTCCAATCCTCACAGTAGCTGGCGCGGGACCCTGCGCCGGCTTGGCGGCGAGCTGTGGACAGTTGGTCTTCACATGACCAACCTGATGACAATGGTAACAAATCACCATATCTGCTGGAGGGGCGGACTGACGGCAGTCCCTGGCATAGTGCCCCTCTTTACCATATCTGCGGAACCCACCTCCTGCTCGACAAACCCCCGAATGACCCCTGCCACACTTTCCACAAGTGCGGCTCTACTGACTCCCTGTCCGAGTATCAGTGGTCTTAGACCGCCTAGGCGCCGGCTAAGACTGTGCCGGTGCCTGACGCTGCTCCTTCAACTGCAGCTCTATCTCCAACTCACGCCGCCTCGTGGCTTCCTGAAGATCCAAGAGGGTATCACATCGCTGTGTAGACACAAACTATCGAATCTCAGTCTTGAGCATACTCAGATAACGAGTCATCTGAGACTGCTCTGAATCAAACTTCGAGCAAAACATAGCCCTCTCCGTGAACATACGGGTAATCTCCATCACAAACTCCCCATCCTGTCTCAATGTCAAAAACTCCTGAGCAAGCCGCTCCCGCTCAACACGTGGAACGTAGCGGGTGCGGAACATATCCCTGAACTGCTCCCAAGTAACAGCAGCCCGCTGATCATCAGTGTACGACCCAATCGTCAACCTCCACCAGTCCTTTGCCCCAAGCCTCAGCAGGTTCAGGGCACACCTGACCTTTTGGTCAGCAGGACATGAGCACGTGAAGAAATTTCCCTCAACGTTAGATAACCACCTCACAGCCCTAATCGCATCCTGTGTACCATCAAACGTCGGGGGCTTCGTGTTATCGAAGTCCCGGTACTAAAAAGCCCTGTCGGCTCCTCCTCCAACCCCTGCCGCAGTTACAGCCGAAGTGGCTGCAGCGGCAGCTGTCTCTGCTAGAGCTGCATATCGCTCATCAAAGTACTCAACCATCGTGGTCTTAATCGACCCGAACATCTCTGGCAGCTGCGCTCGGAATGCCGCAGCAATGTCATCGTGCATAATCTCCCGGATCCTGGCATCCAACTCCTCTGTCCCTATCTGTACCACGGGCTCAGGTGCTACCGGCACCTCCGACCCTCCGTCTCCCGACCTTGACCCCGATCCGGACCATGATCCTGATCCGAGCCCAGCAGCAAAACGTCTCGTCACCACCATACTGAAAGATATACTCAAATCATCAGATAAATAACATAATATCGGGAGACCAAGACCCACAAACCCTAGGGGTTGCGACTTCCTTGCTACGCGTATGGGTCCTGTGCTTTCAGTAGTACGGGCCCATACTACCTTCCACACCTACCCATATTTGTCTCAAGTATCACCACAACGCCCTAACACTAGCATCAACATAAAATGTGCTCAACCCTCACCCCTAGAGGAATATCAACTATCTCGCAACTGGTCTTACCGCTTCTCACAACTCACACATCCATGAAACTTTCATCATCCCCTGCAGCGCTAGTGTATGCTAACTGTACATAACGCTGGACCCAATAGACTTTCGAATGTCCAATCCTACCCAAAGGCCGAATCAATATTCTCAGGCTATGAGGTCTTTATTATGCACAGCCGTGATGCATACACTAAACATCTACAGTTATGATGTCAATTCCATATACATGAAACCCTAGGCTAACAGGCATCATATAATCAGGCAAATCTATCATGCGATTCCTGAAGATCCCTAGCCTA
Source organism: Lactuca virosa (assembly GCF_052849685.1). Lineage (NCBI taxonomy): Eukaryota > Viridiplantae > Streptophyta > Magnoliopsida > Asterales > Asteraceae > Lactuca > Lactuca virosa. The sequence continues at coordinate 281,455,135 of NC_136428.1, read as the reverse complement.
GCACTAGCATGTTGTTTTAACATATCAAAATGTCAAATAACTGTGTGGTATTTTGGGGTTCACTTACAGGCTCCGGCTGATCGTACCCTCTTCATCCTCCATCCTTTATTTTGAAAACCAGTTTAGAATTTATTCCGAAAATTTCCTTTATTTGAGACTGGGTTCACACGTGTGTCTCCCCCAATTCATTCAAACCAAGGCTCTGATACCAACTTGTAACATCCATAAATTTTTCGCCAAATTTAAACTTCTCAATCCAAAATAAAAACCAAATAGTATTTGTTTACAAAACATTTTCAAATCAATCTCCATCAGAGTGTCCCGAAAACAGATCATAAGGATGAGGAGCGGTACGGTCACGCCTTCGCCTTGCCACGATCTCCTGAAGTACCTGAAACAATTACTGAAAACTGTAAGCCCAAGGGCTTAGTGAGCTACCCCTAAAATACCAATACCACACTGAAATGCCAAATCTGTAACCATAAATCATCAACATGCATACTGGGCCATTAGCCTGACTGGACCGCCCTACAGGGCCTACAGTCTAACTGAATCTATACCGAGCCTTCGGCATGACTGGACCGCCACGTGGGCCTACAGTCTTCCCGGACCGCTCATAGGGTATGTTGGCCTTCAGCACAAAGCAGGACCGCCGCAACCCAAATCAACGAGCAAACAATCATGTACGCATAACTAACATATACTAGCATATATAAGCATCGATCATAACTAACTCACTGCTCATCAATCATAGCAATCTCTCATAACTAGAATACCGACCTAGCAGGCCACTAACATACCGATCCCTAAGGATCATAGAAACATAACATACTGTCTATCCTGAGTCCAATCTATCAGATCATAACCATATATATATATACATATATATATATATATATATATATATATATATATATATATATATATATATATATATATATCATAACGATAACAACTAAAGGGTCGGCCTTGGTGCCTTAGACCCTTTTGATATAGTGAGGATAACTCACCTCGTAGATGTCGACTCAGAAGGTAAACTCCAACTCTCGGATCACTTGACACAGGCTCCACCACCTATTACCATAGTACAATATACTCATAAGTCCTTAACCTTATAAGGTACTCCATAACCCACTAGTCAACCCCTAGTCAAAGTCAAAGTCCTCAGTCAAGGTCAACAGTCCATGTTGACCTTAACTCGCCGAGTACCCTCGGCTACTCGCCGAGTTCCTTGAAGCACTTTCCAACTCGCCGAGTCACCGAGGTGACTCGTCGAGTTCCTCCGATTATCGATCAAACTTTAAGGCCACCCGTCGAGTTTCCTTCTTGCAACTCGACGGATACACATGCATACATATCCTGGAGAAAGCTCATCCGACTCGCCGAGTTGTTCATACAACTCGCCGAGTCTATGGCAATCTTCATCGGACTCGCCGAGTTGTTCATCCAACTCGTCGAGTTTATGGCCATCGTCATATGACTCGCCAAGTCAACCTTGCGACTCGTCGAGTACATGCAGTTCTTCATCCATACAGAAGCTTATTAGGCCATGCAACGCCTCCAAACCACAGATCCAAGCTCCTACGGCATGTCTACCACGTAAAGTTGCAAACTTTACGTGCATGCAATGAGGTAATGACCCATAATGAGATAAAGAGAAGGTTCTAGGCAAAAAGGACTCCATCAACATGCTAAAAGTTGGGTTCTTGCGATAATGATGGCCAAGATGAGCCCAGATCTGAAGTTACAACTTCAGATCTTGGCTCCTTACTCGAAATGCAACACCAAAGCCCCAAAATGATCCTAAACTCAAATATAGAAAAGGGGTTTTATTAGAAGAAGCTCAAGGTGATGAATGAATACCTCCAAAAGATGATAAATTGAGATAAACTTCAGATCCTCGACTGCTTCCTTGCTCAAAGCTCCTTGACCCTCAACTTTTCCTCACTCAATTCCTTCTTCCAAGCTAAAGAGCACACCAAAGTAGAGAATATCACGAATTTGGGTTTCTGGATTAGAGGGAAGTAGTAAAAGAGGCTGAGGGGGAAAACATGGTCCTTAAATAGGGTGCAAAACCCCGAATTTAGGGTTTCCTCTGCCAGCTCCTACTCGTCGAGTCCCTCCTTGGACTCGGCGAGTAGATCACTAAATACGCGATCCCACCCCGCTGCTACTCGACGAGTAGGGCAACCAACTCGACGAGTAGGTCTTACAAACCAAGGAAATTCTTATTTAATCAATACCTGAGAATTGGGGCGTTACACCTTGGATCTATGTTTTCTCAATTATACATGCAAACATTCAATATTCCAAGGTTTCATCCTAACTAGCATAATAAGAAGTAACTATACTACAAGAATCTAGTAGAATGACATACCTTTTGATGTAGTAGCTTGATTCCATGGTGCTTAAGAGCCGAGTACCTCAAGTGTGACACCTCAAATAGTTCACACAACACCAAGAACCCTTGGAATAACTAGAGAATAAGGATACATGCACCAAATCTATTTTTTCGCTCTTGTGTATACACACTAGTGCATATTTCATGAACTAGGACCCTCTTTATATAGTGTGGAGGATTAGGGTTACATTCATGTAAACCCTAATACCCATGACCTTTCATTTCCATAGGATCCATGGTTAAACACTCCATGGACTATCCATGAAAGCTTAGCCCAACCTAAATGAACTTGGCCCACCACATATATAAGAGTCCATATTTAATTAGTTCTTTTTGATCACTAGATTAATTCTAAATTAATTCTTGATCAATACTAATTAAATAATATGATTTCATATTAATATATTAGAACATATAATATATTAATATAAATCGCTAGTATCCTTTTTCCTCATTTTATCTATCTAATTGTCCCGATGCCATGCAACCCAAATGGACCATGCCAAATCGGATCAAGTACATACCAATTATAGTTATGGGCTTAGACACTAATCCAACAGTGGGAACAACCGAAAAGTCCCACGGAGATCCAAAGCTTTCTAGGATTAGCCGGATATTACCGAAGGTTTTTCCAAGGCTTTTCTTCGATTGCTGCTCCATTGACAGCTTTGACCCATAAAGGAGTTACTTATACATGGAGTGAAAAACACAAAGAGGCATTTGAGAAGTTAAAGAAGAAGTTGTCTGAAGCACTGATTCTTTCTCTACCCGATGGAGTTGAATACTTCGCAGTTTATAGCGATGCATCTGGAGTTGGGTTAGGGTGTGTTCTGACCCAAAGCGATAATGTGATATCATATGCATCGAGGCAATTGAAAGAACATGAAAAGAACTAGCCCACTCATTATTTAGAGTTGGCAGCGGTAGTATTCACATTAAAGATATGGAGGCATTATCTTTATGGCACGAAGTGCCAACTTTTCACTGATCATAAGATTCTCCAGTATCTCTTTAATCAAAAGGAATTAAACATGAGACAACGACGCTGGTTAGAGTTACTTCAGGATTACGACTGTGAGATACTTTACCACCCTGGTAAAGGAAATGTTGTGGCTGATGCCCTAAGTCGGAAAGTGAGCCTTGAAAGGAAAAGGCCAAGAGCGTTAAAAATTGAAGTTGTCTCAACGACTGTGGAAAGCATCAAGAAAGCTCAAGAAGAAGCTTCAGAGAAAAATGACCGAAAGGAAGAACATTTGGGCAAAACATTAGTGTTCGGTACAAACAATCAAGGGTTGAAGGTATTCCAAGATATGATTTGGGTACCTAAGATGGGGGGAATAAGAGATCTTCTGATGGAAGAAGCTCAAAAGACCATATACTCAATTCATCCCGGCAGCACAAAAATGTATAGGGATCTAAACCCTACTACTGGTGACCAACGATGAAGCTCGATGTTGCAAAGTATGTGGCCGAGTGTGTGAACGGTGCGAGAGTTAAGGCTCAACATTAGAAACCGTATGGGAGTTTAGAACCTTTACCTATACCCATAGGTAAATAGGAAGACATCACCATGGATTTTGTCACTAAACTGCCCAGAACAAAGAGCGGTCACGACATGATTTGGGTGGTCATTGATCAGTTTACAAAAAGTGCACACTTCATAGCAGCTAATGAAAGATGTTCTATGGATAAGCTTGAAAATGCTTACGTGAAGGAGGTAGTAAGCCTTCATGGTGTTCCTTTAACGATTTTATCAGATCGTGATAGCCGTTTCACGTCAAGGTTTAGGAGGAGTCTGCAAGAGCAATTTGTACGAAGTTGTGTTTAAGTAAAACTTACCATCAGCAGACCGATGGTCAGATCGAAAGGATGATTCAAACACTTAAAGATATGCTAAGAGCATGTACCCTAGAGTTCCAAGGTAACAGGGATAAACATTTACCTCTGGTAGAATTTCCTTACAATAATAGTTTCCATTCGAGCATCAAGATGGCACCTTATCAAGCTTTGTACGGACAGAAGTGTCGTACGCCATATTTTTGGCTTGAAGCTGGAGAAAAGCAGTTTATGGGCCCTAAGATAGTCCATCAGACTGCAGAAAAGCTAAAAGTGATTAGGGAAAGGATGTTAGCAGCTCAGGATTGTCAAAAGATCTATGCTGACAAGAAAAGACGACCGATGACATTCGAAGTTCGGGATTTGGTTTTGCTTAAAGTCTCACCATGGAAGGGACTCATAAGATTCGAGAAAAGAGGAAAGTTGAGTCCAAGATTCATTGGACCGTTGAAAGTTTTTCAGAGGATTGGGAACCAAGCTTACAAGCTAGAACTACCATAAGAACTATGTGGTATTCATAACACTTTCCACGTATGTTATGTGAGGAAGATCATGGGAGAACTTCCCGACATAATTCCACTTTCTGAATTAAGGATAGATGAAAACAAGAGGCTAATTGAAGAGCCGGAGGCGATTGTTGACCGTAAGACTAAGAAGTTGCGACGCAAGATGGTCAACTTAGTGTGTTTGCGATGGAAACATACGAATGGGCCAAATCTCCCCTGGGAAACGGAGAGTGACATGATGAGTCGCTATCCGCATTTGTTTGCTGATGCATGATTCCGAGACGGAATCATCATAAGGGGGAGAGAATTCTAACGCCCGTGTTTCTAGGCTAAGCATTAGTATGATGATGTAATCGTCTAGGTTAACCATTGTAACCTATTTAAAGTAATAAAGATGAATTACTGGAATATTATGTGAATTATGTGATTATATATTTGTTTGTAAAGATATAATAAAAATAAGCGTCAAAAATAAAACATTAGATGAGCCCGATATCTATGAATAAAGTTGTAGTGGTCATGACAAGGACTCCAGAGATATAAAGAACGCCGAAATCCGAGTTATAATGAAGAAGTTATGACGTGTCGAAGTTTCGCGACAGAACCGGCACGACATTGCGTGACGTAAAATGTGAGTTTACGATAAAGTGCTTTTTAGCCTTAGCGATCTGAATGAAAGTCATAGTATACGTTAAACCAAGAGCGTGCATAAAAAGAACGTCCAAACTTGACATCGTATGAAGAAGTTATGGATTTTCCTTGGTGTTGAAGATGATCCAGTCATCTAACTGAGTATAGATGATGACCACAAAATTTTCTAGGAAGTCCAATGGAACGCTAGCAGGCTCGCAACCTGTAGGTGTTTGTGAACAATGTGTTCACCGGTGTACTCCATCCCGCTCATGGTTGACTAATGGACATTTATGGCCGAGGAATCCCTTCAGAAATAGAGTCCACCACGATGATGATCCTTATGCTAGGTCCCTTTTATTAGATGCTTTAGGGACGTAAAGTGAGGATAACGAGAACGGGTAATCGGGTTTTTTTGATTTGATGAAATTAATAAACTTGTTTATTGTGGGTTGAAAACCCTATATGCTCACCAGGCTCCCACGCCTTACCCACTCAGTTTCTTGTATTACAGGTAGTGGCAAGCACATAGTTGGATGATTTGACGAGAGATTATGGATTTATAGGCCAGTAGAAAATATATAGAATGTTGTAAGGCCTAAAATGTTTTTGAGGCCAATTTTGTTTTGTGGTCTATGATGTTTTTGGTTTATGATTTTGATCTGTATTGATGATGACATCCCAAATTTTGTAATATAGTGAAAATACATTTCTTTGGAACAAATTTCGCAACACTTTTCGTTAAAAGGTTACTCTGATTTTATTATAAAACATAAGCGAAATCAGTCTTTTCTGGTCGTGAAAATGGGCATGTCACAGTGTTATATAGAGATGATTTTCTTTCAGATAATTATCTGGTATGCCACTATCTGTTATGCTTTATGTGCTAGTATGCTATGAGATTATGTGATAGTGGTAGGACGGGCAGGATAGGCCCCAGTACCGATCGAAAGCACTGAAGGGGTAGGTCAGCACCCTGATATGCTAGACATTATTTGACTTATGTGTTTATGTACTAGGATATTATATGGTAGAGGTAGGGGTGAAATAGTCCTGGTACCAGTCGAAAGGACCGAAGGGGTAGGGCAGCACCCTGATATGCTAGGCAAGGTACCGTTCGAAAGGACTGAAGGGGTAGGCCAGCACCCTGAAATGTTAGGCGAGTTACCGATTGAAAGAGACTGAAGGGGTAGGTCAGCACCCTGATATGCTAGGCAAGTTACCGGTTGAAAGAGACCGAATGGGTAGGCTAGTACCCGGACATGTTAGATAGTATTGTATGGTATGTGGTATGATGAGGGAACTCACTAAGCTTCGTGCTTATGGTTTTCAGTTTTGGTTTCAGGTACTTCTTCTTCTAAAGGAAATGAGTCGGCATGATCACAGCGCATCACACTTTGTTTTCCGCACATGAGATCTTTGGGATTATACTCTGATATTGTTTCATTATGACACGTTTTGATTATTGAGATACTGGTTTTGGATATGGGATGACAATATGGATGTTTTTATACTATTGGTTTTATAATAATTCAATTCAAAATGAAATTTTTGGTCTTGAATTTTGGGATGTTACAATTGTGGTCTTATCGAACTATCATCTGAACCCCAACAAAGGAAACACCCTTCAGTTTGGTGTACGGAATAGAGGCAATAATACCCATCAAAGTAACCATCCGAACCACGCAGACGAATCCCGAAACAAATTCCACCAACCAGGGAGAGCACTTGGATTTGCTTGAAGAGAGACGTAAAAATCCGGCCATACGACAGGTGACTTGGTACTCCGGAAGAAGGGTGTGCAAGGTTGGTGACCTGGGACTCTGCAACGAGAGACGTAAAAAACCAGGGTACTCCGGAAGAAGGGTGTGCAAGGTTGGTGACTTGGATTTGCTTGAAGAGAGACGTGAAAAACCAGGGTATCTCAATAAACAGGCGAAAAGAAGGGTGTGCAAGGTTGGTGACCTGGTACTCTGGAAGAACGAGACAAGTAGACAATAGTTTTTTGGAATTCTCATCCTAAATTGGGGAGGACCATAGAAGGTGGTAGAGGCGAGGCGTAATGGATCGTATGTGTTGGAAAACATGCAGGGGGAGAGATTACCAAGAACATGGAAAATGCATAACGTGCATGTTTTCCATTTCTTGGCCTTGAGCTATTCATCAAAAGGGCTTAGAGCGGCGTTAGCTCGACTAATAAGAGCTGAAGAATAAGCTTTTCTTTTTTGAATTTTCTCCCATGTGAAAAGCTTGTAAGAAAGGAGACATCTAATTATTTAAGTTCAAGGATGAATGAAGTTATTTTCAATGAAATAAACCTCTTTGTAATGTATTAGACTTCGGGCCACCATGGTTCTAACAACATAGTCTGGTCACATTAGGTCACCATGACTTTCACATCATGGTTCGACCCTTTAACATACAACCATGGTTCTAACACTATAGTCCGACCATGTTAGGTCACCATGACTTGCACATCATGGTTCGACCCTTAAACATGCTACCATAGTTCTAACACCATGCTCTAGTCATGTTAGGTCATCATGACACAGCATGGTTCGACCCTGTGACTTAGCTAAGATGAAGACCACTAAAAAACGGCTAAGGAAATACATTCAAGTTCAACACACTGAGAGTTTGTACAAACTAAGCACACATAATTCAAACAACGGTGTGTAGAAAATAAAGAAGTTTAAGTTTATATAAAAGAGGTACAATCATAAAGTCAAGGTTGGAATATAAGGATTTTCCAGTTGCGTTGGGCTAAAACGTATCATTCAACATCGGTAGCCGAATCAAGATCTTCCATATGCTTCTTTAGTAAACCCACATCCATGCTATTAGTATCTACCATCTTGAAGAAAGGATAGTCATTATTGGTAAGATTGGAGAAACGATGCAGTATCAATTCCTCGGTATTTAGATATGAGTACAAAACTTCTTTTCCATCATGCTCCACCGAGTATTTACTCTTCATCTCAAGGCAAGCTCGGTGTATGCCAAGCTTAATGGCAGAAAAGTGGAGGACAACATTCATCGTGCTGAATAAATCATAATTTCATTAAATATCGAACCGAAGAAGATATTCCCTCCTTTAGAAGACAACGAAGTTCTTCAGATCTCTGCTCGGCTAGGTGTTGGTGGAAAAGGGATTCTTTCCTAGAAGTAGAGGCTTCGGCCTACAATTTTTCAGAATGGGCTATTTGATCTTTCAGTTTAAGCTGACACTCGACAAGGCTTTCCTTAAGCTGCCCAATTTGGGCCTCTTTCTCAGAACAGAGCAAACTCAAGTTAGAGTTCTTTTTGGTGGCTTCCTTTAATTTTGTGGCTAGGGCACCACGATGGGCACTCTCTTTGCTGATTATGTTCTTGAGCTTAACATTCGCCCTTTGAAGCTCTTCATAACATAGGGAATATTGATCTAGTTCCCGGAGTAAACGGCCATTTTCAATAGCAAGATCGTCTCTCTCCAAAACAAGCCCTGATTTCTCCAGCTCCCGGATGTCCTCTAGAAGCTCGAAAGCCTTCTTAAACTTAATTCACTATGTAGCAGTGTTAACAACCCTAGATTTGCTCAACAACAAAACCTCATTCATCCAGTCCAGACCCTCCAAGATATGGGTGCGAGCCTTATCCATCACCTCTTCATCAGTGATGTTTCCCAAGGTAGGAAGCTTGTAAAACTTAGTGCTTCCAAAAGGACGATGGAAGGGTGGCAGCGAAGAGGCCACTAACACCAAAAATGGCAAGGATGTCGGAGCGAATGCCAAAGTACCACCTATTAACAACTCAATATTATTTCCCTCATTCCAAAAAAAGGAAGGGAGGAAGTGAGGCATAGAAGAAGTACTTACCTGTTTTTATGGGGTAAAGACCGAAAAGGAGGTACAAGGTAGAAGTTCGGTAGAATTAAAATCCATCACATCCACGTCAGGAATCAAGGATTCTAGGTTGATAATGTTGGTAGGACTTAACAGAGCCTCGGTAGATGAAGGAGCAACAGGAGTAATGGCAAGGGAGCCGGTTGAAACAACAAGAGTAGAGGTCAGTACAGAAACCTGGGGAGCAAAAGAGTTGAACAGCTTCTGACGAAAAAGAAGCTTTGCAAGCTTATCCCTGCAAGGATAAGCTTTGGTAGTCAAACCACTAGGAACTGCTTAATAGTAACAACCAAGGAGTCCGACTGAATCGGGGTCAGAACGGTCGCAACTTCGGAAGATGGTAAAGGAACCTCAAGGGAGGATGAAATGGAATCAACAACAGAAATAAAGGCATGGTCTAAAGTTACCAAGAAATAGTGTAAAGCCTCACCGGATGAAGTAAGAGTGGTCGGTGGAAGGTCAAGCATGGCGTCAGCAAGCCCTTGGTCTCGGTTGAAGGAAGAAAGAGAGGTATGTATTTTCTTAGGAGAAGACCGGGAGGAATACCACTAGTAGTCGGAGAATCTGAAGGCCTTACTTTCCGCTTGTGAGCCTCGGTAGGAGCGGCACCAGAAGTTCCTTTGCTTGAGGGGTTTGGGGGAACTGGTGGGAGCGTGAGATGAATGTTTTCCGATGGTAAAGGGGTAGGACTAGTAGAAATCATTGGGTTATCGATAACGATTGTGTCAAGGCTGATTTTAGATTCGCCCCTGACATCTGCAGTGGACAAAGGGTCAGACTTGGGAATGGATGAATCGCTCCCTTTAACGACTTTAGACCGATGCTTCCAGTGAATTCCTTCAAAAAAGAAAAGATTACCAATCCTAAAAGTGGGGACTACTATCGGAGGAACCCATAAGTGTTGTCCAAGTTAGCCAAACTCAAGGTTGACTCATCAGTGTAACACTCTGTTCTGAAAGTATCCGTTTATGGATTTCAGAGGCCAAGGCTAGGGGCGTTTTGGTCTTTTATCGGTCTTGAGTTTTTACTCAAGAGGTTTTGGGCCGATGTGTGTTGCTAGAAACGTAGGGCTTCTCGCCACCTTTTCGTGGATATAAAGTTCGTCGGAAACAGACTTGGAATGAAGGAGTTATGACACTTTCAAGTTATTGGAAGAAATGACCCCTAATGGAAATAAATGGCAAGGAGGGACCATGCATTCAAGGTGGTAAGCGCGCGAGTACGCCCAGCGTAAGGCTGGGTTACGCCTAACGTATAAGGTCATGAGGTCGCGGTTGTTTTTGGTGTACACCCAGCATACAGGATGTACGCCCAGCGTACGTCCAGTGTCCAGAAACCCTAATTTTTTAGGGTGAGCCACTATATAATGAACATAATGGCTCAAACCCTAGCCTCCGTATATGTCCTCCAACCTCAGAGAAACCCTAGAACGCCTGATCTCTTCATCCTTGGGTGATTTTGACTTCAAGAAGTTCATTTTGGTGGTGTAAGCTTGGAAGAGGAAAAGAAGAAGTTGGCAAGGAAGAACTTGGGAAGTTGGAGCTCATAGATCTGGGATAGCGTCATCATTTGGGACTCCTTGGAGGTATAAAGTTCATAACTTTACTTAAGAATGCTTAAATCTAGTGTAGTGTGGTTTTGGAGTCATTTTGGTCCCAAGAATGGACCTTTATGATGAAATCTCGATTGTGAGCTTAGGGTTGCCACCCTCAGAGCTAAAAGGGTCCCATAAGCAGTAAAGTATCCATCTTGAATGCCTTAATGGGTTCATGCATGAGATCTAGCCCTCTTTATGGAAGTGGAACATCATTTTTGGAGTTTGGGCTTGTTTGGGTCAAGTGAAGTCACCAAGTCAGTGACTTTATAGTTTAAGACGTGCAAAAGGACTTGGATTTGTGTTTGTAGCTTCTGGAATAGAGTATTAAGCACTTAATGGGAAAGTGACTTAACAGAGGAAGTATGTTGAGCGTACATGCAGGTACGCCCAGCATACACACCATTTGGCTAGTATGCTTAGCGTACATAGGAGTACGCCCCGCGTACTCTGTCAGTTTGGGCTTCATATTATTGGGCCTCGGATTGGGCCATGCTTTGGACTTTGGGCCTTAGTGGGACAGCAGAAGTCAGATGATATGGGCCAAGAAGATGTTTGGGCTTAGGGTAAGGCCCATTAGAGGGATTGGGCCGATTTACCAAATTGGGCCATTAGTGGGCCACTAGTGGGCTTGGGAAGCTTACCTAGTATTGGGCCTTAGTTTTGGGCCTCGTATATAGACCAAGTTGGACTAGGGGTAGAATGGTCATTTTACCCTAAGAAGGATTATTGTATTCGACTAAGTGATGTTTGGTATTGGTAGTTCGGGAAGCCGAAGGGTCAGTAGTTCGGGAATTGCCAGTCAGCAGCCAAAGGAGTATCAGCAGGGTTCAGCAGTGTGAGGTGAGTTTCCTTCCAGTAGGAACGGGTCTACGGCCACAATGCCGACCCGTTTAGATTACAGTAGTTTCGGACTTCGGTCCGATGCTGGGGTGGTCCCGAGAAGTAGTTATGTATGCTTGATGTCTTCATGATTCATGCATGTTTATGATATGTGTTATATGTTCCGAACTCCGGTTCGATGCCGGGCAAGCCCGATGCATTATATGTGATTATGTTATATGTTCATGTTTATGTTATGTTCAGTTTATTCTGGAATTCGGTCCGATGTCGGGTGGGGCCTGATGCAGTGGGTGGGTCCCAAGTTATTCCGGACTTCGGTCTGATGCCGGGCGGGGCCAGATGCAGTGGGCGCGGCCCAATTTATGCTGGACTTCGGTCCGATGTTGGGCGGGGCCCAATTTATGCCGGTATGTAGGTATGTATGTGGTATGTGGTAGGTTAGGGAACTCACTAACCTTCGTGCTTACGGTTTTCAGTTTTGGTTTCAGGTATTTACGGTAGCGGAGGGAAGAGCTCGGGATGATTGCATGGCACACACCAAGAAGTTTTTAGCCTGGGATGTTTACTCTGATAAAATAAATATGTTTGAAATGATACTTGATTTCATATAAGGATTAATGTATGAATTGATTATGATTGATTAATGATTTTAAAACAGTATTTTTGGTCATGATTTTTGCGATGTTACAAGTTGGTATCAGAGCCTTGGTTTGAGGGATTTGGATACACTCTCGGGTGTGTCTGAACTCAAACTGAGGACTTGGTATGAAAATTTTCAATTAAAATCGTTTTTATAAAAAGGAACTTCGAAAAAGATAAGAATTTTGGAAAAAGAATAAGAAACAGGAACTATGAGAAAAGATAAGAATTTTGGGAAAAAGAGAAAAGGGTGTGGTGCATGCAATCAGCCGAGCTCAAGTATGTTCTCCCAAATTACCCATACAAGTTTATGATATGATTTGTGCTTTAGAACTGCATGCTAGATTAGGACTAAGGATCTAGGAGGATGCGTTATGTGCCTGTTATATGTGTATGAGCTTTATGACTTGCATGCTAGTATAGATTCCTGATTAGAGAATAGAACATTTTGATTGGATTATGTGGTTAGTTCTCCCAATGCCTGAATGCTGCTTGCTTTGTGCTCTTAGGAGTTGTAGTTAACTTTAACTAACTAGTAAACGAATGTGTAGGTTACATATTACGAGGACTAAATAATTTCAAAAGGTTAGGTTTAGCCCTATTTCGCAGCTCTTGTATGAGTCCAACCGCTGTAGGGTAGAACCTCTCATTCGAAGAATTATCTAGTCTTAGTGATATGTAATGGTATTCGAAGCTAGTTAGGGGGAGATAGTAGGAATTTCTTATGTAGCTGATGGCAGAGAGTGAGTTGGAGGATACCCTAGGGAAAGCCTAGGATGAGATTAGTGTTGGGAGCAGTATTAGTAGTAGTGAAAGGGACTTGGTGGAGTTGAGGCAACTCTTGAGGAAAGTACGGATAGATGTGGAAGGTAGTATGGGCCCGTACTACTGAAAGCATAGGATCCGTACTCGATTCAAGAAGGGCTGACATAAGACCAGGGAACTTGTAGTGAGTGCGTGAGATCCCTCAGTAGTGAGGAGTATTCTGATGGTAGTTATGACATGCTTGCAGCATGGTGACGCTACGGGGTAGGCCAATGGTCAGTTCTAGTGCAGGTGAGGGATCAGGCTCGGGTGCAGGAGCCGAGCAGCTCGGGGAGCAAATGCGAGAGTTTATTTCAGCCGAGATTACACGCAGTACACTGGACCAGACTCCTTTGATCTTCGGTACAGTCAAGGAGGGGATTTTAGAGCTTTTGGATAGCCGCCTCGAGGCCTTCCGGGCCGAGATCGCTACGGGGCAGTTAGGGGTTCATATGAGATCCAATGTTTATGGATCTCTGGGATTCCACAACAGGGAGGGTCCCGTTATCAGCTCTTGTCATCAGGGATCGGAGGTGGGTTGCGCACCTTGCCTTCAAGAGAGTCCACTACATGATTGGATCGTTGTGGAGGTTACGAGAGTCGTACGCGAGGAGTTACCTGACATTATTGAGCGTGTTACTGGCAGGGTAACTGCTAGGTTTCAGGGTCAGACAACGACTGTACAGACAGTTGATGGGGTAGTCGGGGTAACTCGGGAGCAAGAGATTGGGTTAGATGCGTAGTTAGCGAAAAGGAAGTGGACACCAACATCAGGACGGTTGAAAGAAGGTGGAAGGTCTGACTCGGCTGACTTGGGTGTTGGAAGTCAAGGAGATCTTGAGGTGTGTGGCAAGTGTGGGGGAACCAATGGGTTTGCTTGTCACAAGTTTAGGTGTTTCAAATGTGGAGAAAGAGGGCATGTACATTGGGATTGTAAGAAGGATCAGATATGTTTTCATTGTCACTAGCCAGGTCATTTCAAGTCCCATTGTCCTATTTTGGAGGTGGAGAGAGTTCAGGATCTAGTGCCTATGGTCCCGCAGGAAGTCAAGATCGAGCCGTAAGAGATCGCTGGTATGTAATTCAAATTCAGCTTCTGTTTATGATTTTATTGATATGGTACTGCATCGATGTCAGTAAGTGTGTTTCAGAATATTATGTTTCCTGCTTATGATTGAGTTATATGCCATCTATATACCATGGATGTTAGAGTAGTAGTTCGAAGATGTTTCCCTTTATAGCACGTTCTGAGGATGCAGTCAATGTAGCAAGTATGAGTGGGTCTCGGGAAGTGTTCTGTTAGTCTTCAAGAGTGGTTCAGATTTGGTATTGGTTGGTTGGAGTGCTAGAAGTGGTAAGCGTTGGATGTCAGCAGATCGACCCTTTAGATGGAGAGGAGAATTGAGAATCCTTCCCAAGCTGGGAGTTGTAGGGATCTAGTCGAATCAAAGTGGGGGAGAACTATCCCAGAGTTCAGGAACAGGAGTAAGTGCAATCGGGATGAGTTTGCAACTTTGTCGGAAAGGAAAGCAGCCCCAGTGGCTGTTGGGATAGAGAAGCGCGCGAGTTGGGAGTTTGGGAACCAGGTGGAAGATTTTCTCGGCAGGATGCGAGTTTAGTCAGGATGTAAGACTACAGGGTCGTCGTAGAAATATCCAGCAATTAGACGGAGCGGGAAGAGTTGTAAGGCTGCGGGATAGCCGTAGCATTTCGTTAGTAGCTAGTAGAGGAGTGTGGGCGAGGGCCCGTATCTCCTAGTTAGCAGAGTGTGGGAAGGGCCCGTGTCTCCTAGTTAGCATTATGAAGATCAATAGACAGAGTAGTTCGTTGAGTTTTAGGATGGAGTGGGGCCTGCATAGCCCAAGATAGGTGAGACCTGTGGGAGAGGCCACTCCGAGATGTAGTTAGGTGAGACCCGTGGGCGAGGCCTGTATGATTATAGCAGCGTAGGTGGGACCTGGTTGAGACCGTAGGGCCAAGATAGGGGATCGAGGATCCTAGGACAAAGAGAGCCAGAGTGGCAAGGTAGATATAGCAGTTTTATATAGCCGAAGTTTCCTTCGGAAGTCGCTGGGAGAGACTGGGAGGTGAAGATTGAGTTCAGTAACCGGTAGGAGTGTCACAACGTAAATTTTCAAAACAATTTTTCACTTTTCAACATATTATAATATTCCCAAAAATCTCATGTATATCAAATATCATCATGATAAAAACATAACCCAGAATCTCAAACAAAATCCTCTGCCGGTGTGTACAAATCATGCCGGCACCTTCCCGCGATCCTCGCTGGTACCTGAAACACATAACACATAACACGGTAAGCATAAATGCTTAGTGAGTTCCCCAAAATACCACATACAACGCATAAGCCACTCGAGTCTATAACTCGGTATGACCCTCCAGTCAATGCGTCTCAGCGGGACCCTCCAGTCCCGTAGCTCGTTGGACCCTCCAGTCCGGTCTAGCTCGTTGGACCCTCTGGTCCGGTCTAAATCGTTGGACCCTATGATCCGGTCTATATCGTAGGACCCTCCGGTCCGGTCTATATAACACATAGCATACATATATCACAATGCACATAAAGTCAAACATACACATAACACAAAAGACCATCCGATTTGCACATAGTTACCACTCTAGGTAATGTATAGTGAGAAGACTCACCTCGGGTAATCTCGGAAAGTCTCGACTCGAATACTGATCTAGCCTCCGCCTAATCACACAAAATATTTATCTCTAACTAATACGGCTCTCAAAGGCTAGGCTAGTCCCTCCCTATATTCTCTCAGAAAGGGAAAAGACCATTTTACCCCTCCAATGGTCCAATGTCCAAATGTTGACCAAACCATAAAAGTCAACTCCATTCAATGGTCCAACTTTGACCAGACTCGTCGAGTGCACTCGGGTGACTCGGCGAGTCCATGCATGTCCTCTGAATCTTCCTAAGGCCTCACTCGACTCGTCGAGTTAACCCTTCTCTCGACGGGTTACTACTGATCACGAATCGTGGTGCAACACGATCCGACTCGTCGATTCCTCTCATGGATTTGGCAAGTTCCTTCCATGAGAATGCTCAAACGACCTTCTGAGGTCAGATCTGTTTCTCTAACCTATAGATCTGACCTTCTAACACCCAAAAGTCACGTAAAGGTCTGAACTTTACGTTCATGCATCGTACATATAGCTCTATTTGAAGAAATAGCCCTAAAAATGAAGTCCTAAGCTCATTATCCTCATGTAACATCATAAAGCTTGGTTGAGGGGACACTCTGGACCTCTCAAGGTCCAGATCTAAAGTCTATTTCTCAAAAGGGACTTCACAAGCTCCATATTTCAACTAAAGGAAGGGTAAGGAAACTCTAGATTCCATAAATCTACTTTATACATGAAAATGGGCATGGATCCATATCTCAACCAGAAGCCCTTGATGAAATGATGGTAGATCTGAGCTCCTCAATCAGCCTTGCTTGAATCCCCTCTCTTCTTCTTGCAAGAATGCACTAAAGGTGGTGCAATTAGCTCTTTCCCTCACTCTCTATGCTCTCTGGTCTCTTAGGGTTTCTCAAGTGGGTGTGTGGCCGCAATGAGGGCCATAAGGACCCTTAAATAGGGCACAAGCCTAAAGATTTAGGGTTTTTGTCCGCAGCGCGGACTCGTCGACTCCTCGAGTCCATTCATTAATCCTAGTCAGCAGTCACGATCCTACTCGACGAGTCTAGGCATCAACTCGTCGAGTCCACCTCCTTGACTCAAAAATAAAAGCTCAATTCATGATACGTGGAAATCTGGATGTTTCAAGGAGTCCAGTAGCCAAGATGATGGCAGATTAGTTGGGACCAGGGTGGTCTCGGTTCATCCGGAGAGCGGATAAGAGACAGCAGAATCTTCGGAGAGGGACAACAATAAGAGGATTCGTACGTGGGAGTAGTTAGTGGACTGAGAGGTGCTAATTCCATTAACAGCATAACTAAATAATCTCAGAGTAAGTGATTTGACTATGTTGCGCAGCTCTCGTATGAGTGTAACCGTTGCATGGATGAGTCTTTTACTCGAAGGATTATCTGATCCATTCGCTGGGAGAGGTTTTCAGCATCAGGGTACAGCAAGAGAGAACACTCAGTGGGTATCAGTGAAGTGACCGGCACTGGGAGTGGCTAGAGAAGTAGATATAGCGAAGGGTATGTCCTTCACAGAGAAAGGAAAGATTGTTGTTTTTGGGAAGCTACCTTGGGAAGGCCAGTGATCGTGCAGGAGAAAGGGGTGAACCCCCTAGGATGTTCATCATAAGTACTTGGGGAGTACCGAAAGGATTGTCAGTTAGGTAAGAGTCGTGTTCCCAGGATTGTTGGTGATTAGATTGTTCTCAAGGTTCTTATCTTCGAGGACTAGTTGGGCTGAGTGATCGGCCGGAAGGTCGATAGAAGTGGTCCTTCGAGAATTGGATCCACCAGGAGATGTATGCATCGGGCAGGAATGTTGTGAGCAGGTTGCAGGATAGTTAGCCGTAGTGGACTTCGAGTACGAAATCTAGTTTAAGTAGGGGAGCGTTGTAACACCCTGTTCTGAAAGTATTCATTTAGGGATTTCAGAGGCCAAGGCTAGGGGCGTTTTTGTCTTTTATGGTTCTTGAGTTTTTATTCGAGAGGTTTTGGGCCGGGGTGTGTCACTAAAAGTGTAGGGATTCTCACCACCTTTTCGTGGATATAAAGTTCATCAGAAACAGACTTTGAATGAAGGAGTTATGACACTTTGAAGTCATTGGAAGAAATGGCCCCTAATGGAAATAAATGGCAAGGAGGGACCATGCATGCAAGGTGGTAAGCACGCGATTACGCCCAGTGTATAAGGTCATGAGGTCTCGGGTGTTTTTGGCGTACGCCCAACGTATAGGATGTACGCTCAACGTACGTCCAGTGTCCAGAAACCCTAATTTTTTAGGGTGAGCCACTATATAAAGAACATAATGGCTCAAACCCTAGCCTCCTGATTTGTCCCCCAACCTCAGACAAACCCTAGAACGCCTCATCTCTTCATCCTTGGGTGATTTTGACTTCAAGAAGTTCATTTTGGTGGTGTAAGCTTGGAAAAGGAAAAGAAGAACTTGGCAAGGAAGAACTTGGGAAGTTGGAGCTCATAGGTCTGGGATAGCATCATCATTTGGGACTCCTTGGAGGTATAAAGTTCATAACTTTACTTAAGAATGCTTAGATCTAGTGTAGTGTGCTTTTGGAGTCATTTTGGTCCCAAGAATGGACCTTTATGATGAAATCTCGTTTGTGAGCTTAGGGTTGCCACCCTCAGAGCTAAAAGGGTCCCATACGCAGTAAAGTCTCCATCTTGAATGTCTTAATGGGTTCATGCATGAGATCTAGCCCTCTTTATGGAAGTGGAACATCATTTTTGGAGTTTGGGCTTGTTTGGGTCAAGTAAAGTCACCTAGTCAGTGACTTTATAGTTTAAGACGTGCAAAAGGACTTGGATCTGTGTTTGTAGCTTCTGGAATAGAGTATTAAGCACTTAATGGGAAAGTGACTTAACAGGGGAAGTACGATGAGCGTACATGCAGGTACGCCCAGCCTACACACCATTTGGCTAGTACGCTTAGCGTACATAGGAGTACGCCCCACGTACTCTGTCAGTTTGGGCTTCGTATTATTGGGCCGCAGATTGGGCCATGCTTTGGACTTTGGGCCTTAGTGGGCCATGAGAAGTCAGATGATGTGGGCCAAGAAGATGTTTGGGCTTAGGGTAAGGTCCATTAGAGGGATTGGGCCCGATTTAGCAAATTGGGCCATTAGTGGGCTTGGGAAGCTTACCTAGTATTGGGCCTTAGTTTTGGGCCTTGGATATGGACCAAGTTGGACTAGGGGTCGAATGGTCATTTTACCCTAAGAAGGATTATTGTATTGGACTAAGTGATGGTTGGTATTGGAAGTTCGGGAAGCCGAAGGGTCAGCAGTTCGGGAATTTCCAATCAGCACCCAGAGGAGTATCAGCAGGGTTCAGCAGTGCGAGGTGAGTTTTCTTCCAGTAGGAACTGGTCTACAGCCACAATGTCGGCCCGTTTAGATGATAGTAGTTCTGGACTTCGGTCCGATGCCGGGATGGTCCCGAGAAGTAGTTATGTATGCTTGATGTCTTCGTGATTCATGCATGTTATGATATGTGTTTGGTCCGATTCGGGACAAGCCCGATGCAGTATATGTGATTATGTTATATGTTCATGTTTATGTTATGTTCAGTTTATTCCGGACTTAGGTCCGATGTCGGGCGGGGCCTGATGCAGTGGGCGGGGCCCAATTTATGTCGGACTTTGGTCCGATGTCGGGCGGGGCCCGATGCAGTGGGCAAGGCCCAATATGTGGTTATGTATATGGTATGTGGTAGGTTGGGGAACTCACTAAGCTTCGTGCTTACGGTTTTTAGTTTTTTTTCAGGTATTTCCGGTAGCGGAAGGAAGAGCTCGGGATGATCGCATGGCACACACCAAGAAGTTTTTAGCCTGGGATGTTTACTCTGATAAAATAAATATGTTTGAAATGAAACTTGATTTCATATAAGAATTAATGTATGACTTGTATGGTTGATTAATGATTTTAAAACGAAATTTTTGGTCATGATTTTTGGGATGTTACAATCAGGGTCAGACCAAACAAGGTAATTGGTGATGAGTCTCTTAACAACATCGTGCTCTGCAACAGTGAGTTCAGGATAAGGGTCGGAATCACTATTCACCAAATTACCAAACTACATACGTGTGGCAATGACTGAAGCATCGATGAAGAAAAAATCTTCTTTCCCCTTCTTGATTGATGAGGGATGACTGTTGCATATGTCAATTCCTCCACAACACAGAGAAAAAGAGATCTAGTCCTTGGTGATCATGGGCACGTATAGATAATGAAAAAGAGAAAGGGGAGGAGGAATGTCTAGGGCTTTGCATAGTAGCACAAAACACATATTCTTCTAGAATCCATTTAGAGTTATTTGGCCGATATGAATCTTGTAATAATCAAGCATGGTCCCCAATAAGGGAAAAGATGGATGGACCAAACTTGATCTGAAGAAGATCGTGTTGGATATAGTGTCTAAGTCCATAACTATATTTGGTATGTACTTGACCCGATCCGGCATGGTCCATTTGGGTTGCACTTCACCCGAACAATTTATGGATAATCGTTTGAGAATAGTATAAGTTATGATTTATTAATATATTATAAATCCTAATATATTAATATAAAATCATATTATTTAATTAGTATTGATCTATAATTAATCTAGAATTAATTTAGAGATCAAAAGTATGACTAATTAAATATGGGCTCTTGTATTTATATAGTGTGGGCTAATGCTTATTTGGAATGGGCTAGGCTTGCATGGAAATTCCATGGATACTCCATGGAGCTTTAACCCATGGATCTCATGGAAATGAAAAGACATGGGTATTAGGGTTTACATAGGTGTAACCCTAATCCACCACACTATATAAAGGAGGCTTTGGTTCTTGAAATCAGACTAGTTGTGGTGAGTAAAGTAAGAGGGCCGATTTCAAGAAAGGTGATTACTATTCTCTCAAAATTCCAAGTTTGTGGTGAATTGTGATTTCCATTTGAGGCATCCACACTATTGGTGCTAGGCTCTAAAACTCCAAGCAATCAACTACAACTACAAGGTAAGTAATTCTACTAGCTTTATTGGATTTAAGTTCCCCATGTCATGCTAGATAGGATAAGAACCTTGGAAAAATAATTATTTGCATGTATCTTAGTCAAACATAGATCCAAGGTTTCTAGGGTTGCATGTACACCATAGGAGTGTTAGAATGCTCAAAACCCATCAGATCGAGTATACTCCAATGCAACCTAGTGGGGGATTGGTGATAGTTTGATTTAGAGATGGAAGTTGGGGACATAATCGAGGATCTATGAGGAAGGATCTCACCAGTTCATTCAGTTGGTTCTGAGTAAGAATTGACAGAGTGGTATGGATATGGAAGCTATCTTTAGCCATAACGGAGAATTTAGGGCTCGAGGATTTCTGTGAAAAAATACACAAAAAGAGGGAAGAAATGAAGAAGTTGTAACATCCCAAAAATCATAGTAAAAAATTTTCATTGTTTCCAACAAGCCATGATCATAAATCAGAGTATTCCAAAATCATCTATCAATAAAATATCCAAGGATAATGTGCAAAATCACGCCTTCGCCTTGCCCCGATCATCTAAAGTACCTTAAACCATGAAAGAAAACTATAAACCAAAGCTTAGTGAGTTCCCCTAAACTACCCCACACACAAAACATATAAAGGCATGCATACTGGGTCCACAGCCATCCGACTGAATTACCCCTGAGCCCACAACATTAACTATGGATTGCCCTCCTGCCCAACAACTCATGTCTGGATTGCTCCCGAGCCCACAACATAAGTATGGATTGCCCTCCCGGCCCTCAGCTTATGTTTGGATTGCTTCTGAGTTTGTTGGCTTTCGTAAAAAGCAGTATAGCCTGAACCTCACCGGTACTATGTCGACACATGTAACAGATAAAACATATAACCAGCAAAATAGATAATCATACAAATCTACCAATCTAATAGATCTCTACGGCATAACAACATTCTATATACCAGGATACATAATACAACCTAGTGGGCTAACATTGGTGCCTTTGACCCACGAGTACAGTGAGGAAAATTGACCTCAAGGCTCAAAAGATGACTGAACTGCTTGTTGCTCCAACACCGACTCTACAGGTCACCTACACAACAAGCAGGGACCAAGTCTCAATTCACTACTCAAAATACCCCAAATAACCTAAAGTCAAACTTGGTCAAAGTCAAAAATCAACTTTCAGCTAAATTGTGTCATGTGTAACAGCTCTATGCCCTACGTAGAGCCCAAGGTGTCAAAGTCGGGGTAAAATAAGGCTACACCCTACATAGCAAAAATTACACCCCCCCCCCCGCGTACCCTCATGTTCCCTAACTTAATCATTAAGCTCTTAATATAGAAAGTTAAACCTCCAAACTTCTAGATCTAAGCTAGATGGACGTCTTAATGGATAAAGTCTCTAACTTTATCCATTTGCATGCATAACAAGGGCATAAACTCAAAACCTAAGTCCAATAAGTCACTTAAAGCTCCAAAAATCATGTATGGATGGATGAGAGTGACCATGCTCTTATTTTTATGACTTAACAACTCCAAAATCTACTGGAAATGATATCCTAATGGCCAAGAGTAACTCATACTCATAACAACCAAGGTTATGAGGACAAAATATGGATTTTCTTAAGCATAACTAGATCTATCATGAAAACTCATCAAGGTGGAGACTTTATACCTCCTAGAGATGGATGAGGGGAAGGAACTTCTGGATCCAAAGTTGATTCAAGCTTCTAAGCAACTCCACCACCTTATTCCATCTTCAAAAACACACAAAACACTCTTAAGCTCACAAATACACCAAGAGGGAACTTGGGTTTCAAAGGGAACGTTTGGAGAAATGAAGCTTGAGAATGGAAGGGCCTCAAGAGAGTTAGAGCCTTAAATAGGGCTCAAAACCCCAAGATTAGGGTTTGAGCTCCGGGGCAGGTACGCGCTACGTACCAAGATCTACGCCCTGCGTAGACCATTAAAGCCCCATGTCCAAGTTACCCCTCTACACAGTGGGTAGGAGGCTATCTACACCCTGCGTAGATACACTTCCAACATTAAAACTTAAGAGCAAAGGGAAGAAATTTACTTGCAAGGATCGGGTGTTACAAAAGTATTAGCAGATGAAGGGAAGCGGTTTCCTTGACCCCGACTTTATAGGGAAATGTGGGCGGTTCGAAGTGATAGAGGCGGCGTTACAGGGGAATGATGAAAAACTAAAATGGGTAACTGTCTAATCAAATACCTAGGACCTAAATTGGAGTTATCCGGTTATCCGTTTCTCAAAGGAGTCTCAACGACGCCACAACTAGTTCGAATTGTCAGTCAAGAATGAGGGACTTAATGAGGCATATATCTAATTACCAATGTATGTACCTTCGGGATGGAATTAGAATGCCATCGCATGGTTCTCCGAACCTTATACGACGAGGCTACCGAACCGGACCAGCAGAAGGAAACAAGGTCGGGAAAGCGAGGTCGAACGAGGGAGCAAGCGTTAAGTACAAGCGACAGATGAATACCTAATAACTCTGACAAAGTGTAGGCCATACAGTACTTAAGTCTACTAGCGATTCATCGATAACAAACTGACATGACTGATGACCTCTCCTTAGTACCATTCTTGTACGTTCGGCAAGGAGAGCATTTATGAGGATTAGAGCCTCATCTACACGGTACAACTCGGGTCGCCGATTCCCGAGATAAGTCGGTATATAAAGAGAACCCTGGTAGGTGGGCAAAGGTACGCAAAACCAGCTAAAACCTACATTTATACTATCATAACTTTCTCCCTCCCTTCCTGACTTTATCATCGAAGCGTTCTCCCAGGAGCAATCCTGGTAGACGACTCACATGTGTGTTGATATCTCAGGATTTAGACTTCAAGCTTCTTTACCTCATCAGGATCATCGAGAACCAAAATTCGGATACGGATTACTACACATTCATATGTCCGCCCCTGCTGCCCCTCCTCTTAAGTCTAATGGTATACAATGAGAGTCATGCTTTTTAATTAGTTCATGTGTCCACCCCGGCCTGCTGTTAAGTCTAACAATACAAAATGAGAGTCATGGTTTTTATTTTTTAATTAATGGTAGTAGTTTCATGTAATAAGTCCACGATTGTAAATTATGAGAGTGCTTCTTTATTAGCAAGTTATGTGAAACCGGCCTAGTGTCACACAAAAAAAATACAATCCACATAGATAGAGTTCACGAATACAATATTAAATAATTTCAAATGATCTTTAGAGATTGATAGTTCACAAAATTTGTTTTATATTTAGGCTTTTTGGAAGAAATTGCATTTAGTAAAATTTACTTTTCATATAAGTTACAGTTTAATATCTTAAGGGGTAAAATAATTATTACGCACATTAGGATATAAAAATTTGGATTAAAAGACAAACAATCGTAAGGCCTATGTATTCAAATTTCAACGTTAATCCTTATTAATCAAACGTTAAACATACCCGTTTATCACTTAAAACACGTTTGGCATGTCTTTTACCTTATTGTTAGTAGTGCAAGCTTGCGTAGCTTCTTAATTTTTCGTTTTATTAATATGTGTTGCCATGTATAAAGAAGACACTTGTGAAATTTCTATGCAATGTTTATTTTTGTAGAACAGTTGCGTGGGTATACAATATACACCATCATATATAGCAAAACTCTTTTTTACATAGTTTATTTCAGTATAATCTAAAAGAAAACGAGATATTGAAAGTTAAAGTATATTTTTCTTAAATGACTATAATTTAATATGTAGGTGTCTCACGGAAGCAAGAGTTGAATCCAGTTAAATAAACAATTTAAAAATCCAAGAGATAAAAAAATTCAAGAAATTGTATCAAGCTTAATGTTGTATTTTGTAGTTGATTTATTTGGAAGTATCGATATTTGCACAACTGTATGTTAGTTTCATGTTTTATTCGAATCTTATAAAAATTAAAACATTTATATAATTTAAAAGGTCAAATGTAAGAAAAGGAATGAATTGTTTGCTAGAAAGAAAACCTTTTGATTGTGTCGGTCATAATCATGCCATGTGGAGTGTTTTGCAATTGTTGTGTGGATATGTTTCCAAATGGAATCCTGCCCCTTAATCTTGTGCCACATCATAGCTTCCAAATCATTAACTAGTTTCAACTTTCAATACCATTTTTATATGTTAGAAAATGTTTTGATGATTTCGTATTTTTCTGGGTTATTTTTGTATATAACCTTAAGTAGTTGTGGTTTTTGCATTTTTCTTTAATTAGTAAGGTTTTATCTTTGTATAGTGGACCTCTACTTTTTGTACACTTCTCAATTTGGAATAAATAAACTACACCTTCAAGCCACGTCGATCATTTCTTCAATCAATTGAACTAGATGGGAATTAGATGCGTCAAATTGGCGATGTGTTTCTTTTTTTTCCTAATTTCAACTTGTAGCAAACAATAAGGAAAAATATCACGAGTCTGCGCACTTGATCTGTCACCACTGCGATTGCTGAGTATTCCAATATAGGGACATAATCTTGCCACGATGAAATCGCTCTGGAATTGAGTTGCCTTGCTGAGCCAATCTTGTTATTAGAAAGGGTAAATTGTAAGAAATAACCACTTTACACTTTTTACCTATATACATACATGTTTATTTTTTACATATGCTCATCCAACTTCCTGCACAATACAATACAAACTGATCAGACATTCCATTTACTATATTTTTTTTATCAAGATTAAAAACCAATTAACTTATCTTTTTGATCTATCAACTCATGGCATGTTGGAACAGTAGTGTGTGTGTGTGAGTGACCTCAATTTGTGTGTGTTTGTCTACATATTAGACACATCACCCATTTCTAATCAGAATTCCATTGGTAATTTATACCTTCAAAAAAAAATTACCATGTCCATTGTTAAATCAAAACAACCTAGCCTGATAAGCCTGCAATAAGAATTATAGTTCAATCAACATAATGAACCACTTTTTAAAATCAGGTGAAAGATTTCAATAACACGAAGAACATGAAAACCTCATCTGGTGTTGTTGTAGAATATGACAGCATGCAATTACATGACGTTGGAAAAGAAAAATAAATAAATATCAACATGTAGTAAATTTGATTGTATAATAATGTAACATCAGAAACATGTAAAAGTTAGTCTGCAAATAGATGAATTATA
Source organism: Lactuca virosa (assembly GCF_052849685.1). NCBI lineage: Eukaryota > Viridiplantae > Streptophyta > Magnoliopsida > Asterales > Asteraceae > Lactuca > Lactuca virosa. The sequence continues at coordinate 281,429,174 of NC_136428.1, read as the reverse complement.
TGTTCAATTAAAACAACCTAGCCTCATTAGTAACATCAGAAACATGTAAAAGTTAGTCTGCAAATAGATGAATAATAAAAATCAGGTGAAAGATTTCAATAAGATGAAGGGAATAGATGAACTTACATTATCGTTATGTTCAACTTTCATTCCTTGCACCGCGTATACAAAACTCTGTGAAATGGTTAAATTTTTATGATTGAACGATTGTTGTTAAAAGTTGAAAAAAATTAGCCACTTATATGGAATGTGACAATTAGTTGAAGACTCTCATTAGAATGTGAACAATAAATTATAGTGAATTAGCCTAAATAATTGGGAGAATATGATAAAATATACATTAACGCAGTACATTCTATAGTATTTTTTAAGCCAAATGATACAGACGCCTATGTCGTTGTAATTGGATATATAATAATTTATTGTATCTTTCATGTACTGTTTTATAAAAAATGAGTACATATAAAAGTTAAATTTTAACATAAACATAAAGGCTCTAAAGTGACATATTAATTACTAAGTTTTGTTAGGTCACTTCTAAAATTGAAAATTAATCAAAAAAGCATACATAACTTTATAAAGAAATAATAATAATAACAATAAATTGAGATGTTCAACTATGGTTTATTTACCTGATACCTAGTTGAAGATTAGGTGTCAAACAACAACTGTTATGACCTTCAAAAATACCTACACATGATTTCTGTTTCCCTTCGTTTATAATGCCCCTGGATGATTCTTAACACCTTATTTAACTACTCAAAAGACTTGGAAAAGTAAATACTCCTGTAAAACTAAACTTTTAACATAAGCGACATAAATTTAACCGTTACAAAAAACCAGATGAGTGTTTTTTCCTTTCATACCCTCTAATCGAACTTTATAGCCAACCTGTGAAAAGACAAAAATTATTGCTTATAAAGCTTTTCTTTAAGCAATAAAAACTAAGTGAAGAGTAAAGATTAAAGAAAAGCCTTACTAATTCACCAAGAGGATCTCTCCTTTCAGAAGAAACTCTTTCTGCAACAGCCATGGCAGACGACCAGATTCTATCTCAGATTCCAATATGTATTGTGGATAGAATGAGGAACATTTCTACAAAGTACAGCTCCCCATCCATTGTATAATGTCGAAAAACCCCCCTTCCCAATAATCCCCCAAAAAGCATTCCCGTGAAATTACAAAATGAGTTGACCAGAAAAGTCAAAAGTTATAAAAAAAAATAGCATCATATTCATACCAACAGCTGTGATAATGTGAGCCAACTTGCATATGCTGCTTTATTCACTCACTTGGAGTAAAAAAAATGATGTGGCAACACTTGCACAGCCTCCAGCTATGCAATGAGCCAATGATTGATGCTCCTGAAATTTGTAAAAGTAAGTATCAAGAAAACTAATTCTAAAATATATGGAAGAAAACAGAAGAAAACCCTTTCACCTTGGCAAAAAGGGGAAGCAAAGCCCCCTTTACTGATTCATAACTGAAAATGTAAATTGCAGAAATAGGTGCTGAAGAAGCAATATTGCTTGTGATTCCACGATAAAGTCCTGATAAACCTGCAAAAAAACAATATTATAATCAGTTTTAATGAAATTCCTTCAATAAGAACAGAGTAACAGACACAATGCATAATACGTCTTTCAGACATAATTGACTTGCTAATATATGGAATGGATCTTTGAATCGTAGGACATGACTGAATGACAGTCTTCACTGTATCCATGGGGTGCAGACACAGGCTAACAAATATTCCAGCAAATGCTCCAGCAAAATCATGCTCTTGTTTTGCAACTCCATGTTGTGGTTTATATGATGTTGATGTACAAACTTCCTGGTTGATAAATTTACTATCTTGTCCCTCTATGATCTCACTTAAGTCATTCTCTTTCTCTTCTATAGGATGAAGAAGATAATCTGAGCACAGAGACATAACACTTGCACTAGTTTTGATCATATTGTTTGTATTTTCATGTGTTGTAGTCACACTATTAAGTCTAGTAGCATCATCTGGATCGATTGTTTCAACATCATTTATTTCTTGAATTCCAATTATGGCATCAAGAAAACCAGGAATAACTCTATCTCCATCTTCTGTATCAAATTGGAAACATGCAAATCCAACCAAACATTATAATGAAATGTAATGACCCATTCCATTCCATTCATTTTAATTCCATTCCCTTGTGATTCCATTCCATCATTTCAATATATACCTCCTAAGATCTTTGCATACTTCTCATCTGTATACTAATGACTATGGATTACCATTACTACCCTTGTTCGCCAGCTCAGCATGATGACAAGATTCCCTCGTGACATCTCCAGAAATCAATTGCATTCGATCAAGATGTTCTTGGAGTAAACCTTCTACTATTCTTTGCAAGATTAATGGGATAACTACCTACATTCAATGGACCATAAACACTAATATACCCATCACCAGTTTCATGTAAGAGAATTTCCTGAAAGAAACTGGAAGAAGTCTTACCTCTCTTTGGGGGCGTTTATCATCAACGTCTGGACGATAGTTGGGAAGAGGGACCTTGCTTGCAACCATTACTTTTCCATATATCTTACTGAACATGTGATGATTAGTGTGGGAGAGGGAAAAACAAAATATATGTGTATAATCAAGATTCGTGAATATAATTTGAATGGGAAAGAGATAAAAGGATGTAGATAAGTCAACTACCAGTAAAGGCCCATTTTCCAGGCGAGGTTAGATATTTGTTCATACTCTCTCTTGTCTCTGGTTATGATCTCTTTCACTGTTTTGCTATGTAAAAGCATGCTAAGTTTCCATTTCCATCCGTCAATATTTGCCACTGATGATGATGCCTACAAGAAAAAGTTGGTGAATTCCAATTTCAAACTTGAAATTACGCTACTGAACTGATGGTAGAACACGAATGGAAGGATGTTAAATAGCAATCTGTGGGAAATACAAGCAAATGAGCTACACCTGGTCTTCAGAATCACAGGTTGAATATAAATTACCCCCAAGTCAAAATTGGAATATTAGTGTGTAACTCACAAAAAGACTTGCAAGATCAGGATAGGGAAGAGAGAATCAATGAACCTGTTCGTTGGCATTGTGATTTTGCGGGAGATTCCACTAGATTTCCGATGAGAAACCGCTGGAGCAATAGTAGTTGTTACTAAGGGAGTCGGTGAGGACGGCGACGACGACGGTCACGGCGGTGGTGTACGACGCCGTCGTGCTTCACTAAGAATGGTGGACAGGCAGCTAGCCAAGGGCAACTTCAAATTGGCCCTTTCTTTAGTAAAACAGTTGCAACGACTACCTCCTAATGCTGGTCTCCGAGGCTTTGCAACCATATGGTGAACAAACCGATTTCTAGGGTTCAGATCGAGTGCTACCTGTTTCTTGAAACCAAATAATTAAAAGCTGAGAGAAAACGAAATTGGAAGAAACAGAAATACTGAGAAGGAGTAGTAGAACTCGAGGTCATCGTTCGATTGGAATGCAATAATGGGAATAGAGCGGATGAGTTATCAAACGAAAGAAATATTCTAAGCATGAGGAATATATTCAGAGACGCAGTCAATGGCGGTGGAGAGTCCTATTAGAGGAGAAGGGCGGCACAATCAAAACAGGTAAGAAGAAAAGATAAGAATCGGAAAATATCGCAGTCTAGAATGAGAGGCGGCAACCGACTGTGAGGAAGAGAAGATAAGCATTAGCCAAAGCACAACTTACAGGGGCAAAATAAGAAAAGAGAGTAAAAACTGTGGCACAAATGCAAATGGTTAAAGTTTCCTGTTCATCAAGTTTTTAAGGATTAATAGTATATATAATGTGTAACATCTATTTTTTTTTTTGGTAATATTAAAAAAATTTAAAATTGAATAAACAAATATATAAAACATAAAATAAAAAATAATATAAATTCAATAATGTTAATTGTTAAAATATAAAAGTTGAGTCAAAGTTTAAAAAATTCGAAGTTGGCTTGGTTAAATTAGGAAAAATTATGTGTAACTCCGTCAAACTCATTTAACACTAATATTACAATAGTTTTGTTAATAAATAAGTTGACTAAGGTTGATTTAGCAAATATAAAAACAAGTCCATAGTTAGTATCATTTTAGGACCAAATGAAGAAAATAAGAAACTAAAGGACCAGATGTAGTAAGTTAGCATAGTTTAGAACATAAGCTCCTAACTCTCCATTTTATTCTTCATTTGGACGATTTTAAGAGAGACTAGAGAGCTTAAGGGAGTGGTTTTGAAGATATATTAAAGCTTAACTGAAGTTCTATTGAAGGATTTAGGTTTGAATCAACATCTATTGTTGCTGCTTGATTTCAACTTCATGAGTTGTTTTGAAGCTCAAGAACCCTCGATTAGTGAAATGTTGAGTAGAAGTTTTGGAAGATGGAATTGATGATTAAACTAGCTTAGAATTGTGATTTGGAGTCTAGATTTCGTGAATCCAAAACAAAAGGCTAACTATTTCTAATTTGTTCAAGTAAATGATTTCACACAAAGTTTGGAATTCATGTGGTTATTTGATGATTTTGAATCTAGATTTGTATGTGAATAGGTTTGATTAGTTGTATCATAAAGTTATTTCACTAATCCAGGTTGAGACTATCATTTGGAATCTATTTACATTTATGGATGATTAAACATTGGAATCTATTTGTATTTATGGATGATTAAACATTTGAAACGATGAATTAGGATGTTAATGATGAATGTTAGACTATTTACATTTATGGATGCTTATGAACTTTTTTTATGAATGATGGGTCTAAATCACTTATATCTTTAATTTTAACTTGTAAGTCGTTGGATTTATGATGAATTAAGATGTTGATTAATGTTTAAAACATATAGTTAAATGTTAGATAATCATACCAAATCAGTAGGAGTATAGAGAAGGAAGTTAGGATTATTTTGCATATGGTTTTAGAGCTTAAGAATGTCTAAACTTCGAGATGATATTGTCAAGAGGATGCACTTGATTGAGTGGATTTCAAGGCAAAATCTACTCGACCGGGTAGTCTTCTAAATCTTTTATGAAGAATCATTGTAATATTTGTAACTTTTGAATGTAAGTTCTAACTCTAGTTTCTTTTAATGTTATCATGTAATACCCATTTTTATGAATTTGTAATGTGATCTATGAGTACGATTATAGTAGAAATATTGTGTGTTTTCTTAACTAGAATAAGTGCAAAAATACATTTTTGCCACACCACGACGTGACAAAGAGGAGATCACGACGTTGTCTCGAAACGGTGATTTGAGTTACGTAAAATGAACAACGACGACAACATACTTTGGAAATACCACGACGAGGAGGAGCTAACCACATCGTGGAGGAAAGTATATTACCCTTTATTTTAATGTGGGGTTAAAATTCGTCGTGAAAGAAAAATGTGATAAAAGACACCACGACGTGGCAAACAATATACCACGACGTGGTAACTGAATCCGGATAAAAAAATTACGATCTGTTAACAGAATACACTCGGAAAAACACTCCCAAAAAACACACTCTAAGGTACGATTTCAGACACTTAAGCCCTATAAGTTCAATTTTGATGAGATTTTCATATTAAAGCTTCAATTGGTATGAGTACGCCCTGTGTAGGGTGGGAGTACGCAACACGTAGCGTATGACTGGCCCGTTTAGGGTTGGGACCTCTACACATGGTTTAGAGGAGGGGTACGCATGGCATAACCCCAGAAGTTATGTTTGGTCATTTTTGGACTCTAGGGCATGTTTGGATGGATTAGACCATGGAAGGGTAAATTGGTCTGGTCATTCCATATCAACTAGAGCTTGATGTATTTGTTGGGATTATTGAAGAATCTAGTACGATTAATATAACAATTATAAATAAAAACGAATATTGAGGCTTAATAATATTCATATTTAGGTCGTTCAAAAGCGAAAATTAAGTGTCAGTCAAGGAGTTGGCTTTCCGCGAGTCTTCCACTTTAATCAGTTGAGTACATAGTAACTTTCAAGAACATGATTTAATACAAGTATTTATTAAAAGGGAAAATTGCAAAAAAGTCACCATATTACCACAAAGTTTCGATTTTGACATCGAGCTTTCTTTCTCACTGCCTCTAATAGTTTGTACCCAAAACCTGGGAGAGCAAATTTTCGGCTCTTAGGTTATGAGGGAGAGTGCATGAAAATAATAGGCCAAAGGACCTTATTTATAGCTGATACAGGAAGCGTTGAATAACCCTAATTTAAATATTATATTAATATTTCAAATTTGGTAATTATCCAACTCCTTAATTATCTATAAGGAATATTCCAGAAACCCTAATTATCCTTATCAAAATCGTAAAACCTTAGGAAGGTTCAAGAATTCCTTCTTGTTCAACTATTGAACAACTACAACTTAAGTCCTTGCACTTCAATTAATTCAAATTAACCTGAAGTTAACTCCAATTAATTTCTGATTAATTCTTAATTAATTATTACTATTTCCAATTAATATATTAATCATATAATATATTAATAAATTATTTATTTCAATTTATAATTAGTTTATTAATCATATAATAAATTAACAAATCAGTCTCTCTCTCCAAAAGTTATTCTATTTAGTTACTAGTTATGAGGGCAACGCCAAAAGGACTTTGCTTCTAATTACAAAAATATACCAATTTTGTTACTGGCTTAGACACCTTAATCCAATCGCCTCCCACTTGGATAAGTTTGTAACTATAATTGCAAGTATAGACCTTGAACTAAACAACAAACAGTGCTTTCCTAAGCCAGTTCCAAACTCTGTTCTAAATCAACTATTGGCCCTAAGATAAGTGATTAGCTATTCTTTCATTCTAAAAGATATTGTATGAACTGAGTCATGAATTAAATGATCAACCTCATGTTCATTTGTTCTGTTTTCCAATTTCACGATTTGTGATCGAATTTAAGATTACAAAATTGAACACATGAATTCAGTCCAGACCAAGCGCCTAATATTGATAGATCAACTCAAATCACTGAGGGGCCCACATATATCGCTTTTCCTTATTTAGGCAAAAGGAATGAATTACATTGACTATATAGTTATATAATTTATGTATCAAATCACACATGAAATAACCTTTTATAACATCCAGTTACGAGATGTGTTTGAGCAAACCAATGCACAACTGATCAGTAAACTATGAACTATATATCTCTGTTTTAAGAATAGAAAATATTATCGTCTTAGAATTACTTGTGATTGAATCCATGAAGTAATCTGTAAGCATGAGCTTATCCAATACTTAAAATCTTTATTTTCAAAGTACTCATGAATATTGTAGCAATTCCAATTGCGATGTCTTAACCTCAATCGACAATCGACAATTTACAATCAATTCATGACAATCTTAATTCACTACTTACTTCCAAAAGTATGAATGACTGTGGAATTTTGAATAATATTTAAATTACTTAGGGAAGTAAAACATGCAAAGTGAAACACAATAATAAATTATTTAACTATGCCATCATACCTGTTGATTATAAATAAATCCTTATTGTTTAATCACCATAAAAATTATGAATTTATTCATTGTATAATGTTTTGAGTAATCAGCTAACCACTTGAATTAAATAACATCAGTCATGCCATGTTATAAAAATACATACTACACCTCTCAACGGTCCTTCCTTTGTGAATAGATCGATTAGACATTAGTCCAATGATGCTTAATTCACGATTCTAAATTCTTGTCACTATCTAATATGTAGTGGAATTTTATCTTTACATGCATTGTCTTTCTGTGATGTCAAGGTTCTTAAGTCGTAGAGATCGAGCCTTTGACATTACCAAATGTTCCACTGGAACTTGTTACTCAGAACAATTCCATGGTTATGAAGTCTCAAATTCAAGGTACACTCCCTGAACACTTCTTTGCATTAAAGTTTTCAAATCACATGTAGATTTTGAAAACATCTCCCATTATGGACACGTTTCCATATTCCCATATGACCATCATTTCTGACCAAGAATCATGTCAATCCAAAACATGTCACTATGGTCCTTTCCAAACAATATCATACTTCCAATTGCCCAAAAGCTACCAATTCTTTGGTAAAACCTTAGAACGTTCTTGAAAGTTGTTTGACAACTTTAGTTATATGAATTTCTAATCCTTTTCACATAATGCTAAAAGCATTTTAAAAATAGAATAATCGAATATTGTAGCATATGTAATCGATCATATATCCGATGCATATGGGACTCGACTCATTATTACAAGGGTCCAATATCTATTCAATTCCTTGTTAAAATATTTCCATATATAGAATACCCAATGTCAAAACATTTCAACATGGTATGCCTTTAACTACGTTCTATTAAACTATTCAATCTAAACCTCTAGATTCAAAATGAAGTATGAGTGCCCTCTCCCTAAAGTCTACTATAGCGAAATAATTCCCAAACTTTGTGATATTCCGATATTTATACATATTTTTAGGCAATATTTTAATACATTTTTATTAATATTTCGGTTATTTACAAAAATATATGGTACTTAGAAGATTTAATTGTAATTCACAGCCAATATGAGCATTCTTGAAGAAAAAGGACCAAAAGCGATAAGGATCGGAACTTTGGAGGTTTGGAGCTTAAAAGATAAATATTTCAGCTAAAAGACGACCTCACGACGTGAGGAATCATATCTCACGACATTAGTAGCAACATTCTATAAAATAAACATACGAATGATAGAATCCGTGTTCAATACGGATTACAATTGAAAGTTCTTCTGGAGATTGGAGGGTTTAGAAAACGAATTTTGATGGAAAACAAGTCAGTGAATTCTAGTGTTAAGCATCTAAGGAGGAAGAAGTGATTGAAGATCATAACTTTTAATTTAATTTGGTATATTTAACTATGTTTCTAATTATTAAATTTGTGTGTTTCAATTCAGCCATGAGTAGCTGAATCTAGCTGCTTCTGTTTAGCTAGATGAAACTTCAACTCATGGATTAGTTTATTAGTTATGCATCTTACTAGTTGGTTAAATGCTTGTGTTTGATTGTTAATACCTAGCATGCTAATATTTTATACTTAAATTTCTTAAATTCATGTTCTGTGTAGCTTAGTGACTATTAAATTGCATGAACTTGACACCTAGTAATTTAGTGAGCATTAGATTACTAGAGCTAGGATCGAACAAATCTTAGATAAGTAATTAAAGTTATTAAATTTTGTTGTGCTGGAGAACATATATTGTGACTATAATTGTGCTTGCTTAATCATTCTTACATAGCTCCATCCATAATTCATAATTGATTATGTGTTAAATTATGTGTGACCATTCATAGTTCTACATGAATTAGTTCAACATTGGTATATTTGGACTTAAATTACTAATAATATAATAACTGGTAACCAACGTGAATTATCCATAATTAGTAGCTAACTATTAAGGAGAAGTGGATTCAAATTAATTTTTAGTAGTTGAATAAGTTAATTAAAACCGTTCCCTGAGTTCGATACCCGACTGTTTGTGCTATATTATTTGCGAATAGGTCCACCGCCTTAAGTCGTAATCGTTAGTTAGATAGTTGGTAAAACTACTAGGTATAATATTACGCATCATGTTTTTTGCGCCGTTGCCGGGATACGACATTTACTTTAAATTTTATTTGCTTTAGGTTAATAGATCCTTTTTGTGGGGTAAAACCTGCAAAAAGTTAAATTTGAACATTAGTTTTTTTTTGAACTGAACTCACAACGTGACCCTTAAGCTCACGACGTGAGATAAGTCATTTACGTTTGTTTTTGTCTTTCTTTTTTGTTTAGGTTTTCTGCGACATCACGTCGTGGTATTACTAGCCACGACGTGGTGAACGTTCAGTAAGACTTTTTAAGTAGTTTTTGTTCAATTTTATGTTTTTATTTTTGTTTTTGTTGCAGTAGTACATGACTCGTGGATCCAACACACCCTTGATACCACCACTAGAAGATCTAGAGTTAGCCCTTCTTAAAAAGACTGATAAAAACGTAGGAGAAACCCAACCACCAAAGAAGTCACCTTTCAATGACCTTAAATCAGTTTTCGGAAAGAAGAAGGGGAAGAACGTGGGTGAATCAAGCAATTCCGCAAGGAACGAAAGCAAGTTAGAAAGCTTTGAGCAAACTCCTAATCTTCACGAATCTGATTCCGAATCAGAAACCGATAAAGAAGAAAGTGAACCCGAAGACGAGCCAAAAGACGAGATGGCGAATATTGCCAACATGTCCATGGAGGCATATAAGAAAAGAATCCGAGAGGACACCGGTCCTGGTCTCGTGTAACCTGCAAGTACTGCTACCGCAACATTCGAGCTGAAGGGACATATTTTTTCCGAGCTTAAGAAAGTCCCATTTTCCGGGAAAGATCATGAGGATGCTTACAAGCACCTTGATGAAGTCAATGACATAGTTTATTACTTCAACATCCCGAATGTTCCAAGAAAGATGGTGCTTTTGAGAATGCTTCCCGTTACTTTCAAGGGAGCTGCTAAAGATTGGTTGAAGGCACTACCACCTGGTGCAATTACTACTTGGGCGTAAATGTGTGAACAATTCATAGAACCTTTTTGCCCACCTTCTAAAGTTTCTAAACTCAAGAAATCCATAGGAAACTTTGAGCAACAATCGAGTGAGTCACTCTATGAGTCATGGGAGAGATACAAAGGCTTGATAAGAAATTGTCCCCAAAATGATTTGAATGAGCAACAAGAAGTATCAATCTTCTATGATGGGGTAAACTTGATGACAAGGAAACTCCTTGACTCTCAAGGACCGTTAATAAACAAAAATCCTAGTGAGATTAAGGAATTGGTTGAAGAATTTTCCAAGCATTCGCTTGAATACCACAATCTGAGACATGACGAAGGGAAAGGAATTGGGAGAGGCACTTTTGAAGATATGGCTGCTGTTTTAGCCATGATAAAAACTATGGACCGAAGAATGACAAAAATAGACTAATCCATACATGCTATTCGAGTTGGTTGTGAAAGATGAAATAGTCCACATTTGACCAAGGATTTCCACTTAGACGAGAACGGAAATAAGAAGGTTCAAGTATGTTACTCTAGTGGAGACAAATATGATGAAGATTGGAGGAAGCCAAAGAAAGAGTGGTTGCCATATGAAAAATATAAAAAGCAAAAAGAAGAAAATTTTAGGCAAACTGGCTGAGGATTTTATCAAAAAGAGCAACCACCTGAAAAAAAGAAGGTCGATTTAGAGTCCCTGCTCACTAGATTCATGGAGGCTTCGGAGAAAAGACATGATGAGACCGATGCGGTGATAAGAGACCAGAAAATTCTCATGAGGGACCAACAAGCTTTGCTAAGGAATCATCAAGCATCAATCCAAAACATCGAAGCTCAACTAGGACAATTAACTGTTGGGATATGAGCAAGACATCAATCCTATGGTGCACATGCAAACCCTAAAGCTTTGGATCTAGTTTTTCTATTTGTACATGCAATAATCATCCAAAGCTCTAAAACCCTAATCTAGCATACAACAAAATCGAAATCTGCATCTAATGAAGAGTAAAGATATTACCTTTGATTGTAGCTTGAAGATCTTGAGCTTTTGAGAACCAAGCACCTCAAATGCGATGCCTCTAATGAATCACAAACACCAAAACAATTGGACAATCACTCATGATTAAATTCCATGAAGTGATTCATGTGAATGCGGGTTTAATCCAATACTCAAATCATATTTCATAAGCAGTCATGAACGTTGCAGCAAACCTTTGCTATGTCTAAACGCTTAGAAAATCTACAAGCCAATTCATGACAGTCTTCTTTCATACTTACTTCCAACGTCTTATCGACTGTGGATAGTTTAAATAATCTTATTATTTAGGAAGTCAAAACATGCAAAGTGAAACAATAGTAAATAATTAACACAAGACAGTAACTTTACTTATAAATAAAACACCTTCATTTAATCATCAAAATGTCAATTACAATTTATCTATTACAAGTTTCTAACGTTATCTAATCACTAAAACTAATATCGTCCTTCAGCCCAATGCTCCTAGCGTGCTGCAAGTGCTTAACCCTACTCAGTCCCTTCGTATGGGAATCTGTTGGGTTCTCTTATGATGATACTCTCTTTACTATGAGGAGTCCCTCTTCTACCCGATGTTTAATGAAATGATATTTTATGTCGATATGCCTGGATCTGCCATGATCCCTCGGTTCCTTGGTTAAGGCAACCGCATCTTCGTTATCACAGAAAATCTCCATAGGCTCCTTTATGGCTGGTACAACTCCAAGGTCTCCAATGAAGTTATTTAGTCATATCGCCTTCTGCAACGCTTCGTTCGTTGCTATGTACTCTGATTCACACGTTGAATCAGCTATGGTCTCCTGATTGGAACTTTTCCATGTCACTGCTCATCCATTCAGGGTAAAGACTCAGCCCAACTGCAAGCGGAAATTATCCCGGTCAGTCTGAAAACTAACGTCACTATACCCTCGCACTCTCAAGTCATCACTCCCACCGAGGATAAGAAACCAATCCTTAGTCCTCCGCAGGTACTTAAGAATATTCTTTACTGCGGTCCAATGTGCTCTACCAGGCTTCCTTTGATATCTGCTGACCATGCTCAAAGCAAAGGCCACATCAGGGCGAGTACATGTCATAGCATACATGATTGAGCCAACTGCGGAAGCATAAGGTACTCTGCTTATCTCGCCTATATCGGCATCGGTACTCGGGCTTTGAGTCTTGCTCAACTTAGTATTGCTTTGGATTGGTAACTCCCCTTTCTTGGAATTCTCCATGCTGAAACGTTTCAACACTTTATCCAAGTAATTACTTTGACTAAGTCCTATTAGTCTTTTACTCCTATTTCTCAATATCCTTAGTCCAATAATATAAGCAGCTTCTCTGAGGTCCTTCATAGCGAAGCACTTCCCAAGCCAGGACTTAACCTCCTACAAGGTTGGGACGTCGATTCCTATGAGCAGTATGTCGTCCACATACAAAACAAGAAAGCTAACTATACTCCCACTGGCTTTGACATATACACATGATTCATCTTCGCTTCTTGAGAAACCAAACTCTTTTACTTTCTCATCAAAACAAAGATTCCATCTGCGAGATGCTTGTTTCAATCCATAAATGGATTTCTCAAGCGTACACACTCTATTAGGGTGCTCTACATTAACAAAACCCTCTGGCTGACTCATGTAAACATCTTCAGCCAACTTCCCATTAAGGAAAGCGGTTTTGACATCCATTTGCCAGATTTCATAGTCATGAAATGCAGCTATGTCTAGCATAACCCTTATAGATTTAATCTTCGCAACTGGTGAGAAGGTCTCATCATAGTCAACTCCGGGAGTTTGAGTAAAGCCCTTCGCAACCAATCACGCCTTATATGTGTGTACTTTCCCATCCATGTCGGTCTTCTTCTTGAAGATCCATTTGCACCTGACCGTCTTACGACCTGGCACAATGTCAACCAAGTTCCAAACTTGATTGTCATACATGGACTGAATCTCGCTGTCCATAGCCTCTTTCCATTTCGCAGACTCTGGGCCTACCATGGCTTCCTTGTAGTTGTTAGGTTCATCCAAATTTATTAGTGTACTATCACTAATAAACGTATCACCCTCAGCAGTTATATGGAAACCATATAATACGGGTGGAACACTAACTCTACTAGAACGTCTAAGAGGTAGGGACTCGTCAATCGGTTCAACATGAGTTTCCTCCTCGGGTTGAGCTCTAGTGTTAGAGGTTCCTTCATCGTTTGATTCTTTAAGCTCTTCAAGATCAATTTGCCTCCCACTGTCCTCTTGGCATATGAGTTCTCGCTCTCAGAAAACCCTATCCTCGCAACGAATACAACATTATCACTCGGTCTATAGAAGAGATATCCAAAGGACTTCTGCGGATAGCCGATGAAAATACACCGCTCACGACGAGGCTCGAGCTTGTTGTGAGTCTCTCGTCTTACGAAAGCCTCGCAACCCCAAACCTTGATATGTGCCAATGATGGAACTTTCCCTGTCCACATCTCGTGAGGTGTTTTGGCAACATTCTTAGTCGGGACTAGATTAAGGATATGGATGGCAGTCTCTAAGGCATACCCTCTGAATGAGATAGGTAACGAATCTCGACTCATCATGGAATGAACCATGTCCAACAATGTTCGATTGCACCTCTCAGCCACACCATTCAACTGCGGTTTCCTAGGTGGCGTCAATTGCGAAACAATTCTGCATTCCTTGAGGTAGACGTGGAATTCAATACTAAGGTACTCACCTCCTCGATCGGTTCGGAGCATCTTAATTTTCCTGCCCAGCTGATTCTCCACTTCTTGCTTAAACTCCTTGAACTTTTTAAAGGTTTCTGACGTGTGCTTGATTAAGTAGATATATCCATATCTGCTGTAATCATCGGTGAAAGTCACATAGAAGCTGTTCGCATCCCTTGTGGTGGATCTAAAGGGCCCACATACATCGGTATGTATGAGATCCAATAAACCCTCACCCCTTTCACAAGTATCAGTGAAGGGTGACTTGGTCATCTTTCCAAGTAAACAAGACTCACACATGTCATCGTCCCTAAGGTCGAATGACTCCAACACTCCATCCTTTTGGATTTGGGCTATGCGCTTCTTGTTGACATGTCCAAGACGACAATGCCACAAGCATTCATTATCCAAACTATTGGAAGAATCGATAGGCAACACATCATTTCCTAAGTTGTCTACAACCATCACAGTTTCATATATACCATTACAAGGCAATGCTTCAAAATAGAAAGTACAATTAAAGAAAGCATTAATAGAACCATTTTCATTATTAAACGAAAATCTAAAACCTTGTTTATACAAACCATGAAAAGAAATAATGTTTCGTGTCATTTCTGACGAATAGCAACAATTATTCAAATCTAGACCTAACCCACTACTAAGCACTAAAGAGTAAACTCCAATCTTGGTGACAGGCGACACTTTCCTATTCCCCATGATCAAGTTTATCTTCCCATGCTCCACATCCCTACTTCTTCTTAGACCCTGCAAATCAGAACAAATGTGAAAACCACATCCTGTATCGAGGGCCCAAGACATAGTATGTGATGAGGTATTAGATTGAATAGTATAAATACCAGCGAAGGAGGGCTTTATCTTCCCATCCTTGATATCTTGCAGATACTTCGGGTAGCTTCATTTCTAATGCCCTTTGTCGTGGCAGTAGAAGCACTCTGCATCCTTCGGGTTGGAAGAGGGAGCAGCAGGACCAGCTTTGGTTCCACTTGAAGAGGTACCATCATGAGACTTTCCCTTGTGGCTCTTAGAAGGAGCCTTCCTCTTCTTTTCTTTTCCTTGCCCAATAGCCAAGACCGGGGCAGCAGTAGTAGGAGTAGATGCAATAGATTTGCCTTTCAGACTACTCTCAGCAGTCCTTAGCAGGCCTTGAAGCTTGCTTAGAGTGACCTCCTCCTTGTTCATGTGGTAGGTCATACGAAACTGGTCGTAGCAAGGAGGCAAGTAGTGTAGAATGATATCTATGGCCAGCTACTCATCGAAGTTGACATTCAACTTCAGCAAGCGGTCCACATATCTCTGCATTTTCTACAAGTGGGCTGTGATGGACTCTCCATCCTTCATTTTGGTAGTGATCATCGCAGCGATGATCTCATATCGTTCCTGCCTAGCACTTTGTGTTGGATTAGGTGTCTAAGTTCATAACTATTTCTGGAATGTACTTGACCCGATTAGCATGGTCCATTTGGGTTGCATGGCATCATGCATTTGGATAGACTAAAAAGAGAGAAATAACACTTATGGTTTATTAATATATTATAATTTCTAATATATTAATAGTATTATTTAATTAGTATTGATCAAGAATTAATTTGGAATTAATTAAGTGATCAAAAGAAGACTAATTAAATATATGGGTTGATTGTGTAAATCATCCATACTTGTATAGTGGGCTAATGCTCCATGGATTATCAAGTTGGGCTAAAACCCATAGGATGCTCCATGGTGGTTATAGAACCCATGGGTCATGGAAATGAAAAGTCATGACAATTAGGGTTTACATGGTGTAACCCTAATTGTAATACACTATATAAGCATCACTTTGTTCACCAAAATCGGCCACTAAGCATACAAGTGAGGGCTAGCCGATTTCAAGAAGTGTACCATTTCTCTCTAAGTCATTCCAAGTGCATTTGGTGTTGTGTGAGAAATTTGAGGCATCACACTTGAGGTGCTAGGCTCACAAGGTTATCAAGGAATCCAAACTACTACAAGGTATGATTTCTTACTATCTTTTATGATTAAAAGTACCCCATGTATGCTAGATAGGTTATGAACCTTGGAAAATCAATTTTGCATGTATCATAGATAAAACATAGATCCAAGGTTTCAAGGGTTGCATGTACACCATAGGAGTGTTAGAATGCTCAAAACCCTTCAGTGGTATTAGAGCCTAGGCTTGTTTGTTTGATACTTGATGCAAAAATGTGAAAAAACTCAGTTTTTCTGCATTCTGCAGCATGAACTCGCCGAGTCCATGGGGGGACTCGACGAGTCCATGACTAAACTCATCCTACTCATCGAGTAGGTTCATGCACTCGACGAGTAGGAGCCACATAATGCAGTTTTTCGAGTTTGGCTGCTAGAAATGGACTAGAAACATTACCCTAAACTGTTTTGGTGTTATAAAACTTGTTGTAGATGGTGTAATGGTTATGCTAATCCATTTTCAATAGCTATTATCAAAATTTCAAGTTTTATATGGTTAATTTTATGATTCTTGAAATTGTTGATATGTATGTTCATGAACTTATGAGTTTAGAAGATCATAGGAATTATTTGTAACTTGCTTGTTAGATTAATTCTTGATCATTATGTGTTTTAATGGAATCCATAATTTGTCCTCAAGTTATGGATTACCGAAAGTCACACTTTTAAAGACCATTAAAGAAACACATAGGTTACATAAAATGAAAAGTCACTCATTTTATTAAACCATTAACTCATAAGTTATGAAATGAAAAGTTTTGTAAAGTTACAAAACTTGCCCTCAAGTTTTGGAACATGTAAAGTAACTTTAAAAAAACTTTAAGTTCCAACCCCTAGAATTTTAAAAGTTAAAATTCAACCCTTATACTTTATAATATTATAAGTTTAATAATAATTATATATGTATAAGAACAAAGTCGTTTTACCGTTAGTAGGCCTCATTCATGAAGTCGGTCTATAAGGGGGGGTATAAGGTTGTTGCCTATAAAATGGCAGCTTAATGGGTGTCCACTCTCACCCACTGCTTCCTTGATCGGTGGAGGGTCGTTAGCCGAACGGGTAAGACAAAGACTTTAAATCTTCATTAAAAGTATGATGAATATAAAGTAACTAAAGTTTTTTTTATAAATTCCCAATCTTAGTTACTTTAGGAAAATGTGATTAAGGTGCTAACCCATGAAATTCCACTTTGCACTTTGATTAAGTCGTTAGTGGAGCGTGTGTGGTTAACCGGCACACTAACCTGGACTTAACAGGGTAGGCAAAGGGTAACTTAATATTTATCATAGTATTGGTGGAGCGCGTGTGGTTAACCGACACATCGATTGAGGGGTAAATATTAAGGGTACCAAGTAATTTGCATGGTTACTTCACACCTTGTTTTGTGATCCTCGGCATCCCAGTCACAAAACCTGAAGGGCACACTCGAGATTGAAACATGCCATTGAAAAGTTCAATGAATCTCAAAGAATCTAGGAGTTTCAAAAACCAATTAAAACCTACTAATTTATTTCGTTTTTCATGGTGGAAATTGGTGAATCGTCATTCACCTACCTTCAAATATTTTATAGCTTGGATTACGGCATCCCTCTTCTAAGTTATAAAATATTGTGTTGGGTCCTAGCCTTAGTATTACATTTGGGTGTTTTATTAAGGACTATCCTTATATCTAATCTAATTTTGTCTTTCTTCTTTTCAGATGTCTTGCAACAATGTTGTTTCTGGCTCAAACCCTATCGGCTCCTTCTCTCTCATGAACCTTTGTGGGAGAGTCATCTTTGATGGATCCAAATTTATGGATTGGATCAGAAACATCAGGATGGTCACTCGGTATGAGAACAAAGAATATGTTCTCGATAAGGAGCTTAAGGTACCCGAGCCGTCTGCTACTCCTGAGGAGATCGCTGAATATGAGGCACATGAAAGAGATACTACCAAAATGGCATGCATCATGTTAGCCACTATGACAGCCCAGCTCCAAAAGTCCTATGAGGACTACTATCCATTTGAGATGCACCAGGATTTGATGGACCGCTACCATCAGAGTGCTCGTCAAGAGCGATATGAAATCATCCCCTCCATAATAACAACCCGGATGAAGGATGGTGAACCCATCACGGGCCATATGCAGAAAATGCAAAGGTATGTGGACCGTTTGCTGAAACTGAGTGTAAACTTCCCCGAGGAGTTGGCAATAGATATCATTTTGCACTCCTTACCTTCGTATTACGATCAATTCTGCATGACATACCACATGAACAAGGAGGAAGTTACCCTCAGCAAACTTCAAGGACTTTTGAAGACCACAGAAATTGGTCTTAAAGGTAAATCAGTTGTTACCACTCCTACTCCAAACTCCACCCCTGTCTTGGCAATCGGGAAAGGTAGAGGAAAGAAGAGGAAGAACCCTTCGAAGGGTACCAAGGGAAAGTCCCTTGATGGCTCCTCTTCAAGTGGAACCAAGAAAGGTTTCGTCACTCCTTCTTCTGACCCAAAAGAGGCTGAATGCTTCTATTGCCATGAAAAGTCGCATTGGAAGCGAAACTGCCCAAAGTACCAGCAAGATGTGAAGGATGGGAAAGTTAAACCCAACCATGCAGGTATTTACACTATATTGTCTAATAACTCACCCCATTCTAATTCTTGGGTCCTTGATACCGGTTGTGGTATTTATATTTGTTCTGATTAGCAGGGACTAAGAAGAAGTGAGAATGTGGAGCATGGGAAGATAAACTTGATCATGGGGAATAGGAAAGCTTCACCTGTCACCAAGATTGGAGTTTATTCTTTGTTGTAAGTAGTGGGTTTACATTATATTTAAATAAATGTTGTTACTCGCCTGAAATGGCTAGAAATATTATTTCCTTTCATGCTTTGTACAAACAAGGTTTTACCTTTTCGTTTGATAATGAATGTGGTAGTATTAATGCTTTCTTTAATAATGTTCTTTATTTTAAAGCATTACCTTGTGATGGTGTGTATGATGTTGTGTCGGTTGTAGGTAACCTAGGAAATAATGTATTTTGTATCGATTCATCCACTAGCTTGAATAAAGCATCTTTATGGCATTGTCGTCTTGGACATGTAAGCAAGAAACGCATAGGACAACTCCAAAAGGATGGAGTCTTGGAGTCGTTTGACCTAAATTCAGATGATAGTTGTGAATCTTGTTTGCTTGGGAAAATAACAAAGTCACCCTTCACTGGTACTTGTGCTAGGGGTGAAGGTTGTTGGATCTCATACACACTGATTAGCGTGGACCCTTCAGAACCACCACAAGAGATGGTAACTGCTTTTATGTGACTTTTACTGATGATTTTAGTAGATATGGATATGTCTACTTAATCAAGCATAAGTCAGAGACCTTTGAACGATTCAAAGAGTTCAAGCAGGAAGTGGAGAATCAGTTGGGCAGGAACGTTAAGATGCTTCGATCTGATCGAGGTGGTGAGTATCTTAGTACAGAGTTCCTTGACTATCTTAAGGAATGTGGGATTATCTCACAATTGACACCTCTTAGGACACCACAGTTGAATGGTGTGGCTGAGAGGCGCAATCGAACCTTGTTGGATATGGTTATTTCCATGATGAGTCGAGCTTCGCTACCAATCTCATTTTGGGGGTATCCCTTAGAGACTGTCGTCCATATCCTTAATCTAGTTCCTACAAAGAAGGTTGCCAAAACACCTCATGAGATGTGGACCGGAAAAGTTCCAAATCTAGACCACATCAAGATTTAGGGTTGCGAGGCTTTTGTGAGGCGTGAGTCTCACGATAATCTCGAACCTCGAAGTGAGAGGTGTATTTTCCTCGGCTAACCACAGAGATCCTTTGGTTACCTCTTCTACAGACCTAGTGATAATGTGGTCTTTGTATCAAGGAGAGGAATCTTTCGAGAGAGATAATTCATAAGCCAAGGAAACAGTGGGAGGCAAATTGACCTTGAAGAAATTCAAGAGTCAAGTGGTGAAGGAACCTCAAACCCTAGCAATCAACCTGAGGAGGAAACTCCTGTTGATCCGACAGAAGAGTCTGTACCTCTGAGGCGTTCCACGAGAGTTAGAATGCACCTGAGCATTACTATGGTTTCTATATTACTGCGGAAGGTGATACACTTATCACTGATGGCACACTGTTAAGTTTGGATGAACCTAACAGCTACACGGAAGCCATGGCAGGCCTTGAGGCTGCTAAATGGAAAGAGGCTATAGACAGCGAGATACAATCCATGTATGACAATCAAGTTTGGAACTTGGTTGACAATGTAACAGATCTCAAGACAGTCGGGTGCAAATGGATCTTCAAGAAAAAGACCGAAATGGATGGTAATGTACACACTTATAAGGCGCGACTGGTTGCAAAGGGCTTTTCTCAAACTCTGGGAGTTGATTATGATGAGACCTTTTCACCAGTAGCGAAGATTAAGTCTATTAGGGTTATGTTAGCCATTGCTGCATTTCATGATTATGAAATATGGCAAATGGATGTCAAAACCGCTTTCCTTAATGGAAAGTTGGCTGAGGATGTTTACATGAGTCAGCTAGAGGGTTTTGTCAGTACAGAGCACCCTAATAGAGTGTGAAAGCTTGAGAAATCCATTTATGGATTAAAGCAAGCACCTCGCAGATGGAATATTTGCTTCGATGAGAAAGTCAAAGAGTTTGGCTTTTCGAGGAGTGAAGATGAATCTTGTGTATATGTCAAGGCTAGTGGGAGTATAGTCAGTTTTTTGGTACTGTATGTGGATGACATACTACTAATAGGAAATGACATCCCAACTCTGCAGGAAGTTAAGTCCTGGCTTGGGAAGTGTTTATCTATGAAGGACCTTGGATAAGCTGCCTATATCCTCGGGATAAGGATTTTGAGAGACCGGAGTAAAAGACTAATTGGACTTAGTCAGAGTACCTACTTGGATACGGTGCTAAATAGGTTCAGCATGCAGAATTCCAAGAAAGGAGAGTTACCGATCCAGAGTAACGCCAGACTGAGTAAAACTCAGAGCCCGAGTACAGAGGCTGAG
The DNA here is from genome assembly GCF_052849685.1 of Lactuca virosa. NCBI lineage: Eukaryota > Viridiplantae > Streptophyta > Magnoliopsida > Asterales > Asteraceae > Lactuca > Lactuca virosa. Next base: position 281,407,863 of record NC_136428.1, on the reverse strand, counting down.
ATAGCTGAGATGAGTCGAGTACCTTATGCTTCCGTTGTAGGCTCGATCATGTACGATATGATTTGTACTCGTTCTGATGTGGCCTTTGCGTTGAGCATGGTCAGCAGATATTAGGGGAACCCTACCAAGGCACACTAGACTGTGGTACAGAACATTCTCAAGTACCTGCGGGTTTCAGACTGATAGGGATAATTTCCGCTCTCAGTCAGGCTGGGTTTTTACCTTAAACGGAGGAGCAATTTCTTGGAAAAGTTCCAAGCTGGAGATAGTAGCTGATTCAACTTGCGAATCAGAGTATATAGCGGCAAGCGAGACAGTGAAGGAGGCTATATGGCTAAAGAACTTCATTGGAGACCTTGGAGTTGCACCAGCTATAAAGGAGCCTATCGAGATTTTCTGTGATAGTGAAAGTGCAGTTGCCTTAGCAAAGGAACCAAGGGATCACGGAAGATCCAGACACATCGATAGAAAATATCATTTCATCAGACATTGAATAGAAGAAGGACTCCTCGTGGCAATAAGGGTATCATCGGATGAGAACCCGACAGATCCCCTCACGAAGGGACTGGGCTAGATTAAGCATCTCCAGCATGCAAGGCGCATAGGGCGGAAGGATGATATTAGTTTTAGTAGTTACATAACTTTGAAATGTATAAAGTGTAATTGACATTTGATGATGAATAAAAGGTGTATTTATTTATGAGTAAAGTGTTGCTATCTTTTGTCAATCGTTTACTATCGTTTCATTTTGCATGTTTTGACTTCCAGAATAATTATGTTATTGTAATTTCATGTTATTCAAATTCTCCACAGTCGGTTATATATTGGAAGTAGATATGAATCAAGACTGTCATGGGTTGGCTTGTAGAGGTCTAAGTTGTTGGACATAAGTGATGCTACAACACTCATGAGTACTCATAAGTTCTGAGTATTGGATTCAACCCACGCTCGCTGGTATCACTTCATGGAATTTATCTCGAGTGATCGCGAGACGGTAATATCATGTAAGTCTTCAAACCTAGAGATATGACTTGTTGCCTATGAGTTGGGTATGCATTGATTGTACGAAAACGCATTGGTAACTCGATGTTATAAAACGTGCCTTTGTGTATGATTCAACAAGTAGTAGAACAAGCATATGAGTCGAAGTTTATATGTTCCTTCTTGGATTAGAAGCGATATCTGGGCCCCTCGATGATTTTCTGTTGACCCATGTACCGGGCCCGGTCAGAACTAGGTTGATGTGTTCAATTAAATTTTATGTCAAACAAATCGGAAATCGGGAAACAAACTGCTGGACAATAAGTAAGACATTGTTCCATGTATTTGTCCGGCTGATATCTAGAACAGAGGATTATATGATCACTTATCTTAAATGGCATATCATCATCATCTCAGTTCCGCGAGACCTTGAAAGAGCTACGATTGTTGATCGGTTCCTGAAGTCATTCTTGCAGTTATAGTTATTAGACTTATCCAAGTGGGAGACTGTTGGATTAGGTGTCTAAGTTCATAACTATTTCTGGAATGTACTTGACCCGATTAGCATGGTTCATTTGGGTTGCATGGCATCATGCATTTGGATAGACTAAAAAGAGAGAAATAAAAATTATGGTTTATTAATATATTATAAGTTCTAATATATTAATAGTATTATTTAATTAGTATTGATCAAGAATTAATTTGGAATTAATTAAGTGATCAAAATAAGACTAATTAAATATATGGGTTGATTGTGTAAATCATCTATACTTGTACAGTAGGCTAATGCTCCATGGATTATCAAGTTGGGCTAAAACCCATAGGATGCTCCATGGATGATCCATGGTGGTTATAGAACCCATGGTTCATGGAAATGAAAAGTCATGACAATTAGGGTTTACATGGTGTAACCCTAATTGTAACACACTCTATAAGCATCACTTTGTTCACCAAAATCGGCCACTAAGCATACAAGTGAGGGCTAGCCGATTTCAAGAAGTGTACCATTTCTCTCTAAGTCATTCCAAGTGCATTTGGTGTTGTGTGAGACATTTGAGGCATCACACTTGAGGTGCTAGGCTCACAAGGTTATCAAGGAATCCAAACTACTACAAGGTATGATTTCTTACTATCTTTTATGATTAAAAGTACCCCATGTATGCTAGATAGGTTATGAACCTTGGAAAATTAATTTTGCATGTATCATAGATAAAACATAGATCAAAGGTTTCTAGGGTTGCATGTACACCATAGGAGTGTTAGAATGCTCAAAACCCTTCACTTTGATGGTACCTTTCCATTAAATATTGGTGCATCTCATCTGGATAGTAGTCCTTGTAGGACTTTTGGAGTTCAGCAGTCATTGTTGTGAGCATGATGTAATGAACCTTCGTAGCCTCTCGATCATGAGTTTCGTAAGCAACGATTTCTTCGGGAGTGGCAGTGTTCACATTAACCTCTTTTAGCTCCTTGTCGATAACATACTCTTTGTCCTCGTAACGGGTGACCATGTGAATGTTGCGGATCCAATCGTTAAAATTCGACCCATCGAATATCACCCTCCCACACAAGTTCATGAGTGAGAATGAGCCAGAAGGGGTCGAGCCAGAAGCGTTGTTGTTGTTCGAAGTAGACATTTGAAATAGAAAACGAACAAAGTTTAGATAAGATAAGAATCCCCAATTTAACACCCAAATGAAAAATTAGGGCTAGGACCCAACACAATTATTTACAATTCAGGAGAGGGATGCCATAATCTAATTGCAAATAATTTGAAGGTAGGTAAATGACGATTACCAATTTCCACCATGAAAAACGAAAAAGGATTTTAAGTTTTAAATGAATTGAAATTCCTAGATCTTTTGAGATACATTGAACTTTTCAATGGCATGTTTAAATCTCGATATGCCCTTCAAGTTTGTGACTGGGATACCGAGGATCACAAACAAGGTGTGAATAACCATGAAAATGTATTTGGTACCCTCGATGTCATTTACCACCTAATCAATGTGTCGGTTAACCACACACACTCCATTGATCTATGATAAACAATGATTTACCCTTTACCACCATTGTTAGTCCCAAATTAGTGTGCCGGTTATCCATGCACGCTTCACTAACGACTTGGCAGGGTGCAAAGTGTAAATTCATGGAATAGCATCATTTCACATTTTTCCTAAAGTAACTAAGATTGGGAATGTTAAAAAAGCATTTAGTTACTTTATTAATCATTATACTTATTAATGAGGAATTAGTTGCCCTATCCTACTCGTTCGGCTACCGATCCTCCTCCAATCAAGGAAGCAGTGGGTGAGAGTGGACACCCATTAAACCACCATTTTATAGGCACTAACCGTATACCCCCTTACAGATCGGCTTCGTGAATAAGGCCTACTAGCGGTAAGACTAGCTTATCTTATACATATATATAATTATTAATCTTATAATATTATAATAGTATAAGGGTTGAATATTAAACTTTTAAAACTCTAGGGTTTAGGATTTAAATATTTCAAAATTAAAACTTTTAATTAAAAATTTAAATCCCAAAACTTGAGGGCAAGTTTTGAAACTTTTAAAAACATCTTTTAGATCAAATTTGAAAAATAATTAATTAATCATATTATTAATCTTTATCACATAATTTGACCTAATCTTTTTACTTGACAAGATAATTCAAATAAAATTACAAATAATTAATATTTATCATATAAAACTAGCAATTATCTTATTTGTGACAATTATCTTTGAATTGCATTAGGATAATCCATACCATATTGAAAAAAACGGATTTTATCAGTTAAAAACATTTTTGGTAATTATCCTAATTCAATTTCAGTCAAAATCCCGAAAAATCAGCCAACAGACTACCCGACTCGCCGAGTCACTGAATGGACTCGTCGAGTTTCCCTGCCTCGTCGAGTTCATCGGGTGACTCGACGAGTTCATCAGGCAGATGCTAGATTTTTCAACTTTTGAGCTTTGAACAATTTATCTATGCATCAAATACAAAAGAAAAACGACCTAGGCTCTGATACCACTGTTGGGATATGAGTAAAACATCAATCCTATGGTGCACATGCAAACCCTAAAGCTTTGGATCTAGTTTTTCTATTTGTACATGCAATTTTCATCCAAAGCTCTCAAACCCAAATCGAAATCTACATCTAATGAAGAGTAAAGATAGTACCTTTGATTGTAGCTTGAAGATCTTGAGCTTTTGAGAACCTAGCACCTCAAATGTGATGCCTCTATTGAATCACAAACACCAAAACAATTGGAGAATCTTAGAGAGAGAGAGAGAGAGAGAGAGAGAGGAAAGGTAATTTTCGGCTCTTGAATCCTTCTAGGGTTGTGGTAGCCGAAAAAGTGAAGCCAAGGGGTTCCTTATATAAGTGAGCTACTAGGGTTTCAGTCAAAACCCTAATTAGATTGCTTAGGCTCTAAGCAGTCCAAAGGATCCTTCCAGAAGGCCCCTTATGGACTATTTCTGCATGGGCTTCTCCAAAGAATTCGTCCACCCCTTCCTCAGGGTTCCTCAGCCCATATGGCAACTATCACATAATTACAATATCAGTCCCCTTAATTTAATTAATCTCTTTTGACCACAAAATTAATTATAAATTAATTCTTGACCAATATCAATTAAATAAATATGATTTCTCTTTTAATATATTATTCATATAATATATTAATAAACCATAATAACCTCTTTCTCTATTATTCATCCAGTCAAGTTGCTTTGGTGAAGGCAACCCAAAAGGACCATACTACAACCGGGTCAAGTACATACCAAATATAGTTATGGCTTAGACCCTAATCCAACATTAACCACTTTGGTTAATGAACGACTTTCTCCAAAAATTCTCGACAAAAAGCCTCAACCGCAAGTAATGGTGATCGAAACTGAAGAAGACACCATCTCTGAATTCCTAGAAGGCCTCGAAGTCGAGCCATATTAGCCCAAACCATAGCCGAAGAAAGTCAAACATCGAAGAAAAAAATAATATTGAATTCACGAGCTCACGACGTGGGGTGGGTCTGATCAGGAGAATTTTGCTGATACTCGAGTTTTTCGTCCTCCACTGCCATTTCCTTCTCGAGCTAATATTCACCCACTGGAGCAGGAACATTTAAAATTTATAAAGCAAGTGAAGGATATTCCAATAAACACTACTTTTATTGAATCATTGTCCCAAGTTCCTGAATATGCTAAGTTTTTGCAAGACTTACTCGATACTCGCCAACAATTAGAGAAGAATTCCATGGTGATCCTTACTGAGCGGAGTTCTAAAGTGATAATGGGTGAATTACCAATGAAAATGGGAGATCGTGGGCGCCTCACTCTTCCCTGTGAATTTGGAAATAATATGAATACTTATGCTTTAGCCGATTTCGGAGCAAGCATAAATTTAATGCCTTACTTGTTCTATCAAAATCTAAATCTTCCAGATTTAAAGGCTACTAGAATGACGATTCACATGGTAAATCGTTCAATGACTCATCCTCGACGCATAGTGTAGTGGATGATATATTGGTGAAAATTGGGAAATTTGTTTTCCCATTTGCTTTTGTCGTATTGCATATGAAAGAAGATACCCATGTCCCAATGATCATTGGTCACCCTTTACTTACGTTGAGAGATGGAGATGAAGAAGCTACCTTTGGAGCGGAAGATGGATTTTAGAATAATAATGCTCAAGGTAAAGTTTTCAACATAGATGAAGAAAATGAACTTGAAGAATTGAAAAAATTAATGGAATAAGAAATTCAGTCAATTCAACAAGTCAAACGTACAAAGCCAAGAGCATCCATTCCAACAGTTTTTGAAGTGTTTGCTTACAAAACTCCAACATCTTTTGTGAGTAAGGAGAATGAAGAAGACTTAGTGTCGAGTGATGAGGAAGAGGTTACTTCAGAAGGAAAACATATAATTTTGGAAAAGAAAGTTAAATATATGGAGTTAAAAAGTGAAGAAGGAGTAGAACCTAAACTTGTGGTAAATAAGGGAGTGAAAAGAAAGCTTGAAGAGGGTAATGCAAAGGTTACAAAGGAAAATTCTAAAAAAGCTTTTCTTTTTCGAGTTCAAGCATATAAGAAATGATGGAAGGTTCAAAAGGTGCAAATGGTGATGGAAAATCCTAAAAATTCAACGTGAGGCGGCACGGAGTCCAGCTCATGACTCCAACAAAAAGAAGCGCTTCTCGGGAGGCAACCCGAGCTCAGTTTGCAATTTTTATTTTCGTTTGTTTGCCTTTTTAATTTAAATGTAGGATATTAATCATCAAAATCATCTAAACGTTTAGAAAATGGTAAAACTCAAGTGTGGGGTTCATAAATATTGAGTGGCTAATTTTTATTTAAAAATAAATGCAAGTTTTAAGACAAAATGGACTTTTTGACAAATAAAGCACGATAACACGTTGTGGTCCAAAGCCCACTTCGTGGTTATTTAAATTGGAGTGATTATTTAGCTCAGATGGACACTCACGACGTGAGCCCTAAAGCCCACGATGAGAGCTTTACAGAAAACAGGACCACAAGTATAAACAAATCAGATGCACACTTTAAACACTTTTGTTCCTAAACTATGACGTGAGCTCATATTTTGGTCCCCCTACTTCGATTTCGGTTGCTTCTTTTACATAACCTCTTCTCTCTTACGTAATCTTCAAAAAAGGTAAACACTTTATGTTCTTAACTCCTTGTTTTGAATGATTTTAGAGGTTTAGGAGTTAGGGTTTATGTTCACATTAGCAATTACCTTCGATTTTGTGTGAAACTCGACTTGCATGTTCCTGATTTATGCTTAGAATAATTATAAGACAAAACCCTATGTGTCAATTGGACTTGATTTTCCCTTTAAAATGTTCGATTTTCAGCCCACGACGTACTGCCTTCGTACCGAACTCAGAAGTGAGAACTGCATTACCGTGATATTTTGTTTTCTGTTGAGGTTTAATGGTTGTTTGTGGTTTGGGTTTTGTTGCGTTACACTTTTTACAGGAATATGGGTCCAGGGAGAAATGCCCAGGAAGCACAGGGAGATGTTTCTAACCTACATCCATTCTATGCCCTTCCTACTAACATCTCTAGAGAGGTGCATAATCGGTATATCAACAGATTGGGGTGGCTACATAGTTGCGAGTTTGCTGTAGCCCCAACAATAAATTGGAACAAGTTGCGGGAGGTTGGATTACTTAATCAGTTGAGCCCATTTCTCACCAAAATATTTGTAGGGAGCGGGATAACTTTCACACGCAAAGGATGGAGCAACTTATTTGCTATTCAAGAGCAAGTTTACAAGGAGTTGTGTGTTGAGTTTTTCTCTACCGTGGCATTTCAAGATAATGTGGAAGACCCGAATTTTCCACAAGCTCTAGTTTTTCGATTAGGAGGGGAATACCGGGAATGTAGCCTTTCCGAATTTGCATGGAGTATGGGTTTGTATGAGGCACATGCAGCAATGACACTAGTATTTTCTACATTTTACAGGATGTTGTAAGGGAGAATTATGGGGGTGTATCCAAGTATGAATTTTGGAGTAACATTGCTACGTGGAACTTAAATTCTGGTGTTTCTCCTGAAAGCAACATTAGATCCCCGATTCATCGCATTATCCATCGCCTCATCACCTTTTCCATTCACCACAAGAAACATGGGGATAAGGTCACAAAAATTATTTTGTTCTTTTTATGGACAACCCTGGGACCCGGAATATGTTGCAACATACCTTACTTTCTGGCAAGGTACTTAGCAGAGCATGCAGCCAGTTCTCGGGCTGGGAGCCCGATATGTGGTGGACATTTTGTGACCCGTTTAGCACATTCTTATGGAGTCATCATTCCCGGGATCACTAGGACTCTTACATGTAAAGAGGGGAATGAGTTTTCTTTGAGTTATTTGGAAACAATGCGTGTGGTGGTTAATATGGGTACACATTGGAGTATACCGGGTGATAATGAGGAAGATGTTGAGTAACAAGAGGAACAACCGCGACAAAGGGGAAGGCGCAATGTTAGAGCTCGAGGAGAAGGGAGCTAACCACAACAACACCCTCCATCATTTGAGGGTGGGGTACTAACTGACCCATTTTGAATTCGGGTCGGTACTTATTTGGATAATCTCTGTGGGGGTGTCAAGTACCACAACCAAGCTATTGATGTTTTATTTACGCATCTGCATGTCCAACGGCCACCAACAATGCCACGTCATTATCCTTACATTCCGACTTGGGCGGAGTTATGGACAAGGCCAGGAGACGGAGTAGGAACGAGCGGAACACACAACGAAGAAGATGATGATTGATATTTATCCTTTTTATTTTTTTTAGTTTTTATCATTTTTTTGTCTTTTCTATTTTTGGTGTGTTTTAGTTTTTGTTTGGTTAGATTTTGTAACAAAACTTTATGATTTTTATGTTTCTTCCTTCCACATTTTGGTTGTTTGTTTGCATAAAATCGTGAGAGAAAAGCGAGAAAAATAGATAAGAGAGTATACGAGTTAAGCTGTGTTGTTTAGAGTTGAGAGTCGAGACCCATAATTTTTAATAAGTGTGGGGTTAATCATGAGAGAAACAAAAATTAGAAGTGAGGGAAGAGTCAGTAATTATAGAACTTTTAGAAGGGTCTTAATCTAGTAAGACATTCGGCTGCATGTTACTTGAAAGAAGAAGTTTTTACAAAACTGCAATCTGGATGACCCAGTTCTCACGACATGAGTCTTATTACCTCACGTCGTGAGCCCGTTATCAGCATTCTTCCAGAATTGATATTATACGACACCACAGTGTGAGTTTCATTCCGCAGGTCGTGAGACACATATTTCTACGATTTGGATGCCTTTTGTTCCATATTCAATTCACGGGTTACTATTATCATAACCAGAGATATCATAAAGCTGGTTATGACTATTTCTCTCAACGATGAATTGTGGTGTATGCTTTCCCACATTATGGTGCATTTTACGCTTTGAAGACTATATGCACCACATTTGTTGAAGATTCAAGTTTCGAATCTATAGTTTGTCGGCACATTTACATATCTCAAGAGATACAAGTTTCATTCTCATATTCAAGATGTTTGAACTTTTCCACGCGCGTGAAGAAATCGATCTCGCCACTACTACCCCTGGGGATTTTGCTCCTTTTTCTCCCTTTTATTTCTTTTAATTTATTTTATGCATACAATGAGGTCATTGTATGTAATTAGTGTGGGGTAGGGGGTCGAAAAAGTAAATTGCTAGAAATTTTTAAAATTGAAATTTTTTAAAAATTTAGAAATAGATTTGAAATAATAATCTAAAAATTAAATCTAGTGATAATTTAAAAACTTAAGTTGCTAGTGTTATGTGGGATGATCCGATGCGAGCTCAAATGCTTAATTAAGCCAACACATGTTATAGTATATTTGTATCTTCCCAAGTTTTAGTGAAAATCCATGAGACTGGTAGTTTTTATGGCATAATAAGTTTTGCAGCCTGCACCTAAAATCTATCCAGGAGAGCTTATGTAGTCATTGCATTTAGACTAATACCTCTAACCAATAAAGGTTGAAGTTAAGCTCCCTAGCTTAAGCATGTTGGATTTGAGCGGAAAAAGTGAGCTATATATATATATATATATATATATATATATATATATATATATATATATATATATAAGAGAAAGTTAAAAAAAAGTTGTAAGAATTTTGGAGCTATCAAAGTATGAAGATCAAAAGATCAAAAATTCTGAAGAATCAAAAGTTGAAGATACCAAAAATCAAACAATAAAGGTGGTGAATTCAAAGAAATCAAAGATAAATTATTCAAATAAGTGGAGAATTCCAAGAGCTCCATAGTGGTATCGAATTTGTAATTTTTCTGAACTATGTATGCTTGGCTAGCTTAACCAAAAATACCTTGAGGTTAAGAAAGATTTATGAGGATTGATTCGGAAGGTTGCAGAAATGAGTGTCGTATAAACTAAGGGCTGAAGGTTCATAATGATTGTGAGTATTTAGGATTCGGAAGTTTTTAGGAACCTTAGACACAAATATGTGCATTGGGGTCTTGGTATAATGGCTAAGTTCAAAATGGATTATTTTATGTGATATTGGTAATGAGAGTTTAACTTAAAATCAATTAATATTTCTTGAAGGCAGGCAAAAGATAAGTGTGGGGTATTTGATATTGTCATATTTATACATATTTTTAGGCAATATTTTAATACATATTTATTAATATTTTGTTTATTTGCAAAAATATATGGTACTTATAAGATTTAATTGTAATTCACAGCCAATATGAGCATTCTTGAAGAAAAAGGACCAAAAGCGACAAGGATCAGAACTTTGGAGGGTTGGAGCTTAAAAGATGAATATTTCAGCTAAAAGACAACCTCACGACGTGAGGAATCATATCTCACGATGTGAGTAGCAACATTCTAGAAGATAAACATACGAATGTTAGAATCTGTGTTCAATACAGATTACAACTGAGCTCACGACGTGAGCTTCTATATCTCTCGACGTGAGCAGGGTAATTTCCAAAAAACTATATATATATATATATATATATATATATATATATATATATATATATATATATATATATATATATATATATATATATATTGTCACATCCCGCTAAAGCGGAAACACAAGATATGACAGCGATAAAGGTTTCATTGCAAAAGATAAAGATACATCACAATAGTAGTAGTTAAAAGTTTACAATCCATAATTCAAACAAAAGAAAATACAAGTTTTCCAAAATGACATTGTTCAAAAGATAACTTCATAAAATAACTTCCATACGATGCAACATGCTCTATGATGATGAATCTTTATACCCACTTACTAATTATTTCCTGAAAAAACATGTAAAACGAGGGTCAACTATGAAATTAGTTGGTGAGTTCACAAGTTTACAAAATCAAGATTTGGTATAAAACTTTCCATAAATACAAGTACATTGCTATAATGAGAAACAAAGTTAATTGCTATAATGAGAAACAAAGTTCATTGCTATAATTAATAAACAAGTTTATATGTATATGAATAAACAATGAGTTCACAACCAAGCCTATGACTGATGCCCTATCAAGATCTATGCTTATCGTTCCATAGATGAATATGGTATCATGCACTCAAGCAATCGGACGAGTGAGGAGTTGTCAATTCCTAATAGCGCTATTCATAATGACCATTGGCTCAAAGAGTTAATGGTTGGAGTAAAGTGGAAGGGACTTAAGACGATAAGGCCTCATGTTTTAACAATAAAATACACATACACAACAAAATATAGAAAAATATAGCAATCAAGTTTGATACAATTCAATATAATACATCAATCTTAAATAGTTTGGACATGCTTTTCCACCCCAAAACATAAAAACCGAAAATAGGGGGAAAATAGGTATGCATTATGAAAAATTCTGAAAATATTTTTCTGAGTATTCCACATGAGGTCGGATCTGCGAAAAATCTTAGATAGCCTTTTCACATTCCCTAAAGTGGCTTTATTATTTATTTGAATTAAACAAAAAGAAAATTCAAAACCATACCAAACAGTAACCAAAATCGATGAAACTTACTGAGATGTCATCATTTACTTTAGGGGTCATCCACGAATTTACCTAGGATTTATAGACCTAAGAAAGTATTTTAAATGATTTATGGCCTTGTTTTCTTGTAACAATTTTAATAAATTAAAGAAATGATAAAAACTCTTGGGATTTTCTAGATCCTCATATCATCATATTGGGAATCTGAGGAAATTTTATTTCAAACAGAAAAATGATATCTAGATTTTTTATGAATAAAATCATTTACATGCACTATTAACAATGTACTTTGATCATCAAGGTTTTTAACTTGATGTTCATCACATGCATCACGGTTTGAAGACCATGAATGGACATATTTTTTCATAGTGATGTTTTCAACGGAAAAACTTGAATGTATAAGGTAGATGAATCTTCAAAACTTGTAAAACTTTGTATTTTAGGGTTTGATATAGTTTTTTGGTCCTTGGATTTCACCATCAAACAACATGCATGTTGTTCTTGGGTGAAACCCTACCACCATCATCATCAAACTCGAAATTCATGGATATGTTCATGAATGTTCATAAAGAATGGTGTAGAAGAAGGAGAAATGCAAGAAAAACCTTTAAAACAAGAAAGAAAGTGAAGGAAGATGAAGGATTTTCGTGATTACCTTGAAGAACAACCCTAGAAGATGAAGATTTGAAGGTTGAGAGATGTTCTTGGCTGGAGAATTTCATGGGTTTTGAGAGAGAAAGAGAGAGTTTGAGAGTGGTAAAGAGTGGAGTTTGAGAAAGAGGGTGAAGGGAAGTTGGAGTGTAAGAGAAGATAAAATGATTGAAAGACTTGGGAAAGAGGGAGCATGGGATGTGGTGGACGATTTTTTTGAGTATGAGAGGGGTCTTTTCTCTCATAATTAAATTTTTATATAATTTCTCTTTAATTTTTATAAAACCCTAATTTTTATAAAAAGACTTCTTTATTTAATTCTTAACTTATTAAAAATCTTTGTTTTTAGCTCATAAAATATGATGTATGTTTGATAATTAAATTTTTATGTCTTTGATTATATCCCAAAACTTAATTATTTAAATTTGATATAATAAGGTTTATAACAAATCTTATAGAGTTTATAGATTTTAAAGTTTATAAATTTAGATTTTTGGGATTATTAGGGCTTTTGGAACTTTGTTAGATATTTACCATCATGTTGAAATGAAATTAGAATATGTTAATTTATATTTAGGGTTTTATACCCTTTTTTAATCGTAACAATTGTTTAGAGTTCGTTCTAATTCGGGTATTGGCATTTCCTACAGTAGCTAGACAACTTACTAGAATCGTAAGAGTCAAGTATATTAGTCCTAGATTTTAGGTGGATCGTAGTTTATACAAGATTGTGACCTAATTTCTATTACTAGGTCATGGCAAAATTTGCATATATGGTTTATAAAAAGTTGAATGAGTCCGAGAATGACCTGAATTTGACAGTTGTCACAATATCCCCCACTCAAAAAGAATTTCGTCCCAAAATTCATTCTATGTCATCGTTTGTCATCGTATGGAAAAACTTGTGGATACTTTTCCTTCATGAAGTCCTCATGCTCCCAGGTGTACTCCGGGCCACATTTTGAGTTCCATCGAACTTTCACAATCGGAATCTTACTCCGTTTGAGTTGTTTCACCTCTCTGTCAAGGATTTCTATCGGCTCTTCAACGAAATTCAACTTATCATTGATATTGATTTCCTCCAGAGGTACTATCAATGTTTCGTCGGCTAAATATTTCTTAAGATTAGAGACGTGGAATGTGCTGTGAATGGCGCTTAACTCTTGGGGTAATCGGAGTTTATATGCCACCGGACCGATCCTTTCATTGATCTCAAAGGGTCCAACTTATCTTGGGCTTAGTTTTCCTTTCTTACCAAAGCGTACAAGCCCTTTCCAAGGCGACACCTTTAGAAGTACCTTGTCTCCATCTTGGAATTCTAAAGGTTTTCGACGATTGTCTGCATAACTTTTTTGACGATATCTGGCAGCTTTAAGCCTATCTCTGATGATAGCAATCTTGTCAGGTCTTTCCTAGATAAGGTCGAGTCCAGTCAATTGTCTATCTCCGATTTCTATCCAACATAATGGAGAACGACACTTGCGTCCATACAATGTTTCATATGGAGCACATTGGATACTCGTGTGGTAACTATTATTGTAGGAAAACTCGATTAGAGGCAAATAAGTATCCCAATTTCCTTTTAATTCAATGGCACATGCCCGTAGCATGTCTTCCAAGGTTTGTATTGTTCTCTCCGTCTGCCCATCTGTCCGAGGGTGGTAAGTTGTGCTTAAATTTATCTGGGTTTCTAGAGCCTTTTTTAACATCCACCAAAATCGTGATGTGAAATGACTATCTCTATCAGAAATGATAGATAGAGGTACACCATGAAGAGAAACAATTTTGTCGATGTAGACTTGGGCCAATTTTTCCAACTTGAAGTCTTCCCGAATAGGGAGAAAGTGAGCAGATTTTGTCAGTCGATCCACTATGACCCAAATCGAATCATGACCCTTAGAATTCCTAGGGAGTTTGGTAACGAAATCCTTGGATATTTGCTCCCATTTCCATTGTGGAATTTCAGGCTGTTGTAGTAAGCCAGATGGTTTTTGATGTTCAGCTTTGACTATTGAGCATGTCAAACACTTCCCAACATACAAGGCGGTATCCTTTTTCATTCCAGACCACCAATAGTACTCTTTAAGATCTTTGTGCATCTTATCCGCTCCAGGGTGGATTGAGTATTTAGATCGATGAGACTCCTCTAGTATTATGTCTCTCAGATTGTTAAATCTTGGAATCCAAACTCTTCCCTTCAAATAACGTACTCCATCGGGTTTGGCTTCAAATCTCACTTCTAAACCATGTAAAGTTTCACCTGGAAGATTTTCCTTGATCAAGGCTTTCTCCTGGGCATCAACGATTTGAGATTTCAAGCTTGTCTGAATTACCATTTCCAAAGTCCTCACACGGGAAGGTTTCACTCTTTCTTTTCTGCTAAGAGCATCGGCTACTACGTTAGCCTTGCCTGGGTGATATCGTATCTCACAGTCATAATCACTAAACAACTCTACCCATCTCCTCTGCCGCATGTTTAACATTTTCTGATCTAGAATATACTGAAGGCTTTTGTGGTCGGTATAAATGATGCACTTGGTTCCATACAAATAATGCCTCCATATCTTAAGAGCGAAAATTATTGCTCCTAGTTCTAGATCGTGGGTTGTATAATTCTTCTCATGCGGTTTGAGTTGTCTGGAAGCATACACAATGACCTTATCTTTTTGCATTAACACACATCCTAAACCTTGATGAGACGCATCACAATAGATTACAAAGTTCTCTGATCCCTCTGGTAAGGCCAGAATTGGTGCATTGCATAGTTTGTTTTTCAGGATTTGGAAAGCTTCTTCGTGTTTCTCTTCCCAGAGAAATTTTCTGTCCTTTTGGGTCAAGGATGTTAATGGTTGAGCAATCCTCGAGAAATTTTCAATGAAGCGTCTGTAGTACCCAGCTAATCCTAGAAACTATTGTATTTCCGTCGGGGTTTTGGGGGCTTCCCACTTCTTGATTGCCTCAATCTTAGCTGGATCTACATGAATTCCTTTTTTGCCAACAACATGGCCAAGGAAATGTACTTCCCGAATCCAAAATTCACACTTAGTGAATTTGGCATACAATTTATGCTCCTTCAATAGCTCCAACATTAGTTTCAAATGTCGTTCATGATCTTCTTTGGTTTGTGAGTAAACAAGTATGTCATCAATAAATACGATTACGAACATGTGAAGGTATGGTCTACAGACCCTGTTCATCAAATCCATGAAAACAGCTGGCGCGTTCGTTAGTCCAAAAGGCATGACTAAGAACTCATAATTTCCATAACAAGTTCTAAACGCTATTTTATGGATGTCTTCTTCGTGAACTCTCAGTTGATGATATCCTGATTGTAGGTCGATCTTTGAAAAGTATGAAGCGCCCTGCAACTGATCAAACAAGTCATCAGTTAGAGGAAGAGGATAACGATCTTGATTGTCAACTTGTTCAGTTCTCTGTAATCAATACACATTCGGAATGACCCGTCTTTCTTTTTGACGAACAACACCGGGGCTCCCCAAGGTGAAGAACTTGGTCGTATAAACCCCTTGTCTAGAAGTTCTTGAAGTTTTCCGGACAATTCTTGCATCTCGGATGGCGCGAGGCGATATGCTGATTTTGCTACTGGTGCCGCTCCGGGAATTAAGTCGATCCGAAATTCGACTTGTCTGTGTGGGGGTAGACCGGGTAATTCCTCCAGAAACACTTCGGGATAGTATTGAACCACCGGGATCTCTTTGATTTGCTTAGCTTTAGATTCTCTTTCTACCACACGGGCCATGAATGCAATACAATCCTTCTTCAGGTACTTGTGAATCTTCATGCTTGACACAATGTTTAAACTTCTTCCTGGCTTCTCACCGTGTATGATAAGGGTTTCGCCATTAGGGAGAGGTACCCTAATGACTTTCTTATAACAACCATTGTCCGCTCTATTCTTGGATAATTAATCCATTCCTACTATTACATCAAAACTACCTAGCTCTATGGGAATTAGGTCAATGCTAAAGATTTTATCAGCTAAGTTCAAAGTACAACCTGGAATTATTTCATTAGCCCTAATTTCATACCCATCAGCAAGTTCAATAGCATAAGTATTCCTCATCTTTCTTGATTTCAAGTTAATAAATGGTCTAAATGCTAAAGAAACGAAACTCCTATCTCCTCCCGCATCGAATATTACTAATGCAAAGTGATTATTTAGAAGGAGCGTACCTGTAATCACTTCAGGGTTTTGACGAGTTTCTTCTGCACCAATCACAAAGGCTACGCCTCTTGGGTGCCCACCTTGATTTCCTTGGAAATTTTTCCTATCCTGGTCTTGTCCGTTGTTACCAGGCCCCCTGTTTAGTTTGGGACAAGCATTACGGAGGTGATCAGTAATCCCACACTCGTAACATGCCCTTTTTCCATCCTTATTCAGCTTACAATACTTCGGGTAATGGCATGTCTGGTTACATTTTTGGCACATAGGGCAAGCTCCCTTGTGATGGAAGTTACACTTATTGCACTTCGGATGCGGTCCTGTGTACTGCTTTCGCTCCTGAGTTTCCACGACTTTCTGAACCTGAGTTTTCACTAGTTCTTGCTCCTGGGCTCTTACCATAAAGTTTCTTAAGACTTTCTGCTTCCTCCTTGACTTGCCTCCAGACTTCTTCTCTCCTTGATCTGCTGGCTTCGTCTTGCTACTAGAGTTTTCCTTTGTCGAGGCTCCCGTTCTTATCACATCCTTGGTTAGTCGATTTTCTAGACTTACTGCACTTTGAATTGTGGTTGGGTTAGCTGCAGTAACCATTCCTCAAATCTCAGGTGTCAAACCCCAAAGGTAGCGGTCAATCCGTTTCTCCTCAGAAGTGACCATGTGAGGTACCAGTTTTGCTAGCTCATGAAATCGGAGTGTACTTCTCTATTTGTGTTCCAACCATAGAATGGTTCCAGAACTTAGATTCGAGCTTCTGAATTTCCTAAAAAGAAAATTCAAAACCATACCAAAGTAACCAAAATCGATGAAACTTACTGAGATGTCATCATTTTCTTTAGGGGTCATCCACGAATTTACCTAGGATTTATAGACCTCAGAAAGTATTTTAAATGATTTATGGCCTTGTTTTCTTGTAACAATTTTAATAAATTAAAGAAATTATAAAAACTCCTGGGATTTTCCAGATCCTCATATCATCTTACTGGTAATCTGAGGAAATTTTATTTCGAACAGAAAAGGATATCTAGATTTTTTTATGAATAAAATCATTTGCATGCACTATTAACAATGTACTTTGATCATCAAGCTCTTTTACTTGATGTTCATCACATGCATCACGGTTTGAAGACCATGCATGGACATATTTTTTTCATAGTGATGTTTTCAAAGGAAAAAATTGAATGCATAAGGTAGATGAATGTTCAAAACTTGTAAAAATTCGTATTTTAGGGTTTGACATAGGTTTTGGTCCTTGGATTTCACCATCAAACAACATGCATGTTGTTCTTGGGTGAAACCCTACCACCAACATCATCAAACTCGAAATTCATGGATATGTTCATGAATGTTCATAAAGAATGTTGTAGAAGATGGAGAAGTGCAAGAAAAACCTTTAAAACAAGAAAGAAAGTGAAGGAAGATGAAGGATTTTCATGATTACCTTGAAGAACAACCCTAGAAGATGAAGATTTGAAGGTTGAGAGATGTTCTTGGCTGGAGAATTTCGTGGGTTTTGAGAGAGAAAGAGAGAGTTTGAGTCTGGTAACGAGTGGAGTGTGAGAGAGAGGGTGAATGGAAGTTGGAGTGTAAGAGAAGATAAAATGATTGACAGACTTGGGGAAGAGGGAGCATGGGATTTGGTTGACGATTTTTTTTTAGTGTGAGAGGGGTATTTTCTCTCTTAATTAAATTTTTATATAACTTCTCTTGAATTTTTATAAATGTGACAACCCGATACTTTTCCAGTCAACAAAAGTCAATTCCGTTAAATAAAATTTCGAATTTTATTTATTCCGTTAAGTTCATATGGGATGGAAAACCATTTAAATTATATAAATAAAATTTTATATAAGTTTCGGAACCAAAAACACTCGAAAAATCAAGTTTTTCCCTCGAAAAATCAACAAACTCGTCCAGCCACACGTTTACGGCTGTAAACCCCTGGGCTGTAAAACCTTGGGCCGTAAACCCCTGGGTTGTAAACGCCTGGGCCGTAAACCCAGCCGGTATAAAGGTTTTTCCTGGAGATATTCTTCATTTCTCATCTTTTTCACCTGAAAACTCTCTCAAGTTGCTCCCAAGAACCTCCCAAGAACATTCATATCCTCAAGAACAAACCTTCAAAACTTCATATTTTCACCAAGAACAGCCTTCATATCTTCAATGGCTGCAAATTCGTTTACAGCCGTAAACCAGTTCACAGCCACAAACTTAGTTCACGGCCGCAAACCTAGTTCACGGCCGCAAACAGCCTTGAGTCGAGAACCTTGGCTGAAAACCCTCTTTTTCCACTTCAAACAAGTCTCGGTAACATTCTTAACCCAAAAGCAAGTGTTTTCTAACACCCAAATTAATATTTTCGCTAATTTAAATACAATTATGTGTTTAATTATCATAGGGATACCATTAACTCCGCGTACTCCAACTCGAGGGTCATCTTTCCGGTTTTGCTGTCGACCACGTGCACATAATCAACTGTGAGTTCATACCCCTATATTGTTTTCAGGCTTTTTAATGTTTTTAGGGGGGGATACAAGTAAAACACAAGTAATCTTGTGTTTAAAAATATAATTTTGTTTATTATATTTTCTTATCGTTAACACGCATTGAACGCAGAACTTACTATACATGACAAACATTGTTACTATTAGAATTACGAACAATTTTACAAATACGTTAAGATACAAACTTTACAAGCACTGATTTCTAACACGGAAACAAACTTATGAACTATGGAACAAAGATACTATTTTTACAAGGATACATGTTATTAACAAAAAGGGTTTTCATTGTATTATTCGTGAATTCGTTGAGAGAGCCAAATCGTGAGACACGTCTTTTGGGAAGTCTACTCCTTAGGAACCGGAGTCTCCTGGAGGGAGAGTGTGAGTTTGTGTATAGATCTATAGGGGACTGACAATCCTGCACCCTGACTATTATCTACAGTCGTCCTGGGTGACAAACGTCATTAACGTTTACGACATCCGAAGTATGTCGTAGTGTTTATCGTCCATCAGCATGGTTATAAGAACTCACATGGAATCAACGACTCGTTCACGTAATAATATGCTTAACAAACAGTCATCACGGTTAGTAACTATGTGATTACTTAGTATATACATCAGGGTGATATGAAATTAACATCCGACATGCAGTGGGACGTGTGGCTTCCGCCTCATTTCCTGTTCCTTGTTTGGTTTTGGGCTTAGGGCAGAATCAACCAATCGACTGTCTATCTGATCTAGATTTCTATAACTCGTATGTACTAAGTGATCACAGGAGGGTATTAACAACACTTCCAGTATACAGAACAATACGTTTTCGAGTAGTTTTATTTGGAGTAATAAAACTACTATACATTACTGGTGGTAGCCAGGGTTTTCATACAAAACAATACTTTAACAACATAAGTATGGAAAATACTTGTACTTTTCAGTTTTGGAACAGTTAAGACAACAACTCACATTTATGGAAAATGTAGGATTTTCCAGGACAAACATTAGTATTTTACAAACAATCGGTTTATCATTCAAGTAACGAACATTCATTGTTAATTCTATAATTTCCTTAGCTTATGCATCAAGGTTATATATGAAAAATATCCGATAGACAGTTGGATGTGCGGTTTCCGCCTCATTTCCTGTTCCTTGTTTGGTTGTGGGCTTAGGGAAAATCCACACAATTAACTGTCCGTTCGACATTGGTTTATATATAGCTACTATAAATTAAGTGTTTGAGAAGGAACTGGAATTATCATACTCTTATTAAGAAAATATCGGATTTTCTTAAAGAACACTTTCAACAAATCTCAAAGGACTAATATAGTTAACTCTGTAAGGACCTAGTGAATACTTCAGGGTTATATACATGAGGATCCGACAACCAGTGGGATGTGTGGCCTCCGCCTCATTTCCTATTCCTTGTTTGGTTGTGGGCTTGGGGTAGAACCACACAATCGATTGTTTTTTCGATCTGGATTGTATATGACTTGTATACACTAAGTACTCATGGGAGGAACTGGTACGAATCATTTTACTTATCATTATCACATCAGAAAATATAGGGTTTTCTGGAGAAACACATCGCTCTTTTCAAAGAACAAAGAACCTGTTTTCTAAGACAAAATGCTTATGAACTCACCAGCTTAAATGTTGATACTCTTTCAAAACTACTTGTATTCTCAAGACACTAGTAGACAGGTACACGCACCGGTTTCTAGAAGATGGAGCATAGTAGCTTCGAGTCTTTACTTGTTATTTACTTTTGGAGTCAGTTATATGATTTGAATGCAATGTAAACATTATACTATTAATATCATGGTTTTTGTTGCTTTGATTACTATTTTATAATTGTTGTGATGTTGTACATGACGTCCTCCGCTCCCGAACGTTTTCGCCGTTCCGGTTTGGGGGTGTGACAATAAAACCCTAATTTTTATAAAAATACTTCTTTATTTAATTCTTAACTTATTAAAAATCTTTGTTTTTAGCTCATAAAATATGATGTATGTTTGATAATTAAATTTTTATGTCTTTGATTATATCCCAAAACTTAATTATTTAAATTTGATAGAATAAGGTTTATAACAAATCTTATAGAGTTTTTAGATTTTAAAGTTTATAAATTTGGATTTCTGGGCTCTTTAGGGCTTTTGGAACTTTGTTAGATATTTACCATCATGTTGAAATGAAATTAGAATATTTTAATTTATTTTTAGGGTTTTATACCCTTTTTTTAATTGTAACAATTGTTTAGAGTTCGTTCTAATTCGGGTATTGGCATTTCCTACAGTCGCTAGACAACTTACTAGAATCGTAAGAGTCAAGTATATTAGCCCTATATTTTAGTTGGATCGTAGTTTATACAAGATTGTGACCTAATTTCTATTACTAGGTCATGGCATGATGTGCATATATGGTTTATAAAAAGTTGAATGAGTCCGAGAATGACCTGAATTTGACAGTTGTCACATATATCCTTGGCACTTACGATTTTGAGAGTTTTCTGGAGATTGGAGGGTTTAGAAAACGAATTATGAAGGAAAACATGCCAGAGAATTCGAGTGTTAAGCATCTAAGGAGGAAGAAGTGATTGAACATCATAACTTTTAATTTAAGTTGGTACATTTAACTATGATATTAATTATTGAATCCGTGTGTTTCAATTTAGCCATGAGTAGCTGAATCTAGCTGCTTCTGTTTAGCTAGATGAAACTTCAACTCATGGATTAGTTTATTAGTTATGGATCTTACTAGTTGGTTAAATGCTTTTGTTTGATTGTTAATACCTAGCATGCTAATATTTGATACTTAAATTGCTTGTATTTATGTTCTGTGTAGCTTAGTGACTATTAAATTGCATGAACTTGACACCTAGTAATTTAGTGACCATTAGATTACTAGAGCTACGATCGAACCAATCTTAGATAAGTAATTAAAGTTATTAAATTTATATGTGTGGGAGAACATATATTGTGACTATAATTGTGTTTGCTTAATCAATCTTACATAGATCCATCCATAATTCATAAGTGATTTTGTGTTAAATAATGTGTGACCATTCATAGTTCTACATGAATTAGTTCAACATTAGTATATTTGGACTTAAATTACTAATAATATAATAATTGGTAACCAACGTGAATTATCCATAATTAGTAGCTAACCATTTGGGAGAAGTGGATTCAAACTAAACAGAAGTGTTTTTAGTCATTGATTGAATTTGATAAGTTGAGTGAATAAGTTTGTCTGAACTTGAAAAATCGGATAAAAAACCAAATTAACTTTTGCTTTTCTTAGATTAATTTTTAGTAGTTAAATTAGTTAATTAAAACTGTTCCCTGAGTTCGATACCCGACTGTTTGTGCTATATTATTTGCGAATAGGTCCACTGCCTTAAGTCATAATAGTTAGTTAGATAGTTGGTAAAACTAGTAGGTATAATATTACGCATCACTTTGCAACTTGCAAACAATAGACATTGTTCCCTATTAATAGTATTGTCAACATGCAATATTAGCATAACAATTATGCTCTTACTAGCTTTGACACATACTCAGAAATCAATACCTTTTGATTTTCTCATGGCAGTGCAGATTCCTATTTCGTGATGCTTCATCAAGCCTCTAATTAGGCTTCTTAAGCTTATGCACTTTATCTGGATAATGTATGTGTTCAAACCCTTTCAAGACATGATGAACATATCTTGTGAAGGTTTAAACAATCCTTTGCCATTCCTCAAAATTCAAAATATGAAGAGGGATGTCGTAATCATATTGTGAATTTGAGAATGCAGTTAATACAACCAATATTCGTATTGATCAAAATTTTAAAATCTATCAGCAAAAGCATTTTCTCATAATCATTCTCAATAATTAGAGTGAAACCTTTGCCACTTAGATTTTTTAGTGCATACGTTCCCATCCATGTAAATCTAACATTTCCAACCTATAATCATATGACAAGTTTAAGGACAAAACCAAATTGAAATTTAGCTTTCCTTTTATGGATTGAACTTCGTTATTCTAAATTTCTTGCCCTCTGGCAGCACAAGGGCCTACCAGTGCTTCTATGTTGTTAGTAGCTCACCCATATTAATCAATGTACTTTCACTGACCAACGTGCTTTTCCTTTTGCAGTTAAATGAAGAACATAGAACTCATAGGCATTGCCAACTCAGCTAGAAGTGCACAGAAATAAGAATGTGTCAATAAACACAACAGGTTATCAACCTCAGGTTGCATGCTAGTGATAACTAAAATGATCATTGTTAGTTGACTCTTGAAACTCTCAAGATCAATACGAATCCTACTGACTTCTTGACATATGAGTTTTTCTCTCAAGAAACATTCCTTGACGAGCTAAAAAAAATATTCAAAAGTTTGTGTGGATTTTCGACAAGAAAACACTTCATAGAGTAGGTCTCAGTTTATCTTTTTTTTCTCGATCAACAAAAACATCACAACTCCAATTCCAAATATGCCAGAGTAAGAAAACATTATTAATCCACATATTACGAGGTGTTGTTATCCTTCTTAGTTTTGAAATGACTTTAAAGATATGATTCATAGTTACTAGAGCGTGGCTCTAAAAGTTTGATTGGGAACAAAGTATGAGTCATCTTATGATCGAACTATTTATGACAATGTTCAATTCCTCTTCTTAGTCATACAATTGCACTAAGATGTTCTTGGAGGATTAATTATGATACAATTCCACAATTGCTAAGAACATTCTCATTTCTTTTCAGATTGGAGAATCTTTTATCTTTATGCCTCAAAGATTCTTGTATTCGTTATGCTACACTTTGAACTTTTCAAAAGCATTAGAATTCTGCTTAATATTATAAACCAAAACATATTTAGTAAAGCATCATTAAATCATGAAGAGTGGAGTTATCGTCCCTTGTGGTGGATCTGAATACTCCATATCAACATATACTAGATCCATTAGCCCTTCACTTGCATCACATAAACATGTGAACAATGAATTAGTCATAATTTTCCAATGAACAGGATTCTCATGCATCTTGCAATTCAAATTGTATGACTCCAAGCTTCTATATATCCAATTGAAACTTCGTGATGAGATTCCTTTTCACTTGGTCAAAAAATGACAATGCTACAAGCACGTTCTAGAAAAATCAATATCCACTATTAACATTACTATTATTAGAAACATAACCAAAACCTTCATAAATGCCATTGCAAGGAAATAAGGCAACTTCATAAATCAAAACTTCATTTTATTGCTAAAAGGAAAATTGGAGCTTATCCTTACAATGCATGAAATGAAAAACTATAGTTCTAGACATTTCTAACGAGTAATAGCAATCTGTTAAATTATCCTAACTCCCGTAGTAGTAGCTCCAAATTCTGACCATCGAACCATGTGACCAAATTCCATTTCCCACGATCAGATTTAGCTTACTTCACTTAAACTTCATTCTTCCTTTTAGATCCTGCAATCACCACATTATGTATTAAGATTCTAAGAATAGGAACTTATAAAGCAATGGAGTTTGATAATGGATGTACCTGAAGTAGAGTCATACGAATTAAATTTATCATCTCTAAGATCCTTCAGGTACTTTAGGCAGATTCACAATCAATGTCCCTTCAATTGGCAGTAGAAACAATAGGACTCTATGGGTTTAACACATGGAACAATCCCAGAACAAGCCTTTCTCTTAACCATATGATCAAAAGGTTTGACCTTAGACGACCCCTTTCCATTGGCGAGAGAAATATTTTCCGGATCACCAATGTCACCATTACCAATGTCCTTGGAATAAGACCCTATAATCATCTCTACTTCAGATGTGTTCTTAAGCATTTGTACCTCGACAACCATCAACATTTAGGTTAGATCAATTATGGTCACGCCGAGATTCCTCATGTGAAAGTTCTTTACGAACTGACCATATGACTCGGGAAGAGAAAGAAAAACCAAATCAATGGCTTGCTCGCATGGATATACGACACCCATCTTATCCAATTTGTGAATGTACGACTTCATTTTCAAAAACGTTCACACATACAAAATTCCCATCTTCATGTTTACATGCAAAAAGGGCTTGAGTTGTTTCATATCTTTCAACTTGTGACATTGGGAGTCACAGGAGCAGGAGGTGGAAGAGTTGAAGAGAGACGATGTCTAGTTCCACCATTTCCTAAGGAAGGGAATACATTTTCACCTTGGCTTGAAAGTGGAATATCATCTCCAGAAGACTGAGGAAAACCATTTCCATAAGAACGAGGAAGACCATTATTATCTTGATTTGACATCTAAAATTAGGAGAAGAGTGAATTCAAGTTAGTTGATTTTAATCCTTAATTATTAACCATAATTAAATTAAGGCTAGGATCCATATTTTCTATTCGATCTTTGAAGAGGGATGCCGTAATCAAATTCGAATCTATTTTAGTTAGGTAGAATCATCTAACCAGTTTCAATCACATGAAACTCCTAGATTTTTTGAGATTCATTGAATCTTATCAATGACATGTTTAATCTTGATTATGCTCTTACCGATTGTGACTGGGATGTCGAGGATCACAATTAAGATGTGAATAACAATACAAAACCGCTTGACAACCTCAAGGTCATTTATCATCTAGAATTGATGTGTCGGTTAACCACACATGCTCCATCAATAATGATAATTTTCGATTTTTCCATCGCCTCAACTTTATAGTCCCAAATTAGTGTGCCGGTTAGCCACGCATGCTCTACTAATGACATATAAGGAGTGATGTGTATTTTCATGGATTAGCATTCAATTTCATATTTTTCCTAAAGTAACTAGAGTTGGGATTTAAAAGATTCTAGTACTTTAATTGCATTATACTTTTAAAAGGTTATGTCCTTTCAAATCAGTACAGCTAATGACCCTCCACCACACAAGGGAGAGGTGGATGAGAGTGGACACCCAATGACGGTCATTTTATAGGCCGTTTCCTTATACCCCCCTTATAGTATGATTTCGTGAATGAGGCGTACTAGCGATTTGATTGACTTGTTTTATACATATGATATATTAAACTTTTAATCATATATATACAGTATAAGGTGTATTTTAAAACTTTTCAAAATACTAGGGTTTAAAATTAATTTTCGAATTAAACTTTTAATAATTAATTAAATTTAAACAATTAATGATTTACCAATTATCCTTTAATTAAGTCATTAAGGATTTAAATAATTATCTTCGATTAAACAATTAATAAAATAATTCAAATTTAAATCATTAGGTATTATATAATTATCTTCAATTAAATAATTCAAATTTAATCCTTATCCTTAGGGATTAAATAATTATTTTTAATAAAATAATTCAAATTTAATCTTAATCCTTATGGATTAAACAATTATCTTCAATTAAACAATTAATAAAAAAATTAAAATTTAATCATAATCCTTAGGATTAACTAATTGTATTCAATTAAACAATTAATAAAATAATTCAAATTTAATCCTAATCCTTAACCCTCTAATTTTAGAAAATTATAGCTAGGTTTATCAGGTTTTAATTATTTAAATTTAAACACATTTAAAATAATAATTAAGAAAACAAGATAAACCCTAAAGGAACCCCTATTTTGAAAATATGGTTAGGTAGGTTAGGGTTTCAAAAAACCCTAGCAAAGTGGAAAATTTCATGGGGTAGGTTTATTTTCGATAAACCCTAATTTTTTTATCTATTCATTTTATGCACAATCAACAAAAAATTATGCCTCTGATACCACTCATGAGTTTTTTAGGTTATAAAAAAATCATGTGACGGAAAAACACTTAAACCCTTACATTCACATACAACCTAGAAAAGATCTATGTTTTCTTTATTGATAACAATACACTATGAATATCAATAAATCCTAAAGTAAGGCTACAGAAATCAAAATTCATATAGATCTAGGGTTACATACGTTATTGATTATTGTAGCAAATAATCACACCAATTCCTTTCTTCAAATGCCTTGGAAAGCAAGCACCAAAAATCTAATGCCTCTAATGGTTTGTACCCAAAACCCTAGAAACTAGAAGACTTGAGGAGAGAGGATGGGAGAGCAAATTTTCGGCTCTTAGATTATGAGGGTGTGTGCATGAAAATAATTGGCCAAAGGACCTTATTTATAGTTGATACATGAAGCCTTGGATAACCCTAATTTGAATATTATATTAATATTTCAAATTTGATAATTATCTAACTCCTTAATTATCTATAAGGAATATTCCAGAAACCATTATTATCCTTATCAAAATCGTCCAACCTTAGAAAGGTTCTAGAATTCCTTCTTGTTCAACTATTGAACAACTACAACTTAAGTCTTTGCACTTCCAAAACTCATTCTATTCGATTACTGGTTATGAGGGCAATCCAAAAATGACGTTGCTTCTAATTACAAGAATATATCAATTTTGTTACTGGTTTAGACACCTTAATCCAACACTAGTGCCGATCCACCATACAAGCAAAGGCTCTCTGTTCTAGTGTCGGTCCACCCGGTTAACGGCTCTCAGCTCTAATGTCGATTCTCCGTCAACCTTGGGTATCTAGGCTCTCAGCTCCAGTGCTGATCCACCATCAACCCTGAGTATCTATGCTCTCAAATCCAATGCTAATCCACCATCAACCCCTCAATATAATATGTTGACATATCATACAATAAAACAGTCAAACCAATAACACAATCAATAGGCAAAAGACTATACTATGCTACTTGCCTAATCAACATACTACAATAAATCTACACCCTAATATATATGATATATATTGTAACACATTGTATAGTGAAATATCTCATATAAACTGATAACTGACGAAACTAGGCTACACTCTCGAACCTGTAAGAATCAGTCTCATGAACCACCTAGATAATAAATAGAGTTCAAACCTTGGCCTACAACTTAAACTCACCAAGTTTGACCAAAATTCAACTGGTGAAAAAGGTCAACGGTCAACTAGTCAAAGTCAATGGTTAACGATCACGTGTCGCGAACTTTACTCATGTCGCGTCGCGATCACTAACTGCAAAATAGTCACGACTAGCCATTGTGACTCGCATCGTGGCACCCCTTATGGTTGTGTCACGATTCATGGTAAATTAACCAACTTTTCATTAAGGTCTTAATCCTTCAAGACTAAATCTCAAAACTTCCAAATAATACAAAATATGGACTTAAATATTTAATGGATAAAATTCCCAAATTTATCCATTTTCATGCATCAAACCAACTTAACACTAATCCTAGATCTAGATTTAGCTCAAAATACACCTAAGGCCTTGCATGGCTCAAAAATAAAGACAAAAACTATGTGTTTAGAAGGCCCCAAGACTGAAGCTTTGGATCTGCAGTTTGCCAAACTCCCCATAAATCTCATGCAATGGTCCATAATAATGCATAAAATCCTAGATCTAAACATATAAGAACATAAAGCTCCAAGCTTGAAGACTTACAAAGGTCCAGAAGATGCTCATGATGGTTGGATCTTTCTTGAATCAAACTTCTTTGCACTACAAGATACTCTCTTCTCCTTTAATATACACAAAAAAGAACACAAAGCTCAAGAATACAAGAAATGGAGGCTAGGGTTTGCAATAGATGCTCTCTGGAGGTGAAGGCTAAGGGAATGATAAAGCCCTAGGGGGTTGTGCCATTAAATATGACCAAATCCCGAGTCTTCTAGAGTTTGACCCATCAGTCCGAGCGTGTCGCAGACCCCATTAAGAGTCATGTCATGAACTAGGTCGCTCCTCTCCCCAAACTAGCACGCCACTCTTAGAGTGAAACCTAAAATTCTTAAATAAACCAAACTTAAGCAATTAAATTACGTATCGGAAAATTGAATGTTACACAAATAATAGGAAATATTGTCTTAGATAAAAAAAAAATTTGTAATGGGTAGGGGTTATGCTTAGTGAAGATGAGCTTCTTTTAAGGATATATGTTTAACAAGTAACTTTTTTTGTGTTTTTTGTGGTTGCTTGAATGGAAATGTTTATCATGCAAAGGTTTGTATTTACATTTCTAGATTTTGGTATTGTTTCAAGTATGTTTTATGATGAACATTATTGCGTGCAAATTATATTTGGTTTGGTTGACATATTACATGACTATTTAGGTAACGCGTTTAGTGGGAACAATTGAATTTGGATTTAGTTGTAAGCATGACGAATGTGTTGCGACCGGCAAGAATTGAAAATTTTACTCATTTCTCTGGATAATTAGAATGTTTGAGCATAATGAACCACTTCTGCCAAGGAAAAATGGAAACAAACTATTGTTTCATTCTCTGGATATTTAAACGTTCCTCAAAATAGTGTCATCGAATGAAATATACTACCGCATAATTTTATATTACAAATGCATGAGAAAACTAAGTTATTAAAATTGATAGACGTCTAGATGAATGAAACATAAATTAATAAAGTTGGACCAAAGACTTACCCATATAGAGTTTTAAATATGTAGAAACCAATATATTACATAGCAAATGGCATTGGTAAAGCTAAGGAGAAGGTCTGATGTGTATAAAATATTTCTCAAAGGCGTAACACCTCAGAGTTCGATGTTCGGGGCTTTTATTTTATTTTTATTATTTTTGGTATAGTTAAATACTGAGGATTGGAATTAATTGGAATCGTTTTTTTTGTTTGTATATTTTGAAAACTAGTTGGGAGACCCATGTAGTATATAGGTTAATTTAAAAAAATGTTAAATATAAAAGTCAAAATA
This sequence comes from Lactuca virosa, assembly GCF_052849685.1. Classification (NCBI taxonomy): domain Eukaryota; kingdom Viridiplantae; phylum Streptophyta; class Magnoliopsida; order Asterales; family Asteraceae; genus Lactuca; species Lactuca virosa. The sequence goes on along the minus strand of NC_136428.1, from coordinate 281,378,267 downwards.
TTTAAGAACTTTGAATTTATAAGAAAATAAGAAAAATAATGAATTATTATTATTGAAATTTTTTTACCTTTTACATTTAAACAAATAATTTAAATAAATAAACAAAAGAAACTAATGACCTTTAATTTAGGAAATTTGAAATTAAAATTAACTTGATTAATGAAATTAATATCTATTTATTGCTACATTTATTTTAATTATTACATTAAAATATTATATAGAATTTAATAAAAAAGAAAAACTCATAAAATAACACGTAGAAAAAAAAAATTCAAAATAACCATAAAATGACATTTAGCAAAATTGATTAAGAACAAAAAAATCTTCATTTATTAGATTAAGGTATTACATGGATCCGTCCACTGCTACCAAGAAACTAAATATATGTGTATAAAAGTTACGTGAGGATATGAACCACATCGGCATAAACAAAGAAAGATATCGATTGCAAGTTATAGTATTCTTTGATTCAATTCTAACTAATTGTGGGATGTTTGGTTACTCATTGTTAAGCGTTTATCATAATGGTAATTTTTCTTTTTTGGATTTCTTTTATCATCATATAAGATGATTCACAATATTAGTTATTTTTATATAAACCAACATCGGTATCAACCACAATCATGTTTGGAAGTATGTGTTGAAACATGTTTGGAAGTATTTGTTGAAACAAGATTGAAAATAGTGAAAACCGTGATCGTTTGACTTATGATTTTGTTTCAAGTGAAAAAGAGGGTAATGGATTAATTTTTTTTTTATAAATTCAGTTTTTTTTTTGTTTTTTTATTATAAGGTTTACGATTGAATTTATCCGAACGATTTAAAACATACCATTTTGATTGGGTATTGCAGGTTAATGTTTTTTCTCTACTTGATTTACCATTAAACTTTTTATGTATACGATTTACCATCAAGCTATGTTCGAGTGATATTTTCCGACAATGCCAACCATACCCACCACTATCGTCCACCTCCAACAACAAGCACCACCTTCTATCACCATCATTCAACGCCACAACCACTCATCTCCACTATACACCACCATCACCAAGAAACTAATTGAAAATTTTTAAACATATGTGGTTATTTGGCATCATACGGTTCAATAAGAAAGGAGCGAGAAAGAGTCATATATTTGACAGTGGTAGAGGTTATTTGTATCAGGGTTATCTCGGTGTTGTGGCAATATCGGAACATTATCGTTTTCCATACTTTCAAGATGACAGAGAGTAATATATTTGAAAGTATAGTAATGCACGCATTTAATTATTTTTTTAGATTTAAAGAATGATATATTAATTACTGATCATAATATAATGAGTGAGATGACAATCGGGCAACAAGTTGCATCGCTAAACCTTTTTGAATGATAAAATCAATTCTTGTGAAGACTATATCCATAGATCTATGGGACATAACATTGCTATACATTATCCGTTGTACTCTATTAAGAAGCTCCACCGCATCCGGCGCGAGGAAACCAAACATATCAAACGTGAATGGTATGAACATGTTGATTTTTCATATATGATTTCTCATGTTTTGTGACTTTGCATATAGCAACTTTTAAAGCAGCATGTCCCGCCTTGAAACTCCCAGCCCTCAAGCTCGCAATAGTGGATACCCATATAAGGTCCACAGAAGCGTGTTTCCCTCCAACCCATCCAAAAACCAAAATGTCAACCGATCTAAGGGTTGACCTTCCTTCTATTGGGTGAGTCAAGAAATTTACAGGTGCCTCTTTCTTGGCGGAAACTCCAGCGCACTTAAATATGTCAACCAAAAGATCCCTAACCATACTGTGTCCGTATTTAAACCCTGAGAGGTCTTTACAATGAAATGAATGCTCTAAAAAAGAATCCAAACATGCCTTGCGACACACCGAACATATCTTGTCAGTTGGGCATATTGGGATCTTAAGCCGATATTTAAGGATAGTACGATACTCCACATGAGACATATGTTGGACAAGAACATCTATAGGGATAGCTAGAAGAAAATCCCAAACATGTGGTGCTCGTAAATACTCAAAAACTACTTTCTGTCAAACCATCATGTCGAAATGCAAATCCATGTATTGGACCGTTTTACTAAAAAGAGCACTCACCAGTGTACGTTGGGATTTGGGGGCAGTGTCCTTATTAGTGAAACTGCTAAAGTCAATGCTCAGAAGCGTATTATGAAGAGAAGCCAAGACACAAGCACGATTAGAATCCATACTGTTGGATTAGTGTTTAAGTCCATAACTATAATTGGTATATACTTGACCCGACCCGGCATGGTCCATTTGGGTTGCATGACATCATGCATTTGGATAGACTAAAATGAGAGAAATAACACTTAAGGTTTATTAATATATTATAAGTTCTAATATATTAATAAGATTATTTAATTAGTATTGATCAAGAATTAATCTAGAATTAATTAAGTGATCAAAAGAAGACTAATTAAATATGTGGGTTGATTGTGTAAATCATCCATACTTGTATAGTGGGCTAAGACTCCATGGATTATCAAGTTGGGCTAAAACCCATAGGATACCCATGGATGCTCCATGGTGTATTTGAACCCATGGATCCAAGGAAATGGAAAGCCATGACAATTAGGGTTTACCCTAATAGTGTCACACTATATAAACATATCATTCTTGTCAAAATCGGCCACTAAGTCTATGTGTGGAGGGCAAACCGATTTCATGAAGTGTGTACTTTCTCTCAAGTTATTCCAAGTGTTTATGATGTTGTGTGAACCATTTGAGGTGTCACACTTGGGGCACTAGGCTCTTGTGCTCCATGGAATCAAGCACCAAACAAGAGGTATGTAATTCTACTAGAATTTATATTATGTGTACTTTATATTATGCTAGTTAGAACAATACCTTGCAAAATTGATATTTGCATGTATAATAGAGAAAACATAGATTCAATGTATTTAGGGTTGCATGTACACCATAGGAGTGTTAGAATGCTCAAATCCCATCAGTGGTATCAGAGACTAGGCTTGTTTTCACTTATACTTGATGCAAACTGCTTTAAAATCGAAGTTTTGTGTTGTTTGGACAGGGGACTCGACGAGTCCAAGACAAAATGCATCCAACTCGCCGAGTTGGTTCATGCAATCGACGAGTTGGACCCCCAAACAGCATATCTTCGAGTTTTGGTGTTGGAATTGGTCTAGAATCATTACCTTTGATTGTTTTGGTCTTATAAAACCTGATTTTAATGTGGTAATGATTGTGTTAAACCAATTTCAATGCTATAATCGAAGTTTCAAGTTTATATATGTTTATTTAATTCTTGAAAAATGTTGATTATGAATGTTCATGCTTATGAGTTTTGGTAGATCATAGGAATTATGTGCAAATTGTTTGTTAGTATAATTCTTGATCTCAATGAAATTGTATGGACTCCATAACTTGTCCTCAAGTTATAGATTACCAAAAGTTTTTTTATGTTTCCTTGACTTATGAGTTAGTTTAGATTAATGGAAAAAAATTATGTGTTTGTTGTTTTCAATCCATATTGATCTAAAAGAAGTTCATAAAATATGTTTTTTGTAACTTGTCTTCAAGTTATATGAAAAGTCATATTTATGAATCTTAAAAATCATAAAAGTGTCATAGGTTACATAAGAATGAAGAGTCTTTTTCGTTTAATTATTTTATGACTCCACAACTTGTCTTCAAGTTATGGATGTTTAAGAGTCACTTCTTTAAAAATGTTATTAAAGAATAAGAGGTTACATAAAAATGAAGAGTCTTCATTTTAATGAACCATTAAACTCATAAGTTATGAAATGAAAGGTTTTGAATAGTTTCAAAACTTGCCCTCAAGTTTTGGAATTTGTAAAGTCTCACACACATTAATGCTTTAATTCCAAACTCTACAATTTTAAAAGTTAAAATTCAAACTTTATGGACTTCATTAAATTAATTAAAGTGTTTAATTAAAAGAGTTAATAATTCCATAAAGACATGGTTTAAGTTTAATTAAATTAAGAGTATAGTTTAATTAATAGATTAAACTACCAAGTATTTTAAATGTTTAAAATACACCCTTATACTATTATTATAATTTTAATTAATTATATAGATATGTATACGATAAAAGTCAATCTTACCATTAGTAGGCCTCATTCACGAAGCCGGTCTATAAGGGGGGTATAAGGTTACTGCCTATAAAATGGCAGTTTAATGGGTGTCCACTCTCACCCACCGTTTCCTTGACTGGTGGAGGTTCGTTAGCCGAACGGGTAGGAAATGACTATAATTCTCCCTTCATTAAAAGTATAATGATAAATACTAAGTAACTAAACACTTATTAATTCCCAATCTTAGTTACTTAGGAAAATGTGAAATAGGTGCTAACCCATGAAATCACACTTTGTACCTTACCAAGTCGTTAGTGGAGCGTGTGTGGTTAACCGGCACACTAATAAGGACTAGTAAGAGTGGAAAATGGTAACTTGACCTTATTATAGATTGGTTGAGCTGTGTGGCTAACCGGCACATCGATTAGGTGATAAAGTTAAGGGTACCAAGTCAATTTTCATGGTTATTCACACCTTGTTTGTGATCCTCGGCATCCCAGTCACAAACTTGAGAGGGCACAATCGAGATTCAAACATGCCATTGAAAGTTCAATGTATCTCAAAAGATCTAGGAGTTTCAAATCCAATTAAAACTTAATTATATTTTGTTTTTCATGGTGGAAATTGGTAAATCGTCATTTACCTACCTTCAACTATTTTATAACTCGGATTACGGCATCCCTCTTCCAGTTATAAATAGGTTGTTGGATCCTAGCCTTAATATTTCATATTGGGTCTTATATTAAGGACTTTAAATCAACTAACTTGAATTTCTCCCTTATAGATGTCTCCTTCAGACAACTATGGTCTTCCCAAATCTTTAGGAACAAGCTATCCTAATGAAGATGATATCCCAAATGGCAATCAAGGTGAAAGATCAATCCCTTTGTTGTGCATTAGTGGGACTGGAAATCATACTTCACTTCCTCCACCTCCTCCAATAAATCTCCCTATCCCACAAGTTTCAAGACTTGATAAGTTCTAAGTCACTCAATCCCTATTGGCAAACAAAGTCTATATGTGCTTAGGTCTTGGAGATTAAGTCACATATTGACAAGCCGGGAGAGTCGGGTGTCGAAGTCTCAAGGTAGCTGGCTGTTGACTTGGTTCTTCAGTCACTCCCTGATGACAGATCACGACATGACCCTTTAATGATCTTATCTATTTGCTTGGTGCTGCTGAATCAGCAATGATTTGGAACACTGGTAAATCAAATTTAATTAGAAGATCGACTTCCCAAAACATCATGGACATTGACAATGGTGACACTGGAAATCCAGAAAAAACTTTCTCTTCCCAATGGAAAGGGATCGGCCATAGTCAAATCGGTTGACCAAATGGTAAAGAGAAAGGCTAAGTCTGAGATAGTCCCATGTACCATTCCCAAAGAGTCCATATGTGCCTATTGCCAAAGGAAAGGGGCATTGGCTGCGAAGCTGCCAAATTCACCTGAAACCTCATAAGGATGGTAAAGTCAAAAGTTTGACTCTACTTCAGGTAAATTCCAATATCTAACTCTATTAAGTCTCTTTTGGAGATTCTTAATACATGATGTAATGTAATTACATTTTGATGTTTTTTGAAGAATCAAAGGAAGCTTAAAGAAAAAGTGTGCTGATTCTAATCGCATGGTTCGATGACCAGAATTTTGAGCCACTGCATAAGAGCTATGAGATATTGCTTAGGAATAGATAACAACAAAGTTTTCATATGAATTTGCATTGTAAGGATAAGTTTTTCCGCAAGTTTTAAAATAAAAGAAAAGTTTTGATTTTATTTATTTTAAGTATCCTTACAAAGGCATTTGTGAAAAGTTGTTGTTTATATGTTTCCATTGATAAGCAATATTGGAAAATGAATTTGATTCTTTCATTTGTGGTAGTGTCATAATTTATCAAATAAGGAAAGATTCTCATCACCCAAGTTTCAGTTGGATAGAAACTTGGAATCATGCAAGTTGTATTGTGTGATGAATGAGATTTTTCATCTTTGGTAAATTAAGACTAATTCCTTGTTCACATTCGCATGTGAGTCAAGCGAAGGACCAAAGGATCGGGTACATTTGGTTGTGCACTAGTCAGGTCCACCACAAAGGTTGATAAGATTATTCATTATGATTTACTAAAGTTTAGTAAATATGATTATGCTTACAAGTTTAAGTGTAATGCTGAAACATTGGAAAAGTTTCAATATATGGCAGAATGAATAAGAAGAATCAAATAAGGCAGAAAGATAAAAGTTTCTCCAATCTGAAGAGATGGAAGAGTACTTGTGTATCTTGTTTTATGATTATCTTAATGATTATGGAACCATATCACAATTGATCCTCTAAGGACACCTTAGTGCTTTTGTTGGCTAAGGAGAGGAATCGTGAATTGTGGAAATGGTTAAATCAAAAGATAAATCATACTTCATTCCAAAATAAAATCTAAGTGTCATAAGGTTTCTCTCCGATTCATGAAAATGATGGTGAGGAAACTCTTTCACTAAGTAGATTTTAAGTAGATAGCAATTGTGAGAATGACAAAAGGTCTAAACATTATGATTACGGCATCCCTCTTCATAATTGTTTAGACGCACAAGTGAGCTATCTAAGGAAAGGTGTATGATTTTGATAGAGTCTTATCAAAGCAATTGCGTATCAGAAATCTGAACTTTGGTAAGAAAGTCAATAAAGTGTTGATTTCTAAAAGTCCAGCTGAGTTCTGAGTACATGTCAAAGCTAGTGGGAGCATAAGTGTTATGCTAGTAAGATAATAATCATTATGCTAGTGGGAGCATGATGATTATGTTGCAAGTTAGCAATGTTAATTATAGAAAACAAAAGTTTCAATTCGCTTTGAAAAGTTGTTTCCCTATAATTAAGGGAGAGGATTTTATACTTCATTCCAATTCTACAAGCTTAGATTGAGATTTTAATCTACTTTAGTCAAGGATATATAAGAATGTTATGTTGGAATGGTTCAACATAAGGAAATTCTATATATGTTGCGTTCTCAAAATTCGATTATGATTATGGCATACCTCTTAATAGTTCGAATTGTGATAATATGGCAAATAAAAATTTTTATAGCATGAATCGTGTCCCATATGCTTCGGGTATAGGATCGATTACATGAGCTATAATAGTTATCTTTTCTAAATTTTCCTAATGCTTAGGGTATTAATAGGGGAAAAGGGATTAGAACTGGATATGACTAAAATGATTAAGCAATTGTCGAGGACAATTTGAGGTTTACCAAAGATTGGTTACTCATGGACAATTGGAAGTATAGAGTAAGGACCATATTGACATATTTTGAAAAGAGGCAACTCTTGTTCAAAAGTGATGGTCAAAATTGGAATGTGGAATTGTTTCCATAGGTGGAAGTTATTCTTTGAATCTGTGTAAGATTAGAGAACTTAATTCAAGAAGGATGTTCAAAGGAATCTACTTTAAATTTGAGACTTCGTTTCCATGGAATTGATCTCCATTGGAATTCTTTGTAATGTTTGTTGCCAAGTCTTTGTGACTTTTGGGTATAGTCATTACAAGAGGATCATTGCATATAAGTTTAGAATCTAACATATTACAGTAAATGACAAGAGGATTGGGATTGTAAAATGAGCATCATTGAAATATTGTCAATCGATCCGTTTCACAAAGAGAGGACCACATGTAAACATAGTGTGCATACTTGGAGTATGGCATAGCTATTGTTTGGACGAACATAGTGTGCATGCTTGGAGCATGGCATGACTATTGTTTCAATTCAAGTATTAAGTTGATTAATCGAAACATGAATAATGAGTAATCAATATGGTGCTTAGATAAAAGGGTTTTTATTTACACTCAAAGTGTTGGGGCCATACAGGATTAGTATTATTTTTGTGTTTCACTTTGCATGTTTTGACTTCCAGAATAACTAGGTCATTCTTCCCAAATGACTAAGTTATTTAAACCATCCACAGTCGGTCACATGTTGGAAGTAGATATGAATCAAGACTGTCATGAATTTGGCTTGTATGATTTGTCTAATGTGCATTAGACATAGCAGTGGTTGCTACAACATTCATGAGTGCTCATAAGTTCTGAGTATTGGATTCAACCCACGCTCATTTGAATCACTTCATGGATTTTATCACGAGTGAATCATGAGATGATAATATCTTATATTCTTCAAACCTAGAGATATGAGTTGTTGACTATGAGTTGGTTATACATTGATTGCACGAAAACGCATTGGTAACTCGATGTTATAAAACGTGCCTTTGTGTATGATTCAACAAGTAGTCAGTACAAGCATATGAGTCGAAGTTTATCCATTCCTTTTACCCTCAAAGGGATAAAAGCGATATCTGTGGGCCCCTCGATGATTTAGTGATGAAAAAATGTAAGTGCTCGGCCGGGCCTGGACTGATTTGATTTGTTCAATTAGTCAGTCGTCATAAATTGGAAATCGGGAAACAACAGATGGACAGAGAGAATCATTATAATCCATGTCTCAGTCCATATGATATCTAGAATGGAGGAATATATGATCACTTATCTAATGGACGCGTCATTGATTTGTTCAGAGTTTGGCAGCAACTTTTAAGAGCTACGATTGCTGGTCAGGTTGTGAAGGCGTACTTGCAATAATAGTTATTAGACTTATCCAAGTGGGAGACTGTTGGATTAGTGTCTAAGTCCATAACTATAATTGGTATATACTTGACCCGACCCGGCATGGTCCATTTGGGTTGCATGGCATCATGCATTTGGATAGACTAAAATGAGAGAAATAACACTTAAGGTTTATTAATATATTATAAGTTCTAATATATTAATAAGATTATTTAATTAGTATTGATCAAGAATTAATCTAGAATTAATTAAGTGATCAAAAGAAGACTAATTAAATATGTGGGTTGATTGTGTAAATCATCCATACTTGTATAGTGGGCTAAGACTCCATGGATTATCAAGTTGGGCTAAAACCCATAGGATACTCCATAGATGCTCCATGGTGTATTTGAACCCATGGATCCAAGGAAATGGAAAGCCATGACAATTAGGGTTTACCCTAATAGTGTCACACTATATAAACATATCATTCTTGTCAAAATCGGCCACTAAGTCTATGTGTGGAGGGCAAACCGATTTCATGAAGTGTGTACTTTCTCTCAAGTTATTCCAAGTGTTTATGATGTTGTGTGAACCATTCGAGGTGTCACACTTGGGGCACTAGGCTCTTGAGCTCCATGGAATGAAGCACCAAAGAAGAGGTATGTAATTCTACTAGAATTTATATTATGTGTAATTTATATTATACTAGTTAGAAAAATACCTTGGAAAATTGATATTTGCATGTATAATAGAGAAAACATAGATTCAAGGTATTTAGGGTTGCATGTACACCATAGGAGTGTTAGAATGCACAAAACCCAACACATACAACATATGCCACTATCCCGTAAGATGTGGTCTTGTAACACCCAAGGTTGGTCCCTCGAGGCCACAAAAGCATATAAGGAAGCCTCTAATGTCGAGTACAAACCCAAACCACCAAACCTAATGGGTAGGGAAACAAGTCGACACTACATGTCGCCAAAGAAAGGGCCACCACAAAATATGATGTCCTCTATCACCCGACGTAATCCTTTGTCAAAGAACAACGTCGCCTCCTCCATTTGAATGGGTTGGCACGTCCTAAGCCAAAAGAAATGTTTAGCAATACCCATACAAGAACGAAGCAAAAGGAGCTCACTCTGGCGATCAGGTAGTTGTGGAAGAAGGCGTATCAAATTCACAACGTTTTTGGCTCTCTTTATGGATAAGTTGCTAATTAAACTAGCATCTCTACTAATAGCTCCCTAAAGAAGTTTCACCCCCAATAGCAGCCTCCCGATGTCAACTGGGAATAACCCCTCAAGAAGTTTCCTACCATGAATAGAGGGCCAAAAGAGCTCGGTTTTCTTGATATTCAACTAAAGGCCCAATTTTGGACCAATTGACTTAATAGCATCCAACACCTTGGCCACCTCCTCTAAATATCCAATAAGTTTTCCATAATCGATGTATCATGCATGGAGAAGAAGCTTGCAATTATATTTAATATTATGCAAGAGAGGGTGCAACACTAGATACAACCTTGATGCTTGACCATATAAGAATTTTACCCACAAGGATATAGAAGGGAACCTTAATATGACCTAATGAAGTAAGTTTGATTTGTCCACTAGGTTAAAGGTATCAGAGAAGTCCACGGTAAGCATAGAAAGAGACCCGTCATCATGGTACTCACTCAACACCTTTTTGATGCTATGTAATACAACCTCAGCGCCACTCGACACGCTGGCCATAAACTGAAAATCATCAAGATACTTGACCATTTCTTTACCAACATGTTTCACATCCAACTTGGTAACCAGACACCTCCATATAGTGCATATTGCAATAGGTCATATTTCATTGTCAGGTTTTAAGAGCGGCATAAGAGGAGCAGAGGCAACAAATTCTACCAAAATTGGCGGGCATCATCCCCTAGTCATGAATTAACTATAAATGTAATAGCACGTATGAGGTATTTGGCTATAATTTACCCTTACTCATAAATAGCATCCTAAATGTGTTGAGATCTCAACCCATCTCTCCCACACGAGGTTCCTTTAGGGAAGGATTTAATGCCCCTAAGGACATAGTTAATATCCACTACAATGGGGGGTTCTGAAAATATGGTACTCGACATGGATGGTGGTGGCTTGTACGGATGTTTATTCTCTAATGATTTCGTGGTTTCACCCTCGTATGGAGCAAACCCCGAGGAACATAATACTTTCACTGCTATTGTAACTGCCCATCTGTAACCTTACGGAGACATTGCCTGACATTGGTGTTGGCTAGTGTTCTTCTTGCTAAATCTACTCTTATTTTTTTCCTTGTTGCTCCAATCTTAAATTGTCAACCAAGTTCTTAACTAGCTTGGCTATACCATATTTTGTCCCTCAAGTAGTTAATATGCTCGTGATATTACAATATTGTAAGGACTTCCTGTTCCCAGACCTACCTTCCTACCTATTCTTGGGCCTAAACAACTGAAGAGTGCACCTAGGAAGAATTAACAATGTTACCCACGTTTCAACAGAATCGGGATGAGAAACCATCTTGCAAAGGGTTGATTTCAAAGCCTAAGAGAAAGCCATATGACAATTATAACGGATGTTTTTAATGTGGTGATAGGTAGTTTAAAAACACGATCAAGTAGCTTAACATCCAAAACCAATCCCTCATTGATGTCGGCAACCGATTCCTTGGGCAGCGGCTTTTGAATGCCAACAATATGTTCGCTCATGTCATAAGCCCATCATTAAACTTAACCAGACCATCAGAGTGATGACATGAACAAATTAGTGCATGTAGACTCATGTAATCCCCGCATATTCATTGACCAAACACCTTCAATGTTGTTGCCAAATACAAAAAAATCCATGGTCAGAAATAATAGTCTCCCGCAACATAACTATGCATTCAGCATTGGGGAGGTGTAAGCTCTTGAGATGAGATATCATACGAGAAATTGCCTTACTTCCTACTTCACAGTTCGAGCAACCATGAAACCCCCCAAAAAGAACACAACCAAGTTTCGCTCGTAAATGTATGAGAAGACGCAATGAACACACAAACAAAGCTAACTTAAGCCTCAATGTGAGGCTTGAAATTATAAGTAAAGTAGAAACCCAAAGCAGAATGTGGCACTCTAACAAAAAGTTAGAGTGTGTACAATGTAGAACAACACCGGGTAGAAACTCTACATCTTCTTGAGTCCAAAATTGGTTGCAACACTTGAAAGCCTCATTTAGACATTTTATCAAACACCCTACGCGCAGAAAAAGAAGCATTTGATCTGCACCAATGAGACTTGATAATTTTACCCATGTATAATGTAACGCCTGATTCCTGGTAAGCATTTAAGTTATAAATTATTCTTTTTTCAGAGTAACTCGACGAGTTGGAAGCCCCAAACTCGTCGAGTAGAGATTGTCAGAAAATCGTAATTTAAGTGACCTACTCGACGAGTTAAGAGGCCTCAACTTGAAGAATGGATCAGCTGAGATGAAACCCTAATTTCCAGGGGTTTTCACCCTATTTAAAAGGACTTAATCCTTTCCCTCAGCCTCCCTGAAACCCTAAATCGCATTGTGAGCTTCTTGGTGAGAAACTTGAAGTTTTGAGCGGATTTTTGTGTATTTTTGTGTTTGGTAATGGAGTTAAAAGAGCTAGAAAGTCATAAAGCTTGAGGAGAAGCATTAGATCTGGGATTTCATCCATCTTTGGCAGCTTTCTGAGGTAAAAAGTCCTTAACTTGGTGATACATAGCTTAGATCTCCTTTAGTTTTACTTTATGGGTCTTTTTGACCTCATTGTGGGAAACATTATACCCTTCATAGATCATGTGCTAAGGATTCCCATTTCCAATGATATTTGGTCCCTAGAATCATAAAAAGGATCTTAAACCCGTTCTTGTCCAAGAAAAGACCATGACCATGGAAGTGGGTTTCTATATCTCGAGATTGGGTCCATTTCAGGCATGCAAAACCATCAAGTTGTCAACTTTACAAAAATAGGTTATGGAATCAATATGGATATGTATTTTGGAACCTTAGATCCGAGGAAAGGGTTGAATAGACTAGAAATGCAAGGGACTCGGCGAGTTCATAGAGGAACTCGACGAGTTTGGTCGAACATTCCTGATTATGTTCATGTAACTCGGCGAGTTGATGGTAAACTCGACAAGTTGTACTAGGAAGTTCCGTTTCGGTTGAAAAGGAGGAACTCGGCGAGTTGGAGGAAAACTCGACGAGTTAGATCGCGATTTCACGATTCTGAGAAGCATGGAAAATTGACGAGTTAGAGGATGACTCGACGAGTTGGGTCAACTCGGAGTGTTGACTTTGACTTTGAATTGAAATTGACTTTGACCTGGACCATGACCAAGGTTGACCCGTGATGGGGTGTTGGGTATGGAATGATATCTGAAGGATTATTGGATTTTGACTAAGTATTATATTGGTAATGACAGCTCGAAGAATCGTTGTAGCAGTCATTAAAGATTCGTTACCGTGATTTTCGGCATTCAGCTTTGCTAGGTGAGTTTCCTCATGTAGGAACGGGTCGAAGGCACCAATGCTGGCCCGTTTATGTATGTTAGGATATTTCGGACTAAGGTCTGATGCTGGGCAGTGCCCGATGTAGGTTTATATGTTTTCGGACTTCGGTCCGATGCCAAGCAAAGCTCGAGGAATGTTTGTATGATTAATGTCTTCGTGATTCTTGCATGTGTTTGTTTTATATGTTTTCGGATTTCGGTCCGATGCCAGGGAAACCCTGAGGAATGTTTGTATGCTTCCGGATTTCGGTCCGATGTCGGGGAAACCTTGAGGAATGTTTGTATGCTTCCGGATTTCGGTCCGATGTCGGGCAGGGCCCGAGGAATGTTTATATGTTTATGTTATGTGATTATTTATGTGTATTTGTTGATATGTTTATATGTATTCCGAATTTCGGTCCAATTCCAGGTGGGCCCTGATGCCAGATTTCGGTCCGATGCCGGACTTCGGTCCGATGTCTGGCGGGGCCCGATGTAGCGGGAAAGGACCATGTTATGTTATTATGTAGTTATGTGATTATGTGTATAGTATGTGTTAGTTTGGGGACACTCACTAAGCTTCGTGCTTACGGTTTTCAGTTTTGGTTTCAGGTACTTTCGGTAGCAAGGGGAAGAGATCGGGATGACTGCAGTGCACACACCATTTTGTTTAGCCTGGGATGTTTTACTTTGATATGTTTGACAGATGTTTATGATGTTTTGAGAAACAATGACTTATAATTTTCATGTGATGTTTTGATAACTATGGTTTTATTAATAACTAAAAACAAAATTTTTGGACCGTATTTTTGGGATATTTCAAGTTGGTATCAGAGCCTTGGTTTGAGGGATTCGGGCACACTCTCGGGTGTGCCTGAACTCAAACTGAGGACTTGGTATAAATTTTTTAAAAGAAAAACCATTTTACAAAAAGGATTTTGAAAAGAGAAAAGGGTGTGGTACATGCAATCAGCCGAGCTCAAGTAAGTTCTCCCAAAGTACCCATACAAGTTTGTTATGTTATGATTATGAGAACTGCATGCTAGATTAGGGCTAAGGATCTAGGAATGATGCCTTGTATGCGTGTTATATGTGTATTAGAACTGCATGCTAGTTATGGCTAAGGATCTAGGAAGGATGCCTTATACACCTGTTATATGAGCTTATTGAACCATATGCTAGTACTGATTACTCAGTAATATGATAGCTTGAGTAGGATATGCTTGATTATGTTTACTCAATGGTCGAATGCTGCTTGCTTTGCACTTTTAGGAGTTCCAGTTATCTTTAATTAACTAGTAAACGAATACGTTAAGTTAGATATTACGAGAACTAAATAATTTTAGAAGGTTAGGTTTATCTCTATTTCGCAGCTCTTGTCTGAGTCTAACCATTTTAGGTTAGGACCTCTCATTCGAAGAATTATTTGGTCTTAGTGATATGTAATGGCGGAGAGTGGGTTGGAGATTACCCTAGGGCAAGCCTAGGATGAGATTAGCGCAAAGAGAAGTAGTAGTGAAATGGACTTGGTTGAGTCAAGACAGTTCTTGAGGAAAGTAATGATAGATGTGGAAGGTAGTTTGGGCCCGTACTACTGAAAGTAGAGGATCTGTACTCGAATCAAGGAAGGCAGAGATGAACCCAGGAAACTTGTAGTATGTGATATCCCTCGAGTTATGATGAGTATTATGATGTTTGTTATGGTGTATTTTCAGTATGGTGACGCTACGCACTAGGCCAGTTGGCAGCTCTGGCGCCGGTGAGGGATCACGCTCGGGCTCTGGAGCCGGGCAGCTCGACGAGCAGATGAGAGAGTTCATTTCATCTTAGGCCACACGCAGTATTTTAGACCAGACTCCTGTGATCTTCAGTACGGTCAGGGAGAGCATCTTGGAGGTACTTGATGAGTGGTTGGGTGTATTTTGTACCGAGATGGAAGCCATTGTAGGGGCGCGCACGATGACATTTAGGGAGTTCCGAGCATGTGGAGATCCTGACCATCATGGGGCTCGGGACCCCATTGTTAGCAGCAGATGGTTGGCTAATGTCGTCATCGCTTTCCGTACGAGCCGATGTCCCGAGGGGGACAAGGTCCGACTTGCTTCCTGTCTCTTGTAGGACAGAGCACATGACTGGTGGGAGGAGGTCGGACATGCCATTGAAGATGATGCAGTTTTAGATGTGATGACCTGGAGTGACTTCTCGACCAGGTTCAGGGCCGAGTTTACACCTGTGATTGAGGTGCAACACCTTGCTAGGGAGTTCCAGGATCTCCAACAAACTACTGAGATGGTGACTGAGATCACCGCCATGTTCAGGGAGAGGGCCCTTATCGTTCCGCAGTACGTGGCGGACGAGGAGATGAAAAAGGCCTGATACCATGAGATGTTGCGGAGTGATATCCTCCAGTTTGTGAGCCGATCCAGCTGCAAGATGCTAGAAGATATCATTGCGAGGGAGAGGGCTAGATAGATAGATAGAGAGAGAGAGAGAGAGAGTTGGATTTGGAGATGGAGAAGAAGAGGAAACCAGAGGGGGTTCATCTAGGCAGTGCGGGCAAGAAGCCAAAGGTATAATATCACCGATCGAGGAGCCAGTAGGGCCGCAGCCATTGTGGCAAGTGCGGTAAGTTGCATGAGGGAACGTGCACGGCGGGTAGTTCGGGCTGCTTTAAGTGCGGCCGAACTAGTCATGTTAGCCGGGAATGTACAACTACCACCACCACCACCACAACAGTATCAGATCTGATTTGCTTATAGTGTAATAAGAGGGGACACAAGCGGTCCCAGTGCCCGAGTTTAGCAGCAGCAGGAAAGGTGGCGGCACCCGCTCCTGTTACGCTGAGGATTACCGACGGCCGCCAGGGCCGGGCGGAGGCGCTAGTGGCGCAGAGCAAAGCCTTCCAGTTGACAGCAAAAGAGGCACGTGTAGCTCTCGATGTGGTGACGGGTATGTATCTTCTCCTTATCTTTTTATTTATATTAATTATTGCTTATGTTTATGTGTTTCATTATAGGATCGTTCCTTGTGAACGGTATATCTGCTCTGGTATTATTTGATTCGAGGGTTACCCGATATTTTGAGTCGCTCGCGCTCAGCAAGCGATTTGTGGGAGCTCCAGGGGAGCTGGACTATCCACTTGACGTAGAGATAGCGGATGATAGGACCGTTCGGGTTGCGAGGGTTCATCGGGGATGTACACTGCAGTTATTTGATGAACAATTTTATGTGGATTTAGTCCCCATTCCCCTGCGAGGGAATAAGGTTATAATGGGTATGGACTGGTTGAGTCCCTATGGGACAGTGATTGACTGCGAGCAGTAGCTTGTGCGGGTTTGGACCCTAAATGGGGGAGGTTTAGTGATTCAGGGCGAGAGGCCACAGGGTGGACAAACTTTATGCTCAGCAGTGAGAGCTAGGCGCTACCTTCAGCAGGGTTGCGCAGGTTATGTCGCCTATGTTATGGATACTCGGGATAAGGGTAAGGCGACAGTTCATGATACACCGATCGTACGGGAGTAGCCGGATGTGTTCCCAGAGGATTTTCCTGGGGTCCCTCCGGAGAGGCAGGTAGTATTCAAGATTGACCTGGTCCCTGGTGCGGCTCCAATAGCCAAGGCACGGTATTGGTTGGCTCCTCCTGAGATGCAGGAGTTGCCTACACAGCTGCAGGAGCTGTTAGACAAGGGATTTATCAGGCTGCGTAATTCGCCATGGGGAGCCCTGATCCTGTTTGTGAAGAAGAAGGACGGGTCACATCGGATGTGTATAGATTACCGGGAGCTGAATAAGGTAACGGTGAAGAACCATTATCTCCTTCCCGAGGATTGATGACTTATTTGACCAGCTTCAGGGAGCATCTTGGTTCTCCAAGATTGACCTGCGATCGGGTTATCACCAGATGCGATTCAGGGACGACGACGTGCCGAAGACAACCTTTCGGACTCGCTATGGTCACTATGAGTTCTTGGTGATACCGTTTGGGCTCACCAATGCTCCTGCCGCGTTCATGGATCTCATGAACCACGTGTGCAGACCGATGTTGGAGAGGTCTGTGATAGTCTTCGTCGATGATATCTTGGTTTATTCCAAGACTCAGGATCAGCATGAGGAGCACTTGAGGGAGGTGCTGGAGACACTGAGGAGGGAGAGACTTTTTGCAAAGTTCTCCAAGTGTGAGTTCTGGTTGCGTGAGGTGTAGTTTCTGGGGCACCTTGTCAACCAGAAGGGTATACTGGTCGATCCGGCCAAGATAGAGGCCGTGATGCAGTGGGAGGTTCCGAGGTCTCCTCCTGAGATTCAGAGTTTTCTTGGTCTAGTGGGTTACTATCAGAGATTCATCCAGGATTTCTCCAAGATCAATGTTCCTCTGACCCGAATGTCCAAGAAGTCGGTGACATTCCGTTCGGGGCCTGAGCAGTAGGCAGCCTTCGAGACTCCCAGATAGCGGTTATGCGAGGCACTGATTCTGACCTTGTCGGAGGGCGTCGACGACTTTGTGGTTTACTGCGACGATTCGATCACGGGTATGGGCACAGTGCTGATGAAGCGGGGTCATGTGATAGCATACGCTTCGAGGCAGTTGAAGCCTCATGAGGCGAACTACCCGACCCAGGATTTAGAGCTGGGGGCGGTGGTTTTCGCCCTCAAGATTTGGCGACACTATCTCTATGGGGTTCGTTGTACCATTTACACGGACCACAAGAGTTTGAGATACCTCATGGATCATCCGAATCTGAACATCAGACAGCGTCAGTGGTTAGATGTGGTGAAGGACTACGACTGTGAGATCCTCTACCACCCAGGGAAGGCCAATGTGGTGGCCGATGCTCATAGCCGCAAGGCAGTGGCGGCTCCGATTCGAGACATATGTTTGAGGATGAGAGTGATTACTCTATTATTGGAACGGATTCGGGAGGTGCAGGTCGAGGGTATGAAGGAAGAGCGTCGGAAGTGTGAGCTGATTGTAGTCCAGGTGGCCTCATTTGATTATGACAGTCGTGGGTTGTTGACCCTGCATAGGAGGGTCTGGGTTTCGTACGGGGCCAGTGTACGGCAGGTTTTGATGGATGGGGCTCACAAGTCGAGGTTCTCCATCCATCTCGGGGCGACGAAGATGTACCGGGATCTTTGCCCCGATTACAGGTGGTCCTGCATGAAGCGGGACATAGCATGGAATGTAGAGTGGTGCTTGACTTACCGGAAGGTCAAGGCCGAGCACCAGCGACCTCACGGCAAGATGCAGCCGTTGGAGATTCCCGTGTGAAAATGGGAAGACATCACTATGGATTTCATCACGAAGCTTTCCAGGACCACACGTGGAGTAGATTCGATATGGTTTTGGATTAGGTGTTTAAGCCCATAACTATAATTGGTGTGTACTTGACCCGATAGTAGCATGGTCCTTTTGGGTTGCCTTCACTGGAGCAATTTGATAGGATGGATATTTGAGAAAGAGGTTATTTGTGGTTTATTAATATATTATATGAATAATATATTAATTGAGAAATCGTATTATTTAATTGGTATTGATCAAGAATTAATTTTGAATTAACTTAGTGATCAAAAGAGACTAATTAAATTTACAGGGACTGATTAGGTAAATCAGTAATACTTATAGTTTGGGCTAATGATCCATGTTGATTAGGGATAGACTAAATCTATGTGAGAGTCCATGAAGATTTAGTCCAAAGGGCCGTTCATATGGATTGTTGGAATACTTAAAGGTTTAAGTAAATTAGGGTTTTATGTAAGAAACCCTAAGGATTCCATACTATAAAAGTAACCCCTACCACTCCCAAAATCGCCCCCCCCCCCCAAGACTTCCAAGGAGAACCCTAGCCAACTTTTGGTGCTCCCTAGCCTCTCTCTCACAATCCTCCATTGTTCTTCGTGTTTGTGAATCATTTGAGGTATCATATTTGAGGTACTAAGCTCTTGAAAGGCCAAGTTCTACAAGCTACAACAAAGAGGTATTAATCTAACCTGTTTTTTGTTGAAAATATCAAAGTTGTATGCTAGTTAGGGTTCATGCTTTGGAGAAATGAATATTGCATGTATAACTTGAGAAAACTTAGATCCAAAGCATTAGGGTTGTATGTGCACCATAGGATTGTCATAGTGCTCAAAATCCATCAATGGTATCAGAGCCAAGTTCGATCCTATGGGTTATGGGCTAGATTTAAACAATTGTTGCTACTCGTTTGATATGGCGAGAAACATTATTTCTTTTCATGTTTTGTATAAAAAAGGTTTTAGATTTTCATTTAACAATGAAATTGGTTCTATAAATGCTTTTTATAATGGTACTTTTTATTTTGAAGCATTGCCTTGTAATGGTATATATGAAACTTTGATGGTTGTAGACAACTTAGGAAATAATTTATTGTATATTGATTCGTCCAATGGTTTGGACAAGGCATGCTTGTGGCATTGTTGTCTTGGACATGTCAACAAGAAGCGCATAGCCCAACTCCAAAAGGATGGAGTGTTGGAGTCATTTGAATTAAAGTCGGATGACACGTGCGAATCTTGTTTGCTTGGAAAGATGACCAAGTCACCTTTCACTGGTACTTATGAAAGAGGTGAGGGTTCATTGGATCTCATACACACCGATGTGTGTGGCCCTTCAGATATGCCACAAGGGATGCTAACCGTTTCTATGTAACCTTTACCGATGATTATAGTAGATATGGATATATCACTTAATCAAGCACAAGTCGGAAACCTTTGAAAAGTTCAAAGAGTTTAAGCAAGAAGTGGAGAATCAATTGGGCAGGAAGATAAAGATGCTCTGATCTGATCGAGGTGGTGAGTATCTTAGTATTGAGTTCCACGACTATCTTAAAGAATGTGGAATTGTTTTACAATGGACGCCACCTAGGACACCACAGCTTAATGGTGTGGCTAAGAGGCGTGATCGAACCTTGTTGTACATGGTTCGTTCCGTGATGAGTCAAGCGTCGTTACCTATCTCATTTTGGGGGTATGCCTTAGAGACTACCGCCCATATCCTTAATCTAGTCCCAACTAAGAAGGTTGCCAAAACACCTCACGAAATGTGGACATGGAAGGTTCCCTCGTTAGCGCATATCACGGTTTGGGGTTGCGAGGCTTTCATAAGACGAGAGACTCACGACAAGCTTAAACCTCGTAATGAGCGTTGTATTTTCATCGGCTACCCACAGAAATCCTTTGGATATTTGTTCTATAGACCTAGTGAGAACGTGGTCTTCGTAGCACGAAGGGGTGTCTTTCATGAAAGAGAATTCATATGCCAAGAGGATAGTGGGAGGCAAATTGACCTTGAAGAGCTTCAAGAGTTAAGCGATGAAGGAACCTCTAACACTAGCAATCAACCTGAGGATGAGAATCCTGTTGAACCAGTTAACAAGTCCGTACCTCTGAGACGTTCCAGTAGGGTTAATGTTCCACCTGTGTTGTATGGTTTTCATGTAACAAGTGAAGGTGATACGTTTATCAGTGATAGCACACTGATAAATTTGGATGAACCCAACAACTACAAGGAATCCATGGCGGGCCAAGAGTCTGCAAAGTGGAAAGAGGCAATGGACAGTGAGATTCAGTCCATATATGACAATCAAGTTTGGAATTTGGTTGACAATGTACCAGGTCGTAAGATGGTTGGGTGCAAGTGGATCTTCAAGAAGAAGACCGACATGGATGGGAAAGTACACACATATAAGGCACGATTGGTTGCGAAGGGCTTTACTCAATCTACTGGAGTTGACTATGACGAGACCTTCTCATCAGTAGCGAAGATTAAATCTGTAAGGGTTATGCTAGCCATAGCTGTGTTTCATGCTTATGAAATAGGGCAGATGGATGCCAAAACCGCTTTCCTTAATGGGAAGTTGGCTGAAGATGTTTACATGAGTCAGCCATAGGGTTTTGTAGATGCGAAGTACCCTAATAGAGTGTAAGTTTGAGAAATCAATTTATGGATTAAAACAAGCATATTGCAGATGGAATCTTTGTTTTGATGAGAAAGTCAAAGAGTTTGGTTTTTCGAGAAGTGAGGATGAGTCTTGCGTATATGTCAAAGCTAGTGGGAGTATAGTTAGCTTTATGATATTGTATGTGGATGACATACTGCTCATAGGAAACGACGTTCCAACCTTGTAGGAAGTTAAGTCCTGGCTTGGGAAGTGTTTCGCTATGAAGGACCTCGGGGAAGCTGCTTACATTCTAGGGATAAGGATATTGAGAAATAGGATTAAAAGACTAATAGGACTTAGTCAAAGTACCTACTTGGACAAGGTGTTGAAACGTTTCAACATGGAGAATTCCAAGAAAGGAGAATTGTCTATCCAGAGCAATACCAAACTGAGTAAGACTCAGAGTTCGAGTACCGATGCCGAAATAGCATAAATGTGTCGAGTACCATATGCTTGCGTCGTTGGCTCGATCATGTATGCTATGACATGTACTCGCCCTGATGTGGCTTTTGCTTTGAGCATGGTTAGTCGATATCAGGGGAATCCTGGTAGAGCTCACTGGATAGCGGTAAATAACATTCTTAAGTACCTACGAAGGACTAAGGACTGGGTCCTTACCCTCGGTGGGAGTGATGACTTGAGAGTAACAGGTTTCAGACTGAGATAGATAATTTCCACTCTCAGTCGGGCTGGGTATTTACCCTAAATGGAGGAGCAGTAACATGGAAAAGTTCCAAATAGGAGACTGTAGCTGATTCAACGTGCGAATAAGAGTACATAGCAGCAAGCGAAGCGTCGAAGGAGGCAACATGGCTAAAGAACTTCACCGGAGACCTTAGAGTTGTACCAGCTGTAAAGGAGCCTATGGAGATTCTCTGTGACGAGGGTGTGATCGCCTTAACAAAGGAACCAAGGGATCATGGCAGATCCAGCCACATTGACAGAAAATATCACTTCATAAGACATCGAGTAGAAGAGGGACTCCTCGTAGTGAAGAGGCTATCGTCAGAGGATAACCCAGTAGATCCCCTTACGACGGGACTGAGTAGGGTTAAGCATTTGCAACATGCTAAGAGCATTGGCCTAAGAGACAAATATTAGTTTTAGTGATTAGATAGGCAGTTAGAAACTTGTAATAAATAAATGTAATTGCCATTTGATGATTAAATAATAAGGGTTTTATTTATAAGTAAGTTTACTGTCTTTTGTCAATTGTTTATTTTATGTTTTACTTTTGCGTGTTTTGACTTCCAGAATAATATGATTATTCGAAACATCCACAATCAATCATACTTTGGAAGTAAGCTATGAGGTTAGACTTGTTGGATTAGGTGTCTAAGCCCGTAACTATTTTAGGTATGTACTTGATTTGATTATGAGCATGGTCCTTTTGGGTTGCCTTCAATCATGCAACTTAATAAGATGACAAGAGGAGAGAGAGTAGAATTTATTATAAGAATAATAAATTCGTACTGAAAATGGGTTATTAATATATTACAAGATTAATATATTATTTGGAAATCATATTATTTAATTAGTGTTAACCAGAAATTAATTTGGAATTAGTTTCATGGTTAAAAGAGACTGATTAAATAAAGGGGACTGATAATGTAATTATCTGATAGTTGGAAGTTGGGCTATGGATTCCTCATAGAAGGGAGTGGAAGAATTCTATATGGGAGCCCATATAGAAATCATCCAAGGGGCCTTCTAGAAAGGTTCCATGGGTTGCTTAAGGCCTAAGCAGAGAATTAGGGTTTCCATATGAAACCCTAGCAGCCCACACAATTATAAATAGACCCCATTATAAGGGAAATTTCATCCAAGGCTTAAGAAACCCTAAAGTGGTCGAAATTCTCCTCTCTCATACTTCATCCTTTGCGCAGAGTGTTTGTGACTCCATTAGAGGTGCAACACTTGGGGCACTAATCTTTTAGAAGTCAAGATCAAGAAGGATTGAGATTGTTATTGCTACATAAAAATCAAGGTAATGTTTCTAACCCTAATCATATGTCAATTTCGAATTATATGCTAGTTCATAGGGTTTATTGCTTTGGTATTCAATGTTGTATGTTCAAATTAGAAAAACCTATATCAAAGCAATTAGGGTTGCATGAACACCATAGGATTGATGTTATGCTCATAACCCATCAGTGGTATCAGAGCCTAGGTCGTTTTTCTAGTTGAATAGATGCAAAAGTGAACTGCCAAAGGATCAAAAATTTGAATTTTTGTTGTCTGTGAAGCCGACTCGGCGAGTCCATCAGTGGACTTGGCGAGTTGCATGAACTCGGCGAGTCCATCAGTGGACTCGGCGAGTCCAGGGTGCTGTTGCCGGGATTTTCGATTTTTTTGAGCAGATTTTGTTAAGGATAATTACCAAAACTCGTTTTTATTGCCTAAAATCGCTTTTTTATGTTTAGAATGATTATCCTTATCAAAATTAATGGATTTGGTTAAATATGGATAATATAAGATTATTATGATTCAAATATTTGACCTAGTAAGTTTGAAAAGTTTCAATTTACACCCTTTAGGTTTTATAGTTTAAAATTGAACTTAAAAGTTTTAGTTTTTGAAATTAAAATAGTTAAACCCTAATGTTTTGAAAGGTTTCAAAATTTATCCTCAACTTTTGGAATTTAAAATTTAATTAAAAGGTATTAATTTTGAAATATTGAATTCTAAAACCCTAGTATTTTGAAAAGTTCAAATTACACCCTTATGGTTTTATTAAGTTAATTAAGTGTTTAATTAAAAGAGATAATTGATAAATCCATAAGTATATTGTTTAAGTTTAATAAAATTAAAAGTCTAATTTATTAATAGATTAAACCACCTAGTATTTTAAAAGTATAAAATACACCCTTACACTATATAGAATTAAAAGTTTAATATTATATATGTATAAGTAAATGTCAGTCTTACCGTTAGTAGGCCTCATTCACGAAGTTGGTCTATAAGGGCTGAGGAAGCGGCCTGTAAAATGACCTCCATTGGGTATCCACTCTTACCCACCGCACTCTTGACTAGTGGAGGGTCGTTAGCCGAACGGGTAGGATAGGACACAACCTTCCATTATAAGTATAATGAAATACGAAGTAACTAAACACTTTTATAAATTCCCAAATCTTAGTTACTTTAGGAAAAATGTGGAGTTGGTGCTAATCCATGAAATTGCACATTGCACCTTGTTGGTCGTTAGTGGGCGTGTGTGGTTAACCGGCACACTAATATGAGACCAATGAAGGATGGCAATGGGTAGCTCGTAGATTATCATAGATCAATGGAGCGTGTGTGGTTAACCGGCATATTGATTAGGTGATAGACATCTTCGAGAGTACCAAGCTAATTTGCATGGTTATCCACAACTTGTTTGTGATCCTCGGTATCCCAGTTACAAACTTGAAGGGCATAATCGAGATTAAACATGCCATTGAAAAGTTCAATGAATATCAAAAGATCTAGGAGTTTCAATTCATTAAAACCTAATTTTCAATTTTCGTTTTCATGGTGGGAATTGGTAAATCGTCATTTACCTACCTTCAAATATTCTGCAGTTGGATTACGGCATCCCTTTTCTGAGTTGTAGAATATTGTGTTGGATCCTAGCCTTGATATTTCATTTGGGTGTTATATCAAGGATTCTTATCAACTAACTTGAATTTTTCTCCCGTTTTGTAGATGTCAAAATCTAACATCTATGGTCTTCCCAAATCCCTTGGAAAAAGTTTTCCATACGAAGATGATGTTCCACGATTGGATTGTGGAAATGGAAATCAATCTTCACTTCCTACATTTCCTCCACCTCCTCCAGTAATTCTCCCTGACCCACGTGTTCGAAGACTTGAAAAGTTCAAAGTCACTCAAGCCATATTGGCAAACAAACACGAAGATGGAAAGTCTGTATGTGCTCATGTCTTGGATATGAAGTTGCATATGGACCACGACGTGACCCTCATTGATCTTACCTATTTGCTTATTGTTGCTGAATCAGCAATGATTTGGCGCACTGGTCAAGCAAATTTGACTGGTAAGTCAACCTCCCAAACTTCCATGGACATAGGCAATGGTAACAATAGTCCAGAGAGGATTTGTTCTCCTAAGGGAAAGAGGTTTGCCATGGTCAAAAAGTCTGACCATAAGAGAAAGGCAAAGTCTGAGATTGTTTCTTGTGTCGTTACCAAAGAGTCCATATGTTTCTATTGCCAAAATAAGGGGCATTGGTTGCGAAGCTGCCCTAACTACCTGAGAGATCTAAGAGATGAGAGAGCCAAGATGTATGAATTTGCTTCAGGTAAAATCCACTATCTAACTCTATTAAGTTCCTATTTGTAGATCCTTGATACATGATGTGATAAGATTGCATTTTGATGTTTTGTAGGATCGAAGAAAAGAAAGGAAGCTTAAAGGAAGAGGGAGCTGATTCTGATCACGAAGAAATGGATTTCGATCGCATGATTCGAAGATCGGATTTTTGAGCTGATGTTTAAGAGTTAGGATAGAATGCTTAGAAATGTTTGGTAACATAGTTTTCGTTTGTAATTGCGTTGTAAGGACATGTTTTTCTGCGTTTTATAAATAAAATAAGTTTTTGTTTTGTCTTATTTATATATCCTTGCAATGGCATTTGTGAAAATTGATGTTTGAATGTTTCTATTGATAGCAATGTTGAAATGGATGTGATTCTTTATTGTGTTATTTGTGGTAGTGTCGGAAGTTTACCAAATAAGGAAAGTTTCTCATCACCCAAGTTTCAATTGGAAAGAAACTTGGAATTATACAATTTGTATTGTGTAATGAATGAGAACCTTTGTATTTGGAAAATTGAGAATAATTCCCTGACAAAGAGTCAAGTGAAGGACTAAGGATCTGGTACACAATGTTGTGCACTGGTCAAGTCCACCACAAAGAACGATGAGACTATTCGTCATGAATTGCTAAGAGTTTAGTAAATATGGTTATACTTACAAGATTAAGTGTAATTCTGAATCATTGAAAAGTTTCAATGTATGGCAGAACGAATAAGAAGAATCAATAAGGCAGAAAGACAAAATGTTCCTCCAATCTGTGAAGAAGGGAGAGTACTTTTGTATCATGTTTTATGATCGTCTGAATGATTATGAAATCATATCACAATTGATCCTCCAAGGAAAACTTAGTGCACTAGTATGGCTAAGTAGAGGAATCGTGAATTGTTAAAATGGTTAAATCAAAAGGTGAATCATACTTCGTTTCAATATCAAGTCTTAGAGTCATACTCCAAGATTGTGACTTGAGTGGCATAGTCTTAAGTAGGTTTATAACAATTATCAAATATGGAATAGGAAAAGTTTTCATATTTCTGCATATTTGAAATTGGTAAGTTGTGATGTCTTGGATAAGACAAAGACCAACTAAGACCAATTGTGCAAAGTGTTTGTCTTGACATGAACCCGCACTAACCCTTGAATATTTGTTTTGTTAAGGAATGTTTCTTGACAAGAGAATCTTATATGTCAAGAGGTCAGTGGGAGTCTTAAAGATCTTGAAGAAGTTTCAAGAACTAATCAAGAGTAAACCTATGGTAAATCACTAGCACACGACTTGAGGTTTGCAACCTATCGCGTTGACATAATTCTTATTTTTGTGCCATTCCAGAAAAGTTAACTATGCATGTGAGTTCTATGATTTCTCATTTGAATGCATAAGGCAAAGCACCTTGATCATTGAAAGTTCATTGATCAATGAGGGTGAGCTGCTCAAAGACCTGGAAGCAATGGTGGGACCCTGGATGGCAAGAATTTAAGATTGAACAAGTTCAGTCCATATGAGTTTGGATTTGTCACAAACATTGTCTTATTATTATGACAAATTCACATGGATAGGAACACATACACCATAAAATCTAAGTGGTAAGGTTTCTCTCCGCATCATGAAAATGATTATGAGGAAACGCTTTTGCATTCTCGAATTCTAATATGATTACGGCATCCCTCTTCATAGTTCGAATTGTGAGAAATGGAAAATAGTTTGAACATTTAAGACTTATTGCTATAAGTTCTGAAATTGTTTAGACACACATATGAACTATCTAAGGAAAGGTGTATGAGTTTGAGAAGCTTAGATAAAGGCTTATCAAAGCATCTCGTATCAGAAATATGAACTTTCGTTAAGAAATTTAATCAGTATTGTTTTCTAGAAGTTCAGCTGATTTCTGGATACATGTCAAAGCTAGTGGGAGCATAAGTGTTATGTTGGTAAGGATATAATCATCATGTTAGTGGGAGCATGATTATTAGTTTAAGTGTTGCAAGTTAGCAATATTAATTATAGAAAACAAAAAAAGTTTCATTTTGCAAAGTTGCAGGAGTTGAAAGGTTGTTTTACTATAATTAAGGGAGAGAATATTATACTTCATTTCAAAATCTAAAAGCTTAGATCGCGAAATTTTAATCAAATTTAGTCAAAGGACATATATGAATGTTATGTTGAAAACATTCAACATAAGGGAATTCTATATATGGTAATATTATAGCAAGAGATTGGGAAAGTACCATGTCTTTATGTAAGACATTATATATCGTATCTCATACGCTTTGGGAATAGGATCGATTGCATATGATGTAATATTCGACCGTTCTGTCCATTCCAAATGCCTAGGGCATTAAGAGGGAAAGGGACAAGAACCAGATATGACTTAAATTACTTAAACAACTGTCAAGGTTAACTCTAAGGTTCGCCAAGGATTGGTCACTGGTGGGCATTTGGAAGTATGGTAATGGATGGACCATATCGTCATTATTATAAATAAATAGGATTCTATTTAAAATGAGTTGTCATATGGAAAATATGGAAATGTTTCCATAATGGGAGTTGGATATTAAGAATCTATGTGTAGATTAGAAAATTTTATGCGAGATGGATGTTCAAAGGAATGTACTTTGAATGTGAGACTTCAAATCTATGGAATTGTCTTGTAACACTCTTCAATAGAGCACTTTGTAATATCATTGGCAAAGTCTTGGTTACTTTGGTGCTGTGACATTACGAAAGGATCGTTGCATAAAATGTTAGAATCTAACATATTCTAATAGTGGCAATAATTTGGTATTCTTACTCTTATGACAAGGATTAGGAGTTGTGAAATGAGTATCGTTGGAAATGTGTTCAATAGATCTATTTCACAAAGTAAGGACCATAGGTAAACATAGTGTGCATGCTTGAAGCATGGGACAACTGTTGTTATAATTCAAGTAATAAGTTGATTATCCGAAACATTATACAATGAATAATGAGTAATCAATATGGTGATTAAATAAATGTGTTTTATTTATACTCAAAAGTTTGGGGTCGTATAGGATTAGTATTATTCTTGTGTTTCACTTTGCATGTTTTGAGTTCCCGAATAATAAGATTATTCAAACCACCCACAGTCGATAAATACTTTGGAAGTAGGTATTGAAGCTAGACTGTCATGAATCCGACTATAGATTGTCTAAAGCGTTTAGACATAGCAAAAGTATGTTGCAATGTTCATGAGTACTCCTGAAATAAGATTTGAGTATTGGATTAAACCCACGCTCACTTGGATCGCTTCATGGATTTTATCACGAGTGATTGGTGAGACGATAATATCTTATGTTCTTGAAATGGAGACATGTGAGTTGTAGTTTGCAATTCGGTTGCACATTGACATATGTAAACGCACCAGTAACTTGGTGTTATAAAACATATTGTTGGGTGTGATTTGATGAATAAGTACAAACGAGCATTTGAGTCAAAGTTTATATGTTCCTTTTACCCTAAGAGGGATAAAAGCGATATATGTGGGCCCCTCGATGATTTATTGATGACACCCTAAGCGCTTGGCCAAGCCAGGACTAATTTGATGTGTTTAATTGTAGTCTGTTGTCAGTCGTCATAAATCGGAAATCAGGAAACAATACATGAACAGAGAGAATGATTATAATCCATGTCTCACTTCATACGATATCTAGAATAGAGGAATATATGATCCCTTATCTAAAGGACACGTTTCTAATAAGATCAGTGTTCGACACCGGCTTATGAAAGCTACGATTGCTGATCAGATTCTGAAGTCATACGCAAAATAGTTATTAGACTTATCCAAGTGGGAGACTGTTGGATTAGGTGTCTAAGCCCATAACTATTTTAGGTATGTACATGATTTGATTATGAGCATGGTCCTTTTGGGTTGCCTTCACACATGCAACTTGATAGGATGACAAGAGGAGAGAGAGAGTAGAATTTATTATAAGAGTAATAAATATGTACTGAAAACGTTTTATTAATATATTACAAGATTAATATATTATTTGGAAATCATATTATTTAATTAGTGTTAACCAAAAATTAATTTGGAATTAGTTTCGTGGTTAAAAGAGACTGATTAAATAAAGGGGACTGATAATGTAATTATCTGATAGTTGCAAGTTGGGCTATGGATTCCTAATAGAAGGGAGTGGAAGAATTCTATATGGGAGCCCATATAGAAATCATCCAAGGGGCCTTCTAGAAAGGTTCCATGGGTTGCTTAAGGCCTAAGCAGAGAATTAGGGTTTCCATATGAAACCCTAGCATCCCACACAACTATAAATAGACCCCATTACAAGGGAAATTTCATCCAAGTCTTAAGAAACCCTAGAGTGGTCGAAATTCTCCTCTCTCATACTTCATCATTTGCATAGAGTGTTTGTGACTCCATTAGAGGTGCAAAACTTGGGGCACTAAGCTTTTAGAAGTCAAGATCAAGAAGGATTGAGATTGTTATTGCTACATAACAATCAAGGTAATGTTTCTAACCCTAATCATATGTCAATTTCAAATTATATGCTAGTTCATAGGGTTTATGGCTTTGCATGAACACCATAGGATTGATGTTATGCTCATAACCCATCAAGACTGTCATGAATTGGCTTGTAGATTGTCTTAGGAGTTTAGATATAACAAAAGTTTGTTGCAAAATTCATGAGTGCTCCTGAAATAAGATTTGAGTATTGGATTAAACTCACGCTCACATGAATCACTTCATGGCATTTATCACGAGTGATTGTGATACGATAATATCGTATAGTCTTCAAACCAAGATATATGAGTTGTTGATTACGAGTTTCTTGTGCATTGATAGTACGAAAACGCATCAGTAACTTGATGTTATAAAACATGTTGTTGTATATAATTTAACAAGTAATTAGTACAAGCATATAAGTCGAAGTTTATCGTTTCCTTTTATCCAATTTCATGGCCCCCTCGATGATTTTGTTTTGACTTTGTCTCGGGCCCGGTTAGGACTCAATTGATGTGTTTAATTAAGTTCTATGTCAAACAAATCAAAAATCGGGAACCAAACTGTTGGACAATGAGTATGACTTTATTCCATGTCTTTGTCCACACGATATCTTGAAGAACAGAGGATTACATGATCCCTTATCTAAAGGACGCGTCATTGACTAGGTCAGAGTTCGACAGCGGCTTTTGAGAGCTACGATTGTTAATTGGATTTTGAAGTTGCATTGGCAGTTATAGTTATTAGACTTATCTAAGTGGGAGACTGTTGGATTAGATGTCTAAGCCCATAACTATAATTAGTGTGTACTTGACCCGATAGTAGCATGGTCCTTTTGGGTTGCCTTCACCGGAGCAATTTGATAGGATGGATATTTGAGAAAGAGGTTATTTGTGGTTTATTAATATATTATATGAATAATATATTAATTGAGAAATCATATTATTTAATTGGTATTGATCAAGAATTAATTTGGAATTAAGTTAGTGATCAAAAAAGATTGATTAAATTTACAGGGACTGATTCGGTAAATCAGTAATACTTATAGTTTGGGCTAATGATCCATGTTGATTAGGGATGGACTGAATCTATGTGAGAGTCCATGCAGATTTAGTCCAAAGGGCCTTTCATATGGATTGTTGGAATACTTAAAGGTTTAAGTAAATTAGGGTTTTATGTAAGAAACCCTAAGGATTCCATACTATAAAAGTAACCCCTGACACTCCCAAAATCGGCCCCCAAGACTTCCAAGGAGAACCCTAGCCGGCTTTTGGTGCTTCCTAGCCTCTCTCTCACAATCCTCCACTGTTCTTGGTGTTTGTGACTCATTTGAGGTATCACATTTGAGGCACTAAGCTCTTGAAAGGCCAAGTTCTACAAGCTACAACAAGGAGGTATTCATCTAACCTGTTTTTATTTTGCAAATATCAAAGTTGTATGCTAGTTAGGGTTCATGCTTTAGAGAAATGAATATTGCATGTATAACTTGAGAAAACATAGATCCAAAGCATTAGGGTTGTATGTGCACCATAGGATTGTTATAGTGCTCAAAATCCATCGTATGGGTCGTCGTGGATCGGTTGACCAAGAGTGCTCATTTCATCCCGATCCAGGAGAGTATATCGGCTGAGAAGCTAGATGAGATCTATGTGTGAGAGTTAGTGGCATGTCATGGAGTGCCGGTTTCGGTGGTGTCAGACTAAGACGTTCGTTTCACTTCCAGATTTTGGAAGAGGTTTCTTGACGAGATGGGTACTCGTCTTCACTTCAGTACCGCTTTTCACCCCCAGACGGATAGACAGAGTGAGAGGATGATCCAGACTTTCGAGGATATGTTACACGCATGTGTATTGGGTTTTGGCGGTAGTTGGGATACATATCTTCTGTTAGCGAGTTTGTAACTACGGGAGGAAGTGTAGGACCCCAATCTGTTGGCCCGAGGTCGGTCAGAGAGGCATGGGGAGTACTGAGGTGGTACTCAAGACCACGGAGAAGATACTGTTGGATTAATGTCTAAGTCCATAACTATATTTGGTATGTACTTGACCCGACCCGACATGGTCCATTTGGGTTGCACTTCACCGGCACAATTTATATGGATAGTCTTTTGAGAATAGTATATTTATGATTTATATTAATATATTATAAGTTCTAATATATTAATATGGAATCATATTATTTAATTAGTATTGATCAAGAATTAATTTAGAATTAATTAAGTGATCAAAAAGAACTAATTAAATATGGACTCTTATATATATGGAATGGGCCAAGTTCATTTAGGTTGGGCTAAGCTTTCATGGATGGCCCATGGAGCTTTTAACCCATGGACCCTATGTAAATGAAAGGTCATGGGTATTAGGGTTTACATGGATGTAACCCTAATCCTCCATAATATATAAAGGGGTCCTTGGCTCACAAAATTGGCACAAGTGTGTGAAAATAAGAGTGGGCCGATTTTAGTGTGCATACATATTCTCTCTAGTTCTTCCAAGGTGTTTTGGTGATTTGTGATTCCATTTGAGGCTTCCACACTATTGGGGCTAAGCTCTTAAATCTTGAAGACATCAAGCTACATCAAAAGGTATGTCATCTAACTAGAACTTTGTAGTATAGGTGCTTCATAATATGCTAGTTAGGATGAAACCTTGGAATAGTTAATATTTGCATGTATAATAGAGAAAACATAGATCCAAGGTTTATAGGGTTGCATGTACACCATATGAGCGTTAGGATGCTCAAAACCCAACAGTGGTATCAGAGCCAGGTTGTTTTCTGTTATATTGATGCAAATGTTTTATTTTCAAGTTGAAAAAAAGGGAAAAAAACATGACGTTTGTCAAATTTTAAGATAATTACTTGTTTTGTGAAAAACGAATTATTTGTAAAATTTGAATCATTTGTTATATGAGTTGAATTAGGTCAAATTTAGTAAAAGATAAAATGATATATTTATTTTATTAGTTTTAAAAGTTTGATCTAAATGTTTTAAGGAGTTACATATTTTGTCATAAAATTTTGGAGCTCAAAAGTTTTTTTTAAAGTTGTGATCTTAAGGGTTTTTGAAACTTCCATAAGTTATGGATATGAAAGTTTTTTAAAAAAAAAATTTGATTCAAAGTTTTTATGGAGTTACAAAATTTGGTGTTAATGTTTTAAAGAATTTCATAACTTGTTCTTAAGTTATGGAACATGGAAAGTTTCATCATAAAACACCATTAATTCCATAAGTTATGGAATCCAAAGGTTTTCAAGAATTACAAAACTTGCCCTCAAGTTTTGGAATTTGAGAAAAATTTTTAATGAAAAAAAGAATTGAATTCTAAACCTCTTGGGTTCATAACTTAAACAATTAATTAAATGGTTTTAATTTTGAGTTTAATAATTGGAATTATGATGTTTTGTTGAATAGTTCAAATTAACTCTTATGAACTTTATTAATAGTTAATTAAAGCGTTTAATTAAAAGAGTATTATTAATCCATAAATATATGGTTTGAGTTTAATTAAATTAAAAGTCTAGTTTAATTAATAGATTAAACCACCAAGTATTTTAAATGTCTAAAATACACCCTTATACTATTATAATATTAAAAGTTTTATATATTATATGTATAAGATCAAGTCGTCTTACCATTAGTAGGCCTCATTCACGAAGCCGATCTATAAGGGGGGTATAAGGTTACTGCCTATAAAATGACAGTTTAATGGGTGTCCACTCTCACTCACCGCTTCCTTGACCAGTGGAGGGTCGTTAGCCGAACAGGTAGGACAAGGACTATAATTATCCCTTCATTATAAGTATAATGATAAATACTAAGTAACTAAACACTTATAAATTCCCAATCTTAGTTACTTAGGAAAATTTGAATAAGGTGCTAATCCATGAAATTACACTTTACACTTTGTTTAAGCTGTTAGTGGAGCGTGTGTGGTTAACCGGTACACTAACCTGGACTTAACAAGGTAGATAAAGGGTAACTTAATGTTTATCATAGTATCGTTGGAGCGTGTGTGGTTAACCGGCACATCGATTGAGGGGTAAATATTAAGGGTACCAAGTATATTTGCATGGTTACTTCACACCTTGTTTTGTGATCCTCGGCATCCCAGTCACAAAACCTGAAGGGCACACTCGAGATTGAAACATGCCATTGAAAAGTTCAATGAATCTCAAAAGAATCTAGGAGTTTCAAAACCAATTAAAACCTAATAATACATTTCGTTTATCTTGGTGGAAATTGGTGAATCGTCATTCACCTACCTTCAAATATTTTATAGCTTGGATTACGGCATCCCTCTTCCAAGTTATAAAATAGTTTGTTGGGTCCTAGCCTTAATATATCATATTGGGTGTTATATTAAGGACTTAAATCAACTTTACGTGAATTTCTCCCATTGTTGATGTCTGGTTTAGACAACAATGATCTTCCCAAACCAAGCTTTCCTAATGAATATGACTTCCCGAGTTTGGCTCATGGAATTCATACTTCTCTTCCTCCACCTCCTCCAATTATTCTCCCTAACCCACAAGTTCAAGGTCACTCAAGCCCTAATGGCAAGCAAGGTCTATGTGTGATCACATCTTAGAGATGAAGTCACATATTGACAAGCCGGGAGAGTTGGGTGTCAAAGTCTTGAGAAAGTTGGATGTTCAATCACTTTCTAAGTCACATAGTGAGTTCCTTTGAGACTACTATGAAACAGACTATGACATGAACCTTAATGATCATATCTATTTGCTTGGTGCTGCTGAATCAGCAATGATTTGGAACGATAGTAAAGCAAATTTGATTAGAAGATCAACTTCCCAAAAACTTTATGGACAGTGACAATGGTAACACTGGAAATCCAGAAAAAACATTCTCTTACTGGAAATCCAGAAAAAACATTCTCTTCCCAATGGAAAGGGATTGGCCATAGTCAACCCGGTTGACCAAATGGTAAAGAGAAAGGCTAAGTCTGAGATAGTCCCATTACCAAAGGGTCCATATGTTTATTTTGCCAAAGGAAGGGGCGTTGATTGCAAAGCTGCCAAATTTACCTAAGGATGTTAAAGTCAATAAGTTTGACTCTACATCAGGTAGAGCCCATTATCTAACTCTGTTAAGTTCTATTCTGAGATCCGCATTACATGATGTGACTGGGTCACATGTTGATGTTTTAAGAATCAAAGAATAGAGAGAAATCTTAAAGGAAGTATATGATGATTCTGATCGCGAAGGTGGATTTCGATCGCATCAGAATTTTGAGCAGTTGCTTAAGAAGTTATGATATATTGCTAAGGAATAGATAACAACAATTTTCCATGTGGATTGTAAGGATAAGTTTTTCCGCAAAGTTTTAAAATAAAAGAAAATTGTTTAATTTTGTTTATTTAAAGTATCCTTACAATGGCATTTGTGGAAAATTGTTGTTTATATGATTCCACTGACAGCAATATTGGAAAATGGATTTGATTCTTTCATTTGTGGTAGTGTCTAAATTTACCAAATCAGGAAAGTTCCTCATCACCTAAGTTTCAATTGGACCGAAACTTAGAATCATGCAAGTTGAATAGTATGATGAATGAGAACTTTCAAGCATTGGAAAATCAAGACTAATTACTTGTTCACATGGATGTGTGAGTCAAGTGAAGGACTAAAGGGATCGAGTACACATTCTTGTGCACTGGTCATGTCCACCACAAAGCTCGTTAAGACTATTTGATTTACTAAAGTTTAGTAAATATGGTTATACTTACAAGTTTAAGTATAATTCTGAAACATTGGAAAAGTCTCAATGTATGGCAGAACGAATGGGAAGAATCAAATTAGGCAGAAAGATAAACGTTTCTCAAATCTGAAAAGATGGGAGAGCACTTTAGTATCATGTTTGTGATCATCTTAATGATTTAGAAATCATATCACAATTAGTCCTCTAAAGGTCATCTTAGTGCATTCTTATGACTAAGAAGAGGAGTCATGAATTGTTGAAATGGTTAGATCAGGAAGATGAGTCATACTTCGTTCCAAAACAATTCTTAGAGTCATACTCCAAGATTGTAACTTGAGTGACATATCTTAAAGAAAGGTTTAAAACACTTGTCAAATGTAAGAGTAAAAGTGTCCTACTCTTGTACATTTGAAATTGGTAAGTTGTGATGTTTTGGATAAAACAAAGACCAACTAAGGCCAATTGTGTGAAGTGTTTGTCTTGATAAAGAATCCGCACTATCTCTTGAATATTTGGCAAGATAGTCTTATATGTCAAGAGGATAGTGGGAGTCTTAAAGATCCTAAAAAGAATTTCAAGAACTAATCAAGAATAAAACCTGAGGTTCTTCACTAGCACACGACTTGAGGTTTATAACCTATCGTGTTGACATATTCTGTGCCCATTCCAGTTAAAGTTGGCTTTGCATAGGAGTTCTGAAAGTTCTCAATTGGTTGCATAACAACTTGGAAGCAATGGCAGGCCCTGTACTGCCAGGTGGCAAGAAGTTAAGATTGCATAAGTTCAGTCCATATGAGTTTGGATTTGTCATTATCCTTGTCTTGTGACTATGGTTTTGACGATTCACATGGATAAGAACACATACACCATAAAATCTAAGGTTCATAAGGTTTCTCTCCGATTCATGAAAATGATGGTGAGGAAACACTTCCACCAAGTAGATTTGAAGCCGATGGCAAAAGGTCTAAACAATTGAGACTATGATTACGGAATCCCTTTTCATATTTCTGAAATTGTTTAGACACACATGCATGCTATCTAAGGAAAGGTGTATGATTTTGATAAAGTTTTATCAAAGCATCTCGTATCAGAAATCTGAACTTTGGTAAGAAAGTCAATAAAGTATTGATTTCTAGAAGTCCAGCTGATTTCTGAGTACATGTCAAAGCTAGTGGGAGCATAAGTGTTATGCTAATAATCATCATGTTAATGGGAGCATGATAATTATTGTTAGTGTTGCAAGTTAGCAATGTTAATTATAGAAAACAAAAGTTTCAATTCGTGAGGCTGCAGGGATTGAAAAAGTTGTTTTGCTATAATTAAGGGAGAGGATATACTTCATTTCAGTTCTAAAGGCTTAGATTGAGACCTTAATCATCTTTAGTCAAGAATATATATATATATATATATATATATATATATATATATATATATATATATATATATATATATATATATATGAATTTCATGTTGGATTGGTTCAACTTAAGGAAATTCTATATATTGCGTTCTCAAAATTCGATTATGATTACGGCATCCCTCTTCATAGTCAAATTTTGAAAACATGGCAAATAAAAATATTGTAGCAAAAGACTGGTCTAGAATCATGTCTTTATGTGAGACATCATGAATCGTGTACTATTTGCTTTGGGTACAGGATCGATTGCATGTGCTATAATATTTGTCATTTCTAAATTTTTCCAAATGCCCAGAGGCATTAAGAAGGGACGCACGCCCCTCGGATGCCCCTTCGCACGTGTCCTTCTTCTATTGGACCGAAGTCCGGTCCAATCCGAGCCTCCCACGTCTGCGAGTCTGCGCTCCGAAGTAGCCCAACTCTTCGCCACCTGTCCGATGCGTGGCAGCCTCGCATAGCCTCGGATCCGAGGCTTCGGCCTATATAAGGCATGTGAGGGTTCCGAACTATTTTTCCTTTTTCACCCTAAATTTCACTCTCTTTCATATTTTCCACTCCCATAAGCTCATATATAACCCCTAAAGCCCCGATATCAAGTCTCGGACCCTAAGCAAGCCTCGAAGCCCCAATATTCCCGAGAAGTAACCTCTCTCCTATTGAAACTCTGCCCAATTTGAGCCGGTTTCTCGACAAACAAACTCCTTTTTGTGAAACGAAACTCCGTCCAATTCACCACCTATCAAGTGAGTACATACCCCCGTATTTTCATAATTTCTACTGTTTTAAGGGGGGGGGGGGAATACAAGCATAACACAAGAACTTTGTGTTATAAAATCATGATTTCAAATCATGATAAAACAACATTAAATCATTAAAAATACTCAAAACATTAAACTCTTTTATCATCTTATATTTTTCCCCAAAAATTCATGTTTGTATACATATATATGTATATAACTAAGATTTAAAAGGCTTAGGACTGATAACTCATTCCGGGTCCTTTTCCTTGTTTGGATGTGGGCTTATAGTACCGGTTATTTGTCCGAGGGTCGTTTAAATTTTACTTATATACTCAAAATAGTTATTTCATCAGTTTAACTACCTTTGTAACATGCTGAGCAAGGGATTACATGCAAACATGGTTATATACACATTCAGAAAGTACATATAAATTATAATAGGTATAATTTACACATAGAACAATAATTCATGATACAAGAATACACAGTCTTACAAGAAACTAGGGTTTTGATACAGAACAAATCAAGGTTTACACTTATCAAATACATGTTTGAAATACTAAATCAAGAACATATTGTCAATCATTTATTTTAGAATGATTGGGTTTTGATTCAAGAACATACGTGTTCAGAATACTAAATCAAGAACATACTGTCAATCATTTATTTCAGAATGATTGGGTTTTCATAACTAATATACATGTAACGTTTATGTGCTTTTTATGAGACATTCAATTCAGGTTGTTTAATTCATTTTTGAAAACCAAGGTAAAGTCCTAACATTATAACCAGAATCTCCAGCCTCGGGGATCGAAACAAGTTGTGTGTTGATCTATATCGGGATTGACAACCCCGCACTCAGGCTGCTAGCTACAGTCCGGCATACATGCTAATGAGTGGCAATTGTTATCAACAGTTTAAACGCCCACAAAGCGTTTGTTTCAGGCCATCCGTCATAGTATGGTTATAAGAACTCATTAAAAAGATATTAACAATACGTTAGTGTATATACAAGTAAACGAAAGTACACCTTCAAAGTACCAGTTTATAGAATACAAACTACAAATGTTTAATACAGTTTTCAATAACAGTTGGCGGAGCCAGGCACACTCTCAGTTACAAGTTTTCATAAAGGAATACAAATACAAAACATTGATACAAAGAGAATGGTTTTATGGGAATAAAACTACTTTTCATATACAACAGAAAATATAGGATTTTCTGGAACAATTTACATATACAAGATACAAAGATACTCTTTCAAACATAAACATTTATGCACTCACTCAACTTTATGTTGATACTCTCTTTTCAAATTACTTGTATTCTCAGGGAAATAATACACAGGTACTCCCCGAGCTTTTTGCGAAGATGGAGCTATGTTGAGTCATATCTTCTTTTGTATAACTATTTTGGTTCAATATACAATGATTGAACACATGTAAATACTTATACTTTCTAAATACAATGGTTGCTTGTACTTTGATTACTATGATGCATGTGTTGTGATATTACAATTAAAGTCCTCCACCCCCAGACGTTTCCGCCATCTAGTTTGGGGTGTGACATTTGGTCCCTAGAATCATAAAAAGGGTCTTAAACCCGTTCTTGTCCAAGAAAAGACCATGTCCATGGAAGTAGGTTGCTATATCTCGAGATTGGGTCCGTTTGAGGCATGCATAGACTAGAAATAGGTTATGGAATCAATATGGATCTGTA
Organism: Lactuca virosa; assembly: GCF_052849685.1. NCBI lineage: Eukaryota > Viridiplantae > Streptophyta > Magnoliopsida > Asterales > Asteraceae > Lactuca > Lactuca virosa. The sequence goes on along the minus strand of NC_136428.1, from coordinate 281,338,735 downwards.
TTCTGGAACCTTAGATCCGAGGAAAGGGCTGAATAAACTATAAATGCAAGGGACTCGGCGAGTTCATAGAGGAACTCGACGAGTTTGGTCGAACATTCCCGATTCTGTTCATGTAACTCGGCGAGTTGATGGTAAACTCGACAAGTTGTACTAGGAAGTCCCGTTTCGGTTGAAAAGGAGGAACTCGATGAGTTGGAGGAAAACTCGACGAGTTAGATCGCGATTTCACAATTCTGAGAAGCATGGAAACTTGACGAGTTAGAGGATGACTCGACGAGTTGGGTCAACTCGGAGTGTTGACTTTGACTTTGACTTGACATTGAATTTGACTTGGACCTTGACCAAGGTTGACCCGTGATGGGGTTTTGGGTATGGAATGATATCTAAAGGATTATTGGGTTTTGACTAAGTATTATATTGGTAATGACAGCTCGGAGAATCATTGGGGCAGTCGTTAGAGATTTGTTACCGTGAGTTTCGGCATTCAACTTTGCGAGGTGAGTTTCCTCCTGTAGGAACGGTTCGAAGGCACTAATGCCGGCCCGTTTATGTATGTTAGTATATTCCGGACTAAGGTCAGATGTCGGGCAGTGCCTGATGTAGGTTTATATGTTTCCGGACTTCGGTCCGATGTCGGGGAAAGCCCAAGGAATTTTTGTATGCTTGATGTTTTCGTGATTCTTGCATGTGTTTCTTTTATATGTTTCCGGACTTCGGTCCGATGCCGGGGAAAGCCCGAGGAATGTTTGTATGCTTCCGGATTTCGGTCCGATGCCGGGCGGGGCCCGAGGAATGTTTATATGTTTATGTTATGTGATTATTCATGTGTATTTGTTGATATGTTTATATGTATTCCGGATTTCGGTCTGATATCGGGTGGGGCCCGATGTCGGATTTCGGTCTGATGCCGGAGGGGGCCCAATGCCGGACTTCGGTCTGATGTCGGGCGGGGTCGATGTAGCAGGCAAGGTTCATGTTATGTTATTATGTGATTATGTGATTATGTGTATGGTATGTGGTAGTTTGGGGAGACTCACTAAGCTTCGTGCTTACAATTTTCAATTATGGTTTCATGTACTTCCGGTAGCAAGGGGAAGAGCTCAGGATGACTGTAGTGCACACACCATTTTGTTTAGCCTGGGATGTTTTACTCTGATATGTTTGGGAGATGTTTATGATGTTTTGAGAAACAATGACTTGTGATTTTCATGTAATGTTTTGATAACTATGGTTTTATTAATAATTAAAAACGAAATTTTTGGACCGTATTTTTGGGATGTTTCATATAATCTTAAAGATGGCAGCAAGCAAGTCTCGATTAAACAGAAGATGACGATGAACAAGGATTTTCTTGAATATGTTAATCACGGAAACTAAATCAATAGAGAAATCGAAACTCTAGGCTTGAAGAACAAGAAGGAAAAACCGACAACAAAATCGTTGATGTCATTACAATTTATCAACATTCCAACTTCAAATTGAGAATTTGTGAAGAAAAATGGATATTTGTGTGAGCTCTTGAAGCCTTGAACGAACCAGATAAACAAGAAACTCGGTGGAAGAAGGCAACAAACGTTGTCGTCGCGTCTTGGGGGTGGGGGGGGGGGCATTTTTGTTGAAGAGAAGAGGTTGCATCTTTTGTTCCATTCCTTCAAGGAATTGACCATATGCGGTGCTAAATGTCGATTCAGTGGTTGCAAAATCTACTCATATATGATTATGTGTAATTGCTTTTTCTTGCTAGCTTCTTGCTAGTTGTGTTTTTTTTATTTATAAAATTTAGTTGTTCAAAAACAGCGAGGGAGGGATGTGAGTACAGTAGTTTTTGCAAAGTAGCGGGAGAGGAAAAAGAAAATAGAAATGTATGAACGACGAAATGAGTAAAGAGAGGCTGAGGCGTTTCACCTAAGATAAGAATGAGGAGAATGTGTATTTTTTTAGTGTTTTTTTTAAATGAACATATAAAATGTTGTTATCTTTCTTCTATTGTGTTGGCCGGATAGGATAATCTAAATTTTTTTGAAAATGATTAAAAGTATATAAAAGTTAGTTCGATGATAAATTGTGTATGAATATATTTAGTTTAATGGTGTTCTCAAACAATAAATATGAGTTTAGTAGTGTTTTTTGAAAAAATTTTAAAACAATAAAATTGAGTTTAATGGTAAATCATATATATATATATATATATATATATATATATATATATATATATATATATATATATATATATATAGAGGTTATAATGTGGATTGACAACTATTGTGTGGACGTGTGGATAATGCTATTTTATGAAAATTACTAAGAAAATATGTTGTTTAGTAATGTAAATACGTTCAATCTCACAGAACTATTGTTATTTTAATGGATTCTCACTAATTCTAATTCATTTTTTTTCTCATTCATCGTTTTTTATTTATTTTAATTTCTACAGAATACGACTCAATAAACATCCTGATAACATTCTTACAGAATAAGAATAATTAAAAATGTCTATAATAACTTTATAAAAAATGTAATTAGTGAAAATGCGTACTAATTACAATAATTATATAAGATTGAACGTATTCATATTATCAAACAACATATTTTCTTTGTCATTCTCACAGAATAGAATTATCCACACGTCCACACAATAGATGTCAATCAACATTTGAACCTAGCTATATATATATATATATATATATATATATATATATATATATATATATATATATATATATATATATATATATATATATATTAACTATGAATAAAAGTAATAATTGATTACCCAATAAAGTTACTTTATATATATATATATATATATATATATATATATATATATATTTTAAAGATCGTATTAGTGTTTTTAAAGATTGAATTAGTATGTTATAAAATGAGACATCTTATATCAATGTCCTTTATATATGTATGACTTTTATCTTATTTAAAAGCTGTTTATTGTTCAACTAATTCGGAAAAAAAATGAGTAATTTAATAATATCTTTTTGATAGATATCAAAAACAAGTTGGTCGACATATGAATAATAAATCATAATAAGTACACTTTTTTAATAAAAAATCGGAATGAATTTATACATGATTTTGTTTAAAACCAAGCTTTTAACCATGAATTTATACATGATTAAATTTATTTTTTCTCTACAAATATTTAAAAGCTGGTAGACATTATGTACACTGTGAAGTGTGAACGGCTCTAATCCTACTTTAATTTTATCTAAGTTTTTACATTTTATATTTGATTCGGTTAAAAAGTATATATATAACTAAAATAGTCTTACAGTATTACTTAAGTAAGTCCAAATTAAGGTATCTTATTTTCTTTGTAAAAGTCAAAAATATAAAAAATTGTTATAAATATTAAAGTTCAGAATGTATTGATTAATGATTAAAAAACTAAAGAATGGGTTAAGGCTCTGTGAAATATTCCGGTGTCGTTTACCGGACAGTGAATACATTAATAAGCGCCGAGCGGCCGATGACAGCCGGTGCACATGGCTCACGTGGCCCGGCGGCATTATTTGCGGTAAGTTCTATAAATTAACGATAAGCCCCCATGTGATTACATTTATTATAATTACAGTCCCTCCAAATAACTTCAATTTTCTCTTACAAATTTTTACATGAGTCAATGGCTTAGTTGTCTCTCTGACACCTTATACTTGAAAATTTAATGTGCTTCTCACGAGACAACTAATGTCTAGTGGAATAATCTTGTATGAGATTTGGGACAAAATTGTAATTAGATGTGGTGACGTTGATTTGATTATCTTAAATAGATTAATCCATGTTATGTCATATTTAGTGTATTATAATTGGGTTGGAGGGGGTGGGGTAGTTATCGGTCAAATGAATCGAAATGTGTTTTTAATATATATTTAATGCATTTTGTTTTCATTTTTCAAAAAATAGAATATAATAATAATTAAGGTTGGGTTTAGTTACGGAAAAATAGATCGTTTTCTGAAGAAAAAAAAATTCCAAGAAAAATGAGAATTTTGAAAACGAGTTTAGCTCGTCTATTTTTTCTAAATTTTTCACGAAAAATTAAAATTTTCATTTTCCTAAAATTACAAAGAAGTTATAAATTTTTGAAAAACCGACAAATATTGTTTTCCACATTTTTCTAATTTCAAAATTTTTCTATAATATAAACACACTCGCTCCCACCCCACCCACCTCTACCTACCCCCACCTTAACACCCCCAACCCACCACACCCCTACCTATCACTCCCAAGCTCACCCCACCCCCACAAACAAACACACACACATAAACACAAACACACACACGCACACGCACACCCACCCCCACAAACACACACTCACACACATACACACACCCCCTCCCCACACACACACACATACACCCCCCCCCCACACACACACATACACACCTACCCACCCCCACAAACACACGCCCACCCTCTAACCCCCACAAACACACACCCACCACCACCCACACCCACAAACACACACGCACACGTACACCCACCCCCACATCGACACACACCCCCACAAACACAAACATACACACACCCACCTACCTATCCCCACAAACACACACCCACCCCACCCACACCCACAAACACGCACACACACATGCACACCCACCCCCACACCGATAAACACACATCTATACACACCCACAAACATACATATACATCAATACACACATACCCCCCCCCCCCCCCCACATACATACACCTACCCACCACCGCAAACATACACTCACCCTCTAACCCCCACAAACACACACCCACCCCCACCCCCACCCACAAACACACACACACACACCCACCCCGTATCCACAAACTCACATCCACACACACATACACACACACCCCACAAACACACACACACACATACACCCACAAACACACACACACACACACACCCACCCAACACCACTACCACAATCACCGGCCTACCATCACCATCACCATCACCATCACCACCACCGCTACCTCATTACCAGCACCAGCACCACCGTCGCTGCCATCACCACCACTACCATAATTTTCGCCGCCATTCCGCTATCGCCGCCACCACCACCACCATCACTGTATCCATCATTGTTTGGCCACGTCATGGGACCTTCTCGACAAAACAATCACGGTTGATCTAGTTAGTAACAACTTAATGGATTAAGCTCTCATCTAGTTAATCCAAGAGCTCCAAAGCTCAGATTTGATTCCCCTAAAGGTCTCCATTAATACCACCCAATAAGACCAAATATCTAATCCTAAGCTCTTAGTGGTTGCACCAACTGCATGAACACCACACAAAGTCATGCAAGGCCACTTTCCAACCAACACCATGGTCTAAAAGCTAGATAATGCACTCAAATGCTCTGGAGTTCACCAAAACTCCAAGGACAAGAAGGTTGGGACTAAAAAGCTCATAAAATGAACTAATATCATATCTAAAGATATAATGAACAAGGTTGAGACTTTATACCTCCTCAAGGTCAGAAATGAGATAGACGTGCTAGATCCAAGCCAAAGCCAAGCTTCTGATCTACAAGATGGACTTCTTCTTCTTCCCATCTTCACAAAATGGGTCCAAATTCTCAAAACACATACAAATAGGCTAAGGTTTGGGTGGGGTTCGTTCTCAGATTATGTAGGTTGCCAAGAGCATGCCATGTCGTGGAAGCTCATGAATGTGCATTTTTCGGAACCAGGCTGCCACATCGTGGCCTAGGAAAAATCCCAAAACTCATTAAATGAAATTAAATTTAGAAGAATCATACCAGGAAACCGATGTTACAACTCTCCCCCACTTGAATCAGATTTCATCCTTGAAATCCGTTGTTGTAAATAACTCAAGATAATACTCCCTCACTCTTCTTCATGTTCCCAAGTCCAATCAAAACCCTTTCGGTGTTGCTATGCCACCTTCACCAAACTGAATACCTTGTTGCACAAGGTCCTCTTCCTCCTATATAGGATCGCAAATGATCTCTCCGCATAATTTAGACGCTCGTCAACCTGAATAACATCCAAGGGAACCACTAAGAAGTCATCATCCAAACACTTCTACAGCTGAGATACATGAGAGCTATTGTGAATCTAGATAAGCTTGGCAGGAAAATCCTATCCGTATGCAACCTTCTCTACCCGGGCGATAATTCTGAATGGACTAATAAATCTAGGGCCTAACTTGACCAACTTTTGAAACCGAATGACACCTTTCCAAGGTGACACCTTTAGAAGAACAAGGACTCCACCCAAACTCAAGGTCAGAGCGGCGTCAGTCAGCGTAAATCTTCTACCTGCTCTGGCCTGTACGCAACCTATCTTGCACCTGCTGAATCAGCTCCGTAGTCTTGAGCACCACTTCGCTGCTCCCCATCACTCGCTGACTGACCTCATCCCAGCAAATCATATTCCGACATCTCCTCCCATAAAGCAGCTCAAAGGGAGGCATTCCTTTGCTAGCGTGATAACTATTATTGTAGGACAACTCATCCGAAAGAAGGTAGGTATCCAAACTCCCTCCAAAATACAACACACACGCTCAAAATTTATCCTCAAGGGTTTGAATAGTTCGCTCACTCTTCCATCAGTCTGCGGGTGTTAAGCAGTACTGAAAAGTTACTAAGTACCCAACTCCTCATGGAACTTCCTCTAGAATCAAGAAGTTAAACAAACATCACAATCTGAAACCACCGAGACTGGAACCCATTTTGTGCAACCACCTCATTTATGTAGATCTCGCCTAACTTTTCCGCGGATGAACTCTCCTGAATCGGGATGAAGTGGGCGCTCTTGGTAGACCTTCTAACAATAACCCAGATAGAATCAATCCTATGTGTCGTCCTCGGCAACTTTGTGATAAAATCCATAGTGATCTCCTCCAATTCCACATGGGAATGGGTAACAGTTGCAACTTATCGTGGGGTTTCTGATGTTCGGCCTTGACTTCCGGCAAGTCAAGCACCTCTCTACGTACCATGATATCTCCTTCTTCATACAGGGCCACCAATAGCCCAGTCTCAAGTCTCTATACATCTCTGTGGCCCTCAGATGGATCTAAAACTTTGACTTGTGTGCTTCCTCCAACAAGGTCTTCCTAACCCCACCAGAAACTAGAACCAGACCTGCCGCACTGAGTCAATAACCCGCGACTATCTCTGAAAAATAACGAAATTTGAACCCTAATTCTTCATTCCTTCCTTCCAGTTATCCTTCTTCAATCCCTCAACCTTTGCCTCAGTGCTCAAATCTAACAAGAATGAAGTGATAATCATCCTCAAACATAGGCCTCGAATAGAAGTATTGGTCGCCTTGAGACTCAAAGCATTGACCACTACATTGGCCTTCCTATGATGATACTGTGACATCCCCATTTTCACGGCTAGAAAAGACCGATTTTGTTTATGCTTTATAAAAATCAAAGTACTTCTTTTGATCAAAAAATGTTGCGAAATTTGTTCCCAGTAAAACATGATAAGTACGTTATCAAAGCATTTCCGAATAAATGTATTTTTATTCATTTTAAAACATTTGGGATGTCATTGTCAATACAGAAACATAAGCATAAACAGAACTTACATTCATTTACACTAGTGATCTACACCTCTTTAATCTCTCAGTGTAATGTAACTTCGTATCGGCACCTGTGATTCAAATAAGCTTGAGTGGGTCAGGTTGGGAAACCTGGTGAGTACATAGGGTTTTCAACCCACAATAATATAATTATTATGTTTAAACATCAAACAATCAACCCAATTACCCATCTCCATTATCTTCTTTACTCTTAAGGATCTAACCTAAGAATTAGCTATTCCTCGTTCATTCATTCCTAAGGATCATCCTAAGGAATCGACACGAAATCCATCGTTTCCAGGGTTTACTCGACAGACACTAAGTCGCATAGTCGTCAGGGTTTAGGCACTAAGTCTCATAGTCGCCAGAGTTTATACAACAGAAATTAAGTCGCATAGTCGCCAGGGTTTAGAGTACACCGAGTGAACACATCGTTCACAACACCTACAGGTTACGAGCCTGCTAGTGTTCCACTGGACTGTCTAGAATAGTCTGTGGTTGTCATCCATACTTTGCTAGATGACGGGGCCATCGCTTGGGTCATCGCTTAGGTCATCGCTTAGGTCATCGCTTCTCACCATAATTTACCACTCATATATCATCGCTCATCATTCATCTCATCTTTCATCGCTCGTCATTTATCTCATCTCTAATCTACCCATGTTTTACCCAACATATTTTGTAGATATAAAATAGATATACAGTTTAAATCATTTAAAACATGTATAAAATCGTTCATCCAACATAGATAGCAAGTATACAGATAATATGCACACGTAGCACGTAATATATATAAAATACTTCATATCTATGTGTAAGATGAAAGTAACTATGCACTCACTTGTTAAAGTGATGACTCGATATTCGAGCAGCGCTTCGCTTCTTAACAATATGATTTCCTTCGACGAAACCTAGTATTATTACCACTAGATTTTAGTCTAATATTTATTGCGACTAATTATTAGTCTAGATTCGTCATTAACTCAGAGTATACTTCATGATCTATCAAGTAAGGAACAACCAGGTAGGATCATATCGGAGGTAGGGTCCGTTTGGTATACGAAGTATACTGTTTGGAAATCCCACTTTAAACACCTCACTAAATCACAGCCTAGACATCATCCCCGTAAGTAGATCAATCAGTATAACGACTTTGAATCAATGATAAATCTTATTTATAGGTTCATAGTAATGATATTATATTTAAATATAATCTATATTTAAAGTAGGGTAGGCGTATCTCACTTACAGCAGGTTTTGCTAAAAACCGGGTTCCGCTGGAGCAGAGCTTCTGAGCCGAAAAGCTCTTTTTCTCGGAGCCTTCGGGCGCTCCGGGTCTTTCCTCTAGCAACTTGAGGTTACTAGGGATTTAGAGGGGTTTTGGGAGTCTAGAGAGAAGTTAGAGAGAGAAAGAAAGGTTTATGGTGTGAAGAAAATATGAAGAGTGCATCTCTTATTTATAGGGATTTTATCGTAGAGTAGGCCCTAAGTTCCGTCTGTATCTTCCGCGTACGAGCTCCGTTTTATACGCTCTTTATATCCACGTGTTGGTATTTACGAGTCTACAACTTTCATTTAGACCTCGCCGGCTAATTCTCATTCTATCTCCGATTTGCAAAACTGTATCGAATTTATCGCGCTCGAAGAGTAGGGACTAAGTTTCGTCCATATCTTTCGCATACGAGCTCTATTATCAACGTTCTTTATATCCACGCATTGGTATTTACGAGTACTACAACTTTCATTTAGATCCTGTCGGCTAGTTCTCACTCTATCTCAGATTTACAAAACTGTATCGAATTCGCCGCGCTTGAAGAGTAGGGACTAAGTTTCATCCATATATTTCACATACGAGCTCCGTTTTTGACTGTCTTTTTATCGTTGAGCTCTTATTAACGAGATCTTCAATTCTCGTTTAGACTGTTTTGGTTAAAAATCGACCGATCTAAAATTCGAATTTCGGGTTGTGCACTACTATGCTAAATCTTAGAAAAATCATAACTTCCTCATACGAAGTCAGATTTGGACGTTCTTTTTATGCACACTCTCAGTTTAACATATACTACGACTTTCGTTTAGATTACTAATGGTAGAAAGTATTTTATCGTAAATTCACTTTTTACGATTCCCGGTGTCGTGTCGGTTTTGCCGTAAAACTTCGACGGGTCATAACTTCTTCGTTATAACTCGGATTTCGGCATTATTTGTATGTACGGAACCCTTGTGACATATAATATAACTTGGTTAAGATTAATCCTTCTAAATAATCTTCCATAAAAAAGTTATTTTTGACGCTCATTGTCTCTAAATTGACTAGCCCGAATCTGCGGGCGTTACAATTATCTCCCCCTTAGGATGATTACGTCCCGAAATCATCAACAAAACAGGGCTTGTATAATGACTCCATACATTATCTCTTCATCCTAGGTAACTTTTATGTTCCTTCGAATGAGTATCTAACTCTTGGACTTCTTGACCGGAGGCGGTGCTCAATCTTGCACCCGCTCTTTATCCTATGTTGGACTTTCAATTGTAACCACCGAGTTACAAAATTGACCCTGATTGGAGACTCCCACTTCTTCTAAAACATACTTATCTTAAAAGAAGTTATTTGATTACCACAATAGACCGATGGGTCATGTTGTAATGACCTCTCATCGTATGATGCAACGCTTAGACTCAGGTCTTTTAGAGTCAAATTACAGAACGAAATATACCTTCCTTCATATTCTAATGCGATATAATTACATTCTATCATGTAGTACTTCTAGCTACAAGCTTCTTACTTTAATGGCTATTCACGATACTTCTATTGATTGCTTCGATTATCTTTCACATCAATCTTTTGTCTTTAGTCAGATGCTACATCGATCTTGGTAACATACTCATCTTAGTCGGACTCGATTTGATATGACCACTAGGGTCGGATTAACAATCATCTTCTTAGTCATTACAGAAACGATGGTAACGACATACTTGAGCAAAACAGAATTAATTACTAGCTTCTTGGTAACCTTGTGACTTTCCCTGATCCAAGTGCGAGTCCTGTGCTTCCGGTAGTATAGGCCTCTACTACCATTCACACCTACTCATACTCGTCCCAAGTATTGTCTCGCAGTTTTCCAAGTCACCATACAAGAAAATCACATAACAACTTAACACAGCAGATAACAAAACGAAGGTTTCATATTATTCCTTGAAACGATTACATAGGTGTTCAAGTTCACCCTAGACTATGCCTCTAATAGGCTACACCATACGATACTATGGCTACTGCATAACTCGACCTTCGGATATGAAGTTGTCACAACTGGCATTTTTAGTCAGGAAATTCTGTGATCATGTAAACATCATCTATGATAATACTTGTAACCCTAACTTGACACCATGCACTATGTTCATTCAATAACACCAAGTGAAGTTCAAAACTCTATACAAAACACTTCTAATAGTAAATTAAGGATTGGAAACCCTAAAAATCCCGGTTTAAGTCATTATGAACTACGAATTTCTTATTGGGCCAAATGGACCAATAAGTTTCCAATTTGACAATCTTGGGCTTAGAACCCTTAAATGGGCTCTAATTGGACCCATATTCATAAAACTCAACATGTTGGGCCATAATTGATCCAATTAACCTTAATGGACCATAAAACCCATTCTTTTATGCCATTTGGGCCGTGAACTACCCTAAAGGCCCAATGAGCTGAAAACCTCTCTATGGGCCTCATGAGTTCGAGCAAAGACCAAGATTGGGCCCAAATTAATTCACTTCCTCCTTCCTAATCCAATTCTCGGCCCATACTTATAAAGAAAAGGAAAAAGGAAGAAAATTTGAGCTCTTGACACCTCATTAATGCATGGGGGATATCCATGCACAAACCACCATGTTCCTAGGAGGGATATTACTCAGCAAATATCTAGGCAAGCCACTCCCTTCCTCCCCTTATCTCTCCATCGGCCGAGACCACCCTCACCCCCTCTCATTTTCTCTTCAAACTCATTTTTAAGTCTCTCATTCTCATCTCAAACCTCAAAGGAAAAATCCTCTTTTCTTCCCTAAAATCGTGTGGGTGTAGGGTGTGTTCAAAGGGTTCTTCATCAAAGATCACAACTTAGTAAGTTAACTCCACACTCAAGTTGTTTTATTTAATCTTGTACTAAAAATCTCCTCCTAACTCATACCATTTCGTAAATCATGCATCTTAGAGCCATCTAAGTTCCAAAGTTATTCAAGAAGCTTGCTAGGACCAAAAATCTATTCATTTCTTCTTCAAAACCGAAACATCAAAGGAAATGTGAGTTCATACCCCCTTGTTTTCGGTTTTTACATGATTTTTGGGGGAGAATACAAGTAAAATGTGTAGATCTATGTGATTTATGCATGTCATGTGTGATTTCCTAGTTTATTTTGTAAAAATGTGTTAGATCTTAACACATCTTGACATCTTAAGGAACATTGGGTAAAAATCCATGAACTAAGACACCTTATACATCATATTATCAAGTTAAAAGTGTTTATATGTTTAAGATATAAAAATGTAAAGCAAAAATCTTGTTAAGGGTCATAATTGTCAAGAAAACAAAAGATAAGGGAAAAAAGTGACATTTACGGTTTTATAAGGATCAAACAGGTCATACTTACATAAAAATGGGTTTTTATAATAACCCTACTTTTCAATGGGCCAAAAGTGTAAATTTTAGCCTAATGGGCTTAATATTTGGGCCTCACGGTTTTGGTCCCAAATTTGCGAAAAATAAGAGTTTTGGAGTTGAAAATATCATTTAATGAAAGTTTGAGCCATAAATGTAAATTAAACGAATTTAGGGGTGAAAATAACATTTGTTTCTAAATTGGGCTAAAAGTGCAAAGTTTTTGGAATTTGGGCCGAAACTGTAAAATTCACAGAAAATGGGTCAAAACAGTAATTTTCGGCAAAAATGGGCTAAAAATGGCAATACATGTATTTTTGGGTCAAATCTGTCAATTATTAAACATTTGGGCTGAAAATATAGAACTTTTATAAATTAAATGGCTAAAATGTTATTTTTAACTAAAATAGACCAAAAATGACATTTTTGTGAAATAAGCCTTTAAATGTCTCAAATTAGTTCTTAAGAGGTTTAAAGCGCAAGTTTTATTAAAAATAAGTTTAAATTATAGAATTATGGCATAACAAACTATACCATAAAGAACAAACGAAATACAACAATGATGTGATTATTGGGCCTAGAAATTGCTATACATGTTTATTGGGCCTTCGTGGTCCAATTACATGTTTATTGGGCCCAATGTATTCAGCACATGTTATTGGGCCTTAGTGGTCCATTTACATGCAAATCTAGCCTGGAAATAACTTACACGTCTAATGGGCCATTGTTGCCTTTTCTTCAAGTTTGTTGGGCGTTATCTTTTCATTTCATACATCATCTTGTGTTCGAACTTCTAAATACATATAACATTATACAAATTCATGTGAAGACAAATGGGATCTAGTGAGACATGTCGGTTGACACCACCGAGTGTATGGCCATAGCTTGTAGTTATAATAAGAGTCTCCTGGAGGGAGAGCGAAAACCTTGAACGAAAATCCGGCATTTGAAAAAATGCCAAGACAGGCAAATCAGTCACTATCATGTATGGTTATAACGACTCATATAGAGATCCATTCCCATTAAGACATTACGGAAAATTAAAAACTCGTAAGTCATAATGATACAAAACATTTCTACAGTGCAAGGATCGCGACATTTTATAAATCAGAAAATATCGAATTTTCTGGGGAAATACTATTAATCAATTACCACTTACGTACAACAGAAAGAATACAAAGAAATTTAAACAGCATTCCTATATGCTACTGCTATGAAATTCACACATGCATTTATACTCGATTTTCACATCATTTTTCAGACTTTTACAGAAAATATCGTATTTTCTGGGTTTTACAAACAATACAAAGACTTTTATTCAAACATGCTTATGAACTCACCAACATTATATATGTTGATCGTTTTCAAAATAACTTGTATTCTCATGAAATCGTTAAGCAGAAGGACTTTCAAGTGTGTATGGATTTATTTTGTGTAACGTCACTCATCGTACTATTAATACTTGAATTTATGTAACCTATGACAATGTACTTGATGTGAACAATACCAACTGTAATATGTAATGTTTCATGTATATTCATTGTGATGATATTTCAATTGATAGTCACACGAGCCCTCAGACGTTTCCGCCGTCTGGTTCGGGGGTGTGACAGGTTGGTATCAGAGCATTGTTTATAGTGAACTAGCATATCTAACCATACATGATATGCAACTATAAATACAATAGGAATATAGCCTGATCAACTATATTTATTCAAAATATAACCCGGGCAGTTATGTAGTCATATTGGGGGTAAATATAGCCTGATCAACTGTATTTATTCAAAATATGACCAACATGTGTTTGGGGGTAATCATGGCGGGAAATTGACCTAGAAGCTTACCTCATATCCAAAACCTTCTCAGAAAATCAAACACAAATAATTAAAATACTATAGGAGTATTTTGGAAATACTATATGCATACGTGATTAGAATTTTTTTTTTGCGACGTCTTACACCCCTCTTCACCCTTCTCACTCCCAATTTCTCGCACAACTGCCATGGATGGAGCGCATCAGGGCATTCAATTCTATCAGAACCTAGTGGCTCAGGGAGAGATTGAAGAAGACCCCGTGGTAGGACCCAAGGCAGCCTCTGACCATGAGGGAGAGGAGTATACAGAGATGGACTACGAGTTTGATGAGACCGAGGATGACGACAAGGATGATAAGTGTTGGGTTTAGAGCATTCTAACGCTCCTATGGTGTACATGCAACCCAATAAACCTTGGATCCATATTTTCTCTATTATACATGCAAATATTAACTATTCCAAGGTTTCATCCTAACTAGCATATTATGAAGCACCTATACTACAAAGTTCTAGTTAGATGACATACCTTTTGATGTAGCTTGATGTCTTCAAGCTTTAAGAGCTTAGCCCCAATAGTGTGGAAGCTTCAAATGGAATCACAAATCACCAAAACACCTTGGAAGAACTTGAGAGAATATGTATGCACACTAAAATCGGCCCACTCTTATTTTCACACACTTGTGCCAATTTTGTGAGCCAAGGACCCCTTTATATATTATGGAGGATTAGGGTTACATCAATGTAAACCCTAATACCCATGACCTTTCATTTACATAGGATCCATGGGTTAAAAGCTCCATGGACCATCCATGAAAGTTTAGCCCAACCTAAATGAACTTGGCCCATTCCATATATATAAGAGTCCATATTTAATTAGTTCTTTTTGATCACTTAATTAATTCTAAATTAATTCTTGATCAATACTAATTAAATAATATGATTCCATATTAATATATTAGAACTTATAATATATTAATATAAATCATAAATATACTATTCTCAAAAGACTATCCATATAAATTGTGTCGGTGAAGTGCAACCCAAATGGAACATGCCGGGTCGGGTCAAGTACATACCAAATATAGTTATGGACTTAGACATTAATCCAACAGTCTCCCACTTGGATAAGTCTAAAACTATTATTGAGTATGACTTCAAAACCTAACTGGCAATCGTAGCTCTTAAAGCCGCTGTCGAACTCTGACCTTGTCAATGACTTCTCCATTAGATAAGGGATCATATATTCCTCCATTCTAGATATCATATGGACTGAGACATGGATTATAATCATTCTCTCTGTCTATTTGTTGTTTCCCGATTTTTGATTTATGATGAGTAACTGATTGAACAAATCAAATCAGTCCTGGCTTGGCCAAGTACTCACATGTGTCATCGCTAAATCATCGAGGGGCCCACAGATATCGCTTTTATCCCGAAGGTAAAAGGAATGGATAAACTTCAACTCATATGGCTTGTTCTACTACTTGTTGAATCATACACAAAGGCACGTTTTATAACATCGAGTTACCAAATGAGTTTTCGTGCAATCAATGTATAACCAACTCATAGTAACAACTCATATCTCTAGGTTTGAAGAATATAAGATATTATCGTCTCATGATCACTCGTGATAAAATCCATGAAGTGATTCAAATGAGCGCGGGTTGAATCCAATACTCAGAACTTATGAGCACTCATGTGTGTTGTAGCACCACTTTGTCCACCAACTTAGACCTCTACAAACCAACCCATGACAGTCTTGATTCATATCTACTTCCAACATATGACCGACTGTGGATGGTTTGAATAACTTAATCATTCAGGAAGAGCGACTTAGTTATTTTGGAAGTCAAAACATGTAAAGTGAAACACAAGAATAAATGAATCAAATATGGTATCAAACCCTATGAATATAAATAAACACTTTTATTTATCACCATACTGATTACTCATTATTCATTGTTTCGGTTTTATCAACTTTATACTTGAATTAAAAACACTAGTTGTCCCATGCTCCAAGCATGTACACTATGTTTTTCTTAAACAATAGCTTTGCCATACACCAAGTATGCACTCTATGTTTGTCTATGATCCTTACTTTGTGAACTAGATCGATTGAACATAATTTCAATGATTCTCTTTTCACACTCCCAAATCGTTATCGAAAAATGTGAGAATTTCAAATTCCTATCATTTATCGAAATCTGTTTAGATTTTAAACTTATATGCACTGACCCTCCTGTAATGAATATGTACAAAGTCACAAAGACTTGTCAACAGTCATTATAAGGTATTCCAATGGAGATCAACTCCATGGAAACTAAGTCTCATATTCAAAGTACATTGCTTTGGACATGCTTCTTGCATTAAGTTTTCTAATCTTACACAGATAACTTCCACCTATGGAGACAACTCCATATTCTCATTTTGACAATCACTTCTGAATAAGAGATGCCTCTTTTCAGAATATGTCAATATGGTCCTTCCAAAATTAGCACTATACTTCCAACTGTCCCTGAGCAACCAATCTTTGGTAAACCTCAGATTGTCCTCGACAATTGCTTAATCATTTTAGTCATATCCAATTCTAGACCTCTTCCCTTCTTAATGCCTCTGGGCATTTGGAAAAATTTAGAAATGACAAATATTATAGCACATACAATCGATCCTGTACCCAAAGCAAATGGTACACGATTCATGATGTCTCACATAAAGACATGATTCTAGACCAGTCTTTTGCTACAATATTTTTATTTGCCATGTTTTCAAAATTTGACTATGAAGAGGGATGCCGTAATCATAATCGAATTTTAAGAACGCAATATATAGAATTTCCTTAAGTTGAACCAATCCAACATGAAATTCATATATATATTCTTGACTAAAGATGATTAAGGTCTCAATCTAAGCCTTTAGAACTGAAATGAAGTATATCCTCTCCCTTAATTATAGCAAAACAGCTTTTTCAATCCCTGCAGCCTCACGAATTGAAACTTTTGTTTTCTATAATTAACATTGCTAACTTGCAACACTAACAATAATTATCATGCTCCCATTAACATGATGATTATTAGCATAACACTTATGCTCCCACTAGCTTTGACATGTACTCAGAAATCAGCTGGACTTCTAGAAATCAATACTTTATTGACTTTCTTACCAAAGTTCAGATTTCTGATACGAGATGCTTTGATAAAACTTTATCAAAATCATACACCTTTCCTTAGATAGCATGCATGTGTGTCTAAACAATTTCAGAACTATGAAAAGGGATGCCGTAATCATAGTCTCAATTGTTTAGACCTTTTGCCATCGGCTTCAAATCTACTTGGTGGAAGTGTTTCCTCACCATCATTTTCATGAATCGGAGAGAAACCTTATGACCCTTAGATTTTATGGTGTATGTGTTCTTATCCATGTGAATCGTCAAAACCATAGTCACAAGACAAGGATAATGAATAATCCAAACTCATATGGGCTGAACTTATGCAATCTTAACTTCTTGCCACCTGGCAGTACAGGGCCTGCCATTGCTTCCAAGTTGTTATGCAACCAATTGAGAACTTTCAGAACTCCTATGCAAAGCCAACTTTAACTGGAATGGGCACAGAATATGTCAACACGATAGGTTATAAACCTCAAGTCGTGTGCTAGTGAAGAACCTCAGGTTTTATTCTTGATTAGTTCTTGAAATTCTTTTTAGGATCTTTAAGACTCCCACTATCCTCTTGACATATAAGACTATCTTGCCAAATATTCAAGAGATAGTGCAGATTCTTTATCAAGACAAACACTTCACACAATTGGCCTTAGTTGGTCTTTGTTTTATCCAAAACATCACAACTTACCAATTTCAAATGTACAAGAGTAGGACACTTTTACTCTTACATTTGACAAGTGTTTTAAACCTTTCTTTAAGATATGTCACTCAAGTTACAATCTTGGAGTATGACTCTAAGAATTGTTTTGGAACGAAGTATAACTCATCTTCCTGATCTAACCATTTCAACAATTCATGACTCCTCTTCTTAGTCATAAGAATGCACTAAGATGACCTTTAGAGGACTAATTGTGATATGGTTTCTAAATCATTAAGATGATCAAAAACATGATACTAAAGTACTCTCCCATCTTTTCAGATTTGAGAAACGTTTATCTTTCTGCCTAATTTGATTCTTCCCATTCGTTCTGCCATACATTGAGACTTTTCCAATGTTTCAGAATTATACTTAAACTTGTAAGTATAACCATATTAACTAAACTTTAGTAAATCAAATAGTCTTAACGAGCTTTGTGGTGGACATGACCAGTGCACAAGAATGTGTACTCGATCCCTTTAGTCCTTCACTTGACTCACACATCCATGTGAACAAGTAATTAGTCTTGATTTTCCAATGCTTGAAAGTTCTCATTCATCATACTATTCAACTTGCATGATTCCAAGTTTCGGTCCAACTGAAACTTGGGTGACGAGGAACTTTCCCGATTTGGTAAATTTAGACACTACCACAAATGAAAGAATCAAATCCATTTTCCAATATTGCTATCAGTGGAATCATATAAACAACAATTTTCCACAAATGCCATTCTAAGGATACTTCAAATAAACAAAATTAAACAATTTTCTTTTATTTTAAAAGTTTGTGGAAAAACTTATCCTTACAATCCACATGGAAAATTGTTGTTATCTATTCCTTAGCAATATATCATAACTTCTTAAGCAACTGCTCAAAATTCTGATGCGATCGAAATCCACCTTCGCGATCAGAATCATAATATACTTCCTTTAAGATTTCTCTCTATTCTTTGATTCTTAAAACATCAACATGTGACCCAGTCACATCATGTAATGAGGATCTCAGAATAGAACTTAACAGAGTTAGATAATGGGCTCTACCTGATGTAGAGTCAAACTTATTGACTTTAACATCCTTAGGTAAATTTGGCAGCTTTGCAATCAACGCCCCTTCCTTTGGCAAAATAAACATATGGACCCTTTGGTAATGGGACTATCTCAGACTTAGCCTTTCTCTTTACCATTTGGTCAACCGGGTTGACTATGACCAATCCCTTTCCATTGGGAAGAGAATGTTTTTTCTGGATTTCCAATGTCACCATTGTCACTGTCCATAAAGTTTTTGGGAAGTTGATATTCTAATCAAATTTGCTTTACTATCGTTCCAAATCATTGCTGATTCAGCAGCACCAAGCAAATAGATATGATCATTAAGGTTCATGTCATAGTCTGTTTCATAGTAGTCCCAAAGGAACTCACTATGTGACTTAGAAAGTGATTGAACATCCAACTTTCTCAATACTTTGACACCCAACTCTCCCGGCTTGTCAATATGTGACTTCATCTCTAAGATGTGATCATACATAGACGTTGCTTGCCATTAGGGCTTGAGTGACCTTGAACTTGTGGGTTAGGGAGAATAATTGGAGGAGGTGGAGGAAGAGAAGTATGACTTCCATGAGCCAAACTCGGGAAGTCATATTCATTAGGAAAGCTTGGTTTGGGAAGATCATTGTTGTCTAAAACAGACATCAACAATGGGAGAAATTCACGTAAAGTTGATTTAAGTCCTTAATATAACACCCAATATGATATATTAAGGCTAGGACCCAACAAACTATTTTATAACTTGGAAGAGGGATGCCGTAATCCAAGCTATAAAATATTTGAAGGTAGGTGAATGACGATTCACCAATTTCCACCAAGATAAACGAAATGTATTATTAGGTTTTAATTGGTTTTGAAACTCCTAGATTCTTTTGAGATTCATTGAACTTTTCAATGACATGTTTCAATCTCGAGTGTGCCCTTCAGGTTTTGTGACTGGGATGCCGAGGATCACAAAACAAGGTGTGAAGTAACCATGCAAATATACTTGGTACCCTTAATATTTACCCCTCAATCGACGTGCCGGTTAACCACACACGCTCCAACGATACTATGATAAACATTAAGTTACCCTTTGCCTACCTTGTTAAGTCCAGGTTAGTGTGCCGGTTAACCACACACGCTCCACTAACAGCTTAAACAAAGTGCAAAGTGTAATTTCATGGATTAGCACCTTATTCACATTTTCGTAAGTAACTAAGATTGGGAATTTATAAGTGTTTAGTTACTTAGTATTTATCATTATACTTATAATGAATGGAGAATTATAGTCCTTGTCCTACCTGTTCGGCTAACGACCCTCCACCGGTCAAGGAAGCGGTGAGTGAGAGTGGACACTCATTAAACTGCCATTTTATAGGCAGTAACCTTATACCCCCTTATAGACCGGCTTCGTGAATGAGGCCTACTAATGGTAAGACGACTTGCTCTTATACATATAATATATTAAACTTTTAATATTATAATAGTATAAGGGTGTATTTTAGACATTTAAAATACTTGGTGGTTTAATCTATTAATTAAACTAGACTTTTAATTTAATTAAACTCAAACCATATATTTATGGATTAATAATACTCTTTTAATTAAACGCTTTAATTAACTATTAATAAAGTCCATAAGAGTTAATTTGAACTATTCAACAAAACATCATAATTCCAATTATTAAACTAAAAATTAAAACCATTTACTTAATTGTTTAAGTTATGAACCCAAGAGTTTTAGAATTCAATTCTTTTTTTCATAAAAAACCTTTCTCAAATTCCAAAACTTGAGGGCAAGTTTTGTAATTCTTTAAAACCTTTGGATTCCATAACTTATGGAATTAATGGTGTTTTATGATGAAACTTTCCATGTTCCATAACTTAAGAACAAGTTATGGAATTCTTTAAAACATTAACACCAAATTTTGTAACTTCATAAAAACTTTGAATCATTTTTATTTTTTAAAAAACAACTTTCATATCCATAACTTATGGAAGTTTCAAAAACCCTTAAGATCACAACTTTAAAAAAAACTTTTGAGCTCCAAAATTTTATGACAAAATATGTAACTCCTTAAAACATTTAGATCAAACTTTTAAAACTAATAAAATAATCATATCATTTTATCTTTTACTAAATTTGACCTAATTCAACTCATATAACAAATGATTCAAATTTTACAAATAATTCGTTTTTCACAAAACAAGTAATTATCTTAAAATTTGATAAACGTCATGTTTTTTTTTCCTTTTTTTTCAACTTGAAAATAAAACAATTGCATCAATATAACAGAAAACAAACCAGTCTCTGATACTACTGTTGGGTTTTGAGCATTCTAACACTCCTATGGTGTACATGCAACTCTATAAACCTTGGATCTATGTTTTCTCTATTATACATGCAAATATTAACTATTCCAAGGTTTCATCCTAACTAGCATATTATGAAGCACCTATACTACAAAGTTCTAGTTAGATGACATACCTTTTGATGTAGCTTGATGTCTTCAAGCTTTAAGAGCTTAGCCCCAATAGTGTGGAAGCCTCAAATGGAATCACAAATCACCAAAACACCTTGGAAGAACTTGAGAGAATATGTAACACTAAAATCGGCCCACTCTTATTTTCACACACTTGTGTCAATTTTGTGAGCCAAGGACCCCTTTATATATTATGGAGGATTAGGGTTACATCAATGTAAACCCTAATACCCATGACCTTTCATTTACATAGGATCCATGGGTTAAAAGCTCCATGGACCATCCATGAAAGCTTAGCCCAACCTAAATGAACTTGGCCCATTCCATATATATAAGAGTCCATATTTAATTAGTTCTTTTTGATCACTTAATTAATTCTAAATTAATTCTTGATCAATACTAATTAAATAATATGATTCCATATTAATATATTAGAACTTATAATATATTAATATAAATCATAAATATACTATTCTCAAAAGACTATCCATATAAATTGTGTCGGTGAAGTGCAACCCAAATGGACCATGCCGGGTCGGGTCAAGTACATACCAAATATAGTTATGGAATTAGACATTAATCCAACAATAAGGACATCGATGAAGTTCTTGACGAGCCCCCTACCACAGAGGTGCATTAGGACGACCCTATACCACAGAGGGGATCCATTAATGGAACCCGCTATTCGGAAGAAGAAATCGCCGCACTTCGACAGCAGCTACTGGCAATGGAGATGCGAGCTGTGCAAATGGAACAGGAAAGAGATGAGGTCATTAGAGAAATGACCGAGATGCCTACTTTAGTAGCACAACATTTTGGAATATGATATCGTTATGGCTGTTAGACGCATCTCGTCATGATTAGGATTCACCCCCTCACTTACTAGTATCATTGTGTTTCCCTTTATATGTATGCTTGTAACAACGTAAATTTCCAAAACAATTTTTCATTTTTAAATCGTACTTTTAATCATAAAACAATGTTAAAACATAATGTATCCACTGTCATCATCACAAAACAATTCCTACAATATCAACATAATCTCTATGAGTGTGTACTGATCATGCCGGCGCCTTCCCGCGATCCTCACTGGTACCTGAAACACATAACACACAACACGGTAAGCATAAATGCTTAGTGAGTTCCCCAAAATACCATATACAACACATACGCCACTCGAGGCTACAGTACGACCCTCCGGTCGATGTGTCTCAGCGGAACCCTCCAGTCTCGTAGCTCGTTGGACCCTCTGGTCCGGTCATAGCTCGTTGGACCCTTCGGTCCGGTCTGTATCGTTGGACCCTTCGGTCCGGTCTGTATCGTTGGACCCTTCGGTCCGGTCTATATCGTTGGACCCTCCGGTCCGGTCTATACAACACATAGCATACATATAACACAATGCACATAATCTCATATATACACATAGCATACAAGACCCTCCGGTCTACACATAAATACCACACTAGGTAATGTATAGTGAGAAGACTTACCTCGGGTATCTCGGATGATCTCTCACACGGATATACTGATCTAGCCCCCGCCTAATCACATACACAATATCCTCAAATAAATAATGGCTCTCAAAGGCTAGATTAAATCCCCTTCTACAATCCCTCGGAAGGGTAAAAGACCATTTTACCCGTCCTTGACCCAAAAGTCCAAATGTTGACCAAAACCCTAAAAGTCAACGAAAGTCAACGATCAAACTTTGACCCGACTCGTCGAGTGCACATGGGCGACTCGGGGAGTCCATGCGGGTCCTCTGACTCCTTCTAGCCTCTCTTGGCTCGTCGAGTCATCCTTCCACTCGATGGGTTCCTCCTGTAATGAATCGCGGGGCAACCCCGACTCGACTCGTTGAGTCCACTTATGGACTCGGCGAGTTGCTCCCATAACATCTCTCAAATGACCTTCTGGGGTCAGATATGCTTTTCTAAACTATAGATCTGACCTCCCCACGACCAATAACCACGTAAAGGTCGAAACTTGACTCACATGCAAGGCACCCAAGGCTTTCCTTGGTGAAATAGCTTCTAAAATGGCAACATAGTATGATTTCCTCCATAAACCAACATAAAGCAGAATGGGGAAGGCTCTCTGGACCTCTATGGGTCCAGATCCGAGGTCTAACACAGCAAGGGACCATAAACTAAACTTTTCAAGCCCTAAAAGGTTATAGAAAACCCTAGATCATAGATCTTAACCCAAAACAGGAAGGAAGTTCGATTTGATACCTCAATAGTGCAGATCTGAACTTGAAAACTCTGGATCCATAGCTCCTTGACCTCCTCTTGCTGGAAAAAACTTCTCCTTTGTTAAATCACACCAAAATCGATCAATATAGCCTTATCTCTCTCTCAACTCGCTCAAGCTCTCAAGGGGCACTCTCTCAGGACAGGTAGCCGCACAAGAGGGCTATAAGGTCCTTTAAATAGGGCTCAGGCCCGGGGATTTAGGGTTTCAACCTACAGCGTGGACTCGTCGAGTCCCCCCCTTCCGACTCGTCGAGTCCGCTCATTAATCCAGTCAGCAACGCGATCCTACTCGACGAGTCCAAGCGTCGACTCGTCGAGTCCCTCTCTTTTACAAAAAGAAAACATGATCAAACATAATACCTGGAAATCCGGATGTTACAATGCTACCTTATGTACTATCGACCTTATGTTTAAGTGATCACACTACTCATAGGGTGTTGTGTCTAAAATATGGTTTATACTTTGCTTTTCTAGGAAAATGTATTTTTATGTCTAGGACCGTAAACAGCTCGGTGTTTACGGCTATATATGTGTTTACGGTTGTATGTACGGCCGTACACGAGTTTATGGTTGTAAACCTGTGTACGGCCAACTGTCTCATATATATAGGGTGGGGAGTGCATGAGAGTAGGAGGCTAGAGAAAGTGAGAGTGTATTGTAGAGAGAGAAAGTTAGATAGAAGAATAGTGTGTGTGAGAGAATCTAATGTGTATGGAGCATCACTCATATCTTTCAATACATCATAGATTCAAGTTATTCTTTTTCTCCTTCTCTTCTATTAGATCTGGCATCATCCGTTTGATTGGGATTCCGCACCATCAAACAGATCTGATTGATACACAAGCAGATTGGGGACTTACAGTTGGTATCAGAGCTTGGATTGTATAAATCGATTTTTGTCAGATCTGGAGCGTATTTGATCTTATTTTAGAAGGATTTTTGCATTGTTGGATAGATCTTGGCAAAATAAGGGGGCTTTGTTCTTTGCATTTTTCCTAAAAACGAGTTTTGGAGCAAAAAGCGAGAAAAACGTCGTTTTTCTTCGCATCTGTTGAAGGTGTACGGCCAGTTGAAGGTGTACGGCTGTTGACACGTGTACAGCTGTAGACCCGTGTGCGGCCTTGGTGTACGGTTCGGTGTACGGCCGTACTCGCGTGTACGGCTAGAGTTTCTCGGAGTGTACGGCCCGAAGTTCACGGCCCACAGGTGTGACCAAGAGTTTGCGGCCCAGCAGGTTCACGGCCCAGCACGTGTTCGGTCACGTGTACAGCCCGCGGTTCATGGCCAGCCACGCTTCAGAGTTCACCACTCAGCCTCGTCCTCGCATCGCATCGCGCCTCATCCTCGCATCGCAAGCAGCCTTGTGTGCGCAGATTCCCTTTGCAACAAATATTCAAAAGGAAATTAGGGTTGCCAGGTTTCGAACCCTGGTCCCCTGCTTCTTCCTTCCCTCCACCTTACTAGTTGATCTAGCTTGCTAGAAGCTTCTTTCCTTCCCTTTTTAATTCAAAAGGACTTATTTTCGAACCAACTTTCGTATTTTTAACACTTTTAGCCCAAAATTCAAATTTCTATTAATTTTAAAATCCATTTTCACCCAAAAAATTTAGTTATTAATTTTTGACTTTTATTTTTGACTTTTTCCTTAAATTTTGACTTTGACTTTTTTCGTTTATCTTTTAAATTTTCAAATTTAGCTTTTTGGTTTGACTTTTCAAGTTTGACTTTGAAATTTGACTTTTTAAATTTGACTTTTAAGGTTGACTTTCTCGGTTTTAAGTCAAAGGGCATATTTTTAAACAATGAGTTCCTCAAACATTCCAATTAGTGAAAATGGTTGTTCTCAATCTTGCATTAAAACTGTTAAATTTTTGCGTGACCTAATCAAGTTGATTAAGAGAGAAAATGAGGATCTAAAATATGAAAGGTACACTATTAGGAAAGAAAAAAACCATTAAAAGAAAAATTAGAGTCCAAAATTAAAGATTTCAAGAAACTGCAAGAAGATTACAAAAGCAAGTGTGAAAACTATGATCACATTAAAAGAAAACTTGTTGCTGTAACTGAAGAACTTGACACTTTGAAAATTAATTGTGGAAAAACAGATGTTAGTTTCAAAAATTATACCGCGTCAAGTAATACAGTCGAGTCCTTAGTTGAAAAACAATTGAGTTTTAAAGATAATCAAACCAAGGGTTTAGGATATGAGAGTGTCCCTTGTAACAACGTAAATTTCCAAAACAATTTTTCATTTTTAAAACATACTTTTATTCATCAAAACAATATCAAGCAAACTGTATCCACTGTCATAATAACAAACTAAACCCAGAATCTCAAAACATAATCTCTATGAGTGTGTACGGATCATGTCGGCGCCTTCCCGCGATCCTCGCTAGTACCTGAAACACATAACACAACAACTGTAAGCATAAATGCTTAGTGAGTTCCCCAAAATACCACATACAACACATACGCCTTTCCAGGCCATAACTCTGTAGGATCTTCCGATCCATGTGTCTCAGGGGACTTCCATCCCAAATCCCGGTAGACCTTCCGGTCCCACCCGTATCGACCTTCCGGTCCGTAACCTCTTGACCTTCTGGTCCATGTCATCTTGACCTTCCGGTCCATATCATCTTGACCTTCCGGTCCTTACCATACATAACATACATAGCACATACATATCACATAACCGCATATAGCACATACATCTCATAGCATACAAGACCTTCCGGTCACACATAGGTCCCTTCCAGGTACAGTATAGTGAGAAGACTTACCTTAATGAAGTCGGATAAACTCTCGTGCTCAACGTCCCGACCTAGCCTCCTCCTATTATTCAAATAACATTCCCGATCAATATTCTCTCATAGCCTCATCTCTACAGATTGGGTAGAAGGCCATTCTATCCCTCTCTGAACTCTCTTGAATCAGTCTTGACCAGAACCCTAAAGTCAACGAAAGTCAACGGTCAAACTTTGACCGACTCGTCGAGTGCACATGGGCGACTCGGCGAGTCCATGCGGGTTCTCTTAATCCTTCTAGCCTCTCTTGGCTCGTCGAGTCATCGTCCCACTCGACGGGTTACACCTGTCACGAATCGCAGGGCAACCCCGACTCGACTCGTCGAGTCCCATTATGGACTCGGTGAGTTGCATCCATGGCAACACTGAAATGACCTTCTGAGGTCAGATCTACTTCTCTAACCTATAGATCTGGACTTCCAACCACTATAATCACGTAAAGGTCTTACCTTTACACTCATGAAATGTCCAATAAGCTCCTTTGGGCGAAATAACCTCTAGAATGGAAACCTAGGGTCATATCTGTAATGGAATAGCAAAAAGCAAGGTAGATAGGACTCTCTGGACCTCTTAAGGTCCAGATCTAAGAAGAACTCCACCTTGGGACCTCACATACTTCAAATCCAAGCGAAAGAAGGCATAAGAAAACCCTAGATTCAAGTAGATCACCAAATACACGAGATTGAGCACAGATTAGTACCTCTAGCAGCCTCTTCTGATCAAATGGGTGATAGATCTGAGCTCCTCAATCTTCCTTGTTTGTCCTCCATCCTTCTTTCTTGCAAAATCACACTTAGAATGATGAATTAGCCCTCTTCTTGCACTACAAGCTTTCTCTCTGCTCTCTAGGGTTTCTCAGGGGTGCATTGGCCGCAAATGGAGGCTATAAAGGCCTTTAAATAGGGTACAGACCCCGAGAAATAGGGTTTCACTTTACAGCGCGGACTCGCCGAGTCCACGCATCGACTCGTCGAGTCCTTCATTAAATCAGACAAGAAATGCGCGCTCCTACTCGGCGAGTCTGAGCGCCTACTCGCCGAGTCCCTCCTTAAAACTCAAGATAAATACTTAAAATAAGATACATGGGAATCCGGATGTTATAATTCTCCCCCACTAGAATCAGACTTCGCCCTCGAAGTCTTGCTCGGCAAACAACTCTGGATGCTGCTCCCGCATCTCCAGCTCCAGCTCCCAAGTCAGCTCGGATCCTTTCCGATGTTGCCACTGGACCTGCACCAGGGACACTTCCTTGTTCCTCAGAACCTTGATCTTTCGATCCCGGATCGCGATTGGCCTCTCAGCATAATTCAGGCTCGCATCTACCTGAATATCCTCCAGTGGTACCGCTGCCGACTCGTTGGCTATACACTTCCTCAACTGAGACACGTGGAAGGTGTCATGAATCTGGCTCAGCTCCGCAGGTAGCTCCAACCGATATGCTACCCTGCCCACCCTCGCGGTCACCCTGAACGGCCCAATATACCGGGGCCCCAGCTTGCCCCTCTTCCTGAATCGAATCACTCCTTTCCAAGGAGACACTTTTAGGAGTACGAAGTCTCCCACCTGGAACTCAAGCTCGGATCGTCGCCTATCCGCATAACTCTTCTGGCGACTCTGAGCCGTCAACAACCTCTGTCTAACCTGCTGTATCTGCTCGGTCGTCTGAAGCACTATCTCAGTGCTGCCCATCACGCGCTGCCCTACCTCTCCCCAGCAAATGGGAGTCCGACATCTCCTCCCGTACAACAACTCGAAGGGAGGCATACCAATACTCGAATGGTGGCTGTTGTTATAAGAAAACTCAGCCAACGGCAGATACGTGTCCCAGCTTCCCCCAAAGTCCAACACATATGCTCGGAGCATGTCCTCGAGCGTTTGAATCGTCCGCTCACTCTGCCCGTCCGTCTGTGGGTGGTATGCGGTACTGAAAGGCATCCTCGTACCTAACTCCTCATGGAACTTCTTCTAGAATCTGGAAGTGAAACATACATCTCGATCTGACACAATCAAGATCGGTACTCCATGACGCGATACCACCTCTCTCACGTACAACTCAGCCAGCCTCTCAGCGGAAAAGCTCTCACTGATAGCAAGGAAGTGAGCGCTCTTCGTCAACCGGTCAACGATCACCCAAATTGCATTGACACCCCTCGCGGTCCTTGGCAGTTTGGTGATAATATCCATGGAAATCTGTTCCCACTTCCACTGGGGAACCTCAAGTGGCTGCAACTTGCCATGCAGACGCTGGTGCTCGGCCTTAACCCTGCGACAGGTCAAGCACCTCTCAACAATCCATGCAACATCCCTCTTCATACAGGGCCACCAATAGTCTTTCTTCAAATCCAAATACATCTTAGTGGCTCCGGGATGGATCGAGAACCTCGATCTATGCGCCTCCTCCATCAGAATGGTACATGCCCTGCCTGCATACGGCACCCAAATCCGACCTTGAAAGGTAATTAGCCCTCGGCTATCGGTAACGAACTCAGACACCTGCCCGATCACCCGCTCCCTCTTGCGGTTCTCCGGTATCATGACCTCTGCCTGTTCCTCCCGAATGGTGTCCAACACCGGAGTCATCACTGTCAGTCACATACAAATGTCTCGAATCAGGGCACTCTCTGCCCTACGGCTCAGGGCATCAGCTACAACATTAGCTTTGCCCAGGTGGTATAGGATCTCACAATCGTAATCCTTTACCACGTCCAACCATCTCCTCTGGCGCATATTCAGATTGGGCTGATCCATCAAATACTTCAAGCTCTTGTGGTCCGTGTATATGGTACACCGAACCTCATATAAATAGTGACGCCATAACTTGAGGGCGAACACCACTGCCTCCAACTCCAGATCGTGGGTGGGATACCTCGTCTCATGAGGCTTCAGCTGCCTCGATGCATACGCTATCACATGCCCCCTCTGCATAAGTACTGCACCCAACCCTGATATCGATGTGTCACAATACACCACAAAATCCTCCATCCCTTCCGGGAGGGCTAACACCGGGGCTTCGCATAATCTCTGGCGAAGTGTCTCAAACGAGGTCTGCTACTCTGGACCCCATGAAAAAGCAACACCCTTCCGGGTCAACCTGGTGAGAGGCACGACGATCTTGGAGAAATCTCTGATAAATCTATGATAGTAGCCGGCCAATCCTAGAAAACTCCTGATCTCGGTGGGTGATCTCGGCACCTCCCACCTCATAACTGCCTCAATCTTGGCCGGATCGACCAAAATCCCATTCTGGTTGACGAGATGACCCAAGAATTGGACCTCCCGTAACCAGAACTCGCACTTGGAGAATTTGGCATAAAGCCTCTTTGTCCTCAATACCCCGAGGATCTCCCTCAAATGCTCCTCATGCTGCTCTCGAGACCTCGAATACACCAGAATATCATCAATGAACACGATCACCGATCGGTCCAACATCGGTCGGCACACCCTGTTCATGAGATCCATGAACGCTGCCGGTGCATTGGTGAGCCCAAAAGGCATCACCACGAACTCGTAATGCCCATAACGAGTCCTGAACGCCGTCTTCTGGATATCCTCATCACGCACTCTCATCTGATGATATCCAGACCTCAGATCAATCTTGGAGAACCAAGACGCTCCCTGCAACTGATCGAACAAATCGTCGATCCTCGGTAATGGGTAACGGTTCTTGACCGTCAACTTGTTCAACTCCCGGTAATCAATACACATCCGGTGTGAACCATCCTTTTTCTTGACAAAAGGATCGGCGCTCCCCATGGCGAGCTACTCAGTCGAATAAACCCCTTCCCCAGCAGCTCCTGAAGCTGCGAGGATAGCTCCTGCATCTCTGGCGGTGCAAGGCGATAAGGCGCCTTGGCGATAGGCGCTGCCCCCAGAATAAAATCGATGCGAAACTCCACCTGCCTCTCGGGAGTCACACCCGGCAACTCCTCAGGAAACACATCCGGGAACTCACGCACTATCGGCACATCATCAACCGAATTTGGCCCCTCGATGGCCACTCGTGAATCCATAACATATGCCACAAACCCGCTACATCCCTGTTGTAGACTCCGCCTCGCTCTAGCAGCTGAACAAAATGCTGACCCAGAACGGGTACCCTCGCCGTACACCGTAAGTACTCCCCCACTAGGGTCTCGTATTGTCACCAACTGTCGCTCGCAGTCTATCACAACCCTAAATCGGCTCAACCAATCCATGCCCACTATGACACACACGTCCCCCATCACTATCGGGACCAGATCTATCGGGAACTCAACACCGAAGATCTCGAGTCCACATCCTTGAATCACATCCGTAGCATACACCGCTCGCTCGTCAGCTATAGAAACCCGCAGAGGTCGACTCAACGCCTCTCGTCGGACACTGATGTACTGACTAAACGCTAAGGAAACAAATGACCGACTCGCACCCGAGTCAAATAACATCAAAGCAGGTACGGAATTCACAAGAAAAGTACCTACGCATAACATAATATAAGCACAACACCTCATACTCAGCATAAATAAATGAAAGAATACATATCGGCCACGACATCGGGCGCTGCGCAGACCTTCTCCGCTGTCAACTGGAAGGCTCTCCCGCGAACCTTCGGTGCCTCGGCCTTTGCTGGCCGAACCTTGGTAACCCTAGCTGCAGGTGCAGATCCCTGTGCTGATCGCTAATGTAACTGCGGGCACTCGGCCTTCCGATGGCCAGTCTGGTTGCAATGAAAGCAAACCATAAACCCCTTGGGGCAATCCTTGGCGATATGCCCCTCCTTGCCACATTTGTAGCAAGCACCTGATCGAAAGACCCCATCATGTCCCTTTCCGCACTTCCCACAAGTGCGGCCCTTCTGGCCTCCAGATCTCGTATCAGCGGACTTTGCCCACTTGGCTGCCGGCTGAGACTGTGCCGGCCGCCGATCCATCCTCTGAGACTCGGCCTCCTCCCTGGCCCGAGTCTCCAACTCAATCTCCCTCTTCTGGGCATTTGCCTGGAGCTCAGCAAATGTCCGGTAAGTCGAGTTCAACATGAACTCCCGAATATCCCTCCTCAAAACGCCCAAATACCGGCTCATGTGTGCCTGCTCAGTAGACACCTGCTCAGGGCAGAACATCGCCCTCTCATGGAACTTCCTGGTAACCATAGTAACAGAATCAGTACCTTGCTTGAGGGTCAAGAACTCCTGTGCCAGCCGTTCCCTCTCCACCGGGGGAACATACTCGTCTCTGAACATAGCGTTGAACCTCTCCCAGGTCACCTCTGAAATCTCTGCAAGAGTGAAGCTCGCCGTCATGAACTTCCACCAGTCCTTCGCTCCCAAGTGAAGCTGGTTCAGCACGAACCGTACCCTCAGATGCTTTGGACATGAACATGTGTAGAAGCATCCCTCGATATCAGAAATCCATCTCATCGCAGCGATCAGATCCTGCGTCCCATCAAACTCTGGTGGCTTCGTGTTGCTGAACTCCCGAAACAACGAGTCACTTCCCTGAGGCCTGGCAGCAGCCACAGCTGCAGTAGCTGCAGCAACCACAGCCTCAGTCACCGCTGCGTACCGCTCATCAAAAGTCTCAATCAATGTGGTCTTGATAGACCCAAACATCTCCGGAAATCTCGGCTCGAATCGCCGCTGCCACCTCATCGTGGATCATCTGACGAAGCTCCTCGTCACTCATGCCGCTCGTCTCAGGTCTGTGGCGTGTCCCAACCATGATGTCTCTGAAATACAACATAATAATATCAGAGACTCGCTCGAGCATACTCGCGCTCGATAACTCAACCCTACTTGTTCCCTAGTACCCTAAGGATTCTTACTTGGACTGTGCACTGATCCGGTGTCTTCAGTAGTACGGGCCCTATACTACCGTCCACACCGCATCAATGTTCACCCCAAGTCCTCCTCCTAGGATCCCAGATCACAAGTACTCTATATCTCACTGGCATAGGCTACCCTTTGGTAGACCTCTCATCAGCTCCTCACTACTACCTACTCACTCTCAAGCATCACATAGCAGCAAAATCCTTCCTAGGCTAAGGCATCACAAAATCAGACCACTCTAGTCGTAATATGAATACCTAGCCAACTCTAGCATGCATATCGTATCATAACATATCTCATAACACGTAATGTAAGGGTATTTTGGGAAATCTCCGTTCAGGCGCTGGCTGATCGTACACATTGCTTCCTTCTGCCTTTCTCAAAATCTTTTACTCTCTTAGAAAAATTGTTTATCTTATGAAAAACTTTCTCAAATCCTCAGTTTGAGTTCAGATTCATCCGAAGATGCACCCGAATCCCTCAAACCAAGGCTCTGATACCAACTTGTAGCAACGTAAATTTCCAAAACACTTTTTCATTTTTAAAACATACTTTTATTCATCAAAACAATATCAAGCAAACTGTATCCACTGTCATAATAACAAACTAAACCCAGAATCTCAAAACAAAATCTCTATGAGTGTGTACGGATCATGCCGGCACCTTCCCGCGATCCTCGCTAGTACCTGAAACACATAACACAACAACTGTAAGCATAATGCTTAGTGAGTTCCCCAAAATACCACATACAACACGTACGCCTTTCCAGGCCATAACTCTATAGGATCTTCCGATCCATGTGTCTCAGGGGACTTCCGTCCCGAATCCCGGTAGACCTTCCGGTCCCACCCGTATCGACCTTCCGGTCCGTAACCTCTTGACCTTCCGGTCCATGTCATCTTGACCTTCCGGTCCATATCATCTTGACCTTCCGGTCCTTACCATACATAACATACATAGCACATACATATCACATAACCGCATATAGCACATACATCTCATAGCATACAAGACCTTCCGGTCACACATAGGTCCCTTCCAGGTACAGTATAGTGAAAAGACTTACCTTAATGAAGTCGGATAAACTCTCGTGCTCAACGTCCCGACCTAGCCTCCTCCTATTATTCAAATAACATTCCCGATCAATATTCTCTCATAGCCTCATCTCTACAGATTGGGTAGAAGGCCATTCTACCCCTCTCTGAACTCTCTTGAATCAGTCTTGACCAGAACCCTAAAGTCAACGAAAGTCAATGAAAGTCAACGGTCAAACTTTGACCGACTCGTCGAGTGCACATGGGTGACTCGGCGAGTCCATGCGGGTTCTCTGAATCCTTTTAGTCTCTCTTGGCTCGTCGAGTCATCGTCCCACTCGACGGGTTACACCTGTCACGAATCGCGGGGCAACCCCGACTCGACTCGTCGAGTCCCATTATGGACTCGGCGAGTTGCATCCATGGCAACACTGAAATGTCCTTTTGAGGTCAGATCTACTTCTCTAACCTATAGATCTGGCCTTCCCAGCCACTATAATCACGTAAAGGTCCGACCTTTACACTCATGCAATGTCCAATAAGCTCCTTTGGGTGAAATAACCTCTAGAATGGCAACCTAGGGTCATATCTCTAATGGAATAGCAAAAAGCAAGGTAGATAGGACTCTCTGGACCTCTTAAGTTCCAGATCTAAGAAGAACTCCACCTTGGGACCTCACATACTTCGAATCCAAACCAAAGAAGGCATAAGAAAACCCTAGATTCAAGTGGATCTCCAAATACACGAGATTGAGCATAGATTAGTACCTCTAGCAGCCTCTTCTGATCAAATGGGTGATAGATCTGAGCTCCTCAATCTTCCTTGTTTGTCCTCCTTCCTTCTTTCTTGCAAAATCACACTTAGAATGATGAATTAGCCCTCCTCTTGCACTACAAGCTTTCTCTCTGCTCTCTAGGGTTTCTCAAGGGTGCATTGGCCGCAAATGGAGGCTATAAAGGCCTTTAAATAGGGCACAAACCCCGAGAATTAGGGTTTCACTTTACAGCGCGGACTCGCCGAGTCCACGCATCGACTCGTCGAGTCCTTCATTAAATCAGACAAGAAATGCGCGCTCCTACTCGGCGAGTCTGAGCGCCTACTCGCCGAGTCCCTCCCTAAAACTCAAGATAAATACTTAAAATAAGATACCCGGGAATCCGGATGTTACAATTCTCCTCCATTTAACCATTCGTATTATGTTAATCCCTTGACTCAAGAAGAGATTGATAGAGAACCATTTATGGTATACGGTAAACCAACTGCTGAACACAGAAGTGAGGGTGTTGAGATGAAAGATACTAATGATTCTACTACCTGTGCAGGTAAAGTAGTAGAGGATGAGAACAAGGAGAAAACTATTGAACAACCCAATAACTCCTTGAACTCTGAATCTGTTGCTTCGAACTCTAATGCTTCTAATTCTGTTACTCTTAACAAGCCTGCCGTTGAGAAATACAGGCCACCAACACAAGTTAAACAGAGTGCCTGCTGCAACTGTGCGTGTGGGAAAAGCAAGAGACAAGGCAAGGGCACGCCACCAGGGGCAGGAAGAAACAACTTCCCAGTGAAGAAAAGGACATGTTTTCACTGTGGAACACCTGGACACATTGCCCGAATTTGTCCAAATCGCGCTTACGTTCCCTACTACGCACAAGGCTGGCAAAATGTGCAAAGAGGGAGATTCTCCAAAGGAAATCATTCGAAGTCACATTCGCGCAATGATGATTGGAATGCGTACAAGGCTAAGAAATCAACTCCCAACAACAAGAAGGGAATGTCGACCAAGAAGTCCAATCCAAGAGATGCTCCAGTGAAGCCAAGACCGGTTAGGTCAAAGCCATCTCAACGGCCGACATCAAGCTCAAAAGCAAGTACCGAGGCACTCATCCGATCCAACAAGAAATGGGTTAAACCCGACTACAGATGGGTACCGAAGGTTCAATCTCCCAAATCATCTAATGCTTCTAACATTTCTTCATCTTCTGTTTGTGATAAACAGGATATGTCATGGGAGAGGGTACCTTGCACATATGACAAAGGTCAACCCAATTTCAAAATGGACTGGGTTCCAAAGACCAACTAATCCCGCTCTGTGTCGGAGCAGCTATGGAGGCATATCATCAGACTTCGGTTTGTTGGTAGTGGCTGTTCCAGGCACATGATAGGAGGCATCTCTCAACTGTACAACATTCATAACTTTGCTTCAGAGTATGTGTCCTTTGCGGGAAAGGAAGTAAGGAAGGAGAGGATCACAAATGGGGTTATATGCTTAATGACATGAAGAATTTTTGGATCTGTTCTAAGATTATGCGTGCTGTTCTCAGACCTTCTGGATGCAAATTCAATCGGTGACTTACAACTTATATCCCAAGTATTTTTGTTTTTGTTAAATTTGTTCATAGTTTTCCTCTATGCACAAATTTAGGGGGAAAATTAAAAAAAATTCAAAAAATCAAACAAAAAATCAGAAAAATTAAAAAATCCAAAAATAGTGTTATTTCTGTTTTATTTTTTTGTTCAGAAAATCAAAAATCCAAAAATATTTTTGTTTATGTTTTATTTTTTCAGAAAATATGAAAAATTCAAAAACATTGTGTGCTAAGTTTTCTTTTAGTTTTGTTTTGTCTTGAAAAGTGAATTCAGATGTAGATGAGACTCATGGAGACTGTATCGAGATTTTTTGAGCCAAGGCTTCGTCCGTGATCATCGAAGAATTCTCATTCGAAGGAGCAAGAAATGAAGATTATTCTTCCAACATTCAATCCTTCAACCCCAGAAGCAAGGTCAAGCTGCACTTGAAGATTATGTGACAGATTGCATTGAAGCCTCCTCAATCAATTTGTTGCTATTCTTGAACCTGCTGAAGTGATCCAGAAGATTAGTTCTCTCTGTTGTTCTCTCTGAAGATTTTCAAGCTGAAAGCGCTATCTTTCAAGAATCTTATCAAGAAGCCTCCTCACCCAATGTGCGTTCAGAGTCAAATTTTGAAGAAAAGCCCAACTGCTCGAGATGAAGTCATTTATTGAAGATTCATATGTTCATCTTGAAGTCGTGAAGAAATTGAAGATTAAAGCTGAAGCCAAGCTCCCATTGAAGATTGACAAGAAAAGCCAGCTACTTTTTAGGTGGAGCTTGTTGGGTAAATTAGGAAAGAAAGCTATAAAACAAGGGGGGATTGTTGGGTCTAAAATATGGTTTATACTTTGCTTTTCTAGGAAAATGTATTTTTATGTCTAGGACCGTAAACAGCTTGGTGTTTATGGCTATATATGTGTTTACGGTTGTGTGTACGGCCGTACACGGGTTTACGGCCGTAAACCTGTGTACGGCCAACTGTCTCATATATATAGGGTGAGGAGTGCATGAGAGTAGGAGGCTAGAGAAAGTGAGATTGTATTGTAGAGAGAGAAAGTTAGAGAGAAGAATAGTGTGTGTGATAGAATCTAATGTGTATGGAGCATCACTCAAATCTTTAAATACATCATAGATTCAAGTTATTCTTCTTCTTCTTCTCTTCTATTAGATCTGGCATTATCCATTTGATTGGGATTCCGCACCATCAAACGGATCTGATTGATACATAAGCAGCTTGGGGACTTACATAGGGTCGTCATGCTGCCGGATTTTATATTTCCCCATGTACTGTATGCCTTCTGGCAAATTTTCATGTATCAAAACAATTAGTATTAATGAAAATGCTTTATGTTTTTATCATGATGTGGTTATCTGCTATGTGTTTTATTTCCTTGTTTTATGTTAATGCATGGAATTACTTAAATACAGACTCGATACGCCTAGCCTATGGAATTCTAAACTCGCCAAACAATATGCACTCAACATCTTTCCGCTCTGTGACAGAAAGATGCCTCAAAGACCCAACCGTGGAAACAACGCAACGCCAACCCCACCGGAGATAAACTCGGTTGCATTCCAAGCAGTGGTGTCCGCTGCGATCACTGCAGCACTTACGCAGATTCGCAATGGAAATAACGGAGAAGGCAACAGGCAGGGAGTCGGGAGCACGAATCAAGGGACAATCCATGGAGCCACGCGAACCTGCACCTACAACGATTTCACCAACGCCAAACCTCGAACCTTTAATGGAACAGGAGGCGTAATAGCCGTGAAGCGATGGATTGAGAAAGTGGAATCTGTTTTTGAAATCTGCGGGTGTCCAGATGGGTGCAAGGTCAAGTTCGCAGCCTGCACATTCATTGATCAAGCTCTTTCCTGGTGGAATGGCCACGTAGAGGCCATGACACTCCCGGTGGCGAACATGATGCCCTGGGAAGAGCTTAAGGAAATGATGTTGGTTGAATACTGTCCTAGAGGTGAAATCCAGAAGATGGAACAAGAACTATGGAACCTCACGGTTCAAAACTCCAATATCGACACATACATATCCAGGTTTAGTGAGCTATCCCTTCAGTGTCCCAGAATGATTACCTCAGAAGGGAAAAATATTGAGAGATTTATCTGGGGATTGACTGCGCCTATCCAAGGGAATGTCATTGCGGCAAACCCTGAGACGTTTAATAGCGCCAAGAGACTGGCCAAGAAATTGTATGATCACGACAACAAAAAGGATGCCAAAACAGTGGAAGTGGAGGTTAAGAAAGAAGATGAGAACAAGAAAGGGAAAACAAAACTCGGAATCATCTAAGAAACAACAAACGATGACTGTTCATGCTGCAACACAAGCTACCACCACACCACATGCTCCAGCCTCATCCCCGCCAAATGTTCCAAAGCAATATTCAGGAAATCTCCCCAAATGTAACAAATGCAACTTCCACCATCATGGGGAATGCAGAGAGATGATTTGCACAAGGTGCAACCAGAAGGGCCACACAGCAAGGTATTGTAGGGCTCAGCTTCAACAAAACCAGATGCCAAACAACAACAACAACAACAACAACAACAACAACAACAACCACAACACCAATGCTGTGGCCAGTCATACCTGTTACGAATGTGGGAGAACCGGGAATTTCAAGCATAATTACCCCAATGCAAACAATCAAGGGACGGGAGCAGCAGGGAGAGTGCTGACAATGGGTCAGGGTGAAGCAGTGCAGGACCCCGCCGTTGTCACCGGTACGTTCCTACTTAACGACTCATACGCATGCATTCTGTTTGATATTGGGGCAGAACGGAGTTTCGTTAGTAATAAATTCAAATACTTGCTAAATCAACAACCCCAGAATCTCAACGAAGCCTTCACGGTGGAAATGGATAATGGGAAAACAGAATCAACTAAGGAAATCTATGTAGGGTGCACGATAACATTAAACAAACACACTTTCCAAATAAATTTGATGCCAGTAAATATTAGGAGTTTTGATGTGATCATCGGCATGGATTGGTTAAGCCCCCATCATGCCGATATTATGTGTCACGAGAAGGCCGTTCGCCTTCATCTTCCCAACCACGAAACCCTAATAATCTACGAAGATAAACCCGACACAAACTTTCGCCTTATCTCGTGTATCAAGGCACAAAAGTGTCTACATAAGAAGAACTACGCATTCCTTTCTCATGTTGTGGATAAAACCAAAGAGGAAACGAACGTTCAAAACATTCCAGTGGCATGTGACTTCCCGGATGTGTTTCCAGAAGATCTTCCAGGAATACCCCCAGAAAGACAAGTCAAATTCCGAATCGACCTAGTGCCTGGAGCCACTCCAATCGCCAAATCACCTTATAGGTTGGCTCCTGCCGAAATACAAGACTTGTCAAGCCAAATAAGTGAACTCTTGGATAAAGGATTCATAAGAGCAAGCTTCTCTCCATGGGGAACTCCGGTTCTTGTCGTTAAAAAGAAAGACGGATCCTTCAGGATGTGCATTGACTATAGGGAATTAAATAAGCTCACCATCAAAAACCGGTATCCACTTCCCCGAATCGATGATCTATTTGACCAGCTTCAAGGGACTAATTACTTTTCAAAGATAGATCTGAGATCCGGTTATCATCAACTCAAAGTCCGAGATGAGGACGTTCCTAAGACTGCTTTCTGAACTCGCTACGGACATTACGAATTCATCGTGATGCCCTTCGGTCTAACAAATGCCCCCGCTGCATTTATGGACCTCATGAATCGAGTCTTCCGCCCATTCCTTGACAATTTCGTGATCGTTTTCATCGATGATATTCTCATATACTCTCGAAGCAAAGAGGAGCATAGCCAACACCTCCGACAGATCTTGGAGACCGTGCGGGCTGAAAAGTTGTATGCGAAACTCTCCAAGTGTGAGTTTTGGCTCCGCAGTGTAAATTTATTGGGACATGTTGTCAGCAAGGAAGGAATCCATGTAGATCCCTCCAAGGTCAAGGCCATCGAAGGCTGGTCAATTCCGACAACGCCAACATAAATTCGTGAATTCTTGGGTCTTGCAGGCTACTACCGAACGTTCATTAAGAACTTTTCCAAGATAGCCAAACCCCTCACCACATTGACACAAAAAGGCGTACCCTTCAACTAGACGAGAAGCAAGAGATTGCCTTCCAAACCTTGAAGCAAGCCCTCTGTAGTGCACCAGTGCTATCCTTACTGGAGGGAACCGAAGACTTCGTAGTTTACCGTGATGCTTCGAATCAAGGTTTAGGTTGCGTCCTGATGCAACACAGAAAGGTAATTGCATATGCGTCCAGGCAACTAAAAACCCATGAAGTGAATTACACCACCCATGATCTTAAGATGGGAGCGGTGGTCTTCGCCTTGAAGATTTGGAGGCACTACCTTTATGGTACCAAGCGCACCATTTTCACCGATCATAAAAGCCTTCAGCACATCTTAAATCAAGTACCATCCATGCAAGGCTAACGTGGTAGCCGATGCCCTGAGCCGAAAGGAGTATTCAAGTCGTCGCGTGAAGACTCTATCAATCACCATCCAATCTCATCTAGACTCACATATCAAGGAAGCCCAATCAGACGTATTGAAGCCGGAGAATATCATTAGTGAATCACTGCGTGGAATGGACAAGGAACTTGAAGTTAAAGAAGACGGAACTCACTACTTCATGAATAGAATCAGGGTTCCCAAAATTGGGGGATTCAGAGAAGTAGTCATGCATGAAGCCCACAAGACGCGATATTCTATTCATCCGGGGTCAGATAAAATGTATCTGGATATCAAGCAACATTATTGGTGGCCTAATATGAAGGAAGAGATAGCCACTTTCGTGGGCAAGTGTCTTACTTGTGCCAAAGTGAAAGTGGAATACCAAAAGCCCTCGGGATTATTGCAACAACCAGTGATACCCGAGTGGAAATGGGAAAGGATCACTATGGACTTCGTGACCAAATTGCCAAAGACAGCATATAGATTGGATGATATCTGGGTAATCGTCGATATATTAACAAAATCCGCTCATTTCCTACCAATAAAAGAATCCTACAAGATGGAAAAGCTGACCCGAATCTACATCAAGGAGATCGTGAGACTCCATGGAGTGCCAGTGTCTATTATCTCGGATCAGGATAACAGATTCACTTTGAGATTCTGGCCATCTCTTCAAAAGGCAATGGGAACACAGCTAGATATGAGCACTGCCTATCACCTACATACGGATGGTCAGAGTGACCGTACCATCCAGACACTCGAGGATATGCTCCGAGCTTGCGTGATTGACTTCGGAAAATCATGGGATGCCCACTTTCCTCTGATCGAATTCTCCTATAACAACAGTTATCACACGAGCATCAAGGTTGCTCCTTTCGAGGCTCTCTAAGGTCGTAAATGCAGATCGCCTCTATGCTGGGCTGAGGTGGGTGACACTCAACTAGCAAAAGGGCAAATGCCATCCAGTGCTCCTATAGGACCCGAAATCATCCGCGAAACGACCGAAAAGATAATCCAAATCAAATCTTGACTCCAAGCATCGCGAGAACGACAGAAAAGCTATGCTGACAAGCGGCGAAAACCATTAGAATTTCAAGTCGGGGATCGCATGTTATTAAAGGTCTCTCCTTGGAAAAGAATGATCCGCTTTGGGAAACGGGGACAACCGAACCCGCGATACATTGGACCGTTCGAGATTCTTGCCCGGATTGGTCCAGTGGCTTACAAACTGCAGCTACCTGCCGAGCTCAGCAACGTACACCCCGTGTTTCACATCTCAAATCTAAAAAAGTGCCTATCAGATGAAACTCTTGTCATTCCAATAGAAGAGATCGAGATCAACGAGAATCTCCTGTTCGTCGAAGAACCAGTTGAGATATTGGATAGGGAAGTAAAACATACAAAGCAGAGCCGCATTCCGATTGTGAAGGTTCGATGGAACGCCAAGCGTGGACCGGAATTCACATGGGAATGCGAAGATCAAATGAAGTAGAAGTACCCTCACTTATTCTCTCCTTCATAATCCTAGTTTTCGAAAGAATTTCAGGACGAAATTCCCTCTAACGAGGGGATGATGTTACAACTGGCATTTTTAGCCAGGAAATTTTGTGATCATGTAAACATCATCTATGATAATACTTGTAACCCTAACTTGACACCATGCACTATGTTCATTCAATAACACCAAGTGAAGTTCAAAACTCCATACAAAACACTTCAAATAGTCAATTAAGGATTTGAAACCCTAAAAATCCCGGTTTAAGTCATTATGAACTACAAATTTCTTATTGGGCCAAATGGACCAATAAGTTTCCAATTTGACAATCTTGGGCTTAGAACCCTTAAATGGGCTCTAATTGGACCCATATTTATAAAATTCAACATGTTGGACCATAATTGATCCAATTAATCTTAACGGACCATAAAACCCATTCTTTTATGACATTTGGGCCGTGAACTACCCTAAAGCAATGGGCCGAAAACCACTCTATAAGCCTCATGAGTTCGAGCAAAGACCAAGATTGGGCCCAAATTAATTCACTTCCTCCTTCCTAATCCAATTCTTGGCCCATACTTATAAAAAAAGGAAAAAGGAAGAAAATTTGAGCTCTTGACACCTCATTAATGCATGGGGGATATCCATGCACAAACCACTATGTTCCTAGAAGGGATATTACTCACCAAATATCTAGGCAAGCCACTCCCTTCCGCCCCTTATCTCTCCATCGGTCGAGACCACCCTCACCCCCCTCTCATTTTCTCTTCAAACTCATTTTCAAGTCTCTCATTCTCATCTCAAACCTCAAAGGAAAAAAATCCTCTTCTCTTCCCTAAAATCGTGTGGGTGTAGGGTGTGTTCAAAGGGTTCTTCATCAAAGATCACAACTTGGTAAGTTAAATCCATACTCAAGTTGTTTTATTTAATCTTGTAATAAAAATCTCCTCCTAACTCATACCATTTCGTAAATCATGCATCTTAGAGCCATCTAAGTTCCAAAGTTCTTCAGGAAGCTTGCTAGGACGAAAAATCTCTTCATTTCTTCTTCAAAACCGAAACATCAAAGCAAAGGTGAGTTCATACCCCCCTTGTTTTCGGTTTTTACATGATTTTTGGGGGAGAATACATGTAAAATGTGTAGATCTATGTGTTTTATGCTGTCATGTTTGATTTCCTAGTTTATTTTGTAAAAATGTGTTAGATCTTAACACATCTCGACATCTTAAGGAACATTGAGTAAAAATCCATGAACTAAGACACCTTATACATCATATTATCAAGTTAAAAGTGTTTATATGTTTAAGATATAAAATTTTAAAGCAAAAATCTTGTTAAGGGTCATAATTGTCAAGAAAACAAAAGATAAGGGAAAAAAGTGACATTTACGGTTTTATAAGGATCAAACAGGTCATACTTACATAAAAATGGGTTTTTATGATAACCCTACTTTTCAAAGGGCCAAAAGTGTAAATTTTAGCCTAATGGGCTTAATATTTGGGCCTCACGGTTTTGGGCCCAAATTTGCGAAAAATAAGAGTTTTGGAGTTGAAAATGTCATTTAATCAAAATTTGAGCCATAAATGTAAATAAACCGAATTTAGGGGTGAAAATAACATTTATTTCTAAATTGGGCTAAAAGTGTAAAGTTTTTGGAATTTGGGCCGAAACTGTAAAATTCACGGAAAATGGGTCAAAAGTGTAATTTTCTGCAAAAATGGGCTGAAAATGGCAATTCATGTATTTTTGGGTCAAATCTGTCAATTATTAAACATTTGGGCTGAAAATATAGAACTTTTATATATTAATGGGCTAAAATATTATTTTTAACTAAAATAGACCAAAAATGACATTTTTGTGAAATAAGCCTTTAAATGTCTCAAATTAGTTCTTAAGAGGTTTAAAGCGCAAGTTTTATTAAAAATAAGTTCAGATTATAGAATTATGGCATAACAAACTATACTATAACGAACAAACGAAATACAACAATGGTGCGATTATTGGGCCTAGAAATTGCTATACATGTTTATTGGGCCTTCGTGGTCCAATTACATGTTTTATTGGGCCCAATGTATTCAACACATGTTATTAGGCCTTAGTGGTCCATTTACATGCAAATCTAGCCCGGAAATAACTTACATGTCTAATGGGCCATTGTTGCCTTTTCTTCATGTTTGTTGGGCCTTATCTTTTCATTTCATACATCATCTAGTGTTCGAACTTCTAAATACATATAACATTATACAAATTCATGTAAAGACAAATGAGATCTAGTGAGACGTGTCGGTTGACCCCACCGAGTGTATGGCCGTAGCTTGTAGTTATAATCAGAGTCTCCTGGAGGGAGAGCGAGAGTTTGTGTATAGATCTATATGGGTGTGACTCCCCCACACCTGAGCTGTTCGCTACAGTTACACTAGGCCAGTCTAGGGTGACAAAACCTTGAACGAAAATCCGGCATTTGGAAAAATTCCAAGACAGGCAAATCAGTCACTATCATGTATGGTTATAACGTCTCATATAGAGATCCATTCCCATTAAGATATTAAGGAAAATTAAAAACTCGTAAGTCATAATGATACAAAACATTTCTACAGTGCAATGATCGCGACATTTTTATTAATCAGAAAAAAAATATCGGATTTTCTGGGGAAATACTATTAATCAATTACCACTTACTTACAACAGAAAGAATACAATGAAATTTAAACAACATTCCTATATGCTACTGCTATGAAATTCACACATTTATTTATACTTCATTTTCACATCATTTTTCAGACTTTTACAGAAAATATCGTATTTTACAAACAATACAAAGACTTTTATTCAAACATGCTTATGAACTCACTAACATTATATATGTTGATCGTTTTCAAAGTAACTTGTATTCTCAGGAAATCGTTAAGCAGAAGGACTTTCAAGTGTGTATGGATTTATTTTGTGTAACGTCACTCAGCGTACTATTAATACTTGAATTTATGTAACCTATGACAATGTACTTGATGTGAACAATACCAGCTGTAATATGTAATGTTTGGTGATGAATGTGTTATGTTTCATGTATATTCATTGTGATGATATTTCAATTGATAGTCACACGAGCCCTCGGACGTTTCCGCCGTCTGGTTCGGGGGTGTGACAGAAGTCCTCATCCTTGATTCCTCGTGTTGTTGTCTGCTTCGTCGAGGATCATGTGGAATGCCCTTGGCCTTGGTGGTGCATTCGGCCTTGCTGCTTCGTTTTTCTTTGGACAGTCTCTAGAAATATGCCCTTCTTTGTTACCTCCGAAA
This sequence comes from Lactuca virosa, assembly GCF_052849685.1. Taxonomy (NCBI): domain Eukaryota; kingdom Viridiplantae; phylum Streptophyta; class Magnoliopsida; order Asterales; family Asteraceae; genus Lactuca; species Lactuca virosa. The sequence goes on along the minus strand of NC_136428.1, from coordinate 281,293,816 downwards.
CATACCTTCTTGTTGAATGTGCACTCGTTGGCATAATGCCCAGACTTTCCACACTTGAAACATATCACCTCTTCGCCACATTTTCCCAAGTGTTTCTTCTCGCACTTATCACACCATCTCGCTTCACCTCTTCCTCCTCCTCCAAACTTCGAGAATTTACTCTCCTTGTTAGGCCTTGAAGATCCTTCAAACTTCCTCTTTTCTCCTGCCTTATCTTTTCTAGACCCCTTTCTCTTATCTGGGTCTCTACATTCTTAGCTGCTCTAACGGCTGTTTTCAAAGTAGTTGCCATTTTGATCGTTGGGCTCAAGTCTGTGGGCAGCCCATTAGCGAACCTATCTATCTTGGAGAGTTCCTTAGGCACCAAGTAAGGGAATAGCTTCATCCTTTCGGTGAATGCGGTGACATACTCATCAACACTCATCTTCCCTTTCTTTAGGTTCTGAAATTCATTGTTTAGGTCTATCAGATCTATCTCTGAGCAGTACTGCATTTTCAACTGCTCCATGAATGCTTCCCAAGACATTCGCATGGCTTCTCCTTGTGGCATTGTATCTGCCAACAGCTTCCACCAACTTAGCACTCCGGTCTTTAGTTGTCTGACTGCAAAGACGATCTTTTGCTTATCGTTGCAGTTGCAGCTCTCAAATACCATTTCCATCTCGGAGATCCAGTCCATAATTTCCACTGGTTTTGGGCTTCCTGAAAGACTCTGTGGTTTTGCACCCAAGAAATTCTTATACATCCGCCCATCCTTGTTAGTTCCCCTCTCTAGACCATTCCTCCTTGCCCCTTGGGTTCTTGCTTGACTCACAGTGCGGCTATAGTTTCCTTCCTCCGATTGCTCGACGATCAGCTCAGGTTGCATAATGGGTATTGTCGGTTCGTCCATATTTTCTTGCAACATTTGCCTCATCTCTTCTCTTTGCTCAGCCAACATAGCCCGAACCATGGCTTGTACTCCATCCATTGTGATTGGCTCAGGTCCAGCTACGACCACAGGTACTGGTTCAATCACTTAGGGTTGAGGTTGCTGATTCCTATTTCCGTTCGCGTTTTCGAGTCCGCTTCGGGTTCTTGCCATTTCGATCTTATACACCAAATCATACATTTGGTGTGAAATGACGAGAATTAAGATAGGAAATATTTTATTTACGATCGATGTGTAAACCTCCCTATCACTCCGAAAAGTTACATGCCAGTTCTAATACCATACTTAAACTTTTAGAAATCTGAACACATAAAATTTCCAGATCCGGTCGGCAATAGACCATAGATCCCTTTAGACATTTAGCATCATAAATCATTTAGCACATAAAAGCATGTTAGGCGTTTTCCCTAAATTAGCTAGTGCTTGTGTCTATCTAGGTGTATTACCTAAAATTTATTAGACACACTCCTCACCATCATTTCTTAGCATCCTAAGTTTAAGTCTAGAAATAAATCCTTATTCCTAGTTCGCTTAAACTAACGCTCTGATACCAACTGTGACATCCCCATTTTCACGGCTAGAAAAAGACCGATTTTGTGTATGCTTTATAAAAATAAGAGTACTTCTTTTGATAAAATATGTTTCGGAATTTGTTCCCAGTAAAACAAGATAAATACGTTATCAAAGCATTTCCGAAGAATTGTATTTTTATTCATTTTAAAACATTTGGGATGTCATTGTCAATACATAAACATAAGCATAAAAAGAACTTACATTCATTTACGCTAGTGATCTACCCCTCTTTAATCTCTCACTGTAATGTAACTTCGTATCGACACCTGTGATTCAAATAAACTTGAGTGGGTCAGGTTGGGAAACCTGGTGAGTACATAGGGTTTTCAACCCACAATAATATAATTATTGTGTTTAAACATCAAACAATCAACCCAATTACCCATCCCCATTATCTTCTTTACTCTTAAGGATCTACCCTAAGAATTAGCTATTCCTCGTTCATTAATTCCTAAGGATCATCCTAAGGAATCGGCACAAAATCCATCGTTGCCAGGGTTTACTCGATAGGCACTAAGTCGCATAGTCGATAGGGTTTAGGCACTAAGTCCCATAGTCGCCAAGGTTTATACAACAGGCACTAAGTCGCATAGTCGCCAGGTTTAGAGTACACCGGGTGAACACATCATTCACAACACCTACAGGTTGCGAGCCTGCTAGTGTTCCACTGGACTGTCTAGAATAGTCCGTGGTTGTCATCCATACTCTGCTAGATGACGGGGCCATCGCTTGGGTCATCACTTGGGTCACCGCTTAAGTCATCGCTTAGGTCATCGCTTCTCACCATAATTTACCACTCATATATCATCGCTCATCATTCATCTCATCTTTCATCGCTCATCATTTATCTCATCTCTAATCTACCAATGTTTTACCCAACATATTTTGTAGATAGAAAATACATATATACAATTTAAATCATTTAAAACATGTATAAAATCGTTCATCCAACATAGATAGCAAGTATACAGATAATATGCACACATAGCACGTAATTTATATAAAATACTTCATATCTATGTGTAAGATGAAAGTAACTATGCACTCACTTGTTAAAGTGATGACTCGATATTCGAGCAGCGCTTCGCTTCTTAACAATATGATTTCCTTCGACGAAACCTAATATTATTACCATTAGATTTTAGTCTAATATTTATTGCGACTAATTATTAGTCTAGATTCGTCATTAACTCAGAGTATACTTCATGATCTATCAAGTAAGGAACAACCAGGTAGGATCATATCGGAGGTAGGGTCCGTTTGGTATACGAAGTATACTGTTTGGAAATCCCAGTTTAAACACCTCACTAAATCACAGCCTAGACATCATCCCCGTAAGTAGATCAATCAGTATAACGACTTTGAATCAATGATAAATCTTATTTATAGGTTCATAGTAATGATATTATATTTAAATATAATCTATATTTAAAGTAGGGTAGGCGTATCTCACTTACAGCAGGTTTTGCTAAAAACCGGGTTCCGCTGGAGCAGAGCTTCTAAGCCGAAAACCTCTTTTTCTCGGAGCCTTCGGGCGCTCCGGGTCTTTCCTCTAGCAACTTGAGGTTACTAGGGATTTAGAGGGGTTTTGGGAGTCTAGAGAGAAGTTAGAGAGAGAAAGAAAGGTTTATGGTGTGAAGAAAATATGAAGAGTGCATCTCTTATTTATAGGAGTTTTATCGTAGAGTAGGCCCTAAGTTCCGTCTGTATCTTCCGCGTACGAGCTCCGTTTTCTATGTTCTTTATATCCACGTGTTGGTATTTACGAGTCTACAACTTTCATTTAGACCTCGTCGGCTAATTCTCATTCTATCTCCGATTTGCAAAACTGTATCGAATTTATCGCGCTCGAAGAGTAGGGACTAAGTTTCGTCTATATCTTTCGCATACGAGCTCTATTATCAATGTTCTTTATATCCACGCGTTGGTATTTACGAGTACTACAACTTTCATTTAGATCCCGTCGGCTAGTTCTCAGTCTATCTCAGATTTACAAAACTGTATCGAATTCGCCGCGCTTGAAGAGTATGGACTAAGTTTCATCCATATATTTCGCATACGAGCTCCGTTTTCGACTGTCTTTTTATCGTTGAGCTCTTATTAACGAGATATTCAATTATCGTTTAGGCTGTTTTGGTTAAAAATCGACCGATCTAAAATTCGAATTTCGGGCTGTGCACTACTATGCTAAATCTTAGAAAAATCATAACTTCCTCATACGAAGTCAGATTTGGACGTTCTTATTATGCACACTCTCAGTTTAACATATACTACGACTTTCATTTAGATTACTAAGGCTAGAAAGTAATTTATCATCAATTCACTTTTTACGATTCCCGGTGTCGTGCCGGTTTTGCCGTAAAACTTCGACGGGTCATAACTTCTTCGTTATAACTCGGATTTCGGCGTTATTTATATGTACGGAACCCTTGTGAAATATACTATAACTTGGTTAAGATTAATCCTTCTAAATAATCTTCCATAAAAAAGTCATTTTTGACGCTCATTGTCTCTAAATTGACTAGCCCGAATCTGCGGGTGTTACAGATACAAGTATTGGATTAAGGTGTCTAAGTGAGTAACTAAATTGTTATATTCTTGTAATTAGAAGCAGAGTCCTATTTGGGTTTCCCTGATAACTAGAACTTGATTATAATGAGAACTATAGAGAGAAGTTGATTATTAGATTATTATATTGTTAATAATCTAATTGGAAATTATGAGGAAATGATTTGTTAATATATATTATATGACTAATATATTAAATCGAAATAGATAGTTGATTTATTAATTTATTGTGTGATTAAAAAATTAATATGAGATCAATAGTTAAACATTTGATTTGTTAATTTATAAGGTCAATAAATTAATAAGAAATCAATATAATTAATTATTATCAATCAAAGTTAATTGGAATTAATTTGGGATTAATTTGAATTAATTAAAGACGTAAGGGGTAGATTGTGATTATTCAATGGTTGATCAAAAGAAGCAATACTAGAACCATCCAAAGGGTAGACGGTTTTGGGAGCTTCCTCGGGGTTTCCATAAGCCTCTTGGATCCATATAGGGCAATGATTTGGATTAGGATTAAACCCATTCAAATATTGTTTGGTCCCTAAGTTACTGTTGGATTAGGTGTCTAAGTCCATAACTATAATTGGTATGTACTTGACCCGAGAGTAGCATGGTCCATTTGGGTTGCATATCATCAGGACAATTTGTTAGGATGGACTTTTGAGAAGATGTTACTTATGGTTTATTAATATATTATAAGTTCTAATATATTAATATGAAATCATATGATTTAATTAGTATTGATCAAGAATTAGTTTGGAATTAATTTAGTGATCAAAAGAGACTAATTAAATAAATGAGGACTAATTGTGTAAATTAGTAATATTTATATATTGGGCTTATGATCCATGTTGGACTAAGTTTATGTATGGATACATAAAGAGTTGGGCCAAATGAACCATGGATCATAAACCCATGGGTATGGATTAGGGTTAACCCATGACCTTTGGAATCCTACATATAAATATGTTGCTCCATGACCAAAATTGTGTGCATCTTTTCTTAGAGAACTATGAGCCGATTTTTTGTGAAAGGAATACTCTCTCAAGTCATCCAATTGTTCAAGGGTGTGTTGTGATTCCATTTGAGGCATTGTTACTATTGGTGCTAAGTTCTTAAAGGCCAAATACAATCAAGGGCAACAAGCTACAACAAAAGGTATGTTATCTAACTTGTTTTATTACCCAAGTATCAAAGTTTTGTATACTAGTTAGGGTAATACCTTGGAAAATGAAAGTTTGCATGTATAATAGAGAAAACATAAATCCAAGGTATTTAGGGTTTCATGTACACCTTAAGAGTGTTAGAATGCTCAAAACCCATAAGTGGTATCAGAGCCTAGGCTTGTTTTCAATGATACTTTATGCAACTTGCTTGAAAATGCTTTAAAAATCAAAAATTTGCTGTCTGGACAGTGGACTCGCCGAGTCCACTGGGGGACTCGCCGAGTCCCTTCACAAAACAACCCAACTCACCGAGTTTGTTCATACACTCGACGAGTCGGAGCCCCTGAGTGCAGATTTTCGACTTTTAAGGATGGAATTGGACTAGGATCATTACCCTAAACTGTTTTTGAATTTATAAACCTGTTTTTGATGTGGTAATGATCATGCTTATACAATTCAAAAGATAATTGTCAAAATTTCATGTTTTGTATTAGTTTATATGATTAGTCTAATTACATGGAATTTGGTTGATTTGAATTATCTTGTTCATATGAGTTTAATCAAGAACTTGAACATGCTTGTTAGTTTAATTGATGATCTTGATCATTTTAATGGACTCCATAACTTGTCCTTAAGTTATGGAATTCCAAAAGTTTTTCATTTAAATGAATCATTAAAAGTCATAGGTTATATAAAAATGAAAAGTCTCATTTTAAAAGACCATTAAACTCATATGTTATGAAGTTGAAAAGTTTTGAAATTGCCCTCAAGGTTTGGAATTTGTAAATGTAAAAGTCTAACTTTTGAAACATTTAATTCCAAACCCTAGAATTTTAAAGTTTAAAATTCTACCCTTATACTATTATAATAGTATAGGTTTAATATTTATATATATGTATAAGAACAAAGTCAGTCTTACCGTTAGTAGGCCTCATTCACGAAGCTGGTCTATAAGGGGGGGTTATAAGATTACTGCCTATAAAATGACACTTTAATGGGTGTCCACTCTCACCCACCGCTTCCTTGACTGGTGGAGGGTCGTTAGCCAAACGGGTAGGATGGGACACTAATTCTCCCTTCTTTAAAAATATAATGATAAATATAAAGTAACTAAACTTTTATTAAATTCCCAATCTTAGTTACTTTAGGAAAAATGTGAATATGGTGCTAACCCATGAAATTGCTCTTTGCACCTTGTTAAGTCGTTAGTGGAGCGTGTGTGGTTAACCGACAAAACTAATGTTGGACTGACAGTGCGTGGCAAAGGGTAGCTTGATGTTAATCATAGATCAATGGAGCGTGTGTGGTTAACCGACACATTGATTAGGTGGTTATAACATTGGGTGTACCAAGCTAATTTGCATGGTTATTCACACCTTGTTTGTGATCCTTGGCATCCCAGTCACAAACTTGAAGGGCACAATCGAGATTTAAACATTCCTTTGAAAAGTTCAATGAATCTCAAAGGATCTAGGAGTTTCAATCCATTTAAAACTTAATGATCATTTTTTTCATGGTGGAAATTGGTTAATCGTCATTTACCTACCTTCAAATATTTTACAGTTAGGATTACGACATCCCTCTTCCGAATTGTAAAGTATTGTGTTGGGTCCTAGCCTTAATATTTCATTTGGGTTTTATATTAAGGACTAAAATCAACTAAACTTGAATTTCTCCCTCGTAAATGTCTAAGTTCAGACAACTATGGTCTTCCCGAATCTTTTGAAAAAAGCTTTCTTTATAAAGATGATTTTTCACAAGGCAATCAAGGTGAAAGATTAATCCCTTCTTTGTGCTTTAGTGGAACTTTGCTTCCCTCACCTCCTCCAATAATTCTCCCTAACTCACAAGTTCTAGGTCACTCAAAGCCCTATTGGCAGGAAGGAAAGTCTATATGCGCTCACATCTTGGAGATGAAGTTACATATTGACAAGCTGGGAAAGTTGGGTGTCGAAGTCTCAAGGAAGCTGGCGGTTGACTGGGTTCTTCAATCACTTCCTAAGTCATATAGCGGGTTCCCTTAAGTACTACTATATGGAAGACCACGACATGACCCTTATTGATCTTACCTATTTGCTTGTTGCTGCTGAATCAACAATGATTTGGCGCACTGGAAAAGCAAATTTGATTGGAAGATCCATTTCCCAAACATCCATGGACATTGACAATGGTAACATTGGAAGTCTAGAAAAGCTTTCTCTTCCCAATGGAAAGGGATCGGCCATGGTCAAGTCATTTGACCAAATGGTAAAGAGAAAGGCTAAGTCTGAGATAGTCTCGTGTACCATTCCAAAGAGTCCATATTGTTGAGTCTAGGAGTTGCGGCATTGGGCCTGTTACCTCGGTCCATTGTTATCACGGTTCTGGGCGTGTCCAGCCGTGTTTATGTCATTAGGGTTTAGTATATAAGATGCATCCATGCATCGTTCTCTGGACGCTTTATAATTATTATTCCTTTCATTGTACTGTAACCCTAGCACACCTCTACAGTCGAAGTTCTTTATCGAGCTCTTCTGAGGTGGAGCATATTAATCATTCAACTCTTATTTGATTTATCGTGTGTTCTTTGATTTTATTGTGTTTGTCTAAATCTGTTACGCATCTAAACAATCAAAGAGATTTTAATTCTCATCAATTGGTATCAGAGAAGGAGGCTGTGTAATTCATACACATTTCTTCTGTTGGAAGAATCTCTTTACGGTTTCCGCTTTTGTTGAAATTGTTGGAGCCGTCATCTCATCATTGACGTTGTTCCACGTTTTTTTATAAAACCCTAATTCAATATTTACAAGTCTGGTTCTTGACAGATATTCAAAACAGGTCATCATGTCTCACGAAGATTCACAAACAAACCCCATCAACATATCCAACAGCATTGGATCTACTACGAGAATCCCGATTTTATACACTCAAGATTATGAAGTCTGGACGCATCACTTTGAAGACTATGTTCTTGGTTCAATGGATAATTGGTATCTAATCTGGGAGGCTATCACCTTGGGTCCATTTGCTTACTCTGGAACAAATAAAATCATCACAACTCAAAAGGAGTACAATCAACTGATGATCGATGTGGAGAAAGTTCCTCAAGACGAGAAGGACAAACTGATGAGCAACATTAAAGCTATGAGGATGATCAGACTTTCCTTGCAATCGGATACTTTTCGTCTGGTTAGTTCATGCACTACGGAAAAACAAATATGGGATAGGCTTAAGGAGATGTATTCCACAGATGAGGATCTACAGCATTCAATACAAACTCTTTTGCTCTCTGAGTTCGGTGACTTCAAGAAAAAGCCAAAAGAAAAACTCATTCAGACGTTCGATCGTAGTAAGATGATCAAGCACGGAATTAGAAGAGAAGTAATTGAACAGAAGGTCACTTTCATGAATGGCCTAAAACCCGAATGGATGGCTGTAGTTTCGACTGTGAAAGCTCATGAACAGTTTGAAACCTATTCGTTGGCGAAGCTTGTGGGAATACTCAAGTCACATGAAAGTGTAGTGACTAAGGAAACGAAGGTGGTATCTAGTATGGGATCTTTGGCCCTTCTCTCAAAGGGAAAGAACATGGCTGAAGAAGAAGAAGAGTTGGATCTCTCTGAATGTGATCTGACAAATGATGAATATGCATTAATGATCTCTAATCCTAAGAAGTTTGCTCGCAAAACGTTTCCCACCTCCAAGAACCGAAACTGGCAAGGGAGCTACAGTTCCAAAAAGGCGAAATAGGAGGTTAAAAACGCTCCTCAGCAAGAAGAAGCGAAGAAGGAGAACAACCTTGTAGGTGACTCCGGATATGACTGCAATTTCTGCCATGGCAAAAATCACTTTGCCAAAGATTGTATGTTGAGAAAGCTGTCCGAGAAGAAGGATGGAGAAGATGATGAAGCGTATCACCTATGCAAACTGGAAGAAATAAAGAAGAAGAAAACCTCTAACAATTCTATGAATGCTTTGATTATGCAGGAGAACTTAGTTGATGATGAGTTCGTAGGAGTAGAGGTCTGGTCTACCGACTCTGAAGATGAAGAAGTTCGCAACCCCTCACATGGCAGCGCTTTTGTGGCAAAAGAAGATAGTGTTGAGTTTGTTGGAAGGTGCTTAATGGTGACTGCTGGAGTATCACAAATAAGAGGCTACACAACGGATGACGGGTCTGATGAGGCGAAGGAAAGAGAAGACAGATGCTTTGCTGCCAAACCGATGGGAGAGCAGATCAACGAATGTGATCAGTTGATCAAGAAGGTACAATCTATCCTCGAATCACTGAAAATACCAATTAATAAATATGAAAAGGAATTAAATGAATTAAAATTCAAGTTTTCTAGTTTAAGTGGTAGTCTAAAACAAAATCGCCTAGCAAATTCTAACCTAACTAATCAAATCAACAGGGTGTCTTCAAAGAGTAAGGAAAGGAGAATATGGATAGAGCAGAAGGAAGTGGAGTTAGTTAGGGAAAAAGACGAAATAAATTATTTACAACGTGATAATTTGAAGCTTTTGAAACAAAGGAACATTTTTTGCTTAATTGCTAAACGTCTTTATTTCAATATTACTCAGTTGTATTTAAATTGTGAGATTGGAGATAAAATTCACAAAATGATTTTGCCTTTCCTTGAATTAAAGGAAGACGAAATAGATGTTGATTGCTATAAGTGTGAATCAGTTGTATCATCAGAAGAAACTTCTGACGCCTACAGATTCGGTCGGACAAAATCGAGTCCTTTATCAAGTCCAAAGACCATAAGGACATGCTAAATTTGACTCATTGAGTACCAAGTTGAGTTCAGAAAACAAGATAAATGTGGAAAACACTTTTGAATTTGACGAGGACAGTGATATGAGTGAAATATTTGTAGAGGATGTGGTTGAATGTTCAAAATTCGTCAAAAGCGAACCCATCAAAGGTCTTATATTTGAAAATCCAGTTGAGTTCGCTCGGATATCCCAGGACAAAGTCAAAGTTCTAAAAGAGAAGGCTGTGGTGTATCAAAAGGTACAAACAGTACCAAAGCAGGTATACACCACAACAGGAGTTACTCAGAAACACACAACCGAACTTACATCCTTAGTAAACGAAGACAACGCAGGCGGCTGTGATGATTATTTTTGGTCTGCTCCAATTGACAATGCATACGAAACTGTCGGTTTATCAGAAAGAACCTCATGGTGAGTCAAGGGCAGATACATGGCAGAACCACTCAACAAGCCAACAAGCTTCGATGTACCAAGCACAAGTGGTACTAAAGAAATTCCAAGCAAACCTACGAAGGCGGCAAGCGAAACCTCTTCATTGAAGAGTGAAACTCATGCAGAAAGACCGAAGCCGAAAGTAAACATTCACAAGTCTCAGAAGCAGCTTGCTGAACAAAAACGCCAGCGAAAGAGGAGATATCAAAAGAATCTCAATGAAAGGAAGCAGTTTTGGCACTCCCAAAAGTCCAATTATGTTCGCACAGAAAAGGCGTCCAATCACAAGGCAAAATAAAGATCAAAGGCTAACTCTGATCCATACACTCACTGCCAATCCTGCAGTCAGACAAACCGAAGAAGCAGTTTCAGTCCCAAATCTAGCAGTGACAAGAACCGAAAGACCAGCTTCGGTCCTAAATTCCATCCTTCTCATTCTCAACCAAAGCAAAATCCTAACAAGCATATCAAGGGAAAAGGAAAGATCGTCTCAGAATACGAAACACAAACGAAGAAGACGAAAGCTAACTCTAGGAAACAAGAGAACAAGTTTGTTAAGAATCAAAATAAAATTCCACAATTTGATTCAAACAAATCGAAAGATAACAAAATTAAAGTTGTCACCATCAAAAGGAAAGACGAAACCACTTTAATAAAATGAACATATATGGTTGATTTTTCTATTGCTATTCCCTATTCTGTAAAAGGCTCACGTGGACCCAAGCAACTTTGGGTTCCTAAATATGCTTGATTTTTGCAGGTTATCAGTGACGAGCAGTTCGACGACGAATGGTATATCGATAGTGGCTGCTCTTGTCACATGACAGGGAGACTGGAAGAGCTGAGGGAGTTTCGGGCTCTAAAAGATGGTGGTTGTGTCAAGTATGGAAACAACTCATATGGCACAATAAAAGGATATGGAATGATAACGAACAGAGATTTTTCCATTCGAAAGGTGGCCTACGTGGAAGGATTGCAAAACAATCTCATAAGTCTCTCGCAATTGGTAGTAGGGACTGGCCTGAAGGTCTCATTTGATTATGAAGGATCCGAGATCATTGAAAAGAAAACTAAGACAGATTTGTTGAAGTCCCAGCGCAAAGGCGAAATGTATCCATTAAATCTAAACCCGATACGAGGGAAGCCTGCTGTATGTCTTCTAACGAAAGCTCATTCTGATGAAAGCTGGCTATGACATCGAAGACTCTCACACCTTAACTTCAAAGACATCAACAAGCTGGTTCTTGGTGATCATGTGCGAGGACTGCCACCTCTAAAGTTTGACAAGGAACATTTTTGTGCTGCATGCGAAATGGGAAAGCAAAGCCGGAAGAGTCATCCCACACGTATTAACACAAAGACCATCGAACCTCTTGAGCTTCTACACATCGATCTATGTGGTCCATCGGCCATAGAAAGTATTGGTGGTAATAAGTACATTCTTGTCATTGTCGATGATTTTTCACGTTTCACTTGGGTTTTCTTTCTTAAATAGAAATCAGAGGCAAGTCCACAGCTCAAAAACTTTATAAAACAGGTGGAAGTAAAGCTGATAAAGGTAGTGAGAAATGTACGAAGTGACAATGGGTTAGAATTCAAAAACAAGGACTTTGAAGAATTTCTGGCCGAAAAGGGAGTAACTCACAACTTCTCTGCACCCTATACTCCACAACAAAATAGTGTAGTTGAAAGGCGAAACCGTTCGTTCTGTGAAGCCGCCCGAACCATGCTTAGCTTCGCTTCTCTACCTCTGTACTTCTGGGCTGATGCGATTTATGCCGCTTGCTATACCCAGAATCGAACCTTTCTCAATAAGCGATTTTCTATCACACCGTATGAAATTTTGAATAATCGCAAGCCTAATGTTAAATTCTTCCATGTCTTCGGTTCCAGGTGCTTCATCTTTAACTCTAACGAGAACCGAAACAAGTTTGATGTGAAGGCAGACGAAGTGATTTTTCTTGGCTACTCTCTTACCTCCAAGGCATATAGGGTTCTGAATAAAAGATCAAAGAAGATAGAAGAAACCTATTATGTCACATTTGACGATAATTACGTGAAGAAACTTCAATCAAGCGAAAGTCCAATGGAGGAGATCTTTCCACAAACAGGACTAGTCACGGCTCCTATATCAAATCTGTTTGAAGAGTACATGTTGCTCTTTGATGAACCGGAAAATAAATTTCTCTCTCAAGCAAAAGCATCTGATAACAAGGTTGACAACCTGAAAGAGATAATCAACGAAGCTGCAAAAGCCATGGAAAGCGAACCTCAAGGTCGAAGCGAACCTCAAGTTCCTAACGAACCTCAAGGTCCAAGCGAACCTCAAGTTCCTAGCGAACCTCAAGATCTTAGCAAACCCAAAGGTCCAAGCGAACCTCAAGATCCTAGCAAACCCAAAGGTCCAAGCGAACCCACAAATGACCGCACCACTTTCCAGGGGGAGGGTTCGTCTACATAAAAGCAACCTGATTTTCCTTTCCAGGGGGAGAACCCATCTCCAACAATGAACCATGAAAGTCCAATCGAGGGGGAGAATTCTGATCCTGATGTTGAAATTGTTTCATCATTCGAGGGGGAGAATAGTAATACGAATGATGACGACATTCAGTCAGAATTTGAAGAAGAAGTCAATGTCGAATTGGATCCTGCTTATGATCCTAACTACCCTCCTCTCACAAAATGGACAAAAGATCATCCGAAAACTCAAGTAATTGGTGAATCATCTGAGAGAGTTCTTACACGCTCTCAACTGAAAGCGAAGCAAACAGCTCTATTCTCTCATGTAAAATTCTTCATGTTTAATTCGTTTGTCTCCAAGATTGAGCCGAAAACAGTTAACACTGCACTTGATCACTCTGATTGGGTACAGGCTATGTAAGACGAACTCAATGAGTTTGAGCGAAACCGAGTCTGGAGACCGATACCTACACCAAAGGATGTATCTGTGGTTGGATTAAAATGGGTATTCCGGAACAAGATGGAAAAAGAAGGGAACGTGATACGCAACAAGGCAAGGCTAATGGTTAAGGGATATTGTCAGGAAGAAGGTATAGATTATGAAGAAACCTTCGCTCCTGTAGCAAGGTTAGAATCAGTTCGGATCTTTCTGGCATACGCTGCTCACAAGAATTTTGAAGTTTTTCAAATGGATGTTAAGTGTGCATTCTTGAATGGAGAACTAGAAGAGACTGTATATGTGGAGCAACCACCTGGTTTTGTGAATGAGAAGTATCCTCATCATTGCTATATTCTGGACAAAGCGATTTATGGTCTAAAGCAAGCTCCTAGAGCCTGGTATGAAACATTAACTCGCTTTCTTAAAATGTCAAAATTCAAACAAGGTTCGGTTGACCCAACCTTCTTTCGCAAGAAAGAGGGTAACCATTTAATGATCGTCCAAATATATGTCGATGACATCATCTTCGGTTCTACGAATCCTAGCTTAACGGCTGAATTTCGGAAGTTGATGGAGACTAAATTTGAGATGAGCTCAATGGATCCGATTAACTTTTTCCTTGGACTGAACATAAGAAAGGGACCAGAAGGAATATTCATTAACCAGGAGGCTTACACGAAGACTCTACTGGCAAAGTTTGGTATGATGGTAGATTCTAAAGTTAAGGTTCCAATGGTATTCGGAACGAAGCTAACACCATCTCTGGAGAAACCAACTGCTGATATGACCCTCTATCGTTAAATGATAGGGTCTCTAATGTATCTAACAGCTAGTAGACCAGATATTATGTTTTCTGTCTGTTATTGTGCTAGGTTCCAAGCTAATCCACGTGAACCTCATATGGTGGCTATGAAAAATATATTCAGATATTTGAAGCGAATCTCGTCTCTCGGTTTTTGGTACCCTGCGAAATCAGGCTTCTTTGTTCAAGCATTCTCCGATGCCGATCTTGGAGGATGTGGTCTAGACCGAAAGAGCACTACTGGCGGGTGTCAATTCCATGATAGAAAACTCATTAGCTGGCAATCCAAGAAACAAATGTGCGTGTCTCTTTCTACGGCCGAAGCTGAATACATCGCCACAGCGTCTTGCACTTCACAAGTCATATGGATACAAAGTCAACTTAGAGACTATGGCCTAAATATGAAGAAAATTCCCCTCTATTGTGACTCAGAAAGCGCTATTCGGATATGTCACAACCCAGTGCAACACTCGAAAATGAAACATATAGCACTGAGATACCACTTCATCAAGGATCACGTAGAAGATGGTAACGTTGAGATCCACTTTGTTCGATCCACTGATCAATTAGCTGACATCTTCACGAAGGCCTTACCAGAAGCAAGTTTTAATAAAATACTCCAAGGCTTAGGAATGATGGAAGCTGAATCAGTACTGAAACCTCTTTCGCCTCACTAACATTGGGCAAGCGAAATAGAGCGAACGCTCGGTCTATTTCGGTTCCAGATTTTTCAAGAACCGAAATGAACCGAACGCTCAGTCCATTTCGCTTCATCACTCCAAAGGTGAAGTTTCGGTTGTATACTCTGTACACTATGTATACTTTTTCTCAATTCATATTATGTTTTTCATTTCTTTTCATAAAATCCAAAAATATTTTCTTTTCTGTTTTTATTTCTTTTCAGAAAAATCATAAAATCCAAAAATATTTTCTTTTCTGTTTTTATTTATTTTCAGAAAAATCATAAAATCCAAAAATATTTTCTTTTCTGTTTTTATTGTTATTTTTCAGAAAAATCAAAATGTTCAAAAATATTTTATTTTGTGTTTAGTTTTATTGCTTTTCTTGTTCACATATAAAAGCACAATACCAAAAATATCACACTGAAAGGACTCTTGGAATACTTCCACTGATGGAGCTGGTGCAGGTATTACTCTCTTTATCTTTGTACTAGCTAAGTGTCCCTAGAATCATGCTGCTGCATGTTGTCCAAAGCCTCAAGTGTCACACCCCCAAACCAGAACAGTGGAAACGTTCAGGGGCGAAGGACGTCATGTACAGTATGATAACAATGCACAATAGTAAAACAAGCAACAACAGCTTCTCCGATCGCAGTGTTTCTAAGACCTGACGTAGATGTTGACTATGCTCCTCCTTACTACGAGAGTAGATAAGTATGTCATCGATGAATACAATGACGAACTGATCCAAGTAAGGACGGAACACCCTATTCATTAAGTCCGTGAATACTGCGAGCGCATTGGTCAGTCCGAAAGTCATCACTACAAACTCGTAGTGTCCATAACGAGTTTGGAAGGCTGTCTTCGGAACATCCTCCTCTAACACTCATAACTAGTGATACCCGGATCTCAGATCTATCTTTGAAAAGTAATTCGCCCCTTGGAGTTAGTCGAACAAGTCGTCTATACAACGCAGAGGGTAACGATTCTTGACGGTCAATTTGTTCAGTTTCCGGTAGTCGATGCATATACGGAACGATCCGTCTTTCTTCTTGACCGGTGCTCCCCAAGGTGAGAAGCTTGGTCTAATAAATCCCTTGCTGAGCAATTCGTTAAGTTAACCGGATAGCTCCTGTATCTCAGCTGGTGCTAGACGATAGGGCGATTTGGCTACTGGGGTAGCCCCTGGAACTAAGTTGATTCTGAAATCGACTTGACGCTGCGGAGGTAATCCTGGTAGTTCTTCTGGAAAGATGTCGGGAAAATCGCGTACTATTGGGATGTTCTTTATGTCTTTCGTCTCTTGGCTCACATCGACAACATGAGCAAGGAATGTGTGGCATTCCTTTCGTAAGTACTTCTGGGCTTGTATGCTCGAGATAATGCGAAGGTTCGTGTCAGGTTTGTCGCCATAGATAATTAGGGTTTCACTAGACGGTAGAGTGAGGCAAACGGCCTTCTCGTAACACACGATGTCGGCACGATGAGAACTTAACCAATCCATGCCGATTATGATGTCAAAAATTTTAATTGAGACCGGCATGAGGTCGATTGGAAATGAATGGCTATTTAGAGTTAGTGTACATCCTATGTATATGCAGCTAGTGCTCTCTGTTTTTCCGTTAGCCATTTCTACAGTGAACGGTTCTTTAAGTGCACGTGATTTTTGTTTAAGCAAGTGAGCAAATTTCTAGTTCACGAAACTCCTCTCCGCTCCACTATCAAACAGTATGCATGCATATGAGTTATCGAGGAGAAACGTACTAGTGACCACTGTGGGGTCTGCAACTGCTTCCTTGTGGCCTATTGCCAAAACTCTTCCCACTCCGCCGACATTCCCTGCCTTCGGGCAGTTTCTTTTGTAGTGGCCCACCTCGCCACATCCGTAGCAAACCTGGCCCACACCAACGCGGGGGACTTGGATGATTGGCCTTGTCGGAGCCTTGCAGAAACGGGCAGTGTGACCTTTCTTGTTGCAGTTAGCGCACTACATTTCTTGGCAGGGTCCGTTATGGTGGAAGCTGCATTTGTTGCACTTAGGCAAGCTTCCAGCATGCTGCTTCATCGGCGCAGTAGCAGTAGGTGTTATTGCAGCATGAACAGCTACAAAATCCTGCTTTTTAGTAGCGTTCTGCACCGCGTTCTTCTTCTTGTTATCCCAGAACTTCCGCTTGTTGTCAGCGACTTTGGAGGGTTCTGGGATGGCTAGGGTTGTTGTTGTTGACGGGGTGCGGACTCCATGATTAATGAGCTGTTGTGCCAATCGCTTGGCACTGTCGAAGGTAGTGGGGTTTGAAGCTAAAACGTTCCCCTGAAATGGAGGCACCAGCCCCCAGATATACCTCTCAATCTTCTTTCCCTCAGTATGGACCATTCCTGGAGATAGTGCCACCAGATCACTGAATCTGGCAGTATAGGCCACTATGTCGGAGCCCTTCATGGTTAGGCTCCACAGTTCCTGTTCCAGTTTCTGAACCTTGCCCCTCGGGCAGTATTCCTCCATCATGAGCTCATTCAGAGCTTCCCAGCCCATAGCATTTGCCACTATTAGAGTTACTGACTTGACATGGCTATTCCACCATGTCAAGGCTTGGTCCGTGAAGGTGCAGGCATCAAATTTACCTTTGCTCCCTTCCGGACAGGAACAGATCTCAAAGATCGATTCCGTTTTCTCGAACCATTGCGAGAGGGAAATGATTCCGCCAGTCCTATTGAAGGTCCTGGGTTTGCAGTTGGTGAAGTCCTTATACGAGCACTCTCTAGAGCGTACTTGAGCATCACCTGGAGTGGAATGAACAGTTGTTCCACTCCCGCTAGTTCCACTAGCATTGAACTGAGCTAGGGCTGCCGTAACAGCCGCATTTACTGCAGCTTGGATAGCTGTTGGATTGTATTGTGGAGGAGGTGGTCGTTGTTGATTCGAAGTTATTGGAGTAGTGCGTCCCGCTGATCGACGTGGAGGCATCTTGTAGCTATAAGTTTAAAAAGATGAAGATATTGGTAAGAATTCAATAGTAAGTACAATGAGGGTGAATCATGGACTAACTCTCCATAGCCCAACAAAACAGATGAATGTATGATTGAATTAGAGATCTAGCAATAGAAGGATGAAAGCATTTGGATAAAGATTTCCCACAAGATTAGATATCTGTCAATAATACTGGTATTAAAGATATAACAAGTTCGGGAAAAATGACCTAGGAGTAGGTCTTAAATCAAACCAGAATAAGAAAATTTTGACAGCAAGAGACCTAACACACTGAAAGTTCAAGGTCTTAAGATAAACAGGAAATTACAGGGAAAAGTGCTACTTAGGGCATAGATAAGAAGGCTATTCCTTTAATCAAAAGAAAGGATGTGTAGAGCATGTCCTACTGGCGACGGGCACCCCTCGGGCGAACCCTTAATGCGGCCAGCTGACGCTCCATATCTAGCAGGTGTCGCTCGTACACTCGCTCGCATACGCGGAGTTCTATGACTTCAGCTCGAGTCACAGCTAGTTCTTGCAGTAGTGTCTCATTGTCTCTCGTTTCTCTCTCACGAGCATCTTCAAGACAGCGAATGCGGACAATATTAACTCCCACATTGGCATCAACCTCCATGACTCGGTTGATGGCCGACCTACCCTGCTCTTCATTCCGGGCAACCCTGCGAACCAAAATAGGCAGGATTCTATCCGCTGAGCCTCCCTCGCTCAGGTTGTAGAAGCTTCGGTCTCCATTGTATGGCATGGGTTGACCCTGTTCTTGACTCCATGTTCCCAAGGGTTCTGCCCACAGAGGCGACGAGCTTTGAAAAGCCAGACGAGGGTTAAGATTTGGGATTAGAGCTACCAGTGGTAGATCATTGACTTTTGGCTCGGAGTCAGAATCCTCCGGAAAGTTCTCTGCGAAGTCATCATCCAATGGAATCGCATGATCCTCTTCTGGCTCATCGTCGAGCCATCCACCATTGCCTTGGTTGGGGAAGTACGGGTCGCCGTGGGGATTGAATCCAGCCATATTATCTAGGCGAGAATAGGGGTAAAAGAAATAATTAATAAACGTACTAATTAAGATAATTATAAGATGATCCTTACCAGTTACTCCAACATTTGCATAGTGCATACCAGTCATATGTAACCAAAACAGGATAGACCTTCGAATAAGTGATCCTAACTCTAAGTCCACAACCAAACAAGGAACAGGAAGTAAAGCAAAGATCACAGATTCTAAGTCTATGACACCTTAGTCACATATAACCTTAGCGTATCCACTCAGCAACTATTGACATACTACTAAAGATCTTTTTAGTTTGCACACAAGTAATTATAGTAACACAAAATACTCCTATAGTATTTTAAGTTTATATTATGTTCTAATGTTTTCATTGTAGTAGTGTTGGTAAGTTTTTAGACTTGCTGCAACACCACAACCATTCCTAGGCACATGCTAATCACTTCTCGGAAAGATATAGTTGATCAGGCTATATCACTCCTAGATCTGATTATATGTCCCCAAGCCTACTTGTGCTGTCCAATAATCGCAATACTTTTGTTCTGTCCTAGTGACACTGATTTTAGTATGAATGCAGGTATGTACACTTTGGTTAAATATTTTATTATTTGAAAGTATAAACTCTTGGTCAGAGTATTTTAATCCCGATGTGTTTATATGTGACAACCGTCAAACTTTGGTCAAGTCAAAGTCAAGAAAAGTCAAAGGGTCAAACAGGTCAACTCAACTAGTACTTTTATTATAGAAGTTATTCTATGTGTGCAAATGTACAATTATGTATCATGAATGCAAGTGTCTCAAAGATTTTAAGTGTTTAGCAATGTAAAACCCTAAGAAGGGAGTTAAATGCACCAAAACACAATTATGGACCCTTTGGGGGGCTTAAAACATTCATAAACAAAGCCTAAATGAGTTTACGAACCTTGCATTTCAAGGATAAATACTAACAAAGACTAAAATCAAATCTCTCTCAAATCTCTCCAAAATCTCTCCCAAATCTCTCTCGACTTTTTTATAGTCATCCGGGTCATCTCGACCCTTAACTTGGCCAAAAACCACTCAAAACGGCGAGTTAAATTGAAAAACAGCTAAATAGGGCCAAAACCCCTAGAAACCGAACCCATATGGACCGAACCCTAGGGAACCGAAACTAGGAGAACCGAACTGCATAAGAACCGAAGGTCCCCTTCAGAACCGAACTGAGCCTTGGACCGAACCTCCCTGAGGACCGAAACCAGTCTCGGACCGAAGCTCATAAACAACCGAAATGAACCGAGCCTTCGGTCCATTTCACTTCCTTCTCACATTCGGACCCGAACTCACCTTCACTCCTAGCACCTTCGCCTGACTCCAAGAACCGAACCTTCGCAGGTTCGCCCCTTCTTGTCCGATTTTCGACTACTTTCGCCTGTTAAGCCCGTTTTTGACGGGGATTTTTCACCAAATTCATATTTTTAGTATTTTAAACTCCCTAACCTCATATTTTAATGACATCCTAAGGATTTATTAAATATAAATCATTATTTTACATTAAAGACAATAGCTTAGGATATTTTATGTTACAAGTGGGTCAAGTGTGTCCACTTGCACCTATGTGTCACTTTCTCATTGGTCCAACCTTATCCATATCACACAAACCAAGGCAAACATCCTCTCAACCTTGCAAATTGCTCCAGCAACTTTCTATATAAGGAAATCCCTAGAGGATTTATTGAATTTCCTTGATCATTTTCTTCATCATCAAACACTTACAAACTTCTTAACCATCAAGAGAGCCTCTTTTTCTCTCAAGTGCTATTGGTAAGTATTTCCTTCTAACTCAAGTGCTATTACATGTTTTCATAACACTCTTGGAGCATCTACACACATATTAACACGAAATCGTTCATAGGATCATCCAAAAACTTCGTGTGTTCAACAAGTGTTCTTGACTTGAAACTCATCATCTTCAACCTTCCATCCTTCAAGAAATCACATAAGGTTAGTTCATACCCCTACATTTTCCAATTTTCTTTAGTTTTCAGGGGGGGGGGGGGGGGGAATACAAGTTAAAACACCAAAACTTATCTAAAACTTAACTTGACAGCTTACAACAGAAAAGTTGTGACCTGTTTACGAACTGTTTTACCCAACTTAAACTTAATATTTTTCAAAACTGTATAATATGCAAGTATTTCAGGTTTGTACCTTTCTAAGGACTACTCGCACGTGTTTATACGATTTTTCTACAATTTATAGTGATTTTTACAAAACTGCTTGTCACGGCAGCAACGCATTCAGACCAGTATGTGAAAATGAACGTTTTCACACTGGTTTGAGGCCACCAAAAATTATAATAAAATTTATGAACACAGTAGACTCTTTTTCCAAACTCTCAGAGTTTACGAATTTAGTTTTCGACTTACGATGATTTTTCTATAAATAGTTAACAATCATATTTATACCTTGTAACTTGCTGAGCAAGGTGCGTAGTATTAATTGATAGTACACATATTTACCTTAGTTTAAAGGTATGAATAATATACAAAGAAGTACTACCACTACAAATTATTATAATAAATTATAATAAGTAAAGTTAAAATCTATTATACACCACAAACAAACATGCTAAACTATAATAGGTATAGTTAGGTTGCATATACAATACAAACATTATGATAAACTATAAATGATATAGTTTATGTTTCTTTTACATTTCGAATTCATAACAAAAGTTTTTCATAAAAAAAATGGGTACATAACAAAGTACCGGGTTTTCATATAAGCGGGGTACGAATACAAAGTACCAGGTTTATACAAAAAGGGTACATTACAAAGTACCGAGTTTTCATATAAACGGGGTACGAATACAAAGTACCGGGTTTATACAAAAAGGGGTACATTACAAAGTACCGGGTTTTCATATAAACGGGGTACGAATACAAAGTACCGGGTTTATACAAAAGGGGTACATTACAAAGTACCAGGTTTTCATATAAACGGGGTACGAATACAAAGTATCGGGTTTATACAAAAGGGGTACATTACAAAGTATCGGGTTTATACAAAAGGGGTACATTACAAAGTATCGGGTTTACACAATTGGCTTTTATGGTATTAAAACTACTTATACTATTTTAAGTATGGGAAATTACTTACAAAAATGGAGTCTTAATACAATAAAGGCTACAAGCCATCTTCTTAAAAACACAGAATCCACCAAGTTAAATGTCATCATTGGCAAAGTGATGAGATCTTCAAACTAGTTTTCTTAATAGCAAAACTACATACTTGTAAACTAAGTATGGTATTTATACTTACATATTTTGGCCTTGGTTCAATTAAGGCTATCACACTCTTTACGGAAAATATAGGATTTTCTAGAAACATTAGAGACTTAAGAACCACACAAAAAGGGGTTTTATGCACATACAAAACTACATATGCTATTTTAAGTATTGAGATTTACACACCAAGAAATTGCACCAGGAATATATTTTGTTTACTAGTCTTTCGAAATTTGAAACATTCTTTAAAAACATGAGAAACACAGATATATTTTGGTCTTAAGACTCAAAGGCAACATTCCATTTTTCCAAAGAACAAAAGGACGTACTCATTTTACAACAAAAATGCTTATGAACTCACCAGCTTTAATGCTGATACTCTTTCAAACTACTTGTATTCTCAGGAAGTTAGTAAGTCAAGTATGCGTACAGGCTTCGAGGAGACGGAGCATCATAGTACCAAGACTTAGTTTTGCTGTTTACTTTTGGAAGTTAAACCTATGTAAATCAATTACAATGTAAACTATATGTTATCAATGAAAAGGTTTTTTTGCTTTGATTACTATTGTACAATTGTTGTGATATTGTGAATGACGTCCTCCGCCCCCGAACATTTCCGTCGTTCCGGTTTGGGGGTGTGACATTATAGTGGTATATCTTTTATGGGTTGATATACTCAATTCACTATAAACAAAGCTCTGATACCAATCTGTCACAACCCCAAACTAGAACGGTGGAAACGTTCGGGGGCAGAGGACGTCATGTACAGTATCATAACAATGCATAATAGCAAAACAAGCAACAACATCATCCATTGCATTAATAATATAATTCAATACAAGTGTGTTCTATATAGTTTATAAGACATCAAAATATGAATCAAAATAAAAGACGAGTCTTGAACGTGCTCCGTCTTCTCAAAACCTGGTCATCGGGACCTGTCTACTGGTGACCTGAGAATACAAGTTATTTTGAAAGCATAGATCAGCATTAAAGCTGGTGAGTTCATAAGTATTTAATGTCATTGTTTATATAAGTTTGATGAAAGTGTTTGTAAATGTTCAATGTAAAAGTTTGTAAGTGTTTGAATGTAAATGTTTGAATACTTCCTAGAAAATCCTATATTTTCTACTAAAGTAGTATTCTACCAAGACCCAACTGTTTTGTAAGTTTGTTCTTTTGTAAAAGTGAGTGTTTCTCCCAATTATTACCATCATTAACAAAATATAGTTTTCATTACCATTTATGTGAGAAGATCACATTATAAATGCAATGGGAAAATGACGATGTACAGTAGTATTGTATATAAGTAACTACAGATGTACTAACTACCTTAAACATGTTTGTTTAATTAAGGTAAAATGTGATGAGATTATAACCATACTTGATTGACTAGTAAAACACAACGTTCGAGACGTCGAAATGGTATGACATTCGTCACCCGTAGACCTGCAGGTCCCACTGTAGCTAGCAGCAAGGTGTAGGATGGTCAATCCCGTATAGATCTATACACAAACTCACGCTCTCCCTCCAGGAGACTCTGGTTACAAAACGTGACACAGCAGTATATTGCCGCACCATGAAGTAGTGGCTCACATTAATGTTATCTTTGTTATTGTATTAGTGTAGTATGTTCTCTCTGTCCTAGTATATAGTATGTTCCCTCTGTTCTAGTATATAGTATGTTCTCTATGTTTCTCATTATAGTATGTTTGAACTGACTCATGTATGAACTGACTCTTGTAAGTTTTCAATGTTCTAGAAATAGTAAGTAGTGACTTCCTAAACTATACCTATTATAGTTTACTAGTAATGTTGTTTGAATGACTGATTATGTTTGAACACCTTTGCTACCCAAAGGTATTAAACTGAATGAAAGAACTTTTATATCGATATACATATACATAATATATAACTAATATTCAAACGACATTCAGACAAACAACCGATACCCTAAGTCCACAACCAAACAAGGAACAGGAAATAAGGCGAGTTATCAGTCATAAGTCCTTTCAACCTTATTTATATAACTATATCCATATAAACATGATTTTCGCAATATATAAGTTTAAAAGAGTTTAATAAAAGAGTTTTAACCATTTGAATGGCTATAGATGACTTGATGTCAATTTATAAAAAGGTTTTTGAAACAGTTTGATAACACAGTTTTGAAGAATAAGAAATCTACTTGATTGACAGTTATTAATCACATGTGATTGATATAATAACTATAATGTTTTCTACTTGTATCCCCCCCCCCATAAAGGCATTTAAAATCATTTAAAAGATAAGTTAGGGGTATGAACTCACCTGCAGTGAGTGATACGAATGTAAGTTCGATATAGGATGTTAAGTGTCAAGTGAAGCCTCGAGCACAAACGGATCATATTAAGCATATAATGACACATATATGTATATATTTAGTGTATATACTACTAATCATGCAAGGAAAACACCTTAGGGACTAGGAAACACTTAGATTGAAGTGTTACAATCACATATGATTGCATCAAAGGGGTTTACGGCCACACAAGGGTGTGTACGTCCAAGATGTGTACGGCTAATGTGGTGTACGGCCATTGGGTGTACGGTCATGGAGTGTATGGCCGTACACTCATGGAAGAAGCATGCAAAAACGGGTGTTTATGGCCCTATCTAGCATCCATTAAGTGTTCATGATCTTATGTTGGGACTTGATGTGAGTTTGAGGCCAATACATACACTAAACAAGGGTTTACGGCCATATGAGGAGTGTACGGTCGTACACCCTTGGTGTTCATGCATTAGATGACGAATCAAGGCTAGGAATCAAGTGTCTCTCAAGCTTAACTAGCATATAGAAGAGATACTCACACTTTTGAAGGCTTCTAAGGAGTTCACGACCCAAGAACAAGTAGGTGTTCTTGATGTTCTTGGTGAAAGTGAAGAAGACTTGAAGATCTAACCAAAATAGGTAATTTCATGGATGAAAACATGGATCTTCACTAGATAAAGCAATGTATCAACTAATCAATGGAAGGAATACTTACATCTTTGAAGATCAAGGTGAAAAACTTGATGATAGTTGAGAGAGAATCGGATTTCTTGAGTGAGAAGTGTAAGAAATGAGGAATAATGAAGGATTATCCTCCATAAAGGCATGAGTTTTCGGCCATTTTGGGTGTACCGCCGTACACCCATGTGTACGGCCGTACACTCCTTTTGAGGGGGTGTTTGGCTCGAATGTAATACGAAGAAGTTAAGTTAACTCATCCCTAAACCCAAACCTTGAATGTACTAGGCTTAGAACACTCAAACAGACCCTAAACAATGCTAAAAGATAGCAGAAACGAGTCTGAATTTGATTGAATTGAATGACTGTACAAGATAGAAATTTCGGGTTGTCACATCATCCCCCCGTTAGAGAGAATTTTGTCCCGAAATTAGAGTTTAAGCCATTACAAATAACTAAGTAAAAGATGAGGATATTTTACTTTCATTTGATCCTCGCGCTCCCAAGTGAATTCAGGTCCTCGCTTGGCATCCCAGCGAACCTTCACTATTGGGATACGGCTTTGCTTCGTTTGCTTGACCTCTCGGTCCATGATCTCTACTAGTTCTTCCACGAAGTTGAGGCTCTCGTTGATCTCGATCTCTTCGAGTGGGATTACAAGAGTCTCGTCGGACAGCCACTTTTTCAAGTTCGAGACGTGGAAAGTAGAATGTACGTTACTAAGATCGCGAGGTAGTTTGAGTTTGTAAGCTATAGGGCCGATTGTAGCGATAATCTCGAAAGGCCCTACGTATCTTGGATTTAGCTTTCCACGCTTTCCGAAGCGTATTAAGCCCTTCCAGGGTGAGACCTTCAATAGAACACGGTCGCCCACAGTTTTGTGTCTTAATTGACATCACTTATATCCCACAAATATTTTGTTTTATTTCTTTTTGTAACATCCGGATTCCCAGGTATCTTATTTTAGTTATTTATTTTGGGTTTTATGGAGGGACTCGGCGAGTAGACGCTCAGACTCGCCGAGTAGGATCGCGAGTTCTTGACTGGATTAATAACCGGACTAGACGAGTAGATACGTGGACTCGGCGAGTCCGCACTGTAAAGTGAAACCCTAAATCCCATGGCCTGTGCCCTATTTAAAGGCCTTTATGGCCTCTATTTGCGGCCAATGCACCCCAGAGAAACCCTAGAGAGAGCAGTGAGAGAGTTGAGAGCAAGAAGAGGCTAATACATCACTTTTGGTGTAGTTTTTCTACAAGGAAGAAGGAAACACCCATCTAGAGCGTGAAGGGAGCTTGGATCTGGGCTAATCATCTTGTGAGTTCATATCTGGAGGTATAATCCCTTCTATTTCTTGTTGATATGATAGATTTCATGATTTTAGGGTTTTTACCTCCATTTTATGTAAGATCTAGTGAGTATGAGGCCCCCTTTGTGTTAATGGCACCAGATCTGGACCATGAGAGGTCCATAGAGTCACTATCCCTCAGCTTTATGCAAGAAAATGAAAGATTGGGGACTAGGTTGCCATTTTTAGAGTTATTTCTCCATTTATGACTTGTTGTGAGTTGCATGCACGTAAAGGTTGCACCTTTACGTGACATTTGAACATTTGAAGGGTAGATATGATAGTTAGGGAAGCAGATCTGACCTTAGGAGGTCATTTGAGGATGAACATGGAGGCAACTCGCCGAGTCCATAAGTGGACTCGACGATTCGAGTCGGGGTTCCCCGCGATTCGTGACAGGTGTAACCTGTCGAGTGGAAGGATGACTCGATGAGCCAAGAGAGGCTGAAAGGATTCAGAGGACCCGCATGGACTCGCCGAGTCGCCCTTGTGCACTCGATGAGTCGGGTCAAAGTTGACCGTTGACTTTAGGGTGCTGGTCAAGACTGATTCCGGAGAGTTCAGAGAAGGGTAGAATGGCCTTCTACCCAATCTGTAGAGATGAGATCATGAGTGAATATTGATCGGGGATGTTATCTGAATAATAGGAGGAGGCTAAGTCGGGACGTTGAGCACGAGAGTTTATCCGATTTCATTGAGGTGAGTCTTCTCACTATACATTACCTAGAGTGGTATTTATGTGTAGACCAGAGGGTCTTGTATGCTATGTGTATATATATGAGTTATGTGCATTGTGTTGTATGTATGCTATGTGTTGAACAAACCGGGCCGGAGGGCCCAACGATATAGACTGGACCGAAGGTCCAACGACACAGACTGGACCGAAGGGTCCGACGAGCTATGACCGGACCAGAGGGTCCAACGAGCTACGGGACTGGAGGTTCCCGCTGAGACACATCGACCGGAGGGTCGTATTGTAGCCTCGAGTGGCGTATGTGTTGCATGTGGTATTTTGGGGAACTCACTAAGCATTTATGCTTACAGTTGTTGTGTTATGTGTTTCAGGTACTAGCGAGGATCGCGGGAAGGCGCCGGCATGATCCGTACACACTGAGAGGATTTATGTATTTGAGGATCTTGGGATTTGTTTATTGAGATAACATGTGTTACATTGGATTACTATGATATTTTATGAATGAGAGTATGTTTTTAAAATGAAAAATTGTTTTGGAAATTTACGTCGTTACAAGTTGGTATCAGAGCCTTGGTTTGAGAGACTCGGATACACCTCCGGGCGTATCTGAACTCAAACTGAGGATTTCAGAGAATTTTTCATAAAAGAAACAATTTTTCCAAAAGAGTAAAGGACTTTTGAGAAAAGCGGAACGGAGCAGTGTGTACGATCAGCCAGCGCCCGAACGGTGATTTCCCAAAATACCCTTACATTATGTGTTATGAGATATTATGTGATATGTTATGCATGCTAGAGTAGGCTAGGTATTCATGGTTAGGACTAGAGTGGGCTTGATTTGTGATGCCTTAGCCTAGGAGTTACTGCTACTATGAGATACTTCGAGAGTAAGTAGGTAGCAGCGAGGAACTTATGAGTGGTCTACCAGAGAGTAGCCTGAGTTTAGTGAGATATAGAGTACTTGTGATCTGGGATCCTAGGAGGAGGACTTGGGGTGAATACCGATGCGTTGTGGAAGGTAGTATAAGGGCCCGTACTACTGGAAACACCGGATCGGTGAGCAGTCCAAGTAAGAATCCTCAGGGTACTAAAGAACAAGTAGGGTTGCTCGAACGAGTCTCTGATTCTTTTGTGTTGTATTTCAGAGACATCATGGTTGGGACGCACCACTACCCAGGAGGCAGTGGTACCAGTGGTACCAGCGATGAGGAGGTGGTTGATTCACGAGGAGGTGGCTGCGGCCATTCGAGCTGAGATACCAGAGATGTTCGGGTCTATCAAGACCACGCTGATCGAGACTTTTGATGAGCGGTACGCTGCTCTTACTGAGGCTACTATTGCTGCGGCAACCGCAGCTGTCGCTGCTGCCAGGCCCCAGGGAGGTGACTCATTGATGTACCGAGAGTTCAGCAACACGAAGCCATCAGAGTTTGATGGGACGCAGGACCCGATTTCTGCGATGAGGTGGATTTCTAACATCGAGGGATGCTTCTACACCTGCTCGTGTCCGGAGCATCTGAGGGTTAGGTTTGCGCTTAACCAGCTTCGCTTGGGAGCGAAGGATTGGTGGAAGTTTGTGACAACAGACTTCACTACGGCAGAGCTTACTGCGGTGACCTGGGAGAGGTTCACCACGATGTTTCAAGATGAGTATGTTCCCCCTGTGGAGAGGGAACGTCTAGCCCAGGAGTTCTTATCCCTTAAGCAGGGAACTGAGTCTGTGACGGTGATTACGAGGATGTTTCACGAGAGGGCGTTGTTTTGCCCTGAGCACGTGTCGACTGAGCAGGCACGTATGAGCCGGTACTTGAGAATACTGAGGAGGGATATCTGTGAGTTCGTGGCGAACTCGTCATACCGGACATTTGCCGAGCTTCAGGAAAATGCCCGGAAGAGAGAGATTGAGCTGGAGACTCAGGCAGGGAGGAGGCCGAGTCTCAGAGGAGGGACAGGCGACCGACACAGGCGCATCCGACAGCCAAGCGGGCAAAGCCCGCTGATTCGAGATCTGGGGGTCCGAATGGCCGCACTTGTGGGAAGTGCGGCAAGAGTCACGAGGGGGTGTGTAGAGCTAGGGTGTGTTACAAGTGTGGGAAGGAGGGGCATTTCGTGAGGGATTGCCCCAAAGGATTCTCGGTTTGCTTTCATTGCAACCAGACCGGCCATCGGAAGGCCGAGTGCCCTCAGCTACTACAGGGATCAGCACAGGGGTCTACACCTGCTGCTAGAGCTATCGAGGTCCGGCCAGCGAAGGCCGAGGCACCGAAGGCTCACGGGAGAGCCTTCCAGTTGACAGCGGAGGAGGTCCGCACAGCGCCCATTGTCGTGGCCGGTATGTATTCTTTTACTTACCTATTTTGAGTTTGAGATTTTGTGCTTATATTGTGTTATGCTTAGGTACTTTTCTTGTGAGTTCTGTACCTGCGTTGGTGTTATTCGACTCGGGTGCGAGTCGATCTTTCGTGTCATTAGCATTTAGTCAGCACATCAGTGTTCAGCGAGAGGCGTTGAGTCGACCTCTACGAGTTTCTATAGCCGACGAGCGAGTGGTGTATGCTACTGATGTGATCCGAGGATATGTACTCGAGATCTTCGGCGTTGAGTTTCCAATTGATTTTGTCCCGATTGTGATGGGAGATGTCTGTGTCATCGTGGGCATGGACTGGTTGAGCAGGTTTGGAGCGGTTATCGACTGCGAGCGATAGTTGGTGACCATACGAGACCCTAATTGGGGAGTTCTTACGGTGTACGGCGAGGGTACCCGTTCAGGGTCAGCATTCTGTTCGGCTGCTAGAGCGAGGCAGAGTCTACAACAGGGTTGTAGTGGGTTTGTGGCCTACGTGATGGACACACGAGTAGCAACGGAGAGGCCTAGTTCTGTTGATGATGTGCCGATAGTGCGTGAGTTCCCAGACGTTTTCCCCGAGGAGTTGCCGGGTGTGCCTCCCGAGAGGCAGGTGGAGTTTCGCATCGATTTGGTTCCAGGAGCGGCGCCTATCGCCAAGGCGCCCTATCGCCTTGCGCCACCAGAGATGCAAGAGTTATCCTCACAGCTTCAGGAGTTGTTGGGGAAGGGATTTATCAGACCGAGTAGCTCTCTGTGGGGAGCGCCGATCCTTTTTGTCAAGAAAAAGGATGGTTCATACCCGATGTGCATTGATTACCGGGAGTTGAACAAGTTAACGGTCAAGAACCGTTACCCACTGCCGTGGATTGATGATCTGTTTGATCAGTTGCAGGGAGCGTCTTGGTTCTCCAACATTGATCTGAGGTCTGGATATCATCAGATGAGAGTGCGTGATGAGGATGTCCAGAAGACAGCGTTCAGGACTCGTTACGGGCATTACGAGTTCGTGGTGATGCCTTTCGGGCTCACGAATGCACCGGCAATGTTCATGGATCTCATGAACAGGGTGTGTAGGCCGATGTTGGATCGATCGGTGATCGTGTTCATCGATGACATATTGGTGTATTCGAGATCCAGAGAGCAGCATGAGGAGCATTTGAGGGAGATCCTCGAAGTTCTGAGATCGGAGAGGCTTTACGCCAAATTCTCCAAGTGTGATTTCTGGTTACGAGAGGTTCACTTCCTGGGACATCTCGTTAATCAGAATGGGATATTGGTCGATCCGGCCAAGATTGAGGCGGTGATGAGTTTGGAGGTGCTGAGATCCCCCACCGAGATCAGGAGTTTCCTGGGGTTGGCCGGCTATTATAGGAGATTTATTAAAGATTTCTCCAAGATCGTCGTGCCTCTCACCAGGTTGACCCGGAAGGGCGTTACTTTTTTGTGGGGTCCTGAGCAGCAGGCCTCGTTTGAGACTCTTTGCCAGAGGTTGTGCGAAGCCCCGGTGTTATCCCTTCCAGAGGGAATGGAGGATTTTGTGGTGTACTGCGACGCATCGATATCAGGGTTGGGTGCGGTGCTTATGCAGAGAGGGCATGTGATAGCGTATGCATCGAGGCAGCTGAAGCCTCATGAGACGAGGTATCCCACCCACGATCTGGAGTTGGGGGCAGTGGTGTTCGCCCTCAAGATCTGGCGCCATTACCTGTATAGGGTTCGGTGTACCATATACACGGACCACAAGAGTTTGAAGAATCTGATGGATCAACCCAACCTGAATATGCGCCAGAGGAGATGGTTGGATGTGGTAAAGGATTACGATTGTGAGATCCTGTACCACCCGTGCAAAAATAATGTTGTAGCTGATGCGCTGAGTCGTAGGGTGGAGAGTGCCCCGATTCGAGACACTTGTATGCGATTAACAGTGATGACTCCGGTGTTGGACACCATTCGGGAGGCCCAGGCAGAGGCCGTGAGACCGGAGAACCGCAAGAGAGAGCGGGTGATTGGGCAGGTACCTGAGTTTGTTACCGATAGTCGTGGGCTGATGACCTTTCAGGGTCAGATTTGGGTGCCGTATGCAGGTGGGACGCGCACCACTTTGATGGAGGAGGCGCACCGATCGAGGTTCTCGATCCATCCCGGGGCCACTAAGATGTATTTAGACCTGAAGAGGGACTATTGGTGGCCCTGTATGAAGAGGGATGTAGCATGATTTGTTGAGAGGTGCTTGACCTGTCGCAGGGTTAAGGCCGAGCACCAGCGTCCGCATGGCAAGTTGCAGCCACTTGAGGTTCCCCAATGGAAGTGGGAACATATTTCTATGGATTTCATCACCAAATTGCCGAGGACCGCACGGGTCGTCGACGCAATTTGGGTGATCACCGACCGGCTGACGAAGAGCGCGCATTTTCTTGCTATCAGTGAGAGCTCTTCTGCTGAGAGGTTGGCAGAGTTGTATGTGAGGGAGGTGGTATCGCGGTATGGGGTGCCGATCTCGATTGTGTCAGATCGAGATATACGTTTCACTTCCAGGTTCTAGAAGAAGTTCCACGAGGAGTTGGGTACGAGGTTGCATTTCAGTACCGCCTACCACCCCCAGACGGACGGACAGAGTGAGCGGACGATTTAGACAATCGAGGACATGCTTCGAGCATGTGTGTTGGACTTCGGGGGAAGTTGGGACACGTACTTGCCGTTGGCTGAGTTTTCCTACAACAACAGCCACCATTCGATTATTGGTATGCCTCCCTTCAAGTTGTTTTATGGGAGGAGGTGTCGGACTCCCATTTGCTGGGGAGAGGTAGGCCAGCGTGTGATGGGTAGCACCGAGATAGTGCTTCAGACGACAGAGCAGATACAGCAGGTTAGACAGAGGTTATTGACGGCTCAGAGTCGTCAGAAGAGTTATGCGGATAGGCGACGATCCGAGCTTGAGTTCCAGGTGGGAGACTTCGTACTCCTGAAGGTGTCTCCTTGGAAAGGAGTGATTCGGTTCAGGAAGAGGGGCAAGCTGGGTCCCAGGTACATCGGTCCGTTCAGAGTGACCGCGAGAGTGGGCAGGGTAGCGTATCGTTTGGAGCTACCTGCAGAGTTGATCCAGATTCATGATACCTTCCATGTGTCTCAGTTGAGGAAGTGTATAGCCGATGAGTCAGCGGTAGTGCCGCTGCAGGACATACAGGTAGATGCGAGGTTGAATTATGTTGAGAAACCGATCGCGATTTTGGATCGGAAGATCAAGGTTCTGAGGAACAAGGAGGTGCCCCTGGTTCAGGTCCAGTGGCAACATCGGAGAGGGTCCGAGCTGACTTGGGAGCCGGAGTTGGAGATGCGGGAGCAACATCCAGAGTTGTTTGCGGGGCAAGACTTCGAGGGCGAAGTCTGATTCTAGTGGGGGAGAATTGTAACATCCGGATTCCCAGGTATCTTATTTTAGTTATTTATTTTGGGTTTTATGGAGGGACTCGGCGAGTAGACGCTCAGACTCGCCGAGTAGGATCGCGAGTTCTTGACTGGATTAATAACCGGACTAGACGAGTAGATACGTGGACTCGGCGAGTCCGCACTGTAAAGTGAAACCCTAAATCCCCGGGCCTGTTCCCTATTTAAACGCCTTTATGGCCTCTATTTGCGGCCAATGCACCCCAGAGAAACCCTAGAGAGAGCAGTGAGAGAGTTGAGAGCAAGAAGAGGCTAATACATCACTTTTGGTGTAGTTTTTCTAGAAGGAAGAAGGAAACACCCATCTAGAGCGTGAAGGGAGCTTGGATCTGGGCTAATCATCTTGAGAGTTCATATCTGGAGGTATAATCCCTTCTATTTCGTGTTGATATGATAGATTTCATGATTTTAGGGTTTTTACCTCCATTTTATGTAAGATCTAGTGAGTATGAGGCCCCCTTTGTGTTAATGGCATCAGATCTGGACCATGAGAGGTCCATAGAGTCACTATCCCTCAGCTTTATGCAATAAAATGAAAGATTGGGGACTAGGTTGCCATTTTTAGAGTTATTTCTCCATTTATGACTTGTTGTGGGTTGCATGCACGTAAAGGTTGCACCTTTACGTGACATTTGAACATTTGAAGGGTAGATATGATAGTTAGGGAAGCAGATCTGACCTTAGGAGGTCATTTGAGGATGAACATGGAGGCAACTCGCCGAGTCCATAAGTGGACTCGACGATTCGAGTCGGGGTTCCCCGCGATTCGTGACAGGTGTAACCCGTCGAGTGGAAGGATGACTCGACGAGCCAAGAGAGGCTGAAAGGATTCAGAGGACCCGCATGGACTCGCCGAGTCGCCCTTGTGCACTCGACGAGTCGGTTCAAAGTTGACCGTTGACTTTCGTTGACTTTAGGGTTCTGGTCAAGACTGATTCAGGAGAGTTCAGGGAAGGGTAGAATGGCCTTCTACCCAATCTGTAGAGATGAGATCATGAGTGAATATTGATCGGGGATGTTATCTGAATAATAGGAGGAGGCTAAGTCGGGACATTGAGCACGAGAGTTTATCCGATTTCATTGAGTTGAGTCTTCTCACTATACATTACCTAGAGTGGTATTTATGTGTAGACCAGAGGGTCTTGTATGCTATGTGTATATATATGAGTTATGTGCATTGTGTTGTATGTATGCTATGTGTTGAACAGACCGGGCCGGAGGGCCCAACGATATAGACCGGACCGAAGGGTCCAACGACACAGACTGGACCGAAGGGTCCGACGAGCTACGGGACTGGAGGGTCCCTCTGAAACACATCGACCGGAGGGTCGTATTGTAGCCTCGAGTGGTGTATGTGTTGCATGTGGTATTTTGGGGAACTCACTAAACATTTATGCTTACAGTTGTTGTGTTATGTGTTTCAGGTACTAGCGAGGATCGCGGGAAGGCGCTGGCATGATCCGTACACACTGAGAGGATTTATGTATTTGAGGATCTTGGGATTTGTTTATTGAGATAACATGTGTTACATTGGATTACTATGATATTTTATGAATGAGAGTATGTTTTTAAAATGAAAAATTGTTTTGGAAATTTACGTGGTTACACTTTTTCTTTGGCACACTCTTGCACGAAGATCTTTATGATTTTCCACAAGTCTTAATCATGGTACTAATGGCTATTTCTCAGATCTATGGTTTCAGTTCAATACGTTCTGTTGTTAGACTATGTTTGGGAGCGAAGGCTAGTCAATACCAATGAAAGCGAAAGGGTGAGTCCACATTTCAAAGGGAATTTGAACAGTTTTGAAATTAAAGAGGCGGTGAATGGATAAGACTCTAAAATGGCGCGTGAATTTGAACTGTTTCCTTTTCTCACGCCGCCTGACACGATTGACACTTTTTTTGGGGTAACAGTTGTCAAATCACGCTTTTTTAGGCGACGCTTTAGAAAATCGTGCAATCATCACTCCAGATTTTTCTCTCTCATGGTAATCGTATAAAGGGTTTTCTCACCTCACCTTTATCTCTTTACCACTTACAAAATCCTCTCAAGTATTAAACGGCAATTTCCCTCTACTGTTCATCTTCTTCACTTCAAGCTTCAATAATGGCTGACTCATCCTCTGTTCAAGAACAAAAGCGCCAAGTCCTCGCTTCTCACCATCAAGCCAAATCAAAACCTAATCATCAAACTCTCTCTTTTCCAGTACGATCCTTACATTCTTCAGATGGTTGAATGCCTCAAATATTCACCACTCGTGATTGCCCTGACCAAGGTTGAATCTGTTCTGATGTCTCTCTTGTCTTAGATTTATTCATCGGCTTCATATGACAAAGCTAAGGAAAGGATTTTATTTGAGATTTTTGATTAGAAGACTTCGATTTCAAAGGTTAGGTTTTGCTCACTACTAAGGCTAATCATCAACCACTCCCTGATCAACCCAGAATTGATCACACAGCTCAGCTTTTCACCATGTTTTACGATATGGGGTACACATAAGTTCTTACAACAGTGACGAAATTCAAGAAGTCATGCCTTCCTCCACAATGGAATGGTCTATTTACTCTTCTTTTCAAGGGTTTGTTGGAGAGGGTTGCAAGGTCTGATGGGGCAAGCAAAGCATTCATGACTCTTCTGTATGGTCTTTACCATGGGATCAACATGGACTATGGGTCTATTCTCTGGACTCAACTGGTACAAAGCCTAAACTCAACTTCTCGTTATTCTGAAATCTCATGTGGCAGATTTTGGACCTTAGTTACTTAATGGGTAATGGAGAAATTTCACGTTCCAGTAATGGCAGACTCTTTGATGTCATCAATCGCCACTTTTCACACAACAAAGATTATTATCGCCGATCTAACCAAATTTCTGTTCAGTGGTTCAATCCCTGAAACTATGTACCATTGTGTTTCTGGGGAAAGAAAGCCCATTAATGAATACAAGAAGCTTCCTCCTACGGGACCGAGGCAGCTCACCCCTGAAATGCAAAGATCACTGGATGTTGCTGATAAACCAGCGAAACTAGGGAAGAAGGCAGATCAACGAAAAAGCGAGAAGGAAGGACCATCATCTAAAGCTGCTACGCCTAAAAAGCGAAATTCAGAACAAGCATCTACTTCTTCTCCTAAGAAGCGAAAGATCAAGAAGAAGGCGCTCAAGCCAAAGGCTTAGTCTTCAAGTGATTCAGACTATGTTCCCTCTGACCAACAACCAGAACGAGAATCAAGGGATAGTGAACATTCTCAAGAGGAGAGTTCGCTCCGAGGAGCTTCGCCTCCACCTTCACCGACTAATCAGGGTAACCAAAACACACCTCCTTCCTCTCCTACTCACTCTGTTCCTATCACAATTGCTCCATTCCCTCCTCCAATCTCTTCTCAAACTACAACTTCTATACCAATACCAACCCCCTTATTCACCGAAGTTACCACCACCACCACTACTACAAACGAACCTCAAGTTCGTGTCAACGTATCTGATACGGGGGCACCTACTTCAAGGACCGAAACCTCGATTATCTCTAAACCTCTTTCTCCACCTATCTCAAACGAATCTGACACCGTTCTCGGTGGGGAGGATGTTGACTTTGATTCCTTCTACTATAACCCCCTACAGAGTTCATAGCGATGATGATGATGATGCTCCTGTAACGAAACGACATCTAAAGGATCTTAACGAGAAACTTGACAAGCTGATTTCCTCTTCATCCTCCACTCCAAGCGAGACTTACTCAGATGCCGCTATCAAAGCTTTGTTGGCAACTTTTGTCAAGGAGCATGACTCCTCTATTTCAAAAGCTACCAAAGCCTTTGAAGCTTCCACCTCCTCTTGCCAGAAAGCCACCATCGCTGTTGAAGAATCCACAAAAGAATGCAAGAAAACAAATGAAAACGTCGAAAAACTAATTTCTGATGCTAATATCTTTCTAGATTCTCTTCAAGCGGCTGCTAAAAAGAATGTTGCAACTGTTAATGCCACTGTTGAGAATCTCAGCAAATCGCTTCAAGCTGAGAAGAAGCATTTTGAAAGCATTAGAACGGGGATTCAAGATGATAATGCAGAG
This sequence comes from Lactuca virosa, assembly GCF_052849685.1. NCBI lineage: Eukaryota > Viridiplantae > Streptophyta > Magnoliopsida > Asterales > Asteraceae > Lactuca > Lactuca virosa. The sequence goes on along the minus strand of NC_136428.1, from coordinate 281,256,843 downwards.
TTCGTATCTTCAGTCAAGTCTCGTCTTGATCAACTCCAGACCGAGCTAGTTGTGGAAAACAAAATCATGGATGAACTGGATCTTCGTACTTCTCAGCTCAAAACTCAGAACTTGAAGCTTAAACAGGCGACCAAGGAAATTGATCATCTCAAGTCTGAGAGAGGAGTTATCAAAAGTTGTGTTGGTGATGTGCACTCTCTTTTGTCCAATCTCCTAGAGGCACATGATTCGGTTCTTACTCTCACCGTCCGACGACACTTAGCTGAGAAGCTGAGACCTGCTCTTGACATGTTGAGCTGAATAGAAGGTGTTCCAGAGACTGGTGTCCCTCCAAAACAAGGGGCAGAAGCAAGTCAGGGTTAACCCCCGAAACCTCCAACAAGCAAACCTATTCAAATCTCTTCACAACCGAAAGTCACCACTGAACTGAAGGTTAATGAAGCTTCGGGTTCTAGTGTGAAGGACAAAAACAAAAAGATAATCGGTGATAGTGATGAGGAAGAATCCGAAGAAGATGCTCTCAAAAGAAAGAATCGTGACCGAGAGCTTGATGAAAATCTTCACATCGCAAGAGAAGAGGAAGAGAGGGAAAGAAAATGAAAAGAAGCTAATGACACATTGGAAAGTAGAAAAAGTCTATTTCCTTTGTGGACATTGGAGAAACTCTTAAAAGAAGCAATCGAGTCTCCTAGCACTCATTGGCTTGAACCGGTCATCTCGTTTGATCGTGAAAATTCGAGAGACTCTCAGTTCGACATGCCTATCACCCGAAAGGCATTTGTGTTTCATTGCTTTGAGCCAATCGCCTCTGTTCCTTCCCCTGACCCGAAGGTTGACCGAGAATTAATTGACTATTATCTCGCATTCTCTCAACCACAATACTTGACCTGGAGCGCACAAAAGATCAAAACAGTCAAGGTATTGAAACCAAATCCAGCGGGAAATTTTATAAATGTGAAGTTCAAAGTGACTCGAGGCTCTGACAACTCGGTTCATATGATCTTTCTTGCTGATCTGCCGAACTTAAACCCACATGACTGGATCCTTCTGAACAACATTTTTCTAACTGATCAACAGCAGTACGAGCCTATCATCATTCATATCAAGCGAATGTTAGTTTCTTACATTCATGAGGTTGCCAAGATGGATCAAGAAATCGCCTCTGCCTTAAGGAAGAAGCCTACAATCAAACCAATTAGGAAGGCAAGCAATGTTAACAAGATGCAGATGGGTAGGATTGACCCGGAGTATCACACAATCATGTTCACTGGAGCCGAAAGCCAAAAGTGCTTGTTCGCTCTTGATGATAAACACCTAGTCTCCACTTCTTTTCTGGAGCACATTCTTGACATCATTCACAGGTGTAGGGAAAATAGTGATGCTGATAAGAAAAAAAATCCGGATATGCTTCGGTGGTACATTGACTTCCGTCAAACTCTTCTCACCATCATACCGAAGTTATTCAAGACTGTGAAGAATCCTGCTCTCACTCAACCGAAATGATCTCTCACCTCAATTGACGCAAATGGGGAGATTGTTGAGTCTAGGAGTTGCGTCATTGGGCATGTTACCTCGGTCCATTATTAATACGGTTCTGGGCCTGTCCAGCCGTGTTTATGTCATTAGGGTTTAGTATATAAGATGCATGCATGCATCGTTCTCTGGACGCTTGATAATTATTATTCCTTTCATTGTACTGTAACCCTAGCACACCTCTACAATCGAAGTTCTTTATCGAGCTCTTCTGAGGTGGAGCATATTAATCATTCAGCTCTTGTTTGATTCATCGTGTGTTCTTTGATTTTATTGTGTTTGTCTAAATCTGTTACGAATCTAAACAATCAAAGAGATTTCAATTCTCATCACATATGTTTCTATTGCCAAGAGAAGGGGCATTGGTTGCGAAGCTGTCGTATCTACCTGAAGGACCACGAGGATGGTAAAGTCAGAGTGTATAACTCTGCTTCAGGTAAGTCCACTATCTAACTCTATTAAGTTCCTATTTGGAGATTCTTAATACATGATGTAATGTAATCACATGTTGATATTTTGAAGAATCGAAGAAAAGAAAGGAACTTAATGGAAGAGTATGCTGAATCTGGTCGCAAAAATGGATTTTGATCGCATGGTTCGATGACCGGATTTTTTAGCTGCAGCTTAAGAGTTATGATAGATTGCTTAGGAATAGATAACAACATATTTTCACTTGTATTTGCATTGTAAGGATAATTTTTCCGCAATTTTTTATAAATAAATAAATTTTTTGAAATTTATCTTATTTTAAAATTTCCTTACAATGGCATTTGTGAAAAATTGTTGCTTATATGTTTCCATTGATAGCAATATTGGAATATGAATTTGATTCTTTTGATTCTGATAGTGTCATAATTTACCAAATAAGGAAATATTCTCATGACCCAAGTTTCAATTGGATAGAAACTTGGAATCATGCAACTCGTACTGTGTGATGAATGAGAACCTTCATCTTTGCGAAATTAAGACTAATTCCTTGTTCACATGTATATGTGAGTCAAGTGAAGGACAAGGGGATCGGGTACACTGGGTATGCGCTAGTCAGTTCCACCACAGAGAACGATAAGACTATTCGTCATGATCTACTAAAGTTTAGTAAACATGGTTATGCTTACAAGTTTAAGTATAATTCTGAAACATTGGAAAAAAGTTAAATGTATGGAAGAACGAATAATCAAATTGGGCAGAAAGATAAAAGTTTCTCCAATCTGAAAAGATGGGAGAGTACTTGAGTATCGAGTTTTATGATCATCTTAATGATTATGAAAACCATATCACAATTGATCCTTTAAGGATATCTTAGTGCATTTGTATAGCTAAGAAGAGGAATCGTGAATTGTTGAAATGGTTAAATCAAGAAGATGAGTCATACTTCGTTCCAAAACAAGTCTTAGAGTCATAATCCAAGATTGAGCCTTAAGTGACATAATCTTAAGAAAGGTTTATAACAATTATCAAATGTAGAGTAAAATGTTTTCTACTCTTGTACATTTGAAATTGGCAAGCTGTGATGTTTTGGATAAAACAAAGACCAACTAAGGCCTATTGTGTGAAATGTTTGTCTTGATAAGAAACCGCACTAACTCTTGAATATTTGTTTGTCAAGTAATGTTCCTTGATAAAGTGAATATTATATGTCAAGAGGTCAGTGGGAGTCTTAAGGATCTTGAATAGCTTCAAGAACTAATCAAGAATAGACCTATTGTTAAATCACTAGCACACGACTTGAGGTTTATAACCTAATGTTGACATATTCTTATTTTTGTGCCCATTCCAGTTGGTTGACTATGAATGGGAGTTCTATGAGTTCTTAATTGTTAGCATAACAACTTGGAAGCAATGGTAGGCCCTTGTGCTACCAAGTGGCAAGAAATTAAGATTGAACAAGTTCAGTCCATATGAGTTTGGATTTGTCACTAACCTTGTCTTTTGATTATGGTTTAACAAAATTCACATGGATAGGAACACATACACCATAAAATCTAAGTGTCATAAGGTTTCTCTCCGATTTATGAAAATGATGGTGAGGAAACACTTTCACTAAGTAGATTTTAAGGAGATAGAAATTGTGATATTTGCATTCTCAAATTTGATTATGATTACGACATACCTTTTCATAATTCGAATTGTGAGGAATGGAAAAAAGTATAAACATTTGAGACTTATTGCTATAAGTTCTTAAATTGTTTAGACACACATGTGAGCTATCTAAGGAAAGGTGTATGTTTTTGAGAAGCCTAGATAAAGTCTTATCAAAACATCTTGTATCAGAAATCTGAACTTTGGTAATGAAAGTCAATAATTATTGATTTATAGAAGTCCAACTGATTTCTGGGTACATGTCATAGCTAGTGGGAGCATAAATGTTATGCTAGTAAAAGTAATGATTATTATGCTAGTGGGAACATAATCAATTATGATGAATGTTGCAAGTTAGCAATGTTAATTATAGAAAACAAAAGTTTCAATTTGCAAGTTGTAGGGTTTGAAAAGTTGTTTTGCTAATTAAGGGAGAGGAATTTATACTTCATTTTAAATCTAAAAGCTTAGATTGAGATTTTAATCAGATTTAGTCAAATATATATATGAATGTTATGTCGGAATGGTTCAACATAAGGAAATTCTATATATGGATGTGTTAATTGCGTTCTCAAAATTCGACTATGATTACGGCGTCCCTTTTCATAATTCGAATGATGAGAACATGGCAAATAGAAATATAATAGCAAAAGATTGGTCAAGTATCACGTCTTTATGTAAGACATCATGAATCGTGTCCTATATGCTTCGGGTATAGGAGTGATTACATATGCTATAATATTCATTCGTTCGAAAATTTTCCAAATGCCTAGGGCATTAAGAGGGAAAAAGGTATAGAACCGGATATGACTAAAATGGTTAAGCAATTGTGGAGGACAATCTGAGGTTTACTAAAGATTGGCGGCTCATGGACAGTTGGAAGTATATTTTAAAGCATGGAAAGGACCATATTGACATACTATGAGAAGAGGTAACTCTTGTTCAGAAGTGATAGTCAACATGGGAATATGGAAATGTTTCCATAAGTGGAAGTTATTATTTAAATCTGTGAAAGATTAGAAAACTTAATGCAAGAAGGATGTTCAAAGGAATATACTTTGAATTTGAGACTTTGCTTCCATGGAATTGTCTTGCAACAATCTCCAAAGGAATACTTTGTAATATCGTTGGTCAAGTCTCTGTGACTTTTGGTACCTAGACATTACAAAGGAATCATTGCATGATAGTTTAGAATCTAACACATTCTGGCAGTGACAAGAATTTGGAATTCTTACACTGGTGACAAAGATTTGGAATTGTGAAATGATTTTCATGGAAGATGTGTTCAATTCATCTATTTCACAATGTAAGGACCATAGACAGACATGGTGTGCATGTTTGGAGCATGGCATAACTATTGTTTAGACAAACATGGTGTGCATGCTTGGAGCATGGCATAGCTATTTTTTTAATTCAAGTATTAAGTTGATTATTCGAAACATTATACAATGATTAATGAGTAATCAATATGACTGAAAAGTTTTTGGGCCATATAGGATTAGTATTATTATTGTGTTTCACTTTGAATGTTTTGACTTCCCGAATAACTAGGTTATTCAAACCATCCACAGTCGATCATACTTTCGAAGTAGGTATTGAGGCAAGACTGCCATGAATGGGTCTGTAGTTTGTCTAGGTCATAGCTGCAGTGTTCATGAGTGCTCCTGGAATAAGATTCGAGTATTATATTCTTGATCCAAGACATGTGAGTTGTAATTTACTAGTCGGTTGCACATTGACATATGTAAACGCATATCGTTGTGTGTGATTTGATGAGTAAGTACAAGCAAGCATTTGAGTCAAAGTTTATCCATTCCTTTTACCCTTGGAGGGATAAAAGCGATATATGTTGGCCCCTCGATGATTTAGTGATGACAACCCTAAGCGCTTGTCCGAGCCTGGACTAATTTGATTTGTTCAATTAGTTGGTCATCATAAATTAGAAATCGGGAAACAAGAGATGGACAGAGAGAATGATCATAATCCATGTCTCAGTCCATATGCTATCTTGTAGAATGGAGGAATATATGATCCCTTATCTAATGGACGCGTCATTGACTAGATCAGAGTTCGACAACGACTTTTAAGAGCTACGATTGCTAGTTGGGATTTTGGAGTCGTACTTGCAATAATAGTTATTAGACTTATCCAAGTGGGAGACTGTTGGATTAGGTGTCTAAGCCCATAACTATAATTGGTATGTACTTGACCCGAGAGTAGCATGGTCCATTTGGGTTGCATATCATCAGGACAATTTGTTAGGATGGACTTTTGAGAAGAGGTTATTTATGGTTTATTAATATATTATAAGTTCTAATATATTAATATGAAATCATATGATTTAATTAGTATTGATCAAGAATTAGTTTGGAATTAATTTAGTGATCAAAAGATACTAATTAAATAAATGGGGATTAATTGTGTAAATTAGTAATATTTATATATTAGGCTTCTGATCCATGTTGGACTAAGTTTATGTATGGATACATAAAGAGTTGGGCCACATGAACCATGGATCATAAACCCATGGGTATGGATTAGGGTTAACCCATGACCTTTGGAATCCTACATATAAATATGTTGCTCCATGACCAAAATTGTGTGCATATTTTCTTAGAGAACTACGAGCCGATTTTGTGTGAAAGGAATACACTCTCAAGTCATCCAATTGTTCAAGGGTGTGTTGTGATTCCATTTGAGGCATTCATACTATTGGTGCTAAATTCTTAAAGGCCAAATACAATCAAGGGCAAAAACCTACAACAAAAGGTATGTTATCTAACTTATTTTATTACCCAAGTATCAAAGTTTTGTATGCTAGTTAGGGTAAAACCTTGGAAAATGAAAGTTTGCATATATAATAGAGAAAACATAGATCCAAGGTATTTAGGGTTGCATGTACACCTTAGGAGTGTTAGAATGCTCAAAACCCATTAGTTACCTATACTATAAATAGGACCTCTTATGACCTTAATTTCGTTCATGCACTTCCCATAAGCCTTAGGAAATGAAATTTTCCTCTCCTCCTATCTCCTCAATTTTCTTCTAGTTCTAGGGTTTGGGTGTGAGCCATTAAAGGCATCATACTTTTGGTGCTAGCTTTCCAACCTCTTCAAAGGAAGGATTGAAGTGATTTGTTTACTACAACAAATCAAAGATATGTAACCCTAATTCTTGTGTTTTTTATTATACTAGGCTTTCGATTAGGGTTCATGTTAGTTTTGTTGTTCATAGTATGTTGCATTCAAAGTGTATGACATAGATCCTTTAGGTAGCATGTGCCCTTAAGTGTTAAGTGAAATTTCACAAGCACATAGTTCTTGTAACCTATAAAACCAATCAATAGCATAAAAACCTTGGTGTGTCTAGCATTGCTTGTACATGAGATGAACTGAACAAAACAAAAATTTTTGAAAAATACATCTCACGACGTGAGATTAGTCTGAAACAAAAATTCAGGATTTTCCCACTCCCTCCTCAAGGTCTCTAAAACCTCTCGTAAATGCTCCTCTTGATGCTCCTTGGTCTTAGAGTAGAACAGAATATCATCAATAAACATTATCACTGACCGATCCAACATCGGCCTACACACCCAGTTCATGAGACCGATGAAAGATGTTGGTGCATTGGTGAGCCCAAAAGGCATCACCACGAACTCGTAATGACCATAACGAGTCCTAAATTACGTCTTCTGCACATCCTCATCCATGACCCTCATCTGATGATAACCCGATCTCAAATCAATCTTAGAGAACCAAGATGCACCCTGAAGTTGGTCAAATAAATCATCTATCCTCGGAAGTGGATAACATTTCTACACCGCCAATTTATTCAATTCCTGATAGTCAATGCACATCCTGTGTGAACCATTCTTCTTTTACACAAACAAGATTGGAGATCCCCATGGTGAACTACTCGATTTGATGAATCCCTTGTCTAACAGCTCATGCAACTATGTAGACAACTCCTGCATCTCTGTAGGTACTAAGCGATAGGGCGTCTAAGCTATCAGTGTTGCACCTGTAATCAGATCAATCAAAAACTCAACCTTTCTCCCACGTGGCACTCCCGACAACTCCTTGGGAAACACATCAAGAAATTCCCGAAAAACGAGCATGTCATCCATAGTCTTCTTACCCTCTACTCGCATATCTACCACATAAGCGAGGAATCTGGAACACCCCTGCTGAAGACACCTCCTAGCTTTCGTAGCTAAACAGACCGCCAGTCCCTATTGAACTTCTTTGCCACGAATAACCAGTTCTCCCCCACTTGGGGTTCAAACTATCACTAGCTGGTGATCGCAATCAATCATAGCCCCATTAGGGCCCAACCAGTCCATCCCCACAATAACCTTTGAACCTTGCAGAGGAATCAGTACCAGATTAATCGGATATCTCTCACTGAACATATTTAAAGCATCCTTGATGAACTTTCGAAGTAATCACTAGAAGATCATCAACAATCTCCACCTCCAGTGGATAATCCAAACTCCCTGTAGCATCGCTAAACTTCTTGTTGAGCGCAAGAGAAACGAAGGATCGAGTAACACCCAAATCAAATAGAACATGAGCCATCATACCATTAACTAAAAACGTCTCTAAACATGATCAGATAACACATAAGCATAAATAAGGAAAGCAGTTAAAGATATGGAAAATATGTGTATTGGTAACCACATCTGGAGCTGTTCGCGCCTCCTCGCCTGTCAACAGGACTGCTCTCCACCACATGAGCCTCCACCTTGCTCTGACGGCCATCAGTAATCCTCAAAGTGGCTGGTGTAGGAGTTTCCACTGCTCCTCCTGTCAATCTCGGGCAATCGGATTTGATGTGTCCGTCTAATTGTAGTGGAAACATATCAGTGCTCCATGAGTGGAATCTCTGCTAAAATGGCCCGTCTGTCCGCATCTGAAATAGGTCCCTCCCTTCTCACGATATCCCCCTCGTGATACTTCCTACACTTGGCACAACAGCCCCAACCCTGTTGGCCTCTCGATCGCAAATCAACACTCTTGGGCCTCTTCGCCCGACCCTCCAATATTTGTGTCTGAACTGGCTATGCTTCCTCAGAAGCTCTAAATCAATCTCCCGCTCCTGGGCTCTAGCAATCATATTATCTTGGGTCTTGCAACCCATCAGGCTCACAAATTCCCTAATATCATCCTATAACATATCATGGTACCTCATCCTCTTCATCTCCTCATCCGCGACATACTACGAAACCAGCAAAGCTCTAACTCAGAACCTGGTGGTGATCTCCACCACAGTCTCCGTAGTCTAGCGAAGGTCCTGAAACTCCCTTGCCAACTATTACACCTCAATAGATGGTGCAAACTTATCCCTGAACATCATCACAAAATAATCCCAAGTCATGGCCACCACTACCACAACTCCTATAGAGTGTCCGACCTCCTCCCAGCAATCACGGGCTCCATCCCTCATAAGGCACGATGTGAATCCCACCTTCGATCCCTCAGGGTAAAAACTAGTTTGCTAAGAATTATCCATGTTAGCTATCCAACGTCATCTAGCAATGTGGTCTTTCTTCCCGAAGAACTTCGGGGCTCCATAAACCTTGAACTCCCGAAAAGATAGAGTCTGAGTCCCTAACTGGCCTGCTGCAATCTTAGCACGTAAATCCCCTAAACACTCACCCAAAATCTCCATGATGCCCTCCTTGATGGTACAAAACATCACATGGGTGGCCTCCATAATAACAAAAGTGATTTCAAATGTGATGAACTCGCGTAACCTATCATCAATCGGTTCGGCACCGGAGCCAGAACCATAACCATAACCGGAACCTCCTCCTCGACTAGTCACCACCATGCTGAAATACAAACATATAAACGATCAGAATATACTCTCAAGGGAACTCTTACATTGTAAGCTCCTTAAGATCTTCGTGACCATCCTTGACTCGAGTACGGATCCTTTGCTTTCAGTAGTACGGGCCTAATACTACCTTTCACACTTATCCATACTTTCCTCAAGAATACTCCCGAATCCCTTGGTTACTTAACCATGGCAATTCTTATGAACCTTTATGCTAAGCAACACACATAACTTGCTACAACACTTCCTAGGCTCTTCTAGGAATCCTTATCTCACTTGCTTCTACATTTCAAGGAAATTCTACTAACATTGTTGGTTGCCTTATGCATGCAAATTGCACACAATACGGGACCAAGTAGACGGTCGAATAAATGATTCTACCCTAAGCCCAAAACCAAACAAGGAAGAGGAAATAAGGCTAAATCAATCATTCTAGGGCTATATGATCCTAATCGTATACACTTTTTTAAACATACACTTAGCAAATAACTCTGCCAATAAAGATCCCAAGTAGCACATATCATTGAATCACCCTAGGCTACACGGAATCACACAAGTCAGGCAATACGATCATCCAATTGTTGAAGGAATCCTTATCCCTAATCTTGCATTCAATTCACATAATTGCATACTAATTATTACACTTATATATGGGTATTTTGGGAGTCCCTTACTTGAGCTCGACTGATCACATGCATCACAACCTTTTTTTTTTGTAAAAATCTTTTTAGAATTATTTTTTTTTTTTAAAAGATTATCAATTCCTTAGTTTAAGTTCAAACACAGCTGAAAGTGTGCCCGAATCCCTCAAACCAAGGCTTTGATACCAACTTGTAAGATCCCAAAAACACTAATAAAAAATTTCATTTCTAAATCATCCAATCCATCCATTAAGTGTACCAAAAACCAATCATGATAAAATATATCTCGACATCAGAGTAAAACAATAGTTGTCAATGCGGAAAATCATAAGGGAATGTTGTGCAGTCAAGTCAGGCCCTTCGCTTTAGAACTGGAAGTACTGAAAATGTTAAACCACAAAACCGTAAGCGCAAAGCATAGTGAGTTCCCTAAAATATAACATACCATACAAATGGGCCTAGCCCAACATACATGCAAATGAACCTAGCCTAACATGAAAATAGGCCCAAACCAACATACATAAAAATGGGCCCAGCCCAATATACATAATAATGGGACCAACCCAACATACAAATGGGCCTAACACAACATACATACTAATGGACCAAACCCAACATACATATGAAAGAGTCACAAAGACAGCTACTATCCTACAGAGTATAGTGAGAAGACTCACCTATCTCACGAAATCAGCTAAAACGCATCTCATTAACACACGAACATTGCTACAACACACCTATTGAATCAAACAAGGTCCCACCTTAGTCTAACTTCCAAAACTATCCATTTTGTCCAAAGGTCAAACCAGGTCAACAAGTCAACAGTCAGCACCTCTATTAGCTGACCCTCACGTCGTGACCAACTCAAGGTCATGTCGTGGACAACGGACCCAACCCGGTCCCAACTCAGTCCCAACTCAACTCAATCTCGATCCAAACCATCATCACGTCATGATGTTAGGTCATCACGTCGTGATGGAATCAATCCAAGTTAATCAGGGGAAAACTTAGTCGTCACGTCGTGACAATCAAGGGTGTCATGTCGTGAAAACCGGTTATCTCAGCTTAATGGATTTAGCTCTCAACCCATTAAGCCATTCATCCAATCTTTCCAGAAATCCTCTTATCGTCCAATAATACCTAAAAGTCGATACTTTTAGCCATACATGCTCATTGTAAGTCTAAGGCTCCAACTAGGTCAAACTTGAAAAAAAATACCAAAGGTCACATACATGGGTCTAATACATATTCAAATTCCATATTTGAACCATATGATATACAAAGGACCTCAAGGAACCATAAAGTTGCTAACTTTATAGAATCCTACCATTCCAACCATCTCATATTTGAAGAAAATGAGACAAAACCTTAGATCTAGCAACCTAGCATAAAATTTTTTGGATCTTGGACACTTACTAAAGTCCAAAAATGTACAAAATGAATCCCCATGCTAGCTAAGATGCTCACATCACCTCTAAGGCCTCCTTCTTCCTTCAAAAGAAAACAAAAGCACCAAAATGAGCTCAAAATATAGGAGAGGGATTAGGGTTTTCTTTTACAGGTTTGGAGGTGATGGAGGTTGAGGATGAAGGAAACCCTAACCCCTCACTTTCTTTAAATAGGGTCCAAGTCCAAAATTAGGGTTTTGCATTTGATCAGGTGTCACATTGTGACCCACACAGTGTCTCGTCATGACACTTAAATGACCCTTCCCACATAACACGACTATGTCATGATGTGATGGTGCTTCCCTCACGTCGTGACCCCCTTGAAAATCCATATTTACTTAAAATTTTGTACCTCAAGGATCCGGATGTTACAGGAATGTAGAAAAAAAGATTTACATGTCATAGCTAGGGGTTCCTTGATGCTAAGAATGATCATATTTGTTTTTTGAAGAAATCTTTGTATTGTTTGAAACAGTCTCCAAGGAAATGGTACAAGAGATTTGATTCATTCATGATCTCGCATGGCTACACTCGAAACCAATTTGACAATTGTATTTACTCAAGGGAATTGACATCGGTTTCCTACATATATTTGTTACTATATAATGATGAAATGCTCATTGCATTCAAGGATATGGCTCGGATAAATGATTTGAAGGCGACCTTGAAGAATGAGTTTGAAATGAAGGATTTGGGAGCAGCATAGAATATACTTGGAATGAAGGTTCAAAGGGATAGAAGAGCAGGGGAGGTTGTGTATTTCTCAACAAAAGTACATTGAGAAAATTTTGCAGTCTTTCAATTGTGGTTAGTCCAAACCAATTGGAACTCCTTTGGCGGCTTACTTTAAACTTGGTCCATATACTATACACACAACTAATGAAGAAATGAAGTACATGAGTAGGGTTTCATACTCTAGTGTTGTTGGAAGTATTATGTATGCAATTGTTTGTACCAGACCTGATTTGGCTCATGCAGTTAGTGTGGTAAGCAAGTTTATGAGCAACAAAGGGAAGGATCATTGGGAAGCTGTCAAGTGGATCATGCGATACTTGAAGGGAATGAAAAATGTTTGCTTAGTGTATGGAGCTAATACAAAAAGTAATTTAGTTGTATATGTTGAATCTGATCATGGTGATGATTTGTTGAAGCTCAGGTCACGAACGTGCTATATATTAACTTTGTTCGGATGTGACATCAGTTAGAAGTTAACGTTGCAAGATACTTTTGCTTTGTCTACAACTAAATTTGAATACATGTCTATAATAGAAGGAATAAAGGAAGAGATATGGTTGCAAAATCCTATTCAAAGTCTTAGTCTGAAGGTGGAAAAGCTTGTATTGTACCGTGATAGTCAGATTGCGTTGAATCTTGCAACAAATCCTATTTTTCATTAGAAGACGAAGCACATTGATGTCAGATTGAAGTTCATTTGTGACATTATGGTAACAGACATGTTCTCAATACTGAAGATTGATACCAAGCCGAATGCAGGAGACATGTTGACAAAGTCGTTGTGCATAGAGAAGCTTAAGCACTTGAGGTTAATGGAGCATGTGTCAAAGAAACGTATCATCTGAGAAGGGATTGAATCATCTGACAAAGGAATGGGTGACGTGCCAAAGGATCCATGTTGGAGCAACATGTTGCGCCATCCATGTTGAAGTTTGCCAAGTGGTTGGATGTTGTGCCATCTATATGGATGTTGCGCCAAATGTAGGGACATTGCGCTATCTCTTGATGGATATTGCATCATGTGAAGGAGTTGCACTATCTTTGGGATCATGTTGCGTCACAAGTGATGAAGTTGCACCATGAAGGAAGATGTTGCACCATGAGTGAAGATGTTGTGCCACCTTAGTGCTAGATGTGCCATGATGAGCCACATATGCTACAAAGTCTTCTATGATGCTCAAAAGTTGGTGATGCTCAAGGAATACACCATGTTGTGCCACCATGATGGATGTTGGGCCACTAGTCTTCATGATGCATCACATGTGCATCATGATGCTCAGCTATGGCACAAGGTGCTCCATCATGTACGTTGTTGATAATCATGTGTTCTATGTCATGGATGAATGTTCTAGAAGCTGATTCATGGTGGATTATGATTGGTTGACACCTTTCATGGGCGTATGGGCCAATGGGATTGTTTAATTAGGCTTTTAGGTCTGACCCCTCAAGTATAAATGAGGATGCATGCTAAGTCATTTGTGTGTCTTGAAATCTAGAGTGATAGGCAAATGTCCATGAACTTGTACTTGTAACATCTGTACTCTGAAATAAAGAATACCCCCCTCCCGACGAGGGACATAGGTCACCTTGACTGAACCACGTAAACATTGTCTCTTGTGTGCTTTTGTTTTTGCAAGTTATACGCTTTACTTCCTAACCATAACCTATCATTTTTTGGGTTTGACTTCCTAACAATAAGCAATCATGTGACCTCTCTACATAAGCACCACACCTAATCCCATAATCGACGCATCACAATAGACCACAAAATCATCAATACTCTTGGGAAGGGTTAGTATTGGAGCCTCACACAACCTCTGCCTCAGAGTCTCAAATGCCACTCGTTGCTCATGCCCCCATCGCAAAGTAACATTCTTCTCCGTCAATCGAGTCAAAGGAACAACAATCTTGGAGAAATACAGAATGAAAACCTGCAAACCTAAAGAAACTTTGAATCTTATATGGTGACCTCGGAACCTCCCATTGCATCATTGCCTCGATATTGGTTGGGTCGACCAATATATCATCTTGGTTGACGAGGTGGACAGAGAACTGCACCTCGTACAACCAAAACTCACACTTGGAGAACTTGGCATAAAACCTCTCCCTCCTTAAAGTCTCCAAAATCTCTCATATGTTCTCCTTATACTGCTCCTTAGTAGAATAGACAAAAATATCATCAATAAATACAATCACTGAGCGGTCAAGCATCAGTCAGCACACCCGGTTCATGAGATCCATGAACGATGTCGGTGCGTTGGTGAGCCCAAATGGCATCACCACAAACTCGTAATAACCATAACGAGTTCTGAAGGTCATCTTCTACACATCCCCATCCAAGACTCTCATATGATGATATTCCTGATGGGTTTTGAGCACTACATCATTCCTATGGCGTACATGCAAACCCTAATAGCTTTTGGATCTAGTTTGTCTAATGAACATGCAATTGAATATCCAAAGCTACAAACCCTAGATCTAGCATACAATTAATCATATTAACATAAAATAGAGTTTAGATCTAACCTTTGATTGTTATATAGCAATAACAATCTATTCCTTGGCTTTATAAAGCTTAGAGTCACAAATGTCACTCCTCTAATGGCTCACAAACACCAAGATCAAGAGGATGAAGAAGGAGAAGAGAATGAGAACTCCAAAAACGTCCAGAAACCCTCTTGAAAAGGTTAGCCACGTTTTTGGGTCTCAAGGGGTCTTTAAATAGGTAGGCAATTAGGGTTATCTAACAAGGAAACCCTAATTTGACTGCTTAAGCCCTAAGCAGCCCATGGACCCCTTCTGGAACATGCCTTGGACGAAAATCATATGGGCTTCCCATAGATTTCGTCCAACCTATATTCCAAGGTGATCCATAGCCCAATTGCAATTACCTTATAATTACAATTCCAGTCCCCTAAGTTTAATTAATCTCTTTTAGCCACAAAATTAATTCTTAATTAATTATTGACTAATATTAATTAAACAATATGATTTCTCCTTTAATATATTATTCTCATAATATATTAATAAATCATAATTAATCCTCTCTCTCCATAATTCATCCTATCAAGTTGCTTTGGTGAAGGCAACCCAAAAGGACCATGCACCATCGGGTCAAGTACATACCAAAATAGTTATGGACTTAGACACTAATCCAACAGTCTCCCACTTGGATAAGTCTAATAACTATTTTGCGTATGACTTCAGATCCTGATCTGCAATCGTAGCTTTCAAAAGCCGCTGTCAACTCTGATCTTATCAGATACGCGTCCTTTAGATAAGGAATCATATATTCCTCCATTCTAGATATCGTATAGACGTGAGACATGGATTGAAATCATTCTCTCAGTCTATTTGTTGTTTCCCGATTTCTGATTTATGACGACTGACTAATTGAACAAATCAAATTAGCCCTGGCCCGGCCGATCACTTTCCTTTGTCATCACTAAATCATCGAGGGGCCCACAGATATCACTTTTATCCCACCTTGGGTAAAAGGAACGGATAAACTTCGACTCAATGCTTGCTTGTACTTACTCACCGAATCACACACAACAATACGTTTTATAACACCAAGTTACTGGTGCGTTTACATATTATCAGTGTGTAACCGACTCGCAAGATACAACTCACACATCTCGGTTTCAAGAATACAAGATATTATCGTCTCACCAATCACTCGTGATAAAATCCATGAAGTGATCCAAGTGAGTGTGGGTTTAATCCAATGCTCAAATCATATTCGTAAGCACTCATGAACGTTGTAGCAAACTTTTGCAATGTCTAATACACTTTAGACAATCTACACACCAATTCATGACAATCTTCTTTCATACCTACTCCCAAAGTATGAGCGACTGTGGAACGTTCAAATAATTCGATTATTCTCAAATAACTCAATTATTTAGGAAGTCAAAACATGCAAATTTGAAACACAAGAATAATACTAATATTATATGGCCCCAAACCTTTGAGTATAAATAAAACACTTTTATTTAATCACCATATCGATTACTCATTATTTGTTGTTTCGGGTAATCAACTTCTCACTTGAATTATAACGACAATTGTCCCATGCTCTTAGCATGCACACTATGTTTACTTATGGTCCTTATTCTGTAAAATAGTATAATTGAATAACATTTTCAATCACATTCATTTTACAATTCCCAATCCTTACCACAAGTGTAAGAATACCAAATTCTTTCCACTTATAGAATATGTTAGATTCTAACACTTTATGCAACAGTCCTTTCGTAATGTCATGGCACAAAAGTCACCAAGACTCGGCCAATGAAATTACAAAATACTCTGTTGGAGATTGTTACAAGACAATTCCATAGACATGAAGTCTCACATTCAAAGTACATTCCTTTGAACATCCTTCTTGCATAAAAGTTTCTAATCTAGACATAAATTCTTAACGTCCAACTCCCAATAAGGAAACATTTCCATATTTGCCATATGACAACTCATTATTAATAGAATCATATCTAATAATAATAATGTCAATATGGTCCTTCCATTACTATACTTCCAACTGTTCACAAGTGACCAATCCTTGGCGAACCTTAGATTATCCTTGACAGTTGTTTAACTAATTCGGTCAATTCCGATTCTAGTCCTCTTTCCCTCTTAATGCCCTAGGAATTTGGAAAATTTTAGAACGGTCGAATATTACAACGACATGATACTTTACCAGTCTTTTGCTATAATATTTCTATTTGCCATGTTCTCGAGATTCGAACTATGAAAAGGGATGCCGTAATCATAATCGAGTGTGAGAACGCAACAAATATTTCCATATATATAGAATTCTCTTATGTTGAATCCTTTCAAAATAACATTCATATATCTTTTTGACTAAATTTGATTAAAATTTCTCGATCTAAACCTTTAGATTTGAAATGAAGTATACTATTCTCTCCCTTAATTATAGCAAAAACAACTTTTCGACCCTTGAAACTTTGCAAAGTGAAACTTTTGTTTTTCTATAATTAATATTGCCAACTTGCAATACTTAAAATAATGATCATGCTCCCACTAACATGATGATTATATCCTTTTAGCATAACATTTATACTCCCACTAGCTTTGACACATATTCAGAAAACAGTTGGACTTCTAAAAGACAATACTTATCAACTTTCCAAAGTTCATAGTTTCTAATACGATATGCTTTGATAAGATTTTATCTAAGCATCTCAAACTCATACACCTTACTTTAGACAGCTCACATGTGTGCCTTAAACAATTCCAGAACTTATAGCAAAAAGTCTCGATTGTTCAAACTAATTGTCAAATCTCACAATTTGAACTATGAAAAGGGATGCCGTAATCATAATTGAATTTGAGAATGCAATTTACATAATCGCTATCTCCTTAAAATATCTCTTAGTGAAAGCGTTTCCTCACAATCATTTTCATGAAGGAGAGAAACCTTATGACACTTAGATTTTATGGTGTATGTGTTCCTATCCATGTGAATCTGTCATAATCATAATCGTAAGATAATGTTCGTGACAAATTCAAACTCTTATGGACAGAACTTGTTCATTCTTAATTTCTTGCCATCAAGGGTCCCACCATTGCTTCCAAGTCATTCAGCAGCTCACCTATGCCAGTCAATGTACTTTCATTGATCAAGGTGTTTGCCCTTATGCCAGTCAATGTACTCAAGAGTTAGTGTGTGTCTTTATCAAGACAAACCTACTCACAATTTGGTTACTAGTTGGTCTTTGTCTTATTCAAGACATCACAACTTACCAAAATGTGCAAGGGTAAGAACATTTCTACTTAAGATTATCTCACTCAATTCACAAGCTTGGAGTATAACTCTAAGACTTGATATTGGAACGAAGTACGATACATCTTATTGACTTAACCATTTCTACAATTCACCATTCCTCTTCTTAGCCAAACTAGTGTACTAAGGTATCCTTAGAGGATGAATTGTAATATGGTTCCTATAATTACCAAGACGATCACAAAACACGATACAAAAGTACTATCCCTTCTTCTTAGATTGGAGAACCGTTTATCTTTTCTGCCTTCATTGATTCTTCTTATTCGTTCTGCTATTCATTGAAACTTTTCAATAATTCAGAATTACACTTAATCTTGTAAGCATAATCATGTTTACTAGACCTTTAGTAAATCATGACGAATAAACTTATCGTTCTTTGTGGTGGACTTGACCAGTGCACAACATTGTGTACGAGATCTCCTAGTCCTTCACTTGACTCACATAATTATGTGAACAAGGAATTAGTCTCAATTTTCCAAATACGAAGGTTCTTATTCATCACACAATACCAGTTGCATGATTCCAAGTTTCTGTCCAATTGAAGCTTGGGTGATGAGAAACTTTCCTCATTTGGTAAATTTCTGACATTACCACAAATAACATAACTAAGAATCAAATCCATTCATAATATTGCCATTCAAACACCAATTTTCATAAAATCCATCGTAAGGAAACATAAATAAGATAAATCAAAATTTATTTTATTGCGGAAAAATATTGTCCTTACAATACGATTACAAATGAAAATTATGTAAATATTACTTAGCAATCTATCCTAACTCTAAAGTAGTAGCTCAAACAATCTGATCTTTGAATCATGGGATCAAGATCCATTTCTTCATGACCAGATTTAGCTCACTTCTTTCCTTTTAAGCTTCCTTTATCTTTGATTCTACAAAACATCAAATGTAATCTTATCACATCATGTGTAACATCCATAAAATTTACGCCAAATTTAAACTTTTCAATCCATAATAAAAACCAAATAGTATTTGTTTACAAAAGATTTTCAAATCAATTTCCATCAGAGTGTCCCGAAAACAGATCATAAGGATGGGGAGCGGTACGGTCACGCCTTCGCCTTGCCACGATCTCCTGAAGTACCTGAAACAATCACTGAAAACTGTAAGCCCAAGGGCTTAGTGAGCTACCCCCAAAATACCAATACCACGCTGAAATGCCAAATCTGTACAAGCATAACATACTGTCTATCCTGATTCCGATCTAACAGATCATATCCACATGTAGCATACCATCACGATAACAACTATAAAGGGCCAGCCTTGGTGCCTTAGACCCTATTGATATAGTGAGGATAACTCACCTCGCAGATGTCGACTCGGTAGATAAGTCCCAACTCTCGGATCACTTGCCAAAGACTCCACCACCTATCACCATAATACGAAAATACTCATAAGTCCTTAACCTCACAAGGTACTCCATAAACCGACTAGTCAACCCCTGGTCAAAGTCAAAGTCAAAGTCAAAGTCAAAGTCCTCAGTCAAGGTCAACAGTCCATGTTGACCTTAACTCGCCGAGTACCCTCAGCTACTCGCCGAGTTCCTTGAAGTTCTTTCCCACTCGCCGAGTCACCGGGGTGACTCGTCGAGTTCCTACGATTTTCAATCGAAACCCTAAGGCCACCCGCCGAGTTTCCTTCTTGCAACACGACGAATACACACATATTCATAACTTAGGGAAAACTCATCCGACTCGCCGAGTTGTTCATACAACTCATCGAGTCTATGGCAATCTTCATCGGACTCGCCGAGTTGTTCATCCAACTCGTCGAGTTCATGGCAATCTTCATATGACTCGCCGAGTCAACCTTGCGACTCGCCGAGTCCCTTCAGTCCTTAAGCCATACACACTCATTTAAGCCATGAAATGGCTCCAAATTACAGATCCAAGCTTCTAGGGCATGCTTTTCACGTAAAGTTGCAAACTTTACGTGCATGCATGACTAATAAAGCTCTTAATGCCAAAACTAAGTTCTTAATGGGGCTTCACGCACAAGGAGGGCCTCATTCTCGACCAAAACAGAAACTTTATGATTCTAGAACTTGGGAAGGGTCCAGATCTGAAGTTACAGCTTCAGATCTAGTCCATAGTCCATCTTATCAACTCAAGGTCCATAAAAAGCCCCCAACACTCAACCATAAAGAGATTTAAAAGGGAAAGAAGTAGAAGGCAATTGGATACCTCAATAAGATGCTAACTGTGGTATGATCTGATTCCCACACTTCCTTGCTCCAATTTCCTTGCCTTCCAAGCCTTTCCTCTTCCAAGAATCTTCTTTCCAAGCTAAACACACACACAAATAGGCACCACACGAATTAGGGTTTTCTTAGGAACTCTCCAGAACTGTAAAGAGACCAAAGGAGGCTGAGGCTCCTTTAAATAGGGTGCAAGACCCCGGGATTTAGGGTTTCATTTGCCAGCTCTACTCGTCGAGTCCCTTCATGGACTCGGTGAGTAGGTCACTAAACACGCGATCCCACCCCGCTGCTACTCGACGAGTAGGGCAACCAACTCGTCGAGTAGGACATAAAACCAAATAACCATTTATTTAAATCCATACCTGAGAATCGGGGCGTTACATCATGTATTAAGAATCTAAAAGGAACTTAATAGAGTTAGATAGTGGATTTTACCTGATGCAGAGCCATACATCTTGACTCTCCCATCTCTTAGATCTCTCAGGTAGTCAGGGTAGCTTCGTAACCAATGCCCCCTCTATTGGCAGTAGAAACATATGGATTCTTCTTGGAATGGTACACGGGACTATCTCAGACTCAGCCTTACTCTTGCGTAGAGAAAACTTTTCTGGACTTCCAATGTTGCCATTGCCCATAGAGGGTTGAGATATTGATTTACCAGACAAATTTGTTGACCAGTGCGCCAAATCATTCCAGATTTAGCAGCAAATAAGCAAATAAGTCAAATCAATAAGGGTCATGTAGTGGTCCGTCATATAGTACTCTCTAACGAACTTACATATGATTCAGGAAGTGACTGAAGAACCAAGTCAACAGCCAACTTCCTTGAGACATCGACACCCAACATTCCCAAACTATCCATATGTTACCTTTTATTCAAGACATGAGCACATATAGACTTTCTATTTTCATGTATTTTGCCAATAGAGCTTGAGTGACCTTGAACCTTTCAAGTCTTAGAACACATGGGTCAGGGAGAATTATTGGAGGAGGTGGAGGAAGAGAAGCATGATTTCTATTTCCACAATCCAATCGTGGAACATCATCTTCATGTGGAAAACTTTTTCCAACGGATTTAGGAAGACCATAGTTGTCAGACTTTGACATCTATAAATGGGAGAAAATTCAAGTTTAGTTGATTGAGTCCTTAATAAAACACCCAAATGAGATATTAAGGCTAGGACCCAACACAATATCCTACAAATTGGAAGAGGGATGTCGTAATCTACCTCGCAGAACATTTGAAGGTAGGTAAATAACGATTTAACAATTTCCACCATGAAAAACGAAAAGAAGGTTTAAGTTTTAAATGAATTGAAACTCCTAGATCTTTTGAGATTCATTGAACTTTTCAATGTCATGTTTAATCTCGATTATGCCCTTCATTTGTGACTGGGATGCCGAGGATCACAAATAAGGTGTGAATAACCATGCGAATGTACGTGATGCCCTCAATTTTACAGTCACCTAATCGACGTGCCGGTTAACCACACACGCTCCATCGATCTATGACAAACATCAAGTCACCCTTCGCTACCAATACCAAACCCAACTTAGTGTGCCGGTTAACCACACATGCTCCACTAATTGTCTCGACAAGGGTACAAAGTGTAATTCCATGGAATTGCATCGATTTCACTTTTCCTAAAGTAACTAAGATTTGGGAATTTTATAAAATATTTAGTTACTTTATTCATTATACTTTTAATGATGAGAGGGTTCGCCCTATCCTACCCGTTCAGCTAACGACCCTCCACTAGTCAAGAGTGCGGTGGGTAAGAGTGGATACCCATTCAATCGCCATTTTATAAGCAAATTCCTTAAACACCCCTTATAGACCAGCTTCATGAATAAGGCCTACTAACGGTAAGACTAGCATTTTAAGTTATACATATATAATATTAGACTTTTAATGTTATATATAGGATAGGGTGTATTTTACACTTTTAAAATACTAGGTGGTTTAATTTCATAAATTACACTTTTAATTTAATTAAATATAAACCATATCATTATGGATTTATTAATTCTCTTTTAATTATACTATTAATTAACTTAATAAAATCATAAGGGTGTAATTTGAACTTTTTCAAAACTAGGGTTTTAGAATTTAAAATTTCAAAAATTAAACTTTTAATCCAAAAATTTTAATTCCAAAACTTGAGGGCAAGTTTTGAAACCTTTCAAAATATTAAGGTTTAACTATTTAAATTTCAAAACTAAAACTTTTAAAGTTCAAATTTAAACTATAAAACCTAAGGGGTGTAAATTGAAACTTTTCAAACTTACTAGGAACATTCTAGATCAACAATTCAAATAAGGCAATTAACAATTAATTATGGTTATCTAACTTTGACCTAGTCCAATTACTTGCAAGATAATTCACCAAATAATTAAAATAATTAAACATTATCTTATAAGACAACAAATATTTGATTAATTGGTACTTAACTACTATTTTGGCAAGGATATTCACCCAAAATCAATAAAAATCGAATTTTACTAATTAAAAACGTTTATGGTAAGTATCCCAAGCCAAAAAGGCAAGAAAATCGCGAAATTAAGCTGACAGACCCTTGGACTCGTCGAGTCCACAATCGAACTCGTCGAGTAGGACCTACTCATCGAGTCCATTCATGGACTCGGCGAGTCTGGCAGTCAGAACCCAGAAAAAAACGATTTTTCAAGCAAGCAATGAACAATTAAGCATCAATTCATCAACAAACAGCCGTAGTCTCTGATACCACTGATGGGTTTTGAGCACTACATCATTCCTATGGTGTACATGCAAACCCTAATAGCTTTTGGATCTAGTTTGTCTAATGAACATGCAATTGAATATCCAAAGCTATAAACCCTAGATCTAGCATACAATTAATCATATTAACATAAAATAGAGTTTAGATCTAACCTTTGATTGTGATATAGCAATAACAATCTATTCCTTGGCTTTATAAAGCTTAGAGTCACAAATGTCACTCCTCTAATGGCTCACAAACACCAAGAGCAAGAAGATGAAGAAGGAGAAGAGAATGAGAACTCCAAAAACGTCCAGAAACCCTCTTGAAAAGGTTAGCCACGTTTTTGGGTCTCAAGGGGTCTTTAAATAGGTAGGCAATTAGGGTTATCTAACAAGGAAACCCTAATTTGACTGCTTAAGCCCTAAGCAGCCCAAGGACCCCTTCTGGAACATGCCTTGGACGAAAATCATATGGGCTTCCCATAGATTTCGTCCAAACTATATTCCAAGGTGATCCATAGCCCAATTGCAATTACCTTATAATTACAATTTCAGTCCCCTAAGTTTAATTAATCTCTTTTAGCCACAAAATTAATTCTTAATTAATTATTGACTAATATTAATTAAACAATATGATTTCTCCTTTAATATATTATTCTCATAATATATTAATAAATCATAATTAATCCTCTCTCTCCATAATTCATCCTATCAAGTTGCTTTGGTGAAGGCAACCCAAAAGGACCATGCACCATCGGGTAAAGTACATACCAAAATAGTTATGGACTTAGACACTAATCCAACAATTCAGACCTCAAATCAATCTTGGAAAACCAAGATGCACCCCGAAGCTGATCAAATAAATCGTCGATCCTCGAAAGTGGATAATTGTTCTTCACCTTCAGGTTGTTCAACTCCCGATAATCAATACACATGCGATGCGACCCATCCTTCTTCTTCACAAACAGAATTGGAGCTACCCAAGGTGAGCTGCTAGGCTTGATAAACACCTTGTCCAACAGCTCCTGCATCATCGGAGGTGCTAAGCGGTACGACACCTTGGTTACCGGGGCTACACTTGGAACCAAATCAATCTGAAATTCCACCCGCCTCTCAGGAGGAACTCCTGGAAAGTCCTCGGGAAACATGTCTAGGAACTCCCAAAAATAGGTGCACCATCCATAATCTTCTTCTCTGTAAACCGAATATCCATAACATACGCCAAAAATCTAGAGCATCCATGTTGAAGGTATCTCCTTTCCCTCGCAGTTGAACAAATAGATGATACCTACTGAGATCCCTCTCCATGAATAACCAATTCTTCCGCACTTGGGGTTCAGTCCCTCACCAACTAACGCTCACAATCAATCATAGCTCAATTCTGGCTCAACCACTCCATGCCTACAATAATATTTGTCCTTCACAAAGGAATAAGGACCAGATCAATCAAGTACTTCTTGTGGAACAACTCAAGTACGCAACCATGATGGACTCTTGGAGCGATCATGGTACGATCATCAACAATCTCCAACTCTAATGGGTAATCCAAAGCTCCTAGAGCATCACCAAACTTCTTGCTAAGCACAAGAGACACAAAAGATCGAGTGGCCCTCGAATCGAAAAGAACATGAGCCGACACCCCATTGATTAAGAATATCCCTAAATATACACAGATAAAACATAAGCATAAATAATTAAGATAGGAAAAATACGAGATAAATTCATACCAGTAATGACATATGGAGCAGCTCGGGCCTCCTCGACCGTTAATTGAAAAGCTCTACTCCTCACCACAAGAGTCTCTGTCTTGCCCTTACGGCCATCAGTATTCCTCAACGTAGCCGAAGCAGGTGCCCTCATTACTCCACCTGACAATCTCGGGCAATTGGCATTCTTATGGCCCATCTTATTGCAATGGAAGCATATGAGTAATCCCAAAGTGCAATCCCTGCTATAATGACCCAACTTTCGGCAATTATAGCAGCTCCCTCCCTTCTCACGACAACTCCCCTCATGATACCTCCCACACTTGGCACATCAACCCTAACCATGTTGGCCTCTTAATCGTGAATCAAAAGTGTCAGGCCTCTTCGCTGGGCCCTCAACCGCTTGAACATGAGCTGGTTTCTGCTTCGTCTGAAGCTCCAACTCAATCTCTCATTTCCTCCAAATTCCTTCATCCCGAGATGCTAACAAACTCCCTAATGTCATCCTTCAACATGTCATGATATCTTGTCTTCTTAATCTCCTCATCTTCAACGTACTGCGAAACCAGTAAAGCCCTCTCCATGAACTTGGCAGTGATTTTCGCCAGAGTCTCCGTTGTATGGCGAAGGTCCTGAAACTCCCTCGCTAGCTGCTGCACCTCAATAGCCGGTGCAAACTCCACTTTGAATCTCGTAACAAATTCAGGCGAAGTCGTGGCCTCCACAACCTCTGCTCCCAAGGCATGGCCAACCTCCTCCCACCATTCGTGAGCTTGATCCCTTAGAAGGTAAGATGCAAACCTCACCTTCAATCCCTCAGGGAAGAAACTCATCCACTGAGCACTTTCCATATCCACAATCCATTGTCTGCTGGAAATAAGGTCTTTCTTCCCAAAGAACTTTGGGGCTCTACAATCCTTGAACTTCTTGAATGAGAGAGTATGTGCGCCAAACTGAACATATGCAATCTCTACAAGAAATCCCACAGGCGCTCATCTGAGATCTCCATGATCCCCTCCTTGATGGGTATTTTGGGAATCACTTACTTGAGTTTGGCTGATTGCAAGCCTCACACCCCTTTCTTTATATTAGTCTTTTTAGAAAATTATGTTTTCTTTCAAAAATATTTATCAATTCCTCAATTTGAGTTCAAACATACATGAGAGTGTGCCTGAATCCCTCAAACCAATGATCTAATACCAACTTGTAATGTCCCAAAAATACTAGATAATTTTTTTGTTTTTTATTCAACCAAAAAATTCATTCATTACCTTCAAAACAGTGATAGTATCAATAGTATTTCCAATAACATCAGAGTGGCAACAAAATCATAAGTATGAAATCTCATGTGGATGCGATGCAATCATGCCAGACTCTTCCCCTAGGAACCATAATTACCAAAAATATTTAAACCAGAAAACCGAAAGCACAAAGCTTAGAGAGTTCCCCCAAAATACCACATACCATACACAACATCAAGCCCCGACAAGCATAATTGGCCCCACTTAACATAATGGTTCTACACACCAACTACCGAATCATAGTAGGTAAACCCTTAGTCTACTTTCTAAAACTAGCATTTTACCAAAAGTCAACCTTGGTCAAAAGTCAACGGTCAAAGTCAACATTAGTTGACCTCCATGTTGTGGTCATCCTGTGGTCACGTCGTAGGACCTTCTCGACAAAATAGTCACGGCCAGGCCATCCACCATGTCATGGAAAGTGTGCCATCACATCGTGGGAATGAGACAGAAACAACTTAATGGATTAAGCTCTCATCCAGTTAATCCAAGAGCTCCAAAGCTCATATCTGATTCCCCTCAAGTTCTATATGGATAAAGTTTCCAACTTTCTCCATTAATACCACCCAATAAGACCAAATTTGTAACGTCCCAAAAATTCTGAGGTAACATTTTTAATTTAATCAAAAAACTTATTATCTTTTATTCAAACATCCAAAAGTATTCCAAAATAAAACAATCATCAGAGTACAATCCCAAAATCATCACAATGCGGAAACATGGGTCGATGTGCTGTGAACACGTCAGACCCTTTCCTTTTGAACCGGAAGTACCTGAAACCATAACCATTAAAACCGTAAGCACAAAGATTAATGAAACCATAACCATAAAAACACTAAGCACCTACCTAGTACGACCAACGTACTCCTATGTACGACTTGCATACTAGGCTCAACCCTAAAACCACCAAACATCCGAAGGCCATAACTTCTTCGTATAAGTCCATTTTCGACGATCCTTATATCCCCAGAAAGGTAACGATAAGCTCTACATTTTTATCAACTCATCCTTGCCTTAAAACTTCCTGAACTAAACTTCATAAAAGCCTGAACAACCACTTTATGGTTATACCCTTGGGCTTCAAATCACAAACCGAACCCCCGAATCATCTAACCTACATTACCCACACCCAAAAGGATCTAAATCTCTCTTTACCGAAGGCCCTAAGCCTTATGATATTCGATCCTTGGGTCACGATCCCGAATTAGGAAACAATTTAGACCAGGGTGTTACAACTCTCCCATACTTAAATTAGATTCTGTCTTAGAAATCACTCATTACCATCCTCTTGGGAACCAACGTTCTAAACAAAACCTCTTGATGTTGAACAAATCACAGATCCTTTAACCGTCGAACCAATACGTTACTGCTATAATTCCGAAGCCCCATAACTTTCCTGAGCTCCACACATGTAGAACCATTCCAAAACACAATCACAAGGTCCTCTTTCTACCATCAAAACTGAAAACATCCATTTGACCCTGAACCCTTCATCTGATACCCTTGGCATACAGATTCCTAAACCTATAACTTGTCGAAGTAAAGATCTTGCATATATACACTAACGACTCCCAACATGAGTCTCGACCAAAATTCAACTCGGTATATGACTCATAACCTGAGATCCAAGGATTTACACTTGCATTTCACCCGGAATCTTCTGATTCACGACAACCTTTCACTAAACTGGGGTATAAAAATCCCCAATCCACCGCTAAGACTTCCAGTCTCACACCTGGTCCAGCCACCAGGTTCCTGAGAGTCCAACTGATAAGGCCACCCTAGCCTACTCATCACTCCTATGTCACTCACTGAGCATGTAGTCATCCTACTCTAACCATGATCCAATGCCTTGACCCAACCGGTCCCTACCGGGTCTCACCCGCACTGCCATAACCATATGGGCCTCGCACATTAGTCTCACCCAGTCTATACCAACAAATGGGCCATGCCCATGGGTTTCATCCAATTGAGAGCTACTCAGGCCTAACCTTGCCTCGGACCCCAATGGTCCTCCTCCCATAACAGGGAGATATTCTCCGACAATACTGTCCGCCTTTCCCAAGACACGAGTTGATCCTCTTGTATACCAGCGACCACCCCAACGATGGTCTACCTGAATCTGGCAAATACTACGATCCTACCATAGACTTACAACATTTCCACAACTGTCTATTATCCTAGTGAATGTTATGGTCGTCCCGTAGTCTTACAACACTTCCATGTTGCCCTGGCACCGCCCATGGTATTACCGCTCATCTACCACAACGACCACAATCATCATGAGTCAATCCAGCATCCGAATATACCCTAATCAGGTGTTCGGGTCATGCTTCGAACCCCAAAGTCTTCATTAAACAAAACAGGAAGAAAGGCTCTAACACAACGCTCAACCTGGATCCATCCACATGCATGTTATACATCATAAGAATACGCCAACCAGATGTTGGAAGTTTCCTGAACTCCCAACCTTACATAACTTCAATCCAGACGACCACTTGAGTCGTCTTCCCTCCCAAATGGGATGTGAAACTCTCCCTAGTTCCACACCTGAGTCTACTCCCAGAAATTTGAACGATTCTCCCCAACTTGGATTTGTTGGCGCTCTCCCAACCCACAAAAATTTGATGGATTTCCAACCCATCTTACATCCTTATAATTCAAACCGTCGAAGACCTGAGCTTACCAATACTAGCATTCCATTACTAGCCAATCTCGATGATCATGCAAATACCCGAAATCCAGATGAACACTTCTCGAAATCTCAGCAAGTCCGATAACCCCAATCGCTCCCCCATGATACAACACCAAATCCTTAAGTCCTTTATGCTGGTGACAAAGACTATAACCCTTGACCGGAACTGGAGAATCTTCACTCCAACTTCCCATTCTAAGAAGGATCTCTGCATTCTAACCATCTTCAACCTTTGCAATTATGAAATTCCCCTAGCAATTCCAATGTCCAAACAAACTCATACGACTGCCACCTTCATCTTGTTGCTACCGCTCCTTCCCTAGCAAAGGTAGTGATTGGACCCAAAGGTCCTTCCATGAACGACTTCCATTCCTACTTGAAGAAATCTAATACATTTGAACTCTACCTTCATTGTTGAACTAATCTCGCTAATTCATCTATAGATCTTCCAAGCGATACCCCTGAGTTGACCCCATCAAAGAACCGGAACAACCGAACAAACTGAATCCCGCTCAGCAAGATGCGACCCACTAATAACTCTCGGCATGCATAAATGGCGTATAACAATTCTCTATGATATAACCCGGGCAATAACAAAGAACTAAACGAAAGATGATGCTCACACATACCGACACAAGATTCCAAAGAAACTATAGATACTGATAATAAGGTATGGAAGAATATAAAAGATAACATACACGTGACAGCATCTGATGAAACTCTGGCCTCCCCTGACTGACACTGCAATGCTCGGCTCCTCACTGCTGGGGCTCCTGTCCTACCCTCACGACCTTCAGTGATCCTCAAAGTAACTGGAGCAGGTACACCCACTGCTCCACCCCTCAACACCGGACAATCAGCCTTCTTGTGGCCCACTTGGTTGCAGTGAAAACACATCGGAACCGACCAACAGGGGAAATCCCTACTAAAATGGCCCATCTGATCACAACTGAAACATCCTCATCCTGTATTCCGACATCCTCCATCATGGGTCCTTCCACACTTGGCACAACGACCCCGACCCTGATGGTCTCCCAAACGTGAATCCTTAGTCTTGGGCCTCTTCACCTGGCCGACTTTAATCTGAGTCTGCTCTGACTTCCTCTTCTCGAGGTGCTCCAAATCGATCTCTCGCTCTCTGTCTCTAGCAATCATATCATTCATGATCTTGCACCCGGACAAGCTCACAAGCACGAAACTCGCGAAAGGAAAGAGTGTGAGCTCCTATAATAGCCATAATCTCAGTATGGAACATGCCTATAAGCTCATCCAAAATCCCCTCCTTATCTGTACCAAAGATAACAAGAGTTTGCTCCAAAATACCACTGGTGATCTCCGACGAGATAAACTCCCGAATCCATTCATAAATCGACTCAGTACCTGCACCAGAGCCTGAACCAAACCCTGGACCTCCTTCCCGAGTGCTCATCACCATTATGAAAAACAACCATGCAGATGCTCATAACATAACCATGAATCCTTATACAACAAGCTTCCTAGACTCCCCGTGACTCTCCTCGATTCGAGTATGGATCCTGTGCTTTCAGTAGTACGAGCCCAATACTACCTTCCACACCTATCTATACTTTCCTCAAGAATCATCTCCACAGAAGCACTTCCTAGGCTTTCCTGGGTTTCCGACCTCACCCTGCCATAAGTTGCTGAAGAACTCCCACTAACACTAGTTAACCGTCTCATGAATATAATCACATGCCACAGAGCATAGATAATCCTTCGAGTAACAGACGCAACCCCACAATGGTCAGACTCAAACAAGAGTTGTATAATAGAGTTAAATCCATCACTCTATAATTATTTAACCTTTGCAACATGTGACTTGACATATTCACTTAATAGTTAACTCGTACTACTAAGAGTTCCACAAAGCACAATTCAAGCAAGATTCGAGCAGTAACACTCCAAACCATAGAGTAACCAAAGAACATGCAAGCTCACATACCACAACTCATGCTAGGAACTCCAACTCTTAATAACAGTTGCCTTATGCATGAAAATTATACACAATACAAGATCAAATATATTG
The DNA here is from genome assembly GCF_052849685.1 of Lactuca virosa. Lineage (NCBI taxonomy): Eukaryota > Viridiplantae > Streptophyta > Magnoliopsida > Asterales > Asteraceae > Lactuca > Lactuca virosa. The sequence continues at coordinate 281,226,057 of NC_136428.1, read as the reverse complement.
TTGAATAAAAGACTCTTCCTTAGGACCACAACCAAACAAGGAACAAGAAATAAGGCCAAATGAGTCATTCTAGGGCTATAAGATCCTAACCGTATACAATTTTTAAAGCATACACTTAGCAAATACTGATACCATTACATATTCCCAATCTGGAATCCAATGTTTCCTAGGCTACAAGGAATCACATATCAGGCCAATCTATCATGCAATTCCTGAAAGTATCCCTAGCCTTATCTTATCATGAAAACATTTATATACCATATCAACATGTATGGGTATTCTGGGAATCACTTACTTGAGCTCGGCTGATTGCACGCATCACACCCCCTTTGTCTTTATAAAATCCTTTTAGAAATTTATTCCCTTTACAAAATCTTTTTAGAAACTCATTTTCTTTCAAAAGATTATTAGTTCCTTAGTTTTAGTTCAGACATACCCGAGAGTGTACATGAATCCCTCATACCAAGGATCTGATACCAACTTGTAACGTCCCAAAAATTATAAGCTAAAGATTTCATTTTTAATTCAATCAAAACACTAATTATATTTTATTCAAACATCCAAAAGTATTCCATAAAAAACAGTCATCAGAGTAAAATCACAAAATCATCACAAATGCAGAAACATGGGTGGATGAGTTGTGATCACGTCGGGCCCTTCCCTTTCGAATCGGAAGTACCTAAAACCATAACCATAAAAACCGTAAGCACAAAGCTTAGTGAGTTCCCCAAATACCACATACCATACATACCATTGGGCCTATCCCGCATATTGGGCCCAACCCACCATAATATGCCTAGCCCTGCCAAACCAATGCGCTTAGCCCGATCATACAAATGCAAAAGTCACAAAGACAACTACATAAAATATAATGGGACTAGCGATTCTTGATCCATGGGACTAGCCCAACATACAAATGGGCTTAGTCCAACATACCATGCAAGAGTCACAAAGACAACTAGCATAACATATCCTAGTGGGCCGACATTGGTGCATTCAACCCACGAGTACAGTGAGGAGACTCACCTCAATCCGTTGATAACCAAAAACTGCTCGGGTCGCTGGACCGGATAATCTCGCACCAACTAATAATAAATACAACCATAATTAATAATTAACCCAATAATCCAAGATCCAAGGCCCAATCCATAATCTGACTTCCTGGGTAAAAGACATTTTTACCCCACCCATAACTGGTCCCATCTCTAATGGCCCAACCCCTAAAAGGCCCAAGGCCCAAAAGGCCCAAAAGGATTTCCTGGGGAGTATACCCAGCGTACACAAAACATATTCCCCACGTACCGACTGCCGAAGCACAATATACAAGACGTTGATGCGCAAACCACTCATTACACTGAGCGTACTCCTATTTGCGCCCAACGTACTCCTATGTACGCCCATTATACTCAACAGAGAGCCAAAAATCCCATAAAAGCTCTTAATGTTTAAGACAATGACTTCCAAACTCAGATATGACCCTAAGGAGATGTCTTCACATGTAAAGTTGGCAACTTTACCCCTTTGCATGGCTTAATGGGACCAAATCCTCAATAAAATCCATAGTAAACACCCAAACTCATGCATGGTCCAAAATAACTCATCAAGATGACATTTTATGAACAATGGACCTCACAAATGGCAGGATCCAGCATTCTAAGCTCTTGGAGTAGCTCATACTCACATGGATGACTCTTAGGACCAAAATGAACCCAAAACATTCCTTAGACTAGATCTAACACCTAGAGTCATCAAGTTAGAAACTTTATACCTCCAAAAGGTAGATGAAGGTGCACCAAGCCTGGATCAAAAAGTTTCAAGCAACCCCACACTTCTCCAATAAGTTCCTTCTTCTTCAATGAGCACCAAAATGCATAAAATACCACCAAAAGCTCAAGAACCACACCAATGGGGAATAAGGTTTCGTTTCTAGGGTTTAATAGGATGGAGGCTGAAGATAAGAGGGTTTGGTGTTGAGTTAAGGAGCTTAAATAGGGTCCAAGACCCTAAATTAAGGTTCGGGTCTGACTGGAGTACGTCATGCGTACTTCTGGTACGCCCAACGTGCTCCAAAAAGAACCCAAGATGCACCTGCCTAGTACGCTAATCGTTCTCCTATGTACGCCCTGCATACTAGGCTCAAACCTAAAACCACCAAACTTCTGAAGGCCATAACTTCTTCGTTCTAAGTCTGTTTTCGACGATCCTTATATCTACGGAAAGGTAAAGAGAAGCTCTACACTTTTACCAACTCATCCTTGCCTCAAAACTTCCCAAACTAAAATTCAAAATTCATAAAAAGTTCAAAATGCCATTTTACTGTTATACCCTTGGGCTTCAAACACAAACCGAACCCCAAAGTCATCTAACCTACATTACCCACAACCAAAAGGGTCTAAATCTCTCTTGCCCGAAGGCCCTAAGCCTTATGATATCCGATCCTCGGGTCACGGTCCCGAATTAGGAAATGATTCAGAGCAGGGTGTTACAAAATCTCTAATCCTAAGCTCTTAATGGTCGCACCAATTGCATGAACACTACACAAAGTCATGCAAGTCCACTTTCCAACCAATACCATGGTTTGGAAGCTAGATAATGCACTCAAATGCTCTGGAGTTCACCAAAAGTCAAAGGACAAGAAGGTTGGGACTAAAAAGCTCATAAAATGACCTAATACGAGATCTAAAGATATAGTGAACAAGGTTGAGACTTTATACCTCCTCAAGGTCACAAATGAGATATAGATGCTAAATCCAAGTCAAAGCTAATCTTCCAATCCACAAGATGGATTCCTTTTTCTTCCAAGATTCACAAAATGGGTTCAACTCTCAAAACACAGACCAAAGAGGCTAAGGTTTGGGTGAGGTCATTCTCAGATGATGGAGGCTACCAAATGAGGCAAACCTATAAGTTAGTGCATTTAAATAGGGCACCGATTCCAGAATCTAGGGTTTTGAACCCTAGCTGTTGTCACGTCGTGGCCAAGAGCGTGCCACATCGTGCAGGCTCACAAATGAATGTTTTCTGGAACCAGGTTGCCACGTCGTGATCATTCCATCACCATGTTTTGACATCGAGGTTTTTTCTTACTTTTGTCATTAAATTTATAATTTTGTTGCAATGTCAACCAATTAACTGATTCAGAAGATGTTATTGTGGTTTAGAATCCTAATTTGTACAACAAATAAATGAATGTCGATCCAATGGTTCAAACTCACTTACAAGTCAGCTGAAAGGGTATATTCACCCTTTCAAGAGATGTTATTGTGGTTTAGAAGCCTAATTTGTACAACAAGTATATGAAGACCCCTAAAAGGTTGATCTAAGACCCCTACAAGGTTGATTGGTACAACAAATAAATGAATACCCCTACAAGGTTGATTGGTACAACAAATAAATGAATACATCTACAAGGTTGATTTATTTGTAAGGTTGTTTTATTTATAAAACAAATAAATGAAGACCCCTATAAATGAAGATCCTTACAAACTCACTTCTAAACCAATTGACTGGTTACCATCAATCTAGCAGGTTACCAAATAAATGACATGCAAATATTCTGATGTGGAAGCCACATAAGATCTTATGTGGTAGGATTGAGTTTCAAATATATGGTTTGCATCGAACCTAATTTCACATATCTTTTGTAGTTGCTCCAATGGTCCAAATTCACTTACAAGTCAGTGAAAAGGGTGTACTCACCCTTTTAAGTGACACTTTTTATTATAATGTTTAATGTTCAGTTCTCGTTAGAGTATTTCTTTACAAATGGCGCTGATGGTTAATCTAGTGGCTTAAACATACTTAAAAGTCAGTGAAAGAGGCGTACTCACCCTTTCAAGAGATGCTATTGTGGTTTAGAAGTTCTATTTGCACAACAAGTAAATGAAGACCCCTACAAGGTTGATCCAGGAGATGCTTAGTGTAACGCCCAGATCCCTGGTATGCATTATTTATTTATTTACTCATTTTTACAAGGCAACTCGATGAGTTGGTGGTCCCAAATCGTCGAGTAGAGATCGAGACGTGGGTTTTGATGTCTACTCACCGAGTTGGAAGCCCCGACTCGACGAGTAGGACTGCCAGAAGGAAACCCTAATTTTAAGGGTTTGGCCACCTATTTAAGGAACATAACACCCCTTGTGGCCTCCCTTATCGTCCTCCATTGTCCAGAAAACCCTAATCAGTGAGCTTGAGCTTTGTGTGAGTGTGTGAACCATTTTTGAGTGTTTAGTGTGATTTGAAGCTTGTGAGAAGAACAAGAAGCTAAAGGACTCCAAGAGAAGGTTGTAGATCCAGGAGCAACATCACTTTTCCTTCACTTTCTGGTAATCAATTCTATACCTTGACCATTTGTTTTCTAGATCTTCTTATGGGGTAGTTTAGGGCTTTTTAAGTGCATTTTGGAACCTTTCATGGACGCAAGCATGATTTGGTGTATCAACTACAAATCTAGTCTTTGAGGGACTCCATGGCATAAAGGTGCCAACTTTATGGCCATGGGAGTCCTATGCACCTTATGAGACACCTTTTTTGACCTTGTAAGCTAAAAACCCCATGATATAAACAACATATAATACTAGTTAGGAGTTTACCTCTTTATGTAGCTTGTAGAACCTTTTGTATTTTGGCCTTCAAGAACTTAGCACCAATAGTGTGGATGCCTCAAATGGAATCACAACACATCATGGACAAAGAATGACATTTTTTAGAGAGAATCTTCATACACCATGTGTTTATGATCCATGGTTCATGTGGCCCAACTCTTTATGTATCCATACATAAACTTAGTCCAACATGGATCAAAGCCCAACATATAAATATAACTAATTTACACAATTAGTCTCCATTGATTTAATTAGTCTCTTTTGATCACTAAATTAATTCCAAACTAATTCTTGATCAATACTAATTAAATCACATGATTTCATATTAATATATTAGAACTTATAATATATTAATAAACCATAAATAACCTCTTCTCAAAAGTCCATCCTAAAAAATTGTCCTGATGATATGCAACCCAAATGTCCATGCTACTCTCGGGTCAAGTACATACCAATTATAGTTATGGGCTTAGACACCTAATGCAACAGATATACGCATGATTGATAAATTTAGTTATGATTGTTGTCTGTGTGATGCTTGTATGTATGTTTAGTAGCCGAGTGTGGGCGGGGCCTGTATCTCGTAGCAGCTAAGTGTGGGCGGGGCCCATATCTCATAGTAGCCGAGTGTGGGTGGGGCCCGTATCTCATAGTAGCTGAGTGTGGGCGGGGCCCGTATCTCAGAGTTAACGGAGTGTGGGCGGGGCTCGTATCTCCATGAGTGTGGGCGGGGCCTGTATCTCGTAGTTGCATGTTACATGTGTATGGTATGTGGTAGTTTGGGGAGACTCACTAAGCTTCGTGCTTACATTTTTCAGTTTTGGTTTCAGGCACTTCCACTAGCAAGGGGAAGGGCTTGGGGTGATCGCATGCCACACACCACAGTTTCAGCCTGGTATGTTTAGACGCTGATATTTTCTCACATGTTTTTGATACAATATTTGACATGATGTTTTGAGATACATGATTCCTGATTTTTCTTTATGATGATGGATGATTTATGGTTTTGTTATAAGTTTTAAAACGAAATGTTTTGTCTGTATTTTTGGGATATTTCACTTAGTGAGTTTGAACCACTAAATCGACCTTGTAGGGGTCTTCATTTACTTGTTGTACAAATCGAACTTCTAAACCACAATAACATCTCTTAAAAGGGTGATTATTCTCTTTTCGCCGACCTGTAAGTGATTTTGAACCATTAGACTGATCTTTATTTATTTGTTATACGAATCGAGCTTCTAAACCACACTAACGTCTCCTGAATCGGTCAATTGGTTGACATTGCATAAACTTATAAATGTAAAGACATAATTGTGAAAAAAAATCGGTGTCAAAATTGAAATTTTGTAGTAATATAGTGACTTTCTTGCCATTTGAAACTCGATGTCAAAATTAGAATTTTGATAAACTTAATGACTTTATTGCAATTCAGGAAAAGTGATTACCGGGAGAACCGATCATTTGTTGATATTGCAACAAAATTGTAAATATATTGACATAATTGAGAAAAAAAATTTTGGTGTCAAAAACGAAATTTGGTGGTAATATAGTGAGTTTTTTATTTTATTTTTGTTTTTGTTTTTGTTTTTGTTTTTGTTTTTTTTTTGTTTTTTGTTTTTTGTTTTTTGTTTTTTGTTTTTTTTTTGCATTTCCCTATTTTTGTATGTATATTCTTATTTTCATTTTTTTTAAATTTGTTTACATGTTCGATTTTATGTATGTAGATTGTAAAAACTAAAAAAAATTCTTTTAAATACTCATTTTTTCAAACCAATATGCATTTTTATTTATAATTATTTGTAATCCTACTTTAATTATGTCTTGTTAATGTGGGTTTTCAAAGTACACTGTTATAATTGTTTTTTGTTTGTGGTTGTGTGTAACTATATGTGTTGCATATGATTATATCTCTATGTACATGTGATTTTGTCGTGTGTGTATAGTTGTGTATACGTGTGAGGAACACAAAATACATTCTCTCTCTCTCTCTCTCTCTCTCTCTCTCTCTCTCTCTCTCTCTCTCTCTCTCTCTCTCTCTCTCTCTCTCTCTCCAACACAATCAATTACTTAAAAAAATATTGCTTAAACTCTCGTTGCAACGCTTGTAATTAAAACCCTCATTATACTAATAGTTACATTTCAATAAATAAAAATAAAAAGGAAAAAACATGTTATGACTTAATCGAACCGACCAATTTGATTTGTGTCAAAGTTTACATGTTTGATCGGTTTCTTATATGAACCATCTAAATTGTGACAATTTGTTATAATAAATAGTCATATATTTTAAAAATAATAGATATAATTAATGATATATTTGAAATATTTTTGAAAAATGTTCATAAATTTATAAAAAACCATTTCAAAATAACTTTTCAAAAGTTATTTTATAAGGCCAATCGGTATACCATCGACAAACCCAACCGTGGTCTACGTGGCCACGGAAAACGGTTGTGCACACCAGCCCGACTGTTCGTGGTCACCCGTTTTCGTGGTGATTTGTGGTGGGGAGGACGAAGGGCAACGCCAATCATATTCCTCTTCTCTCTCAATCTTCTCATGTCTCTCTCTTCTTTCTCTCTTTTCATTTTCAGTGAAGAGTATTTAGGTGGTGGTGTGGTGGTTACTCAAAGGGTTGATTTGGAAGCTCTCCACGAACGAACGTTATCATGAAAAGTATAGCAGATGGTCTAAGATAATAAACTAAAATAAATTATTTTTATAATTTTACAATAACTTATACAATAAACTAGCTGCTAGTTTATTTTATTCCAAAGGCCTAAAGAATACACAAGAAAGGTTTGGAAATGCAAGGACTGTTAAAAATAGTGTAGAAAGTAAAGGGGTTCAAATAGTTAACTTCTAAAAGTTCTAGACGGCTTCTTTACCTTGTTCTTGTGCTTGCTTTGTGAACTTCTTGCGTACAAGAGAGAGAGGGAGTAGAAGAAGAAGAAGCATTCTTTTATTCCTTCTTTAAGATAAAGAAAACCCAAAATTAAGAGTAGATTAACCTTCAATAATCCAACCAACTTATACACCAATGTCTTCTGGGTCTTGAAATTATTCCCAATTAGCGACACTTGATTCTTTCTCTCTCTATATCGCATTCGATCGGATCTGAAAAAGCTGCTAAAGTTCAGTTCTGTACAGCTATGAATCTTTAATCAGGTATGTTTTCACGTTAACAAAATGTGAGTTTTGAAATAACGATCCAAAATCCTAATTCGGCGTTTGGGTTTATAAATTTGTTGCGCATTTTTCTGTTCTGGGTTATTCATTGTTAGTTTTGTTCATATATTTACGAATGGCGTTGTCCATTGACCAATTTGTTGGATTTATGAACTTCGTTGATTGAATGATTATGTTTTCCCCCATCTTGATAATTTATGGGTTTAACCTAGAAATGTCAAATAGATTGATTTCATGAAATTTTTGGTAATATTTGGTTAACAATAGAGATATCAAATAGATTGATTTCAAGAACTTTTCGGCAGTGTGTGTTAACTTTAGAAATCTCGCATCATTCCTAATCGGTTAATAGATTCAAATTCATGAAGTATCCATGATCAAGAAAACCTAAATTAATCAATTTTGTGATGTATAAAAATCAATTTTGTCATTCAATAGATTGATTTCAAGAAACTTTCCTCTGTTTTAGCGATTAATTGAAGTTAATCGGATTACTGGCAGATCAATTTGATTATTTGAATGGATTCACTTATTGATGGAGTCGGTTCTTTGTCAACTAGCCATACCTCCGCCACGTTATTAGGGTTCAACCCACCCGGCAAAACCCGCCCACCACATCACCCAAAATCCGATACCAGTTCAAATCGATCTCATAAAGCCTCCAATGACCACAAAGGAAAATCCTATATTGTGGGACCCAACACAATCCTTGATCAAACCGCAAAAGAATACTTCCACAAACAAATTTCAGCACTCGAAGCCAAGGCCGGAATCAAGCATTCCGATTCCGACCCCGAGACCATTGACTCAATTACATTCTGCCCGAGCCCACAAAGTAGTTTATACTCCCTTACAAACTTCACCGATACCAAACAAAGCTTTACAAACACAGAAGTCAGCGAATCGGTCAAAAGTGGTGAAATTGGGATTCCGAGTGTTTATCGGGGCAGCACGGGCAGCGATGTAAGTGAGGAGAGCAGTTCGGGCAGTTTCACGAGTGCGGTTTATAAACCACACAAGCAAAATGACTCGAGATGGGAAGCGATTCAAGTCGTGAGGTCGATGAATAATGACACGGGTATTTTGGAAATGAAACATTTTAGGCATTTGAAGAGATTGGGGTGTGGAGATATTGGGAGTGTTTATCTTTCGGAATTGATTGGGACACGGAGTTATTTTGCCATGAAAGTTATGGATAAAGCGGCTCTTGCGAGCCGGAATAAGCTATTGAGGGCGCAAACGGAAAGAGAGATTTTGCAGTCGTTGGATCACCCGTTTCTTCCTACTTTGTATAGTCATTTTGATACCGAGAAATTGTCGTGCTTGGTGATGGAGTATTGCCCCGGTGGAGATTTGCACGCGCTTAGACAAAAACAACCCGGGAAACATTTCTCCGAACATGCGGCGCGGTTGGTTTTTTTCTTAATTTTTTATTTGAATTTATTATAAATTATCGTTTCGATCATGTGACGCTAAAATTCCGTGAGTTTTCTTAGGTTGTGTTTGTTACACTCGACTGGACAAGCTTTCCAAGGCTATTTTCGATAGTTAGGATGAGAAGTGTATTTACGTCTTTTGCACAAACAAAAGATCAAGAATGGGTCCTTGTCCCATCTTTTTGGTTGAGACAAAAAATTGCAATTTTTGTCCCATTGACATCGGTTCGGTCCCAGTCCAATGCATGTCAAACCTAGTAGAAGACTGTCTTGTTTTTTCTTGTTAACAAACGGGGCTAGGCCCCGTTTGTACGTAGGACGGTACATGACAAGTTGTACAGTGTCTGACATGCATTTGACTAGGATTGAACGGATGTCAACATGACAAAAAAATGCAATTTTTTGTCTCACCAAAAAAGGTGGGATAGGGACCCGTTCTTGATCTTTTGTTTGTGCAAAAGACGTAAATGCCTTTCTCATCCTGATTATCGAAAATAGCCTTGGAAAGCTTGTACAGTGGAGTGTAACAAACGCAACCTAAGAAAACTAACGGATTTTTAGTGTCACGTCGATAAAACAATAACTTATACCAAAGCTTTTCATTAAAACTTCATATAAAGTTTGAAATCTGTGCTAATGTCGAACCATTTTTTGTAGGTTTTACGTAGCGGAAGTTCTCCTAGCTATGGAGTACCTACACATGCTCGGGATCATCTACCGAGACCTCAAACCGGAAAACGTTTTAGTTCGTGAAGACGGTCACATAATGCTTTCCGACTTCGATCTCTCTTTACGATGCGCCGTGAACCCAAAACTCGTCCGATCGGCTAACCCAACCATGGACCCCAAGAACTCCAACTACTGCATCCAACCATCTTGCGCTGTTCAACCCGCGTGCATCCAACCCTCATGTTTCGTCCCCCGGTTCATGTCCAAATCCAAAAAAGACAAAAAGCCCAAACCCAAATCCAAACCCAAAACCGAAATCTACAATCAAGTCTCACCACTCCCCGAGCTCATTGCGGAGCCCACAAGCGCCCGCTCCATGTCATTCGTGGGGACCCACGAATACTTAGCCCCCGAAATCATTAAAGGCGAAGGACACGGAAGCGCGGTTGACTGGTGGACTTTTGGGATTTTTTTGTATGAACTTTTGTATGGAAAAACACCGTTTAAAGGGAACGGAAACCGGGCTACATTATTTAATGTAGTGGGGCAACCGTTGAGGTTTCCGGATACTCCAGGGGTTAGTTTTGCAGCTAGGGATTTGATCAGGGGGTTATTGGTAAAAGAGCCGCAGCATAGATTGGCTTATAGAAGAGGGGCAACTGAGATTAAACAACATCCGTTTTTTCAAAGTGTGAATTGGGCTTTGATCCGGTGTGCTACGCCGCCGGATGTTCCTGGGCCGTCGATGGAAAATGGAGGGGTGGATGTGAAGCCTTCGGAGAATTACTTAGAAATTGATTTCTTTTGAATGGGTTTAATGGATTGTATGATGGAATTTGTTGTTTTTATTGGTTATGTTTATTGTGGTGTAATTCGCTGCAAAATGCAGATTTGTTCGTAATTGTATTTTTAGTTGGAATAATTTGTTAACGGAAAGGGAGGTATATTATTGGGAAACATGCTGAAGTGTAATCGATTGCCACATCAAAATAATTATCTTTTAATCCCTACAATATATGGAAGTATTAGTATACAACGTTTATGGAATATAATTTAAAACATTAAAAGTTTTCTCCACTAAACAGTTCAATAAGTATTATTTGTTGAATATTAACTAGACATTTTAGTGCGTCCAACCATTTTATTAAATTATATATTCCAGATGCTTATGGTAAATGTTAACGTGATAGAAAAGGTGTATGTTATAATAATATTTTATCGTTTATACCATTATTATAGATTTTATTCCTATTGTTTTACATTTGTTTTCCACTAAAAGTTGGTTTTACTCTAAATGATTCGAATACATGTCATTCTTTGGGTGCAATATTCAGAAGATAAGCTAACAAGAGCAAAGGATTTGGGCTTGAATGCAATTCAAACTTATGTTCCAAGGAATGTGCATGAAGCAAAAGAGGATCAATTGGATTTCAATGCTATAGCGGATATATTTTCACTAGGTGTGAGACTCATGTTATACATTGATTTAAAAAAATTAAATATCAAAGTGTAAATATTCAGTATTTTTTTAAAAAATAAGTTTCGAAATAAATACAAATGAAATGATAAATAAGTAACTAAACCTATATTAAGAAAAAAACTATTGACATATAACTATTAATATTAATAATACATTTTCAAATAATTATATTTATATAGTAATATGATGCTATAAAAGTGCACCGAATTTCCCATTTGCTCCTTATTACAAAAAATCTAACTAGGAATAACATTGTTACAAATTGGAAATGACTTCATCTACACCGATTTAAAAAAAAATAAAAATAAGTTATTTACATAATGTCAAATGACTGAACTCAAAGAGTTAAAAGCAATAATAACAACTTACTATCATAACAACTTGCACTTAAAGTATGATTATTTAATATTTGTTGCGTTTAGCACAAAGAAATGTTTACACATAAAAATTCATAATATTGCTTTAATGAACAGAATATGCTTTAATGCTTTAAGTAGGATGCAATAATGCATTGTGGTGAGAAATCTACGTAGTGCTAAGTGCTAACTATTAAAACAGGGCAAACATGTAGCTTATATGAATCACATGCATATAAGTATATTTGTTTTCAACATCAACATTGTAAACAAGAAATAAGGGTTTTCAAAAATAAGTTTAATATTATGATTTTTACATATGCTTTTCCTGTACTTTTCTTTTATTCCCAAAATATCCTCTTCCTTTCCATTCTCCGGATTATTCGTTTCTTCTATTTACATAACTACACTAAAATTTTTTGGACAAATGTGCCCTTGAAAACCAAACTTTTCCACAATCAAACCCAAAGTATTCCAATAAACAAATGTTGTATCAGGTTTCCATGGTTAATCTCCACAAAAACATTCACTTCTGTCACCAACATACTTTATCCCTCTAGCCACAGGTTTACGTTCATGTTAAGCAGTGATAAATGACTAATTGTTACATGAACAAATGACAAATTTGCCATTTTTGCTCCTTCACGTTAAACAACATATAACTGATTACATAAGAAAAAATTAAAAAAAAAAATCATTGCACTTTTATGGTATCCCATTTATAGCATCGTACTTTCAAGGGGCTAAAGCTGAAAATTTTACAATTATAAATAGGATGCGATTAATCAAAAAAGGCATTATAAATGACGTAAAAGGGAGCAAAAAAAGCATTTTACAATTATAAATACAATTGGCGCTTTTTTTTTTTTTAATGTCGAAGGAGAGAAAAATGAATAGCACCGGTGCTTCTTTTGTTCTCTGTCATTGTATGAGTTCAACCGATTAGCATTGTAGCGAGTAAATTCTATTTTTTTCTGTGCCACTGAAACGACATGATGTCTACTCCTTTGTATTGACAATTAGTTTATCTGCATATTAATAAATAGTAAAGCACATTGTTAATGTTTTAAGTCTTTATATTAGGGGTCATTAAGAGAAAGTACATAAGAAACGTGTTGTGAGCAAACATTCTCATGAAAACTCCATTTGAAGTGTTGACCTAAATGCAATTTCTTGTCACCTAGGTCACCCCATGTTAAGAACAACAATTCGATAAAAATAATAATAAAACAATAATGCTTACTTGTGAAACTCATGGCATCCAAATATCTAGTTTGAGATGTTTGGTGCTAAAAGTAAATTACAGAGAAAGCCATCATCATGAGAGCATCATAATTAAAGAAGAATATTAAACTAAAAGATCAATACAAAACAAATGAGACAACCACCTTTGACCTCTTACATTCACCCTCCATGGTGTAGGTTTTTTCGGTTCCTTTTTGTCCGTAAGAAAAAATAGTACAATTAAATCCTTCTAAAACTTCATTTGCGACGGGAGCAATGGCTTGTTCATATAAATCTTTTTGATGAGAGAAAAACCTGCATAAAGAAAGATAATAGTTGTTGATTGCTAAACATAACACTAAGGTTTTATTAAATCTCAATATTAACACATAACACCTATCAGATACATATATTTATACATATTTTATTTATTAGTCAGTTGTAAATATAGATAGTTTTAGTCTTCCTTATTTGTTGTAACAGATCCTAATCTATCGGATATCCCTGTATATGTTCTCGTATTTGCTTCAATGAAAACAACTTGAAACCATTCTCTTATATGGTATCATCCAGGAACCCTATTTTCCCCTAAAATCTTTCTGTCGCTTTTCTCCAACCATGTCTACCGAAGGCAACTCTCATTCCTCGGTTATTCATACTCTCCCCTCACTACTCCATCTCTTACCCTAGTTCAATTTCCATCATCCCTCAAACTGTTATCCACAAATTACATGAGCTAGAAGACTCGGATCAAAGCCCTTCTATACGATCTCTACAAAGTTATTGATGGCACTTACCTTGCGCCAAAACCTACTGTCACTACCGATGGCACTTCTACTCCCCACAAAGATTACCCAGTCTGGTTCCGCCAAGATCCCTTGTTGTTGTTCGGTGCTACAGTTGGTACTCTTTCTCCAACTATTGTCCCCCTAATTACTAATGCTCCTTCCTCATTAGAGGCCTGAAAAATCCTCTCCAATATTTATGCTAAACCTTCTCGTGGCCACATCAAACAACTCCCACACCGCCTCAAACAAACCACAAAACACCTGATCAGTGATCAGTGAGATCATCACTGAATACATGCAATCCATTAAAACCATAGTGGATGAAATAGGTATTCTGGGAAAACAGATGGATACAGACTACATTACAGATTCTATCTTGACTGGTCTCTACATCCTACAAAACGGTCATTGACTCCATTCATGCCAGGGACACACCCATCTCTTTCCATGAACTCCATGAAAAGCTTATCAATCATGAGCTTTATCTAGCTCAAACTTCCCCTGTCATCACTACCCTTCATCAACCAACCACAACTTTTGCATCAAACAAGCGACCACCTTCAAAACCCTGGAATTACAGAAATTCCAATAATAACCCTCCCCTTCTCCCTACCCCTCAACAGACCACCAATCTCACTACTGCTTCACTAAAGGTCACTCCTTAACCTCCTGTTATGCCTTCAAAAACAGATACCCCCATGTCAGTTTACCCTCATTACCTCGGACCACTTATAGCGCCTCTGCGCAAGCACATGCCATGAACACCACAAACACCTCCAACTCTGATTTTTTTCTTGCTTGATTTACAATTTTCTTAAGATTTTATTTTATATATTCATATTCCATACGTTTAACTTGTAAAAAAATCATTTAAAAGGAGTTTGCGAAATTTAAAAGAAAAAAATAGAAAATATCTGTTGAGTCCATTTGTGTTGCGTCATGGGCCTTACGTTTTGCATCCGGATTGGGCCTGTCCTTCCGTGATTATCTAGATTAGCTAGTAGGGTTATACTATATATATGCATGCATGTATGCATTATATAAGATTGATTATCACGTTCATAACTTCTGTAACCTTAAACACCTCTACAGCAGCAGTTCTTAATCGAGCTCTTCTGAGGTGTTAAAGTTTTAATCATTCGACACATTCAAAGTCATTCTTGTATTCGTTTTTACATTCTTAATTGTTTGCTTGCTCAGAATCTAACGATCCTAAAAGAACTTAGTTCTAACAATTGGTATCAGAGCAGGAGACTGTGTGATCGATACACATTCCTTCTGTATTCAGAATTCCTTAGGGTTTTCGCTTTTATTGTATAAATAGAAGCCGTCTTCTTCATATCAACGGTAACTCTGTTTTTGATAAAACCCTAATCTCAAGTTTACAGGTTTGATTCTAGCAGCTCACCATGTCTCACGAAGATTCGCAAACAAATCCCATCAACATCTCAAACAGCATTGGATCTACAACCAGGATACCCATTCTCTACACTCAAGACTACGAAGTATGGGCTCATCACTTCGAAGACTACGTGGTTGGATCTGAAGATAATGACTATCTCATCTGGGAAGCTATCACACTTGGGCCGTTTGTTCACTCAGGAACGAACAGTACTGTCAAGTCCCAAAAGGAATATAACAAGCTGGTGGCGGATATAGACAAGATGCCACAGGACGAGAAAGACAAATTGATATGTAATGTGAAGGCCATGAGGATGATCAGATTCGCCTTGCAATCTGACACCTTTCGGTTGGTTGGTTCATGCACGACGGCCAAAGAAATCTGGGATAGGTTGAAAGAACTCTATTCGACCGATGAAGATCTAGAACACTCTATTCAAACCTTGCTGCTGTCAGAATTTGGAGTTTTCGAACAGAAACCTGAGGAGAAGCTCATACAGACTTTCGATCGGTTCAATCATCTCCTAAGTAAGATGATCAAGCATGGAATAGAGAGAAAGTTGATCGAGCAGAAAGTAACTTTCATGAACGGGCTAAGACCAGAATGGATGGCTGTGGTTTCTACTGTGAAAGCGCATGAACAGTTTAAGTCTTACTCGCTAGCGAAACTTGTGGGAATACTTAAGTCCCATGAAAGTGTAGTAACCAAAGAAGCGAAAGTAGTTTCTGGTGTGGGATCGCTAGCACTTGTCTCAAAAGCGAAAAGCATTGCAGAAGAAGAAGAAGAGTCTGATATATCTGAGTGTGACCTTACAAGCGAGGAGTATGCATTGATGGTCACCAATCCTAAGAAGTTTGCACGAAGAAAATTTCCTGTCAATAAGAACCGAAACTGGCAGGGAAGTTACATCTCTGAGAAAGTGAAGGATGAAGCGAAAGTCCCTTCTCAAAAGGATGGAGACAAGAAGGAAAGCAAGCTTACAGGAGACTCTGGGTTCGACTGCAACTACTGTCACGGCAAG
Source organism: Lactuca virosa (assembly GCF_052849685.1). Lineage (NCBI taxonomy): Eukaryota > Viridiplantae > Streptophyta > Magnoliopsida > Asterales > Asteraceae > Lactuca > Lactuca virosa. Next base: position 281,209,888 of record NC_136428.1, on the reverse strand, counting down.
AACCATTTTACCAAAGACTGCATGCTAAGGAAAATGGCTGAGAAAAGAGATGGTGAAGATGATGATGCGTACTACATGCGCAAATTGGAAGAGATCAAGAAAAAGAAGACGACTAACAGCTCTATGAATGCCTTGATCGTGCAGGAGGATGCATGTGAAGATGAGTTTGGTGGCATCGAAGTTTGGTCAACCGATTCTGAAGATGAAGATGTAAGAAAGCCCACTCATGGAAGGGCGTATGTGGCAAAGGAAGTAGGTTCGGCTGGTAGATGTTTAATTGTAACAGCCGGTTCATCAACCGAAAGTGCAAATGAGGAACCGAACTTGACTGAGAACAAGTGTTTTGCAGCCAAGCCTGTTAGTGAGAAGATCAATGACTGCGATCGGCTGATCAAAAAGGTACAATCCATCCTTGAATCACTTAAAATTCCAATAACAGATTATGAAGAAGAATTAAATGAATTAAAATTTAAATTTTCTAACTTAAGTGGTAGTCTCATGCAAACTCGCTTAGCGAATTCTAACCTAACTGACCAACTCAGCAGGGTTTCTTCAAAAAGTGAGGAGAGAAGGATGTGGATTGAGCTGAAGGAGGCGGAGTTAATTAGGGCTAGAGATGAATGTATTTATTTACAAAGAGATAATTTAAAGTTTTTAAAACAAAGGAATGTTTTTTGTTTAATAGCTAAGCGTCTATACTTTAATATTTCTCAATTGCATTTAAGTTGTGAGATAGGAAAGAAGATTCATAAGATGATTTTACCCTTCCTTGAATTTAAGGAGGATGAGATCATAGCAGAATGTGAATCAGAAGTATCATCAGAAGAAACATCTATTCATTACAAAATTGGGCTGGACAAAATAGAATCCTTCATTGACTCTAAGGAACATAAAAGTATGCTCAAAGATCTTTTAGATGAAAATGATAGGTTAAAATTAAAGTCCGAAACCATTGAATCATTTGACTCGTCTAATGCAAAATTACTTTCTGAAAATAAAATAAACTTAGAAAATACGTCTGAATTTGATGAGGAGAGTGAGATGAGCGAAATCTCAGTGGAAGATGTGATTGATTGCTCAGAGTTTATGAAAAGTGAAACCGAAAATGAGAAACCACTCATATCTGAAAATTCGGTTGAGTTCGCTCGCTTATCAAAAGACAAGACAAAGAAACTCAAGGAAAAAGCAATGGTCTACCAAAAGGTTCAAACGGTGCCGAATCAAGTGTATGCAGTTACAGGAATCACTGCTAAACAAACAGTAGAATTGCAAATCCTGGTCAACAAAGACAATGCTGAAGGATGCGACGATTACTTCTGGTCTGCCCCTATCGACAACGCAGACGAAACTGTAGGCTTATCTGAGCAGACTTCATGGAGGGTTAAAGGAAGATATGTTGCTGAACCCATCAACAAATCCTCGAGCTTTGACAAACCAAGCACAAGTGGAACCAAAGAAATCCCTGAAGAACCAATGGTAGAACCGAAAGTTCCAACCAAGACTATGACAGAACCACATGTTCCAACAAAGACACCCGAAAGTCAAAAGGGGAAGCCAAAGTCTAGCTTCAATATCCACAAATCACAGAAGGAGTTAGCTGAACAGAAACGCTTAAGAAATCAGAGATATGCCAAGAATCTGAATGAACGAAAAAGGCACTGGAATTCTCAATATTCCAACTATGAGCCTCCCAAGAAAGAATCAACGGACAAAGGAAAGGAAAAACTAAAGAAAAATTTCAGTCCAAATTCCTACTATTCCAAAACCCAGAACCGAAAGTCTAGTTTCGGTCCCAACACCAGTTTCGGTCCTAAGACCAGTTTCGGTCCCAACACCAGTTTCGGTCCTAAGACCAGTTTCGGTCCTAAGACCAGGTTCGGTCCTAAGGTTGGTTTCGGTCCTTCTAATTCTCAAAGCAAAACAAATTCTGTGAAGGACATCAAAGGAAAGGGAAAGCTAACATCAGATTCTGAGTTTTATAGGAAAAAGTCAGCTAACCCTAGGATTCATAAGAAAAATTCTAAACCATCAAACAACACACCAACTATTGCACCAAAAATTAAACAAGATAAAACTAAAATCAAGGTGTATACCATTAAAAGAAAAGATCAAACCACTCTAGTAAAACGAACATATATGGTTGATATTTCTTCTGTAATTCCTTTTTCCGTGAAAGACTCACCAGGACCCAAGAAACTTTGGGCTCCTAAATCTGCTTGAATTTGCAGGTAATAAGTGACGAGCAGTTCGATGATGAATGGTATATAGACAGTGGCTGCTCGCGTCACATGACAGGAAGGAAGGAAGAGCTGAGGGAGTTTCGGTCCCTAAAAGATGGTGGGTGTGTAAAGTATGGTAATAATTCTTATGGAACAATTAAGGGATATGGAATGATAACCAATGGAGATTTCTCAATTCGCAAAGTGGCATATGTGGAAGGACTGCAGCACAACCTCATTAGTGTGTCACAACTAGTTGTGGGCACAGGTTTGAAAGTGTCCTTTGATGATGAGGGTTCTGAAATAATTGAAAAGCAATCGAAAAAGGTTCTACTAAAGTCTGAACGTAAGGGAGAGATGTATCCTTTGAATCTCAATCCAATACGAGGAAAACCAGCAATATGTCTGCTATCAAAGGCAAACACCGATGAAAGCTGGTTGTGGCATCGACTATTATCGCACCTGAACTTCAAAGACATTAACAAGTTGGTGCTTGGTGATCACGTTCGAGGCCTCCCTCTTCTCAAGTTTGACAAGGAGCATCTGTGTGCAGCATGTGAGATGGGCAAACAAAGCAGAAAGAGCCACCCTACACGAATCAATACGAAGATTGTTGAGGCTCTTGAACTTCTACATATTGACTTATGTGGACCTTCTGCTATTGAGAGCATCAGTGGTAGTAAGTACATTCTAGTTATTGTAGATGATTTTTCATGTTTCACCTGGGTTTTCTTTCTTAAACAGAAGTCAGATGCAACTCCCAAGTTGAATACATTCATCAAGCAAGTGGAGGTGTAGCTGAGAAAGACGGTGAGGAATATCAGAAGTGACAACGGTCTGGAATTCAAGAATAACGAGTTTGAGGACTTTCTGGCTGACAAGGGGATAACTCACAATTTTTCGGCCCCTTATACACCTCAACAGAATGGGATTGTTGAAAGATGAAACTGTTCTTTGTGTGAGGCTGCTAGAACCATGCTTAGTTTCGCCTCTCTTCCTCTATACTTCTGGGTTGATGCAGTTGCAGCCGCGTGCTACACTCAGAACCGATCATTGCTTAACAAGAGATTTTCAATTACTCCATATGAGATCATAACAACCGAAAGCCCAACGTCAAATTTTTCCATGTGTTCGGTTCAAGGTGCTTCATATTCAATTCAAAGGAGAACCAAAACAAGTTTGACGTCAAAGCCGATGAGGGCATCTTTCTGGGTTATTCGCTATCATCAAAAGCATATAGAGTGTTGAATAAACGCTCTAAACGAATTGAAGAAACCTATTATGTCACCTTTGACGATAATTACATGAAGAAAGTTCAAAGAAGTGAATGTGACTTAGGTAAAATATTTCCAGAATCTGGACAAGTCTCGGTTTCCATATCCAACTTGTTTGAAGAGTACATTCGGCTGTTTGATGAACCAGAGAAAGCGACACACTCAGAGGCGAAAGCAGCAGACAACCAAATTGATAATCTCAAAAAGATCATAGATGAAGCTGCCAAAAATATAGGAACCGAACCTCCTAAAGCTGCAGCTGCTCAACCCTCAACTGACTCTCCAAGCAATGGCTCACAATTCAAGGGGGAGAGTTCAACAACACCAAAAACAACCGGAGTATCTTTCGAAGGGGAGAATCCAAATCCTTCCCTGATTCATAAAGATCCAACCGAAGGGGATAATTCAGCTCCAACACCACCCAATAGTAGTCCAATTGAGGGGGAGAATCCAACTCCCACAGAGGATGCAAACTCTGATGCTGCCACCAGTTACACTTCGCCAGTCGAGGGGGAGAAAGAGAAAGTAACTGACGAAGGCGAGGATGATCAATCAGAATTTGAAGAAGAAGTTAATGCTGAATTGGATCCAGCATACGATCCAAACTATCCCCCGTTAGTAAAATGGACCAAGGACCATCCCAAAGCACAGATTATTGGTGAATCTTCTGAGAAAGTTCTTACTCGTTCTCAACTGAAAGCGAAACAAACAACATTATTCTCTAAAGTTGAATTTTGTATGTTTAACTCGTTTATCTCCAAGATAGAACCGAAAACAGTTAATGCTGCTCTTGATCATTCTGATTGGGTGCAAGCAATGCAGGATGAGCTCCATGAGTTTGAACGCAACCGGGTTTGGAGGTTGATTCCTACACCAAAAGATGCTTCTGTGGTCGGCTTGAAATGGGTATTTAGAAATAAATTGGACAAAGAAGGAAACGTCATTCGCAACAAGGCTCGGTTGGTGGTGAAAGGATATTGCCAAGAGGAAGGAATAGACTATGAGGAAACCTTCGCTCCGGTAGCTAGGTTGGAATCAGTTAGAATTTTCTTGGCATATGCTGCTCACAAAAATTTCGAAGTTTTTCAAATGGATGTCAAATGTGCTTTCTTGAATGGAGAACTAGAAGAGACAGTATATGTTGAGCAACCTCCCGGATTCGTAAACGAGAAATTTCCTGATCATTGCTATATGCTGGATAAAGCGGTTTATGGGTTAAAGCAAGCACCAAGAGCCTGGTATGAAACTCTAACTCGCTTTCTAAAAATGTCGAAATTTAAGCAAGGTTCGGTTGACCCAACCTTCTTTCGAAAGAAGGAAGGCGAACATCTTATTATAGTTCAGATTTATGTCGATGACATCATCTTCGGCTCCATGAATCCTAGCTTAACAGCTGAATTCAGGAAGTTGATGGAGACTAAATTTGAAATGAGCGCAATGGGTCCGATTAATTTTTTCCTTGGTTTGAATATTAGACAGGGACCAGAAGGTATTTTTATCAACCAGGAGGCGTATAGAAAGACCCTACTAACAAAATTTGGCATGACAGGAGACTCAAAAGTGAAGGTTCCTATGGCATTTGGCACCAAGTTAACACCATCTCTGGAAAAACCTGCTGTTGACATAACACTTTATCGACAAATGATAGGGTCCCTCATGTATCTAACAGCTAGTAGACCGGACATTATGTTTTCTGTTTGTTATTGTGCCAGGTTTCAAGCTAATCCAAGAGAACCTCACATGGTGGCAGTGAAAAATATCTTACGTTACCTGAAGCGAACCTCATCTCTCGGTCTCTGGTATCCTGCAAGATCTGGATTCTTCATTCAAGCCTTTTCTGATGCTGATCTAGGAGGATGTGGACTGGACAGAAAGAGCACTACCGGTGGATGCCAATTTCTTGACGAAAAACTAGTTAGCTGGCAGTCCAAGAAGCAAACCTGCGTGTCACTATCCACAGCCGAAGCTGAGTATATAGCTGCAGCATCTTGCACTTCTCAAGTAATTTGGATTCAAAGCCAACTGAGAGACTATGGGCTGAGTATGAAGAAGATTCCTCTCTACTGTGACCCAGAAAGTGCAATAAGGATTTGTCACAATCCGGTACAACACTCAAAAACTAAGCACATTGCACTTAGATATCACTTCATCAAGGATCACGTAGAAGATGGGAATGTGGAAGTGCATTTTGTTCGATCCTCTGATCAACTGGCCGACATATTCACCAAAGCCTTACCTGAAGCAAGTTTCAATAATATTCTTCAAGGCTTGGGAATGATGGAAGCAGAGTCGGTACCGAATCCTTAAATCTCTATCAAAATTTAGACAAGCGAAATGGGGCGACCGCTCGGTCTATTTCGAATTTTAAGGAACCGAAATGAACCGACCGCTCGGTCTATTTCGGCTCTATAATTTTCGAGAACCGAAATGAACCGACCGCTCGGTCTATTTCGGCTCTGGAATTTTAAGGAACCGAAATGAACCGACCGCTCGGTCTATTTCGCTTCACTCATTTAAGATAAGGTTTCGGTTGTAAAATATGTACATTCCTTTCTCTCGTCTTTAATATGGTTTATGCTTATTTATTTTATCTTTCTGTTTTTATTCTTTTTCAGAAAATTTCAAAAATCAAAAAATATTCTCTTTTTCTGTTTTTATTCTTTTTTATAAAATTTCAAAAATCCAAAAATATTTTCTTTTTCTGTTTTTATTCTTTTTCAGAAAATTTCAAAAATCCAAAAATATTTTCTATTTCTGTTTTTATTATTTTCAGAAAAACTCAAATCTTCAAAAATATTTTTCGTTTTGTTTGTTTGTTTTGTTTGTGTGGTGTGTTTGTTGGTTTTTACTTTAATTAGGTCACAAGAGTACCAGTTCAACTGAATTTGGAGCTAGGGCAGGTACAATTATTTCAATAAGAAAACTAGTTACGGGTCCCTAGAAGCATGCTGCTGCATGTTGACCAAAGCCTCTACGACTTTGAGCAGGCCTTAATGATTTGATCTATACCTATCGTTTCTTCCCAATTAGGCTGTCAACATCAACTCGATCTAGAGCTACCTTACTCTTCTCATATGAGTTAAGAGTTTTTCTGCCTGTCACGTCTTTATAGCAGAAGGTACTTTCGGTTCTTTAGCCACCTTCCTTAAATTCTCCATCTACTTTCGGTTCACCATTGTAACCCTTGAGACTCTCGGTCTTTACCACTGAGGTTTATGGTTGCACAAAATCTGTGTTAGTGATCTTAGATATGTATACCACGTGCTGAGTGAAACCCAAAATCCAACACCTATAATGAATTGATGGTGAATTATTATATTCAAGAACTTACTGGTTACTCAATGAAATCTCTTTTTATTTTTTTTGCGTGGTCTTTTATGAAATTGTCTACAACCAAGGCTTTTCTTCCCAAAAATATCCAGTTTATTTTTGTTTTTGAGATTTCTATTACTTTATATGTCACTCCAACTTATATCCCACCTACTTGTTCAACAGACTACATTGGTCTCACAAGTACTTCTTCCAATGTTCAGTCTTCTATTAAGACTCGATATTCGGTTGAAGATAAGCTACCCTAAGCCTGATATTTAAAAGAAGCCTTTCAATGTTTATTAACAAACACTTGATCGTATTTTTCGGGAAACCACACAAGCACTTCAAGTCTCTCTTGACTCTGAAGGAAGCGATTCTTGCCCGGAATCACCAGCTTTCTATCTTATAATGAGACATCACTCACATCCCATACACATTTGCTTTATTTCTTTATCTTTTGTCACCCTTTTGCACGAAAATTTTATTTTCCAACATTCTGGTTGATTCGATCTTTGTTTATCTATTGAAGTCAAAAGAGGGGTTACTCAGAATTTCAAACGACGATTGATGATAAGATTTGGCCGCGTGAATTTGAACGGTTTCTATACCCATGCGTGCTGACGTATACCTAGGAGTAACCACACTGTCACATCGCGCATTTTCAGGCGACGTTTCAGTGATCGCGTCATTATCATCATGATTTTTTCTCTCTCCTGGCAATGGTATATAAAGGGTTTCTCGTTTTATTTGTCTTTTACCAGCAACAAATTCTCTCAAAATTACAAGGCAAGAATCAACTGTTCATCTTCCTTCTTCGATCAACAATGGCGACTTCTTCCTCAGTTCACGATCAGACTGTGTCGTCTACATTGCTTTCAATCAAGCCAAATCAAAATATGATCATCAAACTTAACCCGTTTTTGTATGATTCATATATGATGCACGCCGTTGAATGTTTGAAGTACTCACCGCTAGTTTTAGCCCTAACGCAGGTTGAAGCTGTCCCGATGTCGCTCTTATCGCAAGTTTATTCTACTGCGACATATGACAAAAACAAAGAACGCATCTACTTTCAAATACACAATAAAAAGGCTTCTATTTCCAAGGGAAGATTTTGTTCGTTAATGCATCTTGCCGTAGATTCCTCTGTCATCTCGCCGGATTTTATCACGACGACTCAATTATTCTCGATGCTCTACGAGATTGGGTATACGGATGTGCTGACCACCATTACAAAAGTTAAGAAGTCATGTTTACCATCTCACTGGAATGGTTTGCTTACTCTCCTTATTAAGGCTTTGGCAGAAAGAAGTGGTGGATCAGATGGCACCAACAAGGGTTTCCTGACCCTTCTTTATGGTCTTTACAACGGTATTAATCTTGATTATGGGACGATTATCTGGTCTCAGGTGGTGCAGAGCCTCAATACTTCTACGAGGCATTCTGAAGTATCGTGTGGAAGATTTTGGACTCTCATTACGAGAAGGGCAATCAATTCATTGGAAATTCCGGTTATGAAAGATGCTCTGCTTGCGTCTATCGCTACCTTTCACACGAAGAAGATCATTATTTCGGATCCACTCAAGTTCCCTCACAATGGATCAATTCCTGAGTCGATGTATCGGTGTGTCACAGCCGAGAGTCACGTTATGGCTGACTATCGCAAACTTACTCCTACTGGACCGAGAGTTCTTTCTCCAGAACAGCAGGCTGCCCTGGATGCTGTGGATAAGCCTAACAACCGAGGGAAAGGATTTCCAAGAAAGTGCCGACAGAGGAGGGAAAGTCTAAGTCTTCTAAGTCAACAAAGCGAAAGTCTGATGCTGGGGATTCTTCCAAGCCCAAGAAGATCAAAAAGATGGCAAAAAGATCAAAGAGTCCTACTCCTCCAAGCTCAGACAATGACCAGGAAAATGAAGAAGAGGAAATTCGTCAAGACTCCCCGAGAGATAACACTCCTCCCAGATCTCCTACTCCAATCGAATCTCCTCATCACAAGGTTCCAACTCCACCTCAATCACCGAAACAGACAGTACCTGTCTCTGTTCCTATTATTCCTCCACCTATCACTTCTCAAGAAACAACTTCTTTACCACCACCACCACCAATTACTTCCATTCCTCTTTCTACAACTCCTTTATCACCTCCCATAATTTCACAATCGACCACTACTACTATTCCTGACCCAACAGTGGGAGTCAACGTATCTGATACGGGGGCAACTACTGCAACTGCAACTCCAGTAATCACTAAACCTCTTTCACCTACCAACTCAACCGATTCTGGTGCCACTCTCGGTGGAGAGAATGACGAGTATGACTCTACCTACTTCAGTCCATATCGGCTTCCAACTGATGAAGATAATGATGTCCCTATCAACCGCCAACACTTGCAGGGAATTCATGAAAAGCTGGATCGATTGCTTGAAGACAGCAAGGCTTATAGTGGTGTGGTTCTCAAAGCTTTCCTGGAGACTGCCATAGAACAATACACATCGTCAATTGAAAAATCTACTAGAGCTATTGATGAGTCTACTTCTTCCTGTAAAAAGGCAACCAATGATGTTACTGAGATTGTTCATACAACTCAGATTTTTCTTGAATCTTTGAAAGGTCATGCTGATACAAGTGCAGCGAAAGTACAAGCCTCTGTGGAATCATTTTCTAAGTCCCTTCAGGAAGAAAGCACCAAGTTTGAAGCTGTGCGTTCACCTATCCAAACCGATAACACTTCCTTTTTAAGTTCAGTGAATTTTCATTTTGCCTCTCTTTACGCTGACCTGGCAACCGAAAGTGCTCTGAAGGCAGATCTTGCCAAACAAGCATCTACTATTGAAGTCCAGCAGGTGCAGCTAGCCCAAGCTGAAAAAGAAATTTCTTTATTAAAGACAGAACGGGCTGTATTTCAAAGCTGTGCAGGAGATGTAAAGGACATGTTGACCAATCTCCTTGGTGCTCATGATCCCATTCTAACTCTCACCATCAGAAATCATCTCACAACCAAATTGTTTCCTGCCCTTGCAATGCTCCATGAAATGAAGGGTGTTTCTAAGAGGTTCATACCTCCGAAACAAGGGGGAGAAGGTGCTCGTGTTGTTCAACCGAAAGTGATTGTAAAGACAGAAGGTGCTCAACCGAAAGTCTCAACAGAACTGAAGGATAATGTAGCTTCAGGTTCTGGTTCACAAACTAAGCAAAAGGAGATCAATGATGACAGTGAAAGTGATGTGGAAGAAACAATTACTGAAGCTCTCCAAAGAAAGAAGAGAGATCGAGAGCTAGATGAAAATTTGAAAATTGTGAAGGAAGCAGAGGAGAGGGAAAGGAGAAACAAGGAAGTAGAAGAAGCCTTGAATTGTAAAAAGGCCTTGTTTCCCTTGTGGACGAAAGAGACACTTATCAATCAGGCGATAGAATTTCCAAGTATTTATTGGTTGGAACCTGTTGCTTCATTTGACTGTGATAACTCTAAGGACTCGCAGTTCGACATGCCAATTACAAGAAAAGCATTCACGTTCCATTGCTTTGATTCGACTGCTGAGGTTCCTTTTCCTCATCCTAAGGTTGACCGAGAGCTGATTGACTTCTATTTGAAGTATGGGCAACCGCAGTACTTGACTTGGAATGCACAGAAGATCATTCCAGTTAAGGTACTGAAATCGACACTTGCTGGGAGATTTATCAATGTCAATTTCAAGATCACTCGTGGTACAGCAAACACGGTGTCGACTATCTCTCTAGCAGACCTTCCTAATCTCAATCCCCATGATTGGATTTTTCTATATAACATTCTGCTCATTAATCCGAAGGAATATGAGCCCATTTTAGAACATTTGAAGAGAATGTTAGCCTCCTACATCCATGAAGTTGCTGCTATGGATCAGGAGATAGCAAAGGTTATGAACAAGAAGCCAACAGTCAAGCCTACACCAAAGCCAGGGGATGTGAACATGATGAAGATGGGCCAAATAGATTCAACACATCTCACTGTGATGTTTACCAAAGGCGAAGCTCACAGATTTTTGTTTGCTCTGGTTGATAAGCATTTATTTTCCACAGAGTGCTTGGAGCACATCATCAACATAATACATCGGTGCAAGCAGAATTCAGAGGCTGACAAGAAGAATTTTACAGACATGCTTCGGTGGTACATTACATTTCACTATCATCTTTTGGCAATCATACCGAACGTGTTTAAGACTGTGAAGAAGACTTCTGTTGTTCAACAGAATTGAGGTTTCGGCTCCAAAGACGCAAAGGGGGAGATTGTTGAGTCCATTTGTGTTGCGTCATGGGCCTTACGTTTTGCATCCGGATTGGGCCTGTCCTTCCGTGATTATCTAGATTAGCTAGTAGGGTTATACTATATATATGCATGCATGTATGCATTATATAAGATTGATTATCACGTTCATAACTTCTGTAACCCTAAACACCTCTACAGCAGCAGTTCTTAATCGAGCTCTTCTGAGGTGTTAAAGTTTTAATCATTCGACACATTCAAAGTCATTCTTGTATTCGTTTTTACATTCTTAATTGTTTGCTTGCTCAGAATCTAACGATCCTAAAAGAACTTAGTTCTAACATCATCAACGGAAACGGAAAGAGAGGGATTCGAACCCTTGATACGAACAACTCGTACAACGGATTAGCAATCCGCTGCTTTTGTCCACTTAGCCATCTCTCCCAATTGGTTATTTGATAGTGGTGCTTCTCACCACATTACCAATGACCTCAATGCCTTATCTCTTCATGCACCTTATTGTAACATCCCGACTCCCAGGTAAATTTAATTATATTATATTCATTTTATTAGGGAAACTCGACGAGTTGGAGGCCCCAACTCGCTGAGTAGAGATGGAGATACCCGCGTGATTTTTAGTGTCTACTCGACGAGTTGGTGGACCCAACTCGACGAGTAGGTGCTGGGTGAGAAAACCCTAATTTTCAGGGTTTGTGCTGTATTTAAAGGACCTTAAGCCCTCATTTCCGCCTCCCTTATCACTTTAACACCATGAGAGAAATCCTAAACGACCTAGTGTCATTTGTGAGAGAGAGAGAGAGAGAGAGAGAGAGAGAGAGGCTAAGAGAGTGTATCTTGGTGAAATCCTTGAAGGAGCTTGAGTAGCAAGAGGCTTGGAACATGAAGGAGACCTTGGATCCAACATCTACACTGTTGTAGAAACCATCTAGAGGTAAAAACTCGCCACCTTGATCACTTAGTTGTTAGATCTCTTCACTAGGAAGTTATGTCCATTCTTAGCATTCTTTTTTAGCCTTTGGGTTGTTTGAGCATGCCATGAAGTTGAAACTTCAGATCTAGACTGTATGAGGTCCCTTGAGCATAAAGATCCAAGCTTTATTAAGCTATTGGCCAATTTCCAAGCATTAAACCTTCTATAGAGCTTTGTTTTGGCATTTTGAGCCCTAGGTGCCATGCATGGATGTAAAGCTTGCAACTTTACACGGTATTTCAGCCTTGGGAGGCTAGATCTAGAGTTTGGGACATTATTTCTGCTTGGAATCGTCTGAATGAGAATTTGACTAGAGGGACTCGACGAGTGCATGAGCCAACTCGACGAGTCATTTAGGCTTTTCCCCGATAGACTGGACGTGCCACAACTAGGCGAGTTGATGAGACAACTTGGCGAGTTGAATTGGAGTTTTCCCGATTTTTCTGAACAGGAGGAACTCGACGAGTCGCATAGGTTCACTCGACGAGTTGGGTCAACATGTACTGTTGACTCGAGTGTTGACTTTCATTGACTTTTAGTGTTTGATCAAGTGATAGATTTGAAGACCATAGAAGGGTAAAATCGTCTTTTCACCCTTTCCAAGAGTTAGTAAAGGGGTTCGCTTAATAGCTTTAGAGTGTTTATTTCAAAGTGTTAATTAGAGATGGTTATGATATGTAGGCAGAGTCGAGACTAATCGTTGAGTACGAGACATATTTACTTTGCTTACGAGGTGAGTCATCTCACTATACTGTTGGGTTATGGTATACTAAAACATCCTATGGTGCACATACAACCCTAAATGCCTTGGATCTATGTTTTCTCTAATTATACATGTAATGGTGTTTCCAAAGCATTAAACCTATAACTAGCATGCAAATAACATATGTATAATAAAACAAGTTTTAGACATACCTCTTGATGTTGTTGATGTTGCTAGAAAGACTTTGGCCTTTAAGAACTTAGTGCCCCAAGTGTTGCACCTCAAATGGAATCACAACTCATCTAGGACAAAGGTGACTCTTGAGAGAGAATTTCCATGCACTAAAACCGTCCATCTTTCTCTAAGAATAGAAGCACACGTTTTTAGGTTATGAAGCATATATTTATATGTAGGATTCCAAAAGTCATGGGTATAACCCAAATCCATACCCATGGGTTTTATGATCCATGGTTCATGTGGCCCAACTCTTTATGTATCCATACATAAACTTAGTATAATATGGATCATAAGCCCAACACATATAAATATAACCAATTACCATAATTAGTCCTCATAGATTTAATTAGTCTCTTTTGATCACTAAATTAATTTCAAACTAATTCTTGATCGATACTAATTAAATCATATGATTTGATATTAATATATTAGAAATTATAATATATTAATAAATCATATATAACCTCTTCTCAAAAGTCCATCCTAACAAATTGTCCTGATGTTATGCAACCCAAATGGACCATGCTATTCTCGGGTCAAGTACATACCAATTATAGTTATGGGCTTAGACACCTAATCCAACAGTCTCCCACTTGGATAAGTCTAATAACTATTATTGCAAATACGACTCCAAAATCCCGACTAGCAGTCGTAGCTCTTAAAAGCCGCTGTCGAACTCTGACCTAGTCAATGACATGTCCATTTGATAAGGGATCATATATTCCTCCATTCTAGATATCATATGGACTGAGACATGGATTGTAATCGTTCTCTCTGTCCATTTGTTGTTTCCCGATTTCTGATTTATGACGACCGACTAATTGAACAAATCAAATCAGTCCAGGCCCGACCGAGCACTTAGGGTTGTCATCACTAAATCATCGATGGGCCCACATATATCGCTTTTATCTACATGGAGTAAAAGGAACAGATAAACTTCGACCCAAATGCTCGCTTGTACTCACTTATCAAATTACACACAATGATATGTTTTATAACATCCAAGTTACTGGTGTGTTTACATAAGTCAATGTGCAACCGACTTGCAACTACAACTCACACGTCTCCGTTTGAAGAATACAAGATATTATCATCTCATGATCACTCGTGATAAAATCCATGAAGTGATTTAAATGAGCGTGGTTTTAATCCAATACTCGAATCTTATTTCAAGAGTACTCATGAATACTGCAGATATGTCTAAAACACCTACACATAATACAGACCCATTCATGACAGTCTTGCCTCAATACTTACTTCCAAAGTATGATCGACTGTGGACGGTTTGAATAACCTAGTTATTCGGGAAGTCAAAACATGCAAAGTGAAACACAACAATAATACTAATCCTATATGGCCCCAAAACTTTGAGTCATATTTGTAACACCCGGATTTCCAGGTATATTATTTTAATTATTCATTTTTGTGAATCATTGATCTACTCGACGAGTTGGTGCTATAACTCGTCGAGTAGAAGCGGGGTGGCCACGTAAGTTTAATGAACTACTCGACGAGTCCAAGAGTAGACTCGCCGAGTAGGCGCTGTAAGTGGAAACCCTAGATCCCCGGGTTTGGGACCTATTTAAAGGCACTTATAGCCTCATTTGCGGCCACATCTCTCTAAGAAGAAACCCTAAACGCCCCTTGAGCTTGTGAGAGAGTCTTGAGATTTTGAGTGTATTTTGGTGTGATTTTGCAAATGGAAAAGAAGGGTTCCAGCAAGAAGGACCAGAGGAGGGTGTCATTATGAGATCTTGGGGCAAGGAGCTTCACTTTGAGGTAACAAATCGACCCTCTCTTTCTGTATAATGTAGATTTCATGAATCTAGGGTTTCTTGACCCTTGTCTTCAAAGGATTTTGGAGTAATTGGAGTCCCTTTATGGAATAAGCATTAGATCTGGACCTTAAGAGGTCCAGAGAGTCCCAAGCATCCAGCTTTATGCATTTCCAATGGAGTTTTGAACCTAGGTTGCCATTTTAGGAGCTATTTCATCATAAGAAGCCCTAGGAGCGTTGCATGAGCGTAAATGTTGGACCTTTACGTAATTATTGGGCATTAGAAGGTCAGATCTATAGGTTAGAGAAGCAGATATAACCTCAGAAGGTCGTTTAAGCATTCTCATGGAAGAAACTCGCCGAGTCCATGAGCGGACTCGACGAGTCGGATCGTGTTGCACCACGGTTCGTGTTCATGGGTAACCCGTCGGAGAAAGGTTGACTCAACGAGTCGAGTGAAGCCTGGAAGGATTCAGAGGACATGCATGGACTCGCCGAGTCACCTGAGTGCACTCGACGAGTCTGGTCAAAGTTTGACCGTTGACTGGGGTTGACTTTTAGGGTTTGGTCAACATTTGGACATTGGACCATTGGAGGGGTAAAATGGTCTTTCCCTTCTGAGAGAATATAGGAAAGGACTAGTCTAGCCTTTGAGAGCCGTACTAACTAGAAATAATTATTTCGTGTGATTAAGCGGAGGCTAGATCAGTATTTCGAGTTTGAGACTTTCCGAGATTACCCGAGGTGAGTCTTCTCACTATACATTACCTAGAGTGGTAACTATGTGCAGACCGGAGGGTCTTTTGTGTTATGTGTATGTTTGACTTTATGTGCATTTTGATATATGTATGCTATGTGTTGTATAGACCGGACCGGAGGGTCCTACGATATAGACCGGACCAGAGGGTCCAACGATTTAGACCGGACCAGAGGGTCCAACGAGCTAGACCGGACTGGAGGGTCCAACGAGCTACGGGACTGGAGGGTCCCGCTGAGACACATTGACCGGAGGTTCATACTGAGTTATAGCCTCGAGTGGCTTATGTGTTGTATGTGGTATTTGGGGAACCCACTAAGCATTTATGCTTACCGTGTTATGTGATATGTGTTTCAGGTACCAGCGAGGATCGCGGGAAGGTGCCGGCATGATCCGTACACATTCATGGAGTTTATGTCTTGAGATTCTGGGATATGTTTGTTATGATAACATTGGATACATTATGTTTTGATATTACTTGATGAGTAAAAGTATGTTTTAAAAATGAAAAATTGTTTTGGAAATTTACGTTGTTACAATATTGATTACTCATTATTCATTGTATAATGTTTCAAATAATCAACTTAATACTTGAACTAAAACAATAGTTGTCCCATGCTACAAGCATGCACACTATGTTTACCTATAGTCCTTTCTTTGTGGAACAGATCAATTGAAAACATTTCAATGATGCTCATCTCACAATTCCAAATCCTTATGATAAATGTAAGAATCCAAGATTCTTTTCCATTTACTGAAATTTGTTAGATCTAAACTTATATGCAATGATCCTCTTGTAATGACTATGCACAAAAGTCACAAAGACTTGGCAACAGACATTACAAAGTATTCCAATGGAGAGCAATTCCATGGAAACGAAGTCTCACATTCAAAGTACATTCCTTTGAACGTCCTTCTTGCATTAAGTTTTCTAATCTTACACAGATTTAATGAATAACTTCCACCTATGGAAACATTTCCATATTCTCATTTTGACTATCACTTCTGAACAAGAGTTGCCTCTTTTCAGAATATGTCAATATGGTCCTTCCAAAATTAACACTATAATTCCATTTGTCCATGAGCAACCAATCTTTGGTAAGCCTCAGATTGTCCTCGACAATTGCTTAATCATTTTAGTCATATACAGTTCTGGTCCTTTTTCCCTCTTAATGCCTTAGGCATTTGGAAAATTCAGAACACATAGAAATATTATAGCATATGCAATCGATCCTATACCCGAAGCATATGGGATACGATTCATAGTGTCTCACATAAAGACATGATCCTAGACCAGTCTTTTGCTATAATTGTTTTCTATTAGCCATGTTCTCAAAATTCGGACTATGAAGAGGGATGCCGCAATCATAATCGAATATTGAGAACGCAATTAATATTTCCATATATAGAATTTCCTTATGTTGAACCATTCCAACATAACATTCATATATATACTTGACTAAATTTGATTAAAATCTCAATTTAAGCTTTTAGAATTGGAATGAAGTATAATTTCCTCTCCCTTAATTATAGCAAAACAACTTTTCAAACCCTGCAACTTTGCAAATTCAAAACTTTTGTTTTCTATAATTAACTTTGTTAACTTGCAACACTTAACATAATAATCATGCTCCCATTAACATGATAATTATATTCTTATTAGCATAACACTTATGCTCCCACTAGCTTTGACATGTATCCAGAAATCAGCTGGACTTCTAGAAATCAATACTTTATTGACTTTCATTACCAAAGTTCAGGTTTCTGATACGAGATGCTTTGATTAGACTTTATCTAAGCTTCCCAAAATCATACATCTTTCCTTAGATAACTCATATGTGTGTCTAAACAATTTTAGAACTAAGAAAAGGGATGCTGTAATCATAGTCTCAAATGTTTAGACCTTTGCCATTGCTCACAATTCAAATTATGAAAAAGGGATGCCATAATCATAATTGAATTTGAGAACGCAAATATCAAAATTTCTATATGCTTAAAATCTACTTAGTGAAAGCGTTTCCTCACCATCGTTTTCATGAATCGAAGAGAAACCTTATGACACTTAGATTTTATGGTGTATGTGTTCCTATCCATGTGAATTTGTCAAAAACATAACCACAAGAGGAGGTTAGTGACAAATCCAAACTGATATGGACTGAACTTGTTCAATCTTAACTTCTTGCCACCTGGCAGCACAAGGGCCTACCATTGCTTCCAAGTAGTTATGCAAACAACTGAGAACTCATAAAACTCACATGCATAGTCAACTTTAACTGGAATGGGCACAAAAACAAGAATATGTCAACAAGATAGGTTATAAACCTCAATTCGTTTGCTAGTGTTTAACAATATGTTTATTCTTGATTAGTTCTTGAAACTTTTCAAGATCTTTAAGACTCCCACTGACCTCTTGACATATAAGATTCTCTTGTCAAGAACCATTCCTTGACAAAGCAAATATTCAAGAGTTAGTGCGGATTCTTATCAAGACAAACACTTCACACAGCTGACCTTATTTGGTCTTTGTTTTATCCAAAACATCACAACTCACCAATTTCAAATGTACACGAGTAGAAAACATTTTACTCTACATTTGATAAGTGTTTTAAACCTTCTTATCATTATGTCACTCAAGGCTCGATCTTGGAGTGTTATTCTAAGACTCAATTTTGGAACGAAGTATGATTCATCTTTTGCTTTAACCATTTCAACAATTCACGATTCCTCTTCTTAGTCAAACAAATGCACTAAGATGTCCTTAGAGGATCAATTGTGATATGGTTTCATAATTACTAAGATAATCATAAATCAAGATACTCAAGTACTCTCCCATCTCTTCTGATTGGAGAAACTTTTATCTTTCTGCCTAATTTGATTCCTCTTATTCGTTCTGCTACACATTGAAATCTTTTCCAATGTTTCAGAATTACACTTAACCTTGTAAGCATAACCATATTTACTAAACTTTAGTAAATCATGACGAATAGCCTTATCATTCTTTGTGGTGGACCTGATCAGTGCACAACCAAGTGTACCCGATCTCCTAGTCCTTCACTTGACTCACATATACATGTGAACAAGGAATTAGTCTTAATTTCCCAAAGATGAAAATTCCCATTCATCATACAATACAAGTTGCATGATTCCAAGTTTCTATCCAAATGAAACTTGGGTGATGAAAATCTTTCCTTATTTGGTAAATTATGACACTACCATAAACGAAATAATGAAATCCATTTTCCAATATTGTTATCAATGGAATCATATAAACAACAATTTTCACAAATCGCATTGTAAGGATACTTAAAATAAATAAAATCAAAAATTTTCTTTTTATTTTAAAACTGCGGAAAAACTTATCCTTACAATGCAAATACATATGAAGACTATGTTGTTATCTATTCCTAAGCAATCTTTCATAACTCTTAAGCAGCAACTCAAAATTCTGATCTTCGAATCATGCGATCGAAATCCATCTTCACGATCAGATTCAACATACTCTTCTTCTAAGCTTTCTCTCCTTTTTTCGATTCTACAAAACGTCAAGATGCGACCTAGTCACATCATGTAATAAGAATCTACAAATAGGAACTTAATATAGTTAGATAGTGGACTTTACCAGAAGCATAGCCAAATTTTTGACTTTTACCATCCTAGTGAACTTTTAGGTAAATAAAGCAGCTTCGCAACCAATGACCCTTCCTTTGGCAATAGAAACATATGGACTCTTTAGTAATGGTACATGGGACTATCTCAGACTTAGCCTTTCTCTTTACCATTTGGTCAACCGGGTTGACTATGGTCGATCCCTTTCCATTGGGAAGAGAAGACTTGTCTGGACTTCCAATGGTTCCATTGTCAATGTCCATGAAAATTTAGGAAGTAGATCATCCAATCAAATTTGCTTTACCAGTGCTCCAAATCATTGCTAATTCAGCAGCAACAAGCGAATAGGTAAGATCGATAAAGGTCATGTTGTGGTCTGTCACATAGTAGTGTTGGATTAATGTCTAAGTCCATAACTATATTTGGTATGTACTTGACCCGACCCGGCATGGTCCATTTGGGTTGCACTTCACCGGCACAATTTATATGGATAGTCTTTTGAGAATAGTATATTTATGATTTATATTAATATATTATAAGTTCTAACATATTAATATGGAATCATATTATTTAATTAGTATTGATCAAGAATTAATTTAGAATTAATTAAGTGATCAAAAAGAACTAATTAAATATGGACTCTTATATATATGGAATGGGCCAAGTTCATTTAGGTTGGACTAAGCTTTCATGGATGGTCCATGGAGCTTTTAACCCATGGATCCTATGTAAATGAAAGGTCATGGGTATTAGGGCTTACATGGATGTAACCCTAATCCTCCATAATATATAAAGGGGTCATTGGCTCACAAAATTGGCACAAGTGTGTGAAAATAAGAGTGGACCGATTTTAGTGTGCATACATTTTCTCTCAAGTTCTTCCAAGATGTTTTGGTGATTTGTGATTCCATTTGAGGCTTCCACACTATTGGGGCTAATCTCTTAAAGCTTGAAGACATCAAGCTACATCAAAAGGTATGTCATCTAACTAGAACTTTGTAGTATAGGTGCTTCATAATATGCTAGTTAGGATGAAACCTTGGAATAGTTAATATTTGCATGTATAATAGAGAAAACATAGATCCAAGGTTTATAGGGTTGCATGTACACCATAGGAGTGTTAGAATGCTCAAAACCCAACAGTGGTATCAGAGCCATAGGTTGTTTTCTGTTATATTGATGCAAATGTTTTATTTTCAAGTTGGAAAAAAAAGAAAAAAAAAACATGACGTTTGTCAAATTTTAAGATAATTACTTGTTTTATGAAAAACGAATTATTTGTAAAATTTGAATCATTTGTTATTTGAGTTGAAAGTTTGATCTAAATGTTTTAACGAGTTACATATTTTGTCATAAAATTTTGGAGGTCAAAAGTTTTTTTTAAAGTTGTGATCTTAAGGGTTTTTGAAACTTCCATAAGTTATGGATATGAAAGTTTTTTTTAAAAAACAATTTGATTCAAAGTTTTATGGAGTTACAAAATCTGGTGTTAATGTTTTAAAGAATTTCATAACTTGTTCTTAAGTTATGGAACATGGAAAGTTTCATCATAAAACACCATTAATTCCATAAGTTATGGAATCAAAAGGTTTTCAGGAATTACAAAACTTGCCCTCAAGTTTTGGAATTTGAGAAAAAAATTTTATGAAAAAAAGAATTGAATTCTAAAACTCTTGGGTTCATAACTTAAACAATTAATTAAATGGTTTTAATTTTGAGTTTAATAATTGGAATTATGATGTTTTGTTGAATAGTTCAAATTAACTCTTATGGACTTTATTAATAGTTAATTAAAGCGTTTAATTAAAAGAGTATTATTAATCCATAAATATATGGTTTGAGTTTAATTAAATTAAAAGTCTAGTTTAATTAATAGATTAAACCACCAAGTATTTTAAATGTCTAAAATACACCCTTATACTATTATAAGATTAAAAGTTTAATATATTATATGTATAAGAGCAAGTCGTCTTACCATTAGTAGGCCTCATTCACGAAGCCGGTCTATAAGGGGGGTATAAGGTTACTGCCTATAAAATGGCAGTTTAATGGGTGTCCACTCTCACTCACCGCTTCCTTGACCGGTGGAGGGTCGTTAGCCGAACAGGTAGCACAAGGACTATAATTCTCCCTTCATTATAAGTATAATGATAAATAATAAGTAACTAAACACTTATAAATTCCCAATCTTAGTTACTTAGGAAAATGTGAATAAGGTGCTAATCCATGAAATTACACTTTGCACTTTGTTTAAGCTGTTAGTGGAGCGTGTGTGGTTAACCGGCACACTAACCTGGACTTAACAAGGTAGGCAAAGGGTAACTTAATGTTTATCATAGTATCGTCAGAGCGTGTGTGGTTAACCGGCACATCGATTGAGGGGTAAATATTAAGGGTACCAAGTATATTTGCATGGTTACTTCACACCTTGTTTTGTGATCCTCGGCATCCCAGTCACAAAACCTGAAGGGCACACTCGAGATTGAAACATGCCATTGAAAAGTTCAATGAATCTCAAAAGAATCTAGGAGTTTCAAAACCAATTAAAACCTAATAATACATTTCGTTTATCTTGGTGGAAATTGGTGAATCGTCATTCACCTACCTTCAAATATTTTATAGCTTGGATTACGACATCCCTCTTCCAAGTTATAAAATAGTTTGTTGGGTCCTAGCCTTAATATATCATATTGGGTGTTATATTAAGGACTTAAATCAACTTTACGTCAATTTCTCCCATTGTTGATGTCTGGTTTAGACAACAATGATCTTCCCAAACCAAGCTTTCCTAATGAATATGACTTCCCGAGTTTGGCTCATGGAAGTCATACTTCTCTTCCTCCACCTCCTCCAATTATTCTCCCTAACCCACAAGTTCAATGTCACTCAAGCCCTAATGGCAAACAAGGTTTATGTGTGATCACATCTTAGAGATGAAGTCACATATTGACAAACCGGGAGAGTTGGGTGTCAAAGTCTTGAGAAAGTTGGATGTTCAATCACTTTCTAAGTCACATAGTGAGTTCCTTTGGGACTATTATGAAACAGACTATGACATGAACCTTAATGATCATATCTATTTGCTTGGTGCTGCTGAATCAGCAATGATTTGGAACGATAGTAAAGCAAATTTGATTAGAAGATCAACTTCCCAAAAACTTTATGGACAGTGACAATGGTGACACTGGAAATCCAGAAAAAACATTCTCTTCCCAATGGAAAGGGATTGGCCATAGTCAACCCGGTTGACCAAATGGTAAAGAGAAAGGCTAAGTCTGAGATAGTCCCATTACCAAAGGGTCCATATGTTTATTTTGCCAAAGGAAGGGGCGTTGAATGCAAAGCTGCCAAATTTACCTAAGGATGTTAAAGTCAATAAGTTTGACTCTACATCAGGTAGAGCCCATTATCTAACTCTGTTAAGTTCTATTCTGAGATCCTCATTACATGATGTGACTGGGTTACATGTTGATGTTTTAAGAATCAAAGAATAGAGAGAAATCTTAAAGGAAGTATATGCTGATTCTGATCGCGAAGGTGGATTTCGATCGCATCAGAATTTTGAGCAGTTGCTTAAGAAGTTATGATATATTGCTAAGGAATAGATAACAACAATTTTCCATGTGGATTGTAAGGATAAGTTTTTCCGCAAAGTTTTAAAATAAAAAAAATTGTTTAATTTTATTTTTTTGAAGTATCCTTACAATGGCATTTATGGAAAATTGTTGCTTATATGATTCCACTGACAGCAATATTGGAAATTCGATTTGATTCTTTCATTTGTGGTAGTGTCTAAATTTACCAAATCAGGAAAGTTCCTCATCACCCAAGTTTCAATTGGACCGAAACTTGGAATCATGCAAGTTGAATAGTATGATGAATGAGAACTTTCAAGCATTGGAAAATCAAGACTAATTACTTGTTCACATGGATGTGTGAGTCAAGTGAAGGACTAAAGGGATCGAGTGCACATTCTTGTGCACTGGTCATGTCCACCACAAAGCTCGTTAAGACTATTTGATTTACTAAAGTTTAGTAAATATGGTTATACTTACAAGTTTAAGTATAATTCTGAAACATTGGAAAAGTCTCAATGTATGGCAGAACGGATGGGAAGAATCAAATTAGGCAGAAAGATAAAAGTTTCTCAAATCTGAAAAGATGGGAGAGTACTTTAGTATCATGTTTGTGATCATCTTAATGATTTAGAAATCATATCACAATTAGTCCTCTAAAGGTCATCTTAGTGCATTCTTATGACTAAGAAGAGGAGTCATGAATTGTTGAAATGGTTAGATCAGGAAGATGAGTCATACTTCGTTCCAAAACAATTCTTAGAGTCATACTCCAAGATTGTAACTTGAGTGACATATCTTAAAGAAAGGTTTAAAACACTTGTCAAATGTAAGAGTAAAAGTGTCCTACTCTTGTACATTTGAAATTGGTAAGTTGTGATGTTTTGGATAAAACAAAGACCAACTAAGGCCAATTGTGTGAAGTGTTTGTCTTGATAAAGAATCCGCACTATCTCTTGAATATTTGGCAAGATAGTCTTATATGTCAAGAGGATAGTGGGAGTCTTAAAGATCCTAAAAAGAATTTCAAGAACTAATCAAGAATAAAACCTGAGGTTCTTCACTAGCACACGACTTGAGGTTTATAACCTATCGTGTTGACATATTCTGTGCCCATTCCAGTTAAAGTTGGCTTTGCATAGGAGTTCTGAAAGTTCTCAATTGGTTGCATAACAACTTGGAAGCAATGGCAGGCCCTGTACTGCCAGGTGGCAAGAAGTTAAGATTGCATAAGTTCAGTCCATATGAGTTTGGATTTGTCATTATCCTTGTCTTGTGACTATGGTTTTGACGATTCACATGGATAAGAACACATACACCATAAAATCTAAGGGTCATAAGGTTTCTCTCCGATTCATGAAAATGATGGTGAGGAAACACTTCCACCAAGTAGATTTGAAGCAGATGGCAAAAGGTCTAAACAATTGAGACTATGATTACGACATCCCTTTTCATAGTTCTGAAATTGTTTAGACACACATGCATGCTATCTAAGGAAAGGTGTATGATTTTGATAAAGTTTTATCAAAGCATCTCGTATCAGAAATATGAACTTTGGTAAGAAAGTCAATAAAGTATTGATTTCTAGAAGTCCAGCTGATTTCTGAGTACATGTCAAAGCTAGTGGGAGCATAAGTGTTATGCTAATAATCATCATGTTAGTGGGAGCATGATAATTATTGTTAGTGTTGCAAGTTAGCAATGTTAATTATAGAAAACAAAAGTTTCAATTCGTGAGGCTGCAGGGATTAAAAAAGTTGTTTTGCTATAATTAAGGGAGAGGATATACTTCATTTCAGTTCTAAAGGCTTAGATTGAGACCTTAATCATCTTTAGTCAAGAATATATATATATGAATTTCATGTTGGATTGGTTCAACTTAAGGAAATTCTATATATTGCGTTCTCAAAATTCGATTATGATTACGGCATCCCTCTTCATAGTCAAATTTTGAAAACATGGCAAATAAAAATATTGTAGCAAAAGACTGGTCTAGAATCATGTCTTTATGTGAGACATCATGAATCGTGTACCATTTGCTTTGGGTACAGGATCGATTGCATGTGCTATAATATTTGAACATGGCAAATAAAAATATTGTAGCAAAAGACTGGTCTAGAATCATGTCTTTATGTGAGACATCATGAATCGTGTACCATTTTCTTTGGGTACAGGATCGATTGCATGTGCTATAACATTTGTCATTTCTAAATTTTTCCAAATGCCCAGAGGCATTAAGAAGGGAAAAGGTCTAGAATTGGATATGACTAAAATGATTAAGCAATTGTCGTGGACAATCTGAGGTTTACCAAAGATTGGTTGCTCAGGGACAGTTGGAAGTATAGTGCTAATTTTGGAAGGACCACATTGACATATTCTGAAAAGAGGCATGTCTTATTCAGAAGTGATAGTCAAAATGAGAATATGGAGTTGTCTCCATAGGTGGAAGTTATCTGTGTAAGATTTGAAAACTTAATGCAAGAAGCATGTCCAAAGCAATGTACTTTGAATATGAGACTTAGTTTCCATGGAGTTGATCTCCATTGGAATACCTTATAATGACTGTTGACAAGTCTTTGTGACTTTATACATATTCATTACAGGAGGGTCAGTGCATATAAGTTTAAAATCTAAACAAATTTCGATAAATGATAGGAATTTGAAATTCTCACATTTTTCGATAAGGATTTGGGAGTGTGAAATTAGAATCATTGAAATTATGTTCAATTGGTTTATTTCACAAAGTAAGGATCATAGACAAACATAGAGTGCATACTTGGTGTATGGCAAAGCTATTGTTTAAGAAAAACATAGTGTACATGCTTGGAGCATGGGACAACTAGTGTTTTTAATTCAAGTATAAAGTTGATAAAACCGAAACAATGAATAATGAGTAATCAGTATGGTGATAAATAAAAGTGTTTATTTATATTCATAGGGTTTGATACCATATTTGATTCATTTATTCTTGTGTTTCACTTTGCATGTTTTGACTTCCAGAATAACTAAGTCGCTCTTCCTGAATGATTAAGTTATTCAAACCATCCACAGTCGGTCATATGTTGGAAGTAGATATGAATCAAGACTGTCATGGGTTGGTTTGTAGAGGTCCAAGTTGGTGGACAAAGTGGTTCTACAACACTCATGAGTGCTCATAAGTTCTGAGTATTGGATTCAACCCGCGCTCATTTGAATCACTTCATGGATTTTATCACGAGTGATCAAGAGACGATAATATCTTATATTCTTCAAACCTAGAGATATGAGTTGTTACTATGAGTTGGTTATACATTGATTGCACGAAAACGCATTTGGTAACTTGATGTTATAAAACGTGCCTTTGTGTATGATTCAACATGTAGTAGAACAAGCCATATGAGTCGAAGTTTATCCATTCCTTTTACCTTCAGGATAAAAGCGATATATGTGGGCCCCTCGATGATTTAGCGATGACACATGTGAGTGCTTGGCCAAGCCAGGACCGATTTGATTTGTTCAATCAGTCAGTCATCATAAATCGAAAATCAGGAAACAACAAATGGACAGAGAGAATGATTATAATCCATGTCTCAGTCCATATGATATCTAGAATGGAGGAATATATGATCCCTTATCTAATGGACAAGTCATTGACAAGGTCAGAGTTCGACAGCGGCTTTAAGAGCTACGATTGCCAGTTAGGTTTTGAAGTCATACTCAATAATAGTTTTAGACTTATCCAAGTGGGAGACTGTTGGATTAATGTCTAAGTCCATAACCATATTTGGTATGTACTTGACCCGACCCGGCATGGTCCATTTGGGTTGCACTTCACCGGCACAATTTATATGGATAGTCTTTTGAGAATAGTATATTTATGATTTATATTAATATATTATAAGTTCTAATATATTAATATGGAATCATATTATTTAATTAGTATTGATCAAGAATTAATTTAGAATTAATTAAGTGATCAAAAAGAACTAATTAAATATGGACTCTTATATATATGGAATGGGCCAAGTTCATTTAGGTTGGGCTAAGCTTTCATGGATGGTCCATGGAGCTTTTAACCCATGGATCCTATGTAAATGAAAGGTCATGGGTATTAGGGTTTACATGGATGTAACCCTAATCCTCCATAATATATAAAGGGGTCCTTGGCTCACAAAATTGACACAAGTGTGTGAAAATAAGAGTGGGCCGATTTTAGTGTGCATACATATTCTCTCAAGTTCTTCCAAGGTGTTTTGGTGATTCGTGATTCCATTTGAGGCTTCCACACTATTGGGGCTAAGCTCTTAAAGCTTGAAGACATCAAGCTACATCAAAAGGTATGTCATCTAACTAGAACTTTGTAGTATAGGTGCTTCATAATATGCTAGTTAGGATGAAACCTTGGAATAGTTAATATTTGCATGTATAATAGAGAAAACATAGATCCAAGGTTTATAGGGTTGCATGTACACCATAGGAGTGTTAGAATGCTCAAAGCCCAACAGTGGTATCAGAGCCATGGGTTGTTTTCTGTTATATTGATGCAAATGTTTTATTTTCAAGTTGAAAAAAAAGGAAAAAAACATGACGTTTGTCAAATTTTAAGATAATTACTTGTTTTGTGAAAAACGAATTATTTGTAAAATTTGAATCATTTGTTATATGAGTTGAATTAGGTCCAATTTAGTAAAAAAAATGATATGATTATTTTATTAGTTTTAAAAGTTTGATCTAAATGTTTTAAGGAGTTACATATTTTGTCATAAAATTTTGGAGGTCAAAAGTTTTTTTTAAAGTTGTGATCTTAAGGGTTTTTGAAACTTCCATAAGTTATGGATATGAAAGTTTTTTTTTAAAAAAAATTTTGATTCAAAGTTTTTATGGAGTTACAAAATTTGGTGTTAATGTTTTAAAGAATTCCATAACTTATTCTTAAGTTATGGAACATGGAAAGTTTCATCATAAAACACCATTAATTCCATAAGTTATGGAATCCAAAGGTTTTCAAGAATTACAAAACTTGCCCTCAAGTTTTGGAATTTGAGAAAAGTTTTTTATGAAAAAAAAGAATTGAATTCTAAAACTCTTGGGTTCATAACTTAAACAATTAATTAAATGGTTTTAATTTTGAGTTTAATAATTGGAATTATGATGTTTTGTTGAATAGTTCAAATTAACTCTTATGGACTTTATTAATAGTTAATTAAAGCGTTTAATTAAAAGAGTATTATTAATCCATAAATATATGGTTTGAGTTTAATTAAATTAAAAGTCTAGTTTAATTAATAGATTAAACCACCAAGTATTTTAAATGTCTAAAATACACCCTTATACTATTATAATATTAAAAGTTTAATATATTATATGTATAAGAGCAAGTCGTCTTACCATTAGTAGGCCTCATTCACGAAGCCGGTCTATAAGGGGGGTATAAGGTTACTGCCTATAAAATGGGAGTTTAATGGGTGTCCACTCTCACTCACCGCTTCCTTGACCGGTGGAGGGTCGTTAGCCGAACAGGTAGCACAAGGACTATAATTCTCCCTTCATTATAAGTATAATGATAAATAATAAGTAACTAAACACTTATAAATTCCCAATCTTAGTTACTTAGGAAAATGTGAATAAGGTGCTAATCCATGAAATTACACTTTGCACTTTGTTTAAGCTGTTAGTGGAGCGTGTGTAGTTAACCGCCACACTAACCTGGACTTAACAAGGTAGGCAAAGGGTAACTTAATGTTTATCATAGTATCGTCAGAGCGTGTGTGGTTAACCGGCACATCGATTGAGGGGTAAATATTAAAGGTACCAAGTATATTTGCATGGTTACTTCACACCTTGTTTTGTGATCCTCGGCATCCCAGTCACAAAAACTGAAGGGCACACTCGAGATTGAAACATGCCATTGAAAAGTTCAATGAATCTCAAAAGAATCTAGGAGTTTCAAAACCAATTAAAACCTAATAATACATTTCGTTTATCTTGGTGGAAATTGGTGAATCGTCATTCACCTACCTTCAAATATTTTATAGCTTGGATTACGACATCCTTCTTCCAAGTTATAAAATAGTTTGTTGGGTCCTAGCCTTAATATATCATATTGGGTGTTATATTAAGGACTTAAATCAACTTTACGTGAATTTCTCCCATTGTTGATGTCTGGTTTAGACAACAATGATCTTCCCAAACCAAGCTTTCCTAATGAATATGACTTCCCGAGTTTGGCTCATGGAAGTCATACTTCTCTTCCTCCACCTCCTCTAATTATTCTCCCTAACCCACAAGTTCAATGTCACTCAAGCCCTAATGGCAAACAAGGTCTATGTGTGATCACATCTTAGAGATGAAGTCACATATTGACAAACCGGGAGAGTTGGGTGTCAAAGTCTTGAGAAAGTTGGATGTTCAATCACTTTCTAAGTCACATAGTGAGTTCCTTTGGGACTACTATGAAACAGACTATGACATGAACCTTAATGATCATATCTATTTGCTTGGTGCTGCTGAATCAGCAATGATTTGGAACGATAGTAAAGCAAATTTGATTAGAAGATCAACTTCCCAAAAACTTTATGGACAATGACAATGGTGACACTGGAAATCCAGAAAAAGCATTCTCTTTCCAATGGAAAGGGATTGGCCATAGTCAACCCGGTTGACCAAATGGTAAAGAGAAAGGCTAAGTCTGAGATAGTGCCATTACCAAAGGGTCCATATGTTTATTTTGCCAAAGGAAGGGGCGTTGTATGCAAAGCTGCCAAATTTACCTAAGGATGTTAAAGTCAATAAGTTTGACTCTACATCAGGTAGAGCCCATTATCTAACTCTGTTAAGTTCTATTCTGAGATCCTCATTACATGATGTGACTGAGTCACATGTTGATGTTTTAAGAATCAAAGAATAAAGAGAAATCTTAAAGGAAGTATATGTTGATTCTGATCGCGAAGGTGGATTCCGATCGCATCAGAATTTTGAGCAGTTGCTTAAGAAGTTATGATATATTGCTAAGGAATAGATAACAACAATTTTCCATGTGGATTGTAAGGATAAGTTTTTCCGCAAAGTTTTAAAATAAAAGAAAATTGTTTAATTTTATTTATTTGAAGTATCCTTACAATGGCATTTATGGAAAATTGTTGCTTATATGATTCCACTGACAGCAATATTGGAAAATCGATTTGATTCTTTCATTTGTGGTAGTGTCTAAATTTACCAAATCAGGAAAGTTCCTCATCACCCAAGTTTCAATTGGACCGAAACTTGGAATCATGCAAGTTGAATAGTATGATGAATGAGAACTTTCAAGCATTGGAAAATCAAGACTAATTACTTGTTCACATGGATGTGTGAGTCAAGTGAAGGACTAAAGGGATCGAGTACACATTCTTGTGCACTGGTCATGTCCACCACAAAGCTCGTTAAGACTATTTGATTTACTAAAGTTTAGTAAATATGGTTATACTTACAAGTTTAAGTATAATTCTGAAACATTGGAAAAGTCTCAATGTATGGCAGAACGGATGGGAAGAATCAAATTAGGCAGAAAGACAAAAGTTTCTCAAATCTGAAAAGATGGGAGAGTACTTTAGTATCATGTTTGTGATCATCTTAATGATTTAGAAATCATATCACAATTAGTCCTCTAAAGGTCATCTTAGTGCATTCTTATGACTAAGAAGAGGAGTCATGAATTGTTGAAATGGTTAGATCAGGAAGATGAGTCATACTTCGTTCCAAAACAATTCTTAGAGTCATACTCCAAGATTGTAACTTGAGTGACATATCTTAAAGAAAGGTTTAAAACACTTGTCAAATGTAAGAGTAAAAGTGTCCTACTCTTGTACATTTGAAATTGGTAAGTTGTGATGTTTTGGATAAAACAAAGACCAACTAAGGCCAATTGTGTGAAGTGTTTGTCTTGATAAAGAATCCGCACTATCTCTTGAATATTTGGCAAGATAGTCTTATATGTCAAGAGGATAGTGGGAGTCTTAAAGATCCTAAAAAGAATTTCAAGAACTAATCAAGAATAAAACCTGAGGTTCTTCACTAGCACACGACTTGAGGTTTATAACCTATCGTGTTGACATATTCTGTGCCCATTCCAGTTAAAGTTGGCTTTGCATAGGAGTTCTGAAAGTTCTCAATTGGTTGCATAACAACTTGGAAGCAATGGCAGGCCCTGTACTGCCAGGTGGCAAGAAGTTAAGATTGCATAAGTTCAGTCCATATGAGTTTGGATTTGTCATTATCCTTGTCTTGTGACTATGGTTTTGACGATTCACATGGATAAGAACACATACACCATAAAATCTAAGGGTCATAAGGTTTCTCTCTGATTCATGAAAATGATGGTGAGGAAACACTTCCACCAAGTAGATTTGAAGCAGATGGCAAAAGGTCTAAACAATTGAGACTATGATTACGGCATCCCTTTTCATAGTTCTGAAATTGTTTAGACACACATGCATGCTATCTAAGGAAAGGTGTATGATTTTACATGGATGTAACCCTAATCCTCCATGAAGCTTTTAACCCATGGATCCTATGTAAATGAAAGGTCATGGGTATTAGGGTTTACATGGATGTAACCCTAATCCTCCATAATATATAAAGGGGTCCTTGGCTCACAAAATTGACACAAGTGTGTGAAAATAAGAGTGGGCCGATTTTAGTGTGCATACATATTCTCTCAAGTTCTTCCAAGGTGTTTTGGTGATTTGTGATTCCATTTGAGGCTTCCACACTATTGGGGCTAAGCTCTTAAAGCTTGAAGACATCAAGCTACATCAAAAGGTATGTCATCTAACTAGAACTTTGTAGTATAGGTAGTTCATAATATGCTAGTTAGGATGAAACCTTGGAATAGTTAATATTTGCATGTATAATAGAGAAAACATAGATCCAAGGTTTATAGGGTTGCATGTACACCATAGGAGTGTTAGAATGCTCAAAACCCAACAGTGGTATCAGAGCCATGGGTTGTTTTCTGTTATATTGATGCAAATGTTTTATTTTCAAGTTGAAAAAAAAGGAAAAAAAAATATGACGTTTGTCAAATTTTAAGATAATTACTTGTTTTGTGAAAAACGAATTATTTGTAAAATTTGAATCATTTGTTATATGAGTTGAATTAGGTCAAATTTAGTAAAAGATAAAATGATATGATTATTTTATTAGTTTTAAAAGTTTGATCTAAATGTTTTAAGGAGTTACATATTTTGTCATAAAATTTTGGAGGTCAAAAGTTTTTTTTTAAGTTGTGATCTTAAGGGTTTTTGAAGCTTCCATAAGTTATGGATATGAAATTTTTTTTTACAAAAAAAAATTTGATTCAAAGTTTTTATGGAGTTACAAAATTTGGTGTTAATGTTTTAAAGAATTCCATAACTTATTCTTAAGTTATGGAACATGGAAAGTTTCATCATAAAACACCATTAATTCCATAAGTTATGGAATCCAAAGGTTTTCAAGAATTACAAAACTTGCCCTCAAGTTTTGGAATTTGAGAAAAGTTTTTTATGAAAAAAAAGAACTGAATTCTAAAACTCTTGGGTTCATAACTTAAACAATTAATTAAATGGTTTTAATTTTGAGTTTAATAATTGGAATTATGATGTTTTGTTGAATAGTTCAAATTAACTCTTATGGACTTTATTAATAGTTAATTAAAGCGTTTAATTAAAAGAGTATTATTAATCCATAAATATATGGTTTGAGTTTAATTAAATTAAAAGTCTAGTTTAATTAATAGATTAAACCACCAAGTATTTTAAATGTCTAAAATACACCCTTATACTATTATAATATTAAAAGTTTAATATATTATATGTATAAGAGCAAGTCGTCTTACCATTAGTAGGCCTCATTCACGAAGCCGGTCTATAAGGGGGGTATAAGGTTACTGCCTATAAAATGGGAGTTTAATGGGTGTCCACTCTCACTCACCGCTTCCTTGACCGGTGGAGGGTCGTTAGCCGAACAGGTAGCACAAGGACTATAATTCTCCCTTCATTATAAGTATAATGATAAATAATAAGTAACTAAACACTTATAAATTCCCAATCTTAGTTACTTAGGAAAATGTGAATAAGGTGCTAATCCATGAAATTACACTTTGCACTTTGTTTAAGCTGTTAGTGGAGCGTGTGTGGTTAACCGGCACACTAACCTGGACTTAACAAGGTAGGCAAAGGGTAACTTAATGTTTATCATAGTATCGTTGGAGCGTGTGTGGTTAACCGGCACATCGATTGAGGGGTAAATATTAAGGGTACCAAGTATATTTGCATGGTTACTTTATACCTTGTTTTGTGATCCTCGGCATCCCAGTCACAAAACCTGAAGGGCACACTCGAGATTGAAACATGCCATTGAAAAGTTCAATGAATCTCAAAAGAATCTAGGAGTTTCAAAACCAATTAAAACCTAATAATACATTTCGTTTATCTTGGTGGAAATTGGTGAATCGTCATTCACCTACCTTCAAATATTTTATAGCTTGGATTACGACATCCCTCTTCCAAGTTATAAAATAGTTTGTTGGGTCCTAGCCTTAATATATCATATTGGGTGTTATATTAAGGACTTAAATCAACTTTACGTGAATTTCTCCCATTGTTGATGTCTGGTTTAGACAACAATGATCTTCCCAAACCAAGCTTTCCTAATGAATATGACTTCCCGAGTTTGGCTCATGGAAGTCATACTTCTCTTCCTCCACCTCCTCCAATTATTCTCCCTAACCCACAAGTTCAATGTCACTCAAGCCCTAATGGAAAACAAGGTCTATGTGTGATCATATCTTAGAGATTAAGTCACATATTGACAAACAGGGAGAGTAGGGTGTCAAAGTCTTGAGAAAGTTGGATGTTCAATCACTTTCTAAGTCACATAGTGAGTTCCTTTGGGACTACTATGAAACAGACTATGACATGAACCTTAATGATCATATCTATTTGCTTGGTGCTGCTGAATCAGCAATGATTTGGAACGATAGTAAAGCAAATTTGATTAGAAGATCAACTTCCCAAAAACTTTATGGACAGTGACAATGGTGACACTGGAAATCCAGAAAAAGCATTCTCTTCCCAATGGAAAGGGATTGGCCATAGTCAACCCGGTTGACCAAATGGTAAAGAGAAAGACTAAGTCTGAGATAGTCCTATTACCAAAGGGTCCATATGTTTATTTTGCCAAAGGAAGGGGCGTTGATTGCAAAGCTGCCAAATTTACCTAAGGATGTTAAAGTCAATAAGTTTGACTCTACATCAGGTAGAGCCCATTATCTAACTCTGTTAAGTCTATTCTGAGATCCTCATTACATGATGTGACTGGGTCACATGTTGATGTTTTAAGAATCAAAGAATAGAGAGAAATCTTAAAGGAAGTATATGCTGATTCTGATCGCGAAGGTGGATTTCGATCGCATCAGAATTTTGAGCAGTTGCTTAAGAAGTTATGATATATTGCTAAGGAATAGATAACAACAATTTTCCATGTGGATTGTAAGGATAAGTTTTTCCGCAAAGTTTTAAAATAAAAGAAAATTGTTTAATTTTATTTATTTGAAGTATCCTTACAATGGCATTTGTGGAAAATTGTTGCTTATATGATTCCACTGACAGCAATATTGGAAAATGGATTTGATTCTTTCATTTGTGGTAGTGTCTAAATTTACCAAATCAGGAAAGTTCCTCATCACCCAAGTTTCAATTGGACCGAAACTTGGAATCATGCAAGTTGAATAGTATGATGAATGAGAACTTTCAAGCATTGGAAAATCAAGACTAATTACTTGTTCACATAGATGTGTGATTCAAGTGAAGGACTAAAGGGATCGAGTACACATTCTTGTGCACTGGTCATGTCCACCACAAAGCTCGTTAAGACTATTTGATTTACTAAAGTTTAGTAAATATGGTTATACTTACAAGTTTAAGTATAATTCTGAAACATTGGAAAAGTCTCAATGTATGGCAGAACGGATGGGAAGAATCAAATTAGGCAGAAAGACAAAAGTTTCTCAAATCTGAAAAGATGGGAGAGTACTTTAGTATCATGTTTGTGATCATCTTAATGATTTAGAAATCATATCACAATTAGTCCTCTAAAGGTCATCTTAGTGCATTCTTATGACTAAGAAGAGGAGTCATGAATTGTTGAAATGGTTAGATCAGGAAGATGAGTCATACTTCGTTCCAAAACAATTCTTAGAGTCATACTCCAAGATTGTAACTTGAGTGACATATCTTAAAGAAAGGTTTAAAACACTTGTCAAATGTAAGAGTAAAAGTGTCCTACTCTTGTACATTTGAAATTGGTAAGTTGTGATGTTTTGGATAAAACAAAGACCAACTAAGGCCAATTGTGTGAAGTGTTTGTCTTGATAAAGAATCCGCACTATCTCTTGAATATTTGGCAAGATAGTCTTATATGTCAAGAGGATAGTGGGAGTCTTAAAGATCCTAAAAAGAATTTCAAGAACTAATCAAGAATAAAACCTGAGGTTCTTCACTAGCACACGACTTGAGGTTTATAACCTATCGTGTTGACATATTCTATGCCCATTCCAGTTAAAGTTGGCTTTGCATAGGGGTTCTGAAAGTTCTCAATTGGTTGCATAACAACTTGGAAGCAATGGCAGGCCCTGTACTGCCAGGTGGCAAGAAGTTAAGATTGCATAAGTTCAGTCCATATGAGTTTGGATTTGTCATTATCCTTGTCTTGTGACTATGGTTTTGACGATTCACATGGATAAGAACACATACACCATAAAATCTAAGGGTCATAAGGTTTCTCTCTGATTCATGAAAATGATGGTGAGGAAACACTTCCACCAAGTAGATTTGAAGCAGATGGCAAAAGGTCTAAACAATTGAGACTATGATTACGGCATCCCTTTTCATAGTTCTGAAATTGTTTAGACACACATGCATGCTATCTAAGGAAAGGTGTATGATTTTGATAAAGTTTTATTAAAGTATCTCGTATCATAAATCTGAACTTTGATAAGAAAGTCAATAAAGTATTGATTTCTAGAAGTGCAGCTGATTTCTGAGTACATGTCAAAGCTAGTGGGAGCATAAGTGTTATGCTAATAATCATCATGTTAGTGGGAGCATGATAATTATTGTTAGTGTTGCAAGTTAGCAATGTTAATTATAGAAAACAAAAGTTTCAATTCGTGAGGCTGCAGGGATTGAAAAAGTTGTTTTGCTATAATTAAGGGAGAGGATATACTTCATTTCAGTTCTAAAGGCTTAGATTGAGACCTTAATCATCTTTAGTCAAGAATATATATATGAATTTCATGTTGGATTGGTTCAACTTAAGGAAATTCTATATATTGCGTTCTCAAAATTCGATTATGATTACGGCATCCCTCTTCATAGTCAAATTTTGAAAACATGGCAAATAAAAATATTGTAGCAAAAGACTGGTCTAGAATCATGTCTTTATGTGAGACATCATAAATCGTGTACCATTTGCTTTGGGTACAGGATCGATTGTATGTGCTATAATATTTGTCATTTCTAAATTTTTCCAAATGCCCAGAGGCATTAAGAAGGGAAAAGGTCTAGAATTGGATATGACTAAAATGATTAAGCAATTGTCGAGGACAATCTGAGGTTTACCAAAGATTGGTTGCTTAGGGACAGTTGGAAGTATAGTGCTAATTTTGGAAGGACCATATTGACATATTCTGAAAAGAAGCATCTCTTGTTCAGAAGTGATAGTCAAAATGAGAATATGGAGTTGTCTCCATAGGTGGAAGTTATCTGTGTAAGATTAGAAAACTTAATGCAAGAAGCATGTCCAAAGCAATGTACTTTGAATATGAGACTTAGTTTCCATGGAGTCGATCTCCATTGGAATACCTTATAATGACTGTTGACAAGTCTTTGTGACTTTGTACATATTCATTACAGGAGGGTCAGTGCATATAAGTTTAAAATCTAAACAGATTTCGATAAATGATAGGAATTTGAAATTCTCACATTTTTCGATAAGGATTTGGGAGTGTGAAATTAGAATCATTGAAATTATGTTCAATTGGTTTATTTCACAAAGTAAGGATCATAGACAAACATAGAGTGCATACTTGGTGTATGGCAAAGCTATTGTTTAAGAAAAACATATTGTAAATGCTTGGAGCATAGGACAACTAGTGTTTTTAATTCAAGTATAAAGTTGATAAAACCGAAACAATGAATAATGAGTAATCAGTATGGTGATAAATAAAAGTGTTTATTTATATTCATAGGGTTTGATACCATATTTGATTCATTTATTCTTGTGTTTCACTTTGCATGTTTTGACTTCCAGAATAACTAAGTCGCTCTTCCTGAATGATTAAGTTATTCAAACCATCCACAGTCGGTCATATGTTGGAAGTAGATATGAATCAAGACTGTCATGGGTTGGTTTGTAGAGGTCCAAGTTGGTGGACAAAGTAGTGCTACAACACTCATGAGTGCTCATAAGTTCTGAGTATTGGATTCAACCCGCGCTCATTTGAATCACTTCATGGATTTTATCACGAGTGATCATGAGACGATAATATCTTATATTCTTCAAACCTAGAGATATGAGTTGTTACTATGAGTTGGTTATACATTGATTGCACGAAAACGCATTTGGTAACTCGATGTTATAAAACGTGCCTTTGTGTATGATTCAACAAGTAGTAGAACAAGCCATATGAGTCGAAGTTTATCCATTCCTTTTAGCTTCGGGATAAAAGCGATATCTGTGGGCCCCTCGATGATTTAGCGATGACACATGTGAGTGCTTGGCCAAGCCAGGACTGATTTGATTTGTTCAATCAGTCAGTCATCATAAATCGAAAATCGGGAAACAACAAATGGATAGAGAGAATGATTATAATCCATGTGTCAGTCCATATGATATCTAGAGTGGAGGAATATATGATCCCTTATCTAATGGACAAGTCATTGACAAGATCAGAGTTCGACAGCGGCTTTAAGAGCTACGATTGCCAGTTAGGTTTTGAAGTCATACTCAATAATAGTTTTAGACTTATCCAAGTGGGAGACTGTTGGATTAATGTCTAAGTCCATAACTATATTTGGTATGTACTTGACCCGACCCGGCATGGTCCATTTGGGTTTCACTTCACCGGCACAATTTATATGGATAGTCTTTTGAGAATAGTATATTTATGATTTATATTAATATATTATAAGTTCTAATATATTAATATGGAATCATATTATTTAATTAGTATTGATCAAGAATTAATTTAGAATTAATTAAGTGATCAAAAAGAACTAATTAAATATGGACTCTTATATATATATGGAATGGGCCAAGTTCATTTAGGTTGGGCTAAGCTTTCGTGGATGGTCCATGGATCTTTTAACCCATGGATCCTATGTAAATGAAAGGTCATGGGTATTAGGGTTTACATGGATGTAACCCTAATCCTCCATAATATATAAAGGGGTCCTTGGCTCACAAAATTGGCACAAGTGTGTGAAAATAAGAGTGGGCCGATTTTAGTGTGCATACATATTCTCTCAAGTTCTTACAAGGTGTTTTGGTGATTTGTGATTCCATTTGAGGCTTCCACACTATTGGGGCTAAGCTCTTAAAGCTTGAAGACATCAAGCTACATCAAAAGGTATGTCATCTAACTAGAACTTTGTAGTATAGGTGCTTCATAATATGCTAGTTAGGATGAAACCTTGGAATAGTTAATATTTGCATGTATAATAGAGAAAACATAGATCCAAGGTTTATAGGGTTGCATGTACACCATAGGAGTGTTAGAATGCTCAAAACCCAACAGTTTTGACTTCCAGAATAACTAAGTCGCTCTTCCTGAATGATTAAGTTATTCAAACCATCCACAGTCGGTCATATGTTGGAAGTAGATATGAATAAAGATTGTCATGGGTTGGTTTGTAGAGGTCCAAGTTGGTGGACAAAGTGGTGCTACAACACTCATGAGTGCTCATAAGTTCTGAGTATTGGATTCAACCCGCGCTCATTTGAATCACTTCATGGATTTTATCACGAGTGATAATGAGACGATAATATCTTATATTCTTCAAACCTAGAGATATGAGTTGTTACTATGAGTTGGTTATACATTGATTGCACGAAAACGCATTTGGTAACTCGATGTTATAAAACGTGCCTTTGTGTATGATTCAACAAGTAGTAGAACAAGCCATATGAGTCGAAGTTTATCCATTCCTTTTACCTTCGGGATAAAAGCGATATCTGTGGGCCCCTCGATGATTTAGCGATGACACATGTGAGTGCTTGGCCAAGCCAGGACTGATTTGATTTGTTCAATCAGTCAGTCATCATAAATCGAAAATCGGGAAACAACAAATGGATAGAGAGAATGATTATAATCCATGTGTCAGTCCATATGATATCTACAATGGAGGAATATATGATCCCTTATCTAATGGACAAGTCATTGACAAGATCAGAGTTCGACAGCGGCTTTAAGAGCTATGATTGCCAGTTAGGTTTTGAAGTCATACTCAATAATAGTTTTAGACTTATCCAAGTGGGAGACTGTTGGATTAATGTCTAAGTCCATAACTATATTTGGTATGTACTTGACCCGACCCGGCATGGTCCATTTGGGTTTCACTTCACCGGCACAATTTATATGGATAGTCTTTTGAGAATAGTATATTTATGATTTATATTAATATATTATAAGTTCTAATATATTAATATGGAATCATATTATTTAATTAGTATTGATCAAGAATTAATTTAGAATTAATTAAGTGATCAAAAAGAACTAATTAAATATGGACTCTTATATATATGGAATGGGCCAAGTTCATTTAGGTTGGGCTAAGCTTTCGTGGATGGTCCATGGAGCTTTTAACCCATGGATCCTATGTAAATGAAAGGTCATGGGTATTAGGGTTTACATGGATGTAACCCTAATCCTCCATAATATATAAAGGGGTCATTGACTCACAAAATTGGCACAAGTGTGTGAAAATAAGAGTGGGCCGATTTTAGTGTGCATACATATTCTCTCAAGTTCTTCCAAGGTGTTTTGGTGATTTGTGATTCCATTTGAGGCTTCCACACTATGGGCTAAGCTCTTAAAGCTTGAAGACATCAAGCTACATCAAAAGGTATGTCATCTAACTAGAACTTTGTAGTATAGGTGCTTCATAAAATGCTAGTTAGGATGTAACCTTGGAATAGTTAATATTTGCATGTATAATAGAGAAAACATAGATCCAAGGTTTATAGGGTTGCATGTACACCATAGGAGTGTTAGAATGCTCAAAACCCAACAAGTAGTCATTTAAGGAACCCGTTATATGACTTAGGAAGTGACTGAAGGACCCAGTCAACAGCCAACTTCTTTGAAACTTCGACACCCAACTCTCCCAACTTGTCAATATGTCTCTTCATCTCCAAGATGTGAGCACATATAAACATTACTTGCCAATAGGGATTGAGTGACCTTGCACTTTTCAAGAACTTGTGGGTTAGGGAGAATAATTGGAGGAGGTGGAGGAAGTGAAGTATGATTTCCAGTCCCATTAATGCACAACAAAGGGATTAATCTTTCACCTTGATCGCCATTTGGGATATCATATTCATTAGGAAAGCTTTATCCAAAAGGATAAGGAAGACCATAGTTGTCATAACTAGACATCTATGAGGGAGAAATTCAAGTTTAGTTGATTTAAGTCCTTAATATAACACCCAATATGAAATATTAAGGCTAGGAACCAAAACAATATTTTATAACTTGGAAGAGGGATGCCGTAATCCAAGATACAAAATATTTGAAGGTAGGTAAATGACGATTTACCAATTTCCACCATGAAAAACGAAATTTAACATTAGGTCTTAAATTAATTGAAACTCCTAGATCTGTTGAGATTTACTGAACTATTCAATGGCATGTTTAAATCTCGATTGTGCCCTTCAAGTTTGTGACTGGGATGCTGAGGATCACAAACAAGGAGTGAATAACCATGCAAATTAACATGGTACACTTAATGTTACAACCACCTAATCAATGTGCTGGTTAACCACACACGCTCCATTGATTTATGATTAACATCAAGTTACCCTTTGCCACACATTGTCAGTCCCAGATTAGTGTGTCGGTTAACCACACACGCTCCACTAACGAATTAACAAGGTGCAAAGTGCAATTTCATGGGTTAGCACCAAATTCACATTTTCCTAAAGTAACTAATATTGGGAATTTAATAAAGTTTATGTAACAACGTAAATTTTAAAACCAAAATTTTCCAATTTAAAACACATTTTTCTCAATTCAAAACATCTCAAGGTGTCATAATATCAATTCATCAAAACACATATCCAAAAACTGTATATATAGCAAATCCAGGATCCTCTCAAAAACATGACTCAAATCTCTAATGTGTGTACAATCAAGTCGGCGCCTTCCCGTGGTCCTGAGAAGTACCTGAAACACATAACACGGTAAGCACAAAGCTTAGTGAGTTCCCCAAAATACCACACATATTTCATCAGCCTCTCATGGCTATACTCAGATAAGACCCTTTGGTCAAATGTGTCTCAGTGGGACCCTCTGGTCCCACAACTCAGATGGACCCTCCGGTCCCTCAACTTAGCAACGCAATATAATACACATCATACATATCACAAAGACAAATAGCAGGATATCTCAATACCCAATATATGCACATAAGACCCTCTGGTCACACATAGGTTACCACTCAAGGTAAGTATAGTGAGAAGACTCACCTTGTATGAACTCGGATAATCTCGAACTCGAATCACAGGTCTAGCCTCCGCCTAACACAACGATAATTATCCCTAATTAATAAAGGCTCTTACTAAAGCTAAACTAACCCTTCTACAAACTCACAGAAGGGAAAAAGACCATTTTACCACTCCATGGGCTTAATACTCCACAAATTGACCAAACCCTAAAAGTCAACCAAAACTCAACGTCAGGGAGTACGCTGCGCGCGTACCAACTCTCTACGTTGGGCGTACTCGGCTGCCATGCAGGCATCGGGGATGCTCGACCCCTACGCTGCGCTTACTGGGATTACGCCCAGCGTACGTCCCAGTTTCACCCTACTCACTCATTTGGTCTTAATCAGTTAAGACCTTGGCTCATATCACAGATCTGGAAGCCTAATAGCTCTTACTCCATAAAGCCAGTAACTTTAAGCCTTTGCATGGCTGAAATGGTCATAAACACACAAAACACTCACTCTCTTAACTCAAAAAGCTCATATCGCATGCATGGCTTGATACCAACGATCAAGATTGGATTTTTATGACATTACACCTCTAAAACA
Source organism: Lactuca virosa (assembly GCF_052849685.1). Taxonomy (NCBI): domain Eukaryota; kingdom Viridiplantae; phylum Streptophyta; class Magnoliopsida; order Asterales; family Asteraceae; genus Lactuca; species Lactuca virosa. Next base: position 281,167,885 of record NC_136428.1, on the reverse strand, counting down.
CTCAAAAGGGGTTGGTCCTAGTCTCTGGAGCTCAAGATCTCATAAAGTCTCCACCTTTTTGGGACAAAACCATAAAATACTCTACTATGATGCTCATAACAAAAGAGTGGTAAAGTTTGAAGCTTTATACCTCTATGTGAAGCTACCAACTCAGATATGCTCAGATCCAAGAGCTTGGACTCCCACTCCTTCTTCTCTAAAGATTTCTCTTCTCTTCAAGAACACACAAGAACTCTCAAAGGCTCACCAATGCACTCACAAGCTCTAAGATGAGGGTTTGGGAACACTTAGGGTTTGTTGCCTGAAAATGGTGGCCATAAATGTGGCCATCATATCCTTTATAAAGGGGACTCACCCTAAATTAGGGTTTACATTCTGGGCCTAGTACGCCCAACGCATCCTCTGGTACGACCAGCGTACTAGGTGGCTTCCTCATCAAATGCATGCATATGAGTATGCTGAGCGTACACTCATGTACGCCCCGCGTACTCATTCACGACCCTTTCTCACTAAAGGGCTAAAAACGGAAAAGTACTCAAAGATCAAGGTTAACAAGGTAATACCTGAACCTAAGATATTACAATTCTCCCCCACTAGAATCATACTTCGCCCTCGAAGTCATGCTCCGAAAATAACTCTGAGTATTTGTAACCCCCGCAGATCCGGGCTAGTCAATTTAGAGACAATAAGCATCAAAAATGAATTTTTTATGGAAGATTATTTAGAAGGATTAATCTTTTCCAAGTGTTTGTATATATTACAAGGGTTCCGTACATATAAAGAACGCCGAAATCCGAGTTATAACGAAGAAGTTATGACCCATCGAAGTTTTTCGGCAAAACCGGCATGGCACCGGGAGACGTAAATAGTGAATTTATGATGGAGGACTTTTTAGCCTTAGAAATCTAAACAAAAGTTGTAGTATACGTTAAACCGAGAACATATAAAAAAATAACGCCCAAATCTAACTTCGTATGAGGAAGTTATGAATTTTCTAAGATTTGGCATAGCAGTGCACGACCCGAAACTCGAATTTTATATCGAGCGGTTTTTGGCCTACGCGACCTAAATGAGAGTTGAATATATCATTAATAGGAACTCAACGGTAAAAAGACAGACGAAAACGAAGTCTGTATGAAGAAGTTATGAATTTTACGCGGACATTTAACAGTATAATCTCCTCGTACTGTTAAATGTAAGATCCGTCAATAATTAGCCGATGGATTCAAAATCAAAATTGTAGATATTATTTTTACCTACGAGTGGATATAAAGAACGTCGAAAACGAAGCTCGTATGTGAAAGTTATGAATTTTTGAAAATCGTCTGATTTCCACCCTGTGTGCGATGCCATGTGTCAGCACCATGCGAAACCTTGGAGCCTACGCAACACCAAGACGTGGTGAGAGGCACCACGACGTGGTGACACTCTAGGAAGCCTATAAATAGAGGTGTCGGGTTCCCTTCATTCTTCACACCATCCATCTTCACTTTCTCTCTCTACTTTCTCTCTCTAAGCCCCAAAACCCCCCACAGCCTAGGGTAACTCCCTAGCATGAGGCAGAAGCCCCGGAGCGCCCGACGGCTCCGAAAAAAGAGCCTTTTAGCTCGGGAACGCTGCTCCAGCGAAGCCCGGTTTTGCGAAAAAACCCGCTGTAAGTGAGCTATGCCTACCCTATCTTTAGTATAGCTTATGTTTTAATATAGTAACATTATTAGGACCTTAAAATAATTATTTGGGATATTATTATGAGTTATATAAGAGTGTTGCTTAGCGCTTACATAATAGCAATAATAGCTAGACTATTAATTAGTCGCGGTTAACGTTAGACTAAACTCTAGTGGTAATGATACTAGGTTTTGTCCGAAGGAAATTGTTTTAAGATTAACGAAGCGTTGTCCGAGTACCGAGTGACCACCTTATCAGGTGAGTGCATAGTTACTTTCATCTTACACATAGATATGAAGTATTTTATATAAATTACATGCTATGTGTGCATACTATCTGAATACTTGTTGTCTATGCTGGAAGAATGATTTTATACATGTTTTAAAATGATTTAAACTGTATATGTATTTTATATCTACAAATATGTTGGGTATGACATGGGTAGATGAATAATGAGAGATAAAAGATGATGTGAGTAAACATTGGCAGATATAGACTTAGTGCCTAATAAATAACATCGGCAACTATGGACTTAGTGCCTATTGGACAAACACGGGTAGCTATGGACTTAGTACCTATTAGGTAAACACGGGTAGCTATGGACTTAGTACCTGTTAGGTGTTGGTAGCTATGGACTTAGTACCTGGTAGCTATGGACTTAGTACCTGTTAGATAAATGTTGGTAGCTATGGACTTAGTACCTGTTAAATAAACGTTGGTAGCTATGGATTTAGTACCTATTAGCCGAACACTGGTAGCTATGGGTTTAGTACCCGATGAATGAACTTTAGCAGCTATGGAATTTGTGCTTTACGAACAAGCATTGGCAGCTATGGACTTAGTGCCTGTCATATAAACCCTGAAAGCAATGGACTTCGAAATGAACGAATGCAGGATAAATGACTCTTAGGGTAGACCTTAAGAGTAAGGAAGATAATGGGGATGGGTAATTGGGTTGATTGTTTGATGTTTAAACATAATAATTAAATTATTGTGGGTTGAAAAGCCTATGTACTCACCAGGTTTCCCAACCTGACCCACTCAGTTTATTTGTACCACAGGTGTTGATATGAAGTCACATTACACTGAGAGATTAAGGAGATATAAATCACTAGTGATAATGAATGTAAGGTCTGTTTATGCTTATGTTTCTGTATTGACGATGACATCCCAAATGTTTTAAAATGAATAAAAATACTTTTCTTCGGAAATGCCTTGATAACGTATTTATCATGTCTTATTGGGAACAAATTCTGGAACATTTTTATTAAAAGAGGTACTCTGATTTTTATAAAGCATAAACAAAATCGGTCTTTTTTGGCCGTGAAAATAGGGATGTCACAGTTGGTATCAAAGTATTAGTTTAAGCGAAGTAGGAATATGGATTTATTTCTAGACTTAAACTTAGAATGCTAAGCAATGATTGTGAGGAGTGTGTCTAATAAAATTTAGGTAATACACCTGAATAGACACAAGCACTAGCTAAATTAGGGAAAATGCCTAACATGCTTTTATGTGCTAAATGATTTATGATGCTATATGTCTGATCGGATCTATGGTCTGTTGGCGACCAGATCTGGAAATTTTATGTGCTCAAGTTTCTAAACGTTTAATTACGATATTAGAACTGTCATGTAACTTTTTGGAGTAATAAGGAGGAATACGCGTCTAAATCTTCCTCTATCTATATTCTCGTCTCGATACACCGAACGCCTGCTTTGGTGTATAGAATGTCATGATAAGGACTCATAGCAGACTGAGCAAATGGAGGAAATGAGAACGCTTACGATAGTGAATGATACATATCGGAAGATATCGTAAGAGTGATATCTTGCCTTTAGAATGCGTCTAATAAATAATACGTATAGTACGTGAGAAGTACACTTTTGATTAGCAGAAAGAAAGATTTTTTGGTATAATCCATGAAGTTATCCCATCGTCTGACGTTTCCATCACCAACCGAGTTGAAGCAGAATTGTTGTTGAAGATATGCATGGAAGAAGTCCTAGTAGAGTCTAGGGAAATATTAATGATTATTTGGACACATTTGTATGTGTTAAATTGTTTTGTGCTTTAAGAGATAAGAACTTGGGGAACTGCGAGACAATACTTGGGACGAGGATGAGTAGGTGTGAATGGTAGTAGAGGCCTATACTACCGGAAGCACAAGACTCGCACTTGGATCAGGGAAAGTCACAAGGTTACCAAGAAGCTAGTAATTGATACCATTTTATTCAAGTATGTCGTTACCATTGTTTCGGTAATAACTAAAATAATGACTGTTATTCCGACCCTAGTGGTCATATCAAATTGAGTCCGACTACGATGAGTATGTTACGTGGTTCAGAGAACTAAGTTTGATGTAGCATCTGACTTAAGCCGAAAGATTGAAATAAAAGATAATCAAAGCGATCAGCATAGGTATCGCGATAGTTGCTTGTAGCTAGAAATGCTACCTTTTAAGATGTAATTATATCCCATTAGAACATGAAGGAAGGTATAGTCTGTTCTGGAATTTGACTCTAAGAGACCTGAGTCTAAGTGTTGCAACATACGATGATAGGTCATTAGAATATGACACATCGGTCCATCATAGTAATAAAAGAACTTATCTTAAGTTCGTATCCAGTGAGGATCGAGATTGTGACTTGAAAGTCATAATTTGGAGTCTAACGTGAGATAGGGAGCAAGTGCAAGATCGAGCACCGCCTGCAGACAAGGAGTCCAAGAGTTAGATACTCATTCGAAGGAACAAAGAAGTTACGACTATTACCTAGGATGAAGAGATAACGTATGGAGTCATTATACTGCCTTGTTTCGTTGATGATTCCGGGACGTAATCATCCTAAGGGGGAGATAATTGTAACGCCCGCAGATCCAGACTAGTCAAATTAGAGACAATAAGCATCAAAAATGAGTTTTTGATGGAATATTATTTAGAAGGATTAATCTTTTCCAAATGGTTGTATATATTACAAGGGTTTCGTACATATAAAGAACGCCGAAATCCAAGTTATAACGAAGAAGTTATGACCCGTCGAAGTTTTTCAGCAAAACCGGCATGGCACCGAGAGATGTAAATAGTGAATTTACGATGGATGACTTTTTAGCCTTAGAAATCTAAACAAAAGTTGTAGTATACGTTAAACCGAGAACATATAAAAAAATAACGCCCAAATCTGACTTCGTATAAGGAAGTTATGAATTTTCTAAGATTTGGCATAGCAGTGCACGACCCGAAACTTGAAATTTATATCGAGCGGTTTTTGGCCTACGCGACCTAAATGAGAGTTAAAGATATCATTAATAGGAACTCAACGGTAAAAAGACAGACGAAAACGGAGTCTGTATGAAGAAGTTATGAATTTTACGCGGGCATTTAACAGTATAATCTCCTCGTACAGTTAAATTTAAGATCGGTCAAGAATTAGCCGATTGATTCAAATGGAAGTTGTAGATATTATTTTTACCTACGGGTGGATATAAAGAACGTCGAAAACGGAGCTCGTATGCGAAAGTTATGAATTTTTGAAAATCGGCTGATTTCCACCCTATGTGCGATGCCACGTGTCAGCACCAGGCGAAACCTTGGAGCCTACACAACACAACGATGTGGTGACGCTCCAGGAAGCCTATAAATAGAGGTGTCGGGTTCCCTTCATTCTTCACACCATCCATCTTCACTTTCTCTCTCTACTTTCTCTCTCTAAGCCCCAAAACCCCCCCAAAGCCTAGGGTAACTCCCTAGCACGAGGCAGAAGCCTCGGAGCGCCCGACTGCTCCGAGAAAAGAGCCTTTCAGCTTGGGAACGCTGGTCCAGCGAAGCCCGGTTTTGCGAAAAATCCGTTGTAAGTGAGCTATGCCTACCCTATCTTTAGTATAGCTTATGTTTTAATATAGTAACATTATTAGGACTTTAAAATAATTATTTGGGCTATTATTATGAGTTATATAAGAGTGTTGCTTAACGCTTATATAATAGTAATAATAGCTAGACTATTAATTAGTCGCGGTTAACGTTAGACTAAACTCTAGTGGTAATGATACTAGGTTTTGTCCGAAGGAAATTGTTTTAAGATTAACGAAGCGTTGTCCGAGTACCGAGTGACCACCTTATTAGGTGAGTGCATAGTTATTTTCATCTTACACATAGATATGAAGTATTTTATATAAATTACGTGCTATGTGTGCATACTATTTGAATACTTGTTGTCTATGCTGGAAGAATGATTTTATACATGTTTTAAAATGATTTAAACTGTATATGTATTTTATATCTACAAATATGTTGGGTATGACATGGGTAGATGAATAATGAGAGATAAAAGATGATGTGAGTAAACATTGGCAGCTATAGACTTAGTGCCTAATAAATAACATCTGCAGCTATGGACTTAGTGCCTATTGGACAAACACTGGTAGCTATGGACTTAGTACCTATTAGGTAAACACAGGTAGCTATGGACTTAGTACCGGTTACGTGTTGGTATCTACGGACTTAGTACCTAGTAGCTATGGACTTAGTACCTGTTAGATAAACGTTGGTAGCTATGGACTTAGTACCTGTTAAATAAACGTTGGTAGCTATGGATTTAGTACCTATTAGCTGAACACTGGTAGCTATGGGTTTAGTACCCGATGAGTGAACTTTAGCAGCTATGGAATTAGTGCTTTACGAACAAGCATTGGCAGCTATGGACTTAGTGCCTGTCATATAAACCCTGAAAGCAATGGACTTCGGAATGAACGAATGGAGGATAAATGACTCTTAGGGTAGACCTTAAGAGTAAGGAAGATAATGGGGATGGGTAATTGGGTTGATTGTTTGATGTTTAAACATAATAATTAAATTATTGTAGGTTGAAAACCCTATGTACTCACCAGGTTTCCCAACCTGACCCACTCAGTTTATTTGTACCACAGGTGTTGATATGAAGTCACATTACACTGAGAGATTAAGGAGATATAAATCACTAGTGATAATGAATGTAAGTTATGTTTATGCTTATGTTTCTGTATTGACGATGACATCCCAAATGTTTTAAAATGAATAAAAATACTTTTCTTCGGAAATGCCTTGATAACGTATTTATCATGTCTTACTGGGAACAAATTCTGGAACATTTTTATTAAAAGAGGTACTTTGATTTTTATGAAGCATAAACAAAATCGGTCTTTTCTGGCCGTGAAAATGGGGATGTCACAGTATTGCTCCCGCATCTCTAACTCTGGCTCCCAATTCGACTCGGACCCTTTCCGATGCTGCTACTGGACCTGAACCAGGGGCACCTCCTTGTTCCTCAGAACCTTCACCTTCCGATCCAAAATCTCAATCGGTCTCTCAATATAATTCAGGCTCGCATCCACCTAAATGTCCACTAATGGTACCACTGCCATCTGGTTGGCTACACACTTCCTTAACTGGGACACGTGGAAGGTGCTATGAATCTGACTCAACTCTGCAGGTAGCTCCAACCGGTAAGCTACCTTACACACTATGGCGGTCACCCTGAAAGGACCAATGTATCGAGGCCGCAGCTTGCCCTGTTTCCTGAACCGGATCACCCCCTTCCATGGGGATACCTTCATGAGGACAAAATCTCCAACCTAGAACTACAGCTCGGATCGTCTACGATCTGCATAACTCTTCTGACCACTCTGTGCCGTCTGTAATCGTTGTCTAACTTGCTGAATCTGCTCGGTCGTCTTGAGCACTATCTCAGTGCTCCCCATCACTCTCTGTCCCACCTCTCCCCAACAGATGGGAGTTCGAAATCTCCTTCCGTACAAAAGCTCGAAAGGAGGCATGCCAATACTGGAATGATGGCTGTTGTTGTATGAAAACTCAGCCAAGGGCAAATAAGTGTCCCAACTTCCACCAAAGTCCATAACACATGCACACAGCATGTCCTCGAGCGTCTGAATCATCCGCTCACTTGTCCGTCTGTCTGAGGGTGGTAAGCTGTACTGAAGTGCAGTCGGGTACCCAGCTCCTCATGAAACTTCTTCCAGAACCTGGAAGTAAAACGCACATCCCGATATGACAATATCTATGTCGGTACCCCATGCCTTGCCACCACCTCCCGAACGTAGATCTCTGCCAACCTTTCAGCAGAAGAGCTCTCACTGATAGCAAGAAAGTGAGCACTCTTAGTCAATTGGTCTACAATCACCCAAATTGCGTCAACCCCACGTGCAGTCTTTGGTAACTTGGTGATAAAATCCATGGAAATCTGTTCCCACTTCCACCGGAGAACCTCTAGTGGCTGCAGCTTGCCAGGGTGATATAAGATCTCGTAGTCGTAGTCTTTCACTACATCCAACATCTCCTCTGCCTCATGTTCAGGTTGGGCTGATCCATCAAGTACTTCAGGCTCTTATGGTCCGTGTATATGGTACACCGGATACCATAAAGATAGTGGCACCAAATTTTGAGGGCGAAAACCACTGCCCGAAACTCCAGATCGTGGGTGGGATACCTCGTCTCATGAGGCTTCAGCTGCTTTTAATGCATATGCTATCACGTGCCCCCTCTGCATAAACACTACGCCCATCCCAGCTATAGAAGCATCACAATAAATCACAAAGTCCTCCACTCCCTTAGGAAGGGCTAACACCGGGGCTTCGAATAACCTCTGGCGAAGGGTATGAAATGAGGTCTGGTGCTCGGGACCCCAGTAAAGGCAACACCCTTCCGAGTCAACCTGGTGAGAGGAACGACAATCTTGGAGAAATCTCTGATGAACCTCCGATAGTAGCCGGCTAAACCCAGAAAACTCCTGATCTCGGACGGAGACCTCGACACCTCCCAACTCATAATTGCCTCAATCTTGGCCAGGTCGACCAATATCCCATTCTGATTAACGAGATGTCCCAGGAACTGGACCTCTCGTAACCAGAAATCACACTTGGAGAATTTGGCATATAGCCTCTCCGACCTCAAAACTCCCAGAACCTCTCTAAGATGCTTCTCGTGCTGCTCCTTGGACCTCTAGTACACAAGAATATTGTCGATAAACACGATCACCGATCGATCCAACATGGTCCTGCACACCCGGTTCATGAGGTCCATAAACGCCGCCAATGCGTTGGTGAGCGCGAAGGGCATCACCACAAACTCGTAGTGCCCATAACGAATCCTAAAGGCCGTCTTCAGAATATCCTCCTTGCAAACTCTCATCTGATGATATCCGGATCTCAGATCAATCTTGGAGAACCAAGATGCCCCCTGCAACTGATCGAACAAATCGTCGATCCTCGGAAGTGGATAACGGTTTTTGACAGTCAACTTGTTCAACCCCCGGTAATCAATGCACATCCGGTGCGAACCATCCTTTTTCTTGACAAAAAGGATCGGAGCTCCCCACGGTGAGCTACTTGGTCTAATGAACCCCTTCCCCAGCAGCTCCTGGAGCTGAAAGGATAAATCATGCATCTCTGGTGGCGCAAGGCGATATGGTGCCTTGGCAATAGGCGCCGCACCCGAAATCAAATCAATCCGGAACTCCACCTGCCTCTCGGGAGGCACACCCGACAACTCCTCGGGGAAAACATCTGGAAACTCGCACACTATCGGAACCTCAAAGATAGAACTCGGTCTCCCTGCAGCAACCCGCGTATCCATCACGTACGCTAGAAAACCCATATAACCCTGCTGTAAACTATGTCTCGCTCTGGCAGCAGAGCAGAAAGCTGATCCAGATCTACTACCCTCGCCGTACACCGTAAGTACTCCCCCACTAGGGTCTCGTATAGTCACTAATTGTCACTCGCAGTCTATCACAACTCCAAATCGACTCAACCAGTCCATGCCCACTATGACACAGACATCACCCATAGCGATCGGTACCAGGTCTATCGGAAACTTAACACCAAAAATGTCTAGTGTACACTCACGGATCACGTCAGTAGCAAAAACCGCATGCTCGTCGGCTATAGAAACCCTCAAAGGTCGACTCAACGCCTAACGTCGGATACTGATGTGACGACTAAATGCTATAGACACAAAATATCAACTCACACCTGAGTCAAATAACACCAAAGCAGGTACAGAACTCACAAGAAAAGTACCTATACACAACACAATATAAGCACAAAATATCTCAAAAGAATAATAATAAGAATACATAACGGCCATGACGTCAGGTGCTGCGCGGACCTCCACCGCTGTCAGCTGAAAGGCTCTCCCATTAACCCTCAGTGTCTCGGCCTTCGCTGGCCGACTCTCAGTAGCATGCAAAGAAGCAGGTGCAGATCCCTGGGCTGATCCCTGCACGAGCTGAAGGCACTCGGCCTTCTGGTGGTCGGTCTGGTTGCAATGGAAGCAAACTGAGAACCCCTTGGGGAAATCCTTCGCCATGTGCCCCTCCTTTCCACATTTGTAGCAAATCCCTGTACGGCACGACCCCTCATGACTCTTTCCGCACTTGCCACAAGTGCGGCCCTTATGGCCCCCAACTCTAGTATCAGCGGGCTTAGTCCGCTTTGTCGTCGGCTGCGACTACGCTGGTCTCCAGTCCCTACCCCGGGACTCCTCCTCCTCCCTGGTCTGCAGCTCAAGCTCAATCTCCCTCCTCCTTGAATTGGCCTGAAGCTCGGCCCATGTCATGTACGACGAGTTCACCACGAACTCTCGTATATCCCTCCTCAGTATGCTCAAATATCGGCTCACACGTGCCTGCTCAGTGGACACGTGCTCAGGGAAAAACATCGCCCTCTCGTGGAACATCCTCGAAATCTCGGTCACTGACTCTGTCTTCTGCTTGAGAGACAGAAAATCTTGTGCCAAACATTCCTTCTCCACCGGGGAACATACTCGTCTCGGAACAACTGAACAAACCTCTCCCATGTTACTGCAGCATGATCTGCAGAGGTAAAGCTGGCTGTCACAAACTTCCACCAATCCTTCGCCCCCAAGCAAAGCTGGTTCAATGCAAACCGAACTCTCAAGTGATCTGGGCATGAACATCTGTAAAAACACCCCTCGATATCAGAGATCCATCTCATCGCAGTAATCGGATCCTGTGTCCCATCAAACTCTGGTGGCTTCGTGTTGCTGAACTCCCGGAACAACGAGTCACCTCCCTGTGGCCTAGCAACGGCGACAGCTGCAGTGGCGGCAGCAGCAGCAGCCTCAGTGACAGCAGCGTATCGCTCATCAAACGTCTCAATTAGGGTGGTCTTAATAGACCCAAACATCATGGGAATCTTTGCTCGGATAGCTTCGGCCACCTCCTCATGAATCATCATCCGAATCTCATCATCACTAGTCCCACTTCCTCCAGGGTTTTGGCGTGTACCCACCATGATGCCTCTAAAACACAACACAAAAATCATAAGAGACTCGCTCGAGCATACTCACACTCGATCACTCATCCTTACTTGTTCCTTAGTTTCCTAAGGATTCTTACTTGGGTTGCATACAGATCTGGTGTTTTCAGTAGTACGCGCCCAATACTACGTTCCACACCCGGCCTGTAGTCACCCCAAGTCCTCCTCCTAGGATTCTAATTCCCAAGTACTCTATCTCTCTCGATTATCAGACTACTCTCTTAGCAGACTCCTCACCACTCATCTAGATATCTCATCTAGACTATCTCTCGGCTTAGAATTCTCTCTCTAAGTGATCCTGCTCACTACTCTCATTTGGCACATACTCATAGCACATAACAGATAGCAACGACTCCTAAGCTAAGGCATCACAAATCAGGCAACCCTAGCCCTAAGATATGAATTACCTAGCTTATTCTCTAGCATGCATCACTATCATTTCATAAATATCTCATAACACACTAAGTAAGGGTATTTTGCGAAATCACCGTTCGGGCTCTGGCTGATTGTACACACTGCTCCATCTTGATTTCTCTTTAAAGTCTTTCTCTTTTTAGAAAATTCATTTCTTTTGAAAATCTTTCTCAAATCCTCAGTTTGAGTCCAGACATAACCGAAGGTGCATCCGAATCCCTCAAACCAAGGCTCTGATACCAACTTGTAACAACGTACATTTTCAAACCAAAATTTTCAAATTTAAAACACATTTTTCTCAATTCAAAACATCTCAAGGTGTCATAATATCAATTCATCAAAACACATATCCAAAAACTGTATGTATAGCAAATCCAGGATCCTCTCAAAAACATGACTCAAATCTCTCATGTGTGTACAATGAAGCCGGCGCCTTCCCGTGATCCAGAGAAGTATCTGAAACACATAACACATAACACGGTAAGCACAAAGCTTAGTGAGTTCCCTAAAATACCACTCATATCTCATCAGCCTCTCATGGCTATACTCAGATAAGACCCTCTAGTCAAATGTGTCTCAGTGAGACCCTCTGGTCCCACAACTCAGATGGACCCTCCGGTCCCTCAACTTAGCAATTCAATATAATAAACAACATACATATCACAAAGACAAATAGCAGGATATCTCAATACACAGTATATGCACATAAGACTCTCTGGTCACACATAGGTTGCCACTCAAGGTAAGTATAGTGAGAAGACTCACCTTGTAAGAACTCGAATCACCGGTCTAGCCTCCGCCTAACACAACGATAATTATCCCTAATTAATAAAGGCTCTTACTGAAGCTAAACTAACCCTTCTACAAACTCACAGAAGGGAAAAAGACCATTTTACCCTTCCATGGGCTTAATAGTCCACAAATTGACCAAACCCTAAAAGTCAACCGAAAGTCAATGGCAGGGAGTACGCTGCACGCGTACCAACTCTCTATGCTGGGCGTACTCGGCTTCCATGCAGGCATCGGGGATGCTCGACCCCTACGCTGCGTGTACTGGGATTACGCCCAACGTACGTCCCAGTTTCACCCTACTCACTCATTTGGTCTTAATCAGTTAAGACTTTGGCTCATATCACAGATCTGGACTCCTTAATAGCTCTTACTCCATAAAGTCAGTGACTTTAAGCCTTTCGATGGCTGAAATAGTCATAAACACACAAAACACTCACTCTCTTAACTCAAAAAGCTCATATCTCATGCATGGGTTGATTCCAACGACCAAGATTGGATGTTTATGACATTACACCTCTAAAACACTCAAAAGGGGTTGGTCCTAGTCTTTGGAGCTCAAGATCTCATAAAGTCTCCACCTTTTTGGGACAAAACCCTAAAATACTCTACTATGATGCTCATAACAAAAGAGTGGTAAAGTTTGAAGCTTTATACCTCTATGTGAAGCTCCCAACTCAGATATGCTCAGATCCAAGAGCTTGGACTCCCACTCCTTCTTCTCCAAAGCTTTTTCTTCTCTTCAAGAACACACAAGAACTCTCAAAGGCTCACCAGTGCACTCACAAGCTCTAAGACGAGGGTTTGGGCACACTTAGGGTTTGTTGTCTGAAAATGGTGGCCATAAATGAGGCCATCATATCCTTTATATAGGGGACTCACTCTAAATTAGGGTTTACATTCTCGGCCTAGTACGCCCAGCATACCCTCTGGTACGCCCAACATACTAGGTGGCTTCCGTATCAAATGCACGCATATAAGTATGCTAAGCATACACTCGCGTACGCCCCGCGTACTCATTTACCACCTTTTCTCACTAAAGGGCTAAAAACGGACAAGTGCTCAAAGATCAAGGTTATCAAGGTAATACCTGAACCGAGGATGTTACGGTTTAGTTACTTTATATTTATCGTTATACTTTAAATGAATGAAGAATTAATGTCCTGTCCTACCCGTTCGGCTAACAAACCTCCACCAGTCAAGGAAGCAGTGGGTGAGAGTGGTCACCCATTAAACAACCATTTTATAGGCAGTAACTTTATACCCCCCCTTTATAGACCGGCTTCATGAATGAGGCCTACTAACGGTAAGACTAACTTACTCTTATACATATATATAATATATTAAACCTATAATATTATAATAGTATAAGGGTTGAATTTTAAACTTTTAAAATTTTAAGGGTTAGAATTAAAGTATACATGGGGGTTAACTTTACAAATTCCAAAACTTGAGGGCAAGTTTTGAACAATTCAAACACCTTTTGGTTTCCATAACTTATGAGTTTAATATGGTTTTTATGGAAGACTTTTCAAGTTCCATAACTTGAGGACAAGTTATGGAGGACATAAAACAATTTTATGATGACATTTAAAAACAAGACTTTTCATTTTTCATAACCTATGAACTTAATGAATCTTTTAAAAGAAAAACTCTTCATTTTCCATAACCTGAGGACAAGTTATGGAGTCATAAAACCATTAAGATCAAATTTTCCAATTAACACAATAATCAAATAATTTTTCTATGAACTAGATCAAACTCATAAGTAAAGATAAATCACATCAACAATTTTCAAGAAATTAGGTAATCACATAAACTAATACAAATATTGAAACTTTGACAATTATCCTTTATTTGGATGAGGATAATCATTACCATAGCATCAAAATCAAATTTTATGAACAAAAACATTTTGTGGTAATGATCCTAATCCAAAACAGGCCAAAAAAACTCGAAAATATGCACTTTGGACAGCCAACTCGTCAAGTGCATGAGTTGACTTGTCGAGTTGGTCAAATATGTGAGTGGAGTCGGCGAGTCACTCATCCAAATCGGTGAGTCCAAGGCAAAAACCATGCAAATCGGCGAGTTAACGAGTGAACTCGACGAGTTCAGCTGTCAGACTACAGAAAAATCGATTTTTTTGCTTCGAAAACCAATAATAACATCAAATATAATAGAAAACAACTCATGGATCTGATACCACTGTTGGGTTTTTATGGTATACTACAACATCCTATGGTGCCCATACAACCCTAAATGCCTTGGATCTATGTTTTCTCTAATTATAAATGTAATGGTGTTTCCAAAGCATTAAGCCTATAGCTAGCATGCAAATAACATATGTATAATAAAACAAGTTTTAGACATACCTCTTGATTTTGTTGATGTTGCTAGAAAGACTTTGGCCTTTAAGAACTTAGTGCCCCAAGTTTTGCACCTCAATGGAATCACAACTTATCTAGGACAAAGGTGACTCTTGAGAGAGAATTTCCATGCACTAAAACAATCCATCTTTCTCTAAGAATAGAAGCACATGTTTTTAAGTTATGAAGCATATATTTATATGTAGGATTCCAAGAGTCATGGGTATAACCCAAATCCATACCCATGGGTTTTATGATCCATGGTTCATGTGGCCCAACTCTTTATGTATCCATACATAAACTTAGTCCAATATGGATCATAAGCCCAACACATATAAATATAACCAATTACCATAATTAGTCCCCATAGATTTAATTAGTCTCTTTTGATTACTAAATTAATTCCAAACTAATTCTTGATAAATACTAATTAAATCATATGATTTCATATTAATATATTAGAAACTTATAATATATTAATAAATCATATATAACCTCTTCTCAAAAGTCCATCGTAACAAATTGTCCTGATGTTATACAACCCAAATGGACCATGATATTCTCGGTCAAGTACATACCAATTATAGTTATGGGCTTAGACACCTAATCCAACATATACTTACCTGAGTGCTAATATTGTGTGACCGGAGGGTCTTATTTGAGTTATCGACCAGAGGGTCCTATGTGTTTATATTGAGTTATGTGATATTATGCATTTTGTCTTTGTGATATATACTATATTATTATGTGCCTTACTGAGTTATGACCGGAGGGTCTAAACCGAGTTGTGAGAATGGAGGGTCTTCACTGAGTTACAGGACTGGAGGGTCCGACCCGGGCTGTGAGACCGGAGGGTCTTCAGCGAGACACATGACCGGAGGGTCCACACCAAGCCATAAGACCGGAGGGTCCTCACCGAGACGCATGACAGGAGAGTCCATGCCGAGCTATAGCCATGAGAGGCTTATTATTTGTGTATGTGGTATTTTGGGGAACTCACTAAGCTTCGTGCTTACCATGTTGTGTGATATATGTTTCAGGTACTTCTCAGGATCGCGGGAAGGCACCGACTTGATTGTACACATGAGTTGGAGTTTATATTTTTGAGGATTCTGGGATATTATCAAACAATTGTTGTCTTGTGTTTTGATGACTTATACATTGTGGTTTTTGAGAAATATGATTTGGAGTTTTATGTAATTTTAAAAGTGAAAAAATTGTTTGAAAATATAGAGTGTTTCAAGTTGGTATCAGAGCCTTGGTTTGAGGGACTCAGATGTACTCTCGGGTATGTATGGACTCAAACTGAGGATTTGAGAAAATTTTCTAAAAATAAATGATTTTTCTAAAAACGACTAAGAGATTTTAAGAGATTAGGAGACGGAGCAGTGTGTACAATCGGCCAGAGCCTGAACAGTGGTTTCCCAAAATACCATTACTTGTTTGTATTATTAGATACTTATGAGATATTAGAGCTGCATGTTAGAGGATAGGCTAGGTATTTCGGAATTTAGAGCGTTTCAAGTTGGTACATGATGCCTTATCCTAGGGTATGCTATTGATTGATCTTATCTGCTATTTTCTCTCTGTGTGTAGTGAGTAGGGGAAACATAGTTGGAATCTTTTAGAGAGAGTTTGAGTGATCTAGGAGAGATACCTAGATGGGCATTAAGGAATCTACCGAGAATGTAGTTTGATATCTGTGAGGGATAGAGTACTTGTGAATTAGGATCCTAGGAGGAGGACTTGGGACGACTACAGGTTGGTATGTAAGGTAGTATTGGGCCCGTACTACTGAAAGCACCAGATCTGTATGCGACCCAAGTAAGAATCTTAGGATACTAAGGAGCATGTAGGGGTGGGTAATGGCTTGAGTGCTTGAGATAGTCTCTGATGATTTTCGTGTTTGTGTTTTAGTGGTACTATGGTGATTACCCGCAACAACCCCGGGGGTAGTGGTACCAGTGACTAGGAGATCCGCATGATCATTCATGAGGAGGTGGTCGCAGCTATCAGAGATGTCATACCAGGTTCGGGTCTATTAAGACCACACTGATTGAGACGTTTGATGAGCGATAGGCTGCTGTCACAGAGGCTGTTGCTGCCACAGCCACCACATCCCTAGCTGCTTCGAGACCACATGGAGGTGACTCGTTGTTGTTTCGGGAGTTCATAAACACGAAGTCACCAGAGTTTGATGGGACCCAGGACCCGATTGCTTCCATAAGATGGATCTCCGACATTGATGGGTGTTTCTATACATGTTCATGCCCGGAATATCTGAGAGTTCGATTTGTGCTGAACCAGCTTCGCTTGGGAGCGAAGGCCTGGTGGAAGTTTGTGACGACTGATTTTACCCTTACAGATCATGCCACAGTGACTTGGGAGAGGTTCACCAAGTTCTTTAGAGATGAGTATGTTCCCCAGGTGGAAAGGAAACATTTGGCACATGAGTTTCTGTCTCTCAAGCAGAAGACAGAGTCAGTGACAGAGATTACGATGATGTTTCATGAGAGGGCGTTGTTCTACCCTGAGCACGTGTCTACTGAGCAGGAACGTGTGAGCCGGTATTTCAGCATCTTGAGGAGAGATATACGGGAGTTCGTGGCAAACTTGTCATATCGGACATTGGCTGATTTGCATGCCAACGCCAGGAGGAGTGAGATTGAGATAGAGATTCATACCAGAGAGGAGGGAGAGTAGCAGGGGAGAGATCGGAGACCAGTGCAGTCGCAGCTAGCGAAAAAGCGGGCTAAGCCCGCTGATTCGAGAGTAGAAGGCCAGAAGGGTCGCACTTGTGGAAAGTGCGAAAAGAGCCACGAGGGATCCTGCCGAGCAGGGACTTGCTACAAATGTGGCAAAGAGGGGCACATGGCGAGGGACTGCCCCAAGGGATTTTCGGTTTGCTTTCATTGCAACCAGACTGGCCACAAGAAGGTTGAGTGTCCTCAGCTCACTCAGGGATCAGCCCAGGCTTCTGCTCCTGCTGCTTTACGTGTTACTGATGGTCGGACGAGGAAGGTCGAGGCTCCGAGAGCTCGTGGGAGAGCATTTCAGATGACGGCAGAGGAGGTCCACGCAACGCCTGATGTTGTTGCTGGTACATATCTCCTTTATTCATGTTATTTTGAGATTTGTTTATGCTTATACTGTGTTGCATATAGGTACTTTTCTTGTGAGTTTTGTGCCTGCCTTGGTGTTATTTGTGTCACAACTAGCATTTTTAGCTAGGAAATTCTATTCTCATGTAAACATCATCTATTGTAAAGCATGTACTCTAAGTGACAATCATACTCTATGCTTAATAAAAATTATCCATTTGAATCGAACCTCACTCAAGAAGCCCATAACCTAATACAATACATTTCATATAGTCAACTATGGGAGCCCATAACCTAATACAATACATTTCATATAGTCAACTATGGGTTGAAAACCCTAGAAATCCCGGTTCAAGCTAATATGGACTAGGATCCTCTTATTGGGCCTAATGGACCAATAAACTTTCAATTTGACTACTTTGGGCCCAGGAACCCTATTTGGGCTCTAATTGGACCCACATCCATGAAATTAAGTTATTTTGGGTCATATGGACCTAGAATGATCCATCTTATTTCTAATGGGCCATGATGGGCTATAACTAGTTTCATAAGCCCTACTGGGCCGTAAACTACATCCTAGGGCATCATTGGGCCGTGAACCTTCATAAAGGCCCAATAGGCCGAAAAATATTTACTTTGGGCCTCATAAACTAGAAATAAGACAAGAGAGGGCCCAAATTTTCTCATTTCCTTTCTCCTTACCCTATTCTCGGCCCAACAATAATACAAAAAAAGAGGGAAATGGAAGAAGATTTAAGCTTGACAACACATAATTATCTATCATGTATCAAGATAATCACATACATCTAGGAAACTATTACCCACCATGCAAACTTTTCAAATCTCTCTCCTCTCTTCCTCTCTATTTATGGCCGAACACACCCCTCACCACCTTCACTTTTCTTTCAAACTCTCTCAAATATCCTCTCAAGAACTCCCCTTTCTTCCTAAAAATTTTGTGAGTTTGTGTGGGTGTTTCAAGAGAACTTCATCAAGAACTCATCCATCTTGGTAAGCTACTCTTACTCAAGAAGTTTAACTTCATGATTTTGTTAAAACTTGTTACTCATTTTCTCTTCAACCCGTGATCTATGCACCATGAAGCTCTTAGAACTCGAAGAACTCATCAAGGAGGTAGACTAGGCCGAAAACAACATCATTTCCTCTCATCTCTTCATCAAAACCGAATCCAAACCCCAATGTGAGTTCATACCCCTTGGTTTTTGGTTTTACTATGTTTTGGGGGAGGATACAAGTTGCTTATGTGATAGATCTATGTATTTGTGCATGTTTATGTGTGTTTTCTAAGTTATATGTTGTGATTATGTGAAGAAACTTCATAGATCTCGAAAACTCTATCAAGTCTTGACAATATTTGTAAACTAAAACACTTTATACAACTTACCATAAGGATGAAAGTGTTAAACATGTTAAGGATGTTGAAAAACTAAACAAAATCTTGTTAAGGGACCATTTTTGACAAATAAACAAAAAGGATGAAGCTTTTATGATACTTACGGTTTTTCAAGGACCAAAGAGTCATTTTTGTATAAAAATGGGCTTTTATGACATTATGGTTTTAAAAAGGGCCAAGAGTAAATTTCTCACAAAATGGGCTTAAATTGAGCCTTCACGATTTTATGGGCCAAAATTGGAAAAATTATGACTTTTGTGGATTAAATTGTCATTTTAGACAAATTTTAGACAAATTTGAGCCAAAGATGTTGTTTTTCAGTTAAAAAGGGCTGAAAATGCCAATTTCATTAAATTAGGCTGAAAATGTCAATTTTTATATAATTGGGCCGAAAATATCAATTTTTATATAATTGGGCCGAAAATGACAATTTTTATTAAATTGGGCCGAGAATGTTAATATTTATATAATTAGGCTGAAAATGTCAATTTTCATGATATTGGGTCGAAATGCTATTTTTAACAACAGTGGGCTAAAAATGTCATTTTATTTGAAATAAGCCCATAAAGGTAAACTTTTGGTCTTAAGGGACCTAAAGTGTCAATTTTATCAAAAATATGCCTAAATTGTAAATTTTCGGCTTGATGGGCCAAAAATGTCATCATTACAAAAAGTGGGCCTTTTTATGTCATTTTAGAAAACAATCGAGCTAAAACAAACAGTATAATAACAAACGAACTAAATACATCGATTACATGTGTAATGGGCCTAATACTTACAATCCCTGTTATTGGGCCTTAATGGCCCATTTACATGCTTATTATGCCTGGATTATACATTACATGTTTATTGGGCCTTAGTGGTCCATTTACATGCTTATTGGGCATGGACTATACATTACATGTTTATTGGGCCTTAGTGGTCCTTCTACATGTTTGTTGGGCCTCGTACATTCACATACATACTCGTTGGACTTTTCAAACATAAAACGTACACGGAAAACATTATACATAACATAGTACAATATTTGCGTAAACTCAGTTAAGGATTCTAGTGAGACATGTCGGTTGACACCTCTCGAGTGTACGATCGTAGCCTGTAGTTATAACGAGAGTCTCCTGGAGGGACAGGGAGAGTTTGTGTATATATCTATACGTGGTGACACCCCACACCTGAGCTGTTCGCTACAGTTAGACTAGGCCAGTCTAGGGTGACAAACCTTACCTTAAACAAGTCGGCGTCTGAAAATGCCACGACAGGCGAATTCTTCATAATCAAGTATGGTTAAAACGGCTCACATAGAGATTCTCTCCATCATAATTTTACGGAATACATATAAAATCTTGTTGATACGAAAACATACATACACTGATATTCAGTCTTAGCGTTGAGACCACGACACTCTTATAAACAGAAAATATAGGATTTTCTGAGGAAATATACAGTTAAACAATACCTTCTACTTACAATAGAAAACACAGGATTTTTATCCGGATTACATTTTTATATACATTCCAAAAACAGAAAACACACATGCATTAATACTTGATTTTGATACATCACTTTCAAACAATTTTACAGAAAATATCGGATTTTCTGGTGTTTTACGAACAATACAAAACTTTTCATTCAAACATGCTTATGAACTCACCAACATTATATATGATGACATTTTCAAAATAACTTGTATTCTCAGGGAATCGTTAAGCGAAAAGGTCAACAAGAACATGTGGAATTTTTCGTATTTTGTTATCATCATAAATTGAATATTTTGGCATGTAATCTATGATACTATACTTAATGTAAACAATGTTGGTTGTATTTTGATATGTTTGGTGATCGTGTTGTCTTGTTTCAATTATATACATTGTGATGATATTGTTGGATTAGGTGTCTAAGTTCATAACTATTTCTGCAATGTACTTGACCCGGTTGGCATGGTCCATTTGGGTTGCATGGCATTGCAACACTTGGATAGACTAAATAAGAAAAAGGACACTTATGGTTTATTAATATATTATAAGTTCTAATATATTAATAATATTATTTAATTAGTATTGATCAAGAATTAATTTAGAATTAATTTGGTGATCAAATGGAGACTAATTAAATATATGGGGTTGATTGTGTAAATCATCCATTCTTTTATAGTGGGCTAATGATCCATGGTTTATTGAATTGGGCTAAAACCCATAAGGTGCTCCATGGATAGTCCATGGAGGTTATAAATCCATGGATCATGGAATATGAAAAGCCATGTCAATTAGGGTTTACATGTTGTATATGGATAGTCCATGGAGGTTATAAATCCATGGATCATTGAATTGGGCTAACCCCACTTGTGACACAACTATAAAAGGACCCCATGGGCTATCAAAATCGGCACTATGTGTAGAACAAGAGGGCTAGCCGATTTTGAGTGATAATGTACTTCTCGCAAAGTTATTCCAAGAGTTGTGGTGTTGTGGGAAACATTTGAGGCACCACATTTGAGGTTCTAGGCTCACAAGGTTCTCACGGAATCCAAGCGACAAGAAAGCTATGTTCTTCTACTAGCTTTTATGTTTCAAAGTTCCCCATGCCATGCTAGTTAGGTTAAGAACCTTGGAGAAACAAATTTGCATGTATTTTAGTAAAACATAGATCCAAGGTTTCTAGGGTTACATGTACACCTTAGGAGTGTTAGAATGCTCAAAACTCATCAGCGGTATTAGAGTCTAGGCTTGTTTTCAACAATACTTGATGCTACATATTTTTTCCAAAGTTGAAATTCTACATTTTTTGCATCTGACTGCTCACCACGACGTGGTGATGCCCATGTATGAAGAATTTAAGGGTTTTGCTTGGTATTGGATGAGGATCATTACCCTAAACTGTTTTTTGAACCTTAAAACATGTTTTTGATGTGGTAATGATTATGCTAATCCAATTTCAAAGGTTATTATCAAAATTTCAAGCTTTATATGTGTGTTATATGATTCTTGAAATTGTTGATATGAATGTTCATACAGTTATGAGTTTAGTAGATCATAGGAATTATTTGCAAATAGTTTGTTTGTTTAATTCTTGGTCTTGAGGTGTTTTAATGGAATCCATAATTTGTCCTTAAGTTATGGATTACCAAAAGTCTTCCTTTTAAAGTCCATTAATGAACACATAGGTTACATAAAATGAAGAGTCTCTCATTTTAATAAATCATTAACTCATAAGTTATGAAGTTGAAAAGTTTTGAAAGTTACAAAACTTGCCCTCAAGTTTTGGAACATGTAAAGTCACCTTAAAAACTTTAGTTCCAACCCCCAGAATTTTAAAAGTTAAAATTCAACCCTTATACTTTATAATAATATAAGTTAATATATATATATATATATATATATATATATATATATATATATATATATATGTATAAGAACAAGTCGTTTTACCGTTAGTAGGCCTCATTCACGAAGTCGGTCTATAAGGGGGGTATAAGATTGTTGCCTATAAAATGACAGCTTAATGGGTGTCCTCTCTCACCCTCCGCTTCCTTGACTGGTGGAGGGTCGTTAGCTGACGGGTAGGACAAGGACTATAATTCTCCCCTCATTATAAGTATAATGATAAATATAACGTAACTAAACCTTTTATAAATTTCCAATCTTAGTTACTTTAGGAAAATGTGAATTTGGTGCTAACCCATGAAATTACACTTTGCACTTTGCTTAAATCGTTAGTGGAGCGTGTGTGGTTAACCGGCACACTAACTTGTATTTAACAAGGTAGGCAAAGGGTAACTTAATTTTTGTCATAGGATCGGTGGAGCGCGTGTGGTTAACTGGCACATCGATTAATTGATAAATATTAAGGGTACCAAGTATATTTGCATGGTTATTAACACATTGTTTTGTTATCCTCGGCATCCCAGTCACAAAACTTGAGAGGGCACAATCGAGATTGAAACATGGATTTAACAAGGTAGGCAAAGGGTAACTTAATTTTTGTCATAGGATCGGTGGAGCGCGTGTGGTGAACTGGCACATCGGTTAATTGATAAATATTAAGGGTACCAAGTATATTTGCATGGTTATTCACACATTGTTTTGTGATCCTAGGCATCCCAGTCACAAAACTTGAGAGGGCACAATCGAGATTGAAACATGTCATTGAAAAGTTCAATGAATCTCAAAAGATCTAGGAGTTTCAAATCTAATTAAAACCTAATAAATTATTTCGTTTTTCATGGTGGAAATTGGTGAATTGTCATTCGCCTATCTTCAAATATTCTATAGCTTGGATTACCGCATCCCTCTTCCAAGTTATAAAATATTGTGTTGGGTCCTAGCCTTAATATTTTATATTGGGTGTTATATTAAGGACTTAAATCAACTAACTTGAATTTCTCGCACTGTAGATGTCTGGTTTTGACAACTATGATATTCCCAAATATCATGGAAATCATACGTCTCTACCTCCACCTCCTCCATTTATTCTCCCTGTCCCACAAGCTCGAAGGCTTGAAAAGTTCAAGGTCACTCAAGCCCTACTAGCAATGAAACATAAAGATGGAAGACATGTGTGCACTCATGTCTTAGGAATGAAGTCACACATTGACAGGTTGAGAATGTTGGGTGTCATTGTGCCAAGGAAGTTGTCTATTGACTGGGTTCTTCAGTCACTTCCTAAGTCATATAGTGAGTTTGTTAAAGACTACTATGTGACAGATCACGATATGATCCTAATAGATCTTTCTTATTTGCTTGTTGCTGTTGAATCAGCAATGATTTGGCGCAATGGTCAAGCAAATATTGGTGGAAGGTCTATTTCTTAAACTTCCATGGACATTGACAATGGTAACATTGGAAGTCCAGAAAAGATTTCTCTTCCCAATGGAAAGGGATCGGCCTTGGTCAACCCGGTTGACCAAAAGGTAAAGGGAAATGCTAAGTCTATGATAGCCCCGTGTACCATTCCCAAAGAGTCTATATGTTTTCATTGTCGAGAGAATAGTCATTGGTTGCGAAGCTGCCCTAACTACCTGGAATAGCCTATTGTACCATTCCTGAAGAGTCAATATGTTTTCATTGTGAAGGAAAAGGGCATTGGAAGCGAAACTGCCCTAGCCACCTGAAGGATCTGGAAGAAAAGAAGGATCAAAAGTTTGACTATGCTTCAGGTAAGTCCATTATCTAACTCTGTTAAGTTCCTAATTGATGATTCTTAATAAAAAAATGTGACTCGGTTACATTTTGATGTTTGGCAGGATCAAGCAAAGGGAAGGAAACTTAAAGGAAGAGTATGTTGAATCTGATCGCGAAGATGGATTTCAATCGCATGGTTCGAAGATCGGATTCTTGAGCTACTACTTAGGAGTTATGATAGATTGCTAGAAAATATGTAACAACATAGTTTTCATTTAAAGTTGCATTGTAAGGAAAAAGTTTTTTCCGCATTTTATAAATAAATAAAATTTCACTTTATTTTATTATATCTCCTTGTAATGGAATTTTTGAAAAATTGATGTTTGTATGTTTCTAGCAATATTGGAAATATGAATTTGATTATTTCTTTTGTGGTAGTGTCTAAATTTACCAAATAAGGAAAGATTCTCATCACCCAAGTTTCAATTGGACAAAAACTTGGAATCATGCAAGTCATATGATGAATGAGAATTTTCATCTTTGGAAAATTAAGACTAATTCCTTGTTCACATGTATATGTGAGTCGAGTGAAGGACTAAGGGATCGAGTACACATTCTTGTGCACTGGTCAAGTCCACCACAAAAGATCGATAAGACTATTCGTCATGATTTACTAAAGTTTAGTAAATATGGTTATAGTTACAAGTTTAAGTATAATTCTGAAACATTGGAAAAGTTTCAACGTATGGCAGAACGAATGAGAAGAATCAAATTAGGCAGAAAGATAAAAGTTTCTCAAATATGAAAAAATGGGAGAGTACTTTAGTATCATGTTTTTTGATCATCTTAATGATTAAGAAACCATATCACAATTGGTCCTCTAAGGACATCTTAGTGCATTCTTATCCCTGAGAAGAGGAATCTTGAATTGTTGAAATGGTTAAATCAAGAAGATGAGTCATACTTCGTTCCAAAAAATTCTTAGAGTCATACTCCAAGATTGTAACTTGAGTGATATATCTTAAAGAAGGTTTATAACACTTGTTCAAATGTAAGAGTAAAATGTGTTCTAACCTTGTACATTTGAAATTAGTAAGTTGTGATGTTTTGGATAAAACATAGACCAACTAAGTCCAATTGTGTGAAGTGTTTGTCTTGATCAAGAATCCGCACTATCTCTTGAATATTTGGCAAGAGAGTCTTATATGTCAAAAGGACAGTGGGAGTCTTAAAGATCCTGAAAGAATTTCAAGATCTAATCAAGAATAAAACCTGTAGTTTATCACTAGCACACGACTTGAGGTTTATAACCTATCGTGTTGACATATTCCTATTTCTATGCCCATTCCAGTTAAAGTTGGCTTTGCATATGAGTTCTGAGAGTTCTCAATTGGTTGCATAAGAACTTGGAAGCAATGGCAGACCCTTGTGCTGCCAGGTGGCAAGAAGTTGAGACTGCACAAGTTCAGTCCATATGAGTTTGGATTTGTCACTAACCTTGTCTTGTGATTATGGTTTTGACAAAATCACATGGATAGGAACACATACACCATAAAATCTAAGTTTCATGAGGTTTCTCTCTGATTCATGAAAATGATGGTGAGGAAACGCTTTCACTAAGTGCTTTTAAGTAGATAGCAATTGTGATATTTGCATTCTCAAAGTCGTTAGTGGAGCGTGTGTGGTTAACCGGCACACTAACATGGACTTGTGAGAAATGGAAAAGGTCTAAACAATTGTGACTATGATTATGGCATTACTTTTCATAGTTCTAAAATTGTTTAGACACACATGTGTGCTATCTTAGGAAAGGTGTATGATTTTGATAAAGTTTTATCAAAGCATCTCGTATCAGGAATCTGAACTTTGGTAAGAAAGTCAATAAAGTATTGATTTCTAGAAGTCCAGCTAATTTATGAGTACATGTCAAAGCTAGTGGGAGCATAAGTGTTATGCTAATAATCATCATGCAAGTGGGAGCATGATAATTATAATAAGTGTTGCAAGTTAGCAATGTTATTATAGAAAACAAAAGTTTCAATTGGGAAAAGTTGTTTTGCTATAATTAAGGGAGAGGAAATTATACTTCATTTCAAATCTAAAAGCTCAGATCGTGAGATTTTAATCAAATTTAGTCAAGTATATATATGAATGTTATGTTGGAATGGTTCAACATAAGGAAATTCTATATATAGGAACATTATTTGCGTTCTAAAATTCGATTGTGATTACGACATCCATTTTCATAATCTGAACTATGAGAACAGGGCAAATAGAAATAGAAATATTATAGCAAAAGACTGGTCTAGTATCATGTCTTTATGTGAGACATCATGAATCGTGTCCCATATGCTTCGGATATAGGATCGATTACATGTGCTATAATATTCATATGTTCTAAATTCTTCCAAATGCCTATGGCATTAAGAGGGAAAAAGTACTAGAACTGGATATGACTAAAGTGATTAAGCAATTGTCGAGGACAATCTAAGGTTTACCAAAGATTGGTTGCTCAGGGATAGTTGGAAGTATGGTGTAAATTTTTGGAGAGGACCATATTGACATATTCTGAAAAGAGGCAACTCTTGTTCAGAAGTGATAGTCAAAATGAGAATATGGAAATGTTTCCATAGGTGGAAGTTATTCATTAAATCTGTGTAAGATTAATGCAAGAAGGATGTTCACATGAATTTACTTTCAATGTGAGACTTCGTTTCCATGGAATGATCTCCATTGGAATACTCTGTAATGTATGTTGACAAGTCTTTGTGACTTTGTGGATAGTCATTACGAGAGGATCAATGCATATAAGTTTAGAATCTAATAGATTTCGGTAAATGGCAGGAATTTGGAATTATTACATTTACGATGAGGATTTGGGATTGTGAAATGAGAATCATTGGAATTATGTTCAATTGATCTATTCCACAAAGTAAGGATCATAGACAAACATAGTGTGCATACTTGGTGTATGGCGTAACTATTGTTTGGACAAACATAGTGTGCATGCTTGGAGCATGGCATGACTATTGTCTCAGATTCAAGTATAAAGTTGATTATTTGAAATATTATACAATGAATAATGAGTAATCAATATGGTGTTTAAATAAAAGGTGTTCTATTTACTCTCAAAGGTGCTTGGGTCCATACTGGTTTTGATTATTCTTGTGTTTCACTTTGCATGTTTTGACTTCCAGAATAGCTAGGTCATTCTTCCCGAATGACTAAGTTATTCAAACCATCCACAGTCGATAATACGTTGGAAGTAGGTATTAAGGCAAGACTATCATGAAGTTGGCTTGTAGATGTCTAAGGTGTTGGACATAGCAATAGTTGCTACAACACTCATGAGTGCTCATAAGCTCTGGATTCAACCCACACTCTCTTGTATCACTTCATGGAATTTATATTGAGTGATCGTGAAACGGTAATATCATATAAATCTTCAAACCTAGAGATATGAGTTGTTGACTATGAGTTGGTTATACATTGATTGCACGAAAACGCATTGGTAACTCGATGTTATAAAAGGTGCCTTTGTGTATGATTCAACAAGTAGTAGAACAAGCATATGAGTCAAAGTTTATCTGTTCCTTCTTGGATTAGAAGCAATATCTGGGCCCCTCGATGATTTTGTGTTGACCTATGTATCGGGCCCGGTCACAACTAAATTGATGTGTTCGACTAAGTTCTATGTCAAACAAATCGGAAATCGGGAAACAAATTGCTGGACAATAAGTAAGACATTGTTCCATGTATTTGTCCGGCTGATATCTAGAACAGAGGATTATATGATCACTTATCTTAAATGGCGTATCATCATCATCCTCAGTTCCGCGAGACCTTGAAAGAGCTACGATTGCTGATCGGTTCCTGAAGTCATTCTTGCAGTTATAGTTATTAGACTTATCCAAGTGGGAGACTGTTGGATTAGGTGTCTAAGTTCATAACTATTTCTGGAATGTACTTGACCCGGTTGGCATGGTCCATTTGGGTTGCATGGCATTGCAACACTTGGATAGACTAAATGAGAGAAAGGACACTTATGGTTTATTAATATATTATAAGTTCTAATATATTAATAATATTATTTAATTAGTATTGATCAAAACTTAATTTGGTGATCAAATGGAGACTAATTAAATATATGGGGTTGATTGTGTAAATCATCCATTCTTTTATAGTGGGCTAATGATCCATGGTTTATTGAATTGGGCTAAAACCCATAAGGTGCTCCATGGATAGTCCATGGAGGTTATAAACCCATGGATCATGGAATATGAAAAATCATGTCAATTAGGGTTTACATGTTGTAACCCTACTTGTGACACAACTATAAAAGGACCCCATGGGCTACCAAAATCGGCACTATGTGTAGAACAAGAGGGCTAGCCGATTTTGAGTGATAGTGTACTTCTGTCAAAGTTATTCCAAGAGTTGCGGTGTTGTGTGAAACATTTGAGACATCACATTTGAGGTTCTAGGCTCACAAGGTTCTCAAGGAATCCAAGCAACAAGAAAGGTATGTTCTTCTACTAGCTTTTATGTTTCAAAGTTCCCCATGCCATGCTAATTAGGTTAAGAACCTTGGAAAAACAAATTTGCATGTATTTTAGTAAAACATAGATCCAAGGTTTCTGGGGTTGCGTGTACATCTTAGGAGTGTTAGAATGCTCAAAAACCATTAGATATTACCAGTTGAAGTCACGCACAAGCCCCATACATTTCCGCCGTCTGGTTCGAGGGTGTGACAATTTGACTCGGGTGCAAGTTGATCTTTCGTTTCTTTATCCTTTAGTCGTCACATTAGTGTTAGACGTGATGCATTGAGTCGACAACTGATGGTTTCTATAGCCGATGAGCATGCGGGTTTTGCCACTGATGTATTCCGTAAATGTGTTTTAGAGATCTTTGATGTTGAATTCCCGATAGATCTAGTACCAATAGCGATGGGTGATGCTTGTGTTATAGTGGGCATGGATTGGTTGAGCCGGTTTAGAGCCGTGATTGACTGTGAGCGTCAGATGGTGACCATACGAGACCCTAGTGGGGGAATACTTACTGTGTATGGCGAGGGAACTAGATCGGTATCATCTTTCTGCTCTGCCGCCAGGGCGAGGCAGAGTTTACAGAAGGGATGCATAGGGTTTTTAGCGTATATGATGGATACGAGAGTTGCCACCGAGAGGCTGAGTTCTATTTCCTATGTTCCGGTAATGTGTGATTTCCCGGATGTTTTCCCCGAGGAATTATCGGGTGTGCCTCCTGAGAGGCAGGTGGAGTTCCGGAGCGATCTGATTCCGGGTGCAGCACCTATTGCCATGGCACCTTATCGCCTTGCGCCGCCTCAGATGCAGGAGTTGTCCTCGCAGCTCCAGGAGCTGTTGGGGAAGGGTTTTATTAGACCGAGTAGCTCGCCATAGGGAGCACCGATCCTTTTTGTCAAGAAAAAGGATGGTTCACACCGAATGTTCATCGATTACCGGGAGTTGAACAAGCTGACGGTCAAGAACCGTTATGCACTACCGAGGATCAACGACTTGTTTGATCAGTTGCAGGGGGCGTCTTTGTTTTCCAAGATTGATTTGAGATTTGGGTATCATCAGATGAGGGTCTGTGAGGAGGATATTCAGAAGACAGCTTTCCGAATTCGTTATGGGTGCTAAGAGTTTATGGTGATGCCTTTCGGGCTCACCAATGCACCTGCAGTGTTCATGGACCTCAAGAACCGGGTGTGCCAGCCCATGTTGGATAGATCGGTGATCGTGTTCATCGACGACATTTTGGTGTACTCGAGGTCTAAGGAACAACATGAGGAGCACCTGCGGGAGATTCTTGGAGTATTGAGGATGAAGAGGCTTTATGCCAAATTCTCGAAGTGTGATTTCTGGTTATGAGAGGCTTTGTGGCTTAACGCATCGGCCACCACATTGGCCTTCCCTGGGTGGTACAAGATCTCGTAATCATAATCTTTCAGTACATCCAACCAACTCCTCTACCGCATGTTCAGGTTCTGCTGGTCCATAAAATACTTCAAACTCTTGTGATCAGTAAAGATGGTGCATCGAACTCCATACAAGTAATGCCTCTAGATCTTGAGGGTAAACACAACCGCCCCCAATTCAAGGTCGTGAGTGGGGTATTTTGCCTCATGATGCTTCAACTGCCTCGGGGCGTACGCTATCACATGTCCTCTCTGATGGGTTTTGAGCACTACATCATTCTTATGGTGTACATGCAAACCCTAATAGCATTTGGATCTAGTTTGTCTAATGAACATGCAAATGAATATCCAAAGCTATAAACCCTAGATCTAGCATGTGATAATCAATATTACATAAGAATAGGGTTTAGATCTTACCTTGATTGTTATGTAGCAATAACAATCTATTCCTTCTTGTAATTGACTTCTGAAAGCTTAGAGTCACAAATGTTACTCCTCTAATGGCTCACAAACACCAAGAGCAAGAGGATGAAGAAGGAGAAGAGAATGAGAACTCCAAAAACGTCCAGAAACCCTCTTGAAAAGGATAGCCACGTTTTTGGGTCTCAAGGGATCTTTAAATAAGTAGGCAACTAGGGTTATCTAACAAGGAAACCCTAATTTGACAGCTTAAGCCCTAAGCAGCCCATGCACCCCTTCTGGAACATGCCTTGGACGAAAATCACATGGGCTTCCCATAGATTTCGTCCAACCTATATTCCAAGGTGATCCATAGCCCAATTGCAATTATCTTATAATTACAATTCCAATCCCCTAAGTTTAATTAATCTCTTTTAGCCACAAAATTAATTCTTAATTAATTATTGACTAATATTAATTAAACAATATGATTTCTCCTTTAATATATTATTCTCATAATATATTAATAAATCATAATTGATCCTCTCTCTCTCCATAATTCATCCTATCAATATGCTTTGGTGAAGGCAACCCAAAAGGACCATGCACCATCGGGTCAAGTACATACCAAAATAGTTATGGACTTAGACACTAATCCAACAGTCTCCCACTTGGATAAGTCTAATAATTATTTTGCATATGACTTCAGATCCTGATCTGCAATCGTAGCTTTCAAAAGCCGTTGTCAACTCTGATCTTATCAGATACGCGTCCTTTAGATAAGGAATCATATATTCCTCCATTCTAGATATCGTATAGACGTGAGACATGGATTGAAATCATTCTCTCGGTCTATTTGTTGTTTCCCGATTTCGTATTTATGACGTCTGACTAATTGAACAAATCAAATTAGCTCTGGCCCGACCGAGCACTTTCCTTTGTCATCACTAAATCATCGAGGGGCCCACAGATATCGCTTTTATCCCACAATGGGTAAAAGGAATGGATAAACTTCGACTCAACGCTCGCTTGTACTCACTCACCGAATCACACACAACAATACGTTTTATAACACCAAGTTACTGGTGCGTTTACATCTTATCAATGTGTAACCGACTAGCAAGATACAACTCACACATCTCGGTTTCAAGAATATAAGATATTATCGTCTCACCAATCACTTGTGATAAAATCCATGAAGCGATCCAAGTGAGCGTGGGTTTAATCCAATGCTCAAATCATATTCGTAAGCACTCATGAACGTTGTAGCAAACTTTTGCTATTTCTAATACACTTTAGACAATCTACACACCAATTCATGACAATCTTCTTTCATACCTACTCCCAAAGTATGAGCGACTGTGGAACATTCAAATAATTCGATTATTCTTAAATAACTCAATTATTTAGGAAGTCAAAACATGCAAATTGAAACACATGAATAATACTAATATTATATGGCCCCAAACTTTTGAGTATAAATAAAACCTTTTTATTTAATCATCATATTGATTACTCATTATTTGTTGTTTCGAGTAATCAACTTCTTGAATTATAACGACAATTGTCCCATGCTCTTAGCATGCACACCATCTTTACTTATGGTCCTTACTCTGTGAAATAGTATAATTGAATAACATTTTCAATCACACTCATTTCACAATTCCCAATCTCTACCACAGGTGTAAGAATACCAAATTCTTGCCACTAATAGAATATTTTAGATTCTAACATTTTATGCAATGATCATTTCGTAATGTCGCAGCACCAAAGTCACAAAGACTATTGCCAATGAAATTACAAAGTCCTCTATTGGAGATTGTTACAAGACAATTCCAAAGACATGAAGTCTCACATTCAAAGTACATTCCTTTGAATATCCTTCTTGCATAAAAGTTTTTGTAATCTAGACATACAGATTCTTAACGTCCAACTCCCAATCTGGAAACATTTCCATATTTTCCATATGACAACTCATTTCAAATAGAATCTTATCTATTCATAATAATGTCAATATTGTCCATCCATGACTATACTTGTAACTGTCCACAACTGACCGATCCTTGGCGAACCTTAGATTATCCTTGACAGTTGTTTAACTAATTCAGTCAAATCCAATTCTAGTCCTCTTTCCTTCTTAATGCCCTAGGCATTTGGAAAATTTTAGAACGGTCGAATATTACACTATATGCAATCGATCCTATACTCGAAGCATATGGGATACGATTCGCAGCGAAAACGTGATACTTTACCAGTTTCTTGCCATAATACTGCCATAATATTTCTATTTGTCGTGTTCTCAAAATTCGAACTATGAAGAGGGTTGCCGCAATCATAATCGAGCGTGAGAACGAAACAAATATTTCCATATATATAGAATTCTCTTATGTTGAATCCTTTCAACAGAACATTCATATATCTTTTTGACTAAATTTGATAAAAATTTCTCGATCTAAACCTTTAGATTTGAAACGAAGTATACTATTCTCTCCCTTAATTATAGCAAAAACAACTTTTCAACCCCTGCAACTTTGCAAAGTGAAACTTTTGTTTTTCTATAATTAATATTGCTAACTTGCAATACTTAAAATAATGATCATGCTCCCACTAACATGATGATTATATCCTTTTAGCATAACATTTATACTCCCACTAGCTTTGACATGTATTCAGAAAACAGTTGGACTTCTAAAAGACAATACTTATCGACTTTCCAAAATTCATAGTTTCTAATACGATATGCTTTGATAAGCTTTTATCTAAGCATCTCAAACTCATACACCTTACTTTAGACAGCTCACATGTGTGTCTTAAACAATTCCAGAACTTATAGCAATAAGTCTCAATTGTTCAAACTAATTGCCAAATCTCACAATTCGAACTATGAAAAGGGATGTCGTAATCATAATCGAATTTGAGAATGCAATTTACATAATCGCTATCTCCTTAAAATCTCTCTTAGTGAAAGCGTTTCCTCACAATCATTTTCATGAAGGAGAGAAACCTTATGACACTTCGATTTTATGGTGTATGTGTTCCTATCCATGTGAATCTGTCATAATCATAATCGTAAGATAATGTTCGTGACAAATTCAAACTCTTATGGACAGAACTTGTTCATTCTTAATTTCTTGCCATCAAGGGTCCCACCATTGCTTTCCAAGTTATTTAGCAGCTCACCTATTCCAGTCAATGTACTTTCATTGATCAAGGTGTTTGCCCTTATGCATTCAATTGAGAACTCATAGAACTCATATGCATAATCACTCAACTGGATTGGCACAGAAATAAAATTTTGTCAACACGATAGGTTACAATCCTCTAGTCGTGTGCTAGTGTTTAATAGGTTTACTTCTTGATTTGTTATTGAAACTTTTCAAGATCTTTAGACTCCCACTGACCTCTTGACATATAATATTCTCTTGTCAAGAAACATTTCTTGATAAACAAATACTCAAGAGTTAGTGTGTGTCTTTATCAAGACAAACCTACTCACAATTTGGTTACTAGTTGGTCTTTGTCTTATTCAAGACATCACAACTTACCAAAATGTGCAAGTGTAAGAACATTTCTACTTAAGATTATCTCACTCAATTCACAATCTTGGAGTATAACTCTAAGACTTGATATTGGAACGAAGTACAATATATCTTATTGACTTAACCATTTCTACAATTCACCATTCCTCTTCTTAGCCAAACTAGTGCACTAAGGTATCCTTAGAGGATGAATTGTAATATGGTTCCTACAATTACCAAGACGATCACAAAACAAGATACAAAAGTACTCTCCCTTCTTCTTAGATTGGAGAACCTTTTATCTTTTCTTCCTTCATTGATTCTTCTTATTCGTTCTGCCATTCATTGAAACTTTTCAATGATTCAGAATTACACTTAATCTTGTAAGCATATTCATGTTTACTAGACTTTTAGTAAATCATGACGAATAATCTTATCGTTCTTTGTGGTGGACTTGACCAGTGCACATCATTGTGTACCAGATCTCCTAGTCCTTCACTTGACTCACATACTTATGTAAACAAGGAATTAGTCTCAATTTTCCAAATACGAAGGTTCTCATTCATCACACAATACCAGTTGCATGATTCCAAGTTTCTGTCCAATTGAAACTTGGGTGATGAGAAACTTTCCTCATTTGGTAAATTTCTGACATTTCCACAAATAACGTAACTAAGAATCAAATCCATTCACAATATTGCCATTCAAACACCAATTTTCATAAAATCCATCGTAAGGAAACATAAATAAGATAAATCAAATTTTATTTTATTGCGGAAAAATATTGTCCTTACAATGCGATTACAAATGAAAACTATGTAAATATTACTTAGCAATCTATCCTAACTCTAAAGTAGTAGCTCAAACAATCTGATCTTTGAATCATGGGATCAAGATCCATTTCTTCATGACCAGATTTAGCTCACATTTTCCTTTTAAGCTTCCTTTTTCTTTGATTCTACAAAACATCAAATGTAATCTTATCACATCATGTATTAAGAATCTAAAAGGAACTTAATAGAGTTAGATAGTGGATTTTACCTGATGCAGAGCCATACATCTTGACTCTCCCATATCTTAGATCTCTCAGTTAGTCAGGGCAGCTTTGTAACCAATGCCCCTCTTTTGGCAGTAGAAACATATGGATTCTTCTTGGAATGGTACACGGGACTATCTCAGACTCAACTTTACTCTTGCATAGAGAAAACTTTTCTGGACTTCCAATGTTGCCATTGCCCATAAAGGGTTGGGATATTGATTTACCAGACAAATTTGCTGACCAGTGAGCCAAATCATTCATGATTTAGCAGCAAATAAGCAAATAAGTCAAATCAATAAGGGTCATGTCGTGGTCCATCATATAGTACTCTCTAACGAACTTACATATGATTCGGGAAGTGAATGAAGAACCAATTCAACAGCCAACTTCCTTGAGACATCGACACCTAACATTCCCAAACTATCAATATGTTACCTTTTATTCAAGACATGAGCACATATAGACTTTCTATTTTCATGTCTTTTGCCAATAGGGCTTGAGTGACCTTGAACCTTTCAAGTCTTCGAACACATGAGTCAGGTAGAATTATTGGAGGAGGTGGAGGAAGTGAAGCATGATTTCTATTTCCACAAATCAATCGTGGAACATCATCTTCATGTAGAAACTTTTTCTAACGGATTTAGGAAGACCATAGTTGTCAGACTTTGACATCTATGAAACGGGAGAAAATTCAAGTTTAGTTGATTGAGTCCTTAATAAAACACCCAAATGAGATATTAAGGCTAGGACCCAACACAATATCCTACAAATTAGAAGAGGGGTGCCGTAATCCAACTCGCAGAACATTTGAAGGTAAGTGAATGACGATTCACTAATTTTCCACCATGAAAACGAAAAAGAATTTAAGTTTTAAATGTATTGAAAACTCCTAGATCTTTTGAGATTCATTGAACTTTTCAATGTCATGTTTAATCTCGACTATGCCCTTCATTTGTGACTGGGATGCCGAGGATCACAAATAAGGTGTGAATAACCATGCGAATGTACGTGATGCCCTCAATATTACAGTCACCTAATCGACGTGCCGGTTAACCACACACGCTCCATCGATCTATGACAAAAAATTGAGTCACCCTTCGCTACCAATGCCAAACCCAACTTAGTGTGCCGGTTAACCACACACGCTCCACTAATTGTCTCGATAAGGGTACAAAGTGTAATTCCATAGAATTGCATCGATTTCACTTTTTCCTAAAGTAACTAAGATTTTGGGAATTTAGTAAAACATTTAGTTACTTTAACATTCATTATACTTTTTAATGAGGAGAGGGTTTGCCCTATCCTACCCGTTCGGCTAACGACCCTCCACTAGTCAAGAGTGCGGTGGGTAAGAGTGGATACCCATTCAATCGCCATTTTATAGGCAATTTCCTTAAACACCCCTTATAGATCAGCTTCGTGAATGAGGCCTACTAACGGTAAGACTAGCAGTTTAAGTTATACATATATAATCATAGACTTTTAATGTTATATATAGTATAGGGTGTATTTTACACTTTTAAAATACTAGGTGGTTTAATTTTATAAATTAAACTTTTAATTTAAATTAAATATAAACCATATCATTATGGATTTATTAACTTTCTTTTAATTATACCTTTAATTAACTTAATAAAACCATAAGGGTGTAATTTGAACTTTTTCAAAACTAGGGTTTTAGAATTTAACATTTTAAAATCAAACTTTTAATCAAAATTTAAATTCCAAAACTTGAGGGCAAGTTTTGAAACATTTCAAAATATTAGGGTTTAACTATTTAAATTTCAAAACTAAAACTTTTAAAGTTGAAATTTAAAACTATGAAACCTAAAGGGACAAAATTGAAATTTTTCCAAATTTTATCAAGAACATTCTAGATCAACAATTCAAATAAGGCAATTAACAATTAATTTGGGTATCTAATTTTGACCTAGTCCAATTACTTGCAAGACAATTCACCAAATAACTAAAATAATTATACATTATCATATAAGGCAACAAATATTTGATTAATTGGTAATTATCTATTATTTTGGCAAGGATATGCACCCAAAATCAATAAAAATCGGATTTTACTAATTAAAAACGTTTATGGTAAGTATCCAAGCCAAAACAGCAAGTAAATCGCAAATTTTAGCTCCCAGACCCTTGGACTCGTCGAGTCCACAATGGAACTCGCCGAGTAGGACCTACTCGTCGAGTCCATGAATGGACTCGGTGAGTCTTCCAGTCAGAACCCAAAAAATTCGATTTTCCAAGCATGCATCAATTCATCATACAAACAGCCTAGGCTCTGATACCACTGATGGATTTTGAGCACTACATCATTCCTATAGTGTACATGCAAACCCTAATAGCATTTGGATATAGTTTGTCTAATGAACATGCAATTGAATATCCAAAGCTATAAACCCTAGATCTAGCATGTGATAATCAATATTACATAAGAATAGGGTTTAGATCTTACCTTGATTGTTATGTAGCAATAACAATCTATTCCTTCTTGTAATTGACTTCTGAAAGCTTAGAGTCACAAATGTCACTCCTCTAATGGATCACAAACACCAAGAGCAAGAGGATGAAGAAGGAGAAGAGAATGAGAACTCCAAAAACGTCCAGAAACCCTCTTGAAAAGGTTAGCCACGTTATTGGGTCTCAATGGATCTTTAAATAGGTAGGCAATTAGGGTTATCTAACAAGGAAACCCTAATTTGACTGATTAAGCCCTAAGCAGCCCATGGACCCCTTCTGGAACATGCCTTGGACGAAAATCATATGGGCTTCCCATAGATTTCGCGCAACCTATATTCCAAGGTGATCCATAGCCCAATTGCAATTATCTTATAATTACAATTCCAATCCCCTAAGTTTAATTAATCTCTTTTAGCCACAAAATTAATTCTTAATTAATTATTGACTAATATTAATTAAAGAATATGATTTCTCCTTTAATATATTATTCTCATAATATATTAATAAATCATAATTGATCCTCTCTCTCTCTCCATAATTCATCCTATCAATTTGCTTTGGTGAAGGCAACCCAAAAGGACCATGCACCATCGGGTCAAGTACATACCAAAATAGTTATGGACTTAGACACTAATCCAACACTCTCTGCATCAGTAGAGTGCCTAACCCCGTGATAGACGCATCGCAGTACACTACCAAATTATCTAACCCGTCGGGTAGTGCTAAAATCGGGGCCTCACATAACCTCTGTCTCAAGGTATCGAAAGCCAACTGCTGGTCCGGGCCCCACTGAAAAGTCACATTGGTCAAACGGGTCAAAGGTACAACGATCTTGGAGAAATCCTGTATGAATCTCCGATAGTACCCCGCTAAACCCAAGAAGCTACGAATCTCAGATGCATTCTTCGGTACTTCCCACCGCATCAGCGCCTCAATCTTGGCTGGATCAACCAAAATACCCTCTTGGTTGATGATGTGTCCCAAAAACTGCACCTCTCGCAACCAAAATTCATACTTTGAGAACTTGGTGTAAGCCTTTCCGTCCTCAGTGTCTCCAATACCTCTCTCAGATGTTGCTTGTGCTGCTCCTTGGTCTTAGAATAGACCAAGATATCATCGATAAACACGATCACCGACCGATCCAACATCGGCCTACACACCCTGTTCATGAGATCCATGAACACTGTTGGGGCATTGGTGAGCCCGAATGCCATCAACACAAACTCGTAGTGCCCGTACGGAGTCCTGAAAGTTGTCTTCGGTATATCCTCATCCCTAATCCTCATCTGATGGTATCCCGACCGAAGATCAATCTTGGAAAACCAAGATGCACCCTGCAGCTAATTGAAGAAATCATCGATTCTCGAGAGCGGATAACGGTTTTTCACTGTTATCTTGTTCAGATCTCGATAATCAATACACATCTTGTGTAACCCATCCTTCTTTTTCACAAACAGGATCGACGCTCCCCACGGGGAATTACTCAGACGAATAAACCATCGGTCTAGTAGCTCCTGAAGCTGCGTAGATAGTTCCTGCATCTCGGGCGGAGCTAGCCGGTACGGTTCCTTGGCTATCGGAGCGGCACCCGGCCCCAAATCAATGCGAAACTCCATTTGCCTCTCCGGAGGCGCTCCAGGTAACTCCTCGGGAAAGACATCCTGAAACTCCTGTACAATGGGTACACTGCCCAAATCTGTCGAGGTCTCAACCCTTGTATCTGAGATGTATGCCAAAAATCTTGAACAACCCTGCTGAAGAAGTCTCCTAGCCCTCGCAGTTGAACAGAGGGTTGGCCCCTGCGAGGCCCTCTCTCCATGAATAACCAGTTCTCCCCCACTTTGGGTTCGAACCCTCACCAGTTGGCGCTCACGATCTATCATGGCCCTATTGGCCCCCAGCCAGTCCATCTTGACGATCACCTTCAGCCCTCGCAATGGTATTGGGACTAGATCAACATGAAACCTCTCCCCAAGCACATTCAGGACATAGTCCCGATACACCCTCGTAGCACTCACAGTGCGGTCATATGCAATCTCTACCTCAAGTGGGAAATCCAAAGTCCCCAGCACATCCCGGAACTTCTTGCTAAGCGCAAGGGATACAAGCGATCGGGTAGCACCCGAGTCGAATAGAATGTGAGCCGACATACCGTTGACCAAAAAGGTCCCAATACATGAGCACAAATATACACATAAGCAATGCAAATCAATATAGAGTAGGAAGATAAAATACGTACCGGCCACAATGTCTGGTGCTGCCCGAGCCTCCTCGGTGGTCAGCTGGAATGCACGACTCTTCACCGCTGGAGTATCCGCCTTGGCAGGGAGGCCATCGATGATCCTCATCGTGTCGGGCGCAGGCACCGCCACCGCTCCTCCTCCTCCCTACAATCTCGGACAATCGGCCTTTTTATGGTCAGTCTGGTTGCAGTGGAAACCAATCAGGCCCTTCTTGAGGCAATCCCTGCTCACGTGGCCCGGCTGACTACACGTATAAAATACCAGGCCCGTCCCCCGGCAAGCTCCGCCATGAGATCTCCCACATTTGGAACACCGGCCACGGCCCTGCTGGCCCCCATTGGAATAATCTGAGGTTTTAGGCTTTTTAGTACGACCTACTGCTGTCTGTACCTGCTCTGGTTTCCGCTTGGTGCGGAACTCCAACTCCATCTCTTGCTCACGTGCCTTCTCCACCGTCTCATTCAGGGTTTTGCACCTTGTAAATCTCACAAACTCTCGGATATCTTCCCTCAGCATGGAATGACACCTCATCCTCCTCATGTCCTCATCTGTAGCATACTGTGGGATCAACAATGCTCGTTCTCGAAACTGGGCGGTGATCTCCGCCACTGTCTCGGTGGTCTGCTGGAGCTCCTGGAACTCCCTCACTATCCGTTGCACCTTAATACGTTGTGCAAACTCAAGATCAAAGCATATTACAAACTCTGCCCATGTCATCTCAGCCACACCGGCTGCTCCCACCTGGCTAGTCACCTCACCCCACCAATCCTAGGCTCGATCCCTCAACATATATGAAGCAAAACCGACCTTTGCCGCATCAGGGCAAGAACTCGTGCGCTGGGCGTTCTCCATGTCTGCCGCCCGGCGTCAACTAACTATGGGGTCCCTGACCCTGAAGAACTCTGGTGCCCCGCACGCCTTGAACTCCCGGAACGAGGGAGTTCGGGCTTGGACCTGGCCCGCAGCAATCTCGTCTCTGAATGACTTGAGCCTGTCGTCCATAATCTCCATCATCCCTTCCTTGACCGTCCCAAAAATCACTGGGGTGGCATCAAGATGCCCCTCGTAACCTCGGCTGCAATGAGCTCGCGCAGCCTCTCGTTAATGGGCGCTGTACCGTCTCCCGACCTATATCCGGACCCTGATCTTGATCCTGATCCCCCTGCTCCAAACTGTGTCACCACCATTCTGATCTGAAATACCACCAGAAAAAATGATTAAAATGTCCAAAAAGGCGATCTTCTCTCACCGGTTCTCCTTAGAGCTTCCAGACCTAACATTAGTTCGGGTACAGGTCATGTGCTTTCAATAGTACGGGCCCAATACTACCTTCCACACCTACCTGTACCTTCCCCAAAGCTCTACCTGATAACTCTAATTCATCGCAGAACAAAACATATCTCATGGCTACTGCATAACTCAAATCCTAGGCTATCTTAAGATTTGTTCAATCTCATCAAATCAGATATCAAATCAATCATAATAGGTTGCCTTTATGCATGCAAATTATACACAGAATAAGATCAAATAGACTTTCAAATAATAGATTCTATCCTAGGACCGCAACCAGACAAGGAACAGGAAATAAGGCCAAATCAATCATTCTAAGGCTATAAGCTCCTAGCCGTATATAATTTTAAAAGCATACACATAGTAAAATCCATCCAACTATCATAATCCAATATTAGTATCACATGGCTAACATATTGGGTAATCACTTACTTGAGCTCGGACGATCACGCACATTGCACTCTCCTCTTTTTCCATTTAAGAAGTTTTGAACTTTTGAATTTTGAAAACAACTTTACCATTTCCTTAGTTTGAGTCCTGACACACCCGAGAGTGTGCCCGAATCCCCCAAACCAAGGCTCTGATACCAACTTGTAACAACCCAAATTTCCAAATAAAATTTTCATTTTTAAATTAATCAAAACATTCCCATAAAATGTGAAATATAAAAGAAAATTATTTTCAAATCCATAACATCAACATTTTATTTCAAATATCAGAGTGTCCCATCAAAATCAAATGTCGGAGAGTGCATGCCGCGCCATCAAGCCTTGCCATTGACCTTAGGCACAAATTTACCTGAAACAAATCAACAAACTGTAAGTTAATGCTTAGTGAGTTTCCCAGAGCATACCCCACACAATCCACATAATCACATAAACCATATTAGCTATAAAAGCTACATAAACCACATAAGCCATGCATACAACATATAAGGATGCCATGGAAACCCTCCAAGGTCTTATTCCTAATGCCACTGGAACCCCGACATGGTCTTAACTTCCTGCCATGGGAACCCCCACATAGTCTCAATCTATTTCCACGGGAACCCCCCCTGGGGTCTTTCATGCAAATGTCATACCAACATAACGCATAATCAATCAATAATCCAAATAACCTAACATGGGCCGGCCTTGGTGCCTTAGACTCATTGGTATGGTGAGAAGACTCGCCTCTCACAAATGTTGAACTGATAAGATAAGATTAGATAAGTCCCAATGCGCAAGTCCAACTCAACTGCCTAAAATCATCATATGGCTACTTTGTCAAAATCCGAACATACCAATAATATCCTCAAAGTCAAACTTGGTCAACCATGGTCAAAGTTAAGGTCAACAGTCAAGGTCAACAGTCCATGTTGATCCAACTTGTCGAGTGCATCAAGCAACTCGTCGAGTTCCTTCAGTGTTCAGAAAACCGGGGAAAAACCCGATCCATCTCGTCGAGTTATCTTATCAACTCGCCGAGTTTACCTTGTAGACCGAAAATGGGAAACCCGATCCAACTCGTCGAGTTGATAGGGCAACTCATCGAGTTTTCCCTTGTCTTTACATATTCAGTCCTTCCATCCGAATCCAAACCCCGAACTACAGATCCAGTCCCTTAGGACTGAAATACCATGTAAAGTGGAAACTTTACGTGCATGCAAGGCCTCAAGAGGCTAAAATACATAAACTAAGTCTCATACAAGGTTTAGGCATGGATAAGGGCTTAGACTAGATAAAGTGAGCAACTTTATGTCCATGGGGACCTAGAAGTATCTAGATCTGGAACCATGTCCCCATGATAAGTCCAAATTCGAGATTAACACCATTATGCACCAAAAGTGACAATATACTTCCATAAGATGAGATCTAAGCAAATAAGGATCAATCTTCAAGTTTCCTTCAAAAAAGTAGAAGATTCACTCTCCATGGATCACACATACTCAAGAAGCACTAAAACGCGGCTATGGTTTTTCTCTGGACAGTTAAGACGATGAGGGAGGCCACAAATGATCCATAAGTTCCTTAAATAGGGTACAAGCCCCTGAAAATAAGGGTTTTCCTTTACAACGTCTACTCGTCGAGTTGGGGCCTTCCAACTCGTCGAGTAGATCCTAAGTCTCGCGTCCAATATCGATATCTACTCGTCGAGTTGGGCTCCCCAAC
Source organism: Lactuca virosa (assembly GCF_052849685.1). Classification (NCBI taxonomy): domain Eukaryota; kingdom Viridiplantae; phylum Streptophyta; class Magnoliopsida; order Asterales; family Asteraceae; genus Lactuca; species Lactuca virosa. Next base: position 281,124,628 of record NC_136428.1, on the reverse strand, counting down.
TCGTCATCCTAGTGAAAAATCCTAAAAACTTGAAAAATAAATGATACCTAGAACAAGCGTTACAATACGTCAACTGATATGTTTTGAAAAAAAAATTTATTGGGGCCAAATTTTTAAAGACATGACTTACTGTCATAATATGTTTTAAAGATTACTACATTTAAAATCCATAAAAATGGGGTGTTACAACTGATCTTAGTATCCAAACCTACGTAACTAAGAACATATCTTTAGAAGTTTGTATGTGTTTAACAATATTTTAATGGCATTCGCCTGGATTCTGTTCACACCTTCTAGTCATGATGAGGAAACATACGAGAACTTAGGTCTAGTACATAACATGTAATACATGATGGATCTAATAATAGAAGCACAATGAGACTCATGTTGGGGTGAATATGCAAGGAACAAAGAAATAATTGTGTTGTTGATCGTATGTTAATCAATAAGGTCAAACTTAAGAGCATAAAAGAAACCAATAACTAATAATATTTATAGTGTACAAATTTTATTATTTACCAACTTTTAAATAATTAAAATTTAAGACGAGTCATTACGGGCAACTCTGAAGGGCGTTATTCTGACGTGGTCTCGTAATAACGTCGTTATGACGCGAGGAAAACTGCCCTCGGTCCCCGTTTTTTGGCGTTATAGTTGTTGGATTAGGTATCTAAGCCCATTACTATAATTGGTATATACTTGAATTTATGGTAGCATAGTCCTTATTGGTTGCCCTAAAACCTGGTAATTGAATATGATAACTTTTAGTCAGAGAGAGAGAGAGAGATTGATTTATTAATTTATTATATGATAAATTAATTAATTAGAAATCAAAATAAATGATTTGTTAATATATTATTAGAATAATATAATAGCTATCAATATTATTATTTAATTAAGAATTAATCAGAAACTAACTGGAATTAATTTTGGGATTAATCTGATTAATTAAAAGTACACGGGTTAAAGTGTAATTATTTAATAGTTGAACAAGAAGCATTCCAGAACCTTCCTATGGCCTTGGACGGTTTTAGGAGGGTCTAGGGTTTCTACAATTATGTTTGGAAGATAATTAGGAAGCTGGATAATTACCATAATGAAATAATATTATTTTATTCTTTTTAGGGTTACCTAGGGTTTCCAAGTTACACTATAAGGATCCCTATACCTAGAAATTTCGGCCATGTCTTCTAGACCTAAGGATAGCCGAAATTCTGATCTCTCTCCTCTCTCTCTCTCTCTCTCTCTCTCTTCAAGTGACCTTGGTTGCTAGGGTTTAGGTGTGAACCATCAGAGGAACGACACTTGTGGTGCTAGCTTCCAAAATAAAGAAGAAAGGATTCTTGATTTTTTACTACAACAATAAAAAAAGTATGTAATTTCTATTTTGTTTTTCAATTTCGAAAATACCTAGGGTTCATAGGTTTCTTGTTGTTCAATAGAATGTTACTTCAATGGTCTTATGACATAGATCTATTAGGTTGCATGTGTTGGATAAAGTGTCTAAGTCCATAACATTATTTGAGATGCACTTGACCCGACCCGGCATGGTCCATTTGGGTTGCACTTCACCCGAACAATTTGTATGGATAATCTTTTGAGAATAGTATGTTCATGATTTATTAATATATTATAAGTTATAATATATCAATATGAAATCATATTATTTAATTAGTATTGGTCATAAATTAATTTAGAATTAATTTGGTGATAAAAAAGGTGACTAATTAAATATGGGCTCTTGTATTTTATGTAGTGTGGGCTAATACTCATTTGGAATGGGCTTGGCATGCATGGCAGTCAATGGATAGTCCATGGAGCTTTTAACCCATGGATCCTTGGAAAGGAAGAGTCATGGGTATTAGGGTTTACATGGATGTAATCCTAATCCTCCACACTATATAAAGGAGCTTATGATTCTTGAAATGACACTAGTTGTGTGTGAACAAGAGTGGTGGCCAAATTTCTAGAGCACATATATTATTCTCTCAAGTTTCCAAAGTTTGTGGTGATTTGTGATTCCACTAGAGGCATTCACACTATTGGTGCTAGGCTCTCAAACTCCAAGTAATCAATCACTATCAAAAGGTATGTCATTCTTCTAGTGTATTATGATTCTAGTTTTGCATGTTATGCTAGTTAGGATGTAAACCTTGGAAATTCTTATTTGCATGTATTTTTAGAGAAAACATAGATCCAAGGTTATTAGGGTTGCATGTACACCTTAGGAGTGTTCGATTGCTCATAACCCAACAGTGGTATCAGAGTCTAGGCTTGTTTTCTTGAATACTTGATGCAAATTGCTGAAAAATGTCGAAAAACTGCATTCTGCACAGCTGACTCGCCGAGTCCCTCATAGAACTCGCCGAGTTCATGCATATATTCAACCAACTCGCCGAGTCAGTTCATGCACTCGACGAGTTGGCAGGCCTGAGTGCAGATTTTCGAGTTTTGGTGCTGGAATTGGTCAGGAATCATTACCTTAAACTGTTTTGGACTTGTAAAACCTGTTTTTGATGTGGTAATGATTGTGGTGAACCAATTTCAAAGTTATAATCAAAGTTTCAAGTTTATATATATTTATATGATTCTTGAAAGTTGTTGATTATGAATGTTCATGAACTTATGAGTTTTGGTAGATCATAGGAATTATGTGCAAATTGTTTTATAGTATAATTCTTGATCTTTATGACATTGAATGGACTCCATAACTTGTCCTCATGTTATGGAATTCCAAAAGTTTTTTCTTTTAAGAAGTCATAAGTTACACTTTTGAAGAGTTTTTCACATAAATGGTTTTATGGATTCCATAACTTGTCCTCAAGTTATGGATGTCCAAGAGTCTCTTCATTAAAAGTATTTAAACCTTTATTAAAACTCATAAGTTATGAATATCCAAAATTTTTTGAATTGTTCAAAACTTGCCCTCAAGTTTTGGAATTTTTAAAGTCTCACACAAACTTTAATTCCATACCCCAGAGTTTTAAAAGTTAAAATTCAACCCTTATACTATTATAAGATTAATGGTTAATATTTATATATATGTATAAGATCAAGTCGTTTTACCGTTAGTAGGCCTCATTCACGAAGCCGGTCTATAAGGGGGGTATAAGGTTGTTGCCTATAAAATGGCAGCTTAATGGGTGTCCACTCTCACCCACCGCTTCCTTGATCGGTGGAGGGTCGTTAGCCGAACGGGTAGGACAATGACTTTAATTCTCATTAAAGGTATAATGATTATTATAAAGTAACTAAATATTTTATAATTCCCAATCTTAGTTACTTTAGGAAAATGTGAATTTGGTGCTAACCCATGAAATTCACACTTTGTACCTTACCAAGTCGTTGGTGGAGCGTGTGTGGTTAACCGGCACACTAACTTTGACTAGTAAGGATCACGAAGGGTGAGTTAATGTTTATCATAGATCGGTGGAGCGCGTGTGGGTAACCGGCACATTGATTAGGTGATAATATTAAGGGTACCAAGTGAATTTGCATGGTTATTCACACCTTGTTTTGTGATCCTCGGCATCCCAGTCACAAAATCTGAAGGGCACAATCGAGATTGAAACATGCCATTGAAAGTTCAATGAATCTCAAAAGATCTAGGAGTTTCAAATCCAATTAAAACCTAATAATTTATTTCATTTTTCATGGTGGAAATTGGTGAATCGTCATTCACCTACCTTCAAATATCTTATAGCTTGGATTACGGCATCCCTCTTCCAAGTTATAAAATATTGTGTTGGGTCCTAGCCTTAATATTTCATATTGGGTGTTATATTAAGGACTTAAAATCAACTAACTTGAATATCTCCCATTATAGATGTCTGGTTCAGACAAGTATGATCTACCCAAATCTCTTGGAACAAGCTTTCCTCTTGAAGATGGTGTCCCTCAACATCATGCTTCACTTCCTCCACCTCCTCCAATTATTCTCCCTGACCCACAAGCTCGAAGACTTGAAAAATTCAAGGTCACTCAAGCCCTACTAGCAATGAAACATAAAGATGGAAGACCTGTGTGCACTCATGTCTTAGGAATGAAGTCACACTTTGACAGGTTGGGAATGTTGGGTGTCGTTGTTCCAAGGAAGTTGGCTATTGACTGGGTTCTTCAGTCACTTCCAGAGTCATATAGTGAGTTCATTAAGAACTACTATGTGACAGATCACGACATGACCCTAATAGACATATCTTATTTGCTTGTTGCTGCTGAGTCAGAAATGATGTGGCGCAATGGTCAATCAAATATGCGTGGAAGGTCTATTTCTCAAGCTTCCATGGACATTGACAATGGCAACATTAGAAGTCCAGAAAAGCTTTCTCTTCCCAAAGGAAAGGGATCGGCCTTAGTCAACCCGGTTGACCAAAAGGTAAAGGGAAAAGCTAAGTATGTGATAGTCCCGTGTACCATTCCCAAAGAGTCTATATGTTTTCATTGTCAAAAGAAGGGGCATTGGTTACGAAACTGCCCAAACTTCCTGAAAGATCTAAGAGAAAAAGAAAAATCAAAAAGGTTTGACTCTGCTTCAGGTAAAGCCCACTATCTAACTCTGTTAAGCTCCTTATTGGTGATTCTTAATACAAAATGTGACTCGGTTACATTTTGGTGTTTGGCAGGATCAAGCAAAGGGAAGGACACTTAATAAAAGGAGTATGTTGAATCTGATAGTGAAGATGGATTTCAATCGCATGGTTCGAAGATCGGATTATTGAGCTACTACTTAGAAGTTATGATAGATTGCTAGAAGATATGTAATAGCATAGTTTTCATTTAAAGTTGCATTGTAAGGAAAAGGTTTTTCCGCATTTATAAATAAATAAAATTTTGTTTTATTTTATTATATCTCCTTGCAATGACATTTTATGGAAAATTGATGTCTGTATGGTTCTAGCAATAATGGAAATGTGCATTTGATTCTTTCATTTGTGGTAGTGTCTAAATTTATCAAATAAGGAAAGATTCTCATCACCCAAGGTTTCAATTGGACTGAAACTTGGAATCATGCAGGTTGTATTGCATGATGAATGAGAATTTTCATTTTTGGAAAGTTAAGACTAATTCCCTGACCACATGTATATGTGAGATAGGTGAAAGACTAAAGGATCGGGTACACTGGGTGTGTGCAGGTCAAAGTCCACCACAAAGATCTATAAGACTATTCGTCATGATTTACTAAATTTTAGTGAATATGGTTGTACCTACAAGTTTAAGTACAATTCTGAAACATTGGAAAAGTTTCAATGTATGGCAGGGCGAATGGGAAGAATCAAATTAGGCAGAAAGATAAAAGTTTCTCAAATATGAAAAGATAGGAGAGTACTTTAGTATCATGTTTTATGATCATCTTAATGATTATGGAACCATATTACAATTTGATTCTCTAAGGATAAATTAGTGCATTTGTATGGCTAAGAAGAGGATTCATGAATTGTTGGAATGGTTAAAATCGAGAAGATGAGTCATACTTCGTTCCAAAAACAAGTCTTAGAGTCATACTCCAAGATTGTAACTTGAGTGACACATCTTAAAGAAGGTTTATAACACTTGTCAAATGTAAGAGTAAAATGTTTTCTACTCTTGAGATTGGTAAGTTGTGATGTCTTGGATAAAACAAAGACCAACTGACACCAATTGTGTGAAGTGTTTATCTTGATAAGGATCCGCACTGACTCTTGAATATTTGTTTGGTTGTCAAGGAATGGTTCTTGACAAAGAGAAACTTATATGTCAAGAGGACAGTGGGAGTCTTAAAGGGCTTGAAAGATTCAAGAGCTAATCAAGGATAAAACCTATAGTTTATCACTAGCACACGGCTTGAGGTTTGTAACCTATCGTGTTTACATAATTCTTGTTTCTGTGCCTATTCCGGTAAAGTTGACTATGTATGTGAGTTCTGTGAGTTCTCAATTGTGTGCATAACAACTTGGAAGAAATGGTGGGCCCTTGGGCTACCAAGAGGCAAGAAATCAAGATTGAAAAAGTTCAATCCATATGTTTTTGAGTTTGTCACTAACCTTGTCTTACGATTATGGTTTTGACAAATTCACATGGATAGGAACACATACACCATAAAATCTAAGTGTCATAAGGTTTCTTTCCGATTCATGAAAATGACGGTGAGGAAACGCTTTCACTAAGTAGATTTTAAGTAGATAGCAATTGTGATATTTGCATTCTCAAAGTCGTTAGTGGAGCGTGTGTGGTTAACCGGCACACTAACATGGACTTGTGAGAAATGGCAAACAGGTCTAAACATTATGATTACGGCATCCCTCTTCATAATTGTTTAGACACACATGTGAGCTATCTAAAGAAAGATGTATGAGTCTGAGAAGCTTAGATAAAGTTTTGTCGAAGCATCTCGTATTAGAAGTCTGAACTTTGGTGATGAAAGTCAATAAAGTATTGATTTCTAGAAGTCGATTTCTGAGTACATGTCAAAGCTAGTGGGAGCATAATTGTTGTGCTAAATAATTATTATGCTAGTGGGAGCATAATTAATTATGATAAGTAGTGTTAATTATAGAAAACAAAAGTTTTGCTTGGAAAAGGTTGTTTTGCTATGATTAAGGGAGATGAGATTATACTTCATTTTCAATCCTAAAAGTTTAGATTGAGATTTTAATCATCATTAGTCAAGGACATATATATGAATTTTATGTTGGAATGGTTCAACATAAGGAAATTCTATACATATTGCGTTCTCAAATTCGATTATGATTACGGCATCCCTCTTCATAGTCGATTTTTGGAAACATGGCAAATAAAAAATATTGTAGCAAAAGACTGATCTAGTATCAAGTCTTTATGTGAGACATCATGAATCGTGTCCCATATGCTTCAAGTATAGGATCGGTCACATGTGCTATAATATTCATCCTTTCTAAATTTTCCAAATGCTCAGAGCACTAAGAGGGGAAAAGTCTAGAATTGGATAAGACTAAAATGATTAAGCAATTGTCGAGGACAATCTAAGGTTCACCAAAGATTGGTTGCTCAGGGACAGTTGGAAGTATAATGTTAAATTTTGGAAGGACCATATGGATATATTCTGAAAAGAGGTAGCTCTTGTTCAGATATGATAATCAAAATGGGAATATGGAAATTTTCCATATTGGGAGTTGGATATTAAGAATCTATGAGAAAGTTAGAAACTTTTATGCAAGAAGGATGTTCAAAGCAATGTACTTTGAATATGACACTTCGTTTCCATGGAAGTGATCTCCTTTGGAATACTTTGTAATGACTGTTGACAAGGTTTTGTGACTTTTGTGCATAGTCATTGCAAGAGGATCAATGCATATAAGTTTAGAATCTAACAGATTACAGTAAATGACAAGAACTTGGTATTCTTACATTTACGATAAGGATTTGGGACTGTGAAATGAGCATCATTGGAATCATGTTCAATTGATCTACTTCACAAAGTAAAGATCATAGATAAACATAGTATGCATACTTGGTGTATGGCATGACTATTGTTTAGAAAACATAGTGTACATGCTTGGAGCATGGGACAACTATTGTTTTAATTCAAGTGTTAAGTTGATAAAACAAAACAGAATAATGTCGAATCAATATGGTGATGAATAAAAGGTGTTTTATTTATATTCATAAGTGCTGAGACCATATTGGATTCAATTATTCTTGTGTTTCACTTTGCATGTTTTGACTTCCATAATAACTAGGTTATTCTTTCCGAATGATTAAGTTATTCAAACCATCCACAGTCGGTCATATGTTGGAAGTAGATATGAATCAAGACTGTCATGAGTTGGTTGTAGAGGTCTAAGATGTTGGACATGGCTACAACACTCATGAGTGCTCATAAGTTATGAGCATTGGATTCAACCCACGCTCACTTGCATCACTTCATGGAATTTATCTCGAGTGATCGTGAGACGGTAATATCATATAAGTCTTCAAACCTAGAGATATGAGTTGTTACCTATGAGTTGGTTGTACATTGATTGCACGAAAACGCATCAGTAACTTGATGTTATAAAACGTGCCTTTGTGTATAATTCAACAAGTAGTAGAAACAAGTATATGAGTCGAAGTTTATATGTTCCTTCTAGTCCTTGGAGGATTAGAAGCGATATCTGGGCCCCTCGATGATTTTGTTTTGACCTATGTACCGGGCCCGGTCAGAACTAAATTGATGTGTTCGATTAAGTTCTTTGTCAAACAAATTGGAAATCGGGAAACAAACTGCTGGACAATAAGTAAGATATTGTTCCATGTATTTTTCCGGCTGATGTCATGAGAGCAGAGGATTATATGATCACTTATCTAAAATGGAGCTTCATAGTTCAAAAGAGTTTTGAGAGCTACGATTGCTGGTTGGTTCCTGAAGTCATATCTGCAAATATGTTATTAGACTTATCCAAGTGGGAGACTGTTGGATAAAGTGTCTAAGTCCATAACATTATTTGAGATGCACTTGACCCGACCCGGCATGGTCCATTTGGGTTGCACTTCACCCGAACAATTTGTATGGATAATCTTTTGAGAATAGTATGTTCATGATTTATTAATATATTATAAGTTATAATATATTAATATGAAATCATATTATTTAATTAGTATTGGTCATAAATTAATTTAGAATTAATTTGGTGATCAAAAAGGTGACTAATTAAATATGGGCTCTTATATTTTATGTAGTGTGGGCTAATACTCATTTGGAATGGGCTTGGCATGCATGGCAGTCCATGGATAGTCCATGGAGCTTTTAACCCATTGATCCTTGGAAAGGAAGAGTCATGGGTATTAGGGTTTACATGGATGTAACCCTAATCCTCCACACTATATAAAGGAGCTTATGATGCTTGAAATGACAGTAGTTGTGTGTGAACAAGAGTGGTGGCCAAATTTCTAGAGCACATATATTATTCTCTCAAGTTTCCAAAGTTTGTGGTGATTTGTGATTCCACTTGAGGCATTCACACTATTGGTGCTAGGCTCTCAAACTCCAAGCAATCAATCACTATCAAAAGGTATGCCATTCTTCTAGTGTATTATGATTCTAGTTTTCCATGCTATGCTAGTTAGGATGTAAACCTTGGAAATTCTTATTTGCATGTATTTTTAGAGAAAACATAGATCCAAGGTTATTAGGGTTGCATGTACACCTTAGGAGTGTTAGATTGCTCATAACCCAACAGCATGTACCCTTAGGTGTTAAGGATTTATCCGCGTTAATACATTTAAAACCCATCAGTGGTATCAAAGCGTATGGTTGTCTAACAATTGAATGTACATTGCTTGAACTTGAACAAAAACATTTTTTTCCTATCAGACTGATCTCACGACGTGAGAATTAATGCTCACGACATGAGCACAATATAATTCAGAATTTTGTTTTCTGTTAAACTGATCTCACGAGGTGAGACTTAATGCTCACGACGTGAGCACGATATTTCCAGAATTTCGGATTTTTCTGCCTAATGTGATTTATATGGTTATTATTTGGTAAGTATCTCTTATAAAATCTGTCAAATCCTAATTTTTCTTATATTAGATAATTAAATAAAACCCTAAATGTTAGGAGATAATCTTAGACAAGATAATGATTAATTATAAGATTAATTAATATTATCCTTATGGATCTTATTGTTAATTTAATTAAATAATTAATTAAAATATAATTAATAAATCCATAAAATGGTTTAAATTTAATTAAATTAAAAGTTTAATTTATTAAAAGATTAAACCTTGTAATTTTCAAATGTTTTAAAATACACCTTATACTATGTATATATAATTAAAAGTTCAATATATATTATATGTATAAGAATAGTCAGTCAAATCGCCAGTACGCCTCATTCATGAAACCATGCTATAAAGAGGGTATAAGGAAGCGGCCTATAAAATGGCAGTTGAATGTGTGTCCACTCTCACCCGCCGCTCTCTTGTATGGTGGAAGGTCGTTAGCCGAACGGATTTGATAGGACATAATTTCATTAATAAGTATAATGATATGAAGTAACTAAACTAATTTTAAGAAACCCACTCTTAGTTACTTTAAGAAAAATGTAAAAAGTGTGCTAATCCATGAAAACGCACATTATGTTTTATATGTCGTTAGTGGAGCGTGTGTGGTTAGCAGACACACTAATAGGGACTATAAAGAGATATGATGGACATCTTGAAAATTATCATCGTTGATCGAGCCTGTGTGGTTAACTGGCACATCAATGTGAGATAATAAATGACATCGAGGTTGTCAAGCGGGTTTGCATGGTTATTCACATCTCGTTTGTGATCATCGGCATCCCAGTCACAAAAGTGAGAGCATAATCTGAGATTAAACATGCCACTGATTAGATTCAATGAATCTAAAACGATCTAGGAGTTACATAAGATTTGAATTGGTAAAAGCCTTACCTACCTAAAATAGATTTGAAATTGATGACGACATCCCTCTTCAAAGTTCGAATCGAAAATATGGATCCTAGCCTTAATTTAAAATTGATGGGTTAATAATTAAGGATTAAAATCAACTAACTTGAATTCTCTCGTTTCCCACTTTAGATGTCTTACGAAGATAATAATGATCTTCCTCATTCTTTTGGAAATGGTTTTCATCTTACTTCTGAAGACGATCTTCCATATTCTGATCAATGTGAAAGTGTCTTCCCTTCTACGCGAAATGGTGGAACTGGACGTCATGCTTCTTCAACCCATCCACCTCCACCTCCAGTGACTCTCCCAACGTCGCGTTTTCCTCAAGTTGAAAGATACGAAACTACTCAAGCCTTATTTGCATGTAGACATCAAGATGGAAACTCTATGTGTGCGCATGTTCTGGAAATGAAATCATACATTGACAAATTGGATAGAATGGGTGTCGTTTTCCCAAGGGAGCAAGCTATTGATTTGGTCTTCTTTCGCTTCTTAGGTCATGTGGTCAGTTCATTGTTGCTGAAGCAGAAATGCTTAAGAGCACAAGTAAAGCAAAGGTGCTTGAAAGGTCTAATTCCAAAGTTTCCATGGACATTGACGATGGTGACAATGGTGGTCCAGAAAATAATTCTCTTCCCAATGGAAAAGTGTCGGCCAAGGTCAAACAGTTTGATCGAATGGTAAATAGAAAGTCCAGTTTTGAGATAGTTCCATGTTTTATCCCCAAAGAGTCCATTTGTTTCTATTTCCAATTGAAGGGACATTGGTTGCGAAGCTGCCCAAAGTACCTGAAAGATCTTAGAGACAGTGAAGTCAAGTTGTGTGACTCTACTTCGGGTACATCCATTATCTAAACTCCATTATCTTAACAAGTTCCTATTCATAGATTCTTAAGACATGATTTTATGATCACATTTCGATGTTATTGTCGGATCTAAGAGAAAGAAGGAAGGTTAAGCAGAGTGTGCTTAATCTGATCAGGGAAATGGACTTCGGTTACATGGTTCGATGATTAGATTTTGGAGCTGCTAATAAGGAGTGAGGATATTTTAATAGATTGCTATTGCTCTTAGGAAATGTCTACAAATGTAGTTTTTCATTTTATGTTGTGTAAGGACAAGTTCCAATTTTTCGATTATTTTCAATAAAAGTGAAATTTTGGTTTATTTGGTTGCCTCATTTTATACGTTTCCTTGCAATGGCATTTATAAAAGTGATGATTACATTTCTAATACTAGCAATATTAATTGTGGATTTGATTCTTATGATATCGCTTGTGGTATTGTCATAATTGACCAAGTGAAAAGAAATTTCATCACAAGCTGGACAGATACTTGGTGTTGTATAATTCGCATTGTATAGTGTATGAGAATCTTGTTCATTGGAAAATTATGACTAATTCATTGATCACATGTTTATATGAGTCAAGTGAAGGACTAATGGATCTAGTACATGTTTATATGGACTATTCAGATCCATCACAAAGGATGATAACTCTATTCATCATGATTTACTAATGTTTCAATAAATATGGTTGTGTTTATAAGATTAAGCATAATTCTGATACTTTGAAAAGATTCAAAGAGTAGCAGAACGAATAAGAAGAATCTGTCGGGAAGAAGATAAATGTTTCTCTAATCCGAAAGAAAAGGAGAGTACTTTAGTATCATGTTTTGTGATCATCTTAATGATTGTGGAACTATATCACAATTGACTCCTCGAATAACATCTTAATACAATTGTATGACTAAGAAGAGTAATTGAAAGTTGTTAAAATAGTTAAATCAAGAGATAAATCATACTTCGTTTCCAATCAAGTTTTACAGTCATACTCTAGTAACTACAAATCGTATCTTGAAACGCATATCAAACTAAGAAGGTTGAAAAACACCTCAAATATGTGGAGTAAAATGTTTGCTTACTCTAGCACATATAGAATTGGAGTTGTGATGTTTTCGTTAATCGAGAAACAAATGATAAATTGAGACCTATTATGTGAAGTGTTTTCTTGTCGAGAATCCACACTAACTTTTGAATATTTGTTTTAGTCATCAAGTAATGTACCTTGAGAGAAAAAATCACATGTCAAGAAGTCAGTGGGAGTCTTATTGATCTTGAGAGTTTCAGGAGTCAGTTGACAATAAACCTTTTAGTCATCAATAGCACACAACATGAGGTTGATAACCTATCATGTTAAGTTGACACATTCTTGTTTCTGTGCACCTTCCATTTGAGTTGGAAATGCTTATGAGTTCTATAGTTCTCATTTGACTGCAAAAAGCAAAGCATGTTTGTCAGTGAAAGTACATTGATCAATATGGGTGAGCTGTTTAACAACACGAAAGCACTGGTAGGCCCTTGTGCTACCAGAGGGCAAGAAATTAAGAATAAGCAAAGTTCAGTCCATGAAAGGAAAACTAAATTTGAATTTGTTTTTGTCCTAAACCTTATCTTATGATTGCAGGTTGGAAATGATAGATTCACATGGATGGGAATGTATACACCATAAAATCTAGGTGGCAAAAGGTTTCACTCTAATTCATGAGAATAATTATGAGGAAACACTTTCGCTAGTAGATTTTAAAGATCTGATAAATATCATCATGGTTAGTGGTTGTGTTAATTGCATTCTCAAATTCACAATCTGAGTACGACATCCCTCTTCATATTTCGAATTGTGAGAAATGACAAAGATTTGTTTGAACCTTCAAGACATATATCTATAAGTTTTGAAAGGGTTTAAACACACACATATGTTATCCAATGAAGGTGTATAAGCTTAAGAAGTCTAGTTGAAAACTTATCGAAGCATCGCGTAACAGAAATCTGTATTACAGTGAGAAAGTCAAAAGTATTGATTTCTAGAAGACCAGTTGATTTTTGGGTACATGTCAAAGCTAGTGGAAGCATAAATGTTATGATAGTATTGCTTGTTGACAATATTGTTTGTAGGGAAAAAAGTTTTTAATTTGCAAATTGAAAAGTTTGGAAATTGTTTCGTTATAATAGACTTAAGGGAGAGGGCACTCATACTTCATTTCGAATTTAAAGGTTTAGACTGTAGGGTTTAATAGAACTTAATCATAAACATATATGAATATCATGTTGAAATGGTTCAACATAGGAAATTCAATGTATGGAAATGTTATAGCAATAGAGACAAAACAAATATCAAATCCTTATGTGAGACATAATAAGTCGAATCCCATATGCTTCGGATATAGGATCGACTATATATGTTATAATGTTCAGTTATTCTAATTTTTCAAATGTTTAGAGCATTGTGAGAAAAAAGATTAGAATTTTGTGTGACTAAAGTTGTTAAGCAGCTGTCAAGAATATTTTAAGGTTATACCAAAAGATTGGTTGCATGTGGACAGTTGGAAGTATGGTATTGTTTGGAAAGACCATAGTGACATGTTTTAAATTGAAATGATTCTTGGTCAAAATTGATGGTCATATGGGAATATGGAAAGTTTCCATAAAGGGAGTTGATTATTGAGTCTACATGTGAATTGGAAATTTTAATGCAAGAAAAGTGTTCACGGAGCATACCATGAATTAGAACCTCCATTACCTTGGAATTGTTTTTAGTGACAAAGTTCCAATGGAATATTCTATAATATCGTTGGCTCAGTCTCTATGACTTTGAAGCCTCAACATCACAAAAAATCAATGCATGTAAAGTTGGAATTCCAATACATTTTAGACAGTGACAAGAATTTGGAAGTGTGAAATGAGCATCATTGAAATAATGTCCATTCGATCTGTTCACAAAGGAAGGACCATAAAGAGGCATAGTATGCATGTTCATAACATGGTATGATTGATGCTTAATTCAAGTGGTTAATTGAATACTCAAAACATATACAATAAATAAAGTCTTAATTATTATGGTGATTAAATAATAAGAGTTTTATTTATATTCAATAGTTTTGAGACCATATTTAATCAGTTTATCATTGTGTTTCACTTTGCATGTTTTACTTCCTGAATAATTTGATTATTTGAAATTCCACAGTCAATCATACTTTTAGAAGTAAGTAGTGAAATAAGACTGTCATGAATTGAATTGTAGATTGTCTATGGAGATTAGACATTGCAATGGTTGCTAAAATGTTCATGAGTACTTAGAAAATAGGGATTTTGAGAACCCACGCTCAGAGAATTACTTCATGGATTTTATCATGAGTAATTCTGAGACGATAATATCTTATATTCTTAAAACTGAGATATATGAGTTGTAATTTACAAGTCGGTTGTACCTTGGTATTACAAAAACGCATCAGTAACTTGATGTTATAAAACGTAGTATTATGTGCGATTTGGTGAGTAAAAGATGCAAGCATATGAGTCAAAGTTTATTCGTTCCTTTTTTCCTAACGGGAAAAGCGATATCTTTGGGCCCCTCGATGATTTGATGTCGACATCTGAAGTTCTTGGCCAAGCCTGAACTGAATTGATGTGTTCAATTAGTAGTCTGAACTCAGTCGTCATAAATCGGGAAATCGAGAAACATAATTTTGGGCAATGAGATTGATGTCAATCCATGTCTCGTGTCCATACGATATGTTGAAGAATGAAGGAATATTTGATCACTTATCTTAGGACACGTAATTGACAGGGTCAAAGTTCGACAACGGCTTTTGGAAGCTACAATTTGCTGATCGGGTCAGAAGTTAGACTGGGAATTATAGTTATAGACTTATCCAAGTGGGAGACTATTGGATTAGGTGTCTAATCCCATTAATATAACTGGTATATACTTGAATTGATGGTAACACAGTCCTTTTGGGTTGCCCTCAAACCTGATAATTGAATAGGATAACTTTTAGAGAGAGAGAGAGAGAGACAGACAGAGACAGACAGAGAGAGAGAGAGACTAATTTATTAATTTATTATATGATTAATAAATTACTTAGAAATAAAAATAAATGATTTGTTAATATATTATGGGAATAATATATTAATTAAAAATATTATTATTTAATTAAGAATTAATCAGAAATTAATTGAAATTAATTTTGGGATTAATTGAATTATTTAAAAGTATAGGGGTTGAAGTGTAATTGTTCAATAGTGGAACAAGAAGCATTCCAGAACCTTCCTATGGCCTTGGATGGTTTTTGGAGGGTCTAGGGTTTCTAGAATTATCCTTGGAGGATAATTAGGAAGCTGGATAATTACCAGAAGGAAATAATATTATTTTATTCTTTTTAGGGTTATTTAGGGTTTTCAAGTTGCACTATATAAGGATCCCTATGCCTAGCAATTTCGGTCATATCTTCTAGACCTAAGGATAACCGAAATTCTGATCTCTCTCCTCTCTCTCTTCAAGTGACCTTGGTTGTTAGGGTTTGGGTGTAAACTATTAGAGGCACGCCACTTGTGGTGCTAGCTTCAAAAATCAAAGAAGAAAGGATTCTTGATTGTTTACTACAACAATCAAAAAAGTACGTAATTTCTATTTTGTTTGTCAATTTCGAAAATACCTAGGGTTCATAGGTTTCTTATTGTTCAATAGAATGTTACTTCAATAGTGTTATGACATAGATCTAATAGGTTGCATGTACCCTTAAGTGTTTAGGATTTATCCGCGTTAATACATGTAAAACCCATCAGTGGTATCGTGCGTTATCGTGGCACAACGAAGAAACGCAATGTATGTCGTTGAATTTTTTGGCAACGGTCAAAAAATGGACCGTTGAAGAACGGTCGAAATGTTAAAAAAAAAACTATTTTTTTTTCAATTTTTACTCACCATATATATACATTTTCACTACGTTTTTTACATACCATTTCTCACTTCTTTTTTTACATACCATTTCTCAATTCATTTTTTACACACAACACAATATGGATCAAAACCCGAACACTCCTCCTCCAAACACAAATACATCTCATCCTCTTGGTTTTTGCACAATATGAGTTGTACACAAACATCCTCAACGCTTAAGAAACACCACAACTTCCAATTTCCGGCAACTTTTTCAATCCCGCCTCACCCCCACCACAATTCCCTACAACCCTTCCACAAAACCTTTTCAACACATTTGCTAAAATGCAACAAAATGTCACACAACCACCACCCATACAAGAAATGGTACCCGAGACGCAAGTGGGGGGAGCCGAAAAAAACGGCTAACAAAGGGAAAGCAAGAAGGAAAGAGAAAGCGGTCGCAGTGGAGCAATCAGAAGAAGAACCTCCAACATGGTGGACTGCGGAGGAAGAATACGCGATGGCGGTGTCGTGGTGCGGAACATCAAAATATCCAACTCAGGGAAACGATATGAGAAAAGTCACTTTTTGGGAAGTTGTGATCGGGAAATTTCAGACCATTTTGAAGAAGGGTGAAAATTATCGCAATCACGATATGTTGAGTAGCAAGTGAACTCAAATAAGCAAGAAGTGCATCAAGTACAATTCCATCTAAAACAAACTTTCTTCGCACAAGCAAAGTGGTGTGAACGATTTGATGTTTATAAAGCGGCGAGAGACCAATATCATGTCGAGACGGGTCACGTTTTCGATCACGAAAAGATTTGAGAGATTGTCAAGGAAGACCCGAAATTGAATAAAACGGACACATTTTCGGAACAACAATCCAAGAGGTCTCACGGCTCGGGTTTGGTTGACGTTTCAGACGCACGCATGAACATCGACCTGAATGCGGACACGGATGAGATACCGGACGACTTCAACGACATCGAAGAGATCTCCCCGCCTCGACGACCGATAGGTCACGACAAAACGAGGCGGGCTCAACGACATGCTGAGGAAAGCGAAAGTAGACTTCGAGAGCAAGTTGAAATGTAACAGAAATTTGACGCCCACAACGAAATTGCGCTTAAAAGATATGAGTTGCAACGTGATCATTTGAAGTTCCTTCGTCGTGAAGCCAAAGAAGATCGCATTACGAAGGATTTGACAATTCTTCAAACTAGCGAGCAGAATGTCACCGAGATGAGCGGAAGTGCTCCGAAAAATGAAGGCGAAGATCGAGCGGAAATATTTAGGCGAAGAATAGTGTTTCGGTTTTATATTTTTAAAATTATTAGGACTATTGTATGTTTTCGGTCAATGTTTTTTTTTCCTTTGTAACGTCGTTTTTATTTTTAAAATGGTAAAGTATTTAATTTAATTATGATTAATTTATATGTTTTTTTTAAATATTATGACATAAATTAAAAAAATAAAACAAATTAGAAAAATAGAAATTAAAAACATCAAAAAAAACGGTAGGTGTTATTATATATTATTTGGTGTTACTCATTTCCATATTGGGGGTTATAACACCAAAAGCATGACTAGATGATGAGGTGGACATTTTGGGTATGATAACATGTTGCACACACTCAATAACCTAAAACTATTCCTTTTTTATTTTGTCAAATGCGATAAAATAAATAAGTATTTATTATTCATTAGTTAATTAATTAAAAAATTTATTAATTAAAGTCCTATGATTATTAAATATTTACGAAATAATAATAAATTGGGTTGGGATTTATTTATTGACTAGGAAAACTTTTGAAAGAAGTCCATAATTGTCATAAATAAAAAATGTCTTGTTAGTTCATTTGACAATTAGACTAGAAAACTGCCAAAATCATGAGTGTTTCGTCGAGAGTAGCCCTTGTCATTGCCACATGCCCTCTCAAGTACAACAAGGGGAAGAATAAAGGTTTGTTTGATCATGGTGGAAATTTTATGTAAATCAATCATTAAGATTATTTAATTTGATAATAAATCTCAATTAGTAAGGTAGTATTCTAAAACACCCTATGATAAAATGTTGTTAATTTAATTAGATTAGTTAATTTGATAATAAGTCTCAATTGTTTTTCAATACGACCGATGCGTAGTTCGTGCCATAATCAGATATATTTTGTTTTTTTTTTGTTGTGATTCCTGGTTGTTTTTAATATTGTGATAAAAGGTTATGTACTTGGGGTTGTAATGTTGTATCAAAAACCATAACTAAGTGAACCGGATCCTCGAAAAAAATAATACATGATTATGAACGTCTATTTAAGAGTGCAAAGAATAATACATTTTGATATATTTATTTTATTATTTCGATAAAAAATAAATCTAAATATGGAAGAAACCAACAAAACAAAATGAGTGTTTTTTTTAAGCTTGACTTACCAACTGAAGTTCGGCTTGAAGTGGTTAAATAAATCAATCTCATATTTAAGCTTGAGTTGGACTCGGGCTCGTTTAATTCGATCCGAATCGAACTTTTAACAAGTCGGTTCTGAATAATTCACGACTAATTCAGTTCACTTAAACCTCTAATTATTAGTCTCTACAACAACTGAGTCTGTGATTGCACCACCTCAAATATTTAGAGTTAATGTAGGTTTTAAAATTAAACTAAAACTTGCAACCTATAAATTTTTTTAATTAAATTCACCTTTTCTATTCATTTTCTACCCTATTAAAGTATGATATATGATAAAAAAAAAAGTAAAAATAAAAATAAAAAATGAGAAAATGACATCCAACTATAATTATTGAAGCCATAACGTAGATCACGAGTCATGACAAATATAGCAAGATATAAAACAATACCATATCTCCTCCACAAAAGATGGAAACTAAAACAAAATAGATACCACGACACGTGTACCCTATTTTATCCAATAATAATTTATATGGGATTCTTCCTTATCATAACTTCTTTGTCTATTAATGTAACTTGTAAGTGTATACAAGGCCATTTTAACAAGACATCGGTATTTAATTTTTGTAGAATTTATATAAAAAACATATAAAATAGGCTCTTACATTTCGTACGAATAAATATCAAGGTTTTAAAAACTTGTCACGACTTCGTCATTGCGTATTAAGGTTCTAAGGTTTTTATTTGAAGTCACGTTTTAACAAAATGTCATCTTAAGTTATATATATATAAAAATGAATAAAAGTAATATATATATATATATATATATATATATATATATATATATATATATATATATATATATATATATATATATATATAATTGTCTGTCTTAAGTCACGACTTACTAACGACGTGACTCACCACGACTTGTAAAAACTTTAGGCTTGACATTACCGCAAAGTTACATCTAACGTTATTTAGAATCTTGAAAAATACAACTAAGTGACTTTTTTCAATCCATCGGGTTCTTTTATGAGATTTTATTATCATTATAATAATAATGACATCGCTTACAACCATTTAAGAGTATCGATATAATTATATAAAATGTTTTTCGACCAAGTACATTTTGTCGTATCGGATGAGACACTCATCTTTTCATATGAGAGTTTTAATGTCTGAGTCATGAGAATTTTAATTAGGAGTTGGCCAAAGAAGGTATGCGTCGTATTTAGGTGTCATAGTATATCATTCAAAGGACAAGCCATCCCCCCCCCCCCCCACCCCTATAAAATGTCTTTCAAAATTTTGTATAAACACAACTTTTACTAATAAATGCATTTTCCAAAAAACTTATTTATATGGCATCAACCATTGTTGGATTATGTTTTGTATGTCAGAAAATTGTTAATGTTACACAGTTTACATATATATTGTTAATGCAATATCTAGATCTCTATGCCTGAGGCGGTTCAAAAGAGAGGGGATCTATTATAACACACACACACACACACACAGAAAGAAACGACGTCAGTCATTTCCTCTGAGGAGGTCCAGGGAGAGCACTCTGACGGTCAAGTTAGTTCCAGGTACAGGAAGTGTATTAGGGTTTTGAGAGTGAAGGTGGTGATCCCCATACCTGATGTCTGTTGGTCCTTATATAGTTAGGGTTGGCAAAATATGGAGTGGGGACCAGTAAAACAGATTTATCAGAGTGTAGAGACGTGGATTGGTTCAGCTGGCCTCTGGTTTACCTTTACACATGGTGATTGCTACAGAAGGAATATTGGTATTGGTACGAACACTTCCACACACAGTCGTCACCCAATCGTGGCCTTGACAGGTGGCGACATAGATTTGGGGTGAGGTAAGCCTTTGTTGTTGGATGGCTTGTCGTCTTGCAATCTGGCCTGCTGCTAGGCAGCAAGGCAGTGTGATGAGTCATGGATATGTGTGGCTGCTTCACAACTCCAATAGCTATTCGGGGATTAACCAGTCGCTTAGACCAATGATTGGAATCAAAGCGACATCGTTGGGGCTCTTAGAACGCCTCTTTCATTTTGTCGTGTATCTCTAGGGATACGTTATCACATGTAATATAGTTTTCCTGAATGTTCAACGTAGTATGTCCAAAAGATATTGCTTACTTTTTTTCGTTGTTGTAGTATGTATACTAAAATTAAATTGCTTGTGAAATATATTTTTTCAATTGTTATATATATATATATATATATATATATATATATATATATATATATATATATATATATATATATATATATATATATATATATATATATAGAGAGAGAGAGAGAGAGAGAGAGAGATTATAACTCTTCTGTCGCGCCAGTACGCCGGAGCGTTAGAGCGACAAATGTAAAATACATGACTGAGGTTGAATCTCAAAAACTCTATTTTTTTCGGAATATCAACAAAACCTACTTTATTATATATATATATATATATATATATATATATATATATATATATATATATATATATATATATATATATATATATATATATTAACAGTTAAATGATTGTGTTATAAATTTAAATGTAATCAAATACTCAATTACCTAAAACTGAAATAAACTTGTTGCTGGATAAAGGTTTTGATGAAATTGCATTTTCTTCCTATAAAGTTATAACATATTAAGATATTAAATTTCTCACATTAATAATACTATATAGTAGAAATTAAAGGATGCATGTCTGCTCTAATAAATAATAATTTTTTTTGTCATATGTTATTCTTATTTATTTTGTCAAATGTCATTTTGAGGCTATTTTAAATTAAATTTTTTTACATTTCATTTTATGGTTTTTTTTTCATTTTATTAAATTTCACATAATATTTAAATATAATATTTGTAATAATGTAATATTAAATGTATCTCAATTTTATTAATGTAACTTTCCTTTTAATTTCAAAATTCATAATTGAATCCCAACTATTTCCTTTGTTTATTTATTTAGATTATTTGTTTATATTTTAAAGAGAAATAAGCATTATAATTTTAGTAATTCAATATTTTTCTCACTTTTCTTATATATTTAAACTCCTAAATGTTTAGACATTCATATTTAACTTTTATTAAATAAACTAGTATAGTACATAGGTCTCACAACTAGTTGTACAATACAACAAAAACTAATGGAAACTTTAGAAATGATTAAATGAAAAACTAACAATATGATTTTGAAGCAGTATTATGGAATTTGATTAAAATATTAATAGGTAGCAGAATTATGAGTCCAACGTTACTTTATTAGTTTATATAAATCTTTTTAGTATTTTAGACGGACAATAAGAAAGTAGTCGAGTTCACAATTTTTGTGATACTTTGTATTGAGATATTACAAAGAACTTGTCGTTGAACTCGATGGCTTATGATGATTACAATCATGTAATGTAACATCCTAAAATTCCAGGCTGTGTTCTTATATTAGTAAATTAATTAAATGAAAATTGATTTATATTGTTAAATCATCAAGGGATAATTATATCAGTAGTTGATATGAAATTTAGAAAGTCATAAATGAGTTTGAGCAAAGGTTTGATCCACTTAATGGAAGATGGACCATCAATTTTATAAAATGTGTGAGTAGGACTTGTTATGTAAACGTTTTAAACAAATGATAAAATAAATTAAGTAATGGTCTAGAGGGACCAAATGTGAAGAAAAGTGGGAAATAAGATGCACCCTATCCATTCCTCTTCCAAACGTGTTTTGCAGCCAAGAGAAGCTCCCTAATGTCGATTTTTCATCCTTTCTCCACCTAGCTTTTGAATCAAGCAAGATTTGAGCATCCAAGAAAGAAGGGAAGCAATGAGAGGCTAAAAAAGTATAAATCCTTCCCCTCTAGATCTATTTTCGAGTTCATCATTGGGGTTGAACCCCAATGTCAATTTTGACTTCTATAGATGATTTAGGTTTGGTTTTCGAACATCCCTTGACTGGTTTCCATGGTTCTAATCTCGATCCTATCATCTCTTTGATGGATTTGATGATTTTGGTAAAAATCTCCAAGAACCCTAGAAATCCAACTTGGGAATATTGCAATTGATTATGAAATGGGATTCGATTATATGACCTAGATGATATATGATAGCAACAAATCTAATTGGAATACTTAAATTCATCCACAATGGTAGAATCAAGCATAAGCGTAGATCTGTATTATTTTGGAGAAAATTGTGATGAAAAACAATGGATTCCTTTGTATTTGAGCATTTAAGGGGTTTATGATACTCATAAACATGATTTGATACTAATAATATGATTTGGATGCAAAAACATGAAGACTTGAATGATCTTTAGTTGAATTTATGGTATTTTTTTAGCCATAAGAGCATTTTGGGAATTTGATATAAAGTTGGACAATCCCTTTATTGTTAAGAGCTTAACTAAAACATCTATAAATATCAAGAAAATTTCAAACTTTTAAAACCAACCCAAAATCATCAATGGTTTACAACATAGTTTTCAAAACATGTTCTATATTAGAGTTTCCTAAAATCATAAGTCAAAACACGAGGATGTGTACGGTCACGCCTTCGCCTTCTCGCGATCGTCTGAAGTACCTGAAACATAACCCAAAATTGTAAGCCAAAAGCTTAGTGAGTTTCCCCAAAGTACCAACACAACACAATAATCATAATAACAACAAACAACATGCATACAAAACCTTCAGTATGACTGGACTGCCTCACCGACCTTCAGCCTATCTGGACCGTTCTCCGGGCCTTCGGCCTAACTGGTACGCCCCTCAAGTCTGCAGTCTATCAGGGCCGCCCTGGGTCTCTTGGCATTCAGCACAAAGCAGGACCACCTCAACCCAACACCATCACATATCATCATATACCATATTAACCCTAGCTAGCATATACAGATCGTCATATAGATCTAACAAATCACTAAGCATAGCACCATCCTATATACCAGGATACAAATCTAACATATCACCATATTATACAATCATATGATAAACCATGATAACAGTCCAAAGGGTCCGGCCTTGGTGCCTTCGACCCAAAAGTATAGTGAGGAAAACTCACCTCGCAGACTGAACAGAACTGATGAGGTCCAACTTTGAATCTCAGCTTTCTAACCGATACCTATTTCCACCAAGTGACCGATTCCATCAAAATCCCAAAATACCTAAAAAAGCCTCAAGGTCCAACTTGGTCAAAGGTCAAGGTCAACGGTCCATGTTGACCCAACACGCCGTGTTCCCCTTGGCCATGTCGTGTTCCACTAGCATCCAAACAGTCGGGAAAACCTCATCCAACACGCCGTGGTCGCCTGAGTTCCAACCACTTAATTCATTCAGCTGCCTCTTCGACTCCAAGAGCTCCAAAGCTCAGATCTAGACCAAAATGTGATTTAGAAGGATAAAATTTCCAACTTTATCCATTGGGACTACTAAAAAGGTCCAAACCCCAAACCATAAAGCTTGATAATTTAAGGGCTTAACCAATACGCACTTAATCCTTAAAGTCTGAAGTTCATCCTTTCCAAAAGTGATTCTAACACCTAAACCATCCCAAAGGTTGGTTATTTTTAGACATACATGTCCAATGCATGTCTTGAACCCATATTAGGTCAAAATGAGGATTTAAGACCTAATCTCTATGCATGACATCAAAACTTGATTATATACCACATCCAAGACATAACTAGGTCACCTTGACCTGGAGATTCATAAAGTTGCAAACTTTATGAGATCTAACCATTTCAACATTCAAGAACAAGAAGCAAAAGGGACAAAACTTAAGATCTAACAACTTTGAATGATAAAAATTGGGTCTTGGACACTAACAAAGGACCAGAAGAGTGCCAAACTGAAGAATGGAGGCTTGCTTGCTGGATCTTTGCTTCCTTCTTCCACCTTCTTCCTTCTTTACCTTCAAAAACATAAAACTAGCTCAAAATGGGAAGGAAAGATGATTAGGGTTTCTTTCAGGGCTTGAGGGGCTGATGGGGGCTGAGGGTGAACAAACCCTATCCTTTTCATTCCTTTAAATAGGGAGAAAACCCCAGAATATTAGGGTTTCCTTCCAGCCATAAACACGTCGTGTTACAAGAGGTAACATGTCGTGTTGCCCATAATGAAACCCGCGCCTCCTCATAGCTGGACACGTCGTGTTGGTGCCTCCAACACATAATGTCCAATCCTCAAAAGGTGATTTATACCCAAGGATATTACTCTTGGATTAGGTGTCTATGCCCATAACTATAATTGGTATATACTTGAACCGATAATATCATGGTCCATTTTGGGTTACATTCACCAGAATAATTTGATAGGATGGATATTTGAGAAAGATATTATTTGTGATTTATTAATATATTATAAGTATAATATATTAATTGAGAAATCATATTATTTAATTGGTATTGATCAATGATTAATTTGGAATTAATTTAGTGATCAAAAGAGACTGATTAAATTAACAGGGGTTTATTATGTAAATCAGTGATACATATAGTTTGGCTAATGATCCATAATTGATTAGCAATGGACTAAGTTTATATGGAGTCCATGAAGTGTTATTGGATTAAAAGCCTAAGTATATGAATTAGGGTTTACAAGTGGCCCTTGGAATTCTACACTATATATGTAACCCCTTCAACCTTAAAATCGCCACTTGTGTTCCATGAGGAAACCCTAGACGATTTTGGTGGTTCCTAGCCTCTCTCTCATTGTTCTCCAATTGTTGTTGGTGTTTTGTGAACCATTTGAGGCATCACACTTGAGGTGCTAAGCTCTTGAAATGCCAAGTTCTACAAGCTACATAAAAGAGGTATTCATCTAACCAGTTTTTTATGTTGTATATCTTTAATTGCATGCTATCTAGGGTATATGCTTTGGATAATATGAAATTGCATGTATAATTATAGAAAACTTAGATCCAAGGCATTAGGGTTGTATGTGCACCATAGGAGTGTTATAGTACCTAAAACTCAACAGTGGTATCAGAGCCATGAGTGTTTTCTGTTATATAGATGCATTGGTTAATTGTTCAAAGCTAAAAAAATGGAAAGCTGCCTTCTGTCAGGCTGAACTCGACGAGTCCATATTGGAACTCGACGAGTTCATTGTTTGACTCGACGAGTTGGACAGTCTGTTGGCAGATTTTCGGGTTTTTTTGGCCAGAATTGGATTAGGATCATTACCTTAAACTGTTTTGTATCATAAAATCTGATTTTTCTGATATGGTAATGATTATCTTCATCCAATAAAAGATAAATGTCAAATATTAAGATAATTAGAAAGTTATATGATAAGCTAATTATTTGTATTATTTGATTTGAAATTATCTTGCTATAAGAGTTGTATTAGGTCAAATTGGTAAAAGATAAAATTATTATTTTATTAGTTAAATTTGATCTAAATGTTTCTTGAAGAGTTCATAACTTGTCCGCAAGTTATGAATATGAAAAGTCTCACTCATGAAACATTAACTCCTTAAGTTATGGAATCCAAAAGGTTTTGAAATGTTTCAAAACTTGCCCTCAAGTTTTATAATTTAAAATTTGATTAAAAGTTTTTAATTGTGAAATATTAAATACTAAAACTCTTTAGTTTCATAACTTAAAGTACTAAAACCCTTTGGTTTCATAACCTAAATTTAGAATTAAAAGGTTTTAAATTATGGCTTTGTTGATAATTAATTAAAATAGTATTAATAAATCCATAATGGAAATGTTTAATGTTTAGTTGAATTAAAAGTCTAATTTATTTAAAAGAATAAACCTCCTAGTATTTTAAATATTTAAAATACACCCTTATACTATATAAAATTAAAAGTTTAATATATTATATATGTATAAGTTAAAAGTCAGTCTTACCGTCAGTAGGCCTCATTCATGAAGCTGGTCTATAAGGGGTGTTTACTGTGACAACCCGAAATTTTCATTTATATAAACTCCGCAGTCAAGCACATCAAATAACGGTCAAATTCACCGCAGTACATTTTTTGCCGGTTTTAAGTCCGTTTGGATATTTTATTTTAAATTTTCCATCAAAAGAACAAATAATTAGAGTATCCGTTAGGAGTGTTGTGGAACAAATAAACAATTAACACCTTGACTAGGTGTTTAAGGGCAAACAAGGGGAGTTTGGGTCGTAAACTCCCTTTTCCCATGAAAATGTAAGTGTTTTCTTCCTAGATTCGTTCATATTACACTTTATCTAGTGTTTATACTCGATTTCACCCATGGAAATCTCGTCTTTTCTTAGATCTTCAAGTGTTCCTCAAAACACCAAGAACACACACTAGTGTTCTTGGGCTCTAATCACTATTTCAAGCTTCATATAAGTAAGTATGCTCCTCCTATCTAGTTGTTTGCTTAGAATACATGTTAAACCCTTGAAGAACATCAAAATCCCCAAGATTATATGTGTTTACGGTTCAAGGAGATCTCCCAGAACCGTAAACACCTTCAAATGGTGTTTAAGTGCCCCTAACACCTTCCATGACTTGTATAAAGGACTAGAACCTTGCATGCATGAGCTGGAAACACCAAAACATGGAATGGTTGGGTAACCATGAGTTTATGGCCGTAAACTCATGGGTTTACGACCATAAACACATGTGTTTACGACCGTAAACTCTCAAGGATGGTCCAAGGACCGTAAACTCCAATGAGGGGTCCTTCTGTGCCCTAACCACTTCCTAAGCCTTTGATTCGAACTTAGAACCCTTCCTTGTGAGATTTAGGACCTTAAAACACCCAATGACACCATTTCCATGAGTTTACAGCCGTAAACTCATGGGGGAAATGGTCCCAGAACCGTAAACCCATATGGTGTTACCATATGGGGAGTAAACTCCAATGTGAGGCCATACTCTCTTTATATGCAACCCTTAGTACTCTTAGCAATTGTAGCAAAGTGTTTCCATGTATTAGGGTGTCTTAACTTACTTAATTAGTTATTAAATGACTAATTAGATACATAAATGTATCATTGCATGTTCAATAGGATCCGAGTGTGTGTTCTAGTCCTCACTTCACACCTAGCATCCTATACGACCCGTTCATCCAAATCACCCACGTCAGGTGAGTTCATACCCCTTAATTAACCTTTTTAAAGGATTTTAAATGCTTTTATGGGGGGGGGGGGAATACAAGTTGAACTGATAAGTTATTAATTCAATCACATGTGATTAATAACTGTCTAGCAAATAGATTTTTGCATGTTAAACTGTTTTATCAAGCTAAAGGTTTTCAAATCTTGTTTACAAATCTCTTTTAAAATACGAAAATCCCTTTTAGATTGTTAAAGCTTCTATCAAAGTCTTTTAAACTTATTTTCTTGATAGATTCATGTCTATATAGATATAGTTATATAAGTAGGGCTTGAAGGACTTAGGACTGATAGCCCGTTCCATTTCATGTTCCTCGTTTGGTTGTGGACTTGGAACATCCGGTTATTTGTCCGAGTGTCATTGAAGTTCTAGTTATATATTATGTATATCTGGTTAGATATTAAAACTCTCATTCCAGTTCAACACCTTTGGGTAGCAAAGGCATCTAGATAACTTCTCAAGTAAACTATAATAGGTATAGTTTAGAAACCAACCATAACTGTCATGAAGAAGAACTTAGTTATATCTATATTCTAAACACTTGTACTTTTAGTAAAAGAAAGGTATATAGATTTCAAAACACGAGATACATCCTCAAACGCGGATTTCACCGTTGCCGAATGGTAACCAGAGTCTCCTGGATGGAGAGCGGGCATTGTGTGTATAGATCTATACGGGATAGACACTCCCACATCCCGACTGCTAGCTACAGTCCCGGCCGACCAAGCCAAGGGGTGACAAATGTCACATTCATTCCGACGTCAGCAGGTCGTCAAGTTTACATCCATCAATCAGTATGGTTACGAGTATCTTTACAATTACCTTATAATTCATGGCTTTAAGGTAATAAGTATTACCATGGTATTTTTCTACATATGAAACCATCATAGTATATTTTCCAAGTTATACACTAGGCCACATTTTAAACCTTTAAACTAACCTACTTAGGATTAAAGGTTACTTTAGACTCCCCAAGGTGTATTGTTCATTTAATACCACCTGGAGTCTGTATTTACTCCTTTAGACTCCCCGAGGTGTATTGTTCATTTAATACCACCTGGAGTCTGTATTTTACTCCTTTAGACTCCCCGAGGTGTATTGTTCATTTAATACCACATGGAGTCTGTATTTACTCCTTTAGACTCCCCGAGGTGTATTGTCCACTTAATACTACCTGGAGTTGTATTTTATTACTTATAAACAGCAACGTCATTGCTGAAGTAAAGCATTATTTCCCCTATTACTTTTACTTGTGATCTTTTCACGTATTCATTAAAGTATAAACTATATTTTGATAATGATAGTAACTTTTGGGGGAAAATACTCCTTAAACAATAAGACAGTAAGGTCTTGGTAGAAGACTGCTTTTAGTAGGGAAACTCATTCGTTTAAACATAAAACAATCGGGTCTTGGTAGAAGACTACTTTTATTAGAAAATATAGGATTTTCTGGGAGAAATTCTAATACTCTGTAAATTCTAATTGCCATCATTTGTGAGATCATTTTGATGAATAACATGTATTTATATCAATGTCATTAAAATACTTATGAACTCACCAGCATTAAAATGCTGATACTCTCTTTCAAAATAACTTGTATTCTCAGGTCGTCAGTAGACAGGTACACTCCGGAAGCTTTTGTGAAGACAGCCTTGTACCTAGCTACATTTTATATTATTCTCTGTATTTACTTTTGATGTTGTTGCTAAATGTAACCTATGTAAAAATTATTACTATTAATGCAATGGTTGTTGTACTTTGATTACTATACTGCATATGTTGTGATACTTGACATGACGTCCTCCACCCCAGAACGTTTCCGTCGTTCCGGTTTTGGGGTGTGACAGATTGGTATCAGAGCATTGTTTATAGTGAGCTCAGTATATCAAATCATAAAAGATATACAACCTATAAATACAATGGGATAAAATACTCTGACCAAGAATTATACTTTAAAATATAACCATATTTTACAAAAGTGTAAGAACATCCAAAATATAAAAGCCCGAACAAGTATCACAAGAAGAACAAGAACAAAAGTCTTTGGACTAACGTGTGCTTGGGAGTGATGGTACGACTAACGTGTGCTTGGGAGTGATGGTGGTGTTGCAATGAATCTGAAACTTACCAAATAGGAATACTAGAGCCAAACATAAAGTTAAAATACTATAGGAGTATTTTAGGATACTAAAAGACTCGCAATAAACCGAAAAGCATGTTCAGAAGTTAGGAATCAAACATGTAATTAAAATACCATAGGGGTATTTTAGGAACCATAAATAACCTTGCGTGAAAACTAAAAGAGATCCTTATAGATAGACCTATGATTACAGAGTGTATACTCCCAAGGTTATATATAGTGAGGATCTCATAGGCTAACAATGTGTGGTTTCGCTCTACTTCCTTTTCCTTGTTTGGATGTGGATATAGGGTAGTATCACATATTCGAAGGCCTATCAGATCTAAGTTATATATGATTTGTGTACACTATGTAATTGTAGCCGGACTCGATATGGATCACCCAGTAAAATGTTTTAATAATTTCGTAAGATTCTTTAGACATTCCCATTCTCGCACAAACCCCTTTAGGAAACCTTATCCACTTCAGTACAGCAGAGGAGTCGATAAAGACCCAGAAGAGGTTCATTGAGAAAGATTTCCAAGTAGGAAATAAATGAACAGGGACGAGACTATTGAAATCACCATGTGCCTATACCTTTTAGGGACATTGGTGGAAATTCGCCTGAACTTCTGAGATTCCAGTCATCCATTATGAAGTGATGACACTCAGAATCAGAATCAGAAGTAAGGCGGAGCAGAAATTCAATATGTCTACGAGAGCAGAGAACCCTATACAGATACCCGGAGGATACCAACGCTTGTTCGAGCCAGAGATAAGAGGTGGACAGAGGGAGCCAATACATGGAACCCGATAAGTGTTTCTACCTCTTTAACGTCACGCTAATAATCCATAAAATAATACAATTTAGTGAGCTAGTGATTACACTGCTCACACTATGTGTTAGGCAAATTTGTCTTTCCCGTCGCGATTAATATAATTAGATCGGAACCCAAAACCTCGATTGAGAGTGTTTAGCTATAAACTTTCATGTCTTTTTTTTGTATAATCATCGTTCCGAAGCTCTTTCAAATCTTTTCAAAGTCGGAGAGTGTGCCTCTCCAATTTAAAGATAACTTAGAGGAACGACACCCGATTTATGGCTTTCCGATACACTTACTCCTACCCTGTTACCCGGACTGCATCATAGGGATGTAGGTCGATGCTCAGATAACCATAAATCAAGGCGCGGGAAAAATTTATGCCTATCATAGTAAAGAAGGATACGTCTAGGGTTAACCATCGTTTCTCATCGGCTTGTGTTCCTTTTTGTGTAGGAAAAACCATGCCTCCAAAGAAACGTAACCAACCCGCTGGTAAGACACCGATTCTTCAAA
Organism: Lactuca virosa; assembly: GCF_052849685.1. Lineage (NCBI taxonomy): Eukaryota > Viridiplantae > Streptophyta > Magnoliopsida > Asterales > Asteraceae > Lactuca > Lactuca virosa. The sequence continues at coordinate 281,093,527 of NC_136428.1, read as the reverse complement.
TCGATGAAGCTACGTTTCAAGCTGCAGTTTCAGCAGCCGTAGCAGCTGTCATGACTCACCTGAAGGCTAACAACGCCAATGTTAGCAGGAGCCCTATCGGGAATCCCGATCATAGCAATGGACAGTAGCAACCAGCGCCGGTGTGTAAAACCACCCAAGAACTCCAACCTAATCCACTAAAAAGAAAGTTTGAGAACGTGGAGGAAAGTACCTCGACTCAAGGACCTTCCAAAGGGCAGCGAGCTGAGATGGTCAATACCCCTATCAATCCGCCCGTCTCGACTCCAAGAAGACCATAGCTAGGAAACCTTCCCCGCTGCGGCAGGTGTGACTTCCATCACTATGGAGTCTGTCAGGAACCCTTTTGTGTTAGGTGCAACATGAAGGGGCATACCGCTCGCAGCTGCAGAACCCCGGTTGAGTTCATTACATCAACCACCAATGTTGGGGCCAGTCCAGTATGCCACCTATGTGGTGAAGTTGGACACTTTAAGAGGGATTGCCCAACTGAAAGAAATGACAAGGGCGCCAGAGGAGTTTAACCCTAAAGCCTAAGGGGAAACATCAGGGAACCCGGTAGAATTTTGGTACGTTTCTCAATCCTAAGTAGCTAATCGAAAACTTTAAATAATCAATTCTAATTGTAATTACTCCCTCGTTAAGGCGAAAGTCGCAGCACTGTTGTAACACTTAAAAACCCATCAGGTAGAGCTATGATGGCTTAGTATATATGTTAAGGCCATTTATAATTAAGATTGATAAACCTCAAGTGAGTGATGCTGCCTTATCTCCTGTTCCTTGTTTGGTTGGGGATTTAGGGCGGAGTCGCTCAGTCAACAGTCCTTTTAATCTTAATTATACATGACTAGTGCATACTAGGCGGTTATAGAGAGGTCTCGTGAGAAATCCGTTCATGATAAGTACATTATTCCGAAACACCAGGACCTCTAGAGTTCAGCGTCAATCATGACGGTCCAAGTATCCACGATAGTGATACCCTGGACGAAACCCTGGATGCTAAGAAATTGTGTGCCCTGTACAGCACATGGTCCTATCAATCTTTATTCCATATCGTGTCGATGATTGTAAATTTCGACACTACCGTCAGTCATGGCTTGACTTGGTTCAACCATGCGAGAATTCCTAGTGCTGTGTAAAAAGAACTTTCACTGTACCATGTGCATCGAATAAAGGTTCTTTCGAACCTAGTGAGGAATACCTAATGCGAACCGTCAGTTGTATCTCTCGTCCAACCTTCAAAAGTACCCAGGAGAGGGGTACCGCGTACTGTTAACCAACCCCGTTAGACTTTAAAACCAGAAACGAAAGGTACCGCATATATTCCGGAAAACAATGACCGCCTGAGGCCTACTCAGTAGATCCCCCAGAAAGACCATTAGCACCGCACAACCAGGTTCGTGAATCAAGAGAACGAACTCATGGGATCAACTTACTACTGCTGAGTATATGCATTAGAGTGGTATATAATTTAGATCAATGAAATTTATGATGTGTGCTTCCTCCCTACTCCCTGTTCCTTGTTTGGTTGTGGATTTGGGGTGGGGCCACACATCTGAACATCCCGTCAATCTCAATTATATACGACTTGCATACACCGAGTATTAGTGATTGAGCCGAGTATGAGGTCTACCACGAACCTTATAATAAGACCCTTCATCCTACCCCATGGAAAAGGAGTTAGAGTCAAGAGAACCACTGTGGGTTGAGCTACTAAAATGACCACGAATTCGAAATTTGTTGTCATCCCGGTCAAGCCAACATAGTAGCTAACACCCTCAGTTAAGAAAAGTAACTCAAGTCGTAAGAGTCAAAATATTGACTACGACCATCCATTCGCGCCTAATCCCACAAATTAAGCATCTCAATAGTGGGCTATGATACCTGGAAAGCTGTGACAGGTTAAACCCTGAGATGAATGGATGAGGAAATTAGAGGTTCTGAGTAGCAGAATCTTATGCTATCTAGATTTAATCTAAATAGAGAAACTCAGTAACACCGGAAGAGTAGTTGCAAGGGATACTCGCACTACTCAGACACTTCGTCCATCCGGATACAGACGAGTAGTGCCTAGAACCCAATGCCTCCTCATGCGAGAAAAGTCACCGTCACCCTATAGACAATAGACTGCATTCTCCAAAGTTAATACTAGAATGCCAAAGACCACATGATAACCTTCACGACCAAGAATACTTGAATAAAGTAGATGGTCAGTTGCGTTAAGCTTTATAACCCAGATCATAAAGAGATTGTAAACTCGACACCAATCTAGGTGTTAGTCGATGGGTTATACAAGAACACGCGCTTCCTACAAACTGGAGGGAGCAGATGCAATGGAGAATGGTGCTAGTCTTAGAGATTTGTTAGACTACTAGGTGTTCCAAAGAATACTATCCCGAAAGAGATAGTAGATCCACCTCCCGAGATAGCCAATCACTTCAGAAAATCTTTAAGGGCGAAGCTAGCCCCGACCAGAGACCGCTATCCATGAAACAGCGAAGCGAGTAAGAGAATGATTCTTTTCCAGTTAGGAATCATACTGTGAAAGCATCTACTAGACGATGAGAAAAGTTGCAATTTTCTAAGCATCGTCTGGTAAAACCCTTTATCTCGTTAAATTTGAGAGTTTCTGTTAGAAACAGCTCGAGAGTCAGAAGTGCAGGTCCATTTTGTTGGATTAATGTCTAAGTCCATAACTATATTTGGTATGTACTTGACCCGACCCGGCATGGTCCATTTGGGTTGCACTTCACCGACACAATTTATATGGATAGTCTTTTGAGAATAGTATATTTATGATTTATATTAATATATTATAAGTTCTAATATATTAATATGGAATCATAGTATTTAACTAGTATTGATCAATACTTAATTTAGAATTAATTAAGTGATCAAAATGAACTAATTAAATATGGACTCTTATATATATGGAATGGGCCAAGTTCATTTAGCTTGGGCTAAGCTTTCATGGATAGTCCATGGAGTGTGTAACCCATGGATCATATGAAATGAAAGGTTATGGGTTTAACCCTAGTCTCCATACTATATAAAGTTGTCCTTGGTTGGTGAAATTGGCACTAGTGTGGGTACACTAAGAGGGCTAGCCGATTTCACTAGAGAGAACCAAAGTATTCTTATTCTCAAAGTCTTCGAAGGTGTTTTGGTGATTTGTGATTCCACTTGAGGCTTCCACACTATTGGGGCTAAGCTCTTAAAGCTTGAAGACATCAAGCTACACCAAAAAGGTATGTCATCTAACTAGTCTTTGTAGTATAGTTGCCTCATAGTATGCTAGTTAGGATTAAAGCCTTGGAAAGTTCTTATTTGCATGTATAATAGAGAAAACATAGATCCAAGGTTTATAGGGTTGCATGTACACCATAGGAGTGTTAGAATGCTCAAAACCCAACAGTGGTATCAGAGCCATGGGTTGTTTTCTGTTATATTGATGCAAATGTTTTATTTTCAAGTTGAAAAAAAAGGAAAAAAAACATGACGTTTGTCAAATTTTAAGATAATTACTTGTTTTGTGAAAAACGAATTATTTGTAAAATTTGAATCATTTGTTATATGAGTTGAATTAGGTCAAATTTAGTAAAAGATAAAATGATATGATTATTTTATTAGTTTTAAAAGTTTGATCTAAATGTTTTAAGGAGTTACATATTTTGTCATAAAATTTTGGAGCTCAAAAGTTTTTTTTAAAGTTGTGATCTTAAGGGTTTTTGAAACTTCCATAAGTTATGGATATGAAAGTTTTTTTTTAAAAAAAAATTGATTCAAAGTTTTTATGGAGTTACAAAATTTGGTGTTAATGTTTTAAAGAATTCCATAACTTGTTCTTAAGTTATGGAACATGGAAAGTTTCATCATAAAACACCATTAATTCCATAAGTTATGGAATCCAAAGGTTTTCAAGAATTACAAAACTTGCCTCAAGTTTTGGAATTTGAGAAAAGTTTTTTATGAAAAAAAGAATTGAATTCTAAAACTCTTGGGTTCATAACTTAAACAATTAATTAAATGGTTTTAATTTTGAGTTTAATAATTGGAATTATGATGTTTTGTTGAATAGTTCAAATTAACTCTTATGGACTTTATTAATAGTTAATTAAAGCGTTTAATTAAAAGAGTATTATTAATCCATAAATATATGGTTTGAGTTTAATTAAATTAAAAGTCTAGTTTAATTAATAGATTAAACCACCAAGTATTTTAAATGTCTAAAATACACCCATATACTATTATAATATTAAAAGTTTAATATATTATATGTATAAGAGCAAGTCGTCTTACCATTAGTAGGCCTCATTCACGAAGCCGGTCTATAAGGGTGGTATAAGGTTACTGCCTATAAAATGGCAGTTTAATGGGTGTCCACTCTCACTCACCGCTTCCTTGACCGGTGGAGGGTCGTTAGCCGAACAGGTAGGACAAGGACTATAATTCTCCCTTCATTATAAGTATAATGATAAATACTAAGTAACTAAACACTTATAAATTCCCAATCTTAGTTACTTAGGAAAATGTGAATAAGGTGCTAATCCATGAAATTACACTTTGCACTTTGTTTAAGCTGTTAGTGGAGCGTGTGTGGTTAACCGGCACACTAACCTGGACTTAACAAGGTAGGCAAAGGGTAACTTAATGTTTATCATAGTATCGTTGGAGCGTGTGTGGTTAACCGGCACATCGATTGAGGGGTAAATATTAAGGGTACCAAGTATATTTGCATGGTTACTTCACACCTTGTTTTGTGATCCTCGGCATCCCAGTCACAAAACCTTAAGGGCACACTCGAGATTGAAACATGCCATTGAAAAGTTCAATGAATCTCAAAAGAATCTAGGAGTTTCAAAACCAATTAAAACCTAATAATACATTTCGTTTATCTTGGTGGAAATTGGTGAATCGTCATTCACCTACCTTCAAATATTTTATAGCTTGGATTACGGCATCCCTCTTCCAAGTTATAAAATAGTTTGTTGGGTCCTAGCCTTAATATATCATATTGGGTGTTATATTAAGGACTTAAATCAACTTTACGTGAATTTCTCCCATTGTTGATGTCTGGTTTAGACAACAATGATCTTCCCAAACCAAGCTTTCCTAATGAATATGACTTCCCGAGTTTGGCTCATGGAAGTCATACTTCTCTTCCTCCACCTCCTCCAATTATTCTCCCTAACCCACAAGTTCAAGGTCACTCAAGCCCTAATGGCAAGCAAGGTCTATGTGTGATCACATCTTAGAGATGAAGTCACATATTGACAAGCCGGGAGAGTTGGGTGTCAAAGTCTTGAGAAAGTTGGATGTTCAATCACTTTCTAAGTCACATAGTGAGTTCCTTTGGGACTACTATGAAACAGACTATGACATGAACCTTAATGATCATATCTATTTGCTTGGTGCTGCTGAATCAGCAATGATTTGGAACGATAGTAAAGAAAATTTGATTAGAAGATCAACTTCCCAAAAACTTTATGGACAATGACAATGGTGACACTGGAAATCCAGAAAAAGCATCCTCTTCCCAATGGAAAGGGATTGGCCATAGTCAACCCGGTTGACCAAATGGTAAAGAGAAAGGCTAAGTCTGAGATAGTCCCATTACCAAAGGGTCCATATGTTTATTTTGCCAAAGGAAGGGGCGTTGATTGCAAAGCTGCGAAATTTACCTAAGGATGTTAAAGTCAATAAGTTTGACTCTACATCAGGTAGAGCCCATTATCTAACTCTATTAAGTTCTATTCTGAGATCCTCATTACATGATGTGACTGGGTCACATGTTGATATTTTAAGAATCAAATAATAGAGAGAAATCTTAAAGGAAGTATATGCTGATTCTGATCGCGAAGGTGGATTTCGATCGCATCAGAATTTTGAGCAGTTGCTTAAGAAGTTATGATATATTGCTAAGGAATAGATAACAACAATTTTCCATGTGGATTGTAAGGATAAGTTTTTCTGCAATGTTTTAAAATAAAAGAAAATTGTTTAATTTTATTTATTTGAAGTATCCTTACAATGGCATTTGTGGAAAATTGTTGCTTATATGATTCCACTGACAGCAATATTGGAAAATGGATTTGATTCTTTCATTTGTGGTAGTGTCTAAATTTACCAAATCAGGAAAGTTCCTCATCACCCAAGTTTCAATTGGACCGAAACTTGGAATCATGCAAGTTGAATAGTATGATGAATGAGAACTTTCAAGCATTGGAAAATCAAGACTAATTACTTGTTCACATGGATGTGTGAGTCAAGTGAAGGACTAAAGGGATCGAGTACACATTCTTGTGCACTGGTCATGTCCACCACAAAGCTCGTTAAGACTATTTGATTTACTAAAGTTTAGTAAATATGGTTATACTTACAAGTTTAAGTATAATTCTGAAACATTGGAAAAGTCTCAATGTATAGCAGAACGAATGGGAAGAATCAAATTAGGCAGAAAGATAAAAGTTTCTCAAATCTGAAAAGATAGGAGAGTACTTTAGTATCATGTTTATGATCATCTTAATGATTTAGAAATCATATCACAATTAGTCCTCTAAAGGTCATCTTAGTGCATTCTTATGACTAAGAAGAGGAGTCATGAATTGTTGAAATGGTTAGATCAGGAAGATGAGTCATACTTCGTTCCAAAACAATTCTTAGAGTCATACTCCAAGATTGTAACTTGAGTGACATATCTTAAAGAAAGGATTAAAACACTTGTCAAATGTAAGAGTAAAAGTGTCCTACTCTTGTACATTTGAAAGTGGTAAGTTGTGATGTTTTGGATAAAACAAAGACCAACTAAGACCAATTGTGTGAAGTGTTTGTCTTGATAAAGAATCCGCACTATCTCTTGAATATTTGGCAAGATAGTATTGTATGTCAAGAGGATAGTGGGAGTCTTAAAGATCCTAAAAAGAATTTCAAGAACTAATCAAGAATAAAACCTGAGGTTCTTCACTAGCACACGACTTGAGGTTTATAACCTATCGTGTTGACATATTCTGTGCCCATTCCAGTTAAAGTTGGCTTTGCATAGGAGTTCTGAAAATTCTCAATTGGTTGCATAACAACTTGGAAGCAATAGCAGGCCCTGTACTACCAGGTGGCAAGAAGTTAAGATTGCATAAGTTCAGTCCATATGAGTTTGGATTTGTCATTATCCTTGTCTTGTGACTATGGTTTTGACGATTCACATGGATAAGAACACATACACCATAAAATCTAAGGGTCATAAGGTTTCTCTCCGATTCATGAAAATGATGGTGAGGAAACACTTCCACCAAGTAGATTTGAAGCAGATGGCAAAAGGTCTAAACAATTGAGACTATGATTACGGCATCCCTTTTCATAGTTCTGAAATTGTTTAGACACACATGCATGCTATCTAAGGAAAGGTGTATGATTTTGATAAAGTTTTATCAAAGCATCTCGTATCAGAAATCTGAACTTTGGTAAGAAAGTCAATAAAGTATTGATTTCTAGAAGTCCAGCTGATTTCTGAGTACATGTCAAAGCTAGTGGGAGCATAAGTGTTTTGCTAATAATCATCATGTTAGTGGGAGCATGATAATTATTGTTAGTGTTGCAAGTTAGCAATGTTAATTATAGAAAACAAAAGTTTCAATTCGTGAGGCTACAGGGATTGAAAAAGTTGTTTTGCTATAATTAAGGGAGATGATATACTTCATTTCAGTTCTAAAGGCTTAGATTGAGACCTTAATCATCTTTAGTCAAGAATATATATATATGAATTTCATGTTGGATTGGTTCAACTTAAGGAAATTCTATATATTGCGTTCTCAAAATTCGATTATGATTACGACATCCCTCTTCATAGTCAAATTTTGAAAACATGGCAAATAAAAATATTGTAGCAAAATACTGGTCTAGAATCATGTCTTTATGTGAGACATCATGAATCGTGTACAATTTGTTTTGGGTACAGGATCGATTGCAAGTGCAATAATATTTGTCATTTCTAAATTTTTCCAAATGCCCAGAGGCATTAAGAAGGGAAAAGGTCTAGAATTGGATATGACTAAAATGATTAAGCAATTGTCGAGGACAATCTGAGGTTTACCAAAGATTGGTTGCTCAGGGACAGTTGGAAGTATAGTGCTAATTTTGGAAGGAGCATATTGACATATTCTGAAAAGAGGCATCTCTTATTCAGAAGTGATAGTCAAAATGAGAATATGAAGTTGTCTCCATAGGTGGAAGTTATCTGTGTAAGATTAGAAAACTTAATGCAAGAAGCATGTCCAAAGCAATGTACTTTGAATATGAGACTTAGTTTCCACGGAGTTGATCTCCTTTGGAATACCTTATAATGACTGTTGACAAGTCTTTGTGACTTTGTACATATTCATTACAGGAGGGTCAGTGCATATAAGTTTAAAATCTAAACAAATTTCGATAAATGATAGGAATTTGAAATTCTCACATTTTTCGATAAGGATTTGGGAGTGTGAAATTAGAATCATTGAAATTATGTTAAATTGGTTTATTTCACAAAGTAAGGATCATAGACAAACATAGAGTGCATACTTGGTGTATGGCAACGCTATTGTTTAAGAAAAACATAGTGTACATGCTTGGAGCATGGGACAACTAGTGTTTTTAATTCAAGTATAAAGTTGATAAAACCGAAACAATGAATAATGAGTAATCAGTATGGTGATAAATAAAAGTGTTTATTTATAATCATAGGGTTTGATACCATATTTGATTCATTTATTCTTGTGTTTCACTTTGCATGTTTTGACTTCCAGAATAACTAAGTCGCTCTTCCTGAATGATTAAGTTATTTAAACCATCCACAGTCGGTCATATGTTGGAAGTAGATATGAATCAAGACTGTCATGGGTTGGTTTGTAGAGGTCCAAGTTGGTGGACAAAGTGGTGCTACAACACTCATGAGTGCTCATAAGTCCTGAGTATTGGATTCAACCCGCGCTCATTTGAATCACTTCATGGATTTCATCACGAGTGATCATGAGACGATAATATCTTATATTCTTCAAACCTAGAGATATGAGTTGTTACTATGAGTTGGTTATACATTGATTGCACGAAAACGCATTTGGTAACTCGATGTTATAAAACATGCCTTTGTGTATGATTCAACAAGTAGTAGAACAAGCCATATGAGTCGAAGTTTATCCATTCCTTTTACCTTCGGGATAAAAGCAATATCTGTGGGCCCCTCGATGATTTAGCGATGACACATGTGAGTGCTTGGCCAAGCCAGGACTGATTTGATTTGTTCAATCAGTCAGTCATCATAAATCGGAAATCGAGAAACAACAAATGGACAGAGAGAATGATTATAATCCATGTCTCAGTCCATATGATATCTAGAATGGAGGAATATATGATCCCATATCTAATGGACAAGTCATTCACAAGGTCAGAGTTCGACAACGGCTTTAAGAGCTACGATTGCCAGTTAGGTTTTGAAGTCATACTCAATAATAGTTTTAGACTTATCCAAGTGGGAGACTGTTGGATTAATGTCGAAGTCCATAACTATATTTGGTATGTACTTGACCCGACCCGGCATGGTCCATTTGGGTTGCACTTCACCGACACAATTTATATGGATAGTCTTTTGAGAATAGTATATTTATGATTTATATTAATATATTATAAGTTCTAATATATTAATATGGAATCATATTATTTAACTAGTATTGATCAAGACTTAATTTAGAATTAATTAAGTGATCAAAATGAACTAATTAAATATGGACTCTTATATATATGGAATGGGCCAAGTTCATTTAGCTTGGGCTAAGCTTTCATGGATAGTCCATGGAGTGTGTAACCCATGGATCATATGAAATGAAAGGTTATGGGTTTAACCCTAGTCTCCATACTATATAAAGATGTCCTTGGTTGGTGAAATTGGCACTAGTGTGGGTACACTAAGAGGGCTAGCCGATTTCACTAGAGAGAACCAAAGTATTCTTATTCTCAAAGTCTTCGAAGGTGTTTTGGTGATTTGTGATTCCACTTGAGGCTTCCACACTATTGGGGCTAAGCTCTTAAAGCTTGAAGACATCAAGCTACACCAAAAAGGTATGTCATCTAACTAGTCTTTGTAGTATAGTTGCCTCATAGTATGCTAGTTAGGATTAAAGCCTTGGAAAGTTCTTATTTGCATGTATAATAGAGAAAACATAGATCCAAGGTTTATAGGGTTGCATGTACACCATAGGAGTGTTAGAATTCTCAAAACCCAACACATTTTGCACAGGGTCGAGATAGATGCCAGGTAACCAATAGATGCCAGTATATAGCTAATACCTCCAATGATCCAGAAAACCTCCGAAAACAAATCAGTAGGAAATACGAATCCGAAGACGACCTGAGCCTTCTAAGAACCAACCCGGAAGACTGCACTCCAATAAAAGAGAACTTGTGGAACTTCAGAATGGCGATCACGCCAAGTGATGATCTAACCATGAAAGTACATTATGTTCTAAGTACTGAAACATTCCATCTTCCCAAAAACTTAGGACCACCGAAGATTCATGATAAGAGTTGGTCCAGTTTCCGTCGGACCTCGACTACTTTAGGGATTCCATAATTTCCATCCGAATCTATCCCACGTCTCAACTTGAGAAAGTGCTTGTCCGAAGTGACTCTCGAAATCCCACTCGTCGACATCGAAATCAATGAGAGCCCCAACTTCGTGTAGGAACCCGTAGAGATCATGGACCGAGATGTCAAGCGAACAAAGCAAAGCCGTATCCCAATAGTGGAGGTTCGCTGGAACGCCAAGCGAAGACCTGATTTCACTTGGGAGCAAGAGGATCTGATGAAGCTAAAGTATCCTCATCTTTTTGCTTCGCTAAATTGTATCTACGTGTGTGCTTGAACTCTAATTTCGGGACGAAATTCCCTCTAACGGGGGGATGACGTGACAACCCGAAATTTTCATTTATATAAACTCCGCAGTCAAGCACATCAAATAACGGTCAAATTCACCGCAATACGTTTTTGGCCGGTTTTAAGTCCGTTTGGATATTTTATTTTAAATTTTCCGTCAAAAGAACAAATAATTGGAGTATCCGTTAGGAGTGTTGTGGAACAAATAAACAATTAACACATTGACTAGGTGTTTACGGCCAAACAAGCGGAGTTTGGGCCGTAAACTCCCTTTTCCCATGAACTCATGCATATAGCATGAGTTTGTTGGGTTTTAGTATACTACAACATCCTATGGTGCACATACAACCCTAAATATCTTGGATCTATGTTTTCTCTATTATACATGCAAATATGAAGTTTCCAAGATATTACCCTATACTAGCATTCAAATATCATATACTTGGGGTAATAAAATAGATAGAATACATACCTTTTTTTGATGTAACTTGTCTTCATGAAGCTTGAGTGCCTAGTGCCCCAAGTGTGACACCCCAAATGGTTCACACAACACCATGAACACTTGGAATAACCTTGAGAATAAGGATACTTTGGTTCTCTCTAGTGAAATCGGCCTTGCCCTTTTGTGTATACACACTAGTGCCCATTTCACCAACCAAGGACATCTTTATATAGTGTGGAGATTAGGGTTAAACCCTAATACCCATGACCTTTCATTTCATATGATCCATGGGTTAAACATTCCATGGACTATCCATGAAAGCTTAGCCCAACCTACATGAACTTGGCCCATCACACACATATATCTTAGAGTCCATATTTAATTAGTTCCTTTTTATCACTTAATTAATTATAAATTAATTCTTGATCAATACTAATTAAATAATATGATTATATATTAATATATTAGAACTTATAATATATTAATATAAATCACTAGTATCCTTTTTTCCTCATCTTGTCTATCCAATTGTCCCGATGCCATGCAACCCAAATGGACTATGTCGGGTCGGGTCAAGTCTTACCAATTATAGTTATGGACTTAGACATTAATCCAACAGTCTCCCACTTGGATAAGTCTAAAACTATTATTGAGTATGACTTCAAACCCTGACTAGCAATCGTAGCTCTCAAAAGCTTCTGTCGAACTCTGACCTTACCGATGAACTCTGACCTTTGTCAATGACTTGTCCATTAGATAAGGGATCATATATTCCTCCATTCTAGATATCATATGGACTGAGACATGGATTATCAATCATTCTCTCTGTCCATTTGTTGTTTCCCGATTTTCGATTTATGATGACTGACTGATTGAACAAATCAAATCAGTCCTGGCTTGGCCAAGCACTCACATGTGTCATCGCTAAATCATCGAGGGGCCCACATATATCGCTTTTACCCCGAAGGTAAAAGGAATGGATTAACTTCGACTCATATGGCTTGTTCTACTACTTGTTGAATCATACACAAAGGCACGTTTTATAACATCGAGTTACCAATGCGTTTTCGTACAATCAATGTATAACCAACTCATAGCAACAACTCATATCTCTAGGTTTTAAGAATATAAGATATTATCGTCTCATGATCACTTGTGACAAAATCCATGAAGTGATTCAAATGAGCGTGGGTTGAATCCAATACTCAGAACTTATGAGCACTCATGAGTGTTGTAGCACCGCTTTGTCCAACATCTTAGACCTCTACAAGCCAACCCATGACATTCTTGATTCATATCTACTTCCAACATATGACCGACTGTGGATAGTTTGAATAACTTAGTCATTCCGCAAGAATAACCTAGTTATTATGCAAGTCAAAACATGCAACGTGAAACACAAGAATAAATGAATCTAATATGGTATCAAAACCTATGAATATAAATAAAACACTTTCTATTTATCACCATACTGATTACTCATTATTCATTGTTTCGGTTTTATCAACTTTATACCTGAATTAAAAACACTAGTTGTCCCATGCTCCAAGCATGTACACTATGTTTTCTAAACAATAGCTTTGCCGTACACCAAGTATGAACTCTATGTTTGTCTATGATCCTTTTCTTTGTGAACTAGATCAATTGAGCATAATTTCAATGATTCTCTTTTCACACTCCCAAATCCTTGTCTTAAATGTAAGAATTCCAAATTCCTATCATTTATCGAAATCTGTTTAGATTTTAAACTTATATGCACTGACCCTCCTATAATGAATATGTACAAAGTCACAAAGACTTGTCAACAGTCATTATAAGGTATTCCAATGGAGTTCAACTCCATGGAAACTAAGTCTCATATTCAAAGTACATTGCTTTGAACATGCTTATTGCATTAAGTTTTCTAATCTTACACAGATAATTTCCACCTATGGAGACAACTCCATATTCTCATTTTGACTATCACTTCTGAACAAGAGATGCCTCTTTTCAGAATATGTCAATATGGTCCTTCCAAAATTAGCACTATACTTCCAATTGTCCCTGAGCAACCAATCTTTGGTAAACCTTAGATTGTCCTCGACAATTGCTTAATCATTTTAGTCATATCCAATTCTAGACCTTTTCCCTTCTTAATGCCTTTGGGCATTTGGAAAAATTTAGAAAGGACAAATATTATAGCACATGCAATCGATCCTGTACCCAAAGCAAATGGGACACGATTCATGATGTCTCACATAAAGACATGATTCTAGACCTGTCTTTTGCTACAATATTTTTATTTGCCATGTTTTCAAAATTTGACTATGAAGAGGGATGTCGTAATCATAATCGAATTTTGAGAACGCAATATATGGAATTTCCTTAAGTTGAACCAATCCAACATGAAATTCATATATATATTCTTGACTAAAGATGATTAAGTTCTCAATCTAAGCCTTTAGAACTAAAATGAAGTATATCCTCTTCCTTAATTATAGCAAAACAACTCTTTCAACCCCTGCAGCCTCCCGAATTGAAACTTTTGTTTTCTATAATTAACATTGCTAACTTGCAACACTAACAATAATTATCATGCTCCCACTAACATGATGATTATTAGCATAACACTTATGCTCCCACTAGCTTTGACACGTAGTTAGAAATCAGCTGGACTCCTAGAAGTCAATACTTTATAGACTTTCTTACCAAAGTTCAGATTTCTGAGACGAGATTGCCTTGATAAGACTTTATCAAAATCATACACCTTTCCTTAGATAGCATGCATGCGTGTCTAAAAAATTTCAGAACTATGAAAAGGGATGTCGTAATCATAGTCTCAATTGTTTAGACCTTTTGCCATCTGCTTCAAATCTACTTGGTGGAAGTGTTTCCTCACCATCATTTTCATGAATCGGAGAGAAACCTTATGACCCTTAGATTTTATGGTGTATGTGTTCTTATCCATGTGAATCTGTCAAAACCATAATCACAAGACAAGGTTAGTGACAAATCCAAACTCATACGGACTGAACTAAATCTTAATTTCTTGCCACCTGGCAGCACAAGGGCATGCCATTGCTTCCAAGTTGTTATGCAACCAATTGAGAACTCTAAGAACTCATATGCAAAACCAACTTTAACTAGAATGGGCACAGAAATAGAAGTATGTCAACACGATAGGTTATAAACCTCAAGTCGTGTGCTAGTGAAGAACCTCAGGTTTTACTCTTGATTAGTTCTTGAGACTTTCAAGACCTTTAAGACTCCCACTGTCCTCTTGACATATAAGACCCTCTTGTCAAATATTCAAGGGATAGTGCGGATTCTTTATCAAGACAAACACTTCACACAATTGGCCTTAGTTGGTCTTTGTTTAATCCAAAACATCACAACTTACCAACTTCAAATGTACAAGAGTAGGACACTTTTACTCTTACATTTGACAAGTGTTATAAACCTTTCTTTAAGATATGTCACTCAACTTATAGTCTTGGAGTATGACTCTAAGACTTGTTTTGAAATGAAGTATGACTCATCTTCTTGATTTAACCATTTCAACAATTCATGACTCCTCTTCTTAGTCATAAGAATGCACTAAGATGTCCTTAGAAGACCAATAGTGATGTGGTTCTTAAATCATTAAGATGATCACAAAACATGATACTAAAGTACTCTCCCATCTTTTCAGATTTGAGAAACTTTTATCTTTCTGCCTAATTTGATTCTTCTCATTCGTTCTGCCATACATCGAGACTTTTCCAATGCTTCAGAATTACACTTAAGCCTGTAAGTATAACCATATTTACTAAACTTTAGTAAATCATGACGAATAGTCTTATCGATCTTTGTGGTGTACTTGACCAGTGCACAAGAATGTGTACTCGATCCCTTTAGTCATTTACTTGACTCACATATACATGTGAACAAGGAATTAGTCTTAATTTTCGAAAGCTGAAAGTTCTCATTCATCATACTATACAACTTGCATGATTCCAAGTTTCGGTCCAATTGAAACTTGGGTGATGAGAAACTTTCCTTATTTGGTAAATTTAGACACTACCACAAATGAAAGAATCAAATCTATTTTCCAATATTGCTATCAATGGAAACATGTAAACAACAATTTTTCACAAATGCCATTGTAAGGATACTTAAAATAAATAAATCAAAACTGTTTTTTTTTTATTTTAAAACCTCCGGAAAAACTTATCCTTACAATGCAAATGCATATGAAAAACTTGTTGTTATCTATTCCTAAGCAATATATCATAACTCCTAAGCAACAGCTCAAAATTCTGATCACCGAACCATGCGATCGAAAACCATCTTCGCGATCAGAATCAGCATATACTTCCTTTAAGTTTCTTCACTTTTCTTTGATTCTTAAAACATCAACATGTGACCATGTCACATCATGTAATAAGAATCTCAGAATAGAAACTTAACAGAGTTAGATAGTGAACTTTACCTGAAGCAGAGTCAAACTTCTTGACTTGATCAATCTTATGATCTTTCAGGTAAATAGGCAGCTTCGCAATCAATTCCCCTTCCTTTGGCAAGAGAAACATATGGACTCACTGGGAATGGTACATGGGACTATCGCAGACTTAGCCTTTCTCTTTACCATTTGGTCAACCTAGTTGACTATGGTCAAACCCTTTCTTTGGGATGAGAAGGCTTTTCTAGATATCCAATGTTACCATTATCAATGTCCATTGGGAAGTTGATCTCCTAATCAATTTGCTTTACTAGTCCTCAAATCATTGCTGACCAAGCAAATAGATAAGATCATTAAGGGTCATGTCATAGTCTGTTTCATAGTAGTCCCAAAGGAACTCACTAAGTGAATTAGAAAGTGATTGAACATCCAACCTTCTTAAGACTTTGACACCCAACTCTCCCAGCTTGTCAATATATGACTTCATCTCCAACATGCGATCACACATAGACCTTGCTTGCCAATAGGGATTGAGTGACCTTTGAACTTGTGGGTTAGGGAGAATAATTGGAGGAGGTGGAGGAAGTAAAGTTCCAAGAGATTTGGGAAGATCATAGATGTCAGAGCTAGACATCTTTTGGGAGATATTCAAGATAGTTGATTTAAAGTCCTTAATATAACACCCAACATGAAATATTAAGGCTAGGATCCAACAACCTATTTATAACTGGAAGAGGGATGCCGTAATCCGAGTTATAAAATAGTTGAAGGTAGGTAAATGACGATTTACCAATTTCCACCATGAAAAACGAAATAATTTAATTAGGTTTTTACTTGGTTTTGAAACTCCTAGATCTTTTGAGATGCATTGAACTTTTCAATGGCATGTTTCAATCTCGAGTGTGCCCTTCAGGTTTTGTGACTGGGATGTCGAGGATCACAAAACAAGGTGTGAAGTAACCATGCAAATATACTTGGTACCCTTAATATTTACCCCTCAATCGATGTGTCAGTTAACCACACGAGCTCCACCGATACTATGATAAATATTAAGTTACCCTTTGCCTACTTTGTTAAATCCAGGTTAGTGTGCCGGTTAACCACACACGCTCCACTAACGGTTTAAACAAAGTGCAAAGTGTAATTTCATGGATTAGCACCTTATTCATATTTTCCTAAGTAACTAAGATTGGGAATTAATAAAAGGTTTAGTTACTTAGTATTTATCATTAATACTTTTAATGAAGGGAGAATTATAGTCCTTGTCCTACCTGTTCGGCTAACGACCCTCCACCAATCAAGGAAGCGGTGGGTGAGAGTGGACACCCATTAAGCTGCCATTTTATAGGCAACAACCTTATACCCCCCCTTATAGACCGACTTCGTGAATGAGGCCTACTAATGGTAAGATTGACTTGCTCTTATACACACACACACACACACACACACACATATATATATATATATATATATATATATATATATATATATATATATATTAACTTATAATATTATAAAGTATAAGGGTTGAATTTTAACTTTTAAAATTCTAAGGGCTTAACTTGGAATTAAAGTATTCATTAGAGAAAACTTTTCAAATTCCAAAACTTGAGGGCAAGTTTTGAAACTATTCAAAACTCTTGGATTTTCATAACTTATGAGTTTTAAGTAAAACTTTAAAACTTTTAATGAAGAGACTCTTGGACATCCATAACTTGAGGACAAGTTATGGAGCCATAAAAACTATTTATAAGAAAAGACTCTTCATTTTTTTTTGTAACCTAAGGCATATTTATGAGTTTTTAAGATTCATAAATGTGACTTTTCATATAACTTAAGGACAAGTTACAAAAAAACACATTTTATGAACAACTTTTAGATTAATTAGGATTGAAAACAACTAAAACACAAATTTTTTTTCCATTAATCTAAACTAACTCATAAATCAAGGAAACATAGAACTTTTGGTAATCCATAACTTATGGAGTTAAATGCTTGTTTTATGATGAAACTTTTCATGTTCCATAACTTAAGAATAAGTTATGAAATTCTTTAAAACATTAACACCAAATTTTGTAACTCCATAAAAACTTTGAATCAATTTTTTTTTAAAACCTTTTCATATCCATAACTTATGGAGGTTTCAATACTCTTAAGATCATAACTTTTAAAAAAAACTTTTGAGCTCCAAAATTTTATGACAAAATTTGTAACTCCATAAAAACATTTAGATCAAACTTTTAAAACAAATAAAATAATCACATCATTCTATCTTTTAATAAATTGATCTAATTCAACTCTTGTAGTAAAGTGACTCAAATTTTACAAATAATTAGTTTTTCATAAAATCAAGTAATTATCTTAAAATTTGACAAACTTCATGTTTTTTTTCCTTTTTTTTTCAACTTTGAAAAAAAAATACATTTGCATCAAATATAATAGAAAACAACCCATGGCTCTGATACCACTGTTGGGTTTTAGTATACTACAACATCCTATGGTGCACATACAACCCTAAATACCTTGAATCTATGTTTTCTCTATTATACATGCAAATATGAAGTTTCCAAGATATTACCCTATACTAGCATACAAATATCATATACTTGGGGTAATAAAATAGATAGAATACATACCTTTTGTGTGACACCTCAAATATACTTGGGGTAATGAAGCTTGAGTGCCTAGTGCCCCAAGTGTGACACCTCAAATGGTTCACACAACACCATGAACACTTGGAATAACCTTGAGAATAAGGATACTTTGGTTCTCTCTAGTGAAATCGGCCTTGCCCTTTTGTGTACACACACTAGTGCCCATTTCACCAACCAAGGACATCTTTATATAGTGTGGAGATTAGGGTTAAACCCTAATACCCATGACCTTTCATTTCATATGATCCATGGGTTAAACACTCCATGGACTATCCATGAAAGCTAAGCCCAACCTAAATGAACTTGGCCCATCACACACATATATCTTAGAGTCCATATTTAATTAGTTCCTTTTGATCACTTAATTAATTATAAATTAATTCTTGATCAATACTAAGTAAATAATATGATTATATATTAATATATTAGAACTTATAATATATTAATATAAATCACTAGTATCCTTTTTTCCTCATCTTGTCTATCCAATTGTCCCGATGCCATGCAACCCAAGTGGACCATGCCGGGTCGGGGCAAGTCTTACCAATTATAGTTATGGACTTAGACATTAATCCAACAGAGTTTACCCCTCACTCCTCACTTTTCATTTCCCACCTCAAGAACACTCAAGATTCTCTCTCAAGTATCATATCTCATTTCTTCAAATCCGCCAAAAATGTAAGTGTTTTCTTCCTAGATTCGTTCATATAACACTTTATCTAGTGTTTATACTCGATTTCACCCATGGAAATCTCCTCTTTTCTTAGATCTTCAAGTGTTCCTCAAAACACCAAGAACACACACTAGTGTTCTTGGGCTCTAATCACTCTTTCAAGCTTCATATAAGTAAGTATGCTCCTCTTATCTAGTTGTTTGCTTAGAATACATGTTAAACCCTTGAAGAACATCAAAATCCCAAAGATTATATGTGTTTATGGTTCAAGGAGATCTCCCAGAACCGTAAAGACCTTCAAATGGTGTTTAAGTGCCCCTAACACCTTCCATGACTTGTATAAAGGACTAGAACCTTGCATGCATGAGCTGGAAACACCAAAACACGGAATGGTTGGGTAACCATGAGTTTACAGCTGTAAACTCATGGGTTTACGACCGTAAACACATGTGTTTACGACCGTAAACTCTCAAGGATGGTCCAAGGACCGTAAACTCCAATGAGGGGTCCTTGTGTGCCCTAACCACTTCCTAAGCCTTTGATTCGAACTTAGAACCCTTCCTTGTGAGATTTAGGACCTTAAAACACCCAATGACACCATTGCCATGAGTTTACGGCCGTAAACTCATGGGGGAAATGGTCCCAGAACCGTAAACCCATATGGTGTTACCATATGGGGAGTAAACTCCAATGTGAGGCCATACTCTCTTTATATGCAACCCTTAGTACTCTTAGCACTTGTAGCAAAGTGTTTCCATGTATTAGGGTGTCTTAACTTACTTAATTAGTTATTAAATGACTAATTAGATACATAAATGTATCATTGCATGTTCAATAGGATCCGAGTGTGTGTTCAAGTCCTGACTTGACACCTACCATCCTATACCACCCGTTCATCCAAATCACCCACGTCAGGTGAGTTCATACCCCTTAATTAACCTTTTTAAATGATTTTAAATGCTTTTATGGGGGGGAATACAAGTTGAACTGATAAGTTATTAATTCAATCACATGTGATTAATAACTGTCTAGCAAATAGATTTTTGCATGTTAAACTGTTTTATCAAGCTAAAGGTTTTCAAATCTTGTTTACAAATCTCTTTTAAAATACGAAAATCCCTTTTAGATTGTTAAAGCTTCTATCAAAGTCTTTTAAACTTATTTTCTTGATAGATTCATGTCTATATAGATATAGTTATATAAGTAGGGCTTGAAGGACTTAGGACTGATAGCCCGTTTCATTTCCTGTTCCTCGTTTGGTTGTGGACTTGGAACATCCGGTTATTTGTCCGAGTGTCATTGAAGTTCTAGTTATATATTATGTATATCTGGTTAGATATTAAAACTCTTATTCCAGTTCAACACCTTTGGGTAGCAAAGGCATCTAGATAACTTCTCAAGTAAACTATAATAGGTATAGTTTAGAAACCAACCATAACTGTCATGAAGAAGAACTTAGTTATATCTATATTCTAAACACTTGTACTTTTAGTAAAAGAAAGGTATATAGATTTCAAAACACGAGATACATCCTCAAACGCGGATTTCACCGTTGCCGAGTGGTAACCAGAGTCTCCTGGAGGGAGAGCGGGCATTGTGTGTATAGATCTATACGGGATAGACACTCCCACATCCCGACTGCTAGCTACAGTCCCAGCCGACCAAGCCAAGGGGTGACAAATGTCGCATTCATTCCGACGCCAGCAGGTCGTCAAGTTTACATCCGTCAATCAGTATGGTTACGAGTATCTTTACAATTACCTTATAATTCATGGCTTTAAGGTAATAAGTATTATCATGGTATTTTTCTACATATGAAACCATAATAGTATATTTTCCTAGTTATACACTAGGCCACATTTTAAACCTTTAAACTAACCTACATAGGATTAAAGGTTACTTTAGACTCCCCAAGGTGTATTGTTCATTTAATACCACCTGGAGTCTGTATTTACTCCTTTAGACTCCCCGAGGTGTATTGTTCATTTAATACCACCTGGAGTCTGTATTTTACTCCTTTAGACTCCCCTAGGTGTATTGTTCATTTAATACCACATGGAGTCTGTATTTTACTCCTTTAGACTCCCCGAGGTGTATTGTTCATTTAATACCACATGGAGTCTGTATTTAATCCTTTAGACTCCCCGAGGTGTATTGTCCACTTAATACTACCTGGAGTTGTATTTTATTACTTATAAACAGCAACGCCATTGCTGAAGTAAAGCATTATTTCCCCTATTACTTTTACTTGTGATCTTTTCACATATTCATTAAAGTATAAACTATATTTTGATAATGATAGTAACTTTTGGGGGAAAATACTCCTTAAACAATAAGACAGTAAGGTCTTGGTAGAAGACTGCTTTTAGTAGGAAAACTTATTCGTTTAAACATAAAACAATCGGGTCTTGGTAGAAGACTACTTTTATTAGAAAATATAGGATTTTCTGGGAGAAATTCTAATACTCTGTAAATTCTAATTGCCATCATTTGTGAGATCATTTTGATGAATAACATGTATTTATATCAATGTCATTAAAATACTTATGAACTCACCAGCATTAAAATGCTGATACTCTCTTTCAAAATAACTTGTATTCTCAGGTCGTCAGTAGACAGGTACACTCCGGAAGCTTTTGTGAAGACAGCCTTGTACCTAGCTGCATTTTATATTATTCTCTGTATTTACTTTTGATGTTGTTGCTAAATGTAACCTATGTAAAAATTATTACTATTAATGCAATGGTTGTTATACTTTGATTACTATATTGCATATGTTGTGATACTTGACATGACGTCCTCCACCCCAGAACGTTTCCGCCGTTCCGGTTTTGGGGTGTGACATTTAAGGAAGCGGCCTGTAAAATGAGCGCCAATGGGTATACACTCTTACCCACCGCACCCTTAACCAGTGGAGGGTCGTTAGCCGAACGCGTTTAATAGGACATTTAAATCCTCATTAAAAGTATAATGAAATATAAAGTAACTAAACCTTTTATAAATTCACAATCTTAGTTACTTTAGTAAAAATGTGAATTTGATGCTAACCCATAAAATTGCACATTGCACCTTATTGGTCGTTAGTGGAGCGTGTGTGGTTAACCGACACATTGATTAGGTGATTAATGACATCAAGAGTACCAAGCTAATTTGCATGGTTATTCACACCTTGTTTGTGATCCTCGGTATCCCAATCACAAACTTGAAGGGCATAATCGAGATTAAACATGCCATTGAAAATTTCAATGAATCTCAAAGAATCTAGGAATTTCAATTCATTTAAAACTTAATGTTCACTTTCGTTTTTCATGGTGGAACTTGGTAAATCGTCATTTACCTACCTTCAAATATTTTGCAATTGGATTATGGCATCCCTCTACCGAATTGTAAAATATTGTGTTGGGTTCTAGCCTTAATATTTCATTTGGGTGTTATATTAAGGATTAAACCAACTAACTTGAATTTCTCCCCTTGTAGATGTCTAATTCTGAAAACTATGGTCTTCCCGAATCTTTTGAAAATAGCTTCCCTCGTGAAGATTATGTTCCATGCTTCGATCATGAAAATGGAAATCATTCTTCACTTCCTCCACCTCCTCCAATAGTTCTCCCTGACCCACGTGTTCGTTGACTTGAAAAGTTCAAGATCACTCAAGCCCTATTGGCAAGCAAACATGAAGATGGAAAGTCTGTATGTGCTCACGTCTTGGACATAAAGCTGCATATTGACAGGCTGGGAATGTTGGGTGTCTTGTTCCCAAGGAAACTGGCTATTGACTTGGTTCTTCATTCACTTCCTAAGTCATATAGTGAGTTTGTTAAAGACTACTATGTGACAGACCACGACGTGACTCTTATCGATCTTACTTATTTACTTATTGTTGCTGAATCGGCAATGATTTGGCGCACTGGTAAAGAAAACTTGATTGGAAGATCTACTTCCTGAACTTCCATGGACATTGACAATGGCGACATTGGAAGTCTAGAAAAGCTTTCTCTTCCCAATGGAAAGGGATTGGCCAAGGCCAAACCGTTTGACTAAATGGTAAATAGAAAGGCTAAGTCTGTGATTGTCCCGTGTACCATTCCGAGAGAGTCTATATCTTTCTATTGCCAAGAGATGGGTCATTGGTTACGAAGCTTCCCTGACTACCTGAGAGATCTAAGAGATGGTAAAATCAAATTGTATGGTTCTAGTTCAGGTAAGTCTACTATCTAACTCTATTAAGTTCCTATTTAAATACTCTTAATACATGATGTGATAAGATTGCATTTTGATGTTTTTTGTAGGATCAAAGAAAAGAAAGGAAGCTTAAAGGAAGAGTAAGATGAGTCTGGTCGCGAAGATATGGATTTCAATCGCATGGTTTGATGATCAGATTTTTGAGTTGCTACTTAAGATTTATGATAGATTGTTTAGGAATAGATAGCAACATAGTTTTCATTTGTAATTTCATTGTAAAGAAAAGTTTTTCGGCACCTTTTATAAATAAAGAAAAATTTTGTTTTCATCTTGTTTTATATGTCCTTGCAATGGCATTTCTGAAAATTGTTGTTTATATATATTTCTATTTACAGCAATGTTGAAAATATTTGATTCTTGGTTATATCGATTGTGGTAGTGTCATAATTTTCTAAGTAAAGAAAGATTCTCAGAGCCCAAGTTTCAATTGGACATAAACTTGGAATCATGAAACTTATATTGTATGATGAATGAGAAATTTCGTCTTTGGGAAATTAAGACTAATTCCTTGTTCACATGTATATGTGAGTCAAGTGAAGGACTAGGGGATCTAATACAAATTGTTGTGCACTAGTCCAGGTCTACTACAAAGAACGATAAGAATTCGTCATGATTTACTAAACGTTTTGTAAACATGGTTATGCTTACAAGATTAAGTATAATTCTGAATCATTGAAAAGGGCTTCAATATATAGCAGAACGAATAAGAAGAATCAATTAGGCAGAAAGATAAAAGTTTCTCCAATCTGAAAGGAAAGGAGAGTACTTTAGTAATGTGTTTTATGATCATCCTAATGATTATGGAACCATATCATAGTTGATCCTATAAGGACACCTTAGTGCACTTGTATGACTAAGAAGAGGAATCGGGGATTGTTGAAATGGTTAAGTCAATAAGATGAATCATACTTCGTTCCAAATTCGAGTTTTAGAATCGTACCCTAAGTTACTCCAAGTTGTACCTTGAGTGACATGTTCTAAAGTACGTTTATAAACACATCATGAAATGTAGAGTAGAAACGTTTTCTGACCCATGTAAATTTGAAATTGGTAGTCGTGATGTTTTAGATAAAACAAAGATCAACTAAGACCAATTACATGAAGTGTTGTCTTAATAGGATCTCACACTAACTCTTGAATATTTGTTTGTCAATGTCACACCCCCGAACCTGGACGGTGGAAACGTCCGGGGGTGGACGACTCGTGTACAGTATCATAACAATTGAATATGAATGAAACATAGCAACCAAACATCATACATTGGAAATACACACTTACATAGTTTACATATTGAATCTTGTTCATCAGTTACACAAAAGTAAGAAAGTAAAATTTCTTGAAGTTGCACCACTTGATCTTATAGTCGAACTTATTACCTGCTACTGGAATTCCTGAGAATACAAGTCGTTTTGAAAAGCGTCAACTAAAAAGTTGGTGAGTTCATAAGCAGTTTTGAATAAGAAAGGTTTTTGTACTTGTTTAGAATCGTTTTCAAAGTGCTTTCAAAAATATCCGATACTTTCTAAAAAGAAATGGTTTGAAATATTTGTGTCCGATCTTATATTAATGCATGTGTGTTAATGGTTACAAAAATAGAAAGAGAATGATTTCCAGACAACCCGATGTTGTCTGCAATAGAAAATGTTGAAATCTCAACCCCGGTGGTTGAGTACCGATGCTTATAGATTGTCGTTTTATCAAAAAGAAGGTTTCCCGTTTTATCCCAAAAAGAAAATAGAATGTTTTCCTGTTTTATCCCAAAAAGAAAATAGAATAGTTTCCCGTAAATCTTATAACGTTAATTCCTCTATGTGAGTCGCTATAACCATACATAATAATGACAATTTCGCCTGTCTTTGCGTCTTTGGGACGCCGCCGCAATAGAATAAGGTTTTTGTCACCCTAGACTGGCCTAGTCTAACTGTAGCGAACAGCTCAGGTGTGGGGTGTCACCCTCGTATAGATCTATACACAAACTCCCGCTTTCCCTTCAGGAAACTCTGGTTATAACTACAGGCTACGATTGTACACTCAAAGGTGCCAACCGACAGGTCTCACTAGATCCTTAATCGAAAATTTACACGGAAAAGAAAGAAGAACACATATAAAACTTATTACCAGACCCAATAAGCATGTAAGTGGACCACTAAGGCCCACTATACGTATCTATTATTTCCAGGCACAAAAGGAATGTGAATGTCTACCCTGAGCCCAATATACATGTAAAAGGACACTAAGGCCCACTAAACATGTATACTATTTCCAGGCCCGGTAAGGATAAGAAAATCGTTTTTAACCCGTTTGTTATTGTTCTGTTTATTTTAGCTCGATTATTTACGAAATTGATATAAAAAGCCCACTTTTTGTAAAAATGACGTTCTTGGCCCAATAAGCCACAAAGTTTTCAATTAAGGCCCAATTATAGTAAAAATAACACTTTAGTCCCCATTTTGTTCAAAACTTGTGTTTATGACTAGTTTGTGGTAAAAATAACATTTTATACCCATTTTTGTCAAAAATATCATTTTTGGCTTGATTTTTGTGAAATACACATTTTTCTGGTTTTTGGCTTTTCTGACTTAGTTGTTGGAAAATTTGTAGAAAAATCATCGTAAGTCGAAATTTAGATCCGTAAATTCTGGAAGTTTGGAAAGTTTGTCTACTTTGTTCACAATTTTTCTCATAATTTTTATTGGCCTCTAACAAGTGTGAAATTGCTCACCTTCACAGGTTGGTCCGAAATTATTTCAAATCTGATAGGCAGTTTTGTAAAATTCGCCAAAAATAGTAGAAAAATCGTATGAAAATGTGAGAGTAGTCATTTTAAAGGTAATAACCTCAACTTTTTGCATGTAAAACAGTTTTGAAAAATATTACCATTAAGGAGGTCAAAACTGTTCGAGATTGGACTAAAACTTTTCTGTCAAGGGCTGATTTTTGAGTTTAAGTTATCTAAGTTTGTTCACAACACTTGTTTTTGCTATTTTAAGTGGATAAATCCCAGATCTACAAGTTTACAAGTATTATATGTGAGGACACATACTTTTCTCAAGGTTTATATGAAGATCCAAATGATAAACTTCATTTTCAAGTAAAGATCTAAAAGTTAAACACATAAACATGCATATATACATAGATCTAACACAAAAGCACTTGTATTCTCTCCCAAAAACATTATAAAACCGAAAACAAGGGGGTATGAACTCACCTTGAGTTTGTGGGTTCGGTTTTGAAGAAGAAGTGAAAGAGTTTGATGTTATTTTCGGCCCTAGCAAGCTTTCTTGGATGGATCTCGAACTTAGTAGGTTTCTAGGAGTATGATCACCAAAAACTTACTTAGAATGAGTGATCTAACATGAAGATGAAGTTATACAACTTAAGTGTGGTAGGACTTACCAAGAATTGATGATTTTTGGTGGAAACCTTCTTGATCCACCTTAGATCTTCGTAAATTGGAGAAGGAAAATGAAGACTTTCTAGAGAGAATGAGGTTGAAAGAAGTTGGTGAAATGTGTGTGTATGTTTATCCTTTGGCCGAGAATTAAGAAGAAGAAAGGAGAAGAGAGAGAGGTGATTGGATGGTTGCATGGAGGTATGTGATGTTGCTTGGAAGTATATGGTGTAATAAGGAGGTGGCTAACCCTCCTTATTTCATGAATTTCTATTTTTTTTTTTGTTTTCTTCTTGGGCCGAGAAAGAGGAAAGAAAGAAAAGAATTTGGGCCTTGAGTTCTTAAGTCGAAGATATGGGTCCAATATACATCGAAGCATGAGTTTTATGGCCCTTTGGGTTTAATTAAATTTGTTATGGCCCAATAAGGGTATTTTATTTCATTCTAGGCCCATTATGGCCCAAAATGTTAAAATAAAAGAAAGTGGTTCCAATTAGAGCCCATATAAGAGTTCTAAGCCCAAAATAATCAAATTGGAAACTTATTGGTCCATTAGGCCCAATAAGAAAACCCTAGTCCAAAATGGACTTAAACCGGGATTTTTAGGGTGTCCAACCTTTTGTTGACTACTTGAATGTTTGTGTAGAGTATTTGATGGAATTTTTGTGATCATTGAACAAGCATCATACATGTTTTTCTAAGCTTTAACTACAATGTTATCTTTGTTAAGGGTTTTACAAGGTATCAGAATTTCCAGTTGTGACATCATCCCCACGTTAGAGGGAATTTCGTCCCGAAATTCATTCTAAAGTAGCATCCCAAGTACTAAGGAAACAGTGTGAGTGTCTCGGTTTTATCTAGCCTCTTCGTTCCTAGGAGATTTTAAGTCCTTGCTTAGTGATCTAGCGGACCTTTCTACTATTCTTTGACCTTGCTCCTTTGGTTAGCTAGGTGATGGTCAATGCGACCAATCATAGAGGCATTCTGCTTTTGCTTCCTATATGGTGAAGTGAATGGAAGGTCATGGTAATTGAGGATTATGTACTTGGCGTCCCAACAGTAGTGCCTCTAACCCATAGGGCGAACACTATTGTCACTAAAGTTAAGGTCGTGTGATGTAGTTGGTCTTATAATTCTTAAGTTGTCTTGGGAGTTTCATACTAAGAGATTTTGAACTAGTGGGAGGTTTATCTTTGCTTGTTTCTACGGGTAGGTCGGGTAAATCTTGGATTCGGGATAAGGGATATCGATCCTTGAGGATGGTTTCGTTTGATTCTTAGTAGTCAGTGGTCCTATGGACACTTAGCCCTTCCTATTTATGAGTTGGATAGGCTTTCTCTAAGGCTCAAGTCTTGGTTTGATAACCTCATACTTACTGGGTCGTTCCATCGACCGAATACCTTCGGTGTTTATGTTGGTGCTAAGTGGTCTTGGTGGTATGGCTACGAGAATGGCTCCATGAGTTGAGTCGATCTCCGAACTCAACTTGGCATGTAGGTGATGCTTCCGAAAGGGCTTTGGAAACATCTTAGGGGGGT
Source organism: Lactuca virosa (assembly GCF_052849685.1). Lineage (NCBI taxonomy): Eukaryota > Viridiplantae > Streptophyta > Magnoliopsida > Asterales > Asteraceae > Lactuca > Lactuca virosa. The sequence goes on along the minus strand of NC_136428.1, from coordinate 281,065,250 downwards.
TTATAAATCTCTAGGTTACCCTTGGTTTCCTTTGCTCCTTGTTTCCTTATCCCTATTAAGGGCTAGACATGAGTGTGGTATTACTTGCACGGGTACCTAAGGGTCTAGATGCTCGAGATAATTCGAGTATCGTCGTTAGAAGTTGTAGGGGTCTCGTTAATCGATTGGTTAAGGTGAAGAGTCTCGTTGGTAGATGAATTTCGTATGGTGAGGATCAAGTCAACCCATGTCAATTGACACCGTTGGGCTTCTTATTGTAATGGATGTTGGATTGATCTGAAAGGGACAATTGTTTGAAATGATAGTGTGTTCTATGTACACATTTGTAAAGTCACCCATTTCGTTCTTGGTATTACTAATGTGGTTGTCTCGGTCTAAACTTTTGGGTGCCCTAGCGATACGAGTGCCTTGGTATAAACGATGTCATTTCATAGTCTGATTTCTATTAGACCTCTCTATGATGGTTCAATGTAGCTTAGTCGTACGTAATTCAAGATTGAAAAGGTTGTAGACTGAGTGGTTATGCCCTAAATCCACAGTCAACCAAGGAATAAGAATTAAGGCGGGTCCACGTACTCTAAGTTTGTAGAATCTTGATTACACACGGCCTTACGTTTACACTAAGTTATCATAACTTTCACAAGGCTCTTTCGTTTTCCTACGAAGGGTATGATTAGTTCGGATGAGGGAGTACTTTATGATTATGATTTTTAATTGGCAAAAATTTTGTGAAAATGCGATGCTTAATTTTTGTTGTTTTGAAACGTACCGGTAACCCCAATAGGGTTCCTTGTTGCTTCATCATGTCCTGTTGTTAAACTCCTCCTGGTCCTTCATCATTCTTCTCTGTTGGACAATTCCTCTTGAAGTGTCCTGTATCACCACATGCGTGGCATACTGGACTTACTTCTGGGTTGAGGGTTGGAGCGACGCATGGGGCCGGGTCCCTACAGATGCGAGAGATATGCCCCTTCCTGTTGCACCTATTGCAATGCAATTCCCGGCAGACTCCATGATGATGGTAGCGGCACTTGCTGCAGAGTGGGAGGTATCCATGATACGGTTTTCTCGGTGCTGGGGGGCTAGTGGGGTTAGGGGCTGCTACAACTTGTTGCCTTTTGGGAGGCCCTTGAGTCGATCCGCTTCCTTTCTTTTTCCCTTGCTTTCGCTTCATGACCTTAGGTTTGGAGTTTGGGGTGTCTAGGTAAGTTGTCCTTCGTTGGTTTCCTTGGTTGTTACTACGGTTGGAGTTATCGACACCATTTCCATTTCCATTTGGATTGTTGGCGTTGAGTTGTGCCATGACGGCTGTCACGGCGGCTGTTACAGCGGCTTGGAAGGTTGCAGGGTCCATCTGCAGAATTGGTGTTTCGCCGGCTAGCTGGTTGTTTCAATGGGAAGACATGATTTTGTTCCATGATGAGAAACTAGTTCGTGAGTAACTACGGCTATATCTAGTCGTATCTCATCATTGATTATAGATATGAAATTATGCATGTACGCATATGAATCACATGCTTTGTTGTACGATTCTCGTGGTTTCGACCAACATCCATATGATGTATTAATGGTAGTATGTAGAAATAGGTATTGTATAAATGTTAAGTTACCCTAATAGCTTATAGATATCAGATCCTTAAGCTGGCTCAGGTTACAAGAGTTCTCGTAGGGCGTACCTCTCTCGATTTACTACCACTAGTTGTGACGAGTTACATGGTAGACCTAGGACTTAGTGTGATGGCTCTCATATGCCTAAATAGCGTAAAGGTGTCCAACCATTTCCCTCATCTCATGAGTGGCTTCTTCCGCTCTCTGTTCTGCTAAGGCTGCCCTAGCCTCAGCTTCCATGAGTTATTGCCTTAGGGTGGTCACCTCTTCTTCTAAGGGGCGGAGATGATTGGTAAGGTCTTCTTGTTCTGCGTGTTGGTTTGGTATTGCTTCCTAGGGGTAAGGCTAGCTAAGGATCTCTCCGGCACCTTCATCCATGTCTGACTCTTCATCATAATACTCTCCCTCGTGGTCCATCCCTTGGTATTCTTTAAGACCCATTTCTAGGTTCTCCCTTTGCACTTCCTATGGTTCTCCCTCGATCCATTCGTTGGCTATTACCATAGGGTAATAGGGGTCTTCGGGGTGAAGCTCATTTATGTTATCTTCACGAGAGTGGAGGTATGAGATACATATAGAAGATTTAAGTGTGGAGGTCTTATGGTATTCTAAAATGCTACTATAGTATTACATGTTTGATCCTAGGACTTCCTGATGTACGAAATTGATACGTTTTTAGACTTGTTGTTATTGTTTAGTATCATAAAATACTCCAATAGTATTTTAAACCTTAGGTTTGGCTCTAATGCTCCTTTACATGTAAGGTCGGTAAGTTTTAGACTTGTTGCAACGCTACCATCACTCCCAAACACATGTTGGTCGTATCTCGAATAAATACAGTTGATCAGGCTCTATTTATTCCAGATATGATTACATAACTGCCCAGGTTTGACTATAGTGTTCAACATTTAAATACTTTTGTTTTGTTCTTATTATGATACAGTTCTAGCAAGTATGTATACTTTTAGAAGATACTTATATTTTTAAGGTATACTTTTAATCAGAGTGTTTTTAGTCCCATTGTATTTATAGTTGTATATCTTGTATGGTTACATATACTAGTTCACTATAAACAATGCTCTGATACCAACCTGTCACACCCCCGAACCTGGACGGCGGAAACGTCCGGGGGTGGACGACTCGTGTACAGTATCATAACAATTGAATATGAATGAAACATAGCAACCAAACATCATACATTGGAAATACACACTTACATAGTTTACATATTGAATCTTGTTCATCAGTTACACAAAAGTAAGAAAGTAAAATTTCTTGAAGTTGCACCACTTGATCTTATAGTCGAACTTATTACCTGCTACTGGAATTCCTGAGAATACAAGTCGTTTTGAAAAGCGTCAACTAAAAAGTTGGTGAGTTCATAAGCAGTTTTGAATAAGAAAGGTTTTTGTACTTGTTTAGAATCGTTTTCAAAGTGCTTTCAAAAATATCCGATACTTTCTAAAAAGAAATGGTTTGAAATATTTGTGTCCGATCTTATATTAATGCATGTGTGTTAATGGTTACAAAAATAGAAAGATAATGATTTCCAGACAACCCGATGTTGTCTGCAATAGAAAATGCTGAAATCTCAACCCCGGTGGTTGAGTACCGATGCTTATAGATTGTCGTTTTATCAAAAAGAAGGTTTCCCGTTTTATCCCAAAAAGAAAATAGAATGTTTTCCTGTTTTATCCCAAAAAGAAAATAGAATAGTTTCCCGTAAATCTTATAACGTTAATTCCTCTAAGTTAGTCGCTATAACCATACATAATAATGACAATTTCGCATGTCTTTGCGTCTTTAGGACGCCGCCGGAATAGAATAAGGTTTTTGTCACCCTAGACTGGCCTAGTCTAACTGTAGCGAACAGCTCAGGTGTGGGGTGTCACCTCCGTATAGATCTATACACAAATTCCCACTTTCCCTTCAGGAAACTCTGGTTATAACTACAGGCTACGATTGTACACTCAAAGGTGCCAACCGACAGGTCTCACTAGATCCTTAATCGAAAATTTACACGGAAAAGAAAGAAGAACACATATAAAACTTATTACCAGACCCAATAAGCATGTAAGTGGACCACTAAGGCCCACTATACGTATCTATTATTTCCAGGCACAAAAGGAATGTGAATGTCTACCCTGAGCCCAATATACATGTAAAAGGACACTAAGGCCCACTAAACATGTATACTATTTCCAGGCCCAGTAAGGATAAGAAAATCGTTTTTAACCCGTTAGTTATTGTTCTGTTTTTTTTAGCTCGATTATTTACGAAATTGATATAAAAAGCCCACTTTTTGTAAAAATAACGTTCTTGGCCCAATAAGCCACAAAGTTTTCAATTAAGGCCCAATTATAGTAAAAATAACACTTTAGTCCCCATTTTGTTCAAAACTTGTGTTTATGACTAGTTTGTGGTAAAAATAACATTTTATACCCATTTTTGTCAAAAATATCATTTTTGGCTTGATTTTTGTGAAATACACATTTTTCTGGTTTTTGGCTTTTCTGACTTAGTTGTTGGAAAATTTGTAGAAAAATCATCGTAAGTCGAAATTTAGATCCGTAAATTCTGGAAGTTTGGAAAGTTTGTCTACTTTGTTCACAATTTTTCTCATAATTTTTATTGGCCTCTAACAAGTGTGAAATTGCTCACCTTCACAGGTTGGTCCGAAATTATTTCAAATCTGATAGGCAGTTTTGTAAAATTCGCCAAAAATAGTAGAAAAATCGTATGAAAATGTGAGAGTAGTCATTTTAAAGGTAATAACCTCAACTTTTTGCATGTAAAACAGTTTTGAAAAATATTACCATTAAGGAGGTCAAAACTGTTCGAGATTGGACTAAAACTTTTCTGTCAAGGGCTGATTTTTGAGTTTAAGTTATCTAAGTTTGTTCACAACACTTATTTTTGCTATTTTAAGTGGATAAATCCCAGATCTACAAGTTTACAAGTATTATATGTGAGGACACATACTTTTCTCAAGGTTTATATGAAGATCCAAGTGATAAACTTCATTTTCGAGTAAAGATCTAAAAGTTAAACACATAAACATGCATATATACATAGATCTAACACAAAAGCACTTGTATTCTCTCCCAAAAACATTATAAAACCGAAAACAAGGGGGTATGAACTCACCTTGAGTTTGTGGGTTCGGTTTTGAAGAAGAAGTGAAAGAGTTTGATGTTATTTTCGGCCCTAGCAAGCTTTCTTGGATGGATCTCGAACTTAGTAGGTTTCTAGGAGTATGGTCACCAAAAACTTACTTAGAATGAGTGATCTAACATGAAGATGAAGTTATACAACTTAAGTGTGGTAGGACTTACCAAGAATTGATGATTTTTGGTGGAAACCTTCTTGATCCACCTTAGATCTTCGAAAATTTGAGAAGGAAAATGAAGACTTTCTAGAGAGAATGAGGTTGAAAGAAGTTGGTGAAATGTGTGTGTGTGTTTTTCCTTTGGCCGAGAATTAAGAAGAAGAAAGGAGAAGAGAGAGAGGTGATAGGATGGTTGCATGGAGGTATGTGATGTTGCTTGGAAGTCTATGGTGTAATAAGGAGGTGGCTAACCCTCCTTATTTCATGAATTTCTATTTTTTTTTTGTTTTCTTCTTGGGCCGAGAAAGAGGAAAGAAAGAAAAGAATTTGGGCCTTGAGTGCTTAAGTCCAAGATATGGGTCCAATATACATCGAAGCATGAGTTTTATGGCCCTTTGGGTTTAATTAAATTTGTTATGGCCCAATAAGGGTATTTTATTTCATTCTAGACCCATTATGGCCCAAAATGTTAAAATAAAAGAAAGTGGGTCCAATTAGAGCCCATATAAGAGTTCTAAGCCCAAAATAATCAAATTGGAAACTTATTGGTCCATTAGGCCCAATAAGAAAATCCTAGTCCAAAATGGACTTAAACCGGGATTTTTAGGGTGTCCAACCTTTTGTTGACTACTTGAATGTTTGTGTAGAGTATTTGATGGAATTTTTGTGATCATTGAACAAGCATCATACATGTTTTTCCAAGCTTTAACTACAATGTTATCTTTGTTAAGGGTTTTACAAGGTATCAGAATTTCCAGTTGTGACAGTCAAGGAATGGTTCTTGACAAGAGAATCTTATATGTCAAGAGGACATTGGGATTCTTAATAGTCTTGAATAGTTTCAAGAACTAATCAAGAATAAACCTATTGTTTATCACTACCACACGACTTAAGGTTTATAACCTATCGTGTTGACATATTCTTGTTTCTGTGCCTATTCCATTTAGTTTGACTATGCATGTGAGTTCTATGAGTTCTCATTTGAATGCATAAGGAAAAGCACCTTTGATCAATGGGAAGTACAATGATCTATAGGGGTGAGCTGCTCAATAACTTGGAAGCAATGGTAGGACCCTTGTGCTACCAGATGGCAAGAAATTAAGATTGAACAAGTTCAGTCCATATGAATTCGGATTTGTCACAAACCTTGTCTTATGATTATGGTTATGACAAATTCACATGGATAGGGACACATACACCATTAAATCTAAGTGGTAAAGGTTTCTCTCCACTTCATGAAAATGATTATGAGGAAACGATTTCACTAAGTAGATTTTAAAGAGATTACAGTTGTGTTAATTGCAAATTCGATTATGATTACGGCATCCCTCTTCATAGTTTGAATTGTGAGAAATGGAAAAAAGTTTGAACATTCGGGACTTACTGATGTAAGTTATGAAATTTTTTGGACACTCATGTGAGCTTTCAAATGAAATGTGTATAAGCTTGTGAAGTCTAAATAAAAGACTTTTCGAAGCACCAAGTATCAGAAATCTAAACTTTGGAAAGAAAGTCAATAAGTATTGATTTCTAGAAGTCCAGCAGATTTCTGGGTAAATGTCAAAGCTAGTGGGAGCATAAGTGTTATGCCAGTAAGAATGTAATTATTATCCTAGTGGGAGCACAATTATTACGTTAAGTATTGTGAGTTAGCAATGCTAATTATAGAAAACAAAAGTTTGCAAAGTTGCACAGATTGAAAAAATTGTTTTGCTATAATTAAAGGGGGGGGGGAACTCATACTTTATTTCAAATCTAAAAGCTTAGATTGAGATTTTAATAGAATTTAGTCATGAACATATATGAATGTTATGATGAAATGATTCAACATAAGGAAATTCTATATATGGAAATGTTATAGCGAGAGACTGGTAAGTATCATGTCTTTATGTAAGACATTATGAATCGTGTCCCATATGCTTCGGGTATAGGATCGATTGTATATGATATAATATTTGTGTGTTATGAATTTTCCAAATGCCTACGGCATTAAGAAGGAAAATGGACCAGAACCGTATATAACCAAGGTTGTTAAACAACTGTTAAGGACAATTCAAGGTTCGACAACGATTGGTTGCTTATGGACAGTTGGAAGTATAGTAATGGATGGACCATATTGACATGATTATGAATAGATAGGATTGTCACATGGAACATATGGAAATGTTTCCATAATGGGAGTTGGATATTAAGAATCTATGTGGAATTGTCCTGTAACAATCTCCAGTGGAGTAATTTGTAATATCATTGTCCAAGTCTCTGTGACTTTGGTGCATTGACATTACAAAAGCATCATTGTATGATAGTTTAGAATCTAACACATTCTAATAGTGGCAAGAATTTCATATTCTTACACTTACGAGAAGGATTTGGAATTGTGAAATGAGTGTCATTGGAAATGTTTACAATTGATATATTTCACAAAGTAAGGATCATAGGTTAAAATAGTATGCATGCTTGGAGCATGGGATAACTACTGTTTTAATTCAAGTATTAAGTTGATTAGTCGAAACATTATACATTGACTAATGTGTAATCAATATGGTGATTAAATAATAAGTGTTTTATTTATATTCAAAAGTTTTGAAACCATATTGGATTCAATTATTCTTGTGTTTCACTTCGCATGTTTTACTTCCCGAATAACTAGGTTATTCAAACATCCACAGTCAATCATACTTTGGAAGTAAGTAATGAGGTCAGAATGTCATGAATCCGCCTGTAGATTGTCTAAGTGCTTAGACATAGCACAAGTTTGTTGTAGTGTTCATGAGTACTCCTGTAATAAGATTTGAGTATTGGATCAAACCCACGCTCATATGAACCACTTCATGGATTTTATCACGAGTGATTGTGAGACGATAATATCTTATATTCTTGAAACAGAGAGATATGAGTTGTCGTTTACAAGTCGGTTGCACATTGATAATGTGTAAATGCACCAGTAACTTGGTGTTATAAAACGTATTGTTGTGTGTGATTTGATGAGTAAATAGTACAAGCATATGAGTCGAAGTTTATCCGTTCCTTTTACCCTTAATGGGATAAAAGCAATATCTGTGGGCCCCTTGATGATTTAGTGATGACACCCTAAGCACTTGACCAAGCCTGGACTGATTTGATTTGTTCAATTAGTCAGTCGTCATAAATTGGAAATCGGGAAACAACACATAAACAGAGAGAATGATTATAATCCATGTCTCAGTTCATACGATATCTTGTAGAATGGAGGAATATATGATCCCTTATCTAATGGATGCGTCAGAGTTCGACAACGGCTTCTGAGAGCTACGATTGCTAGTCGTTTTTTGAAGTCGTACTTGCAGTTATAGTTATTAGACTTATCTAAGTGGGAGACTGTTGGATTAGGTATCTAAGCCCATAACTATAATCGGTATGTACTTGACCCGATAGTAGCATGGTCTATTTTGGGTTGCATTCACCAGAACAATTTGATAGGATGGATATTTGAGAAAGAGATTATTTGTGATTTATTAATATATTATAAGTATAATATATTAATTAAGAAGTCATATTATTTAATTGGTATAGATCAAGAAATAATTTGGAATTAATTTAGTGATCAAAAGAGACTGATTAAATTAACAGGGGCTGATTATGTAAATCAGTGATACATATAGTTTGGGCTAATGATCCATAATTGATTATTAATGGGCTAAGGTTATATGGAGTCCATGAAGTGTTATTGGATTAAAAGCTTAAGTGTATGAATTAGGGTTTACAAGTGACCCTTTGAATTCTACACTATATATGTAACCCCTTCAACCCTAAAATCGCCACTTGTGTTCCATGAGGAAACCCTAGACGGTTTTGGTGGTTCCTAGCCTCTCTCTCATTGTTCTCCAATTATTGGTGGTGTTTTGTGAACCATTTGAGGCATCACACTTGAGGTGCTAAGCTCTTGAAAGGCCAAGTTCTACAAGCTACATAAAAGAGGTATTCATCTAACTAGTTTTTTATGTTGTATATCCTTAATTGCATGCTAGCTAGGGTATATGCTTTGGATAATATGAAATTGCATGTATAATTAGAGAAAAATTAAATCTAAGGCATTAGGGTTGTATGTGCACCATAGGAGTGTTATAGTACCTAAAACCCAACAGTTACAACTTGACCAGTTTGACATGAAATAGAATCATAGGGATGAATTTAGAAGTACCTGAACATCGGGATGCTACAATTCTCCCCACTTGAGCTAGATTTCGCCCTCGAAGTCTGCTGCAGTGAACAAATCCGGATAATGCTCCCGCATCTCAGCCTCCGGCTCCCAAGTCCATTCGGAGCCCCTCCGGTGCTGCTATCGTACCTTTACTAAAGGTACTTAATTGCTACGCAAAACCTTCATCTTCCTATCTAGGATAGCTACTGACCTCTCAACATAGTTCAGACTCTCATCGACCTGAATATCATCCAAGGAAACCACAACATCCTCATCCAATACGCACTTTCGCAGCTGCGAAACATGGAAAGTGTTGTGAATCTGACTGAGCTCCTCAGGAAGATCCAATCTGTAAGCAACCTTGCCAACCCTGGAAATCACCGGAAAAGGCCGAAAACTCATCACCACTCAGAATAATCACATCTACTTAACCTGAAATCTGAAGTCTCAAATCAGTTTGATTCCATGGAAAACCGCCCATACTGAACCATTTCTAATTCCATTCCACTTGTCTTCCAAATTTATTACTCAACTTCTGATTACCTAAGGTTCCCACTAGAAAACAGAATTGAAAACCACATGCTGATGTCAAAAACTTTTTACTTGACCGAAGGAACAAATATTCCCTCAAGAAAAGGCTCATCCTGATGATAACAAATCCTATGGATATAATGAACAATACGATACAAACTGAGAGATAAACCTTCCAGTGTTGAACAAGACACTACTTCCTTTATCTGCTGAACCAACATATTGTTGCCAAAAATTCTGAGCCCCACACAAATAGAACCAACCAAAATACAATCACAAGAACCTGATATGCCATCAAAACTGAAACCATCCTTTAACCCTGAAGCATTCCACTGATACCTTTGGCATACATATTCCTTAATTCAAATATTACTGAAACAACGACCTTGAACGCCACACTTACGATTCCCAACATGAGTTCCCCCAAAAACCAGCTCGGTACATAATTCACAACCGGAGATCCAAGGATCTACATTTGTATTTTTCCTGAAATCTTCTGATTCATGGAAACCCTTCACCAAATGTGGATATAAAAATCCCCAACCACCGCTAATACTGCCAGTCTTACACTTGGTCCAACCATCAGGTTCCTAAGAGTCCAAAAGACAAGGCTACCATAGCCTAAGCATCCCTTTACGCCACTCACCGCCCACATAACCATTCCTACTAAACCAAGATCCATTACTTCAACCCAACAATATCTACCAGGTCCCACCTATATTGTCATATACATACGGGTCTCGCCCACGTGTCCCACTCAAACTAGAGCTACACAGGCCCGATTCCGCCTCGGGCACCAATGGTCCTCAACCTGAAACAGAGAAACGATCTCCCACAATCCTGTCCAGCTTACCCAAGGCACGAACAGATCCCCCTACTCACGACCACCTCAATAATTGTCTACCTCAAAATGGTGAATGTTACGATCCTATCGCAGTCTTACAACACTTCCAACCACCCATGGTCTTACCACACCCAAACCATCACTCCCTACTCACTTTGAGTCAAAACCCGCTCCCAACTGCATCCGATCAGATGTTCGGGTCATGCTTCGAACCCCCAAATCCTTCATTAAACCACAACATACAACGAGGTTCCGACATAACCCTCAACTTGGATCCATCCACAAGCCTGCTATACATCATAGTGGAAACGTTGACCAGCCGTTGGAAGTTTCCTGAACTCCCAATTTACATAACTTCAATCCAGACAGCCACTTGTGTCGCTTCCCTCTTGACTGGGACATGAAACTTACCCTAGTTCCATACTCGAGTCAGCTCCCGAAGATTCTGATCGATTCTCCCCCACTTGGATTTGTCGAAGCTCTCCCATCCCACATAATTTTTGGATTCCCAATCCATCTTATCCTCACGAACCGACTATAACCCGCGCTTGCCCATAATAGCGTTCTAATACTAGCCGATCTCGATCATTGTTCAACTCCTGAATTCCCGAAGAATACTCCCTGAAATCCTATCAAGTCCGATAATCTCAATCACTTCTCATGATACCGCACCAAATCCGTAAGTCCTTTATGCTGGTGACTAAAACCATAACCCTTGCTCTGGACTGGTGAATCGTTACCCTAACTTCTCATCCTGAAATGAATCTCTAAATTCTAACCATCTACAATCCCTTGTGATAAAAAAATTCCCATGGCACTTCCAATGACCTAACTACTCATGCAACTGACACAAGCATCTCCTTACTATCGCTCATTCCCTAGCAACGATAGCGAATGATCCCAAAGGTTCTCTCCTGGACAACTTCCGGTCCTACCAAAACGAATTCTATCACTTCTGAACTCCAAATTCGCCGATGAACTATTCATACTACTTTGACCGTAGATCTTCCAACCCGTACCCTAAATTGGACCCATCAAAGGAACCGGAACAATCCACTGAAAAACTGAATCCCGCCCAACAAGATACGACCCGCCGATGACTCTTGGCATGCGAAATGACATATGAAGATTCACAATACATAAATCAGGAAAAATAGAGAACTAACCTGAAGATACTACTTACCCATACCCAGCAAGATTCCAAGGGAAATACAATACCGATCAGAACAATTTCACCATAATATCATTACAGAATTCGGGTTCAAATTACATACCAAAGATTTCTTGCGGCTCGACCTTGACCTCCTGAAGAACGATGAGCGTTGGGACCTGAACTCCCTCCGCCTACAAAGCATGACAGATGCACCTGAAATGACATGGCTCGTGATAGTGAAAGCATATCTGATCCTTCTTACAATCTCGTTGCACATGCCCTCTTTCCCCATACTTGAAACACATGAACTTGAGACAAGCAAATCCGTGAGTTCCCCCACACTTGCAACACACCTCATGATTCTCCTGACTTCCAATATCTAGGTCAACAGCCTCGGTCTCCTCGTCCTCATCTGAAAGAGCCCTCTTTATCTTTCCTAGTTGTGTCCCTACAACCAGATCTCCCCAGTAGCCATCTCATTAGCAGCACCTCTCACAGAATCCAAAGCTGCAGTTTCCTCCTCGAGCCTGGAAATTACCATGTCAGTGATCCGATCTATGACAACGTACAGTTCTTCTTGCAAAATCTGAAAAACATCCACAGTAATCATCTCCCGCATCTGATCAACAGACAACACCGTCCTATCCTGGCCACTAGCTCCCGATCCTGATCTGGATCCCGCCTCCAATCACCTCGTCATCACCATATTGAACATAAACCAGGGAGATATCAAATGAAATGCATAACATACCAGGGGCGCCAACTTCCAACAAAGCCTTAGGGGTTGTGACTTCCTTGCTATGCATACGGGTCTTGTGCTTTCAGTAGTATGGGCCCATACTACCTTCCACACCTACCCGTATTTGTCTCAAAGGATCATCACAACAACCCTAGCAATACCTGCACACTAGCATACGCATACACTCTATCCTCACTTCCTAGAGGAAGGCTAAACATAACGCAACTGGCCGGCTGACCCCACATAACTCACCCTACCTCTAACTTCCATACGACCCTCCATTGGTGTAACGACTGGTTCCTAGTATGCACTTAATTCATTTATTTATTCATTTTGGAAGGGCTACTCGACGATTTGGTGTCCCTAACTCATCGAGTAGAAGGCGGTATATGCACGGGTTTTAAGTGAGCTACTCGACGAGTCGAAGCCCTGACTTGACGAGTAGGACAGGCTGGATGAAACCCTAATCTTTAGGGCTTGTACCCTATTTAAAAGCATCATATCTGGCCTCCATCCCAGCCTCCATCACTCCAAACCCTAATCTCGAAACCCTAATCAACCTTGAGTGATCTTGAGCTATTTCTTGCCATTTTTGTGATTTAAAGATAGAAGAAGGAAGCAAAAGCTTGGAATTGTATAAGGAAGGTCGAAGATCCAGAGCTAAGGAATCATTTCTGTCTTGATAGAGGTATAAAGCTTATACCTTGGCTGCTATCCACTTAGATCTTCTTCTTAGCTTGTATGTTGTCATTTTTGGGCCATTTCCAATGTTATTCCTAGATTTGAACTCTTGGGGATGAAAGGACTTCAGATCTGGGCACTCTTGAGCTTTACAAGCTCAAAGTTGCCACCTTTATTCAGCCATGGCCCTATTCTATGACTTAGACCTCTATTTTAGCTTGTAATGGGTGGTTTAGCTTCATAACACCATGCATGCACATAAAGTTAGCAACTTTACATGTAATGCTTGTCTAAGGAGTCCAGATCTACAAGTTGGAAGCATTGGAATGGATTAGAATCGACTGAATAGATATGTCACATGGAGGACTCGACGAGTTGTTCTTGGACTCGGCAAGTAGGGTCGTGAACCCTAACCCATTTTTTGGTTGTGAGTGAAACCATTGATTTTAGGAGATGACTTGGTGAGTTGGACAAGATTAGGATTCGGAAGCTGAAGACCTCGACGAGTCCAAGGAGGGACTCGACGAGTTAGAGTCGATATGTCCCGATGTTATGACAGGAAGAACTTGACGATTCTGGGAAGGGACTCGACGAGTTGACTTAGTTGACCACGGGTCTGAGTTGTACATGAACTCGCCGAGTTGGGAGATGAATCGACGAGTTGGGTTTGACTGGGAGTTGACCTTGACTTTGACTTTAACCAGGATTAGGGGTGGCAACTCTCGACCCAACCCGTAACCCGACACTGACCCAACCCGAAAATAGACGGGTTTGGGTTGAAATTTTTGACCCGTCAACCCGCCAACCCACCAACCCGTTTATTTCATGGGTTGGGTTGGGTTATCTGTTTGGGTTCGCGGGTCAACCCACCAACCCGTATATATATATATATATATATATATATATATATATATATATATATATATATATATATATATATATATATATATATATATATATATATATATATATATATATATATGTATATATATATATATATATATATATATATATATATATATTACATTTAAAAAATGATATATTTAATTATTAATGAAATTTGATTTACATCCGTATTCGTAATATTTCGTATCACTGTATTTCTTCCATATTCGTATGTGACTAATCTGCATTTGCGGTTCGTTAATAAAAAAAAGAAAAAATACATGTCGTTATTTTTAGATACTCACAAGTCACGAATGAAGAACACATCCACTTTCTATGAATGTTTTCATATTTCATTTTTATTTGGATGTTATTGACTTTATGAATTATTGTTGAAAACCTTTGTTATGCTAATTACTTTAATCATTTTATGAATTTATGTTGAAAAACCCTCATTTTTTAAAATATGTTGCTTATTTATTAAACGAGTTATATGGGTTGGGTTTGACCCATTAACTTGTGAACCCGCGAACCCATATACTTAAACGGGTTAAATGGGTTGGGTTGGGTTGAGATTTCCAACCCACCAACCCGTGACCCGCTAACCCATATATTATATGGGTTGGGTTGAGTTTATGTTTTCTGACTCGCCAACCCGAACCCAACCCAATTTCCAGGCCTAACCAGGATGTTGACGTTGACCAGGGTTAAAATGGTCATTTTACCCTGAGCAGGATTATCAGATTTTGACTAAGTATTATTGTGATATTGATAGCCAGGGATCATTGGAGCAACTATCAGATATTCCTCACCTCGAGTTTCTACAGTCAGCCTTACAAGGTGAGTTTTCCTTCAGTAGGAACGGGTCTACGGCACCAAGGCCGGCCCGTATATGTGATATGATAGTAGTCGAGTGTGGGCGGGGATCGAATCTTATAGCAGTCGAGTGTGGGCGGGGCCCGAATCTCATAGTACTATTTGAGTATAGTTATGTGACTAATTGATAGGAGTAGATATACTTGTTGTCTGTGTGATACTTGTATGCATGCTAGACTGTGGAGTGTGGGTGGGGCCCAAATCTCCCAGACAGGAGAGTGTGGGCGGGGCCTGAATCTCCTAGACAGTAGAGTGTGGACGGGGCCCGAATCTCCCAGACAGCAGAGTGTGGGCGGGGCCCGAATCTCCTAGACAGTGGAGTGTGGGCGGGGACCGAATCTCCATGAGAGTGGGCGGGGCCCGTATCTCTTAGTTGCATGTTATGTGTATGGTATGTGGTAGTTTGAGGAGACTCACTAAGCTTCGTGCTTACAGTTTTCAGTTTTGGTTTCAGGTACTTCCACTAGAAAGGGGAAGGGCTCGGGATGATCGCATGGCACACACCACAGTTTTAGCCTGGGATTGTTTAGACTCTGATATTTTTCTCATATGATTTGATACAGTATTTGACTTGATGTTTTGAGATACATGATTCTTAATTCTCTTTATGATGATGGATGATTTATGGTTTTATTAATGATTTTAAAAAGAAAATTTTGGCCTGTATTTTTGGGATGTTTCAAGTTGGTATCAGAGCCTTGGTTTGAGGGATTCGGGCACACTCTTGGGTGTGTCTGAACTCAAACTAAGGACATGCTATGAAACTTTTCAAAAGAAAATCATTTTTTACAAAAGAATTTTAAAAGAGAAAAAGAACTTTGAAAAGAGAAAAAGGGTGTGGTGCATGCAATCAGTCGAGCTCAAGTAAGTACTCCCAAATTACCCATACAATTTTATGTTATGATATGTTATGAGAATTGCATGCTAGATTAGGACTAAGTATCTAGGAAGGATGCCTTATGTGCCTATTATATGTGTATCAGCTTTATGATAACTGCATGCTAGATTAGGACTAAGGATCTAGGAAGGATGCCTTATGTGCCTGTTATGTGTATCTCAACTTTATGAACCACATGCTAGTATAGATTAGTCAGTGATGGCCTGAATGTGATATGTTTGACTATGTTTACTCGATGCTCGAATGCTTCTTGCTTTGTGCTTTTAGGAATCTAGTTATCTTTTACTAACTAGTAAACGAATATGTTAAGTTACATATTGCAAGGACTAAATAATTTCAGAAGGTTAGGTTTAGCCTTATTTCGCAACTTTCGTTTGAGTCTAACCGTTGTACGGTTGAACCTCTCATTCGAAGAATTATCTAGTCTTAGTGATATGTAATGGTATTTGCTAGCTAGTTAGGGGCAGATAGCAGGGACTTCTTATGCAGCTGATGGCGGAGAGTGGGTTGGTGATTACCCTAGGGAAAGCCTAGGATGAGTTTAGCATGAGATCAGCAGTAGTATTAGAAGGGACTTGGTGGAGTCGAGGCAGTTCTTGAGGAAAGTACGGATAGATGTGGATGGTAGTATGGGCCCGTACTACTGAAAGTAGAGGATCCATACTCAAATCAAGGAAGGCTGAGATGAACCCGGGAAACTTGTAGTATGTTAGATCCCTCGAGATATGATGAGTAAACTAATGTTTGATATGGTGTATTTTCAGTATGGTGACGCTACGCACTAAGCCGATTGGCACTTCAGGCAGTAGTGAGGGATCAGGCTCAGGCTCTGAAGCCGGGCAGATGGATGAGCAGACGAAGGAGTTATTTCGTCTGAGATCACACACAGCATTCTGGATCAAACTCCTGTGATCTATGGATCGGTCAAGGAGGGTATTTTGGAGCTTCTGGATGAGAAGCTGAGTGCGTTCCATACTGAGGTGGCGGCCATGATGGGGTCGCGCACACTGACTTTCCGGGAGTTCAGGGTGTGTGGAGCTCCCGACTACCATGCGATGATCTCGGGTGACTTTTCGACCAGGTTCAGGGACGAGTTTGCACCTATGATAGAGGTGCAGCAGTTAGCACGGGAGTTTCAGGACCTCCAGCAGACTACAGAGACAGTGGCGGAGATCATTGCCAAATTTAGGGATAGGGACCTTCTCGTTCCGCAGTATGTGGCAGACGAGGAGATGAAAAAGGCCCGATATCATGAGATGTTGAGGAGCGACATACAGCAGTTTGTGAGCCGTTCCAGCTGGAAGATATGATTGCTAGGGCTTGTGAGAGAGATATTGATTTGGTGTCTGGCATGGAGGGTTCAGGAAAAAAGCCCAAGGTAGATTCCCAAGGGAAGGGCCAGCAGGGTCGAGGCCGCTGTGGCAAGTGTGGCAGGGGGCATGACGGGACGTGTAGGGCTGGTAGTTCGGGCTACTTCAAGTGCGGTCGAACTGGGCGTGCCAGCAAGGATTGTACTGCTACCACCACCATCACATCATCTGATCTGATTTGCTTCCAGTGCAATCAAAGGGGCCACAAGAGGTCCCAGTGTTAGAGTTTGGTGGCAGCAGGGAAGGTGGTGGCACCTGCCCCTGCTACATTGAGGATTACAAACGACCATCAGGGTCGGACCGAGGCGCTAGTGGCGAAGAGCAGAGCCTTCCAGTTGACAGCAGAGGAGGCACGAGGAGCTCCTGATGTCGTTACGGGTATGTATCTTCTCCCTATCTATTTATTTATCTTGATTATTTCTTATGTTTATGTGTTTGTTATAGGATCGTTCTTAGTGAACGGTATGCTTATGTGTTTATTATAGGATCGTTCTTAGTGGACTGGAACTCGACGAGTTAGGGAGCTCCAACTCGTCGAGTAGGGATCATTTTGGACTCGAGATTAAGGGTCTACTCGACGAGTTGGAAGGCCCCAACTTGACGAGTAGACGTTGGAAAGGAAAACCCTAATGTTCAGGGTTTGTACCTTATATAAAGAACTTATGGCTCATTTGTGGCCTCCCTCATCGTCCTTACAGCCCAGAGAAACCATAGTTCGAGCCTTATACCTTCTTGAGTGTGTGTGAGAGCTTTGGAGAGTGATTTTGGTGTGGTTGTGAAGGAACTTGGAGCTTGAAGAGGTTGGAGTAAAGAGAGATACAGTAGATCCGACATCTACTCTGCTTTGGCAACCATCTTGAGGTATAAAGTTGCTACATTGACCTTTATTTGCTTAGATCTCCTCCTATGAAAGTATATGGCCACTTTTGGTGCATAATGGTGTCATTCTCATATTTGAACTTATCATGAGGATATGGTTTCAGATCTGGACACCTGTAGGCCTCCATGGACATAAAGTTATCCACTTTATCTAGTATTGTCCCTCCTCCATTCCCTAATCCTTTTATTAAACTTAGTTTTAGTGTTTTAGCCTCTTGAGGCCTTGCATGCATGTAAAGTTAGCAACTTTACGTGATATTTCAGTCCTAAGGGTTTGGATCTATAGTTTGGGGATTTAGATTCGACTGGAAGGGCTGAATATGTTAAGACAGGGGAAAACTCGACGAATTGCCCTGGCAACTTGACGAGTTGGATCGGGTTTCCCTTTTTATGTATGCAGAGTGAACTTGGTGAGTTGATAAGATAACTCGGCGAGTTGATTAGGGTTTTTCCCCGGTTTTCTGAGCACTGAAGGAACTCGACGAGTTGGGTCAACAGGGACTGTTGACTTTGACTTTGACCATGGTTGACCAAGTTTGACTTTGAGGGTAGTTTTGGTATTTCGGGATTTTGACAAGTCAGTCACCTGATGGTTGTAGGCAGTTGATTTGGAGCTGCGCATTGGGACTTATCTTATCAGTTCGGCATTTCTTGGGAGGTGAGTCTCCTCACCATACCAATGGGTCTAAGGCACTAAGGCCGGCCCATTTTGTGATATGTGGTACACTAGTTGATGTAGTGATATGTGGTATGCTAGTTGGTTATATTTTAGGTGGTATGCTAGTTGTTTATGTGATGTTTGCATGAAAAAACATGGGGGGAGCCCATGACACTTGGATGTAAGACCATGTGGGGGAGCCCATGGTTTTTCAGGTAAAGACCATGGGGGTAGCCCATGGCACTTGGATGTCAGACCTTGTGGGGGAGCCCATGGCTTTCTAGGTAAAGACCATGGGGAGCCCATGAAACATAGGTGTAATACCTTGTGGGGGAGCCCATGGCATCCTGGAGTAAGACCCTGGGAGGAGCCCATGGCATCCTTATATGTTTATATGCATGGCTTATGTGATTGATATGGATTATGTTATTGATATGGATTATATGATTATGTGGATTATGTGGGGTATGCTCTAGGGAACTCACTAAGCATTAGCTTACAGTTTGTTGATTGTTTCAGGTACTTCAGAGCCTAAGGTCAAGGGCAAGGTTTGGTGGCACGACATGCACTCTCCGACATTTTATATGGGGACACTTTGATATTTGAAATAAAATTTTGATGTCATGGATTTTGAAAACAATTGTCATTGAGATTTCATATTTTATGGGAATGTTTTGATTTTTTAAAAATGAAAATTTTATTTGGAAATTTGAGTCGTAACACTCTAATTGCACTGAAAGCAAATTAGATCAGATATCGGGGTGATGGTGGTGTTAGCAGTACAATCCCTACTGACATGACTAGTCCGGCCGCACTTGAAGCAGCCAGAACCACCCACCCTGCACGTCCCCTCATGCGACCTGTCGCACTTGCCGCAGCGGCCTCGGCCCTGCTGACCCTTCCCTCTCGAATCCACCACCTTCGGCCTCTTGCCCGAACCCTCAACACTGGACACAGAATCTGGCTTCCTCTTCTTTTCCATCTCCAGATCAATCTCCCTCTCTCTAGCCCTCGCTATCATATCTTCCAGTGTCTTGCATCTGGATCGGCTAACAAACTGTCGAATATCACTCCTCAGCATCTCATGTTATCGGTCCTTCTTCATCTCCTCGTCCGCCACATACCGCGTAACTAGAAATGCCATCTCCCTAAACATAGCAGTGATCTCAGTCACCGTCTCAGTAGTCTGACGGAGATATTGGAACTCTCGTGTCGGCTGCTGCACCTCAATCATCGATGCAAATTAGGCTCGGAACCTAGTCGAGAAATCACTCCAAGTCATCGAATCAATAGCAGCAGCATCTCCTATGGCATGCGCTACCTCCTCCCACCAATCATGTGCCCCGTCCTTCATGAGGCAGGAAGCTAGTCCGACCTTGTCCCCCTCGGGACAAAGGTTCGTACGAAAGGCGTTGGCAACATCTGCCAACCACGTGCTGATCGCAATGGGTCCCTAGCCCCATGATATTATGGCATTCCACATGCCCGAAACTCTCCGAAGGTCAAATAGTGCGTCCCGATCAAAGCCACAATCTCAGCGCGAAAGGCGCTCAATCTCTCATCAAGAATCTCCAAAATACCCTCCTTGATCGTGCCAAAGATCATAGAAGTTTGATCAAGGATACTGCGCAAAATCTCAGACGAGATGAAATCCCTCGACTGGTCATTAAGCTGCCCAGCTCCAGAACTAGAGCCTGAACCCTCCCCAACACCGGAATTGCCCACTGGCCTGCCTCGTAATACCACCATACTGAAAATAGACCATAAAACTATCAGAATAAACATCAATACACACATCGGGGAAATCATAACTATACAGGCTCCCTGGATTCATTGCAGCTATCCTTCAATCAAGTACGGATCCTATACTTCCAGTAGTACGGGCCCATACTACCTTCCACATCTATCCGTACTTTCCTCAAGAAGTGCCTTAACTCAGCCAAATTACTCTATAACCAACAATTTCCTCACAGATAAGGATCCCATCACTAAATATCCTCCTAGGTTTTTCCTTGGGCAAACTCCACACCACTATCCGCCATCGGTTGTAGAAGGAACTCATGCTAACCTCCTCTAACTAGCTCACGAATACGATTACATATTACAAAAACTAGATAATTCTTCGAATGAGAGGTCTCTCACTACAACAGTTGGACTCAAACAAGAGTTGTGCAATAGAGTTAAACCTAACCTTATGAAATTATTTAGTTTCCATAACATGTAACTTAGCATATTCGCTTACTAGTCAGCTAAAACTAGCAAAAACTCCTAAAAGCACCAAGCAAGCAGCATTCGATCATCAAGTAATCATAACAGAGCATAACCTAATCAGGCCATCCTATTACTGGCTGATCAACACTAGCATGAAAATCTATAAGCTCAAAAAGCATGCATACAAAGGCATCTCTTCTAGATCCTTAGCCCTAATCTAGGATGCGTTTCACAAATTCACAATTCAAAACATATCATAAACATGTATGGGTATTTTGGGATAACTTACTTAAGCTCGGTTGATTGCTTGCACCACAACCTTTTTCTCTTTTAGAAATCCTTTTTTTTAAAATGATTTTCTTTTGAAAATTTCCATCAAGTCCTTAGTTTGAGTTCAGACACACCTGAGAGTGTGCTCGAATCCCTCAAACCAAAGCTCTGATAACAACTTGTAACATCCAAAAATATGGTCCCAAAAATTTCATTTTTATTAATAGATAAAATAGTATTTTCCAATATCATCCAAACATTCAAATAACAATCAATGTATCATTTGCCATAAAATCAGAGTAAACATCATATGCGGAATCCCAATGGTGTGTGTGCGATGCAGTCATCCCGAGCTCTTCCCTTTACCACTAGAAGTACCTGGAACATAATCTGAAAACCGTAAGCACAAAGCTTCGTGAGATCCCCCAAGATACCACATACCATACATATCATGCAATAATGAGATACGGGCCCCGCCCACACTCTGGTAATAATAATAAGATACGGGCCCCACCCACACGCGGATAACGGCCCCCGCCCACACTCATATAACGGGCCCCGCCCAATAGACATACATTTACAACCACATACAAGTATCACACGGACAACAAGTATAATAACATAACCAAACAAGGGTCGGCCTTGGTGCCTTAGACCCGCTAAACCAGTGAGGAAACTCACCTCGAATACAGAACGATAGTTGAACAGGTCCCGGCTCCGAATATCGGCTCTACTCAACCCCTAAAAAGAAACAATTCCTTAAATACAACTCAAAATGCCCAAAAGCCCCTTATATTCAAACTTGGTCAAAGACTAAAGTCAAAAGTCAAATTCAACGGCCCGAGTTGACCCAACACGCCGAGTTGTCCTTCAACTTGTCGTGTTTCTCCATTAATCTGCAAAGTCGGGAAGAAACTGATCCAACTCGCCGAGTTTATCAATAAACACGCCGAGTTCGCCAGAAACCCAACATCTTAATTCATTAAGTCGACATTATCGAATCTAAGAGCTTTACAACTCAGATCTCAACTAAAATGGCATCTAGAAGGGTAAAGTTTCCAACTTTACCCCTAGGAACCACCAAAATGGGTTCAAAACCCAAACCCTAGGCTTAAAAGGGCGAGGGCTTAATCATTAAGCACTTAATCACCAGAGACATAGCCCCAAAATGTAGATCTGAACATATGGTCCTATAAAGTTGAATGGCCATGTAAAGTTTCCAACTTTACGTTCGTGCATGACTAGAAGAGGCTCAAAAGCTCAAAAGAGGCCAAAAGAAGGACTTAATGAATGCATGAAGCCCTTAAGGCCATAAAGTTGGCACCTTTATGCCAATAGAGTTCATGTAGATCTTAGATCTGAAAGAATAAACATTTGAGACGTCCTAATCCCCCATCATCCACCCAACCATGGATAAAAGCATACAATCTAACCCAAGAAGAGATCTAAGCAACTAATAAGAAAGGTAAGAACTTGATACCTCAAAAACTTGGCAAATGAGCTAGTGATTTTGGATCCAAGACTTCTTCTTCTTCAAGCCAAGCAACTCCTAATTCCTTAGCTCCTTCAATATGCACCAAAATGAACACTCAAGGCTCTCCCCAAGCTCACACACTCGACAATGAAAAATAAAGCTCGATTTTAGGGTTTCTGGACAGAGGAGGCTGGTAAGGAGTATTGGATTAGGTGTCTAAGCCCATAACTATAATTGGTATGTACTTGACCCAAGAGTAACATGGTCACCACGACAATTTGATAGGATGGACTTTTGAGAAGAGGATAATTATGATTTATTAATATATTATAAGTTCTAATATATTAATATGAAATCATATTATTTAATTAGTATTGATCAAGAATTAATTTGGAATCAATTTAACGATCAAAAGAGACTAATTAAATATATGGGATTGATTTGGTAAATCAATGATTCTTATAGTGTGGGTCAATGGTTATTTAGGATAGGCTAAACCAATATTGTAGTACATGGATAGTCCATCGAGGTTTAACCCATGTATCCTAAGTAATATGAAACGTCATGGGCATTGTGGTTTGCATGGATGTAACCCTAATCTTTCCACACAACATAAGAAGCCCCTTAGCATCCAAAATCACACACTAGTGTTCTTAGAGATCATTGAGCCGATTTTGGTGTAAGAATATTCTCTCAAAAGTCATCCTTTGTCTAAGGTGTGTTGTGAACCATTTGAGGTGTCACACTTGGGGCACTAAGTTCTTAAAGGCCAAAACTACAAGCTACAACAAAGAGGTAATTCTATAACTGTCACACCCCCAAACCAAGGATGGCGGAAACGTCCGGGGGTGGAGGACTTCATGTATAGTATCATAACAACAAATTTACTAATGATCAAAGTAAACACAACCAACATAAATATAATTGAAAAAGTTACATCATAGTATACGTTTACATGTTTCCAAATCAATTACATTATGTTGACAAAAATGAAATGTTTGACGCCTTAACGTCCCATCCTCAAAAGCGCTTGTTTACCTGTTTATTTATTCCCTGAGAATACAAGTAGTTTGAAAGAGTGTCAACAATTAAGTTGGTGAGTTCATAAGCTTTTGAATGTAGTGATGAAAACCGTTTCCTTTGTAAAAGTAATGTTTGTTCCAGAAAATCCAATATTTTCCTTAGAGTGTGAATTGCAGCCTTAAATCCAAAGACCAAAATGTACAAGTAATGTCCATACTTATAGTAAAACATTGCAAGTTTAAATTGACATAAACTCGTTTGATTTAATGAAATTCACGTAATTCCTATGAGTTGTTAATAATTTATGTGAGTTATTATAACCATACTATGACTTAGATGGCCTGAAACGACGTTCTTCAGGCGTCGGAACTGATATGAGATTTGTCACCCGTAGACCTCGAGGTCCTACTGTAGCTAGCAGCAAGGTGTGGGGTGTCAATCCCAATATAGATCTATACACAACTATCACGCTCTCCGTCAAAGAGACTCTAGTTACAATACAGGACTTATAGTGCATTACTTGAAAGGTAACATGAAGCGAATGTCTCACAATTTAGTCATTAACGGATTTACGTGAAGTGAATGAAAAACCCTTTTTCTGTAAATGAAACCTTTAGTAATGAACTTGTTGTGTAGTGTATCATAAACTATACCTATTATAGTTTATCAAATGATAGTAGTAGTAGTGAACATAAACTAAGCTTACAATAGTTTATCAAAATGTTTGAATGCAATGGATATAAACTTTATTTATTTTAAATAAGTTACCATCTTTGGAGGTAAAAATCCATTTTTGTTTTCTGTTGTATGTCTATTTACTAAGACAAAATGACATATAATATAACACATATATGCACATAATGATACACACCTTGCTCAACAAGTTACAAGGTGCGAATGAATAGATAACATTTTTCCAGTATTAACATTTCTATTACTATTCTTAGAAAATTTATAGAAAAACCATCAAAGGTCCAAATCAGAATCTGTAAATTCTGAGAGTTTGGAAAATGAGTCTAGTTTGTTCATAAATTTTATTATGATTTTTAGTAACCTCAAACTTGTGTGAAAAAGTCCTTAATCACAGACGGGTCCGGATTTATTCTTGAAATGATAGGCAGTTTTGTAAAAATCACCATATATTGTAGAAAAATCGTATGGAGGTGTGCAAGTAGTCATTTTAAAGGTATGAACCTGTCCTATTTACACCTAACACATTTTTGAAAACTAAAATGTTTAAGTTGACCAAAACAGTCCATGAATGGAGTAAAACCTTTCTGATGAAGGCTGTTAAATGAGTTTAGTTGTGTTCTTGGTGTTTTGACTTGTATTCCCCCCCTTAAAACTTAAGAAAACACGAAAAGATAGGGGTATGAACTCACCTTGTGTGTTCTTAGTGGATGGATGTTGAAGAAAAGAAGTGTTCTACTCAAGAACACTAGGAAGATGCCTTGAAGGTTTGAAGATCTAACATGAATGTGATGATATTTGTGTAAGATATCTATGATTTGAGTTTGAGAGAGAGAGAGAGAGAGAAGTGAGAGAGAAAGGTGTTTGTTCTTTGGTGGAAATGAGAGAAATGAGAGAGGAGAGATAATGATTCTACCTTTTGATCAACTGTATGGCTGGAAGAAAAATGATAGGAAGGATGATGGAAGTGACTAGGTATGGTGAAAGGACAATGGTTGGTCATGGAGTGGGCATGGGGTGGTTGCTTGTGTCATACACTAAGGCAAAGTCAACACTCCACCACAAGATCTAATTTAATAGATTTTTATTCTTAAATAAGGATTTCCCTAAAAATATGCTTAATTTATGAATATATGGGGTCTTATATGGCAAAATATAAGTTTGGGTGAAAATCCCTCGTTAAAATAATTAAAAACGGGCTTAAAACGGAGTCGTGGTCGAAAACCGGGTGGAAAATCGGAAAATCCGCAGTCAGGGCGAGGTTCCGGTCTTAGCAGCCTTAGAACTGGAGGGGGAGGGACTTCGGTCCGAGCAGGTACCGCAGGCGATCTCATCCGAAGGGGCCAAAGGCAGGGGTCAGGTCCGATGCTCCAGTTGCGGGTCCGGTTCAACGCTGCGGTCTTCATCAGCCTCGGTCCTCAGCAGTTCCGTCCTTAGTCGTTCCGGTCCGATGGCTGCGGTTCCTTAAGGGGACTTTGGTTTTGGCTCTTGGAGCTTCGGCTCAAGGAGGGTTTGGTCCCTATAGAGAGACTTCGGCCCTAAAAGGCTATTTTCCAAGGTATCATCCCGTTTCGCATGGTTTTTCACCAAGT
Source organism: Lactuca virosa (assembly GCF_052849685.1). Classification (NCBI taxonomy): domain Eukaryota; kingdom Viridiplantae; phylum Streptophyta; class Magnoliopsida; order Asterales; family Asteraceae; genus Lactuca; species Lactuca virosa. The sequence continues at coordinate 281,039,360 of NC_136428.1, read as the reverse complement.
CAAGTGTCGGGATGCCCCAAATGATTAAATAAAATCAAAAGGGGTTTTGAGAGAGATTTGGGAGAGATTTGACATACTTGGAGAGATTTCACATACTTGGAGAGATTTGGGAGAGATTTGACATACTTGGAGAGATTTGGCATACTTGGAGAGATTTAGGAGAGATTTGAGATACTTGGAGAGATTTGGCATACTTGGAGAGATTTGGGAGAGATTTGACATACTCGAAGAGATTTGGGAGAGATTCTTTTTGTGGCCTTTATAAGTGTTTGGCGTTGAAACTCTAGGTCCGCAAACCCCGTTTAGCCATGTTTAAGAGTCTTACACACCCCCGAAGGGTATGTAATAGTGTTTTATCGCTTTGCTACCTCACTTACCCCGATTAGGGTTCAAGAAATCTAAAAATACAAACTTTTCAAGTGATGATTTCTTATTAAAATAGTGAGTTGTACAGTAATTTCATAAAGTGAACCCTAGTATACAAGAGTTAGTTGGGTTGACGGGTTTGACTTGTTGACTTTATTTGACTTTGACTAGACCAGAATTTGACGGTTGTCACATCATCCCCCCGTTAGAAGGAATTTCGTCCCGAAATTTGCTTTTTGACTGGGACTTCAAGAATTTGGGAAGAGATGTGGATACTTTTGTTTCATCTGATCCTCGCGTTCCCAGGTGAATTCGGGTCCTCGTTTAGCATTCCAGCGGACCTTCACAATGGGGATACGACTTTGCTTTGTTCTTTTGACCTCTCGATCCATGATTTCTACCGGTTCTTCCACGAAGTGGAGACTCTCGTTGATTTCAATCTCGTCGAGAGGTATCACGAGGGTCTCGTCGGATAGACATTTCCTTAAGCTCGATACGTGGAAGGTAGGATATACGTTATTAAGTTCCTGTGGTAGGCGAAGCTTGTAAGCTACTGGGCCAATCCTAGAGAGGATCTCGAATGGTCCAATGTATCTAGGGTTCAGTTTTCCCCGTTTGACGAAACGTATTAAACCCTTCCAGGGTGAGACCTTTAATAGCACGCGATCCCCAACCTGGAATTCCAAGGGCTTTCGTCTGTTATCCGCGTAACTTTTCTGTCTGTCTCTAGAAGCTTTTAACCGTTCTCGGATTTGAACTATCTTCTCTGTAGTTTCCCTTATTATTTATGGGCCAGTGAGGGTGCTATTAGGGACTTGTCCCTTAGCTGGTTACGTGTCACCCACTTCAGCCCAGCACAGAGGTGACCTGCACTTGCGGCCATAGAGGGCTTCAAATGGTGCAACCTTGATGCTAGTGTGATAACTGTTATTGTACGAGAATTCGACAAGTGGTAAATGGATATCCCAAGATTTACCAAAGTCTATCACACACGCTCTAATCATGTCTTCTAGCGTCTGAATGGTCCTCTCACTTTGCCCGTCGGTTTGTGGGTGATAGGCCGTACTCATGTCCAGCCTAGTTCCCAAGGACTTCTGAAGTGATTGCCAGAATCGCGAGGTAAATTGACTATCCCTGTATGGGATAATGGATTTTGGCATGCCATGCAGTCGTACAATCTCTTTGATGTACGTCTTAGTCAGTTTCTCCATCTTGTCGGTTTCTTTTATTGGTAGGAAGTGCGCCGATTTGGTCAATCTGTCAACGACTACCCATATGGTATCAAGCCCGCCCGTGGTCTTGGGTAGCTTGGTTATGAAGTCCATAGTTATCCATCCCCACTTCCACTCAGGTATATCAGGCTGTTGTAGAAGTCCTGAGGGTTTCTGATATTCTACTTTGACCTTGGCTCAAGTCAAACACTTGCCTACATAGGTAGCAATTTCGGCTTTCATGTTTGGCCACCAGTACAACTTTTTGAGATCCAGATACATCTTATCTGAACCTGGGTGGATGGAGTATCGAGTCTTGTGTGCTTCGTTCATGATGACGTCTCGGAAACCACCGAACTTCGGTGTCCAGATTCGGTTCATGAGGTAACGAACTCCGTCGTCTTTGACTTCTAGATTTTTATCCATTCCTCTTAATGCCTCACCCATCACATTTTCCGGTTGCAAGGCCTCCAGATGAGCCTCTTTGATTTGTGTGGACATGTGTGAATGGATTGTCATCGTTAATGACTTTACTCGGCGCCCCGAGTATTCCTTTCGACTTAAGGCATCTGCTACTACGTTTTCCTTACCTGGGTGAAAACGAATCTCACACTCGTAATCGTTCAGTAGTTCTACCCATCGTCTTTGCCTCATGTTGAGCTCCTTTTGATTGAGAATGTGCTGAAGGCTCTTGTGATCGGTAAAGACAGTACACTTTGTTCCGTAAAGGTAGTGCCTCCAGATCTTTAGGGCGAACACTACTACCCCCAATTCGAGGTCATGCGTGGCATAGTTAACCTCGTGCGTTTTTAATTGCCTCGATGCGTAGGCAATGACCTTTCCTCGCTGCATTAATACACACCCAAGCCCCTGGTTTGATGCGTCGCAGTAGACTACAAAGTCTTCGGTTCCTTCTGGCAGAGACAGGATTGGTGCGCTGCACAGGGCTTGTTTTAACATTTGGAAGGTAGCTTCTTGTTTATCTTCCCATTTAAACATCACACCTTTTTGAGTCAAGGTGGTGAGCGGTTTAGCGATCTTGGAGAAGTTTTGGATGAATCTTTGGTAGTCTCCAGCAAGCCCCAAGAATTGTCGGATTTCCGTTGGTGTTGTAGGTGCTGACCAGTTCTCGATTGCCTTGATTTTGGAGGGGTCCACATGTATCCCTCTCTCACTGACTACATGGCCAAGGAAATCCACCTCTCGAATCCAAAATTCACACTTAGAGAATTTAGCATAAAGTTTCTCAGCTCTCAACGTCTCTAGCACTTGTCGCAGGTGTTGGCGATGCTCTTCCTTGCTTCGTGAGTACACCAAATTGTCGTCGATGAACATGATTACGAACTTGTCTAAGTAGGGTCGACACACTCGATTCATCAGGTCCATGAATACCGCAGGTGCGTTGGTTAACCCGAAGGGCATCACTACAAACTCGTAGTGCCCATAGCGAGTTCTGAAGGCTGTCTTGGGGATATCTTCTTCTTGAACTCGTAGCTGATGGTAACCCTGTTGGGTTTTGAGCATTCTAACACTCCTATGGTGTACATGCAACCCTATAAACCTTGGATCTATGTTTTCTCTATTATACATGCAAATATTAACTATTCCAAGGTTTCATCCTAACTAGCATATTATGAAGCACCTATACTACAAAGTTCTAGTTAGATGACATACCTTTTGATGTAGCTTGATGTCTTCAAGCTTTAAGAGCTTAGCCCCAATAGTGTGGAAGCCTCAAATGGAATCACAAATCACCAAAACACCTTGGAAGAACTTGAGAGAATATGTATGCACACTAAAATCGGTCCACTCTTATTTTCACACACTTGTGCCAATTTTGTGAGCCAAGGACCCCTTTATATATTATGGAGGATTAGGGTTACATCCATGTAAACCCTAATACCCATGACCTTTCATTTACATAGGATCCATGGGTTAAAAGCTCCATGGACCATCCATGAAAGCTTAGCCCAACCTAAATGAACTTGGCCCATTCCATATATATAAGAGTCCATATTTAATTAGTTCTTTTTGATCACTTAATTAATTCTAAATTAATTCTTGATCAATACTAATTAAACAATATGATTCCATATTAATATATTAGAACTTATAATATATTAATATAAATCATAAATATACTATTCTCAAAAGACTATCCATATAAATTGTGCCGGTGAAGTGCAACCCAAATGGACCATGCCGGGTCGGGTCAAGTAAATACCAAATATAGTTATGGACTTAGACATTAATCCAAAAGTCTCCCACTTGGATAAGTCTAAAACTATTATTGAGTATGACTTCAACACCTAACTGGCAATCGTAGCTCTTAAAGCCGCTGTCGAACTCTGACCTTGTCAATGACTTGTCCATTAGATAAGGGATCATATATTCCTCCATTCTAGATATCATATGGACTGAGACATGGATTATAATCATTCTCTTTGTCCATTTGTTGTTTCCCGATTTTCGATTTATGATGGCTGACTGATTGAACAAATCAAATCAGTCCTGGCTTGGCCAAGCACTCACATGTGTCATCGCTAAATCATCGAGGGGCCCACAGATATCGCATTTATCCCGAAGGTAAAAGGAATGGATAAACTTCGACTCATATGGCTTGTTCTACTACTTGTTGAATCATACACAAAGGCACGTTTTATAACATCGAGTTACCAAATGCGTTTTCGTGCAATCAATGGATAACCAACTCATAGTAACAACTCATATCTCTAGGTTTGAAGAATATAAGATATTATCGTCTCATGATCACTCGTGATAAAATCCATGAAGTGATTCAAATGAGTGCGGGTTGAATCCAATACTCAGAACTTATGAGCACTCATGAGTGTTGTAGCACCACTTTGTCCACCAACTTGGACCTCTACAAACCAACCCATGACAGTCTTGATTCATATCTACTTCCAACATATGACCGACTGTGGATGGTTTGAATAACTTAATCATTCAGGAAGAGCGACTTAGTTATTCTGGAAGTCAAAACATGCAAAGTGAAACACAAGAATAAATGAATCAAATATGGTATCAAACCCTATGAATATAAATAGACCACTTTTATTTATCACCATACTGATTACTCATTATTTCATTGTTTCGGTTTTATCAACTTTATACCTGAATTAAAAACACTAGTTGTCCCATGCTCCAAGCATGTACACTATGTTTTTCTTAAACAATAGCTTTGCCATACACCAAGTATGCACTCTATGTTTGTCTATGATCCTTACTTTGTGAACTAGATCGATTGAACATACTTTCAATGATTCTCTTTTCACACTCCCAAATCCTTATCAAAAAAATGTAAGAATTCCAAATTCCTATCATTTATCGAAATCTGTTTAGATTTTAAACTTATATGCACTCACCTCTTGTAATGAAAGTGTACAAAGTTACAAACACTTGTCAACAATCATTAAAAGGTATTCCAATGGAGTTCAACTCCATGGAAACTAAGTCTCATATTCAAAGTACATTGCTTTGAACATGCTTCTTGCATTAAGTTTTTCTAATCTTACATAGAGAACTTCCACCTATGGAGACAACTCCATATTCTCATTTTAACTATCACTTCTGAACAAGAGATGCCTCTTTTCAGAATATGTCAATATGGTCCTTCCAAAATTAGCACTATACTTCCAACTGTCCCTGAGCAACCAAAATTTGGTAAACCTTAGATTGTCCTCGACAATTGCTTAATTCTTTTAGTCATATCCAATTCTAGACCTTTTCCCTTCTTAATGCCCCAGGCATTTGGAAAATTTTAGAAAGGACAAAGATTATAGCACATGCAATCGATCCTGTACCCAAAGCAAATGGGACACGACTCATGATGTCTCACATAAAGACATGATTCTAGACCAGTCTTTTGCTATAATATTTTTATTTGCCATGTTCTCTAAATTTGACTATGAAGAGGGATGCCGTAATCATAATCGAATTTTGAGAATGCAATATATGGAATTTCCTTAATTTGAACCAATCCAACATGAAATTCATATATATATTCTTGACTAAAGATGATTAAGGTCTCAATCTAAGCCTTTAGAACTGAAATGAAGTATATCCTCTCCCTTAATTATAGCAAAACATCTTTTTCAACCCCTGCAATTCCACGAATCGAAACTTTTGTTTTTTATAATTAACATTGCTAACTTGCAATACTTATCATAATTATCATGGTCCTACTAACATGATGATTATTAGCATAATACTTATGCTCCCACTAGCTTTGACATGTATTCAGAAATTAGTGGACTTCTAGAAATCAATACTTTATTGACTTTCTTACCAAAGTTCAGATTTATGATACGAGATGCTTTGATAAAACTTTATCAAAATCATACACCTTTCCTTAGATAGCATGCATGTGTGTCTAAACAATTTCAGAACTATGAAAAGGGATGCCGTAATCATAGTCTCAAATTATTTAGACCTTTTGCCATCTGCTTCAAATCTACTTGGTGGAAGTGTTTCCTCACCATCATTTTCATGAATCGGAGAGAAACCTTATGACCCTTAGATTTTATGGTGTATGTGTTCTTATCCATGTGAATCGTCAAAACCATAGTCACAAGACAAGGATAATGACAAATCTAAACTCATATGGACTGAACTTATGCAATCTTAACTTCTTGCCACCTGGCAGTACAGGGCCTGCCATTGCTTCCAAGTTGTTATGCAACCAATTGAGAACTTTCAGAACTCCTATGCAAAGCCAACTTTAACTGGAATGGGCACAGAATATGTCAACACGATAGGTTATAAACCTCAAGTCGTGTGCTAGTGAAGAACCTCAGGTTTTATTCTTGATTAGTTCTTCAAATTCTTTTTAGGATCTTTAAGACTCCCACTATCCCCTTGACATATAAGACTATTTTGCCAAATATTCAAGAGATAGTGCGGATTCTTTATCAAGACAAACACTTCACACAATTGGCCTTAGTTGGTTTTTGTTTTATCCAAAACATCACAACTTACCAATTTCAAATGTACAAGAGTAGGACATTTTTACTCTTACATTTGACAAGTGTTTTAAACCTTTCTTTAAGATATGTCACTCAAGTTACAATCTTGGAGTATGACTCTAAGAATTGTTTTGGAACGAAGTATGACTCATCTTCCTGATCTAACCATTTCAACAATTCATGACTCCTCTTCTTAGTCATAAGAATGCACTAAGATGACCTTTAGAGGACTAATTGTGATATGATTTCTAAATCATTAAGATGATCACAAACATGATACTAAAGTACTCTCCCATCTTTTCAGATTTGAGAAATTTTTATCTTTCTGCCTAATTTGATTCTTCCCATTCGTTCTGCCATACATTGAGACTTTTCCAATGTTTCAGAATTATACTTAAACTTGTAAGTATAACCATATTTACTAAACTTTAGTAAATCAAATAGTCTTAACGAGCTTTGTGGTGGACATGACCAGTGCACAAGAATGTGTACTCAATCCCTTTAGTCCTTCACTTGACTCACACATCCATGTGAACAAGTAATTAGTCTTGATTTTCCAATGCTTGAAAGTTCTCATTCATCATACTATTCAACTTGCATGATTCCAAGTTTCGGTCCAATTGAAACTTGGGTGATGAGGAACTTTCCTGATTTGGTAAATTTAGACACTACCACAAATGAAAGAATCAAATCCATTTTCCAATATTGCTGTCAGTGGAATCATATAAGCAACAATTTTCCACAAATGCCTTTGTAAGGATACTTCAAATAAATAAAATTAAACAATTTTCTTTTATTTTAAAACTTTGCGGAAAAACTTATCCTTATAATCCACATGGAAAATTGTTGTTATCTATTCCTTAGCAATATATCATAACTTCTTAAGCAACTGCTCAAAATTCTGATGCGATCGAAATCCACCTTCGCGATCAGAATCAGCATATACTTCCTTTAAGATTTCTCTCTATTCTTTGATTCTTAAAACATCAACATGTGACCCAGTCACATCATGTAATGAGGATCTCAGAATAGAACTTAACAGAGTTAGATAATGGGCTCTACCTGATGTAGAGTCAAACTTATTGACTTTAACATCCTTAGGTAAATTTCGCAGCTTTGCAATCAACGCCCCTTCCTTTGGCAAAATAAACATATGGACCCTTTGGTAATGGGACTATCTCAGACTTAGCCTTTCTCTTTACCATTTGGTCAACCGGGTTGACTATGGCCAATCACTTTCCATTGGGAAGAGAATGCTTTTTCTGGATTTCCAGTGTCACCATTGTCACTGTCCATAAAGTTTTTGGGAAGTTGATCTTCTAATCAAATTTGCTTTACTATCGTTCCAAATCATTGCTGATTCAGCAGCACCAAGCAAATAGATATGATCATTAAGGTTCATGTCATAGTCTGTTTCATAGTAGTCTCAAAGGAACTCACTATGTGACTTAGAAAGTGATTGAACATCCAACTTTCTCAAGACTTTGACACCCAACTCTCCCGTCTTGTCAATATGTGACTTCATCTCTAAGATGTGATCACACATAGACCTTTCTTGCCATTAGGGCTTGAGTGACCTTGAACTTGTGGGTTAGGGAGAATAATTGGAGGAGGTGGAGGAAGAGAAGTATGACTTCCATGAGCCAAACTCGGGAAGTCATATTCATTAGGAAAGCTTGGTTTGGGAAGATCATTGTTGTCTAAACCAGACATCAACAATGGGAGAAATTCACGTAAAGTTGATTTAAGTCCTTAATATAACACCCAATATGATATATTAAGGCTAGGACCCAACAAACTATTTTATAACTTGGAAGAGGGATGCCGTAATCTAAGCTATAAAATATTTGAAGGTAGGTGAATGACGATTCCCCAATTTCCACCAAGATAAACGAAATGTATTATTAGGTTTTAATTGGTTTTGAAACTCCTAGATTCTTTTGAGATTCATTGAACTTTTCAATGGCATGTTTCAATCTCGAGTGTGCCCTTCAGGTTTTGTGACTAGGATGCCAAGGATCACAAAACAAGGTGTGAAGTAACCATGCAAATATACTTGGTACCCTTAATATTTACCCCTCAATCGATGTGCCGGTTAACCACACACGCTCCAACGATACTATGATAAACATTAAGTTACCCTTTGCCTACCTTGTTAAGTCCAGGTTAGTGTGCCGGTTAACCACACACGCTCCACTAACAGCTTAAACAAAGTGCAAAGTGTAATTTCATGGATTAGCACCTTATTCACATTTTCCTAAGTAACTAAGATTGGGAATTTATAAGTGTTTAGTTACTTAGTATTTATCATTATACTTATAATGAAGGGAGATTTATAGTCCTTGTCCTACCTGTTCGGCTAACGACCCTCCACCGGTCAAGGAAGCGGTGAGTGAGAGTGGACACCCATTAAACTGCCATTTTATAGGCAGTAACCTTATACCACCCTTATAGACCGGCTTCGTGAATGAGGCCTACTAATGGTAAGACGACTTGCTCTTATACATATAATATATTAAACTTTTAATATTATAATAGTATAAGGGTGTATTTTAGACATTTAAAATACTTGGTGGTTTAATCTATTAATTAAACTAGACTTTTAATTTAATTAAACTCAAACCATATATTTATGGATTAATAATACTCTTTTATATAAATGCTTTAATTAACTATTAATAAAGTCCATAAGAGTTAATTTGAACTATTCAACAAAACATCATAATTCCAATTATTAAACTCAAAATTAAAACCATTTAATTAATTGTTTAAGTTATGAACCCAAGAGTTTTAGAATTCAATTCTTTTTTTCATAAAAAACTTTTCTCAAATTCCAAAACTTGAGGGCAAGTTTTGTAATTCTTGAAAACCTTTGGATTCCATAACTTATGGAATTAATGGTGTTTTATGATGAAATTTTCCATGTTCCATAACTTAAGAACAAGTTATGGAATTCTTTAGAACATTAACACCAAATTTTGTAACTCCATAAAAACTTTGAATCAAAATTTTTTTTTTAAAAAAAAACTTTAATATCCATAACTTATGGAAGTTTCAAAAACCCTTAAGATCACAACTTTAAAAAAAACTTTTGAGCTCCAAAATTTTATGACAAAATATGTAACTCCTTAAAACATTTAGATCAAACTTTTAAAACTAATAAAATAATCATATCATTTTATCTTTTACTAAATTTGACCTAATTCAACTCATATAACAAATGATTCAAATTTTACAAATAATTCGTTTTTCACAAAACAAGTAATTATCTTAAAATTTGACAAACGTCATGTTTTTTTTTTCTTTTTTTTCAACTTGAAAATAAAACATTTGCATCAATATAACAGAAAACAACCCATGGCTCTGATACCACTGTTGGGTTTTGAGCATTCTAACACTCCTATTGTGTACATGCAACCCTATAAACCTTGGATCTATGTTTTCTCTATTATACATGCAAATATTAACTATTACAAGGTTTCATCCTAACTAGCATATTATGAAGCACCTATACTACAAAGTTCTAGTTAGATGACATACCTTTTGATGTAGTTTGATGTCTTCAAGCTTTAAGAGCTTAGCCCCAATAGTGTGGAAGCCTCAAATAGAATCACAAATCACCAAAACACCTTGGAAGAACTTGAGAGAATATGTATGCACACTAAAATCGGCCCACTCTTATTTTCACACACTTGTGCCAATTTTGTGAGCCAAAGACCCCTTTATATATTATGGAGGATTAGGGTTACATCCATGTAAACCCTAATACCCATGACCTTTCATTTACATAGGATCCATGGGTTAAAAGCTCCATGGACCATCCATGAAAGCTTAGCCCAACCTAAATGAACTTGGCCCATTCCATATATATAAGAGTCCATATTTAATTAGTTCTTTTTGATCACTTAGTTAATTCTAAATTAATTCTTGATCAATACTAATTAAATAATATGATTCCATATTAATATAATAGAACTTATAATATATTAATATAAATCATAAATATACTATTCTCAAAAGACTATCCATATAAATTGTGCCGGTGAAGTGCAACCCAAATGGACCATGCCGGGTTGGGTCAAGTACATACCAAATATAGTTATGGACTTAGACATTAATCCAACAAACCCGACCTCAGATCGATTTCTGAAAAGTAGCTTGCTCCTTGAAGTTGGTCGAAGAGGTCGTCGATTCGGGGTAGAGGGTATCGGTTTTTGATGGTAAGCTTATTTAACTCGCGGTAGTCGATGCACATGCGAAAAGATCCGTCCTTCTTATTCACAAACAGGACCGGTGCTCCCCAAGGTGAAAAGCTCGGCCTGATGAACCCTTTGCTTAACAGCTCGTTCAATTGACTGGACAATTCTTGCATTTCTGCCGGCGCTAGGCAGTATGGAGCTTTGGCTACTGGGGTAGCTCCGGGGACCAAGTCGATTCGGAATTCGACTTGCCGTGCGAGGGGTACGCCTGGAAGGTCTTCAGGGAACACGTCGGGAAAGTTGCACACCTCTGGAATGTCCTTGATATCCTTCGTCTCTTGTTTCTTATATACTACGTGGGCTAAGAAGGCGTGGTAATCCTTTCGGAGATACTTTTGAGCCTTGACGCAAGAGATGATTTGTAAGTTTGCACTGGGTTTATCACCGTAGACGAGAAGGGTTTCGCCACGTGGTAGATTGAGACGAACGGCCCTTTCATAACATAGAATGTCGGCACGATGAGAACTTAACCAATCCATACCGATGATTATGTCGAAACTTTTTATTGTTGCCGGCATTAGGTCGATTTTAAATGAATGATTATCCAGAGTGAGGGTACACCCTCAGTATATATCGCTAGCGCGCTCTGCCTTTCCGTTTGCCATTTCTACGACGTATGTATCTTTTAGTAATTGGGGATCTTGTTTAAGTAAATGTTTGAATTGATGGCTCACAAAACTCCTCTCCGCTCCACTATCGAAGAGTATGCATGCATATGAGTTATTGAGAAGAAACGTACCAGTAACCACCGTGGGGTCCTTGATTGCTTCTCCATGTCCTATAGCCAGGACTCTCCCCACGTCACCAGCATTAGGGATTTGTGCTTTTGGGCAGTTTCTTTTGAAATGTCCTGTCTCCACGCAGCCGTAACAGGCTTGACTTGCCCCCGTATTGGCGACTTGAGTGATTGGTTGGGCTGGCGCCCTACAGAAGCAAGCGGTATGCCCCTTCTTGTTGCAATTTTGTAGTGCATTTCCCGACAAGCACCGGTGTGGTGGAAATTACACTTGTTGCACTTGGGAAGGTTTCCAGCATATTTCCTCGGTGGTGCTGGAGTGGCAGGAGTAGTTGCAGCATGGACAGCAACTGTCTGTTGCTTTTTAGAGGAGTCTGGCACCGACTGTTTCTTTTTGTTGTTCCAGAATTTTCTTTTATTAGTCCCCCTTAGCTTGGTCATGGGTGGTAGTAACAATACCGTGGCTGGCTCTATGATCGATAAGTTGTTGTGCCAATTCCTTGGCACTGTCAAAAGTAGTGGGTTTCGAGGCCAGCACACTATCTTGAATATGGGATGATAGCCCCCAGAGGTATCGTTCCACCTTCTTCTCTTCTGGAGTGACCATTGCTGGGCAGAGGAGTGCAAGGTCATTGAATCGGGTAGTATAAGTTTCAAGGTCTGTGCCCGACATCTTGAGGTTCCAGAGTTCTTCTTCGAGTTTTTGCACTTCGCCCCTTGGGCAATACTCCTTTAGCATCAAAGCTTTCAAGTCCTCCCAGCTGATAGAGTTAGCCACTGCAGGAGTAAGTGACTTAACTCGGCCATTCCACCAAGTGAGAGCTTTACCGGTGAAAGTGAATGACGCATACTTGGCTTTGCTTGTTTCGGGGCAAGCACAGATTTCGAAAACTGCTTCAGTCCTCTCGAACCATTGCATTAGTGTGACCACTCCCCCGCTTCCATTAAAAAAATCAGGTTTGCCATTCGTGAAATCTTTGTAGGAACACTCTTTTGTACGCCCCGTACTGTCCCCGTAGTTAGAGTGCGTAGCACCCGATCCAGAACCACCAGCACCGTTTGTCCCTATTTGCGACATTGCGGCCGCCACGGCTGCTGTTACTGCAGCCTGGAACATCACGGAATCAAACTGTGGAGGTGGCGGCGGAGGAGGTGGTGATGTGCTGCCGGAAGGTCTGGGTCTTTTCCTTGGCGGCATAGTTCTGTCAAAAGTTATAAAGACGAAAGATCGGTAAGTCTTCAATTGTAAGTCGGAGTTTATTGAATTTGATTATTTGTTATATGTCTCGACTTAAAACATTCAGAAATGATTTGTGAAGAAAGTTCATGTGCTCGAACTCCCCGAATTTAGTAGTGACCCCAAATGTAATTTTGTAATCTTTGTTCATGCTTGGTCCTTTCCTATGATCTCTCAATGCACACCAGTTATTTGTGATTATGGTCCAATAGGCCGTTGAACTTAATGAGTCTATCCTAGGCCCACAACCAAACAAGGAACAGGGCCTAAGGCGGACTCACCATTTCTAAGTCGATCGTCTCAAAATTACAACTAACCAGGAGGTGCACATTAAGAATCTCAGAAATACCGACAGCAAATTGTTTGCACTGTCATGCTATGAGATTTGTCATAAAACAGAATATCGCAGTGAAATAGAATACATGCCAATTTCATTGATATAATTTGATACATATTGTTTAGGAGAATTTGACCTTTAAGCAGGTCTACATCAATGTAACGGAAAACTTTGGCACAACATAGCCCCTTGAGTAGTGTAATCACTTAATCGCAGGGTTAGCTTACATGCAAAAGAGTAGCACCAATGCATACTCAAAATCCCAGTTTATAACAAAATGTGAGCAGTGTAAGAACTACTCGTGGCAGGTGGCATCTGGTCCATTGTGGCCTTGAGATGAGGTCGAGGCTCCCTGAAGCTCTGCAATCCGGCGTTCGGCCGCGATTACTCTCTGCCTTATCTGGTACTCCCTTACCTCCGCCCGAGCGGTGGTAAGATCCTCGATGAGTTGGTCAATGGGGTAGAAGTCTCTTTCCAAGTCCCTGGTACGAGCATCCGAGGCGTCTACAACAGCGTTGAGATCCCGAACCTGATTTGCCACTTCCCTATTCTGGTCTCCAAGGTTCGTGATTTGTTAGATCACGACTGGGAGGGCTCTATCAGCCGGTCCCCCATGACTAAGGTCGTAGTAACCCCGTTGATCACCAAATGGTGATCGTTGTCGTTGTTGACGGCCCCATCGCTCGATCACTGTTGCCCAACGGGGCTCGGGCCCGTTGTAGCCAAAACGGTTTGCAGGCACCCTGGCGATGTAAGGAGGGTTGATGACTTCCTCCTCTGGCTCTTCTTCTTCTTCTTCTTCGTCCTCCATTTCCTCTTCCTCCTTGGGTTCCTCTTCTTCCTCAACCTCTTGGGGTTCTTCCTCAGGATCCTCCATGATCATTTCCTCGGGTTCTGCCTCGAGCCATCCAGCGTTTCCCTCATTAGGGAAGTAAGGGTCTCCAGGTAGATGGAATTCCGCCATGTTGTCTGTACGAGAATAGGGGTGTAAGAGATATGAAATGAATCTAAAATGTCGAGTTATAAATTTACAAAATACTCCTATAGTAGTTTTAAATGTTATGTTTGGTTCTTAGCGTATTCATTATAGGGTGATGTTAGGTTGTCAGATTTGTTGTCCACTACGACTATCCCCCAATATATGCAAGTCACTTCTCGGAAAGATATAGTTGATCAGGCTATATCCGTCCCAGACTTGACCACATATCCCACGGCATACTCGTAACGTACAACTCCTCCTATTTTACCTTATGTTTTTCCTAGTTATGACACTATGCGGGCATGGATGCATGTACTTATACTTTCGACAAGAAACCGTTTACTTTCTAAAAGTATAGTCATTTGAAAATGTTCAATCAGAGACTTTCAGTCCCAATTGTGTTTATAGTTTGTATATCTTATGTGGTTCGATATACTTAGTTCACTATAAACATTGCTCTGATACCAATCTGTCACACCCCCAAACCAAGGATGGCGGAAACGTCCGGGGGTGGAGGACTTCATGTATAGTATCATAACAACAAATTTACTAGTGATCAAAGTAAACACAACCAACATAAATATAATTGAAAAAGTTACATCATAGTATACGTTTACATGTTTCCAAATCAATTACATTATGTTGACAAAAATGAAATGTTTGACGCCTTAACGTCCCATCCTCAAAAGCGCTTGTTTACCTGTTTATTTATTCCCTGAGAATACAAGTAGTTTGAAAGAGTGTCAACAATTAAGTTGGTGAGTTCATAAGCTTTTGAATGTAGTGATGAAAACCGTTTCCTTTGTAAAAGTAATGTTTGTTCCAGAAAATCCAATATTTTCCTTAGAGTGTGAATTGCAGCCTTAAATCCAAAGACCAAAATGTACAAGTAATGTCCATACTTATAGTAAAACATTGCAAGTTTAAATTGACATAAACTCGTTTGATTTAATGAAATTCACGTAATTCCTATGAGTTGTTAATACTTTATGTGAGTTATTATAACCATACTATGACTTAGATGGCCTGTAACGACGTTCTTCAGGCGTCGGAACTGATATGACATTTGTCACCCGTAGACCTCGAGGTCCTACTGTAGCTAGCAGCAAGGTGTGGGGTTTCAATCCCAATATAGATCTATACACAACTATCACGCTCTCCCTCAACGAGACTCTGGTTACAATACAGGACTTATAGTGCATTACTTGAAAGGTAACATGAAGCGAATGTCTCACAATTTAGTCATTAACGGATTTACATGAAGTGAATGAAAAACCCTTTTTGTGTAAATGAAACCTTTAGTAATGAACTTGTTGTGTAGTATATCATAAACTATACCTATTATAGTTTATCAAATGATAGTAGTAGTAGTGAACATAAACTAAGCTTACAATAGTCTATCAAAATGTTTGAATGCAATGGATATAAACTTTGTTTATTTTAAATAAGTTACCATCTCTGGAGGTAAAAATCCATTTTTGTTTTCTGTTGTATGTCTATTTACTAAGACAAAATGACATATAATATAACACATATATGCACATAATGATACACACCTTGCTCAACAAGTTACAAGGTGCGAATGAATAGATAACATTTTTCCAGTGTTAACATTTCTATTACTGTTCTTAGAAAATTTATAGAAAAATCATCAAAGGTCCAAATCAGAATCTGTAAATTCTGAGAGTTTGTAAAATGAGTCTAGTTTGTTCATAAATTTTATTATGATTTTTAGTGACCTCCAACTTGTGTGAAAAAGTCCTTAATCACAGACTGGTCCGGATTTATTCTTGAAATGATAGGCAGTTTTGTAAAAATCACCATAAATTGTAGAAACATTGAATAAAGTTGTTCAAGTAGTCATTTTAAAGGTATGAACCTGAACTATTTACACCTAATACAGTTTTGAAAGCTAAAATGTTTAAGTTGACCAAAACAGTCCGTGAATGGAGTTAAACCTTTCTGATGAAGGCTGTTAAATGAGTTTAGTTGTGTTCTTGGTGTTTTGACATGTATTCCCCCCCCCCTCCCCCCTTAAAACTTAAGAAAACACGAAACGATAGGGGTATGAACTCATCTTGTGTGTTCTTAGTGGATGGATGTTGAAGAAAAGAAGTGTTCTACTCAAGAACACTAAGAAGATGTCTTGAAGGTTCGAAGATCTAACATGAATGTGATGATGTTTGTGTAAGATATCTATGATTTGAGTAGAAGGAGGTGAAATAATCATAAGGAGGATAATATCACTTACCAAAAATGAAAGAAAACTTGATGATCATCCCTTGAATCTCGAATTTGAGAGAGAGAGAGAAGTGAGAGAGAAAGGTGTTTGTTCTTTGGTGGAAATGAGAGAAATTAGAGATGAGAGATAATGATTCTACCTTTTGATCAAGTGTATGGCTGGAAGAAAAATGATGGGAAGGATGATGGAAGTGACTAGGTATGGTGAAAGAACAATGGTTGGTCATGGAGTGGGCATGGGGTGGTTGCTTGTGTCATACACTAAGGCAAAGTCAACACTCCACCACAAGATCTAATGTAATAGATTTTTATTCTTAAATAAAGATTTCCCTAAAAATATGCTTAATTTATGAATATATGGGGTCTTATATGGCAAAATATAAGTTTGGGTGAAAATCCCTCGTTAAAATAATTAAAAACGGGCTTAAAACGGAGTCGTGGTCGAAAACCGGGTGGAAAATCGGAAAATCCGCAATCAGGGCGAGGTTCCGGTCTTGGCAGCCTTAGAACCGGAGGGGGAGGGACTTCGGTCCGAGCAGGTACCGCAGGCGATCTCATCCGAAGGGGCCGAAGGCGGGGTTTAGGTCTGGTGCTCCAGTTGCGGGTCCGGTTCAGCGCTGCGGTCTTCATCAGCCTCGGTCCTCAGCAGTTCCGTCCTTAGTCGTTCCGGTCCGATGGCTGCGGTCCGATGGCTGCGGTTCCTTAAGGGGACTTCGGTTTTGGCTCTTGGAGCTTCGGCTCAAGGAGGGTTTGGTCCCTATAGAGAGACTTCGGCCCTAAAAGGCTATTTTCCAAGGTATCATCCCGTTTCGCATGGTTTTTCACCAAGTCAAGTGTCGGGATGCCCCAAATGATTAAATAAAATCAAAAGGGGTTTTGAGAGAGATTTGGGAGAGATTTGACATACTTAGAGAGATTTAGCATACTTGGAGAGATTTGGAAGAGATTTGACATACTTGGAGAGATTTGGCATACTTGGAGAGATTTGGGAGAGATTTGAGATACTTGGAGAGATTTGGCATACTTGGAGAGATTTGGGAGAGATTTGACATACTCGGAGAGATTTGGGATAGATTCTTTTTGTGGCCTTTTTGAGTGTTTGGCTTTGAAACGCTAGGTCCGCAAACCCCGTTTAGCCATGTTTAAGAGTCTTACACACCCCCGAAGGGTATGTAATAGTGTTTTATCGCTTTGCTACCTCACTTACCCCGATTAGGGTTCAAGAAATCTAAAAATACAAACTTTTCAAGTGATGATTTCTTATTAAAATAGTGAGTTGTACAGTAATTTCATAAAGTGAACCCTAGTATACAAGAGTTAGTTGGGTTGACGGGTTTGACTTGTTGACTTTATTTGACTTTGACTAGACCAGAATTTGACGGTTGTCACATCATCCCCCCGTTAGAAGGAATTTCGTCCCGAAATTTGCTTTTTGACTGGGACTTCAAGAATTTGGGAAGAGATGTGGATACTTTTGTTTCATCTGATCCTCGCGTTCCCAGGTGAATTCGGGTCCTCGTTTAGCATTCCAGCGGACCTTCACAATGGGGATACGACTTTGCTTTGTTCTTTTGACCTCTCGATCCATGATTTCTACCGGTTCTTCCACGAAGTGGAGACTCTCGTTGATTTCAATCTCGTCAAGAGGTATCACGAGGGTCTCGTCGGATAGACATTTCCTTAAGTTCGATACGTGGAAGGTAGGATATACGTTATTAAGTTCCTGTGGTAGGCGAAGCTTGTAAGCTACTAGGCCAATCCTAGAGAGGATCTCGAATGGTCCAATGTATCTAGGGTTCAGTTTTCCCCGTTTGACGAAACGTATTAAACCCTTCCAGGGTGAGACCTTTAATAGCACGCGATCCCCAACCTGGAATTCCAAGGGCTTTCGTCTGTTATCCGCGTAACTTTTCTGTCTGTCTCTAGAAGCTTTTAACCGTTCTCGGATTTGAACTATCTTCTCTGTAGTTTCCCTTATTATTTATGGGCCAGTGAGGGTGCTATTAGGGACTTGTCCCTTAGCTGGTTACGTGTCACCCACTTCAGCCCAGCACAGAGGTGACCTGCACTTGCGGCCATAGAGGGCTTCAAATGGTGCAACCTTGATGCTAGTGTGATAACTGTTATTGTACGAGAATTCGACAAGTGGTAAATGGATATCCCAAGATTTACCAAAGTCTATCACACACGCTCTAAGCATGTCTTCTAGCGTCTGAATGGTCCTCTCACTTTGCCCGACGGTTTGTGGGTGATAGGCCGTACTCATGTCCAGCCTAGTTCCCAAGGACTTCTGAAGTGATTGCCAGAATCGCGAGGTAAATCGACTATCCCTGTATGGGATAATGGATTTTGGAATTTCTAGAGTCTTTTCATAAAGAACCACATTAACTCATAAGTTATGGAAACCAAAAGTTTTGACAAGTTTCAAAACTTGCCCTCAAGTTTTGAAATTTGTAAAGTCTTACTTTTTGAATACTTTAATTCCAAACCCTAGAGTTTTAAAAGTTAAAATTCAACCCTTATACTATTATATTATTATAAATTTAATATATATATATATATATATATATATATATATATATATATATATATATGTATGTATGTATAAGACAAGTCACTCTTACAGTTAGTAGGCCTCATTCACGAAGCCAGTCTATAAGGGGGTATAAGGTTACTGCCTATAAAATGGCAGTTTAATGGGTGTCCACTCTCACCCACCGCTTCCTTTGACTCGTGGAGGGTCGTTAGCCGAATCTTAGTTACTTTAGGAAAAATGTGAATTTGGTGCTAACCCATGAAATTGCACTTTGCACCTTGTTAAGTCGTTAGTGGAGCATGTGTGGTTAACCAACACACTAATCTGGGATTGACAGTGTATGGCAAAGGGTAACTTGATGTTAATCATAGATCAATAGATTGTGTGTGGTTAACCGGCACATTAATTAGGTGATTTGTAACATTGGGTGTACCAAGCTAATATGCATGGTTATTCACACCTTGTTTGTGATCCTCGGCATCCCAGTCACAAACTTGAAGGGCACAATCGAGATTTAAACATGCCATTGAAAAGTTTAATGAATCTCAAAAGATCTAGGAATTTCAAATCCAGTTAAAACTTAATAATCTATTTCGTTTTTCATGGTGGAAATTGGTAAATCGTCATTTACCTACCTTCAAATATTCTACAATTGGATTACGGCATCCCTTTTCGCAATTGTAGAGTATTGTGTTGGGTCTTAGCCTTAATATTTCATTTTGGGTGTTATATTAAGGACTTAAATCAACTAACTTGAATTTCTCCCTTGTAGATGTCTAAGTCAGACAATTATGGTCTTCCCGAATCTTTAAGAAAAAGGTTTTCCTCATGAAGTGATGTTCCCCGAAATCATACTTCACTTCCTCCACCTCCTCCAATAATTCTCCCTAACCCACATGTTCAAACACTTGAAAGTTTAAGGTCACTCAAACCCTATTGGCTAGCAAACACCAAAATGGAAGGTCTTTGTGTGTACATGTCTTGGAGAAAAAGTCACACATTGACAGTCTGGGGATGTTAGGTGTCGCGGTGTCAAGGCTGTTGACTGGGTTCTTCAGTCACTTTCGGATTCATATAGAGAGTTCGTTAAAGACTACTATGTGACAGATCACAACATGACCCTAATTGATCTTACCTATTTGCTAATTTCTGCTGAATCAGCAATGATTTGGCGCAGTGGTCAAGCAAATTTGATTAGAAGATCTGCCTCTCAAGCTGACATGGGCAATGATATGGACATCCCAGAAATGATTCCTTCTCCTAAAGGAAAGGAATCGACCATGGTCAAAAGTTCTGATCATAAGAGAAAGGCCAGTTCTGATTGTTCCAAGTGCCATACCAAATGAGCCTGTGTATTTCTATTGCCAAGGAAAGGGACATTGGAAGCAAAGCTGCCCTGACTACCTAAGATCTTTAGTCAGATTGTATGGTTCTGCTTCAGGTAAGTCCACTATCTAACTCTATTAAGTTCCTAATTGTTGATTCTTAATACATGATGTGACAAGTTTGCATTTTGATGTTTTGTAGGATCAAGCACAAGGAAGGAAGCTAAAAAGTAATAGCATGCTAAATCTGATCGCGAAGAGATGGATTTCGATCACATGGTTCGAAGATCGGATTCTTCAGCTGCTGCTTAAGAGTTATGATAGATTGCTTAGAAATTTGTAATAACATAGTTTTCATTTGTAATTGCATTGTAAGGAAAAGTTTTTCCGCACTTTATAAATAAATAAAATTTTGTTTTTATTATTTTATTTTATATCTTCTTGCAATGGCATTTGTGAAAATTAATGTTTCTATTGTTAGCAATATGGATTTGATTCTTTCGTTTTTGGTTGTGTCAAAATTTACTGAATAAGGAAAGATTCTCATCACCCAAGTTTCAGTTGGATAGAAACTTGGAATCATACAACTTGTATTCATGATAAATGAGAACTTCATCTTTGGGAAATTAAGACCAATTCCTTGATCACATGTATATGTGAGTCAAGTGAAGCACTGGGGATCGGGTACACTTGGTTGTGCGCTGGTCAGGTCCACCACAAAGATCAATAAGACTATTCGTCATGATTTACTAAAGTTTAGTAAATATGGTTATGCTTAAAAGTTTAAGTGTAATTCTGAAACATTGGAAAAGTTTCAATGTAAGGCAGAGCGAATGAGAAGAATCAAATTAAGCAGAAAGATAAAAGTTTCTCCAATCTGAAAAGATGGGAGAGTACTTTAGTATCGTGTTTTATGATCATCTTAATGAAAAAACCATATCATAATTGATCCTCTAAGGATATCTTAGTGTATTTGTATGGCTAAGAAGAGGAATCTGAATTGTTGAAATGGTTAGGTCAAGAAGATGAGTCATACTTTGTTCCAAAACAAGTCTTAGAGTCATACTCCAAGATTGTGCCTTGAGTGACATAATCTTAAGAAAGGGTTATAACACTTATCAAATGTAGAGTAAAATGGTTCTTACTCTTGTACATTTGAAATAGGTAAGTTGTGATGTTTTGGATAAAACAAAGACCAACTAAGACCAAGTGTGTGAAGTGTTTTTCTTGATAAGTTACTGCACTAACTCTTGAATATTTGTTTGTCAAGTAATGTTTCTTGACAAATTGAATCTTATATGTAAGAGGTCAGTGGGAGTCTTAAAGATCTTGAATGGCTTCAAGAACTAATCAAGAGTAAACCTATTGTTAATCACTAGCACACGACTTGAGGTTTGCAACCTATCGTGTTGACATATTCTTATTTCTGTGACCATTCCAAATGGCAAGAAATTAATATTGAACAAGTTCAGTCCATATGAGTTTGGATTTGTCACTAACCTTGTCTTGTGATTATGGTTTTGACAAATTCACATGGAAAGGAACACATACACCATAAAATCTAAGTATCATAAGGTTTCTCTCCAATTCATGAAAATGATTGTGAGGAAACACTTTCACTAAGTAGATTTTAAGAAGATAGCAATTGTGTTATTTGCATTCTCAAATTCGATTATGATTACGGCATCCCTCTTCATAGTTCGAATTGTGAGAAATGGCAAAGGTCTAAGCATTTAAGACTTATTTTGTAAGTTCTGAATAGTTTAGACACACATGGAGCTATATAAGGAAAGGTGTATGAGTTTGAGAAGCCTAGGTAAAGTCTTATCGAAGCATCTCGTGTAAAAAATCTGAACTCTGGTAAGAAATTCAATAAGTATTGATATCTACAAGTCCAGTTGATTTCTGAGTACATGTCAAAGCTAGTGAGAGCATAAGTGTTATGCTAATAAGAATGTAATTATTATGCTAGTGGGAGCACAATTATTACGCTAAGTGTTGTAAGTTAGCAATGTTAATTATAGAAAACAAAAGTTTACCTTTTGCAAAGATGCAAGGTTTGAAAGTTGTTTTTCTATAATTAAGGGAGAGGAATTATACTTCATTTCAAATCTAAAAGCTTAGATTGAGTTTTTTTAATCAAATTTAGTCAAGGATATATATGAATACTATGTTGGAATGGTTCAACATAAGGACATTCTATATATATATATATATATATATATATATATATATATATATATATATATGGAAATTTTAATTGCGTTCTCAAAATCGATTATGATTACAGCATCCCTCTTCATAGTTCGATTTGTGAGAACATGGAAAATAGAAATATTGTAGCAAAAGGTTGATCAAGTATCATGTCTTTATGTAAGACATTATGAATCATGTCCCATATGCTTCAGGTATATGATCGATTACATATGTTATAATATTCTCGTGTTCTAATTTTTCAAAATGCCTAGGGTATTAAGAGGGAAAAAGGAATAGAACCAGATATGACTAAAGTGGTTAAGCAATTGTCGAGGAAAATCTGAGGTTTACCAAAGATTGGTTGCTCATGGACAGTTGGAAGTATAGTGAAACTTTTGGAAGGACCATATTGACATATTCTGAAAAGAGGTGTCTCTTGTTCAGAAGTGATAGTCAAAATGGGAATATGGAAATGTTTCCATAAGTGGATGTTATTCTTTAAATCTGTTTAAGATTAGAAAACTTAATGCAAGAAGGATGTTCAAAGGAATGTACTTTGAATATGAGACTTCGTTTCCATGGAATTGCTC
Organism: Lactuca virosa; assembly: GCF_052849685.1. Lineage (NCBI taxonomy): Eukaryota > Viridiplantae > Streptophyta > Magnoliopsida > Asterales > Asteraceae > Lactuca > Lactuca virosa. The sequence continues at coordinate 281,016,362 of NC_136428.1, read as the reverse complement.
TCCATTGGAATACTTTGTAATGTCTGTTGCCAAGTCTATATGACTTTTGTGCAAAGTCATTACAAGAGGATCATTGCATATAAGTTTAGAATCTAACAGATTTTAGTAAATGGCAAGAATTTGGTATTCTTACATTTATCATAAGGATTTGGAATTGTGAAATGAGCATCATTGAAATGTTGTCAATTGATCTATTTCACAAAGAAAGGACCATAGGCAAACATAGTGTGCATGCTTGGAGCATGGGATAACTATTGTTTTAATTCAAGTATTAAGTTGATTATTCGAAACATTATACAATGAATAATGATTAATCAATATGGTGATTAGATAAAAGTTGTTTTATTTACACTCAAAAGTTTTGGGTCCATATAGGATTACTATTATTCTTGTGTTTCACTTTGCATGTTTTGAATTCCTGAATTACTAGGTTATTCAAACCATCCACAGTCGATGATACTTTGGAAGTAGGTATTGAGGCACGACTGTCATGAATGGGTCTGTAGGATTGTCTAAGGTGTTAGACATAGCACAAGTTTGCTGCAGTATTCATGAGTACTCCTGTAATAAGATTTGAGTATTGGATTCAACCCACGGTCATTTGTATCACTTCATGGATTTTATCACGAGTGATCATGAGACGATAATATCTTATATTCTTGAAACGAAGACATGTGAGTTGAAATTTACAAGTCGGTTACACATTGATATATGTAAACGCACCAGTAACTTGGTGTTATAAAACATATTGTTGTGTGTGATTTGATGAGTAAGTACAAGCAAGCATTTGATTCAAAGTATATCCATTCCTTTTACCCTTAGAGGGATAAAAGCGATATCTGTGGGCCCATCGATGATTTAGTGATGACAAACCCAAAGTGTTTCTCCAAGCCTGGACTGATTTGATTTGTTCAATTAGTTGGTCATCATAAATCGAAAATCGGGAAACAACAGATAGACAGAGAGAATGATTATAATCCATGTCTCATGTCCATACGATATCTTGAATGTAGGAATATACGATCCCTTATCTAATGGACACGTCATCGACTAGGTCAAAGTTCGACAGCGGCTTTTAAGAGCTACAATTGCTAGTCGGGTTGTGGATTCGTACTTGCAATAATAGTTATTAGACTTATCCAAGTGGGAGACTATTGGATTAGGTGTCTAAGCCCATAATTATAATTGGTATGTACTTGACCCGAGAGTAGCATGGTCCATTTGGGTTTCATATCACCACGACAATTTGATAGGATGGACTTTTGAGAAGAGGATAATTATGATTTATTAATATACTATAAGTTCTAATATATTAATATGAAATCATATTATTTAATTAGTATTGATCAAGAATTAATTTGTAACTAATTGATCAAAAGAGACTAATTATATATATGGGGATTGATTTGGTAAATCAATGATTCTTATAGTATGGGCCAATGGTTATTTAGGATGGGCTAAACCAATATGGTAGTCCATGGAGGTTTAACCCATGGATCCTAAGTAATATGAAGGGTCATGGGCATTAGGGTTTTCATGGATGTAACCCTAATCTTTCCACACTACATAAGAAGCCCCTTAGCATCCAAAATCACACACTAGTGTTCTTAGAGATCATTGAGCCGATTTTGGTGTAAGAATATTCTCTCAAAAGTCATCCTTTGTCTAAGGTGTGTTGTGAACCATTTTAGGTGTCACACTTGGGGAACTAAGTTCTAAAAGGTCAAAACTACAAGCTACAACAAAGAGGTAATTCTATAACTCATTTATATGATGTTTATATCAATTGTATGCTAGTTGTAGGCTTAATGCTTTGGAAACAATATTACATGTATAATTAGAGAAAACATAGATCCAAAGCATTTAGGGTTGTATGTGCACCATAGGATGTTGTAGTATACTAAAACCCAACAAGGAGGCCAGCCAAGGGACTTAAGGCCTTTAAATAGGGTGCAACACCCTAATAATTAGGGTTTCCTTCTTAGATGCCAACACGCCGAGTTGAGCCTCCTTGACTCACCATTTTGGTTCATTAATCTCTACGACCAAAGACATTAAGACACGTCGTGTTGAGGCTTCCAACACGTCGAGTTCAATAAAATAAATTAAACAATTGGAAGGATAAATTCATATCGGAAACCAGGCGTTACATGTAGTAAGCTAGTTGTCTTTGTGATACTTGCATGGAAGACCCCACGAGTAGCCCGAGGCATTTGTATGAAAGACCACGGGGACAGCCCATGGCAATTGCATGAAAGACCATTGAGTTATCCCAAGTCATTTGTATGAAATACCATGGGGGCAGCCCAATGCAATTGCAAGAAAGACCATGGGGGTAACCCATGTCATTTGTATTAAAGACCATGACGGGTAGCCCATGGAAATTGGATTGTAAGACCATGGGGGTAGTCCATGAAAATTGTATGCATGGTATGTGGTATTTTGGGGACTCACTAAGCTTTGTGCTTACAAATTTATGTTTAAGTTTGTAACACCCGTCAAAATTAGGTCAATAACAATCACATGTGATTATACCAATCATGTAATGTGATTTTGTCAAAACAAGTAATGTAATAAATTCACTATGTATTTCATGATAATTCTAATATAAATATGAACTTTCATACTTACTTTATAGTATAAATCAAAGTGTACGTCCATACGATTCCAAAAATATAGAGATCATCTAAATCTGACTTCGCGTGAAGAAGTTATGATAAACCGAACACTATAAATCTCTATAATAAGAGGAATTTAAAATAGACTTAGAATTAGATATTTAAGTCTAAACAATAGTTTTAGTACTCGGAATTACCTACGCGTGGATATAAAGAACGTCAAAAACGGAGTTCGTATGCGAAAGTTACGACCTTCCGAAGATTTAGCTGTCAGAAACCCTAATCTGACTGAGCTCACGACGTGAGCACAGAAACTCACGACGTGAGGAGTCATTTTGCCACATTTCGGATCTAGAAGGTGGTGACGAGGCTACGAAGGGATAAGTTCTAAGCTCACGACGTGAGCAAGGATATCTCACGACGTGAGGAGTCACATGGCCACCTTCCGAAGCTAGGGACACAAATGGCAAGTCTACGGGGTGACCAGCCATGGCTCACGACGTGAGACTAGATGGATCACTATGTGAGAGGCCAAAAATCTTCCTATAAATAGCAAGTTCAGCCATTTGTTTTCTCACACCTGATCTCCTTCCTCCTCTCTCCTTTGATGAAGCCATCTTGCATCCCGAGCCCGGTGATCGTGAACCGCTGACCGTTTCTGCTTAGATTACATAAAATCACGCTACTAGGGTGAGTTTCACGACCCCACTTTTTAATGTTTTAGGGGGAAAACGCATGCTAAATATTAAATACAAGTTAATACTATATGTATATGATAGTATGTTCGTTAATCCGGATATAATTATTTTGTATCTATACAACTATCGTAAACTTGTTAGTATGTTATTGTTATAGTAGTATACTAATGTAGATCTTGAGTTATACTTAGGATTCTATATATATTTTGTGTGCGATATAGTTCCAGAGTTATACTCAGGAGTTCTATATGTTAATTGATAAGTATGTTGTTATTGTTGGTTTTATGTCAAGATAAAACCAGGTATGTTATATGTTGTTGTTACGGGTTTTATGTCAAGATAAAACCTCGTATGTTATATGTTGTTATTATTGATTTTATGTTAAGATAAAACCTGGTTTTAATTCTAATTATAGCTGTTGTACAGCCTAAGTATTATAAATATTAGGAGTAATGTTTAAAGCATAGTCTAATAACTTAGGGTTTTAGACACGAATATGATTTTACTACTAGAACTAACGGAACTCGATAAGTCTACATGAGTTATTGTATTCATCAACTAAGATTGGAAATCTTAGGGAAAATCCTTTGACCTGTAACCGCTAATCTCGTGGGAGCGAGGAAGTCGTGTATGAATAAGATACGGGTTGACAACCCCACTCGTGGTTGCTAGCTACAACCCAACGGTTTGCGAGTGACGAACTGTCCTTTTATTTGTTTATTGTTCCGACGTTGATGAAGCGTGTGGAATTTATCTTAAGATGCGAAACTTGTAGCATCAAGTAGAGGTTTGAAACTAGTCATATAGTCGCGGTTACGGACTCATGGTAGCAAATTATTAGAAGCATTATACTTTGTCGTTATACAAGTATTAATGTTAAGTATAAGTTTCCCAGACACTTATACTCTAAGTACAAGAAACTGGTAGGTATACTACTTGTATATTAAGTAGATAATTATACCTAGCACACATACTCGTATAGAATTGAAATATATTTATATGTAGCGGTTTTTACTCGTATAGAATTGAAATAGATTTATACGTAGCGGTTTTTACTCGTATAGAATTGAAATAAGATTTATACGTAGCAACTTTCGTTTGTATGGAATTACAAACACTTATATTCATAGTATATGAGACTTATAGGTAAACTACATATTTGGTAAGTAAACTTTTATACCTAGGATGTATATACTAAACGTTGGAGAGTCAAAATGATACTTTCAAAACTATACTTTTGAACTTGGAAAAATGTTTAATTTTTATATGGAGTCAAAACCGGTGGACTCGACAACTTTATGTTGACGTATTTTAAAATGCATGTGTTTTCAGGAAGTTGATAACTATGATACGAGAAATGACGTTACACCGCCCGGTGTTTCCACCGACGGCCGGGGTGTGACAGATTGGTATCAGAGCTATTAACTATATTGAATTAGTACTTTCTTAGGAAAGCACGACTATAGTTTAGGGCTTACTCTGTTAGGTTTAGGTATATCCCTTAGCCTACAAATATAAAGTATTATTAATTATACTACTAAAGGACTACTTACGGGAGCGGTGACAGGATAGACATGTCGCTTGGGTTGCTGGATTTCTGAACGGCTATATGCTAAAATGATCCTGCCCTCCGACTGTCCTGACTGGCCGGTGCCTTATCAGCTAGACCTGAAGTAACAAAAAAAATTAATAGAGCATGAATACAACAAATAACAAATATAGAGCCATATATGAAGACTCGGATCCGCGATGATAATACACCTAAATACCCGAAATGTTTTTGATCTCAAGGATTTAAATCAGATATTCCAACTAAAGTTCATATGTGCATAGATCTTATCACAACTAGGTGTAGGTGTACAACTATATTTTATTATGATCAGATCATATGAACTATTTAAATTGGGAGTAATATTTGATAGACTAAACACTTGGTGATCCAAAATGTATAGGAACTAAACAAAATGCCTAGAAGAAGTAGCGCTCGACTAAACCTTAACCAACGACCAGAACTACCACAACAACAACCGCAACCACCACCACCAGAAACAAACCATCCAATAAGTTCAGCAAAACTTGAAGAAATCATAGCTCAGAGAATCGTTGCAGCTCTTGCTAATGTCACAAGATGAGGAATTAGAAATGAAGGCAATGTAAGGACCGCCAAAATGTGTACCTACAAGGATTTTATGAATTGCAAACCTAAGAGCTTCCATGGAATGGAAGGGGTTGTTAACTTGACCTGGTGGATTGAAAAGACAGAATCAGTATTTCAAATAAGCTTCTGTCCGGACGAATGTAAGGTACGATTTGCTGCGTGTACCTTCGCTGATGCAGCGTTAACATGGTGGAACAATCATGTTAATACAATGGGTATTGATGCTGCAAATTCCATGAAATGAGAAGAGCTGAAGAGGATGCTAGTAGAGGAGTATTGTCCAAGAGAGGAAATACAAAATCTGGAACAAGGGCTATGGAACCTAACAATGAAGGGTTCCGAGATAAATGCTTATACCGCTAGATTCAATGACCTTGCAGTAATGTATCCAGCTCTTGTAACCCCCGAAATATAAGAAGATTGAGTGATATATCTGGGGTCTAGCATCACAAATCAAAGGAATGGTGATCGCATCGAAGCCTTCAACATATAACAATACCAAGCGAATAGCTTATCAACTAACCAACACAGAAATCCAAGTGGGATTTATAGCTGAGTCTCCCGAATCTGGAACGAACAAGCGCAAATTTAATAGGAAGAATCACATACAATCATCTGAGGAGAGACAAGATGTGGCAACTAATTATGCAGCCACAACAGTAATACCCACACAACCACGATTGTATGAAGGAAAACTCCCAAAATGCACACAGTGTAACCGTCACCATCTAGGTAACTGCTTTATATGCACTCGATGCAAGAAAAAGGGACACACCGCCAATTTCTGCAGGAGCACAATACCTACAACAAAAAAATCAAGGAACAAACACTGGAACAGGCTATGATGGAGGAAGAGCGTGTTTTGAGTGTGGTGAAATTGGACATATCAAGAAGGAATGTCCAAAGTTAAGGAGTCAAGGAAGTTAGGTCGTGGCAGGGCATTCGTAACAGGAAGCATGGAAGCTATCCAGCACCCTTCGGTGGTACCTGGTACAAAATAAATTTTTGGACAAAATTTACTTCAATGGGGGGAGAATGTAACACCCGTCAAAATTAGGTCAATAACAATCACATATGATTATACCAATCATGTAATGTGATTTTGTCAAAACAAGTAATGTAGTAAATCTAAGTATTTCATGATAATTCTAATATAAATATGAACTTTCATACATACTTTATAGTATAATCAAAGTATACGTCCATACGATTCCAAAAATATAGAGATCATCTAAATCTGACTTCGTGTGAAGAAGTTATGATAAACCGAACACTATAAATCTCTATAATAAAAGGAATTTAAAATAGACTTAGAATTGGCTATTTAAGTCTAAAAGAGAGTTGTAGTACTCGGAATTACCTACGTGTGGATATAAATAACGTCAAAAATGGAATTCGTATGCGAAAGTTACGACCTTCCGGAGATTCAGCTGTCAGAAACCCTAATCTGACTGAGCTCACGACGTGAGCACAGAAACTCAAGATTTGAGGAGTCATTTTGCCATATTTAGTATCTAGAAGGTGCGTGACTAGGCTACGAAGGGATAAGTTCTAATCTTACGACGTGAGCAAGGATATTTCATGACGTGAGGAGTCACATGGCCACCTTCCGAAGCTAGGGACGCAAATGGCAAGTCTACGGGGTGACCAGCCATGGGTCACGACGTGAGACTATATGGCTCACGATGTGAGAGGCCAAAAATATTCCTATAAATAGCAAGTTCGGCTATTTGTTTTCTCACACCTGATCTCCTTCCCCCTCTCTCCTTTGCTGAAGCCATCTTGCATCCCGAGCCCGGTGATCGCGAACCGCTGACCGTTTCTGCTTAGATTACATAAAATCACGCTACTAGGGTGAGTTTCACGGCCCCACATTTTAATGTTTTAGGGGGAAAACGCATGCTAAATATTAAATACAAGTTAATACTATATTTATATGATAGTATGTTCGTTAATCCAGATATAATTATTTTGTATCTATACAACTATCGTAAACTTGTTAGTATGTTATTGTTATAGTAGTATACTAATGTAGATCTTGAGTTATACTTAGGATTCTATATATATTTTGTGTGCGATATAGTTCCAGAGTTATACTCGGGAGTTCTATATGTTAATTGATAAGTATGTTGTTATTGTTGGTTTTATGTCAAGATAAAACCAGGTATGTTATATGTTGTTGTTACGGGTTGTATGTCAAGATAAAACCTCGTATGTTATATGCTGTTATTATTGATTTTATGTTAAGATAAAACCTGGTTTTAATTCTAATTATAGCTGTTGTACAGCCTAAGTATTATAAATATTAGGAGTAATGTTTAAATCATAGTCTAATAACTTAGGGTTTTAGACACGAATATGATTTTACTACTAGAACTAACGGAACTCGATAAGTCTACATGAGTTATTGTATTCATCAACTAAGATTGGAAATCTTAGGGAAAATCCTCTGACCTGTAACCGCTAATCTCGTGTGAGCGAGGAAGTCGTGTGTGAATAAGATACGGGTTGACAACCCCACTCGTGGTTGCTAGCTACAACCTAACGGTTTGCGAGTGACGAACTGTCATTTTATTTGTTTATTGTTCCGACGTTGATGAAGCGTGTGGAATTTATCTTAAGATGTGAAACTTGTAGCATCAAGTAGAGGTTTGAAACTAGTCATATAGTCGCGGTTACGGACTCATGGTAGCAAATTATTAGAAGCATTATACTTTGTCGTTATACAAGTATTAATGTTAAGTATAAGTTTCCCAAACACTTATACTCTAAGTACAAGAAACTGGTAGGTATACTACTTGTATATTAAGTAGATAATTATACCTAGCACACATACTCGTATAGAATTGAAATATATTTATATGTAGCGGTTTTTACTCGTATAGAATTGAAATAGATTTATACGTAGCGGTTTTTACTCGTATAGAATTGAAATAAGATTTATACGTAGCAACTTTCGTTTGTATGGAATTACAAACACTTATATTCATAGTATATGAGACTTATAGGTAAACTACTTATTTGGTAAGTAAACTTTTATACCTAGGATATATATACTAAACGTTGGAGAGTCAAAATGATACTTTCAAAACTATACTTTTGAACTTGGAAAAATGTTTTATTTTTATATGGAGTCAAAACCTGTGGATTCACCAACTTTATGTTGAAGTATTTTAAAATCCATGTGTTTTCAGGAAGTTGATAACTATGATACGAGAAATAACGTTACACCGCCCGGTGTTTCTGCTGACGGTCGGGGTATGACAATGTTTTAGGTACTTCCGGTTCCAAAGGGAAGAGCTCGACGTGATTGCATCGCATCCACCAGTGTTCCACATTTTATTATATGATTTTTACTCTGATAACTATTTTGTACATTTTCACACTTTGATGGGTTTTGGAATGAATGAATAATGGTTTTCATAGACTTAAAACAAAATTTTTACATGAAATATTTTGGGGAGTTTCATCATCTCCATATATATAGAGGGCTCTAATTCCGGTTTTGAGAGATCACATTTACACCTCTAAGCTACAAAATTTCGGAATATTCAAACACTTAAGAAATCTCGAATTGTTGCCTTCACGTCGTGACCATCTGGTTGTCACGTCGTGACCAAAGAACATAATCGGGTTTTCGATTATGTTTGAGCTCGAAGTTTGACGATAGCTTGGATTTGGTTCTTGTTTGCGTCTTGGGTGCGATCACAGAATATGAACTCTCATTTGGGTTCTCTAGTTCAATCCAATGGCTCGACAAAAGAAGAAACCAACTAAAAAGTCAAAGGTATGTTTTCTTTGTAGTTCTAATAATTCCATAGACCAGAGAGTTTAGATTCATCATATTTTGAATTTAGATAAGAATTGTTAATTGTTTCTGTTGCCCTATATTTGATCTAATGAGGCTCGAAACCCATCAGAAACGAAGAAGACACCAAAGAATTTCTAATTTTCATAATTGGTCCCTGATGTTTGCCATGCACCCAAAAACTACCCTACTATTGATTTTTCTCTTCAAAAACAATATTCCCAATTGACACAACACTCCCCTCTACTTATAAACCTAATAAAATAAAATTTTGATTTATTTAAATTATTATTATTATTATTATTATTATTATTATTATTATTATTATAACTATATATATATATATATATATATATATATATATATATATATATATACGTAGACTTCTGTACGTTGAGCGTAGCTCTATGTTGGGCTGTAGCGCCCGTTTTCTAGACAATCGGTATCTATCTCAATATATATATATATATATATATATATATATATATAGATACCGATTGTCTAGAAAACGGGCGCTACAGCCCAACATAGAGTTACGCTCAACGTACAGAAGTCTACGCCCAGCGTAGAGCTACGCTCAACCTACAAAGGGCTACGCCCAACGTAGAGCCCCTACTCTCAAAAACTTCTATTAAGCTCTTAATATGGCAAACTAAACTCTCAAACTCCCAGATCTAATCTAAATGAATGTCTTAATGGATATAGTCTCTGACTTTATCCCTTTGCATGGCCAAGATGAATACACAGCCAAACTTTAAGTCCATATTGTCACATTTTGCTCAAGAACTCATTCATGGATGGATAAGAGTGCCCAAGGTCTCATTTTTATGACTCTATAACCTCAAAAACATTAGAATAAGGCATTAAAATGTTCTGGAGTAACCCATACTCAAGAGGACCAAGAGTATGGGGACAAAAGCACAAAACTCATAACCATACTAGATCTAACATGAATAAGCATCAAGATGAAAGCTTTATACCTTCCAAAGATAGATGTTAGCTTCACACCTTGAAGATTCCCACTTGGTTCTACAAACACCTTCTTCCTTTAAAGAGCACACAAAACTCTTTAAAAGCTCCAAAACTCACAAAATGCGGCTAAAGTTTCAAAGGAATGGTATGAGGTGATGGAGGTTGGTCATGGGAAGGATTCCAAAAAAGTTATAGCCCATAAATATGGATCAAAACCTTAGGATTAGTGTAACGACGTAAATTTTCAACAAATTTTTCATTTTCAAACACAATAAAACTCATTTCATAATTCTCAAAATCACATATGTCTCAAATCTCAACAAGTAAAACACAATCCTAGAATCATAAAAACAATCTCCCGCCAGTGTGTACAATCATGTCGGTGCCTTGTCGCGATCCTCAGAACTACCTGAAACACATAACACATAACACGGTAAGCATAAAGCTTAGTGATTTCCCCAAAATACCACACACAGCACATCAGCCACTCGAGGCTATAACTCAATAAGACCCTCCGGTCAATGTGTCTCAGTGGGACCCTCCGGTCCTACAACTCAGATGGACCCTCTGGTCCCTCAACTCAGCAGCTCAATATAATACACAGTAAACATATCACATAACAAATAGCAGGATATCTTAATACACAGCTCATTCACATAAGACCCTCTGGTCACATAGAAAATTACCACTCAAGGTAAGTATAGTGAGAAGACTCACCTCGTAAGCTAGCAAAAGAAAACCCCGAACTCGGAATCTTGAACTCTACCCACCAGTCTAGCCTCCGCCTAGCACATAATAATTATCCCTAATTAATATTGGTTCTCAAGAACTAGACTAACCCTTTTACACTCACAGAAGGGTGAAAAGACCATTTTACCCTTCCATATGCTTAATAGTCTACACTTTTGACCAAACCCTAAAAGTCAACAAAAGTCAACGGCACGGAGTACGCTGCGCGTACTCGATCTCTACGTTGCACGTACTCGGCTGCCATGCAGGCATCGGGGATGCTCGACCCCTACGCCGCACGTACGGGGATTACGCCCAGCGTACACCCCAGTTTCACTCTTCTCACATTTTTGGTCTTAACCAGTTAATACATAGGCTCATATCTCAGATCTGGACTCTCTAATGTCTCTTAATCCATAAAGTCAGTGACTTTAAGCCTTTGCATGGCTGATTGGGTCACTAACATTCAAAACATCCATCATCTTTCCTCATGAAGCTCATATCTCATGCATGGCTTACTCCTAACGTCCAAGATTGGATTTTTATCACTCAAGTCCACAAAATACACTGAAAATGGTTAGATCAAGGTCTTTGGAGCTCATTATCACATAAAGTCTCCATCTTTTGGGACAAAACCCTAAAATACTCCATGAAAATGCACAAAACGAAATAGTGAGAAAGCTTGGAGCTTTATACCTCTTTGTGAATCTTTCCACTCAGATTTGCTCAGATCTAGAAGCTTGGACTCCAACTCCTCCTTCTTCAAGACCTTCTCTTCTCTTCAAAACCACACAAACACTCTCTCAAGGCTCAAACACTCACATACAAGCTCTAGAATAGAGGTTAGGGCACTCTTAGGGTTTTCTCTCTAGGAATGGTGGCCAGAAATGAGGCCATCATATCCCTTATATAGGGGACTCACCCCAAATTAGGGTTGCATTCTAGGCCTAGTACGCCCAGCGTACCCTCCGGTACACCCAGCATACTAGGTGGCCTCTGCGTCCAAAGCACGCACATGAGTACGTTAAGCGTACACTCTAGTACGCCCCGCGTACCCATTAGTCACTTTTTCTCTACCAAGGGCCAAATGAAACAAATGCTCAATTGACTAAGGTTCACAATGAATACTTGGACTTGGGGTGTTACAATTAGGATTTTGCTCTACAGCGGCTATGCCTAGAATAGCATAACGTATGCCCAATGTAGGTTATTAAACTCGTGTCCATAATTCAGCACCTATGCCTAACGTGGGGCAAAATTCCCAATTTCCAATTCAACTTCAGACAACCATAACTTCTTCGTTTCAACTCTGTTTTCAGTGTTCTTTATATACACGGAAAGGTATTGACGAGCCCCAAAATCCTATATATTTACCGTTGGCTTAACACATGTCAAAATAAAACCATAATCCATGAAAGAAGTCTGAAATATAACTTTTCCCATTTTACCCTTTGGTTCCAACACATAAATCATGGGCTTAGATCTCATAACCAATATTATCAACATTTAATAAGGTCTAAACTTTATTTCCTCAAGGCCCAAAGCCTTTACATGATCAGATTATGGTCCACAATCCTGAATTAAGAAACATCGTGAAACGGGGTGCTACAATATCTGATAGTTTAGTGACTTGAAATGAATCAATATATTTATCGTTTGTAGCATGTAACGGCCATTTAAAATTGTTCACAAAGCAAACAGCTTCATACATGTCAAAATAAAACCATAATCCATACAAGAAGCCCGATATATAACTTTTCCCATTTTACCCTTTGGTTCCAACACACAAATCATGGGCTTAGATCTCATAACAATATTATCAACATTTAATAAGGTCTAAACTTTATTTCCTCAAAGCCCAAAGCCTTTACATGATCGGATTACAGTCCACAATCCTGAATTAAGAAACATCCTGAAATGGGGTGCTATAATATCTGATAGTTTAGTGACTTGAAATGAATCAATATCTTTATCCTTTGTAGCATGTAATTGTCATTTAAGAATTTTGAAAAAGAAAACAGCTTCATATATGTCTTTTTGTAGATTTTCTCACTCTAATTTGAAAGCCCTCAGTAACACATGTGAATCCTAATTTAAGCTTAAGTTATTATTTGCTTTTGAACTATTGATAGAGCTTCACAGAAGAAGAATAAGTGTGGTCTACAACACCTTTACATTTTTGTTAAGTTAATTCAGGCAATGGTAGAGGTTCATGCACCCCCAATGAGTGGTTTATATATCTTCATAATCAGAAAAATAATAAGGATACTTTTCCTCTTGGGATTTTTGGGGTTTTAGGGGCTCAGTTTCCTCCTCTTCGGATTCATTGTCATCCCCAGTGAAATCAGTGAAACTCTAGCAATATTCAACTTGCTCTCTATGTGGAATTATTGTCAGCATCAACCAATAACATTAACTTTTCATAATCATTTGCAGATTCATCAACATCAAATGATGGAGCAGCATCAGTTATAACCTTACCTTTATATCTAAAATCATCCCCTTTTTACAAGCCCGTTGTAAGAAGGAACATGATTGGTTGTCATAGGTAATAAATTAAAAATTTGGTTACTTCAAGCACCGGAAGACCCATTACCACTAGATTGATTTTCCTCGGGAAATCGATGAATACCACTTTCCATAACATTATTAACAACAAACGGTTGTACTATGTTAGGATTCATACTACTAACAAAACTAAGAAAATATATGACATCACTATCATCAAGAATTTGCATAACTATATTTGATCAAGGACGTTGAAAAGATAGACGTGTTTGATTAGTGTGTAACCTATACTTGGAAGCAACCAACATGATTAACCCAAAGAAGTTGATATCATTAATTATATCTACACCAAAACATGTGTACTCTGAAGAAATATACTGCATAGATCCCTTGATACATTGACATTGCCCTCAACTAGAGACTGGCACTTGAAATCTAACATCCCAAAAATCAAGGTAAAATTTTCATTTTTCAAAACCAAACCAAAAACCATAAATGTTTACAAAACATAGTTTCCAAGAACCAAACTCACAAATCAAAGCATCCCAAAATCAAATCACATAAAATCCAAAGGATGTGCATGATCAAGCCTTCGCCTTGCCCCGATCATCTGAAGTACCTGAAACATAACACTTAAACTGTAAGCCAAAGCTTAGTGAGTTCCCCCAAAGTACCACACACAACCAAACAAATATACATATCATGTTGGGTCCACAGTCTCCCGACTGGATTACCTTGGCCCACAATTTCCCGATTGGATTGCGACTCTGGCCCACAATCTCTCGATTAGATTGCCACTGGCCCACAATCTCCGAATTGGATTGCTCGGGTTAGTTGGACGACCACACAAAACGGTACAGCCTCAACCCACCCACACTATTCCAACATATGTAATAGATAAACATGTAACTATCAAGTACATGTAATCATACAGATCTACCAATCTAACATATAATCGACATAGCATCATCTTATATACCAGGATACAAAACCTAGTGAGTCGACATTGGTGCCTTCGACCCACGAGTACAGTCAGGAGAAACTCACCTCACAATCTGAAATGTAGCTGAACAGATCACAGTTCCAACTGCTAACTCTATTGGCCACCTATACAATAAATAGTGACCTAAATTCAATCTACCACCCCAAAATACCCAAAATGCCCCTAAGTCAGAATAGGTCAAACTCCTGGTCAAAGGTCAAATTCAGAAAGTAAAAAGTCAAGAAAAGTTAAAGCAGACTGAGTATTACTCGCTTACTCAGTCACTATACTAGGCGTAGTTGTGATCCATACATATTACAAGGTTATTTGGTAGTACGCGCAGCGTACCCCCTAGTACGCCCAGCGTACTCGGCCTAAATTTACTCTTTCTTTTTAAGTTCTTAATCCATTAATACTTAATGTCCAAAGCTCAGATCAAGCCCCAAATAACATTCTAAGTCATAAAGTTTCCAACTTTATGACTTTCCATGGCTAGAATGAGTCCAACAAGCAAACCCTAACTTAATACACAACCAAAACCTCATAACTCATGCACGAAGAAAGGAAAGGGACCGGGATTACATTTTTATGGTTCCTAACACCTAAAACGTCTGAAAGGACAACTCTTATGGTTAGAGTAATCCATACTCATGAACACCAAGCTTAAGGGACCAAAAATGAACACAAACTCTAGGCTAGCAAGATCTAAGCAAATAACTCATCAAGTGTCAAATTTTATACCTTCAATGGATGCTTGAGGGTGAGATACTTATGGATCTAGGTTTCCTTGAGCTTCCAAGATGATTCTACTATCATCTCCTTCTTTCAAAAACACAAAATACACACTCTCAAGCTCAAAATGCTCACACAATGGATTAGGGTTAGAAAGGGACGATTTGGGAGATGGAGGCTGATGATGGAAAGGGTTTTGAGGAGTTAATGAGGTTAAAATAGTGCTCAAACCCTAAAATTTAGGGTTTGGACACCAGCCGCATGCGTCCAGCGTACGCATGAGTACGCCCAGCGTACGTGTAAAAACACGTGCCCCTCATAAGGGCGCCATGGGACCAATTTTGCATAAAAAATCCGCTTTTGGTTAAAAAAATAGAAATTTACCTGATCAATGAGTGTTATAATTCTCCCCCACTTGAATCAAACTTCGTCCTCGAAGTCCGGTGCTACGAATAACTCAGGGTAGTGCTCTCACATCTCTGCCCTGGGTTCCCAAGTCCATTTGAAACCCTTCTGATGTTGCCACTGGACCTTGACCAATGACACCACATTGTTGCGCAAGGCCTTCATCTTCCTATCCAAAATCGTCACTGGCCTCTCAACATAATTCAGACGATCATCATCTTGAATATCATCCAAAGGAACAACTGCTGAATCATCAACCACACACTTTCGAAGCTGAGAAACATCGAAGGTGTTGTGAATCTGAATGAGCTCCTCAGGAAGATCCAACTGATAGGCTACCCTGCCTACCCTGGATAATACTTGAAACAGCCCAATATATCGAGGCCCCAACTTGACCCTTTTCCTGAAGCGTATTACACCCTTCCAGGGTGATACCTTCAGTAAAACCATATCGCCGATCTGGAACTACGACTTGGATCGACGTCTGTCAGTATAACTCTTCTGCCGACTCTGATCTGTTTGTAACCTCTGCCTGATCTATTGGATAAGCTCTGTCGTCTGGAAAGAACTACCTCAGTCTTTACCATGACCCTGTGACTAACCTCTCCCCAACAGAATGGGGTACGCCACTTTCACCCATAAATAAGCTCAAATAGTGGTGCACCGATACTGGAGTGATAGTTTTTATTGTAAGAAAACTCAGCCAAAGGAAGGTATGAGTCCCAACTCCCAACGAAATCGAAAACACAGGCTCTCAGCATATCCTCGAGCATCTAGATGCTCCGCTCGCTCTGTCCGTCGGTCTGCGAATGATAATCCATGCTAAAATGCAATCTCGTACCCAACTCCTCGTGGAACCTCTACCAAAATTGAGAAGTGAACCGAACATCTCGATCAGATGAGATGGAAACTAGAACACCATGTTGAGCAAAAATTTTGCGCACATACACTTCGGCCAATTCTTCGGCTGAGGAGCTCTCCCAAATAGCTAGAAAGTGAACACTCTTGGTCAGACGGTCCACAATAACTCATACCGCGACAAACCCATTGGTCGTACAAGGTAACTTAGTGATAAAATCCATGGTGATTTGTTCCCATTTCCACATGGAAACCTCTAAAGACTTAAGATTGTCGTGCGGTCTCTGGTGCTCGACCTTGACCATCCGACAGGTCAAGCACCTCTCAACATACCAGGATATCCTTCTCTTCATGCACGGACACCAATAACTAAGTCTTAGATTTGATACATCTTTATGGCTCCAAGGTGTATCAAAAATCTGAACTTATGTGCCTCTTCTAGCACAGTCTGCCTGATCCGCAAAATATGGTACCCAAACCCAAACACACCGGGTCAACAATCTGCGACTATCAGTAGAAAACATGTCAATCTCACCCGTGATTCATTCCTGCTTCCAAATTTACTTCTTGACTCCATCGGTCTGAGCCTCCTTAATCAAATCCAGAAGTGGTGAATCGATCGAAATCCTCATATATATAAGCTCCCAACAAATGAACTAGCATATTTGCAGCTTAAGATATCAGCGACCACCTCCCCTTTCCCTTGGTGATAAAAAATCTCACAGTCATAATCCTTGACCACATCAAGCAATCTACTATGTATCATATTTAGATTCGCCTGATCCATGAGATACCTCAAACTCTTGTGATCCGTGTAAATGGTACACTAGACACCATATAGGTAGTTCCGCCAAATCTTGAGGGCAAACACCACCACCCCCAACTCCAGATCATGCATCTGATACCGCACCTCATGCAACTTCAGCTTCCTAAAACCATATGCAATAACCCCCTTGTTGCATAAGTACCACCCCCAAACCAGTGATAAAAGCATCACGATAAATGACAAAGTCCTCCACAGCTTCTAGGAGGGTCAACACCGGGGCCTCACACAATTTTTTTCTCAATGTCTCGAACACAGCCTGCTGCTTAGGCCCCCAGCAAAGATCCACGTCCTTCCTTGTCAGATGAGTGAGGGGTACAACAACCTTGGAAAAATCCTGAATAAATCTCCGGTAATACCCTGCTAAACCCAAAAAACTACTGATCTCCGAAGGAGACTTCGGGACCTCCCACTGCATAACAGCCTCAATCTTGGCCGGACCGACAAGAATCCCCTTATGGTTAATGAGGTGTCCCAAGAGCTGGACCTCCCGTAACCAAAAATCACACTTCGAGAACTTGGCATAAAGCCTCTCCCTCCTCAAAACTCCCAGCAACTCTTGAAGGTGCTCCTCATGCTGATCCCTGGTCTTGGAATAAACCAAGATGTCATCAATGAAAACAATAACTGATCGATCGAGCATCGGCCTGCACACTCGATTCATCAAATCTGTAAATTCCGCAGGCACATTGGTGAGCTCAAACGTCATCACCACGAACTCGTAAGGACCATAATGAGTTCGGAACGCGATCTTTTCCACGTCCTCCTCACTAACTCTCATCTGATGATACCCTAAACTCAAATCAATATTTCAAAAACAAGATGCACCCTGCAGCTGATCGGAAAGATCATCAATCTTTTAGAGTGGGTAACAGTTCTTCAACGTCAACTTGTTCAACTCCCGTTAATCGATGCACATCCGGTGCGAACCATCGTTCTTCTTCTCAAACAGAATCAGTGCTCCCCAAGGTGAACTGCTAGGTATGATAAACTGCTTGCCCAATAACTCCTGAATCTGAGAGGAAAACTCTTGCATCTCTGGCTGTCACACCCCCAAACCAAGGATGGTGGAAACGTCCAGGGGTGGAGGACTTCATGTATAGTATCATAACAACAATTGTAATAGTAATTAAAGCAAACACAACCAACATATATATAATTGAAAAAGTTACATCATTGTATGAATTACATGTTTACGAATCAATTACAATATGTTGACAAAATATGAAATAGTAGACGCCTTAGCGCCCCATCCTCAAAAGCACTTGGTTACCTGTTTAATGATTTCCTGAGAATACAAGTTGTTTTGAAAAAGTGTCAACACAAAGGTTGGTGAGTTCATAAGCTTTTGTTTGGTATTATTAAAAGCCTTTCGTTTGTAAAAGTAGTATTTGTGTTAGAAAATCCAATATTTTCCTTAAAATGTATATGTAGTCTTAAATTCAAAGACCGGAATGTATAAGTAACTTTTCTTACTTATAATAAATAATATAAGTTTAAATCGACATAAACTCGTTAAATTTTAATGAAGTTCCCGTAAATTCCAATGTTTATTAATACTTTATGTGAGTTTATTATAACCATGCTATGACCAAGGTTGCCTAAAACGACGTTCTTCAGGCGTCGGAAATGTTATGACATTTGTCACCCCAGACCTATCGGTCTAACTGTTGCATGCAGTTTAGGTGTGGGTTTGTCAAACCCAATATAGATCTATACACAACTATCACGCTCTCCCTCAAGGAGACTCTGGTTACAATACAGGACTTAATGGTAATTTGAAGTAAATGTCTCACAAAGTCATTAACGGAATTACGTGTTATGAAAACTTGGTACCGTATGGCCGTACCTTGCTTGATGAAAATATCCTTTGTATAAATGTACCCTTTTTAAATGTATGTGTTATGTAATGTTTCATAAACTATACCTATTATAGTTTATCAACCAAGGGTAGTACGTAGTAATGTATGCAAACTATATTCAAAATAGTTTATTAAATGTTTGAATGTATCGGTTGTACTTTGATTATAATCACTTGTTATTCTTTATATTTTATATGTCCAAATCCATTTGTAAACTAATGTGTGTCTAAATATTAAGAAAAAATGTCATATATTGTAATAACATATAATCACATAAAGATATACACCTTGCTCAACATGTTACAAGGTGAAATGAAATTGACAGCAACTTTTTGTTGTATACAGTTTCTGTTACTGTTCTTAGAAAATTTATAGAAAAATCATCAAAGCTCCAAATCCAAATCCACAAATTTTGAGAGTTTGGAATATGAGTCTAGTTTGTTCATAAATTTTATCATGATTTTTAGTGATCTCTAACAGAGGTCAAAATGTCCATAATCACAAACTGGTCCGGGTTTGCCTCTGAAATGATAGGCAGTTTTGTAAAAATCACCATAAATTGTAGAAACATCATATGGAGATGTGCAAGTAGCCATTTTAAAGCTAAGAGTTTGAACTACTTTCACCTGGAACAGTTTTGAAAACTAAAATATTTAAGTTGACCAAAACAGTCCGTGATTAAAGTCCATCTTTTCTGATGTAATCTGTTAGAAAAAGTTTAATTGTGTTCTTGATGATTTTACTTGTATTCCCCCCCTTAAAACTTAAGAAAACATGTAAATGTAGGGGTATGAACTCACCTTATGTTGTTTCAGTAGATGAAAGTGAGAGAGAGGAAGTATTCAACCCAAGAACACTAAGAAGATGTCTTGATGATTCGAGAATCTAACACCGAATAAGATGGAATTTGTGTAAGATATCATTGATTTGAGTATAATGGAGTGTAATAATTATATGAATGATGAAGATACTTACTAATTGAAGAAAGAAATCCCTGGAGAAAGCCTTGAAGTTGAGAGAAAAGATGAGAGAATTTTAGAGAGTGTTCTTTGGTTGTTAAGTGTAGAATGAAAGGACTTTATGGAGAATGAGAAGAGATGATCAATCCTCCAGCTCTTAGAACGTGGGAAGAGCTGGAGATTGGGTGTAAAGGTCCACTAAGGTGACAAGGAGTAGTGGGAAAGAGTGGCTGATCATAGAGTGAGGTGGTGGTGGTTTGCTTTTGCCATAAATTAAGGAAAAGCAAATATTCCCTCAATAATTAGTTCCACCACTAATTCTTTTAATATATTTTTATAAAAACCCTGGGGATTTATATATTTTGGGGCCTTAGTTTATAAAATAAAGTTTTGGGTGAAAATCCCACGTTAAAATAATGAAAAACGGAGTTAAAACGAAATCGAAGTCGAAAAACCGGTAAAAATAGGCTGTCTGCGAGACCTCTCGGATGGGGGCCGAGACTTCGGATTCGGACAAGGACTTCGGTCCTGGGGCTTCGGCCTGAGAGCTTCGGATCCTGCGAGCTTCGGATCCTGATCCCTTCGGATGAGAGGCTTCGGTCATGAAGTTTCCGTTTTGGGTCCTTAAGGCTATTTTACCCGTTTTTACCCCGTTTCAAGTGGTTTTTGACCCGGTTAAGGGTCGGGATGACCCGAATGATTCCAAAAAGTTATGGGAACTTTTAAGAGAGATTTGGGAGAGATTTGGGAGAGATTTCAAATAGAAAGAGATAGAGTGAAAACGATTTAGAGAGGTTTCGTTTGTGATTAATTTGAGTGTCCGGCTTCATAACGCAAGGTTCGTAAACCCCGTTAAACCGTGTTTTAGTGTCGTACACACTCCCGATGAGTGTGCAATAATGTTTTTTCGTTTTGGTTCAATGTTTATTGCATTTGAGACTTAGGAAATTCAACACACGAACTTTCCAAATGATGTTTCTCTCATTAAAATATTGCATTGTGCAGTAATTACATAGTGTAAACCCTAATATACAAGGGTTACTTGAGTCGATTGGTTTTGACTTGTTGACTTTGTTTGACTTGGACTTGACTTAATTTTTGACGGTTGTCACATCATCCCCCTGTTAGAAGGAATTTCGTCCCGAAATTTGCATTTGACTGGGACATCAAGAGTTTGGGAAAAGATGTGGGTATTTTTGTTTCATTTGATCTTCGCGTTCCCAGGTGAACTCAGGCCCTCGTTTAGCGTTCCAACGGACCTTCACGATGGGAATACGACTTTGTTTCGTTCGTTTGATTTCCCGATCCATGATTTCGACTGGTTCCTCCACGAAGTGGAGATTTTCGTTAACTTCGATTTCGTCGAGTGGTATTACGAGTGTCTCATCAGACAAACACTTCTTTAGGTTCGACACGTGAAATGTGGGATGTACTTTGTCGAGTTCCTGAGGTAATCGAAGTTTGTATGCTACTGGCCCAATCCTAGCAAGGATTTCGAATGGCCCGATGTACCTTGGATTTAGTTTCCCGCGTTTGCCGAATCGTATCATTCCTTTCCAAGGGGAAACTTTTAGTAGTACACGATCACCCACCTGGAATTCCAAGGGTTTGCGTCGTTTGTCTGCGTAACTCTTTTGCCGATCGCGAGACGCTTTCAGTCTTTCTCGAATTTGAACGATCTTTTCTGTGGTTTCCCTTATGATTTCAGGGCCAGTGAGGGTGCTATTAGAGACTTGCCCTCTAGCTAGCTGTGTATCCCCCCCCCCCCCTCAGCCCAACACAGGGGTGATCTGCATTTGCGACCATAAAGAGCTTCGAATGGAGCGACTTTGATGCTAGTATGATAGCTGTTATTGTAGGAGAATTCGATAAGCGGTAGATGGGTATCCCATGCTTTACCGAAGTCTATCACACAAGCTCTTAACATGTCTTCCAACGTTTGAATGGTTCGTTCGCTCTGTCCGTCGGTTTGTGGGTGGTAGGTCGTACTCATGTCAAGCCTAGTTCCCAATGATTTTTGTAGAGACTGCCAAAACCGTGAGGTAAATCTACTATCTCTATCGGAGATAATGGATATCGGCACACCATGGAGTCGTACAATCTCTTTGATGTACGTTCTAGTCAGCTTCTCCATCTTGTCGGTTTCTTTTATCGGTAGGAAGTGTGCTGATTTGGTCAATCTGTCTACGATTACCCATATGGTGTCAAGCCCGCCCGATGTCTTAGGCAGCTTGGTTATGAAGTCCATGGTTATTCGTTCCCACTTCCACTCAGGTATATCCGGCTGTTGTAATAGCCCGGATGGTTTCTGGTATTCGATTTTGACCTTGGCGCAAGCCAGACACTTGCTCACATAGGTAGCAATCTCAGCTTTCATGTTCGGCCACCAGTATAATTTCTTGAGGTCCAGATACATCTTATCTGACCCGGGATGGATGGAGTATCGAGTCTTGTGTGCTTCATTTATGACGACGTCTCGGAGTCCACCGAACTTCGGTGTCCAGATTCGATTCATGAGATAACGTACTCCATCATCCTTGACTTCTAAGTTTTTATCCATTCCCCTTAATGTCTCTCCTGCCACCTTTTCTGGTTTCAAAGCTTCTAGTTGAGCTTCCTTGATTTGTATGGTCGTGTGGGAATGGATCGTCATTGTTAAGGATTTTACTCGGCGGACCGAGTACTCCTTCCTGCTTAGAGCATCAGCCACTACATTGGCCTTGCCCGGATGATAACGAATTTCGCACTCGTAGTCATTCAGCAACTCTACCCATCTCTTTTGTCGCATGTTGAGCTCTTTCTGATTGAGGATATGTTGAAGACTTTTGTGATCAGTGAAGATAGTGCATTTCGTGCCGTAGAGGTAGTGTCTCCAGATCTTCAAAGCGAATACCACTGCTCCTAATTCCAGGTCGTGCGTAGTATAATTAACCTCGTGCGTCTTAAGCTGTCTTGATGCATACGCGATAACCTTCCATCTCTGCATGAGCACACATCCGAGGCGTTTATTCGAAGCATCACAGTACACTACGAAGTCTTCGGTTCCCTCTGGGAGAGACAAGATCGGTGCGCTGCATAGGGCTTGTTTTAACGTTTGGAAAGCAGTTTCTTGTTTATTTTCCCACTTGAATATCACACCTTTCTGCGTCAAGGTGGTGAGTGGTTTCGCAATCTTGGAGAAGTTTTGTATAAATCTTTGGTAGTAGCCAGCAAGCCCAAGGAATTGTCGAATTTCGGTTGGCGTCTTGGGTGCTGACCAATTCTCGATTGCCTTGATCTTGGAGGGATCCACATGTATGCCTTTCTCACTTACCACATGGCCAAGGAAATCCACTTCTCTAATCCAGAATTCACACTTAGAGAACTTAGCATAAAGCTTCTCCGCTCTTAGTGTCTCTAGCACTTGGCGTAGATGTAGGCGATGCTCTTCTTCGCTTCGCGAGTAGATCAAGATATCGTCGATGAATACGATTACAAACTTGTCTAGGTAGGGTCGACACACTCTATTCATTAGGTCCATGAATACCGCAGGTGCGTTTGTTAAACCGAAGGACATCACCACAAACTCGTAGTGCCCATAGCGAGTTCTGAATGCAGTTTAGGGAATATCTTCTTCTTGAACTCGTAGCTGATGGTAACCTGACCTTAGGTCGATCTTTGAGAAGAAATTTGCTCCTTGGAGTTGGTCGAAAAGGTCGTCGATTCGGGGTAGAGGATATCGGTTCTTGATGGTGAGTTTGTTTAGTTCCCGATAGTCGATGCACATGCGAAAGGATCCGTCCTTCTTCTTTACAAAAAGGACTGGTGCTCCCCAAGGTGAGAAGCCTGGTCTGAAGAACCCTTTGCTCAAAAGCTCGTTCAACTGACTGGACAACTCTTGCATTTCTGTTGGTGCGAGGCGGTATGGAGCTCTGGCTACGGGGGTAGCTCCGGGTATTAAGTCAATTCTGAAATCGACTTGTCGTGCGAGTGATACACCAGGAAGATCTTCTGGGAACACATCCGGGAAGTTACACACTTCGGGGATGTCTTTGATGTCTTTCACGTCTTGTTTCTTGTCTACTACGTGGGCCAAGAAGGCGTGGTACTCCTTCCGGAGATACTTTTGGGCTTTGATGCATGAAATGATTTGTAAATTCGCACTAGGTTTGTCACCATAGATGAGAAGGCTTTCGTCATTTGGTAGATTGAGGCGAACGGCCCTTTCGTAACATAGAATGTCGGCACGGTGAGGAACTAACCAATCCATCCCGATGATTACGTCGAAGCTTTTTATGGTGACCGGCATCAGGTCAATTTTAAATGTATGGTTGTCTAGAGTGAGAGTACACTCTGAGTATATATCGCTAGTGCGTTCTACTTTCCCATTTGTCATTTCTACTACATAAGTATCCTTTAGTGATTGGGGATTTTGTTCAAGTAATTGTTTATATTGGTGGCTCACGAAACTCCTCTCCGCTCCACTATCGAATAGTACACATGCATAAGAGTTATTAAGGAGAAACGTACCGGTAACCACCGCGGGATCCTCAACTGCTTCCCCATGTCCTATTGCCAGGATTCTTCCTACTCCACCAGCATTAGGGGCTTGTGCTTTGGGGCAGTTTCTTTTGAAGTGACTTGCGTCTCCACAGTTGTAGCAGGTTCGGGTTGCCCCCGTACTGGCGACTTGGTTGATTGGTCGAGCCGGCGCTTTACAGAAACGAGCAGTGTGCCCCTTCCTGTCGCAGTTGTTACAGTGCATCTCCCTACAAGCACCATTGTGGTGAAAGTTGCACTTGTTGCACTTGGGTAGGGTTCCAGCATATGGCTTCGGTGGTGCTGGAGTGGTAGCAGTAGTGGCAGCATAGACAACAACAGTTTGTTGCTTCTTAGCGGGGTCTTGTGCTGGTTGGCTCTTCTTTTGGTTCCAAAACTTCCTTTTGTTGTTTCCCCCTTTTGATTGATCAGTGGTGGTCGCTATAGTGCCTTGGCTGGCTCTATGGTCGATAAGTTGTTGTGCCAATTCTTTGGCACTTGCAAAAGTAGTGGGTTTCGAGGCTACTACGCTATCGTGAATCCGGGATGTTAGTCCCCAGAGGTATCGTTCCACCTTCTTATCTTCTGGAGTGACCATTGCTGGGCAGAGGAGGGCCAATTCATTGAATCGGGTGGTGTAGGTTTCAAGGTCGGAGCCCGTCATCCTGAGGTTCCAAAGTTGTTGTTCCAGCTTTTGAATTTCGCCTCTCGGGCAGTACTCCTTCATCATCAAGGTTTTTAGTTCTGCCCAGGTTATGGAGCTAGCCACTTCGAGAGTAAGTGAACTAATCCGGCAGTTCCACCAAGTAAGGGCCCGACCGATGAATGTGAAGGCTGCGAACTTAACTTTGTTCGCTTCGGGGCAAGAGCACACTTGAAAGACTACTTCGGTCCTTTCAAACCATTGCATTAAAGCGATGACTCCCCCGCTCCCATTGAAACTGTCGGGTTTGCCATTGGTGAAGTCTTTGTAAGAACACTCTCTTGTGCGCACCCATATGTCGCCCTGGTTAGAGGGTGTAACACCTGGCCCAGATCCACCATTCCCATTAGAGACAATTTGGGACACGGCTGCCGCTACTGCTGCTGTTATTGCAGCTTGGAGTATTGTTGGATCAAATTGTGGAAGCGGCGGCAGAGGTGTTGGTGATGGTGGTGGAGGTGTCAGTGATGGTGATGGTGGTGGAGGTGTCGGTGATGGTGATGGTGGTGTTGGTAGTGGTAGTGGGGGTGGTGATGTGCTGCTAGATAGTCTAGTCTCCTTCCTTGGCGGCATGGTTTTGTCATAAGTTGTAAACCAATGTTCTTTTAGTAAAAGTATATTTATAGGAAAATATTTTATACATAAAGTATATTATTACGTTGTTTTCCGGTATGTTTACGATGCATACGATTTTATACTTTTAATTGACCCAATACATTGGGTTATGAGGTAAAATGAAAGTATAAAATATTTTATTTGAGTTTCCTTGTTTCCAAGTATATGACCGTTTGTAAAAGTTTCACACATACTAATTTAGTCGGGACATAATTAATATATTTATGTTTTAAAAAGATCTTTATCGGTTACTTCATTAGTTGCAAAGTGCATACCAGTCATATGTGATTAAGATATAATAGTCCTTCGAATAGATGACCCTAACTCCAAGACCACAACCAAACAAGGACAGGAAGTGAAACAAAGATACATAAATTCTAAGTCTATAGCATCTTAGTTACATATGACCTTAGCGCATCCACTTAGCAGCTATTGATCTATAAATAAAGACCTATTTAATTCTCAGATAATTTATTATAGTAACACAAAATACTCCTATAGTATTTGTAAATGTTTAGTTTTGAGTTCTTAAAGTATCCTTTGTAGTGTGTTATTAGGTTTGTTAGATTTGTTGCCCATCCTGACCATCCCCCGGTATATGCAAGTCAATTCCCGGACAGATATAGTTGATCAGGCTATATCCTTCCCAGATTTAATCCACATATACTAAGGCATACTCAAAATGTTCAACTCTTCTTCTTTTGCTTTATGTTTTCGCTAGTTATGATACCATGCGAGCATGTAATGTATGTATGTATACTTTAATCAAGAAAATCATTTATTTTCTAAGAGTATATTTATTTGAAAAATGCACAAATCAGAGACTATTAGTCCCAATTGTGTTTATAGTTTGTATATCTTATGTGGTTTGATATACTTAATTCACTATAAACTGTGCTCTGATACCAATCTGTCACACCCCCAAACCAAGGATGGCGGAAACGTCCAGGGGTGGAGGACTTCATGTATAGTATCATAACAACAATTGTAATAGTAATTAAAGCAAACACAACCAACATATATATAATTGAAAAAGTTACATCATTGTATGAATTACATGTTTACGAATCAATTACAATATGTTGACAAAATATGAAATAGTAGACGCCTTAGCGCCCCATCCTCAAAAGCACTTGGTTACATGTTTAATGATTTCCTGAGAATACAAGTTGTTTTGAAAAAGTGTCAACACAAAGGTTGGTGAGTTCATAAGCTTTTGTTTGGTATTATTAAAAGCCTTTCGTTTGTAAAAGTAGTATTTGTGTTATAAAATCCAATATTTTCCTTAAAATGTATATGTAGTCTTAAATTCAAAGACCGGAATGTATAAGTAACTTTTCTTACTTATAATAAATAATATAAGTTTAAATCGACATAAACTCGTTAAATTTTAATGAAGTTCCCGTAAATTCCAATGTTTATTAATACTTTATGTGAGTTTATTATAACCATGCTATGACCAAGGTTGCCTAAAACGACGTTCTTCAGGCGTCGGAAATGTTATGACATTTGTCACCCCAGACCTATCGGTCTAACTGTTGCATGCAGTTTAGGTGTGGGTTTGTCAAACCCAATATAGATCTATACACAACTATCACGCTCTCCCTCAAGGAGACTCTGGTTACAATACAGGACTTAATGGTAATTTGAAGTAAATGTCTCACAAAGTCATTAACGGAATTACGTGTTATGAAAACTTGGTACCGTATGGCCGTACCTTGCTTAATGAAAATATCCTTTGTATAAATGTACCCTTTTTAAATGTATGTGTTATGTAATGTTTCATAAACTATACCTATTATAGTTTATCAACCAAGGGTAGTACGTAGTAATGTATGCAAACTATATTCAAAATAGTTTATTAAATGTTTGAATGTATCGGTTGTACTTTGATTATAATCACTTGTTATTCTTTATATTTTATATGTCCAAATCCATTTGTAAACTAATGTGTGTATAAATATTAAGAAAAAATGTCATATATTGTAATAACATATAATCACATAAAGATATACACCTTGCTCAACATGTTACAAGGTGAAATGAAATTGACAGCAACTTTTTGTTGTATACAGTTTCTGTTACTGTTCTTAGAAAATTTATAGAAAAATCATCAAAGCTCCAAATCCAAATCCACAAATTTTGAGAGTTTGGAATATGAGTCTAGTTTGTTCATAAATTTTATCATGATTTTTAGTGATCTCTAACAGAGGTCAAAATGTCCATAATCACAAATTGGTCCGGGTTTGCCTCTGAAATGATAGGCAGTTTTGTAAAAATCACCATAAATTGTAGAAACATCATATGGAGATGTGCAAGTAGCCATTTTAAAGCTAAGATTTTGAACTACTTTCACCTGGAACAGTTTTGAAAACTAAAATATTTAAGTTGACCAAAACAGTCCGTGATTAAAGTCCATCTTTTCTGATGTAATCTGTTAGAAAAAGTTTAATTGTGTTCTTGATGATTTTACTTGTATTCCCCCCCCCCCCCCTTAAAACTTAAGAAAACATGTAAATGTAGGGGTATGAACTCACCTTATGTTGTTTCAATAGATGAAAGTGAGAGAGAGGAAGTATTCAACCCAAGAACACTAAGAAGATGTCTTGATGATTCGAGAATCTAACACCGAATAAGATGGAATTTGTGTAAGATATCATTGATTTGAGTATAATGGAGTGTAATAATTATATGAATGATGAAGATACTTACTAATTGAAGAAAGAAATCCCTGGAGAAAGCCTTGAAGTTGAGAGAAAAGATGAGAGAATTTTAGAGAGTGTTCTTTGGTTGTTAAGTGTAGAATGAAAGGACTTTATGGAGAATGAGAAGAGATGATCAATCCTCCAGCTCTTAGAACGTGGGAAGAGCTGGAGATTGGGTGTAAAGGTCCACTAAGGTGACAAGGAGTAGTGGGAAAGAGTGGCTGATCATAGAGTGAGGTGGTGGTGGTTTGCTTTTGCCATAAATTAAGGAAAAGCAAATATTCCCTCAATAATTAGTTCCACCACTAATTCTTTTAATATATTTTTATAAAAACCCTGGGGATTTATATATTTTGGGGCCTTAGTTTATAAAATAAAGTTTTGGGTGAAAATCCCACATTAAAATAATGAAAAACGGAGTTAAAACGAAATCGAAGTCGAAAAACCGGTAAAAATAGGCTGTCTGCGAGACCTCTCGGATGGGGGCCGAGACTTCGGATTCGGACAAGGACTTCGGTCCTGGGGCTTCGGCCTGAGAGCTTCGGATCCTGCGAGCTTCGGATCCTGATCCCTTCGGATGAGAGGCTTCGGTCATGAAGTTTCCGTTTTGGGTCCTTAAGGCTATTTTACCCGTTTTTACCCCGTTTCAAGTGGTTTTTGACCCGGTTAAGGGTCGGGATGACCCGAATGATTCCAAAAAGTTATGGGAACTTTTAAGAGAGATTTGGGAGAGATTTAGGAGAGATTTCAAATAGAAAGAGATAGAGTGAAAACGATTTAGAGAGGTTTCGTTTGTGATTAATTTGAGTGCCCGGCTTCATAACGCAAGGTTCGTAAACCCCGTTAAACCGTGTTTTAGTGTCGTACACACTCCCGATGAGTGTGCAATAATGTTTTTTCGTTTTGGTTCAATGTTTATTGCATTTGAGACTTAGGAAATTCAACACACGAACTTTCCAAATGATGTTTCTCTCATTAAAATATTGCATTGTGCAGTAATTACATAGTGTAAACCCTAATATACAAGGGTTACTTGAGTCGATTGGTTTTGACTTGTTGACTTTGTTTGACTTGGACTTGACTCAATTTTTGACGGTTGTCACATCATCCCCCCGTTAGAAGGAATTTCGTCCCGAAATTTGCATTTGACTGGGACATCAAGAGTTTGGGAAAAGATGTGGGTATTTTTGTTTCATTTGATCTTCGCGTTCCCAGGTGAACTCAGGCCCTCGTTTAGCGTTCCAACGGACCTTCACGATGGGAATACGACTTTGTTTCGTTCGTTTGATTTCCCGATCCATGATTTCGACTGGTTCCTCCACGAAGTGGAGATTTTCGTTAACTTCGATTTCGTCGAGTGGTATTACGAGTGTCTCATCAGACAAACACTTCTTTAGGTTCGACACGTGAAATGTGGGATGTACTTTGTCGAGTTCCTGAGGTAATCGAAGTTTGTATGCTACTGGCCCAATCCTAGCAAGGATTTCGAATGGCCCGATGTACCTTGGATTTAGTTTCCCGCGTTTGCCGAATCGTATCATTCCTTTCCAAGGGGAAACTTTTAGTAGTACACGATCACCCACCTGGAATTCCAAGGGTTTGCGTCGTTTGTCTGCATAACTCTTTTGCCGATCGCGAGACGCTTTCAGTCTTTCTCGAATTTGAACGATCTTTTCTGTGGTTTCCCTTATGATTTCAGGGCCAGTGAGGGTGCTATTAGAGACTTGCCCTCTAGCTAGCTGTGTATCCCCCCCCCCCCTCAGCCCAACACAGGGGTGATCTGCATTTGCGACCGTAAAGAGCTTCGAATGGAGCGACTTTGATGCTAGTATGATAGCTGTTATTGTAGGAGAATTCGATAAGCGGTAGATGGGTATCCCATGCTTTACCGAAGTCTATCACACAAGCTCTTAACATGTCTTCCAACGTTTGAATGGTTCGTTCGCTCTGTCCGTCGGTTTGTGGGTGGTAGGTCGTACTCATGTCAAGCCTAGTTCCCAATGATTTTTGTAGAGACTGCCAAAACCGTGAGGTAAATCTATTATCTCTATCGGAGATAATGGATATCGGCACACCATGGAGTCGTACAATCTCTTTGATGTACGTTCTAGTCAGCTTCTCCATCTTGTCGGTTTCTTTTATCGGTAGGAAGTGTGCTGATTTGGTCAATCTGTCTACGATTACCCATATGGTGTCAAGCCCGCCCGATGTCTTAGGCAGCTTGGTTATGAAGTCCATGTTTATTCGTTCCCACTTCCACTCAGGTATATCCGGCTGTTGTAATAGCCCGGATGGTTTCTGGTATTCGATTTTGACCTTGGCGCAAGCCAGACACTTGCTCACATAGGTAGCAATCTCAGCTTTCATGTTCGGCCACCAGTATAATTTCTTGAGGTCCAGATACATCTTATCTGACCCGGGATGGATGGAGTATCGAGTCTTGTGTGCTTCATTCATGACGACGTCTCGGAGTCCACCGAACTTCGGTGTCCAGATTCGATTCATGAGATAACGTACTCCATCATCCTTGACTTCAAAGTTTTTATCCATTCCCCTTAATGTCTCTCCTGCCACCTTTTCTGGTTTCAAAGCTTCTAGTTGAGCTTCCTTGATTTGTATGGTCGTGTGGGAATGGATCGTCATTGTTAAGGATTTTACTCGGCGGCCCGAGTACTCCTTCCTGCTTAGAGCATCAGCCACTACATTGGCCTTGCCCGGATGATAACGAATTTCGCACTCGTAGTCATTCAGCAACTCTACCCATCTCCTCTGTCGCATGTTGAGCTCTTTCTGATTGAGGATATGCTGAAGACTTTTGTGATCAGTAAAGATAGTGCATTTCGTGCCGTAGAGGTAGTGTCTCCAGATCTTCAAAGCGAATACCACTGCTCCTAATTCCAGGTCGTGCGTAGTATAATTAACCTCGTGCGTCTTAAGCTGTCTTGATGCATACGTGATAACCTTCCCTCTCTGCATGAGCACACATCCGAGGCCTTTATTCGAAGCATCACAGTACACTACGAAGTCTTCGGTTCCCTCTGGGAGAGACAAGATCGGTGCGCTGCATAGGGCTTGTTTTAACATTTGGAAAAGCAGTTTCTTGTTTATTTTCCCACTTGAATATCACACCTTTCTGCGTCAAGGTGGTGAGTGGTTTCGCAATCTTGGAGAAGTTTTGTATAAATCTTCGGTAGTAGCCAGCAAGCCCAAGGAATTGTCGAATTTCGGTTGGCGTCTTGGGTGCTGACCAATTCTCGATTGCCTTGATCTTGGAGGGATCCACATGTATGCCTTTCTCACTTACCACATGACCAAGGAAATCCACTTCTCTAATCCAGAATTCACACTTAGAGAACTTAGCATAAAGCTTCTCCGCTCTTAGTGTCTCTAGCACTTGGCGTAGATGTAGGTGATGCTCTTCTTCGCTTCGCGAGTAGATCAAGATATCGTCGATGAATACGATTACAAACTTGTCTAGGTAGGGTCGACACACTCTATTCATTACGTCCATCCCTACTATCACACATACATCTCCCATGGGGATAGGGATCAGATCGATCGAATAAGACACCCCGAAAATCTCTAAGGTATAATACCGAAAAAAGCTCGATGCCGAAACCCCGTGTTCGTTGGTGATGGAAACCCATAACGGACACTCTAACTCTCAAAGAGTCATACCAAAACTCCTACTGAAGGACTAAGATACAAAGGAACGAATCGCACCCGAGTCAAAAAACACAAGAGCATGAAAGGAATTCACTAAGAAGGTATCTAGTAGAATCATAAACATAAGCATACCATACATAATTAGACAGAATAATAAATGAAAACATACTAGTAATGACGTCCGGTGCCGCCCTGGCAGCCTCTGTTGTGAGTTGGAAAACACGACCTCAAGCCATCGGGGGCTTCGCCCTGCCCTGGTGTCCATCCTTGATCTGAAGGTCAGAAGTATTTGGTGCTTGCATGGGCCTGACAACAAGTAAGAGACACTAAGCCTTCACATGGTCCACCTGATCACAATGGTAACAAATCTTAGTGCTCGTCGGTGGAGCCTGCTTGTAACATTCCGTATAAAATAAAATAAGTAAATAAATGAATGAATAAATAAATAAATGAGAATACCTAAAACCCCCGAGATGTATTTTTATATTTTTATTTATATTTATATTTTATATTCTTATATTTTATATTGGCCCTAAATCCGTAATAAATTACTAGTATATTAACGCAGGAGTTAAATGTAATAAATTATGGAAATCAGGGAGTTAAAAGTAGTATTTTTGGACAACAGGGGTTAAAGTGTAACTTTTGGACTAGTTATGAATAGATTTTTGGACACAAGGGGCTGATTGGTAATTTTTGGACTTGTATTGAAAGGATTTTTAGAGTCAGGGGGTTAGAGTGTAAATATTGGACTCGAATTGAAAAGAATTGAGGGGGGAGGTGCCAGAAATGTAAAAATGGGTCACAAGTTTGAGAATTGAGACGGGGACATGAAACCCGTCACCCATCCATTCCCTTCATCTCATATAACACACATACCCTCTCAAACCCTAAACCTAATTACTATTCAGCTGCCACCTTGTATCTCCAACGTCCATCCGCGGCTACCCCCTTCCTTGACGCCGCATTGAACGGCCGAGCACCCTGTCGTTGCACCCGCTGTTGACGAAGCCGGAAACCCCGAAGCCAACCTCGCACGCTGTTGTTGCCGACAATAGCAAAGACGACGATTTCATGTTCGTTGTTGCATCTCCTTCTCCGGTAAATGGCGCAACCCTTCCTTCCCTTCACTTCTTCTGCCATTTCTTCAAGTCTCGTCGCCACCGTCGCTCCGAGCGGCTGCTCCTTTTGCTGTATTTTTCGGCTGCCGTCTGCCACCACGTGGGTGGACGTGTTGTATGTATTTCCGTGTGTAGGTGTGCGTATTCCAGTACAATTTGCATGTGTGTGTTTGCTTGACTGAGAATCAAAGGAGAACCCACCACCACCACCGTGAGGTCGTGGTTGTCATTTCCGACCACCGCCTGGCACTATGTGGGTGGTTGTGTGTGTGTTATTTTGTGCGTGTGTGCGTTTCTTTTAGATGAGATGTTGTATGGGTGTTATTGGCTAGAGAAAATCAAAGAGAAACCCGTCACCACCACCATGAGGTGGTGGCTGCCACCTTCTGCTGTCGTTTTGCCACTAGTAGCCACCATCTCTGGTGGCTGTGTGCATATGAGTGTGATTGGACCGATGTTTGGGATGCTTTTGATATTGTTTTGACTTGAAAACATAACCACCACCACAGTGAGGTGGTGGTTGCCGTCGTGAACCACCGTTGACCACCAACGCCCGAGGTGGTAATGGGTGGTGCCCAACTTACTAAACACTAATTAACCTAAAAGCCTAACTTGGAACCTAGTTGGCTAGTATTTGGGTTGGAAACCCTAATTAGGGTTTAGAAAACCCTAATGTCATGAAACCCTAGTTTTTGGAGTTAGTCGGGGCCCGCGTTAAAACTATTAATTAAACTTGAAATAATACTTAACAATTCTCTACAATTAACTTAATGCAATATTGTACTTAATGGATTAAATCCTTAAGGGGTTAGTGTGGAACACTAACCCTAGTTATCATTTTATGTGAAACCCTAATCATCATTTCATGTGAGGTGGACACTAAACCCTACATGGCCCACTCGTTTTAGTTATTTGATAATAGTAGAGGGATGCCTTAGGGATCTGTTAGAACAAATTTCTATCAGGATCGATAGATTCTAAGCAAGCTAATAATTAAGAACGTAATAACGAACACGAGAATAGCTTTGAATGTGTCGTATGATTAATACTTTAACACCTCAGAAGAGCTCGACAAAGAACTTCGACTGTAGAGGTGTTTAGGGTTTCAATAATAAACGTAATGATCGACATTTTAATACGCATACATGCATGCATATTTATAGTAAAACCCTATTAACTAATCTAGATAATCACGGATGGACAGGCCCAATCCGGATACAAAACTTAAGGTCCAAGACGCAACACAAATGGACTCAACAATCTCCCCCTTTGCGTCTTTGGAACCGAGACCTCAATCCTGTTTAATAACAGAAGCCTTCTTCACAGTTCTAAACACCTTCGGTATAACGGCTAAAAGATGGTAACGAAACGTAATATACCACCGAAGCATGTCTGTAAAATTCTTCTTATCAACCTCTGAATTCTGCTTGCATCTATGAATGATGTTGATGATATGCTCCAAGCAGTCTGTTGAAAATAGATGCTTATCAACCAGAGCAAACGAAAACCTGTGAGCTTCACCTTTCGTGAACATGACAGTAAGATTTGTTGAATCTATAGGTCCCATTTTCATCTTGTTCACATCCCCTGGTTTCGGTGTAGGTTTGACAGTCGGCTTCTTGTTCATAACTCTTGCTATCTCCTGATCCATAGTAGCAACTTCATGGATGTAGGAGGCCAACATTCTCTTCAGATGTTCTAAAATAGGCTCATATTCCTTAGGATTAGTGAGCAAAATGTTGAACAGCAAAATCCAGTCATGGGGATTGAGATTAGGAAGATCTGCTAGAGAGATAGTTGACACCGTGTTCGCTGAACCACGAGTGATCTTGAAATTAACGTTAACAAATCTCCCAACAGGTGAGGGTTTGAGTACCTTGACTGTAATGATCTTCTGTACGCTCCAAGTCAGGTACTGCGGTTGCCCATACTTCAAGTAGAAGTCAATCAACTCTCGGTCAACCTTAGGATGGGGAAAAGGAACCTCAGCAGTCGCATCAAAGCAATGAAACGTGAAAGCTTTTCTAGTAATCGGCATGTCGAACTGCGAGTCCTTGGAGTTATCACAATCAAACGAAGCAACCGGTTCCAACCAATAGACAGAAGGAAACTCAATCGCCTGATTGATAAGTGTCTCTTTTGTCCACAAGGGAAACAAATCCTTCTTGCAGTTCAAGTCATCTTCTTCTTCTTTGTTTCTCCTTTCCCTCTCCTCTGCTTCTTTAGCAATTTTCAGAGTTTCATCCAGCTCTCTGTCTCTTTTCTTTCGTTGGAGAGTTTCAGCAATGGTTTCTTCTACATCACTATCACTTTTATCAATGGTCTCCTTTGGCTTTGCTCGTGAACCAGAACCTGAAGCTACATTATCCTTCAGTTCGGTTGTTACTTTCGGTTGAGCACCTTCTATTTTCACAATGACTCTCGGTTGAACAACACGAGCACTACTTTCTCCCCCCTTGTTTTGGAGGTACGAATCCCTCCGAAACACCCTTCATTTCATGCAGTATTCCAAGGGCAGGAAG
Source organism: Lactuca virosa (assembly GCF_052849685.1). Taxonomy (NCBI): domain Eukaryota; kingdom Viridiplantae; phylum Streptophyta; class Magnoliopsida; order Asterales; family Asteraceae; genus Lactuca; species Lactuca virosa. Next base: position 280,980,400 of record NC_136428.1, on the reverse strand, counting down.
GAGTTTGAATGTGAGATGATTGCGAATTGTAAGAGTAAGAATAGGATCATGAGCACCAAGTAAATTTGTCAACATGTCCTTCACCTCACTTGCACAACTCTTATACACAGCCCGTTGTGTCTTCAATAAAGAGATTTCTTTCTCAGCATGGGCTAGCTGAACCTTCTGGACTTCAATGGTGGCTTTGTGTTTGGCCATATCCTCCTTCAAGGCACTTTCGGTTGCCAGATTAGCATGAAGGGCATCAAAACGAGAATCCACTGATTGTAAAAAAGAAGTGGTCTCGGTTTGGAGCGATGAGCGTACAGCTTCAAACTTAGTGCTTTCTTCTTGAAGGGACCTAGCATAGGAGTCCACAGAGGATTGTACCTTTGCTGCATTGGTGTCAGCATGAGCTTTCAAAGAGTCAAGAAAGATCTGAGTTGTGTGAACAACCTCAGTAACCTCTGTTGTTGCCTTTTTACAGGAAGAGGTGGACGCATCAACTGCCTTAGTAGATTTCTCAATGGCATTTGTGTATTGGTCGATGGCAGTTTCTAAAAAAGCTTTAAGAACCACACGACCATAAGCTTTGCTATCTTCAAGCAATCGGTCCAGCTTGTCATGAATGCTCTGTAAATCTTGACTTGTGACTGGAGCATCATTATCATCATCAGTCGGAAGCCTGTAAGGACTGAAGTAGGTAGAGTCAAATTCCTCATTCTCTCCTCCAAGAGTAGCACCAGAATCAGTTGAGGGTGTTGGTGAAAGAGGTTTAGTGATGATAGGAGTTTCTATTGCAGTAGTAGCCCCCGTATCAGATACGTTGACGCCTAATGTGGGGTTAGGAATGGTAGTGGTTGTGGATTCTGTAATGATTGGAGATGATAAAGGAAGGGTGGAAATAGGAACAGATGTAATGGGAGGCGGTGGTGGTAAAGTCGTTTCGTGAGATGTGACTGGTGGAATAATAATAGGAACAGAGAGAGGAATGGTCTGTTTTGGTGATTGAGGTAGTGCGGGAATTCTGTTGTGATTGGGAGATTCTGTTGGAGTGGGGGAACGGGGAGGAGTGTTCCCTCTCGGTGAGTCATGGTGAATCTCTTCTTCCTCATTATCCTCATCGGCATGATCTGTGCTTGGAGGAGTGGGACTCTTAGACCTTCGAGCCATCTTCTTTATCTTCTTCTTCTTTTGTTGAGAAGAATCCCCTTCAGTAGACTTTCGTTTTGAAGACTTGGAGGACTTAGACTTTCTTTCCTCAGTGGGTTCTTTCTTTGAGATCCTCTTCCCTCGGTTGGTAGGTTTGTCCAAGGCCTCCAAGGCAGCCTGTTGTTCTGGAGAAAGTACCCTCGGTCCAGAGGGAGGGAGTTTCCGATAGTCAGCCATAACATTGCTCTTTTCTGCAACACTTCGATACATAGATTCAGGAATAGATCCATTATGAGGAAACTTGATTGGATCCGAGATGATGATCTTCTTTGTGTGGAAAGTAGCGATAGATGCAAGTAGAGCATCCTTCATCACCGGAATCTCCAAAGAATTAATCACTTTCCTCGTAATCAGAGTCCAAAATCTTCCACAAGAGATTTCAGAATGCCTCGTTGATGTGTTGAGGCTCTGCACCACCTGAGACCAGATTATTGACCCATAATCAAGATTGATCCTGTTGTAAAGGCCATAAAGAAGGGTAAGGAAACCCTTGCTGGTACCGTCTGAACCACCACATCGTTCTGCTAATCCCTTAATCAGTAGAGTGAGCAGACCATTCCATTGAGACGGTAAACATGACTTCTTCACTTTGGTAATCGTGGTGAGCACATCAGTATACCCCATCTCATAGAGCATTGAAAATAACTGTGTCGTCGTTATAAAGTCCGGCGAGATGACAGAAGAATCGACAGCAAGATTCAAAATCGAACAAAACTTCACCTTCGAAATAGATGCCTTCTTATCGTGGATGTCAAAGTAAATACGTTCTTTGTTTTTGTCATAAGACGCTGTAGAATAGACCTGCGATAATAACGACATTGGAACAGCTTCAACCTGGGTTAGGGCTAAAACCAGGGGTGAATACTTCAAACATTCCACCACGTGCAGCATATATGCATCATACAAGAACGGGTTAAGTTCGATGATCATATTTTGGTTTGGCTTAATGGTGAGTAAAGATGATGATGCCGTCTGATCATGAATTGATGAAGAAGTCGCCATTGTGAATCGAAGAAGGAAGAAGATGAACAGTTTGCGCTGCGTTGGTTTTTCAGAGAAAAAATGTTGCCAGTAAAAGACAAATAAAATTGGAAACCCTTTATATACCATTGCCAGGAGAGAGAAAAATCATGATGATAATGACGTGATCACTAAAACGTCGCCTAAAAAAGCGCGAAGTGACAGTGTGGTTACTCCCAGGTATACGTCATCACGCATGGGTAAAGAGACCGTTCAAATTCACGCGCCTAAATCTTATCTTCAATCGTCGTTTGAAATTCCATGATAACCCCCTGTTTGGCTCCAATAGATAGAACAAAATTCAAACCAATCGGTAACCAGAATGTGGGAAAACTGGAAATTTTCGTGCATTAGTGTGACAAAGATAAAGAAATAAAGCAAATGTGTATGGGATGTGAGTGATGTCTCATTACTAGACAGAAAGCAGAGGATTCCGGGCAAGAATCGCTTCCTTCAAAGTCAAGAGAGACTTGAAGTGCTTGTGTGGTTTCCCGAATGATACGATCAACTGTTTGTTAATAAACATTGAAAGGCTTCTTTTATAGATTAGGCTTAGGGTAGCTTATCTTCAACCGAACTTCGAGTCTTAACATAAAACCGAACGTTGGAAGAAGTACCTGTGAGACCGATGTGGTCAGTTGAACAGGTAGGTTGGATATATTATATAGTGACTAAAGAAGTAGCAGAAATCTCAAAAAAATAAACTGGATCTCTTTGGGAAGAAACGCCTTGGTAGTAGACAATTTCATAAAAGACCACGCAAAAATAAAAAGAGATTGCATTAGGTAACCAGTAAGTTCTTGAATAATTAATTCACCGTCAATTCATTATTGGTGTTGGATATTGGGTTTCACTCAGTACGTGGTATACGTATCTAAGATCACAAACACAGATGTTGTGTAACCATAAACCTCAGTGGTAAGGACCGAGAGTCTCAAGGGTTACAATGGTGAATTGAAAGGAGATGGAGAATATAAGGGAGGTGGCTATAGAACCGAAAGTACCTTCTGCTATATAGACGTGACAAAGCAGAGAAACTCTTAACTCATATAAGAAAAGTAAGGTAGCTCTAGACTGAGTTGCAGTTAATGGCCTAATTGGGAAGAAACGATAGGTATAGATCGAATCATTAAGGCCTGCTCAAAGTCGTAGAGGCTTTGGTCAACATGCAGCAGCATGCTTCTAGGGACCCTTAACTAGTTCGTACTGAAATTAAATATACCTGCCTTAGATTCACATTCTGTTGTACTTGTACTCTTGTCACCTAATAAAAATAAGAAACACACCACACATACCAACCAAACAGACAAACGAAACAAACAAAGAAAATATTTTTGAATTTTTAGAATTTTCTGAAAAGGAATAAAAACATAAAGATAAAATATTTTTGGATTTTTGAAATTTTCTGAAAAAGAAAAAAAACAGAAAGATAAAATATTTTTGGATTTTTGAAATTTTCTGAAAAAGAATAAAAACAGAAAGATAAAATACGAGAGAAAAGAGTGTACAAGATATACAACCGAAACCTTATCTTAAATGAGTGAAGCGAAATAGACCGAACGATCGGTTCATTTCGGTTCCTTAAAATTCTAGAGCCGAAATGGACCGAGCGATCGGTTCATTTCGGTTCCCGAAAATTACGGAGCCGAGATATACCGAGCGGTCGGTTCATTTCAGTTCCCTAAAATTCCAGAGCCGAAATAGACCGAGCAGTCGGTTCATTTCGGTTCCTGAAAATTATGGAGCCGAAATAGACCGAGCGTTCGCTCCATTTCGCTTATCTAATTTTTAGTGAGAGATTTGAGGATTCGGTACTGACTCTCCTTCCATCATGCCCAAGCCTTGTAAAATTTTGTTAAAGGTAGCTTCAGGTACGGCTTTAGTGAAGATGTCAGCCAGTTGATCAGTAGATCGAACAAAGTGTACTTCCACGTTCCCATCTTCTACATGATCCTTGATGAAATGATATCTAAGAGCAATGTGCTTAGTTTTTGAGTGTTGCACTGGATTGTGACAAATCCTTATTGCACTTTCTGAGTCACAATAGAGAGGTATCTTCTTCATACTTAGCCCATAGTCTCTCAGTTGACTTTGAATCCATACCAATTGAGAAGTGCAAGATGCTGTAGCAATATACTCAGCTTCGGCTGTGGATAGTGAAACACAAGTTTGCTTTTTGGACTGCCAGCTAACAAGTTTCCCGTCAAGAAATTGGCATCCACCAGTAGTGCTCTTTCTGTCCAGTCCACATCCTCCTAGATCAGCATCAGAAAAGGCTTGAATGAAGAATCCAGATCTAGCAGGATACCAGAGACCGAGAGATGAGGTTCGCCTCAGATAATGAAAAATGTTCTTAACTGCCACCATGTGAGGTTCTCTTGGATTGGCTTGAAACCTGGCACAATAACAAACAGAAAACATAATATCCGGTCTACTAGCTGTTAGATACATAAGGGACCCTATCATTTGACGATATAGTGTTATGTCCACAGCAGGTTTTTCCAGAGATGGAGTTAACTTAGTGCCAAATGCCATAGGAACCTTCACTTTTGAATCACCCTTCATTCCGAATTTCGTCAGTAAGTTCTTTGTATAGGCCTCCTGGTTGATAAATATGCCTTCTGGTCCCTGTCTAATATTCAAACCAAGGAAAACATTAATTGGACCCATTGCGCTCATTTCAAATTTAGTCTCCATCAACTTCCTGAATTCAGCTGTTAAGCTAGGATTCGTGGAGCCGAAGATAATATCATCAACATAAATCTGAACAATCATTAGATGTTCGCCTTCCTTCTTACGAAAGAAGGTTGGATCAACCGAACCTTGTTTAAATTTTGACATTTTCAAGAAGCGAGTTAGTGTTTCATACCAGGCCCTCGGTGCTTGCTTTAATCCATAGACAGCTTTATCCAGCACATAGCAATGATCAGGGTATTTTTCGTTCACAAAACCCGGCGGTTGCTCAACATAGACTGTTTCTTCTAATTCTCCATTCAAGAAAGCGCATTTGACGTCCATTTGGAAAACTTCGAAGTTTTTATGAGTAGCATATGCCAAAAAGATTCTGACTGATTCCAACCTAGCTACTGGAGCGAAGGTTTCCTCATAATCTATCCCTTCCTCTTGACAATAGCCTTTCACCACCAACCGAGCCTTGTTGCGAATGACATTCCCCTCTTTATCTAACTTGTTTCTGAAGACCCATTTCAAGCCAACCACAGAAGCATCCTTTGGGGTGGGAATCAGCCTCCAAACTCGGTTGCGTTCGAACTCATGAAGCTCATCCTGCATTGCCTGGACCCAATCGGAATGATCAAGTGCAACATTTACGATTTTCGGTTCAACCTTTGAAATGAACAAATTAAACATGCAAAATTCAACTTTTGAGAATAATGCAGTTTGTTTCGCTTTCAGTTGAGAACGAGTAAGAACTTTCTCAGAAGTTTCACCATCTGTGCTTTGGGATGGTCTTTGGTCCATTTTGCTAACGGTGGATAGTTTGGATCATATGCTGGATTCAGTTCAGCCTCCACTTCTACTTCAAATTCTGATTGATCGTCATCACCTTCGACAGGTGTATCTTCTTTCTCCCCCTCGACTGGCGAAGTGTAACCTGAGGCAGCATCAGAGTTAGTATTTCCTGTGGAAGTTGGTTTCTCCCCCTCAATTGAACTACTACTTGTTGATTTTGGATCTGTACTTTCCCCTTCACCCGGACCTTTATGTGTTGGGGAGGGAATTGGATTCTCCCCCTCAACCGAGACTTGGGTTGTCTTTGGTGCTGTCGAGCTCTCCCCCTTGAACATTGAATTATTGTTTGGAGAGTCAGTTGATGACGTAGCACCCTTAGGGTCACTTTCCATCTCTTTAGCAGCTTCGTCTATGACCTTTTTGAGATTATCGATTTTGTTATTTGCTGATTTCGCCTCGGAGTGAATTGCTTTCTCCGGTTCATCAAATAGCCGAATGTATTCCTCGAACAAGTTGGATATTGGAACCGAGACTTGGCCAGATTCTGGGAATATTTCACCTAGGTCACTTTCAGTCCTCTGAACCTTCTTCATATAATTATCATCAAAGGTGACATAATAAGTCTCTTCAATCCTTTTGGAGCATTTATTCAGCACTCTGTATGCTTTTTATGACAGAGAATAACCCAGAAATATTCCTTCATCGGCTTTGACATCGAACTTGTTTCGGTTCTCCTTTGAATTGAAAATAAAGCATCTTGAACCGAAAATGTGGAAAAATTTAACATTCGGTTTCCTATTGTTTAAGATCTCATATGGAGTTAATGAGAATCTCTTATTGAGTAAGGACTGATTCTGAGTGTAACAGGCAGTGGCAATTGCATCGGCCCAGAAGTATAATGGTAGGGAAGCGAAACTGAGCAAGGTTCTGGCTGCCTCGCATAACGAACGGTTTCGTCTTTCAACAATCCCGTTCTGCTGTGGTGTATAAGGGGCCGAAAAATTGTGAGTTATCCCCTTATCAGCCAGAAAGTCCTCAAAATCCTTGTTCTTGAATTCCAGACCATTGTCACTTCTGATGTTCCTCACCATCTTCCTCAGTTGTACTTCCACTTGCTTGATGAATGTCTTCAACTTGGGAGTTGCATCTGATTTCTGCTTAAGAAAGAAAACCCAAGTGAAGCGTGAAAAATCATCTACAATGACTAGAATGTACTTACTACCACCAATGCTCTCAATAGCCGGAGGTCCACACAAGTCAATGTGCAATAGTTCAGGAGCTTCAACTATCTTCGTATTGATGCGTGTGGGGTGGCTCTTTCTACTCTGTTTGCCTATTTCACATGCAGCACATAAATGCTCTTAATCGAATTTGAGAAGGGGAAGGCCTCGAACGTGATCACCAAGCACCAATTTGTTGATGTCTTTGAAGTTTAGATGCGAGAGGCGTCGATGCCATAACCAGCTTTCATCGGTATTTGCCTTTGACAGCAGACAAATAGCTGGTGTACCTCGAATTGGGTTTAGATTCAGAGGGTACATTTCTCCCTTGTGTTCAGATTTCAGCAGAACCTTCTTGGATTGTTTTTCAATTATCTCAGACCCCTCATCATCAAATGATACCTTCAAACCTGTGCCCACAACTAATTGTGACACGCTGATGAGGTTGTGCTGCAATCCTTCTACATACGCTACTTTCTTAATTGAGAATTCGCCATTGGTTATCATGCCATACCCTTTGATTGTTCCATAGGAATTGTTTCCATAATTTACACACCCACCATCTTTCAGGGACCGAAACTCCCTCAGCTCTTCCTTCCTCCCTGTCATGTGACGCGAGCAGCCACTATCTATGTACCATTCATCATCGAACTGCTCGTCACTGATTACCTGCAGATTCAAGCGGATTTAGGAGCCCAAAGTTTCTTGGGTCCTGGTGAATCTTTCACAGAAAAAGGAATTACAGCAGAAATATCAACCAAATATGTTCTTTTTACTAAAGTGGTTTGATCTTTTCTTTTAATTGTATACACCTTGATTTTAGTTTTATCTTCTTTAATGTTCGGTGCATTGGTTGGTGTGTTGTTAGATGGTTTATGATTTTTCTTTTGACTTCTAGGGTTAGCTAATGATTTCTTATTACCCAACTCAGAGTTTGGTACTAGCTTTCCCCTTCCTTTCATGTCCTTCAATGAATTTGTTTTGCTTTGGGACTTGGAGGGACCGAAACTAGGTTTATGACCGAAACTTGGTTTAGGACCGAAACTGGGTTTAGGACCGAAACAGGACTTGGAATAGTAGGAGTTTGGACTTAAATTTTCCTTTAATTTCCCCTTTCCTTTTTCCATTGATCCTTTCTTGGGAGGCTCATAGTTGGAGTTTTGAGAATTCCAGTGCCTTTTTCGTTCATTTAGATTCTTAGCATATCTTTGATTTCTCAAGCGTTTCTGCTTAGCATGCTCCCTCTGAGATTTGTGGATATTGAAGCTGGCCTTTGGCTTCTCCTTTTGAGTTTCGGTTGTCTTGTCGGACATTTTTGATTCTTCACCTTTCTTGGTTAGAACTTTCGGTTCTTCAACCCTCTTGAGTAGAACTTTTGGTTCTTCCATTATTTTGATTGGAACTTTCGGTTCTTCCATTGGTTCCTCAGGGATTTCTTTGGTTCCACTTGTGCTTGGTTTGTCGAAATTGGAGGGTGTGTTGATGGGTTCAGCAATGTATCTTCCTCTAACCCTCCATGTAGTCTTCTCAGATAGACCCACGGTTTCGTCTGCGTTGTCAATGGGGGCAGACCAGAAGTAGTCTTCGCACCCTTCAGCATTATCTTTATCGACCAAGATCCTTAACTCTGCAGTTTGCTTTGGAGTGACACCTGTAACTGCGTATACCTGATTTGGCACAGTCTGAACCTTTTGATCGACCATGGCCTTTTCCTTGAGTTTCTGTTTCTGATCTTTTGACAGACGAGCGAATTCAACCGAGTTTTCTGATATTAATGGTTTTTCATTCTCGGTTTCATTCCTCATAAACTCATAGCAGTCAACTTCGTCCTCTATTGAGATTACACTCATCTCGCTTTCCTCATCAAATTCAGACGTATTACCTAAGTCTATTTTATTTTCATCGACAAGTTTGGCGTTTGAACGATCAAATGTTTGAATAGTTTCATATTTAATTTTTAGCCTATCATTTTCTTCTAAGATATCTTTTAGCATACTTTTGTGTTCCTTAGAATCAATGAAGGATTCTATCTTGTCCAGACCAAGCCTATAAGACATGGATGTCTCTTCGGAGGACACTTCTGATTCACATTCTGCTATGATCTCATCTTCCTTAAATTCAAGAAAGGGAAATATCATTTTATGAATTTTCTTTCCAATTTCACAACTTAAATGTAATTGAGCAATATTAGTATATAAAAGCTTAGCTATTAAACAAAAAATATTTCTTTGTTTTAAAAACTTTAAATTGTCTCTTTGCAAATAAATACTTTCGTCCCTAGCTCTAACTAACTCTCCTTCCTTCAGCTCAATCCACATTCTTCTTTCCTCACTTTTTGAAGACACCCTGCTGAGTTGGTCAGTTAGGTTAGAATTCGCTAAGCGAGTTTGCATGAGGCTGCTACTTAGGTTAGAAAATTTAAAGTTTAATTCATTTAATTCTTTTACATAATTTGTTTTTGGAATTTTAAGAGATTCAAGAATAGATTGTACCTTTTTGATCAGCCGATCGTAGTCGTTGATCTTCTCACTCACTGGTTTGGCTGCAAAACACTTGTTCTCGGTCAGGTTCGGTTCCTTATCTGCACTTTCGGTTGATGGCCCAGCAGTGACAATTAAACACCTTCCAGCCGAACCTTCTTCTTTTGCCACAAAAGCCTTTCCATGAGTGGGCCTTCTAACCTCTTCATCTTCAGAGTCGGTTGACCATACTTCTACGCCACCGAACTCATCTTCCCCAGCATTCTCCTGTACAATCAAGGCATTCATTGAGCTGTTAGTCACCTTCTTCTTCTTGACTTCTTCTAACTTGCGCATATAGTACGCCTCATCATCTTCACCCTCTCTCTTCTCAGCCATTTTTCTTAACATGTAATCTTTGGCAAAATGGTTCTTGCCGTGACAGTAATTGCAGTCGTATCCAGAGTTTCCTGCAAGCTTACTCTCCTTCTTTTCATCATCCTTTTGAGAGGAGTTCTTTGCTTCATCTTTCACCTTCTCAGAGCTGTAACTTCCCTGCCAGTTTCGGTTCTTGTTGACGGGGAATTTTCTTCTTGCAAACTTCTTCGGATTGGATATCATCAAAGCATATTCCTCGCTAGTCAGATCACACTCAGACATATCAGTCTCTTCTTCATCTTCTGGGATACTTTTGCCTTTTGAGACAAGAGCCAAAGATCCCATGCCAGAAACAACTTTCGCTTCTTTGGTTACCACACTTTCATGGGACTTGAGTATTCCCACCAGTTTCGCCAGAGAGTAGGATTTGAACTGTTCATGTGCTTTCACAGTTGATACAACAGCCATCCATTCTGGTCTCAGTGCGTTCATAAAAGTTACTTTCTGCTCAATTAACTTCCTCTCTATACCATGCTTGATCATCTTACTCAGAAGATGATTGAACCGATCAAAAGTCGGTATGAGCTTCTCTTCAGGTTTCTGTTCAAAGACTCCAAATTCTGACAGCAGCAGAGTTTGAATGGAGTGTTCCAAATCTTCATCAGTCGAATAGAGTTCTTTCAACCTATCCCATATTTCTTTGGCCGTTGTGCATGAACCAACCAACCGAAAGGTGTCAGATTGCAAGGCGAATCTGATCATCCTTATAGCCTTCACATTACATAGCAGCTTATCTTTCTCATCCTGTGGCATCTTCTCTACATCCGTCACCAGCTTGTTATAGTCCTTTTGGGACTTGACAGTTGTGTTTGTTGCTGAATGAACAAATGGCCCAAGTGTGATTGCTTCCCAAATAAGATAGCCATTATCTTCAGATCCAACCACGTAGTCTTCAAAGTGATGAGCCCATACTTCGTAGTCTTGAGTGTAAAGAATGGGTATTCTTGTCGTGGATCCAATGCTGTTTGAGATGTTGATTGGGTTCGTTTGTGAATCTTCGTGAGACATGGTAGGCTGCTAGAATCAAACATGTAAACTAGAGATTAGGGTTTTATCTAAAACAGAGTAGCCGTCGATATGAAGAAGACGACTTCTATTTGTACGATAAAAGCGGAAACCCTAAAGTATTCTGAATACAGAAGGAATGTGTATTGATCACACAGTCTCCCGCTCTGATACCAATTGTTAGAACAAAGTTCTATCAGGATCGATAGATTCTAAGCAAGCTAATAATTAAGAACGTAATAAAGAACACGATAATAGCTTTGAATGTGTCGTATGATTAATAATTTAACACCTCAGAAGAGCTCGACAAAGAACTTCGACTGTAGAGGTGTTTAGGGTTTCAATAATAAACGTAATGATCGACATTTTAATACGCATACATGCATGCATATTTATAGTAAAACCTTATTAACTAATCTAGATAATCACGGATGGACAGGCCCAATCCGGATACAAAACTTAAGGTCCAAGACGCAACACAAATGGACTCAACAGGATCTGTTATATTTGTGTTCTAGTATCGAGTATGTTGCTATGCTGTAGTGATCTACTAGAATTGTATTTTGATATCAAGTATGGTGCTATGCTGTGGTGATCTGTTATATCTGTTTCCTGGAATTGAGTAGGTTGCTTTGTTGTAATAATCTATAGGACTGTATGTATATGTGCTTGTTGGTTATCATCTATGGAGTGCACTTAGGGATTGTCTGTGGTCATGTAGGGTAGCCTGAGAACTCTTGGTCTAGACTCTCTTGCATGTTCCTTGTTTGGTTGTTACTCTAGAGTAGGACCATATGTTCGGGTGGCTATCTCACCTCTGGTTACTTATGGTTACACATTCTATGGGGATTAGCTGGTAGCGGGACTGTATGCTGTGAGAGGACTAGTAGGCAGTAGTGAGTCTTTACATTATACCCATGGGTCGAAGACACCAATGTTGGCCCATTACTTGATATGTGGTCTTAATAGTTAATGTGCAATAGTGTTGCTAGTTATCATGTAATGAATTATGTGAAGACCATGGAGGAGCCCATGGCACTTGGTTATCAGACCATGGGGGGAGCCCATGGCATTCCAGGTAAAGACCATGGGGGAAACCCATGATACTTGTGTTGGGTTTTGTATACTACAACATCCTATGGTGAACATACAACCCTAATTGCTTTGGATCTATGTTTTCTCTAATTATACATGCAATATTGTTTCCAAAGCATTAAGCCTACAACTAGCATAAAATTGACATAAAAAACATAGAATTAAGTTATGGAGTTACTTCTTTGTCGTAGCTTGTAGTTTTGGCCTTTAAGAACTTAGCACCTCAAATGTGATGCCTCAAATGGTTCTCAAACACCATGAACAAAGGAGGACATGAGAGAGAGGTTACTTAGCACACAAAATCGGTTATGAACTCCAAGAACATACTAGTCACGATTTTAGGCTAAGGAGCATTATATATATAGTGTAGGATTCTAAGACTGTAAACCCTAATCCATACACTTGGGCTTATTATCCATGATCCATGTGGACTAACTCTTCATGGACTCTAGCATAAACTTAGTCCATCATGGATCAAAAGCCCAAACCATATATATTACTAATTTACATAATTAGTCCCCTTTAATTTAATTAGTCTCTTTTGATCACTAAATTAATTCCAAATTAATTCTTGATTAATACTAATTAAATAATATGATTTCATATTAATATATTAGAACTTATAATATATTAATAAATCATAAATAACCTCTTCTCAAAAGTCCATCCTATCAAATTGCTCTGGTGAAGGCAACCCAAATGGACCAAGCTACTCTCGGGTCAAGTACATACCAATTATAGTTATGGGCTTAGACACATAATCCAACAACTTGGTTATCAGACCATTGGGGGGGGGGAGCCCATGGCATTCCAGGTAAATACCATGGGGGGCATGGTACTTGGTTAATAGACCGTGAGGGGAGCCCATGGCATACCAGTTGAAGACCATGGAGGGAGTCCATGGCATATATATATATATATATATATATATATATATATATATATATATATATATATATATATATATATGTGTGTGTGTGTGTGTGTGTGTGTGCGTGTGTTGCATGATATTATGTGGTTGTATAGGTTATGATATTTTGGGGGAAACTCACTAAGCTTTATGCTTACCCAGTTGTTTATTGTTTCAGGCATCATCGGTAATTGCGGGAAGGCAAAGGCGGGACTATACACACTCATCAGCAACATTGAAGAATTCCACGTTTTTACAATACTCTAATTTTTTATAAATGTAATTCGGAATCAACAGTTTCTTAATTAATCCTCCTTAATAAATAAAAATCTTTTTGCCACATGTCACATTCTTATTTATTTTGTCACATGTAATTTTGTGGTTATTTTAAATTAATTTTTATTCCACATGTCATTTTATGGTTTTTTTCATTTGATTAAATACCCTTAGAATTTAAAAACAATAATAAATGCATATCAATTTCATTAATGAACTTCCTTCTAATTTCAAAATTACTAAATTAGAGATTCATTAATTTTCTTTATTTATTTATCTAAATTATTTGTTTAAATTTAAAAGAGACAAAAAAAAACACTTTAATTTTATAATTCAATATTTTCTCACTTTTCTTATAAATTCAAACTTCTCAAATGTTTAGAATTTTGTATTTAGTTTTTTTTTAAAATAAACTCATGTAATACATGGGTCTCACACCTAGTAGATTAATAAATTGGGAAGTTTTATCTTAATAAAAATGAAAATTTTTGGTTGTAAAAATGAGACGTTACAAGTTGGTATCAAAGCCCTGGTTTGAGTGAACTGGAGGAACACTTGTGTGAATCCCGTCTCAAACTAGGATCCGAGAGTTTTTGCAAAAGATTTTTGAAAAATAAATTATAATAAAAGAGTTGGGTTAAGGACATTGGCTCGGTCTCCTGTCATGTTTGATTGTTGGCTTGGGATCGGGAACGTGGGCCTTGACTAACTTTGACGTTCAGGAGGATGTGGTGTGTACAGTGAGCCAGAGCCCGAATAGGAGAGTGGTTCCCAAAATACCTATACTAGTTACGTTTGCTGAGTTTTGATTTTCCTGATATATGAATTGTTAGAAAAGCATGCTAGTGGATAAGGTTCTTTTAGGAACTATTGGATAGTGATGCCTGATTCTATGATGCCTTCTGATTTAGGGAGCTACTTACATGATATATGTTTTTTATTGTGTGATTGCTTCGTGTATGTTGATTAGTTGTATATGGCCAGATTGGATAGCCCTAGAATGATCGACTTGACCTTTCTTCCTGTTCCTTGTTTGGTTTTGGATTTAAGGCAAAGTCAATTATTTGACAGTCTATCTGATCTCGGGTTGTGTACAACAAGCATGCACAAAAGCAACTGGTGGTGCAGGAGTGAGGGTAATCCTAGGGAGAGTGCCTAGGGAGTTAGTTGTAACTCGCAGGAGAAGTGGGTGCTAGCACACCTTGGAGTGGCTTAGTGCAGTGACTTAGAACCTTAGGAGGAATTCTGAATCAACTACGGATATGTGTGGAAGGTAGTATGGGCCCGTACTACTGAAATCACAGGATCCGTATGAGATTTAGGAGAAATTTTGAGGCTGCTAAGGAACTAATATGAGTAGGACCTCGTGTGGAGCACTGTATTGTGATGTTCGATCTTTCTTTGATATATTTTCAGTATGGCAGTTATTGGAGATTCAGGATCAGGAGCCGGAACTGGTGGTCATGATGGGCCAGGATTGACAGAGGACCGAGTTAGGTAGATCATTTGTGAGGAAGTTTTTTTATTTGTCTGGGGACAGATACCGGAGCTGGTTAGGCGTGTCAAGGCCGCTATGATGGAGTACTTTGATGACCGATATGCTACATTTTCAGAGGTTGTTGTTGTTGTAGCCACCGTAGTTGTTGTTGCCTTTGGGGATCGAGGACAGAGAGATTTCCAGTATCAGGAATTCGATCGTACGAAACCCTTGGAGTTTGATGGGGCCTCAAACCCGATCATGGCAATGAGATGGCTGTCTAACGTGGAGGTTTGTTTTTTCACGTGTGTCTTGTCCAGATGACCAGAAGGTCAAGTGCGCCCTGAACCTTCTCAGGTTGGGGGCAAGGGATTGGTGGAGACTAGTGACTAGTTCTTGTACTCCTGAGCAGAGGATCGCGATGACTTGGGAACAGTTCTCAGAGATGTTCTGTGCGAGGTATGTTCCCCTGGCAGAGAGGGAGAGACTGGCCCAGGAGTACATGGATCTGAGACAGACAAACGAGTCGGTGACAGAGATCACCAAGATGTTCACTAAAAGGGCTTTGTTCAGTCCTGAGTTCGCTGCTTCAGAGCAAGCTCAGATGACTCGGTATTTGAGCATACTCAAGATGGATATTCGACAGTTCGTGTCCATCCAGCGATATGGTTCTCTCGCTGAGCTTCAGGATGCTGCGAGGTGGAGAGATTTTGAGATAGAGACCCAGGTGAGGGAGCAGTGTCAGGCTCCGGATTAGTCCCAGCCTGCAACAAAGCGGTTAAAGTCCGCCGGCCAGAGTTCAGGATCAGTTGGAGGGAGGGGTAGATCTGTTGCATGTCGTCGGTGTGACGAGGAGGGTCATTTGGAAGAGACTACAGGCGGAGTGTGCGAGTTTGTTTTCATTGCGATCAGGAAGGCCACATTAGAGCTTATTGTCCTTTTCTCAGTGAGATTATGGATCCTACGCCCATAGCTTGGCAGTTACCCGATGGTCGTCAGGGGACCGCCGGGGTCCCGAGGACTAAGATTTGAGTTGGCAGTTCTTCAAGTTAGCAGTTCTTCTAGTTATCTATAATTCAGTAATTTTGTTTGTGTTTCAAGGTTCAGTTGTAATTTTGGAGGATCAGTTAAATGGAATTATCTTATTACCTCTATTCTGATTGAATTCTTATTATGAATGGATTAATTGTCTTTATCCTCGATCATATGTGTTTTGGAATGTATGAATGATGTGTGGATTCAGATCTTACCGTGTATCAATATATCAGTGACTGGGATCAACGAATTGAGTTCGAGTTAGTCGGGGTACCGAAGGACTATGAAGTTCTCAGTCTCTAGCATATTTCAAGTGGGGGAGAGTGGAACCTCGCAACAGGAATACTCTTAGCCAAGATCCGGTTCTCTTTCGGATTTCTCTAGGTTCCAGATTTCTGCGCAACTGCTAAATCTCCTAGTTTTGCGGCAAGATCATTCTCGGCTATTGGATTTTCCCTTTGATTCATATTAGTCTTAGTTGTGATAGCATATGTAGGGTGTGCATGTACTTAGACCCTATGGTGTTAGGAGCTCAGGTTGAGCGTTTGCTTGTTTGGTATCGTCTGATCGGCGGTGAGCGCGAGTCTTGATAGTGGATAGCTCAGTTGGGCTGTCAGAGAAGAGTAAGAATGTGGTTCAGTTCATGATGAGATCAGTTAGTTTTCATTGCGATGATGCCCTTTTGGTGCGGGGATTAGAGTTCTGGTGTTTGGCCGAAAGGCTCTGGCACCGATTAGCTCTGCAGATTTATGTACATCTTGGTTGTTGTGGGGAGTGCATCATGAAGTAGAGGCGAGAGTTGATTTCGAGGAAGAAATCTAATTTAAGTGGGGGAGAGTTGTAACATTTCGTATAAAACAAAATAAATAAAATAAAATAAGTAAATAAATGAACGAATGAATAAATAAATGAGAAGCCCTAAAACCCCCAAGATGTATTTTTATATTTTTATTTATATTTATATTTTATATTCTTATATTTTATATTGTCCCTAAATCCGTAATAAATTATTAGTGTATTAATGCAGGAGTTGAATGTAATAAATTATGGAAATCATGGAGTTAAAAGTAGTATTTTTGGACAATGGGGGTTAAAGTGTAACTTTTGGACTAGTTATGAATAAAGTTTAGGATAATAGGGGCTGATTGGTAATTTTTGGACTTGTGTTGAAAGGAGTTTTAGAGTCAGGGGACTAGAGTGTAAATATTGGACTCGAAATGAAAAGAATTGAGGGGGAGGGGCCGGAAATGTAAAAATGGGTCACAAATTTGAGAATTAAGACAGGGAACATGAAACTCGTCACCCATCCCTTCCCTTCATCTCATATAACACCCTTACCCTCTCAAACCCTAACCCTAATTACTATTCAGACGCCACCTTGTATCTCCAACGTCCAGCCGCCGCCACCCCCTTCCTTGACGCCGCCTTGAATGACCGAGCACCCCGTCGTTGCACTCGATGCCGACGAAGCCGGAAACCCCAAAGCCAACCTCGCACATTGCTGTTTTCGGCGATAGCAAAGACGATGATTTTGTGTCCGTTGTTGCATCTCCTTCTCCGGTAATGGCGCAACCCTTCCTTCCCTTCGCTTCTTCTGCCATTTCTTCGAGTCCCGTCTCCGCCGCCTCTCCGAGCGGCTGCTCCTTTTGCTGTATTTTTTGGCCGCCGTCTGCCACCACGTGGGTGGCCGTGTTGTATGTATTTTCGTGTGTAGGTGTGCGTATTCCAGTGCAATTCGCGCGTGTGTGTGTTTGCTTGACCAGGAATCAAAGGAGAGCCCACCACCACCACCGTGAGGTCGTGGCTGTCATCTCCGACCACCACCTGCCACCACGTGGGTGGCTGTGTGTGTGTTATTTTGTGTGTGTGTGCATTTCCTTTAGATGAGATGTTGTATGGGTGTTCTTGGCTGGAGAAAATCAAAGAGAAACTCGTCACCACCACCATGAGGTGGTGGCTACCACCTTCTGCCACCGTTTTGCCACCACTAGCCACAATCTTCGGTGGCTGTGTGCATATGAGTGTGATTAGACCGATGTTTGGGATGCTTTTGATATTGTTTTGACTTAAAAACATAACCACCACCATCGTGAACCACCGTTGACCACCACCGCCCGAGGTGGTAATGGGTGGTGCCCAACTTATTAAACAATAATTAACCTAAAAGCCTAACCTGGAACCTAGTTGGCTAGTATTTAGGTTGGAAACCCTAATTAGGTTTTAGAAAACCCTAATGTCGTGAAACCCTAGTTTTTGGAGTTGGCCAGGACCCGCGTTAAAACTATTAATTAAACTTGAAATATTACTTAATAATTCTCTACAATTAACTTAATGCAATACTGGACTTAATGGATTAAGTCCTTAAGGGGTTAGTGTGGAACACTAACCCTAGTTATCATTTTATGTGAAACCCTAATCGTCATTTCATGTGAGGTGGTCATTGTTGCAAGTGACTATGACCTGTGATCGGGTGTTGACTCAAGTATCTTCCTGTAGGTGATTGTAAGTGAGTTGAAGTTGGTAGAGTTCTTCGTTGCTATAGTGGTTATGTACGCGTATATCGAGGTGAGTTTCGCCTCACTATACTCATGGGTCGAAGGCACCAATGCCGATACACTAGTTTTGGTTATTTGATAATAGTAGAGGGATGCCTTAGGGATCCGTTATATCTGTGTTCTAGTATCGAGTATGTTGCCATGTTGTAGTGATCTGTTAGATCTGTTCCTGAATTAAGTAGGTTGCTTTGTTGTAATAATCTATAGGATTGTATGTATATCTGCTTGCTGGTTATCATTTATGGTGTTCCCATAAGGATTGTCTGTGGTAATGTAGGGTAGCCTGAGAACTCTTGGTCTAGACTCTCTTGCATGTTCCTTGTTTGGATGTGACTCTAGAGTAGGACCATATGTTCGGGTGGCTATCTCACCTCTGGTTACTTATGGTTACACATTCTATGGGGGTTAGCTAGTAACGGGACTGTATGTTATGAGAGGACTAGTAGGCGGTAGTGAGTCTTTACATTATACCCATGGGTTGAAGGCACCAATGTCGGCCCATTACTTGATATGTGGTCTTAATAGTTGATGTGCAATAGTGTTGCTAGTTAGCATGTAATGAATTATGTGAATACCATGAGGGGAGCCCATGGCACTTGGTTATCTGACCATGGGGGAGCTCATGACATTCCAAGTAAAGACCATGGGAGGGAAGCCCATGACACTTGGTTTTCAGACCATAGAGGGGGGGAGCCCATGGCATTCCAGGTAAAGACGATGGCGGGAGCCCATGACACTTGGTTAATAGACCATGGGGGAGCCCATAGCATACGAGTTGAAGACCATGGAGGGAGTCCATGGCAAACTATATATATATATATATATATATATATATATATATATATATATATATATATATATATTGCATGATATTATGTGGTTGTATGGTTTGTGATATTTTAGGGGAAACTCACTAAGCTTTATTCTTACTCAGTTGTTTATTGTTTCAGGCATCATCAATTATTGCGGGAAGGCAAAGGCGGGATTGTACACACTCATCAGCAACATTGAAGAATTCCACGTTTCTACAACACTCTTATTTTTAATAAATGTAATTCGGAATAAACGGTTTCTTAATTAATAGATTAATAAATTGGGAAGTTTTGCCTTAATAAAAAATGAAAATTTTGGTTGTGAAAATGAGACGTTACACTGCTGGCGACAGTCCTTCACAAAGTGTCCCTCTCTTCCGTAATTGTGGCATGTTGTCGATGATTGACACACCCCCTCATGAGCTATCCTACACTTGCCACAAGTATGGCCCCTTTACCCTCCATATTGTGAATTAGAGGTCTTGAACCTCTTGGTTGCATCTTGTAACTGAACGGGAGCCTGCCTCTGCTGCCTCGTCTAAGTCTCAATCTCAATCTCCTGTCTCTGTGCGCCATCTTGAAGCTCGGAGAGGGTACTGTAACATTGCATATACACAAACTGTCGAATATCAGTCTTGAGTATGATCAAGTATCACGTCATTTGGGCATGCTTCGTAGCAGCGTACTCAGGACAGAAAAGAGCCCTTTTAGTAAAGATCTTGGTGATCTATGTCACTGACTCCGTCGTCTTCCTCAAATCCAGATACTCTTGAGCCAACCTCTCACTCTCCACCAGGGGAACATACCTAGTGTGAAACATCTCTGAGAGCTGCCCCTAAGTAACAGCAGCCCTCTGCTTAGGGGTATAAGAACCGGTCACCAGGTTCCACCAGTCCTTCGCGCCCAGACGAAGAAGGTTCAGGGCGCATCTAACCTTCCAGTCCTCTGATAACCACCTCATAGAAATGATAACCACCTCATAGAAATGATCGAGTCCTTGACCCTTTTGAACTCCGAGGGCTTCGTATTGTTGAAATCCTGCAACTGGAATAAACCTCCTCCTCGACCTCCCGCAGCAGCGACGACTGTGGTGGCTGCAACAATAGCAGTCTCAATGAGGGCAACATAACGCTCATCAAACAGCTCAATCATTGCGGTCTTGATAGACACAAACAGCTGCGTAATAGCACCCCAAACATCAGTAGCCACCTCAGTGGAAATCATCTCCTGTATCTGATCATTAGTCAACCCCGACCTATCCTGGCCACCAGTTCCAGATCTTGAACCCCTCTTGAACACCATATTGAAAATAAACCTCTATATATATATATATATATATATATATATATATATATATATATATATATATATATCAGAAAAGCCACAATTCACACTGTTACAACCATCATGAAGAGACTAAACCCGCGGGGGTTGTGACTTCCTTGCTATGCGTATGGGTTATGTGCTTTCAGTAGTACGAGCTCATACTACCTTCCACACCTACTTGTGTTTATCTCAAAGGATCATCACAAACTATCTGAAATAAACCCACAACTAGGATACACATACATCTTATACATACTCTCCCGAGAGTGGCTAACCATCCCTCAACTGGCCTGCTACACCCATACTCACTCATGACACTTCCACCAATCGTGCATGCTAATCATATATAACGCTGGATTTCATAGACAGATGAATACTTAATTCTACCCTAAGCCCACAACCAGACAAGGAACAGGAAATAAGGATAAATCAAACATTCTCAGACTATGATGCACACACTAAGCAACTACAGTAATAATGTCAATTTCATCTATGATACAAGAAGTTCTCCTAGGCTATCAGACAATTATATCATGCAATTTCCTGAAGATCCCTAGCCTACCACTAGCATGCATTTCTATCATAAAGATCATAAACAAATAATAGTATGGGTAACTTGGGGTATACTTTCTTGCTCCGACTGATCATACACATCTCATCCTTCATTGGTTACTTTTGAAAACAATTTTAAAAACTTTTATAGATCCTTAGTTTGATTCTGGATTCACACGAATGCTCATCCAATTCTCTCAAACCAGGGTTCTAATACCAACTTGTAACATCCTAAAAATCAAGGTAAATTTTTCATTTTCAAAACCAAACCAAAAACCATAAATGTTTACAAAACATAGTTTCCAAGAGTCAAAATCACAAATTAGAGTATCCCAAAATCAAATCACATAAAATCCGAAGGATGTGCATGATCAAGCCTTCGCCTTGCCCCGGTCATCTGAAGTACCTAAAACATAACACTTAAACTGTAAGCCAAAGCTTAGTGAGTTCCCCCAAAGTACCACACACAACCAAACAAATATACATATTACATGCTGGGTCCACAGTCTCCCGATTGGATTACCCTGGCCCACAATCTCCCGATTGGGTTGCCACTGGCCTACAATTTCCCGATTGGATTGCTCGGGTTTGTTGGCCGACAGCACAAAGCGGTACAGCCTCACCCCACCCACACTGTGTCAACATATGTAACAGATAAACATGTAACTAGAAAGTACAGGTAATCATACATATCTACCAATCTAACATATAATCAGCATAGCATCATCCTATATACCAAGATACATAACCCAGTGGGCCGACATTGGTGCCTTTGAACCACGAGTACGATGAGGAGAAACTCACCTCACAGTCCGAAATATAGTTGAACAAATCACAGTTCCAACTGCTGACTCTACCGATCACCTATATAATAAACAGTGACCTAAACTTAATCTACCACCCAAAATGCCCCTAAGTCAAACTTGGTTAAACTCTTGGTAAAAGGTCAAATTCAGAAAGTCAAAAAAGTCAAAAAAGTCAAAAAAGTCAAGGAAAGTCAAAGCAGACTGAGTACACCTCGCGTACTCAGTCACTACGTTGGGCGTAGTCGCAATCCATCCAGATTACGAGGTTCTTGGCTAGTATGCGGTACGCCCGTCGTAGTCGGCCTGAATTTACTCTTTCTTGTTAAGTGCTTAATCCATAAGACTTAACATCCAAAGCTCAGATCAAGCCCCAAATAACATTCTAAGAGTTTCCAACTTTATGACTTTTCATGGCTAGAATGAGTCCAGCAACCAAACCTTAACTTAATACACAACCAAAACCTCGTTACTCATGCATGAAGAAAGGAAAGGGTCCAAGATCACATTTTTATGGTTCCTAACACCTAAAAACGTCTGAAAGGACAACTCTTATGGTTAGAGTAAGCCATACACATGGACACCAAGCTTAAGGGACCAAAAATGAACAAAAACTCTAGGCTAGAAAGATCTAAGCAAATACCTCATTAAGTTTCAAACTTTATACCTTTAAGGGATGCTTGAGGGTGAGATACTTCTGGATATAGGTTGCCTTGAGCTTCCAAGATGATTTCGCTATCTTATCCTTCCTTCAAGAACACAAAATACACACTCTCAAGCTCAAAATGCTAACACGATAGATTAGGGTTAGTAAGAGACGATTTGAAGATGGAGACTGATGAGGAAAAGGGTTTTAAGGAGTTAAGAAGGTTTAAATAATACTCAAACCCTAAAAATTAGGGTTTGGGCACCAGCCACGTACGCCCGGCGTATGCATGAGTACGCCCAGCGTACGCGTAAAAACACGCGCCCCTCATAAGGGAGCCATGGGACCCATTTTGCATAAAAATTCCACTTTGGGTCAAAAATAAAATTTTACCTGATCAATGAGCATTACATGAAAAAAAATCTTTATACATACTCATTTGTTAGTATACGAAAACTATCAAAGAACACTACTTGTGGATGAATAATTACAAAGAAATATACGGCAATGGAGGAACAAAGACACATAAATATACTGCTCGTGGCTTGTGGATGAACAAAAAACACACAACTACCCTAATATTACCTCTTCAGAACAACATTATGGAATGCACGTACATTCCGGAGTATGGTCTAGGATACACTTTGCAGTTCGTAACGTACGCGTGTTAGATTTCGGACCCGAAATCTACCAACCACCAACTCCGAAATGAATAGCTATTCTGAAATACTACATTCCGAAATAAATAGTCATTTTACAAATTTATAAAAAAAAATGGTGATTGTTATCGAATTATTCAGTTAGATTAATTAATTTCCCAAAACTTTAATATATTTAGTTGTTTTGACTTTTGACTTTTAATTTTTCTCACTTCCTTAAATTTTAGGTGCATTAGAAACTTTGAAAAATACTAGCGCGTGGTTCCACAACATCGTTTCTTCAACAACCAAAAACACTAGGTGGGGTAGAGACTCCATGACCTACCACCGCCGGTACCAATCCATAACTATTGGACTGTTATTGACTCACAAATGCAACTCAGTATAACAACAAATCGTAGCCGGTTTCCCGCCGTACACTTTGCTATCTCCTATCTCTCTGCCTCCTCTCATTTTCACTCATCCAACATGGCCGCCGTATCGGAGAATGGCACCACAGAACCTCCGGTGATCGACGACAATGTCAAATTTGGATTCTTACGGAAGGAGATGAACACCGAGAAACTCGCCGGAACCGCTATCGCTTACGACCGTCATGTTATCCTCTGCTATAAAACTCACGAGACGTGGCCTTCTCGAGTTGAATCCTCCGACAGCCATCCGTTCCCTAAGCTTCTCGCTGGAGCTCTTAAAGCTCGTAAAAACGACATTCCTGTGAAGGTTACTCCTCCGTTTATAATTTAGTTTAGCGCTTATTCTGATGGGATTTTGAAATTGTGAAAGTTTGATGCGTTGTTTTTGGTTTCTGATATGGATTTTGTAGACTTTAATGACGATATGCGAGGGTCGTGAAGGTACAGAGCTATCAGATGGAGATGTATTGCTTTTCCCTGAAATGGTCAAGTATAGGTAATCTACGAATCCCTTAGGGTTTTAATTTGGTTGGTTATACAAGTATAAAAGTTTTTTTTTGGTGAAGAACTGGTGATTAGGTTTATATCTATTAATCTATGTCCTTTGCTTATGCTAATATGTGCATATGAAACAGAATTTGGCATAAAAAGTGTTATTAATATTAGTTTTGTGAGACTTTCTACTGTTGATAAGGAAATAGATTAGTAGTTGCAAGTTCTGTTGTTGTTTCTTTTTCTGCAAACTTCTACCTCTTTGTATGTTCATGTACAAGGTGGTTAGTGATCATTTTCACTTGCAACAGTTAGTTTTAGAAATTTCACTCAACCATGTTTTAACTTCACATATAATTCATAGGAAGTTTTTGGCTATTTTGTCAAAATAAAGAAATCTTATGAACCCAAATTATTACATTAGTTTATAGTGGTGAATGGTGATACTAACACACAAATAGAAAATTTCAATCTGTGATATCCCAAAAGGAAACTAATCTTTTTTTTTTGTGGGACATTGGGAATATATGAAAGAAACATGAAATATCTAAAAAAAAAAACATTGTCTCAAACTATAAAGTAATATGGTATATAAAAAACAAATACTAAAAAACATCTTCTCCACCACTTTAAAACAGAAAACAAACAAACAAACATGGGTTTGTACTTTGTAGTTTGTACCTTCTTACATTTTATTCTCATAATTTGTTATTGTAAAATGATTTGGCATTTTACTCATTGTTTTTCTTTTTCATTAAAGGGGATTGAAAGAACCGGATATTAATAGCTTTGTGGATGAAGTTATTGTGAATAGAAAAGAATGGTCTACAGGTGTTCAAGAAAAGATGACAGGTTCACACATATTTGTGTGTGCTCATAGTAGTCGAGATAAAAGGTGTGGCTTTTGTGGGCCCATTTTAATCAAGAAATTCAAAGAGGAAGCTGAATTAAGAGGATTGAAGAATGTGTATGTTAGTGCATGTTCACATGTTGGTGGCCATAAGTATGCAGGAAACTTGATAATTTATAGTGTTCAAAATAACAAAGTTTCTGGTCATTGGTAAGATAATCTATTCCCAATTTTTATATTCATTTTGTTTGTTCTTGTTATGTTTTAATTGCTCTTATTGTTTTTGTGTTATAGGTATGGTTATGTTAGTCCAAATGATGTGCCTGAATTGCTTGATGATCATATTGGAAAAGGTCAAATCATTGAGAGAATTTGGAGGTACCTTCTTTTTGTGTATTAATTTGGCTCATTTAGTAAGAATTAAATGCAAAGATGCATACGCGAAGGGCATTCTCGTCTTTTGTACATCGAGTTCGAGAGCAAGTCCTTGTCCCACTTTTTTCGGTGGGAGAAAAAATCTAAGTTTTTCTCCCATTAACATGTCACAGGCTCAGTTAAAATGCAATACAACATGTTCTGTCGTGTGTCATGTCTGTCGTGTGACATGACAGAACAGGTTGTACATCGAGTTCGAGAGCAAATCCTTGTCCCACTTTTTTTCGGTGGGTCAAGAATTTTTTTGTCCCATTAACATTTGTCCCTGACACAGTCAATCCAAATACAGTACAATCTGTTCTGTCATGTCAGAACAAGTCACGTCAGAACAGAACAGGCTGTATATCAAGTTCGAGAGCAAGTCCTTGTCCCACTTTTTTAGGTGGGACAAAAAATAACAATTTTTGTCCCATTAACATTTGTCACATTCCCAGTCCAAATACAATACAACCTGTTCTGTCAGGTTATGTCAGAACAGGTTGTACATCGAGTTCGATAGCAAGTCCTGTCCCACTTTTTTCTTTTTCAGTGGGACAAGAAATCACAAATTTTGTCCCATTAACATCTGTCTCTTTCACAGTCCAAATACAGTACAACCTGTTCTGTCATGTCATGTCATGTTGCTTTAATGAGAAACGAATTTAAATTGAGTTGAATAAAATTTAGGGGCCAAATGGGAGTTCCACTTCTGAAGAAAGTTTCTTCACTGAAAGCGGTTGAACCATCACTTCCAAATGGAAACCCTTTAATCAATGAAAAGAAAAATCAAACAAATGAAACCAAAGAAGAGAAAAAAGAAGAAGATAACATTAAAAAGGAGAAAGAAGATGGGATTGGGGAAGGGGAAGGGGGAGGGTGTTGTCAAGGTTTGAATGGGTTCTCATGCTGTAGAGATGAAAAAGAGGAAAAAGAATCGATGAGTAAAATTGATTTGTTATGGAAAAAATGGGAGGAAAATGAGATAGTTACAGTGGCTGTTGTGGTTGGAGTTGTGGTAACTGTTGGTTTGGCTTATAGCTTTTATAAAAGGTTAAGATGAGAAATGAACTTCAAACTTCAAAATGAGGTTATTATCACCAACTTATTATTGGGTATACTTTGTATTGTTGTGTATAATTTTATACGGGATTTAATATAGTGACTCTTATTTCTTGTAATTATTATTATTATTATTATTATTATTATTATTATCTATAGGGTATTGATGCATTTATCTAATTTAATTATCAAAAATAAAATGATCTCCTTTACGAGATACCCCAATTGACTACAATTCATGTTCGAGAGCTACTATCAGTGTATCAAGGTTGTTAAAATTGTGATCTTGCTTGTAGGATTGTATGATCCATCCTATCTACGTAAATTGTTTCCGATCTTTTAAGATCGTAGTAGGATTGTTTCTTTTTAAAAAATTAATATTTTTTATTGAACTAAGTAGAATACCCATTTGAATTGTTTATTGTTAAATAATATGGAAATGACATATTTGGCCAACGATGTATTTTGAATTTATCCATTCAGTCTCATAATTTATTTTCGTGTTTTATGAATGAATAAACTCTAAAGTGATTTTTCCTTTTAGTTCACTGACTCGAACCATCTTTCTCTTACGAAAAAAAAAACCCCATTTTTTTTTGGTGAATTTGAGTCCTTTTGGGTTTTTGTTATCTCTCCTGTTTTTGTTTTGATGAACATATTTTTTTTCTTTCTTCATATTACCGTTTGAATTCTAGATGCACAAAACAACCTTCAATCTTGTTTCTGGACTCATTAAAAAGATGTTATATTCGATTCTTTCGAAAGAAAAACCATTTGTGTTGATGGATTGTTCTTCAATTGACCCGTATCAACACCGAAGAACATATACATAATCATTAAAGTATGTGCCATTTTAGTCAAATTACAAATATTCCAAATCCCTAATCCAATTTCTCATTTGTTTGACACAGATTGCTTCATCTTATAACAATAATAGTCTTCCGATTTTCCAATGGGTTACGATTGCAATTATTGTCGCGAGACAAGATCGATGGTGTATTGTCAATCAGGCGAAGCTTACTTATGTTTATCATGTGATTGGAATGTTCATTCCGCAAACATATTATCAAAACGCCATTCAAGAACACTTGTATGTGATAGATGCAATTCAGAACTAGCATTTGTTAGATGCATCGATGAAAAACTATCACTTTGTCAAATGTAACTGGGAAGGTCACACCAGTTCCTTAAAGGAAGTGCCGACACCGGCGGAGAAAATGACGGCGGGATAAAGGAGCTTCATGATGCGTTCAAGCTTTATGATCTTGAACAAGAACAGGTTGATTTCGGATTCGGAGTTGCACAGATGACGACGCGATTTTGACTTTTAAATGGAAAAATGATTGAGTGGCATTGGTTAATATAGGTTAAAAAGAATAAAAAGAAATGTCACTTCAGAGTTTATTCTCTCATAAATCACGAAATAAGTTATGGGACTGAACGGGCAAATTCGAAATACATTATTAGGTAAATATGTCATTTCCCCTTAAATATTATATCAAATATATATATTTTTTAGGGTAAATAGCATAAAAAACACTCAGTTTACACTAAAATTCTAATTTGATACCGTGTTTTTTTTGTCTCAAAATTGACACTGTGTTTTCCAATTTGTTACAATTCTGACCACTTGACCGGTTAACCAGGTTACATGCTGACGTGGCATGATGATGTGTCAGTTTTGATGATGTGACATGCTGACATTATATGCTGACGTCTCAAAATTTGAATTTTTTTCCACAAAAAACACTAAATTTTCACTTTTTTTTTCGATTTTGACACTAAGTTTAATTTTTTCTTTCAATTTTGACACTATGTTTTTTTTTCCAAATCGAACATTATTTTTTTCAATTTTATTCAATTTTGACCATTTTCCATTTGAAACCGTATAAATATATTTTTTATTACATTTTAAACCGTATAAATATATTTTTTTTTGTTTAAAAACCACATTTTTATTTAAATACAAGGTGTTTCTTTTGTTTTTGTTTTTTTTTTTACATTCAAAGTATAATATATAAATATACATTAGTTATATCATGAGAATCAAACTAACCATAAGCTTTAATAAGATGTGAAAATTTTAGGGGTTGCAAACTTGATATCCGGGTTTTAATCGACTACACGCCTCCAAACCTACAAACTCATTTTAAAGTTGCGTATTTAATATAAAATACGGTTTTTATATAACTAATACATATTTATACATAAAATTATGGTTTGAATGTAAAAAAAAAAAAAAAAAAAAAAAAAAAAAAAAAAAAAACCTTGTATTTATACAAAACTATGGTTTTTAATTGAAATGGAAAAGGGTCAAAATTGAACAAAAATTGATAAATGATGTTCGATTTGGAACAAAAAAACATAATGTCAAAATTGAAAGAAAATATTAAACTTAGTGTTAAAATCGAAAAAAAGTGAAAACTTACTATTTTTTGTGGAAAAAAAAAATTTCAATTTTGACACGTCAGCATATCATGTCAGCATGTCACGTCATCAAAACTGACACATCATCATGCCACGTCAGCATTTAACCTGATTGACTGGTTAAGTGGTCAGAATTAACGAGACGGGATTGTCCACCCCCACCCCTGCCCCACCCCCAATTTATTTAAACAAATATTTCCATACGGGACAGGGCCTCCACGGGAACGGGGTCCCATGAGACTTTTGACATCCCTAAATTCTATGGTCATCTTACTATTTTTATTTACAAAAACAAGGAATAGTCCACTACCGAATCAACAATAGAGTCATTTCTTTGTATATCAGTACAAAAAACTATCGAATTTCTAAACCGCCATAACACCCATAAAATAGTAATACTAATTGCTTCCACGACTAAATTTTTGGACTTGTGCATATTGAGATTATCGAACCACATCTACAAGCTCACTGTTAGGGTGTTCATCGGTTAAAATCCAATGGATCTTGGTAGAACTGACTAATGCAATTATAATTGGATGTTGTATTTTATGAATCGATCCAATCCAATTCATTATATGCAACCAAACCGATGCAATTGGATATTGGATCAGATCAGTTTTATCCATTTTTGCAAAGAGTCAACTTTCATATCTATTCACTAATGATGGATATCATACTGCAACCTCAATATGTTATTTTATTAATCAATGTCTAACGTCCTGTTTTCGAGTTTTTTTTAGTAAGGGGAAGGAAGAGAAGGTAATAGAATGAAATGAAGGGGTAGGAAAGGAAATGTGAACAACTCTTTCCCTCCCAATCTTCTCAAAAGTGGGAGGAATTTTTTTTTAAGAAAAAAAACCTTTTCTTCCCCTCCTTATCCCTCCATTTTCTTTCATTTCATTTTTTAAATAAAACTCGAGAACACCTCTATCCTCTCAATTTCATCCCTTTTCCTCCTAAAAAAAACTCAAGAACACACATTTCCTTTTATTTCCTCCCCTTTCATTCTTTAAAAAACTCGAAAACAGGACATAAGTGAACCATGAAAATAAATTTGAGTCTATATATCCTTTGATCTAAGATATATGTTTACTTTTTAAGTTAATGTAACATTGTGTCTTGATGTGATATTATAAAATTTTACTTTGATGTTAATTTATAATATTTTATAATGAAATTACAAGAATGTTATTATCAGAAAACTATTTCTAGGGGTGAGCAAAAACCGAACCGCAAACCAAAAAAACCAAAAAAACCGAAAAAACCGCATAAATCGAAACCGAAAAACCGAAACCGAAATGAAAACCGATGGAGTGGTTTTTAGTTTTGCAAAAACCGAAACTACTCGGTGCGGTGCGGTTTCTAGTCTCGCAAAAACCGAACCGCACCGTATATATATATATATATATATATATATATATATATATATATATATATATATATATATATATATATATTAAGTGTTGATATTTGTACGAACCAAGAACTTATGACAATTAAAATTTCTATAAATATAAATATTTATCTTATCTATCGGATGATGATTGTATATTTTTAAGCATACAATCGGTGGTATTTACAATAACAAATAGTGTTTATGACATTTTTTAACATTTAAATCTGAAGGGTACTAGTGATGATAGTATCATTTTTATGAATACATTAATTAAATTTATTGCATGTACATGTGAAACAAATATTATATTAAATTCGTATTATGTTCAAGCGTTAGAAACATTTGGATGAGTGCTTATGTAATTTGATTTCAAACCAAGAGGTGGTGGTATCGGTTCATCTCCAAAAAATGATTAACACTCCTCATCTGAGTCAAAGTAACTCGCCGAGTTACTTGAGTTTTAGTAATAAGGCAAAATGAAAACAAAAAAAAACTAATAAAAAACCGCAAAAAAACCGAACCGCAAAAAACCGCAAAAACCGAACCGCATAAAAACCGAACAGTGCGGTTTCTAAATTTCAAAAAATCGAAGTTGCGGTTTTCGGTTCGGTTTTGGCCAAAAACCGCACCGAACCGCACCATGTTCACCCCTAACTATTTCAATCACTTAAATAAAAGCATTGTCTTATTGACCATATGATTTAATCGTCATATCGAAACAATTTAAATACAAACATTACTTTATTGACCATATTATTTAATCATCATATCAAAACAATGTTTTACATCTCTTATAAAAAAATTCCTCTTATGTGATTGAAAATAAATGTTTTTCATGAAAAATATTAATTTGATTTTTTGTAATCTCTTATAAAAAATATCATTCCTCTTATATGATTGAAAATAAATGTTTATCATGAAAAATATTAATTTGATTTTTTGTAATATAATAAACTTCTTTATTAATTAATTTTGACTTGACAACTTTTTAATCCCTTTTAACTTTCAACATAATATATTTAATTTATAAATTTAATTGTAATAACCTAATAAACTCAATTTATTAATTTAAATATTATATTAAAATAAAACATAAATTGAAACCTAAAATATACTAAAAAAGGTCCAAAAACTATCTTTAAAATAATTACAACTTTTAATGTAGCATTTACCTTTGATCTAGCGGTATTAGATGTATTTCAAGGTGTCTTGGACAAGAATGTAGTTTTTGAGTAAGTGTGCCATTCAAAAGAGTTAATATAAGTATAAATATAAATATAAAACCTAAAGTTAAAATGTAAAATAAACTAAAAAAAAATGTTCTATTCTTTTTATCACAAAAAACACAGTGGCATGTACAATGAACAATGAACAATGAAGTTCAAGACGGAGATTAAAAAGCTAGACAACCTTATGGACAATGAGTAATTTAATTATTTAGGCAAAAAATTTAAAATAAAATAATATTTAGCTACACAAAATAAAAATAATCAATAGTAGTTTAATATGTAAAGATGATCGACATATATGATAATCAATCCAAACTCCAAAGTCATCGATGACATGGCATAAGAACGCTGACACTGAATCTGAAAGACCACGTGGAGGGCACAAGCGGGTCAAAGACCGTTTCTCTAAACCCGATTCGAACCCATTTCATAAGAACCGACGATCCGATCCGGTGACTATCGTCCACTAGTTTATTAAAAAAAGAAAAACAAAAAAATAAAAAAAATAAATACATAGACTCACATAGTTGGTGGCCTGTTCTTCCAATCGGATCGATTCTGTTACAATAAATCATTAAAAAATCTTAGTCAAATTAAGATTAAGCATAAGATCCTGCTAATTTTTAATTTAAGATTTGCAATCTATTGTATTTAATGATGATCTGTTTTGTTTTTGTTTTATTCCATTTTTTAGTATTTAAATCTTTGTATTTTATTGGATGAATGGATGAAATACGCGGTGTTTATAGAAACAGAATGATTCTATTTATACGTCTTATTCTCATTCCATTTTGCTGTGATTTTGTCCACCGTTTTCAAATTCTTCATTTTCGTCGTATTCCGTTTCTGTCGCTTTGGATTCTTCGTTTTTCTTCTGTGTAGGTTTATAATTGCTGTGTGTGTAATTCTGCGAACTCTGAAGGATTCTACATGGCTGTTAATATCATCAATGATGGAGATCGATCGCCTAGAGTTGTACTCAGTGAGCCAACCGGATCAACAGCGGAGGTTCGTTATTACGTTTATTGTGTCTTCGTTTGTTCATCACAGAATTCTCTAGCAGTTTCTACATGTTTCGTTTGTTTTTTTTTGAGTAATTTGAGAAATTTGGTGCCAGAAGCAAGTTGTTGATCGATTGTCGAATGATGAACAAGTGGTTAATCGAATAATCGCCTTGTTATTTCTCCACATTTCTTCAATTCTGTAGCATTGTTGTTTTGAGTTGTGATTTTTGGTTCGAAGGAGTTATGTAACTCGAATTATGATCACAAACTATTGGGGAAAATGTCAAATATGTGAAGTATTTATTCGAGTTAGAATGATGGAATTATACATTGCAAGTCCACAATCATCAATCTACTGATTCGTCAATCGTAAAAATATCGTGTATTTATTATGCGACTGTTTCAGACTTTCAGCACAGAATTCTAGGGCTTTCACATTGAGTATACTATTGAATGCGAATGTCTTTATTCTCTATTTGCTTCTTTTCGAGTAACATACAACTTTCTGACTCCATTTCAGATTGAAATTACAGTTTAACAGTTACTGATTTTGATTCATTCTCTTCTTCTTCTTCTTCTTCTTCTTCGTCTTCTTCTTCCTCCATCTAGGTGCTCTTGTATGGAGGTCAGGTTGTTTCTTGGAAGAATGAAAGACGAGAAGAGCTACTTTTCATGAGCAGTAAGGTGATCCAACTATGTATTTCAAACTTCAAAGCCAAAATCTCTTCATTTTTTTGCAATATAGTTAAACATCATACAATCAATGATCTGAATTCATGTATATCATGTGCATTTGTATGATCATGACTCATGAGGACATTTTCTATCTGTGCAGGCTGTTTGGAAACCACCAAAATCCATAAGAGGTGGCATACCCATTTGCTTTCCTCAGGTATGCATTTAACAATCCACAAAACCATTTTTTTAGTTTTTTTTTTTTCTTTATAAAACACAGTTATAAAGTATAAACTGTAATATCCATTACAGGTTGCAAATTTTGGTGCACTTGAGCAACATGGATTTGCAAGGAATAGATTATGGTCAATAGATGAAGATCCTTCACCTTTGCCTCCACCTAACAATCAATCAATGGTGGATCTTGTATTGAAATCAACAGAAGAGGATCTGAAAACATGGCCTCATAGGTTACTTTCTAAATGACTTAATGAAATCTTTTATTGTTTTTGGGTGATTATTTTAGTAACTTGTATATGTTTTTGTTTAGATTTGAGTTGAGGCTGCGTGTGATTGTTGGTGTTGGGAAGCTTACTCTGATCCCTCGTGTGAGAAATGTAGATAGCAAAGGCTTCTCATTTTCTATTGCACTTCATAACTACTTTTCTTTATCAGATGTCAGGTTTGTATAATCCTACTTTTGATTTTTACTATTGTAATTATTATTGTTTTTAGATAAGTAGAATGATATATGAAGTTTTAAAATGCAGTGAAGTACGTGTTGAAGGGTTGGAGACACTTGATTACTTTGACAATTTGTTAATGAGAGAAAGGTACACAGAGCAAGCAGATGCAATTACCTTTGATGGAGATGTAAGATTTTATTTTTATTATAACAACACACTTTCATTTACATGTGTATTACATCATCATTTTTTTCATTTCTTTCTTTACAACAATCTACTTTCAATTTTTTTATTCTTTATAAAAAAATCCACCTTTTTTGAGTTAATATAATGAAGGACCTTATATTGTGTTTTTTTTTTTGGATTAAACCCCAACTTTATATTTTTCCTGAGAAAGACCTTGCATTTTGTTATATTTTTCCGAAAAAACCCTCAACTTTTTTTTGGGTTAATCTCATAAAAGACCTTATATGTTGTGTTTTTTTTCCGGATTAAACCTCAACTTTATCTTTTTCATGAAAAAGACCTTGCATTTTTTTTATTCGGACCTTTTAGTCATTTTTCTCAAAAAAAAGTTGTAAAATGTGAAGGTTTTTTCAGGAAAAACTAAAAAAGTTGAGGATTTATTTGTAAACAATTAGAAGGTTGAGGGTTTTTTTTCGGAAAAAAAAAAGATAAAGTTGAGGGTTTTTCCGAATAGAATGAAAGTATAAGATGAGGTTTAATCCAGAAAAAACACAAAATATAAGGTCTTTTATGAGATTAACCATTTTTTTTTTCTGAATAAAAACCCTCAACCTTTTAATTTAGATTAGTATAAAAAAACTTTATATTTCGTGTTTTTTCTGGATTAAACCTCAATTTTATTTTCGCCTGAAAAAAAAACTTGTATTTTTTCATTTTTATCAAAAAAAACCCTAAAATTCGTATTTTTCCCAAAAAACACCCTCAACATTTTAACCGCTTCCAAATAAACCCTAAACTTTTTTAGTTTTTCTCGAAAAATCCCTCACATTTTACAATTTTTTTGGAAAAAAAATGACTATGAAATGAAAAAAACACAAGGTGTTTTTCAGGCAAAAAATAAATTCGAGGTTTAATCCAGAAAAAACACAAAATATAAGGTCTTTATTATTCTGAAAAAACACTCAACCTTTTATTTTCTTTCCCAAAAAACCCTTACGTTTGACGATCTTTTTCAAAAAAAAAAAAACCGCTAAAAGGGCCAAATAAAAAAATGGAAAAATACAAGTTCTATTTTAGGAAAAAAAAATAAAGTTGATGTTAAATCCAGAAAAAAGAACACAATATATAAAGTCTTTTATGATATTAAGTATTACCCCCCTTTTCTTTCATCTTATTAGGCTTCGAAAAACCTATCCATTTATAGCAATAAAAATTGCTTTGTATTTGAATACCATTGCTATAATTGGATAATTTTTTTTAAATGCAAAATCCTTTATCTAAAGAAATAAAAGTACATTGCTATTCCTTGCATTAACGATGTTTTATTTTTATAGATCGATCGAGTTTACTTAAGCACACCCAACAAAATCGCGATAATCGACCATGAAAGAAAACGAACAATCGTCCTACGTAAAGAAGGCATGGTGGATGCAGGTTTATCTCATCACATACCAATTAAACTAAGAGTAAATTACACGAATGGTCCCTATGGTTTGGGGTAATTTGCGCGTTTGGTCCCGAACTTATTTTTTTCACTCAGAAGGTCCCTACTGTCTGTTTTTGTTACGCGCTTGGTCTCTGTCTTACCTAAAAGGACTATTATTTAAATAGGGAAAAATGGTGGGGTAAGTAAGGTGAGGTGAGGGGGGTGGGGTTGGGAGTGTGTTTATTTAAATAAATTAAAAAATCAAGGGCAAAATAGTCTTTTTAGGTAAGACAAGGACCAAACGCGTAACAAAAACAAACAGTAGGGACCTTCCGAGTTAAAAAAATAAGTTAGGGAGCAAACACGCAAATTACCCTAAACCATAGGAACCATTCGTGTAATTTACTCTTAAATTAAATTCCATTTTCATAAATTAAAAAAATAAAAAAAAATCCCAAAATGAATAATAATAAAATTACGTTGCTATTTCGACAGTTGTCTGGAACCCTTGGGACAAAAAGTCAAAGGCGATTCAAGATTTGGGCGATGAAGACTACAAAACAATGCTATGTCTTGATGCCGCAGCCATTGAAAATCCAATAAGTTTAAAACCGAATCAAGAGTGGAAAGGTCGACAAGAACTTTCTATTGTTTCTTCGAGTTATTTCAGTGGACAGCTCGACCCACGCAAGGTTCTTGGCTTGCGCTAATTATAATAAAAAAAAAATTTGAATCGATTTGTTTGTTTTGGTGCGATAATTTGGTGTTGGGATTGTTTAGAGAAAGAGAGAGAGGGTGTGTTTGGTAAAAGGTGTCGCTTTTTTCTAGACATCGTTTGAAACTTTTTAGAACTGGTTTGATTAAGTTAAAAAAAGTAGCATCTGGTTTGCATTTGTAGTACTAATGCAGGTATATGACAAAACATGACAGTATTGTACTGCTCTAGATATGTATCGAACTGCGTTATAAGTGATGTCAAGTCAGTGTAACAAAAGATAAAAAATAAAAAATAAAAGACAGTAGTTGCAACTTTTTGTCTTGTCTATGGAAAATATTTGAATGTCCTTGTTTTTATAATTGAAAATAACCTTTCTTTTATAATTGAAAATAACCTAGAAAGCTTTTTTTGTAGAATTGTTGTTTGGAATGTTTAAAACTATTATGAAGTGTAACAAATAATAAGGATAACTTGAGATGCTAAAGAATGTAGGTGGTAAAGTGGGTGGATTGGGTAATTATAAAAGAACTAATATATTTAATAGTTATCAATTCTTTTGTAGTAATCTGAATTTAGGAGGTTGTAAATATTTGAAATGAAGATATAATTTTCATTTGCGCGTTTTATTTTTTAATTAAATTTTAAATTACATCCATTTGTCAATAAAAGTTTATGTAAATTTACTTCTGAATAAATGACTTGAAATTGTCATGTGGAGATGTTGCATATCATATTGTATGAATTAATTGGTGAGGAGTAAATTTCTTAAAAGGTAAAATTAATGGATTGAAACAGCCTAACAAATTTAAACGTATATATTTTTAATAGGCGTTAGAATCAGTTTGTTGGGTTGATCCATAAACATTCTTTTATAGAATTTGTCAAATATGACTTTTGACCCATTTGACCGTGCAATTATACAGGCCACTGTTATATATGAACTATACAAGAGGTGTATGTAGTCAAGACGAGATTTGTTCCTCTTATATGTTGAGAGTTAGACATCTAAGACGCATCACCTAAAGTTGGACAACAAATAAAAATGATTGCATTCCATGTCTCATGTACAACATGATGTCTTAAACAAATGGAATATTGATTAACTTACCATGTGCATCAATTGCATCTTTGAGTCCTTAGAATTGGATGTTGATAGATTCCATCTCTTCATGTGTTATTTGGGGAAGTAATGTGTTGCGAGACGTCAACTACCGTCTATATCAATCCATAATGAATCTTGTGCAAGCATGAGATTGTTGGATCTATATGGTCAAGAATCAGTTTGGATGATATTGTCAATTGATATATGATCTTATAAGGTCACACCTATTATCAAGCAGTCACTTAATGAATATTTATTAGAATTCTATTACTAATAAATATTATCAACTATTGTATTTAAATTGGAAATTTTTTTTTATGAAATAATAATATTTTCCAAAGAGTGTATCTATGTATTAACTCATAAGGTATGAATTAATATGTCATATATAAAGTTTTGGACCCCTTTGAGTTCATTAGATTAAACATGTACATGTGGGAAATGTGATAGAGGTTTCTTGTTTGTCTTACTATTACACACATCATGCTCCCAAGAAGCCTTACCTTTGACCATGATGAAAGTATGGTCTTTAGATATTTTGTGTGTTTATATATAAGGGAAGAAAAGGCTTTCATTTGAGGTTGGTCTTCTTCTTCTTTTCCCTTTTGGCCAAAGATACTGTCACACCCCTGAATCGGGGAAACGGCGGAAACGTCCGGGGGTTGGGTGACTTCATCTTGTAATATCATCACAGTGTATGTAAATGAATCAAGACGACATCATCATCGTACATGAAATTAAACAACCATCATAGTTTTACATAAGTGTGTTTGTTCACAAATTACCTCCCCCAAAAATATTAAATGTATGATGACAACAAATTACAACAAAAGTCCACATTTCCTTGACGACCAACCTGATTAGCGAGTTCCTGAGAATACAAGTTATTTTGAAAAACGTCAACATATAGAATGTTGGTGAGTTCATAAGTATGTTTGTATGAAAATTTTTGTAGTAGTTTGTAATCACCAGAAAATCTGATGTTTATCTCTTCCTTTTGTTTATCCACAACGTGAGCGAGAAAGGCTTGATTCTTTTTGTGCAGGCACTTTTGTGCCTTGATGCACGAGATAAGACGGAGATTGGCGCCAGGTTTATCACCGTAGATTATTAGGGTTTCGTGATTAGGAAGGTGAAGGCGAACGGCCTTCTCGTGGCACATAATTTCAGCATGGTGGGGGCTTAACCAATCCATGTCGATTATCA
The DNA here is from genome assembly GCF_052849685.1 of Lactuca virosa. Classification (NCBI taxonomy): domain Eukaryota; kingdom Viridiplantae; phylum Streptophyta; class Magnoliopsida; order Asterales; family Asteraceae; genus Lactuca; species Lactuca virosa. The sequence goes on along the minus strand of NC_136428.1, from coordinate 280,942,167 downwards.
CATCGAAACTCCTAATATTTACTGGCATCAAATCTATTTGAAATGAATGGTTGTTTAATGTTAAGGTGCACCCTACGTAAACTTCTTTGGTTGTTTCGGTTTTCCCATTAGCCATATCCACCGTGAAGGCTTCGCTTAGCTTTTGGGGTTGTTGTTTTAGTAAGTGCTTGAATTCATTACTCACGAAACTCCGCTCAGCCCCACTATAAAATAAAATGCATGCGTAAGTGTTATCGAGGGGAAACGTACCAGTAACCACCGTCGGATCTTGAACCGCCTCCCCCTGCCCCATTGTTAGGACCCTGCCTGATCCTCCTGCACCCTGAGTGTTGGCCTTGGGGCAGTTTCGTTTAAAATGACCAGTCTCTCCACATCCATAACATGTTTGACTGGCCCCGACGTTGTTGTTGTTGGGCTGCTGATTTTGTTGAGGCTGAGTCCTGCAATACCGGGCGGTATGCCCTTTGCGGTTGCAGTTGGTACACTACATTTCTCGGCAATCGCCGTGGTGGTGATAGTTGCATTTGTTATATTTTGGTAAGGTTCCTGCGTAGGGTTTGGTAGTAGTTTGCGAGGATGAGGCTGGAGCAGCTGGGGCTGGTGCAACTTGAGCGGTAGCAGCGTGGACTGCTACAGTTTGCTGCTTTTTAGAGGATCCCTGGTTCTGTCGTCCCTTTCTTTTGTTTTCCCCATTCTTCTTGTTATTCCCTTCCTTCTTGGTCTCAGTCTCAACAGTTTTGGTACTCTCCTTGTTGCCATGATCGTAAAGCTTCTGAGCTAGCCTTTTCGCAATGTCAAAAGTCTCAGGGTTTGCTGCAATCACGTTTCCTTGGATTGGGGAAGTTAATCCCCAAATGAACCGCTCAATCTTCTTTCCCTCTGATGTGATCATACCCGGGCACAAAATGGCTAATTCACTGAACCCTGAGATGTAAGCCCCAATGTCTGAGTTTTGCACTGTGAGGTTCCATAACTCCTGCTCCAATTTTTGTACTTCCCCACGGGGATAGTACTCTGCCATCAACATTTCCTTGAGCTCCTCCCATGGCATGGCATTTGCCACTAGGAGTGTCATAGCCTCCACATGACCATTCCACCGCGCTTGGTCAACAAACGTGCAAGCTGCAAATTTCACCTTGCATTCTTCAGGGCATCCGCAGATCTCAAAGACTGGCTCGATCTTTTCCATCCATCGCTTTAGAGTTATCATGCCTCCCATTCCATTTAATGTTCGAGGTTTGGCATTTGAGAAGTCTTTGTAGGTACAGGATTTTGTAGGACCCCGGTTCATTCCTTGGTTCGAGCTTCCAGTTCCTTGACCGTTACCGCCACCATTGTTCCTAGTTTGAATGTGCGCCAAGGCTGCTGTGACTGCAGCCAAGACTGCTGCTTGGAAAGCTGCAGAGTTTACCTCTGGCGGAGGCGGTGGTGGTGGCGCCGTGTTGTTATTCTTGCAAATTGGTATCCTAGGCATCTTCTGTCATGGAACAGAAGGACAATGAACACATTGTTATTGTCTAGAGGTTGTAATGTTTTCGGTTGTACATATAAGTGAATCCGTATACTATCATGAAACAAGGAAAATAGAACACATAGTTGATAACAACATCACACACAAAACATAGACCTATTTCATTAGTGATAAACTTTGTAGTATAATACGTGAAAATTCGCCTTGTACGGCGTACAGTACATAGAGACATATATGATCTGACAGCATAACGACTTTATGAGCAGTGTAGTCACTTAATCATAAAGTCGGTCCTACATACAATAGTACATAAAAGAGAGCTACAACAATAGTGGTAGTGGGTGGAGCTGATCCTAGTCGCGGCGAGAAGTGTCTGGTGGTGCTGATGATGAGGTGGTTGCACCCTGAAGTCTGGCCAGATGATGCTCGGTGGCTCGTAGTCGGGACTCCAACGCTGCCTGTCTCGCCTGATAGTCCCTAACCACCTCATGAGTCATTCTCTCTGCGCGCTCAACCGCAACTCTCATTTCCACCATCTGACCGGCGGTTGCCCGTTCTTGCTCACCTATATCACGTGTCCTCCTAACCATCACTGGCAGGGCTCGATCCGCAGGTACGCCGTGACTCAGGTCGTAATAGTCCCGGTTCATGCCGAACGGGGGACACACCACATGTTGGCGACTCCACCTCCAGATCTCATGTGCCCATGGGGGCGTAGGGTCGTTGGGACCCATCCTGTGCGGGGGCACTCTGGCCACATATGGCGGATTAATGACTTTGGACTCTGCGTTCGAGTCATCTTCCTCGTCACCGTCAGACTCCTCCTCCTCTGAGTCCACCACCGGATCTGCTGGTCCTTCTTCGGGTCCTTCTTCGGGTTCTTCTTCTGGTTCTTCCTCCGGCTTCAGCTCTAGTCATCCTCCGTTCCCTTGGTTGGGGAAGTAAGGATCTCCGTGTAAATGAAATCCAGCCATAGAGTCTGCACAGAACTATATGAATGCAAGAAAATGGATAACATGTAAGAATACTCCTATAGTATTTTAATTGTTTATGTTTGGGTTCCTTATAACTTTTTGGATTTAGAGTTGGTAAATTTCTAGATTCATTGCCCACCACGATCACTCCCAAGCACATGTTGGTTGTATTTTGAATAAATATAGTTGATCATGTTATATTTATCCCCAATACGATTACATAACTGCCCGGATTTAACCGTGATGTTCAATTCCTCTAAAGACTTTTATTGTTTCTTACTGTGACAGTACCCTGAAATGCACACATAGGTATGTATTTCATTTTTGTTCAGAGTATTTTAGTCCCAATGTATTTATAGTTGCATATCATGTATGATTAGATATGTCAGTTCACTATAAACATTGCTCTGATACCAATCTGTCACACCCCCGAACCGGAGAAACGGCGGACACGTCCGGGGGGGTTGGGTGTTGTAATATCATCACAGTGTATATAAATGAATCAAGACAACATCATCATCGTACATGAAATTAAACAACCATCATAGTTTTACATAAGTGTGTTTGTTCACAAATTACATCCCCCAAAAATATTAAATGTATGATGACAACAAATTACAACAAAAGTCCACATTTCCTTGACGGCCAACCTGATTAGCGAGTTCCTGAGAATACAAGTTATTTTGAAAAGTGTCAACATAAAGAATGTTGGTGAGTTCATAAGTATGTCTGTATGAAAATTTTTGTAGTAGTTTGTAATCACCGATATTTTCTGTAAAAATGGTTTGTAACTTTTTTTGTTTCAAATCTTGTATTAGAGCATGTGTAATCTTGTCTGATAATGTATAAAAAGAGTTTCCCAGAAAATCCTATATTTTCTGTATAAATGAAAATGTGTGGTCTTGACCCTAAGACCCGAGTAATGTAAGAAATGTTTAGTCCGTACCATGTATCAAGAGTATAATATGTGTGTTCGGTAAATTTACTTGTTTGTTATTCTCTATGTGAGTCGCTATAACCATGCTTGATATGACTGCTATGCCAATCATGACGTTCTTCAGGCGTCGCGTTAGGTAAGACATTTGTCACCCTAGATTGGCATGTCTACCTGTAGCGAGCAGCTCAGGTGTGGGGTGTCATCCCCGTATAGATCTATATACAAATTCTCGCTCTCCCTCCAGGAGACTCTGGTTATAACTACAGGGCTTACAGTGTACGCTAGGTAGGTACGAATGAAGGTGTGTCTCACAAGAGCCTTAACTAAATCTACGCGATTAATGTATCTCATTGTTCAATCACTATAAATAATGTTTCGAGTATGTAATTGATTACGAAACACTAGTGATAAAATACAATTTGTTTTTATCGAAATGTCAAGTATTTATTTGTTGTAGGCCTGGTTAGCGTAAAGTGTGATGTAAGGCCCAATAAACATGTAATGAATATAACCGGCCCAATTAGGGTAAAATCTTGTAAGAAGCCCACTTGTAAACAAAAATGAACGTTTTAGTCCAATTAGTGTTAAAATGACATTTTAGGCCCATTTATAGTAAAAATGACATTATTGGCCCATTTTAAGTGAAATTTGTCATACTTGGTCCATTTTATCAATACTGACCATTTTAGTCCAAAAATACTGAATCTGACATAAAGAGTCCATTTTTATGAAAATAACCATTTTAATCTCTTTAAAACCGAAAGTGACATAAAATACCCATTTTTGTTCAAAAACGATCATTTTAGCCCATTTTTTTTTACTTATTTGACAAATAAGGTCCTTTCTTGTATTTTCTTTTAGTTTTATGATAACTTTGTAAACATGTTTATCATGTCCAACTATTTTATGAAGCTACATAATGTAACTTATTTTGTAATCACTTCAAAACATGATGAAATCTCGAGTTCATGGAGGTTTATCAAGAGTTCATAGCATTTCACACACAATAGCATGAAAATATACACATACAGGCATAAATACTAAGATCAAACACAAAACTAAGCTTGTATTCCCCCCTAAAGGTAGAAAAACACGAAAATGAGGGGTATGAAGCTCACATTGGGTGTTTTTGTGAGAGGGTTAAAGAGTGGAGTAGAGTTTGTTGAGCCAAACACTAAGATTTTTCTTGAAGAACACTTGAAGTCTCTAACACCTTATGAAGGGTCACAAACGAAATTTTTGTGTGTAAATGAAATGAAATGATCATAAATAAGTGTAAGAACACTAGGAGTTTGTAGAAGTACTTACCAAGAAGCAAAAATCACTTAGATTATGAAGTTATTTGAAGAACTACACCCTTGTTCTTGAGAGAGTTTGAAAATGGATATAGTATGGGAGAGGAAATGAGAGAAGAGAACAAAGTGCAAATGAATTGAATAAGTATTTAGCCGTGGGTTATAAGTTATAGAAGTGGCATGGATGTTTGATGGATATTTTTGGGGGGGGGGGATTTTGTGGAAACTCGGTGGATAATAAGAGGTAAGGCCGAATTTGATTTCCAATGCACCTTTTATGTACTGAAATCTATTAAACAATTGATATTTCACTGGAAAGTCCATGATTTTGACCGAACACATATTAATTTAATCAAGGTATGGCCGATTTTAGTTTCCCAGGACAACTTTTACGTACAGGAAATATATTAAACAAATGGTATCTCATTGGAAGTTCCTAGTGTTGGCTGAACACATATTAAATTATTCAAAGTGTGACTGATTTTATCCCAATAGAAATCGGTTTTTAAAAGTTTGGAAATAAGGAAATCGGTCCTATATAGCCATTCTATGGAGAATTCAGTCTTGTAAGGCCCATTTAATGGGGAATTCGGTCTTATGAGGCCCAAAACAAGGTGTGTTCAGTTTTTAAAGAGACCAAAACAAAGTGTGTTCGGTCGTGGTGTTCCATGGCCGAACACTTAATTGTTCCACAAATAAGTTTCATACTTTGGTCATTTTTGGTCCCTCTTGACATTTAAATTTGTGTTGTTTCAATATCTCACATGTTTTGCTTATGGTGCATCCAAAATATGTTCATCTTTGAATTAACATAGTCTATTTCAATTATGTTATATGAAAAGAGTGTTGGTGCATGCATACAATCATAAACCGAAATGGCTAGTTGTGACAGATACACTCTCCCTTCTCCTCCTTCTCTCTCAATAAGACTACTGAAAGTGTTGGTGATTTAAAGTGTTTCTCCTATAAGACTAAATTTTGTTTAGTTCTTAAAGGCTTAAGAAGTTCTAAATACAAGCAAGAACTTTAATTTTTGGTGGCTTGAACCTGTTGGTGGATACAAATAGAGAAGATCATACTCTTTGTCTTTTCCATCTTCTTCAACTCCTTATTCTGAGTGGGATCAAAGGGTGTTACCCTTAAACACCATATGGTTGTTTTATAAACTCATGCAATTGGATCCTTGATGGTTTTGTTTTAAATGGTCTTAAAATAATAATTATTTTATTTAATGTTTCCGTTGTCGTAATAAGAAAAAGTATAATTTTTAGCTACAAAACTCCATATCAGATCTACATGATTTTAAAAAATGGAACCTCATTGTTCTTCTATGTTGAGCATGGTTTGGCTAGTAGCGATCCTAATAATATCTTTTAAAAAAAACATCTTCATCTTTTCCAGTTCCAACAAAATCAGTAACATCGAACCTATGATGTATACCATTAGAGTAACCAAAAGGGAATTGGGACTCTGGTGTATAGTAGTATATCTTCACATATTTATTTTGTGTGTATTTTTTAAGATAAGCAACACCTTCATCTTTTTCAATTCCAAAAAAATCAATAAGATCGAACCTATGAGGTATCCCATTAAAGTAACCAAAATAACCAAAAAGGGTACCTTGTAAATACTCTTTGGAGGTGCACATCAACTATCATGTATTTTGTTATTGTCAACTAACACCAACATGGAACAAAGCAGAAGAGTTTTCAGGAGAGGGGGGAAGTAGAAGAAGTCCATTTCATCGCTCTTCCTAATATAAATCCTCCGATTTAACTCATTTTTATAACGTGACACCTCCTTTAATGATTTTTCTTTTATTTAAATTACGTGGACTTTTTCTTTTAATGAGGGGGCATAAAAGGGCCTGGGGATAAGGTTATCCCGTCAATATTGACTCGAAGCACATTATAAACCATATTATTTGACCTTAATGATGTATTAAACCTTCAAATGGAAGTTTAAACACCTAGAAAACCAAAAAACACGAATGACTATTAAACCAATTCATAAACGTTTGTATGGCATCAATGACATTATCACTTACTAATAATACTTATCCCATTATCCCTTTATTTATACATTATCATTTGTTTCTACCTTTACATATATCCCTATGTAACATATATTTATAATATTATATTTCAACTATTGAAGGGGTCATTCTATCATTTAGATAGTGTTTCTAACTGAATTTTACGTTTGTTTCTTCTCTTGTAACTCTCTAAATTCTTAACTTTTTATATTTACTAGTTCGACATATTTGTAAATACTAGTTCAACATTATTGGTGAGTTGTGATCATAATTGGTGAATTGCCTTTAGGATAACATAGAGTGAAGTATTCTTTTGTTAGAGGGTTAATGACTTAAAAGAGTAACATACTTTGTTTTGTGTTCATTTTTAGCCAACAATATTTTTTGTACACATTTGAGCATTCACCTTATTTCTCATGTTCAAAAAAGATAATATTACTGATTGTTATATGTAATATTACCTTTTTTTGATCATGTTAAACAAATTCAATGGTCACATTATTGACTAAATATGTACACAAAACAAAATATGATTTGTTTTCATACTACTTTTTAAAGGTGATTCTCTTTTTTATGGTGTAAACTAATAAATAACACCATATGAAATCACATATATTTAACAAATTTAATTTTGAAGTTTTTATCAATATAATAATTGATGTTATACATTTTTAGAAAATATTATTTTATATTCTTATCTTATTATTGTATTGACTTAATTTAATAAAAATATATAACAAAACATGCATATAGTTTTAACATATTTCATTTAAAAGGCTTCATTAATACCTTCAAAATGATAGTAACATTGAACATTATTGATATGCCTTTTATTTTACAATATACGATATAGAAGAATATTTTTTTATGGATTTAGTGTATAATAGTTATTATTATTTAATTGATAGTAACATTATTGATACACTTTTTTTATTCTTTCATATATAATCATCGTACAAGGTAAAATTACATTATTAACTTACTGCTAGTTGGCTTTATCAGTAGTAGCTTTTGGGGGTATAGATCCGGTAAGAAATTTTTTTTGGTAGGAAGGTAAGAAGTTTTTTTTCTACATATATTTTTGACGAACAAAATAAATGAATCACTAGATGATTCATTTGTAAGATGATTCACAAGAAAAAATTCCCAAAAAAACATCTTTATGATTCATTTGTAAGTAAATTAAGAAAAAATTCACTTTTATGACAATTTTAGTGAATAACAACAAAATCATTGTATTTTTTTAAGAATTTTTTCTTGTGAATCATCTTACAATTGAATCATCTAATGATTCATTTTGTTTGTTCGCGAAAAAAATATGTAGAAAAAAACTTCTTACCTTCCTACCAAAAATTTCCTTCTTATTTGATCTTGACTCTATATATATATATATATATATATATATATATATATATATATATATATATATATATATATATATTACTTTCACATATTTATTTCTTATCATCAACATAAAAAATATATGCAAGTCATCTAACATGACCTAATATATTTTAATTCATACTACAAAAAAAAAACCTATCCATAAAAATCTAAATGTGTTTAAACTTGTGACCTAGTTCTTTCGATCCACATTCATTTTGCGAGTTCCACTACTGAACATTTTGATTCTAGTGGAAAAACGAAAAATATGATAGTATCATTTTTTCTATTTGTGATAAATAAGTTGATTTATTAATTTTAAACAACAAAATGGATTTCATCTTTATTAATAACTATTACTAAATATTTAATTATAATTATAGTTTTATTTAGATAACATATCAAATCGAAATGATAGTTTTCATATATCAGTAATATTACAATATTTAACAAATAATGTAGTTTTAACTATGGTTATCAAAATCACGATTCTGATCGTAGGATCGTACGATGGTAGGTATGAATAATGACCCAGATCGTAATGGATTGTATTTAGGGTAAGATCGCAGGTAGGATCATAGGATCTGGATCCGATACGATCCTACCTTTCCATGATTTTTTATTTATTTTATTTTTTATTTATTTATTTTTCAAATTGAATTTTTTTATTACTTTATGTCTTTAACCTTTATTAATTTACTGTTTATTATGTTGTGACTTATAACTAATGTTTTGAAGTTTATATAATTTTTGAATGAAGAATTAAATGTTTGAAATATTTTTAATGTTTCAAAATTATAAACTAAAATTATTTGTTATTTTGTGGGATCTTAGGATTCCGATAATAAATGATTTATTTTTTGGGTTAATGACTTAAAATGGTATTTTGTTTATTGTTACATTTAACCAACATTATTTTTTTATACACATTTGACCCTGAACTTATTTCATATGTTTAAAAAAGAATAATATTACCGATTATTATAAGTAATATTTTCTCTTTTTGAACGTATAAAATAAATTCAAATTGTTAAATATATATAAAAGTATTATTGGTTAAATATGAACATAAAATAAAATATATAACCATGTTAACAATTTGTAAATGTACAAAAACCACCACAGTGACATGAGATGTAAAAAAAAGTATATACCTAGAAATAAGAAAAACTACACTTCAGCAAACGATCATATCTTCTCCAAGTGCGCATATTACATAGATGTTGATCAAATTAATAAAATTTTGAATTAATTGACGAATACTTATTTCTCGAAGATATCGGAAAAATATTAAGCCAAATTCGACGACTGAAAATTTTATGAGCGTTGAGAGAATTGTGGGAAGCCACATAATGTTCTAATAATGCATTCATAATTTCATAGTTTTATGGTGGTGCCCAGTGGAAATATCAAGTACCGAAAGCGCAAATTCATGAATTATTTTTAACGAATCACATGGTCATTTGATACATTGTGATACGAATAATAAAACTGTTATCTTCATATATAAATCTAGCATTTTCTAGTCATTTTTATAACTCTGAAATTAAAGATTACAATTCTCATCAATTGTTATATCTAAGAATGCTAGTTTATATTAGATATTTTTTTAACCGATCAAATAATTAATTTCAAAACTAAACAAAGATATAAAAGAATCTACTAAATTATTCTATTAAAATATGATATTATAGTTTATAATTTTTATAATATAATCTTTATAATCATACTATATAACTTGATTATATGTCAAAATCCGATAAAGAAAAACTGAAAAGGGTATTGACTACATAAATTTGTCCTGATGTTGTTTGGACTTTTGAGACATCCAAAACTTTATTAGATTTGATACGAATATATGTTTTTATATTACATAACTCATTCATTACATTGGAAACAGATAAAAATATATAAAATTAGCATTACCCAAATATGTTTTGATCCATATTTAAGTTATTTTATTATAGATAAACATCTTTTAACCTAATTTTGATTTGTCCATGTTACCATATCTAACAGAAAGTAATACTAGTAACTAACGGAATCGATTATAAAATCTTTTTGTAAAGTTGAGTTTTAAAGAGTAGGCAAGTCGGCGACTATAAGTTGGAAAATGTCAGAAATGGTCAAACGTAAATTTTCTTATTTTGCAAGTGTGAACACAGAAATAAAGATAGAAATTATAAGCACCGACATGGCTTTGCAAACCAACCCTTTTGTTTGTTTCCCAAAAACCTGCACTTTGAATCTTTTCTGGAAGAGAAAAAGAAAGGACAAGAAAGAAAATAAATAAAAGTAGAGTTAACAATTTGGTTGTGATATTGTGTTGAAAAGAAAAAAAAAAGCTGATAAAGTTAGAAAAAGGTAAATAATTTCATACTTTTGTCTTATAAATATCTATGATTGTAAAATAAAAAACGTATAATTGTACCACGGTCGACATTGGACTTCTTCTAAGACACTGATGGAAATAATGTGTATGTTGTATTTGTGATTATATATGAACGTATTTGGTCAGTGAAGAGCATTGTAACTAAAGTGTTGTTTGTTTTTTAAGAGGTAAAACGTCTGCAGTCTGCGGACCACATCTGCAGACATCTGTAGAAGAAGAGATGAACCAAACGTCTGCAGTCTATTAGAAGAAGACTGTTTCTTTTTTTAATGTCTGCAGGATATTAAAAAATACCGGAATTTAAATAAATCATTTCTTAACTTAAAAGGATTTTTCATTTTCTCAATCACTCTTTTCAATAATTGCAAATTCAAAACAATATTCATACATAAATAAAAACAATTAATTGATTCGAACCGTTTTTAAATTACAAAAATGTTAAGTCACTATAGAAAATGGTTTTGCAAAAAAAAATATATATATAAAATTAAAAACCAAACATATATGAAGCTTTCATAATAAAGATACAAAAATGCAAAAAGCTTGTAACCTTCTTGTCATCTTCATTTTTTCTTTTTCTTTTTTAGCCTTGGATTTGTGAAGCTTTTCATGAGATTCCCTCCATACCTAATAAGCTTTTCATTTATACTAATCTTTTGAGGATGAAGTATGCACATAGCAACAACTAGAAGTTAACAACACATGTTTTCTTATAACTTGAAAAGCAACTTCATCAAACTTGATACAACTAATAATATTTCTGTCAAATAAGCATGAAATTCATTAGTTTTGTAATTAAAAATCAACAGTTTCAACATCAATAGACAATTTATCATTTGAATCAAATAATTTGTCTTTAATTTAAAAAAGAACATTTCATTCTAGCATTTCTTCAAACACTTTCTGTGCATGTAAAAGTACAAACAAATTGAAGAAAGACAAAACCTTGGTTGAATCATCAAAGAACGAAATTAAACCAAGAAATTATTCATCCCTGTGATTGAATCATTCAAAATGAAATTAAACAAAGAGAAAGGATTTTGGAACCTAACACTCTAGCAGCAAGAAATATGGAGCATGAAATTAGAAAGATACAACCTTAGTAGCCGATTTCAGACCTTGGCAGCAAGAAGATGGAGATGCTTACATGTGGGGAAAAGGAGAAGGAGAAGAGAAGTGTTACCTGAAGTCGACGGGGGAAGATCTGGACGGCGCAAGTTCTGGTCGTCGATGGTTGTAGATGGTACCTGTTCTGGTCGTCGGCGAAAAGAAGAGGAGGACGGAGACGGAAGAAAGGGTAGGGAGAAGACGATGAATGATGAAGGAAGGAGGCGGTGATAGTTGAGAACGAGGGAAACGTCGATGTGTTGAGAGCGTATTTTTTTTTTGTTTTTAGGTTTTGAATAGGGGTGAAGAGGTGAGAAGACACAAGGCCAAGTCTGCACCAAGAAGACCACGCGCAGACATTTTTATGTCTGTGGACTTCTAAAAAACAAACACACTGCAAAGCCCTATGTCTGCGCGTGGTCTGCGCGGCGCAGACAGAAGAGCTCACACAGATCTGCAGATAAAAAACAAACAGCACTTAAATAAATAAATAATAATGGATAAATTAAATTATTACCAATTAAAATAAACAAATAAAAGGATTAGTTATTATACATTAAATAAAAGTATTTATTTATTTAACTAAGTGAATTAATTAAGAGGTTGGAGTGTTGGACTATTTTAGTTGGTTGGCTAGAAAAAGCTTGAAAAAAATACCAAACTTAGTATAAAAAAAGAGAGGTTCTTAAAAAAGAAGTCAATACATTAAAAACCCGATTCAGCTCCCTCCCATATCTGTTCAGTGATGTCCCCTTTAACCCTTTTCCTCCTCCTCTGTGGTTAACGATTCTTGAAGCGAAGAGGGAAAAAAAACATTTGATCAGTTGGATAGTTTAGCAACTGTCATTCCAAACTATATGTGGGTACATATGAAGATAATTTATCCGTGATCACTAATCACCGACATCAAAGGCCCTTTCAATTGAGATCAATAGTCCTTCAGAACACCATATAGATTAGTACTTGATCTATTATATTGTAACAACTCTAAATTCCATATAGATTAGTACTTGATCTGTTATATTGTAACAACTCTAAAGTCGATACAATATACAACTCTAAATTCGATACAATGTATATCCAAATTATTTAGAAAGATCTGTAATAGTCTACGTTTTTATTCATTCCAACAACTTAAAAGTTTTATATAAAGACAATGCAACAAAACTATACAGAAGTCGTTGCAGGGTATCATGATCATCACTCTCCCCAAAACATGAAAGTACACTCGTCTCTAAGCTAATTATCTCTTTACTCGTATTGGTTTGTCATGAACCTGAAAGGGACATCATCACCACTATAAGCTACATGTAACAGTCCAGAATTTCAAGTAAAAAATTTCATTTAAATATTAACAATCAATGTTTAATAATTAGAAATTCTCATCAAAAGTTGTTTCCAAAATTCAATACATCATCATATTATTCAGAAAGATCAGAGTGTCCATAATAACTAGTGGGAAAAGTGTTAGAGAGTGCACGCTGCACCATCAAGCCGAGCCCTTGCCCTTAGAGCTAGAAGTACCTAAAACATCCAACAAAACTGTAAGCACACGCTTAGTGAGTTTCCCAAAACACACGAAACATATAATCACATAATGCCATGTACACATACATATAAGGTTGCCATGGACTCCCTCCATGGTCTTTACTTGGAATGCCATTGGCTACCCCCATGGTCTTATATTCGCGAGTCATGGGCTCCTCCCATGGTCTTGCCAAGTGCCATAGAATCCTTCCATGGTCTTCACATAATTCACATATAGATCAAACAACAACCATTACATATTCCATAACTAAATATTTCATATCAATTAATGGACCGAACTTGGTGCCTTCGACCCATGAGTGTAGTGAGAAGACTCACCTCAAATACTGAATGATAGTCGACTAGGTCCCGTCTCCGAATATCTGCTCTACTCAACCCCTAAACAGAAACAATTCCTTAAATACAACTCAAAATGCCCTAAAACCCCTTAAAAGTCAAACTTGGTCAAAGACTAAAGTCAAAGGTCAAAGTCAACGGTCCGAGTTGACCCAACTCGTCGAGTTTCTCCATTTACTGCACAGATCCGGAAAACTCTCATCAACTCGCCGAGTTCACTAATGAACTTGCTGAGTTAGCCAGAAATCCAACAACTTAATGCATTAAGTTGTTTCCATCGAATCTAGGAATTCCAATTCTCATATCTCCTTTAAAATGATGACTAGAAGGGTAAAGTTTCCAACTTTACCCTTAGGAACCATCCAAAGTGAGTCAAACCCAAACCCTAGACTCATTAGGGTGGGGCTTGACCCATTAAGCCCTTAAATTCTCAAAACAAAGTCCCAAAATACAGATCTGGCCTCCAAAGGCTCGAAAATCACGTAAAGTTTCCAACTTTACGTCCATACATGCTAAAGGAAACCCTAGGGCTCAATATGGGTTTAATAAAGGACTTATTGCATAAATGGGACCTAAGACCTAGTAAAGTTTGCAACTTTAAGCTAAAAGAGGCCATAAAATGGCTAGATCTAACATGACAACCACTGGAACACTCAACTTCTTGGACAACTCAACCATGAGCCCAAAATCAAGATAAAACCCCAAAACAATAGATCTAAACAATAGCAAAGCAATGTATAAACTTGATATGTGACATCCCCATTTTCACGGCCAGAAAAGACCTATTTTGTTTATGCTTTATAAAAATCAGAGTACTTCTTTTAATAAAAATATTGCGGAATTTGTTCCCAGAAAAACATGATAAATGTATTATCAAAGCATTTCCAAAGAAATGTATTTTATTCATTTTAAAACTTTGGGATGTCATCGTCAATACAGAAACATAAGCATAAACAGAACCTACATTTATTTACACTAGTGATCTACATCTCTTTTAAATCTCTTAGTGTAAAGTGGCTTCGTATCGACACCTGTGATACAAATAAGCTTGAGTGGGCCAGGTTGGGAAACCTGGTGAGTACATAGGGTTTTCAACCCACAATAATATAATTATTACGTTTAAACATCAAACAATCAACCCAATTACCCATCCCCATTATCTTCTTTACTCTTAAAGATCTACCCTAATAATCAACTATTTCTAGTTCATTTATTCCTAAGGATTATCCTAAGGAATAGGCACGAAATCCATCGTTGCCAGGGTTTACTCAACAGGCACTAAATCCATAGATGCCAGGGTTATCACGTTTATCGACAGTATCGTTTCCGAGAATCCACTCGCAATACATGTCAATGGGTTTTTATCTCGTTTATCGACAGTATCGTTTCCGAAAATCCATTCGCAATACATGTCAACGGGTTTTTAGAGTACAACTGGTGAATACACAGTTCAAATAACACCTACAAGTTGCGAGCCTGCTAGTGTTCCACTGGACTGTCTAGAATAGTCCGTGGTTGTCATCCATATTCTGCTAGATGACGGGGCCAACACTTGGGTAAAAGGCTTCTCTCATGGTTCACCTCTCACCCTTATCTCATGGTCTATATCACCTCTCATCATTTTGTTTTTGTCACACAGAAGCTATTTCATCTACCCATGTTTTACCCAACACATTTTGTAGATATAAAATACATATACAGTTTAAATCATTTAAAACAAGTATAAAAATCTTTCACCCAGCACAGACGGCAAGTATACAGACAATATGCACACATAGCACATAATTTATATTAAATACTTCATATCTATGTGTAAGATGAAAGTAACTATGCACTCACTTGATAAAGTGATGATTCCAAACTCGGGCAGCGCTTCGTTCTAACGATTCTATTTTCCTCCGACGAAACCTAGTATTATTACCACTAGATTTTAGTCTAATATTTACCGTGACTAATTATTAGTCTTAGCATTATTATTATTATATAAGCGTTTAAACAATATTTTCCAACCACTATGTACAGACAGGGTTAAAAAGATATTATAACGACACTTATATAACTCATAATAATAGCCCAAATACTTATTATAAGGTCCTAATAACATTACTATATTAAAACATAAGATATACTAACGATAGGGTAGGCGTAGCTCACTTACAGCGGGTTTTTCTCAAAACCGGGCTCCGCTGGAGCAGCGTTCCCGAGCCGAAAGGCTCTTCTTCTCGGAGCCGTCGGGCACTCCGACGCTTCCGCCTCGTGCTAGGGAGGTTCCCTAGGCTTTTCGGGGGGTTTCGGGGCTAGAGAGAGGTTCTAGAGAGAGAGGGAAGTGATGGGAGGTGTGAGGAATAAAGAGGGCTTCACCTCTTATTTATAGGGGGCTGGAGGCAGCCTCACGTCGTGAGTTTTGAGATGCTCACGTCGTGAGCCAGCTGGATACAGCCAGGCACAGCCTGACGCTGACACGTGGCATCGCACATAGGGTAGAAATCAGCCGATTTTCAAAAATTCATAACTTTTGCATACGAGCTCTGTTTTCGACGTTCTTTTTTCCACACATAGGTAAAAACAATATCTACAACTTTCATTTAGACTCCGTCGGCTAATTCTTGACCGATCTTAAATTTAACAGTACAAGAAGATTAGACTGTTAAATGTAGGGGTGGCAACTCTCAACCCAACCCGTAACCCGACACTAACCCAACCCGAAAATAGACGAGTTTGGGTTGAGATTTTTGACCCGCCAACCCACCAACCTGTTTATTTCGTGGGTTGGGTTGGGTTATCTATTTGGGTTCGCGGGTCAACCCGCCAACCCGTATATATATATATATATATATATATATATATATATATATATATATATATATATATATATATATATATATATATATATATATATATTACATTTAAAAAATGATATATTTAATTATTAATGAAATTTGATTTCCATCCGTATTCGTAATATTCTATATCATTGTATTCCTTTTTGTATTCGTACGCGACTAATCTGCATTTGCGGTTCGTTAATCGGAAAAAGAAAAAATACATGTCGTTATTTTCATGAGTCACGAACGAAGAACACATCCACTTTCTATGAATGTTTTCATTTTTCATTTTTATTTGGATGTTATTGACTTTATAAATTTATGTTGAAAACCTTTTTTTATGTTAATTACTTTAATCATTTTATGAATTTATGTTGAAAAAACCTCATTTTTAAAATGTGTTGTTTATTTATTAAATGTGTTATATGGGTTGGGTTTGACCCATTAACTTGTGAACCCGCGAACCCATATACTTAAACAGGTTATATGGGTTGGGTTGGGTTGAGGTTTCCAACCCACCAACTCGTGACCCGCCAACCCGTCAACCCATATATTATATGGGTTGGGTTGAGTTTATGTTTTCTGACCTGCCAACCCGCCAACCCGTGACTCGCCAACCCTAACCCAACCCAATTGGCAGACCTAGTTAAATGACCGCGAAGAATTCGTAACTCCTTCATACTGACTCCGTTTTCGTCTTTCTTTTTATCGTTGAGTTCCTGAGATCTTCAAGTCTCATTTAGGTCGCGTAGGCCAAAAAACGCTCGAACTAAAATTCGAGTTTCGGGCCGTGCACTGCTAGGCCAAATCTTAGAAAATTCATAACTTCCCCATATGAAGTCGGATTTGGGCGTTCTTTTTATGGACGCTCTCGGTTTAACATATACTACAACTTTGGTTTAGATTACTAAGGCCAAAAATTACTCTATCGTAAATTCACTATTTTACGTTTCCCGGTGCCGTGCCGGTTTTGCCACGAAACTTCGACGGGCCATAACTTCTTCGTTATAACTCGGATTTCGGCGTTCTTTATATGTACGGAACCCTTGTAACATATACTAAAACTTAGTTAAGATTAATCCTTCTAAATAATATTCCATCAAAAACTCATTTTTGATGCTCATTGTCTCTAACTTGACTAGCCCGGATCTACGGGCGTTGCATGATACCTTCAAATAACTGAAAAGAGTGGGAGATTCTAGATCTAGATCCTTCCTACAAGCTATGCACCTTCAACTTCAAAGATCCACCAAAAGTGTGCAAAATATCAACACTTAAGGCCCTCCACAAGCTCACACACACACAAGGACGATGATACACGCTTTTAGGGTTTTCTGGACAGAGGAGGCTGGTAAGGAGGCCAACCAAGAGACTGAAGGCATTTAAATAGGGTGCAAAACACCCTAAAAATTAGGGTTTCCATCCCAGCCGCTGGGGCACCTCAACTCGCTGAGTTGGTTCCTTAATTCCTGCGGCCAAAGTCCACTCAACACGCCGAGTTGAAGCTTTCAACTCGCCGAGTTCAACAGAAAAAATCAACAATTTAGGGGAATAAATTCATACCGGAACCAAGCGTTACACTACATGAGCTTAGTAAATAATAAACATAATATTTATAATAGGAAATAAACTCTTTAATGTCTAATATAATGAAATAATTAGTTATAGAACCACATTTACACACACATAAGAGGCAGTAAGAAGGCTTGTCCTCCTCTTCACAAAGCTTTACGTTGTCATCATAGCAATTTAATAACTTAAGACTTTGGGTTTTGTCGTTTCTCAGTTCAAAGAGCACCTTTTGTGCTCTTGACACCTCATGTGTCGTTAAACCATTAACGACGCCTCATACTTCTTTTGACACTACGTGTCTCATTAAAAGATTAATGACGTCTCATACGTATATAAATAACTCTTGTATGTCACTTAAATGCAGAAACCTCATGTATCTCTCTCAAATTAAACACCGAAAAAATCCCCCGCATGGGTTAATTTTAAATAACATTTAAAAAAACCCATCTCAAAATAATTTCAGAGTTTTAAATTGTCCAAAAACGGTCCAAAACAAAATTTTAAATCCTTTTTAGAGTATAAATGCATAGCTTAGTCCTAAAGTCTAAATAAAATATTACTTTTAAAACTAGTTTGTAAAACATCATGTGAGTGTAAATAATTTTAATACATTTTTAAATGTATAAAAATATTTTATACATACATTTTTAAATGTATAAAAATATTTTTATTAATATAAATATATATGTAAAAGTATATATACTTGTATTTAGTATTTATATACATTTGAAAGCCTATTTATTCCTTTAAAAATGTATTTATATATTAAAAATGTATTTATTTATATTTAGTAGGTATGAATATATATTTATTTCATATAAAAATATATTGTATACATATCAATATAAAAATACATATTTATAAGGTTTATATTGTACTAAGGATATAACTATATGTATTTATACATATTACTAAGTAAAAATATGTATTTATTTCATATTTATATGCATACGATAGTTTTTATACAAAATAAAGACATATTTATGTCTATTAAATAAAATGTTTAAATGTATAAATATGTTTTTAAATGTATAGATACGTTTTTATTTGTACTTAATAGATATATTTATTTGTATTTAATAGATATAAATATGTATTTATTTTGTATAAAAACTATCATATACATATAAATATGAAATAAATACATATTTATACTTAGTAAGCAAACACCAATTTTTTTTTGTTTTGGTTGATAAATCACCCAAAGAATTAAAAAATGTTTGTTTATATGTATTTTACCATATATATATATATATATATATATATATATATATATTATAATGTGTACAAATACATATATTTATATCTTTTATACAATATAAACCTTATAAATAAATATTTTAATATTTATATGTACACAATATATTTTTATATGAAATACATATATATTTATACCTACTAAATACAAAAAAATATATTTTAAATATATAAATACGTTTTTAAAGGCGTACGTTGGCTTTCAAATGTATATAAATACTAAATAGAAGTAAATATATTTTTAAATACTAAATACAAGTAAATATATTTTTAAATCTATAGAAATATTGTTATACATTTAAAAACGTATTTAAAAATGTACATATAAAATATTTTTATATATTTAAAAACGTATTAAACATATAATAATAATAATAATAATAATAATAATAATAACAATCAAAGTAAGAGTAAATCCAAATATTTTTGAAAACTTATGGGTGAATTCGAACATTTTTGAAAACTCAAGGGCTTTACTGTCATTAGGAAACTAGTAGGTTACCTGGAAACTGGTTAAAATGGTATAAATGAATAAATGAAACAAAACATCCGATTTTACTAGACCTAAAACACGTTGA
This sequence comes from Lactuca virosa, assembly GCF_052849685.1. Lineage (NCBI taxonomy): Eukaryota > Viridiplantae > Streptophyta > Magnoliopsida > Asterales > Asteraceae > Lactuca > Lactuca virosa. The sequence continues at coordinate 280,922,457 of NC_136428.1, read as the reverse complement.
AAGGTAAAACCGACATTTTTGTGAAAACTTAAAGGCTTTTATGTCATTTTCCCTACTAGATACGCCCTTGACGTGATTTTTCCTGTCAGTTGCAACGGAAAGTAACTACCATATGATTAACGGAAAGTAACTACCATATGATTATACATATTGGATTTTGGTTTTGCACACTTCCACTTTTTCACATACGATTTTCTCAATTCTTGACTCTGGAAAAAACATACACGAATAAGTATTCTTGTTTGTATCTTTGATTTTTCCTAAATCAAGTTAGTGGTTTCTTGGATTATCTCAAATATTATTTTGTGTAAGAGCATAACCAACGAGCGTATTTTGTTTTTTCTATTGAAAATTGAATATATATTGAGTTATCAATTATCTTTTAGATTTTGTCGATTTAACCCCTTTTAATTCAATGGTCTTTTATTTTATCAATTTAATTATATTTATATTATAATTATTTGTTATTTATTAACTAATTAGTTAACAATTAACTTTATTAAATATTTAATACATTTTTTTGGAAACGGCAAATGATTAAACGGAAGCCTACTCGCATATTTCAACGAGCATCCCGGGTTCGAGCAACTTTACAGGGCAAACCCAGACGTCATAGGGTTTCCAGGAAAAATTTCCCCATATGTGACACAAGTTTAAGAGCCACTCAAATTGGGTTTTGGAGGGATTGAACTCCCGACCTCTGACCCCACGTGAGTATTAAACCCGTTATCTCTTCCCAGCTAGGCTAGAAGTCATTGGTAAATATTTAATACATATGAAACATTTTGAGTTATATTGTAGGTTTAACATCTTAAGTTATAACATACGTATTAAAATATTATGCGTTAAAAAAAGTTGACTAATTAAATAAGAGATTTTTATTTAACATTTTAAATAGATAGAGATAAATTAGTTAAATTAATGAAAAAACAATTGAAAAAAAACTAAATCTTTGGAGATATTATTTAATTAGAATTTAATGTTAGTTGAATTGTGATATTTAGAGATGATCTTACTCAGACAATAAAAATGAAATTATAATTTTTGAAAAATACCTCTATACGATCCCATAAATATTCCACTTCAGTTTAATACTCATTGAATCGATTTTTTTTTCTAACATGATATTATTTGCCCCAAATCAACATAAAAGTTGGCTCACATAGACACAGCAGATAGGATACACTTTCTTAACTAGATATACTATTACTCGACACTTCCCATTTTACATATTAGTAATAGATCATTTAATCTTATTGCTCAGTTGCTCACATCCAACAAATTCACTACCACTAGTCCACTAGGAGCAAGTTCATCACGAAGGGAAAAGACAGATTCATCAACTAATATATATTTTCCTGCCAAAATTTTTTATAGACTTTTACCCTTTTTCGTTACCACTACCGATTATAATATATTCAACAAAACACATGATATTATTGTTGCTGTAAATTATATAATTATATTTGGTCTTTTTTATTTATTTATAATTTATATTTTTAGACTAGTTCATACACACACAAAGTTATAGTTGATCTAATTCATTAAAATATTTGTTTTTGTTTATTTTATTACAATTATAATATTAAACTAGATGCATTCCCCCGCGTTGCGGGGGTTGGATGGTGTTGTTTTCGTGTACATGTATAGTAGATTGTCTTAATTGGTAGCCGCAGTTAAGTATGTTGCTATTTGCTGCAATTTGCTCTTTTACAAATTTGATACTTAAAATAAAAAAAATAAAGGACATTGCCCTTTGCAGAAAAAATGATCTAAACTTCATAAAGCTAAACATTAAAATGAAAATACATTGCCCTATTTTAGTATTTTTGTTGTAAGATATACAAAAAAACTCACTTAGCATCAGTCCAATGAAATGCATTTTGATGAACCCGGTTCAGCTCTTCATGTTTCAGTTCCACACGTATAAATGGGTCCGGAGGGAAAAGAGGTAATATATGGTTTAGCAAAAAAGTATTTCTACAAATAGCAACATAGCATACATAGGCGTTGTTGTCATCTCACTCATTCTCTATTTAATCACAAATCCCACCTTATGTGATACCTACTGGAAAGATGAAAATGCAGAGACTTAACTGGGCCGCAACTGTGCCAACCTCAAATACTTTTGCTGCATAAAGAAAGCAAAAACAAAACACCCATTAATAAATTAATATTTCATGGTGTTTTTTTATTTATATTATATGGTATTATTTGAAAGCGTTAATAAATGTGATTTAAGACTATTAAGTTTAACCAAATACCTAATGTTAATGGCTAGTCTTCGTATAATTTTAACAGATAATTGAAATTTATGATTTTTGTTTATAACTTTTCCAATGTATTATCCTATTAGATTCATCACATGACCGAAAGATATCATCCACAAAATGTGAATGTTTGGTTATGTAATATAAATCTAGATATTATTTGTGACCGATAACCCATTTCGTACCTGAATGTGAAGCTAATATAAATCAAGATCTGTTTCAGCCAACCAAACATGTCACATATAAAAATACTATTAAGTCTTAACCATCATTAGGAGCCACAAAAAAGTATAATGGTTTATGTAATTTTTTTTTACCTGATGACAGACACATTAGGTGGGTTCATTTGGATCAATTAGTTGATCAATATCCAATGAGATGGCAGTTGCAGTGGTCCGAAACACTCCAGCTAAGAAATAATATAACACCTTCAATTTGCATACATTATCCTACAATTCAAGAGTATGTAATTAATAGTGAACAAATAACTTGACTATATAATAAAAAATAAAAAATCATTAATATGTACTATCTGACATTTAAGATCCAAGCTTAAAAATAAAAAGTTATTTGTCATGTAAGAGCGGTGCGTCTGACTATACTATTTATTCACTTGTAAAATGAGAAAAATTGTAAATTGTCATTTTGCATGGAAAAAAACAAAAACATTATAAAACCGTCTGATAATGACCGTAATTACAGAAAGACTGTTTTTCCGAACCAAAACCAAAAAATATTTTGAGGCACACTTACAACTTTTGGGAATTAAAAAAAAAACAAAAAATACTAAAAGGTGAACTTATTGCACCTGTCCATGATTGACCATCTCTGATTTAATCGACTTCTACATCGCAAACTGGAATAAAACAAAAAATGAAGCTTTGGGTAGTACAATGGATAGAGAAATACATATTTGTGTTCCGGTTTGAAGATGTAGATGGCCATAATGTTGAGATACATGTCATGCCATTAGAAATTAGTACATAGTTTGGTATGATGGAATCGCGGAAAGGAATGGAATGGCTGATACCATCGGAAAAAAAATTTGTTTTTTTGTCTGGTTGAATATAACAGACAATTCTAAGTAAATTAAGTAAAAATGACAAAAATGCCCTTGTATCTTACCCCACAGTTTTCAAAGAAATGATCATGGTTTGTTGGGAAACTTGTGTCATGGCTTTGCTTCCAGGTGAAGGTGCAAGTGTCACCAGGTGAACCTGCAAGTGCCATCTCCTTCAGCCTACATGATTAAATACTAAAAATAATATAAATATATATTTCTATTTTTTTTAAATCTGACCTTAACGCAAGCAGAAGATAAAGGGAAACTAACTCTCAGTACCGTTTAAGTGCAAATGGTAGCATCAACCGCTCTCCCTTTTGGATAGCGTGATTTATTAAAATAGTTCGTGCCTTTGGGGCACAGAGATTTCTAAGAACAATAAAAAAAAGTATAAGTTGATTTATAAATAAAGGAAAAAAAATCATGTTTTTTAACAATGAAAATAATATATCAAATGAGATATATCGCTAAATAAGTTTCATATAGAAACATATTTCAGGTTGTTTGGAATGTTAATAGATTTTTCTTCGAAAATTTTATATTCACCAATTCATTGTTATATATAGGTATTATTATTATATATTAGCAATTAAACCTTACATGTAAACATATCATGGATTCATTGTCTTCATTTCTACTTAATATCATGAATGGTATGATCAATGGATGTTTCTTCATTAACCCCATCTGCATCTTCATAAAAACTTGGTATCAAGAACATAAGTTAGATGTATAAAGTGGAAAAGGATTCAAACTTTTTTTTATCATACCACAAAGTTAAGGCTCAAGTGCACAACCTCAACAACTGCTGATTCTTTCCTTTCTTCTCATCCTGTAATCAGTATGAAGACTACTAATGACCATCTCACTTTGTGCTTTAAATCCTTCACTAGCCATTTCTTTAGGGGTAATTAAGTCAATTGTAGTAGAACCACCTTCTTTAGGGAGTGATGTTGAAGCATCACTTGGACCTGTGGTGTTGAATTGTGATAAGATTCATTTCCTTAATATATATAATAATTATTTCTCCACACAAAGATTTAAAAAAAAAAGAAAAAAAAATGAAAAGTATTATTACGTCATTGATCTCAAAAAGATCAATGTCCTCCAATTGTAGAACGGCAGCCTTGGTTGTAGCTGGAATCGCCACAGCAGGTCCGATTCCCATAATTACTGGTGGTACACTAATAGAAGCAAAAGTCCTAATAGTAAAATTATTTTGTTGTATGACATTCTTGGTTTTCACTTGGTAACAGGTAATTTCTATTTTATACGCATACAAAATAATGAAATTAACAGGCAACCACAAACAGAGATGATTCCTGAGTAACGAAAAGTAAAATTGAACTTGAAATTACAAAGAAATATCACGGAGATCAGATGTAGATACTTCCCATGTTCCTATTCTCAACTCATAGGCAACACCGTTTTCAAAACAATATACCTGCAAGAAAGAAATAAAAAAAAACAAATAAACATAAGGTCTCCTGATGGGTAAACATTAACAAATTACAGAAGAAATCAAATAACCCAACTGAACTGAATATTTACAAAACACAAATAAAACAAATAAATAAAATAAAAAATAAAAATAAAAAAAACTTGTCTACCAAATCTGGTAAAGTTGAATTTGAAGCTTTTTTAGGGGAATTAGATCTTGAAAACGGAGATGTGTAGCAATACGTATGTACAAATTCATAAAACGTAGGTGGGTCAATTGAAAGATGTAGGTTGACATATATATGTACAAATTCATAAAAGTTAATCTGAACAACAATCGCATCTAAAAGATGTAGGGTTTCTTATTTATTATAGAAGATCACCGGAAGAAACAGTCGCATCTAAACCTGTTGGTTAAACATTTACAGTCAAAAGAAGGGAAAGAAGAAGAGCAAGGGAACGATTTCTGTCAACAATCGATCCCAAACACCCCAATGATTTCCATCAAACAATAAAAAAAAAGGAAAAAAAAGAATCCGGGACTGCTGAAGCAACCCCGTCTATTTACCTGCAATCGCCAGAGGAGGCAGTCCGTCTCCATCCCACAGACCGAGACCCACCCCGTCGCACCACTCTTTTCCCCTTGTAGCTCCACAACAGCCACCAAACACCTGTTCACCGCCATTTGTTGTTGTCGTGATTGCAGCTTTCGTCCGCTGCTACTACCGTCGGTGGTGCGCTTCGCCGGCTTCGCTTCCCCTTCATTCGCCTAGTTCGACGTCGAAGTTGGAGACCATCTCGGCTTTGCAAATCGACCGATGCGCCTTCACTTTCCCTCTCTTTCGTTCGTCTGCTTGCAGGCGTTCTTCCGACTAAACGTGAATTGTGGATAATAATAGAGAGTTCTGGAAGGACGGAAGATATTTCAAAGAGGCCGTCCAAAATATGTGTATCGACACAAAATGACCCAAATATAGTTGAGGGACCATTTCTGACAACATCTTAGGAACTTTACTGTTACTTTTCTTCATAACTTTAATATATATATATATATATATATATATATATATATATATATATATATATATAATAACAAATTTATAAATTATTATTATAAATTCAGAACTAATTTAACAAGATGCAAATTTACTCTTTAAAGATGGAGAGATGAAAAGAAGGCCGGTAAAAATGGCGATTTGACCCCCTTTTTTCCGGTTTACCGGTTTTATTACTTACCTGTTTCACTAAAGTCCCATTATTTTACCCTAATTTGTGAATAAGTCCCAAAATAAAATTTACTGATGATTTGACCCTTTGCTCTATGTAATATACATTTTATTGGTTTCATTGCTGACCCGGACGTCTCGTCATTAAATAAGATGATGAGATGGATATGTTGAGTTATATAATGTTATGTTTAGCATAAAACTTGATATCCTGATGTATTGTATATCTTTTTGGAACATAAAATGCATCCAACGAAGACTACAATAATTACATAAACCAACAACAACTGCGTTATTTTTTACATTTATAAGAAATATCAAATTGTCTATCTAATCTTATGTAACCCAATATATCCATCTCATCAGACATCAACTCATTTTCTGCCTTTTTTTCTTGGAAACACATATTTTATTGGTTTCATTGCTGACGTAGATATATAATCACAAATGAGCCGATGAGATGGATATCAAATTTTACAGTAAATGTGACATTATATAACCCATCGTATTCATTTTATCAGCTAATTTAATGACTAGGTGTCTAAGTCAGCAATGAAACCGATAAAATGTATGTTACAAGAAGAAAAGGGTCAAATCATCATTAAATTTTATTTTGGGACTTATTCGCAAATTAGGGTAAAATAATGGGACTTTAGTGAAACATGTAAGTAATAAAACCGGTAAACCGGAAAAAATGGGTCAAATCGCCATTTTTACCGGTAATTCATGCTTTTTCGTAAACAAAATTTAGTTTGAGACTTTTTCTTAAATTAGGGTAAAATTTTAGGACTTTTCTGGAGATTTCCCTTTTTTTAATAAGAGTAGTAAGTTTAAAGTTACTAGGTTGGTTGTAAAAATGCTATAAACTTGTAATCATTTTGTTTTTCTAGTGTGTTGTTAGGTCTTCAATGAAAATTCTATTGTTTACACCTAGTTTCCGAGTTTAACAAAAGAAAAGAAAATAAGATAAAAGAAAGTCAGGAGAGAAAAGAAAAGAAAAGAAAAAACAAAATTTTCTTTTGTGTTCCCGAGATAAAGAGAAGTGGAAGGAAAATTAATCATGTTGTTCGTTTTTTCCAAATCCTTCCAAATTAGAAGGAAAGTTAGGAGGGAAAGTGATCTTCATCCCCACCCACCCACACACACAAACACACACACATACACACTTCATTTATTTAAGGGTAAATTACACCAATCGTCCCTCGTGCACATGCCAGAAAACGTGTTTAGTCCCTATTTTCAAAAATTAACTCGGACCGTCCCTCATTTCGTTAAAAGTTGTACGCTTTATCCCTCGTTAATTTAAATTTGCACGTTTCATCCCTTGTGATACATAAAAAGACTATAATACCCTTTTCTTTTTCCTTTTCATTTATTTTGAACATTTTTTATATTTTTAATTATTAAAAATTATTTCAATTATTTTTCTATTTTGTTGAATAACACTTGACCACCACCGGTAATCTACACCACCACCAGAAAATGAATGACCACCGCCACCCCTCACCGGAAAAAGGAGCACCACAGCCACCCCTCACTTCATCCCACCCACTCCTTCGTTCAAAATTCGAATGTTTCACTGAAAATAACCACAAACCACCACCTCATTCACCGAACCAGCCATTTACTATTAACACCACCACAACCTCTATCAAGAAACCCACCTACAAATCTAGAAATAATAATCAGGGAAAATCAGGAAGGAAGAATCATGGCATGGAAATGTTTAATTCGAAATCAGTAAAGGATTTGAAGTTCTTAAATTGAAAGCAAGTCTGATTCAGTGAACCTCCAAATATGATTCGATACCAGGGAGATGGCAAGAGGGGGTTATAAACCTGTACTTCGTTTGAGTCGTTGCTCATCAATTTCTTACCCCTTAACCTCCAATTCGTTGTCTTCTTCACTTCATAAGAAGAAAGAGAAGCATATGGCGATCGATTAGAGGGAGAAGAATAAGGTTGTATCTGTGTTGAGACTTGTTGTGGGTATAAACACGCAAAATCCGAACCGGAGGTTATGGTGGTGGTTGCGATTTGTAGAGAAAGTCAGGTTGCATTATTCTCCTTCTTATGCCTTAACTAAAACCCTTGAACATCCGTCTTCGGAAATTTGTGGATGGTACATCACATTGGCCATGCTTGAATTGATTTCTTACCCTAACCTCATCATCTCATATCTGTAAACCCTTCATCTTCTCCGATGAGCATCAAAAAACCCCTCCGATTTTGCACCCTTTTTCTCTTACGGAACCGATTTCTAGGTGTGTGGTCGACAGCGTAGTTGCAGAAGATATGAGAAGGTGACTGAGTGGATCTATGATGGTGGTGCTTTGTCGAAAGTCGTCGGTCTCATTCTTCACTTGTACGCCACCGTCGAAAGTTGCCGACGGAATTTTAGATCAAGGTGGCGATGGTTTTTTTGGCTTAGTGATGTAGGCCTGTTGTGAAGGAGGTAAGAACAGGGAAGAATGGAAGTGCGTACGAAGGGGTTGGAATATTTGGTTTATTTATTTATTTTTTAATTTAAAACTGATAAAGAAATAAAAAATGAAAAAAGAAAACAGTAAGGGTAAGACAGTCATTTCATGTCAATAGGGATTGAGCGCGCAAGAAAAAATAAACATAGGGATGGTCCGAGTTAATTTTTGAAAATAGGGACTAAACACGCTTTCTGGCATGCCCACGAGGGACGAATGGTGTAATTTACCCTTTATTTAATAAAACTCGGGAACATCAATTTTTTTTTTTTAATTTTCTTCTCATTTCCACTCATTTTTTTTCTCGTTAAGTTGAACTCGAGAACGGGGTGTTAAAAAATAACATAACCTCGGAGCACTTTGAGTGAATTTTCAAAATTATATTATAGATATACTTTGACATACAAGTTTTAATAACTTGAAGAGAATTGGAGGTATAACAAAGATGGTAACATATAATATATCCACATGCATTTTTCTACTAAAAATACTAAATTATCACTAATTTTGTCAATTCTAATCTCCATATAGAATGTGTATCTTCAGCAATGAAGCTGATAAATACTGATTTACATAATAAGATGAGTGATCAATTTATGACTGATTGTCTAGTTTTATTGTAAGATATATATGAAGTTCAAAATTGTCTCTAAAAAAATATTATATATACTAACAGTTATATATTGAGAAAAATATGTTAGATAATATTATCGACAATATACTTATAAATTGTTTTTAAAAAAATGAAATGCCGCCCGTAAATAATTGTAATATATTGGCTAGTATTTTTTTAATAAAATTATATTTTGGTTTTTGATATAAAGTTATACTTGATTTATATTATATTATTGACAATCCGATAATAACTATATATAAAAGGAATGCTTGTTATATTTAAAAATCACGTTTTAAAAATTAATTTTTATAATATATCTACCTCTTCTAATAAATGAAACCTAAAAATGACACGTGTCAGTTTTTTAGAATGCCTATTTGACACGTGACATTTTTCTATGATTTTTATTATTTTCTTTTTTTTGGTAACAAATCAAATTCAATCCAAAATTTGAAAATACAGAATCTTATCCTAATAACATTATTATTTTATTTTGCTTAACAAATTAATTCATAATTATTTACAATGACAATATCTTGTTTTTTTTACATTTATTATTATTTTTATTTATATAGAAATTTTAAATATACCGACTGTGGTTTCACGGGTTATAACCTAGTTTTATAATAAAATGGAAGAATTCAGTTACTATATTACCTTTTGATAAACAACCATCATTTGATTATGAATAAATAATATAGCTTGTTTACTGTTAATTCAAAATAATAAAACCCATAATTATCGATAATAGTCTATTAAATTATGGGCACCCGTTAATAATGCGTGTGTATTATTTTAGTAAAAAAATTCCACTATAAAACCTGCACAATCTCTCAATCAAATGGCATCGAAACCCCCAAATCTTTCGGGTTTACGCATCTCATCTTCCATTTTCTCCCTAAATATTTTAATCACTAAGATAATGCACACACGATTCTGTCTGACACAAATTTACCCAATTCCTTTCCTTTTTCTTTGCAGATCGATAACTCAACCAAACTTCCAATTAAATACTCTCAAACCCTCTCTCATTTACTCCAGAATTTTAATTCTTTACAAGAACCCATTGATCTTGCTCAGAGCTTATCGTAATGGGTCTTTTAAGGTTTATTTAAGTCGTGGGGTTAGTTTCTTGTCTTAATGAACATGGGGGGTTTTATGCTTTGTCTCCCAAACAAAGGCAATCCGATTTCATATTTTTAATTGTGTATGTGTGTCTGTGTGTATCTGATCTCACAGTATGGGTCACTGCCATTAAAGCTGAAGTGAACCTTTTAAGTCTGCTAGTTGATCGTGTTTGTGGGTTTGTTTATTTATGCTGTGGGTCTAGTCTAGCTTTTAAAAAATGCGTTCTTGAACATTTTGCCTGTAAGGTGTTCGATAAAAATCCTCAAAGAATATGGGATCTGAAAATGCGTTTTTCTCCGCAAGCGAGTTTAATTTGGAAGCGAAATGGATAATCGATCCGAAGCTTCTTTTCGTTGGTCCGAAGATCGGCGAGGGTGCTCATGGCAAAGTATACGAGGGCAAGTAAGTCGTTGTTTACCTTTAAAAAAACTCCCATTGTAGTTCGCAAATCGCAATTAACTACGAATATCGATCTAAATTGTTAATTTGTTCCCGATTTTGTTGTTTTATTGATTGTCTTAATTCACCCAGATACAAAAACAAAATCGTCGCCATTAAAATTGTTAACAAAGGCGATACGCCAGAGGAGATAGCAAAGATAGAAGGTCGTTTTGTGCGAGAAGTCGCAATGTTATCGAAAGTGCAACACAAGAATTTAGTAAAGGTACAGTTTTAATATCATTAAATAGACTATGGATATTGGATAATGTTTTATTAACGATAATAATAATAAAAATCGAATCTTGTTTTGTATTAGTTCATCGGAGCTTGCAAGGAACCAGTCATGGTGATCGTCACCGAGCTTCTTACCGGTGGAACTTTGAGAAAATACTTAGTGAATATGCGACCCAATGGGTTGGAGACACGTGTCGCTATTGGGTTTGCACTTGATATTGCTCGTGCAATGGAATGTTTACACTCTCATGGGATCATTCATCGCGACTTAAAACCTGGTAAACCTTCATTTCATCGTTTGTGTTATAGTTAGAAATTAGAATTCGAAATATATATTTTTATTTTTTTTTATTGGGATCGATAAAAATCATATATATTTTTTTTCAGAAAATTTGCTGCTTACGTCAGACCACAAATCTGTAAAACTTGCTGATTTTGGTTTGGCAAGAGAAGAATCATTAACAGAGATGATGACAGCAGAAACTGGAACATATAGATGGATGGCTCCAGAGGTAATTTAATAATTTATAATTTATAAATTATAATTACTTTTCTATTTTTTTTTTTTACGTTACATTTTCAGTTTAAAAAATATCTAATACAAAGTGCAGCTTTATAGCACTGTGACATTAAGGCATGGAGAAAAGAAGCATTATAACCATAAAGTAGATGCGTATAGTTTTGCCATTGTTTTATGGGAGCTTATACACAACAAATTACCATTTGAAGGCATGTCAAATCTACAAGCTGCATATGCAGCTGCTTTCAAGGTATTATTTTTTATTTTTTATTTTTTATTTTTATCCTCTTGATTTTCGGGCAGTTCGGGCAGGTTGGGTAATGGTAAATTGGTAATGTAGTGGTGTTGTTTATACTTTATATGTGAAAGGTGAAATCTTTATAAGGAACATTACTTAAATTTTTTCAAAACTTGAAACACACGCGTTATATTTAATCATTAGTTTTGAAGAAAGTTTCACAAAAAGGTTGAATTTTTTGTGTTTTAGAAAACGTCAAGTATGAGTAAAATGGGGAAATAATGACTTAAGGAGAAGTCAATAAAATATAGTCCCTTGTTTGTTTTATTTTATTTTAAAGTAGGATGCTTAAAACATAAATTAAGTATAAATGATAAAATATATCACTTTGACTAAATTACAATTTTGGTCCCTGTTACTTTTTTGACTTTTTTTTTGGTTTGGGTCCAAAAATGAATCCTTTTTGCAGTTTTGGTCCTTATTTTAGGGTTTTATAACGGTTTTTCTCTCTATGAATAACACCGTTTGTTTGATTTTGTCACACCCATGTTAAATGACCAATTTACCCCTTCTATAAAACCTTTATATGATGCCGAAAACATAAGTGGATAACATTTTTCCGGTTTAGGTTCGAAAAGGAACGTTTGTTTCCTTTTAAACGCTTGTCAAATGACCATTTTACCCCTACTTTTACATTCTTTGTCTAATCAATAAAAACCAAACATAATGTAGACTATTTTTTAAATACAATTATTAACCCTATTGGGAAAATCTTATTATAACGCGGGGATCTGAGACTTTTCGTTAAACCCATGTTAAATGACTATTTTACCCTTTTTGATGATTTTGTCTGACAGAATGTAAGACCAAGTGCGGATGACCTCCCAGAGGATTTGGCTCTCATTGTGACATCTTGTTGGAAAGAAGATCCAAATGCTCGCCCAAATTTCACTCAAATAATACAAATGCTTCTTCATTACTTATCAAACAATACACAAATGGGACCCACATCCATCCCACCTCGAATTTTCACCTCCCAAAATACCATCTTTTCACCCGAATCTCCTGGCACAAGCACTTTAATGGGAGAAAGGGGTGAATCGGTTGAAACACCAAAAACTCCTGTTGGAAATAGCCCTCGAGGTCTATTTTCGTGTTTTTATCAATGTTGTTGATGATAAAGATGAGAGGTTGGAAATATATTATAGATCATGTATAGAGTGAAAGTAGTAAGAAAAGAAGATTAGTTGGGGATTTAGAAGGTGTTTTGTGTTAGGTTTTAATGGAGAAATATGGATTTGAAGTTGTTTTAAATGTGATTTTTTAGAGGCCGTTTGTTTTTTTAAGTGTTAGTATACCGACGGTGAAATGCCATTTGAAATGGTGCGTTCGAAAATCAAGAGACGGTCAAGGTTTTGAGTCTTAGCAGTTGCAATGTCAGCGTGAGAGATTTTGTTTTGCTATGGACGGGGTTCCTTGTGGATATTGGACACCTAACAGGCTGTTGTGTGTTTGATATGATATACACTGCTCCTGAGGTGGGATGGTGTGGGCCAACTTAAAGTTTCTAGATGCTAAAGTTGTGCGAAAAGGGGTAGGGTTGATGTGATGTTGTAGGTGTAAGAAATAAAGTCCATCCAAAGACCCCTTTTATACCCCTTTAAGTTATAAATCTGTCCAACTTTTTGCTTTTAAGTTGTACTCTTTTGCATACCAAATTGCCATAGATTTGTTTGTATTCTTCACTATTTCAATGATCAATGTATTGGACCAAATTGTGTACTTTTCACACACCTTTCGCTTTTGTCCTATAATCATATCATTTTTCTATTCTTTTCCCGATTCTCTCTACCTTGGAAATGCACCACTTATTTCCTTTTATTTTTTTTAATAAATATATAAATAATTTAATTATAAAAGGAAGATATTTCATTAATTTAAAGAAAATAAAAAATCACATTAATTTAAATGTGCACCACTTGGTCTTAGATCATTTTCGCTCCGATATTTGGATACAAAAACATTCTTTCATGTTTTTATCTGATTTTCTTAAAGTAAATTAAGCATCTTTTTAGTAAAATTTCCCATGAAAAAGCAATGGTGTATGATAATAATCACAAACATCTTTACTATGTTAGAGCTCAAGAGAATTGTTTCTCGGCTTGCGTGTATTAATTACAATCATTTTTAAATTTTTGTGTGGTACCATTAGGACGGTGTACGACCAAAAGACATGTTGAATAGATTAATGAGCTCTCATATGAGCTTGTTGATACATTTTAGCAAATATATTAGCGAGATGATCGGTGGTAGAAAGTACAAGTAGAACAATCTTTCCAACTACATCTTGACTTAGTTTGTTTCATATGCTTATGGAAGAATTCACGTGAGTTATTGAAAGAACCCCTTTCTAAACTTTCATACTAGACAATAAAGTTACTCCAAAACATGCTACATGCATATTTATAAAACATTATCATACATTGATAAAGTGATTACAAAAAATTGGATACAAACCGACTATGTTTTAATATTTTACATAACTACCAAGGATATTGTAAATTTATACAAACATGATCCCTAAATACAAAAGTAATATTACAACTATTCTAAACCTTTCAACAGTATATGACTACACTGGTTACTTATCTCCTGCAAAATTTGTTAAACATTGAGAGGGTAAGCGGTGACGCTTAGTGAGTTCAATAATAGATACAATATAACGTTATGCCATATATATATATATATATATATATATATATATATATATATATATATATATATACTTCAATATGACAGAGGCAAAGAGGATCAAGGAACAACAAAGGCATAATGCTAAAAGCTTTCCATATCAATCAATGAGACATAACAATTTCCATACTTGATATAAAATCAATAAAGTTTCAGCACAAATGGCACAGAAAATACTCAGGAATATTATTTTGCTAGAATATTTAGGCTTTCAGCCTTATCTTAGCATACTACCGAAGCCAAAGTGATGCCTATGTCATACACTTCATGGTCAACGGTTCATACCAATACCCAAGTGATGCCTATGTCATACACTTCAAGTCAGAGGTACAGCCTTGCTATAAAAATAGCGGAGACAACAACTCGAGATGATAACATGGAAAAGCACATAGCACATATAACACATAACATACAATTGTTCCTATGTATTAAACTCACCGTGAAATAACCGGGGGTCAAAATAATAATTTGGGCAGCACTTCGGCTCTAAATATGACTTTCTTCGTTGAAAATCGGGCTCTGCGAAGGTAGAGCTTCGAAACCGAAAAGATAAATTTTTCGGGCTTCTCGGGAATCTCGGGGAGTGTTTCGGGCATTGGAATTAATCCCGGGGCTTCGGGGGAAGTCAAAATAGTAAAAATATGGAATAATGGGTGAAAAATGGCAAAATTCTCAAAATACCCGGGTAATCTCGCAAGGCCACTATTTATAGGGGAGAGCTGCGAGGGTTCGGCCGAGAAGGAGGAGTCAGCGAGGCACGTGGCATCAGCAGCGAAGGCCAGGTGGTGACCGCGGAGCGAAGCAGCTGGCTCGGACACGCGACAGCTTCTGCGAGGCCTCGGTTCGGACAGCTGGATGCTTCTTAGCGGACCGAGCTTCGGTCCAATGGGGAAAAAGGGTGACGACTTCGGACCAATCAGAGGGTGACACGCGTATTGCGGTCCAATCAGCAGCGAGCACATGTCCGACACATGTAAGCCTCGCATGCGAGGGTGAGTGTCCAAAGATGACTCATCCGAAATTTCTCGAAAATTGTGCCAAATATTGTAAAATCCATAACTTTCTCATACGGGCTCCGTTTTTGACGTTCTTTATATGCACACGTAGAGAAAATTATGCTCTACAACTTTCGTTTAGACTTCGTCGGAAAATTTTGACTTTATTTTTATATTATTATTTTTAACAGACCGGGACTGGTAAATCCGTTAAAAATTCATAACTTCTTCATCCGACGTCCGTTTTCGTCAGACTTTTTACCGTTGTACTACTAATGACGAGACCTTCGATTCTCGTTTAGGTTGTGTCGGCTAAAAATCACTCGATCTAAAATTCGAGTTTTTAGCTGTCTACTGCTAAGCTGAAACTTAGAAAAATCATAACTTCCTCATACAAAGTCAGATTTTGGCGTTCTTTTTATCGAACTTCTCGGTTTAACGAATACTACGACTTTCATTTAGATCACTAAGGCTAAAAAGTGGTTTATCAAAAACTCACTTTTTACGTCATTCGGCACCGTGCCGGTTTTATCGCGGATCTTCGATTGGTCATAACTTCTTCGTTATAACTCGGATTTCGACGAGGTTTTCGCCTACGTGTTTCTAACGAGATTATATACAACTTTCAATAATAAAATTTTACTTATTTCAAATTTTATATTTTCTCTAAATTTCACTATTTGGCTTTTAATTGGAATCTCATAAGACTTGCAATATTTTATTAGTGATTCTAAACATAGTTTTACTTTATTTCTAGTAAAAACTATCTGTTAGAACTCAGTACTCAATTTCTCATAATATTATTAACTTTTTAATTTACATAACACGATTTCAAAACGTGTATGTTACAGTTATCTAAATTGCATTTTGATTTTCATGCCAAAAAGATGATGAAGTGGAATAAGAAGCTCTCATAAAAGCCTAACAACTAATGAAGCTAATGAAGCTAATGAAGCTAAATTAAGTTCCAAGTGGCATCCATAAGAGCATGATATTCAACATCTGGCTGTAACACCCATAAAATTTGAGCAAATTTAAAACATTTTAAATCATATAAAACCATTCAGTTATTACAGTTTGTTTTCAAAATAGTTTAAACATCAGAGTTCCCAAAAATCATAATCGTAAATCGAGGAAGTGTACGGTCACACCTTCGCCTTCCTGTGGTCATCTGATGAACATGAAACAATAAACTGAAACTGTAAGCCCGAAAGCTTAGTGAGTTACCCCCAAAATACCAACCTCATACAACCATAACATATCATATAACAAATACATAACAACCATGCATCTCGAGTCTACAGTGTGACTGGTCCGCCCGCACCGGGCCTTCAGTCCACCTGGTCCACTCTCTGAGTCTACAGTCTGACTGGACCGCCCGCGTCGGGCCTTCAGTCTATCTGGCCCACTCTCCGAGCCTCGGCACGTGTGGACCGCCCTCACGGGGCTTTTAGCCTATCCGGACCGCTCGCCGGGTCTTCGGCCTAACCATGTGCCCTCATGGGCCTGCAGTCTATCCGGTCCGCCCTGGGTATGTTGACCTACAACACGAAGCAGGACCCGCCTCAACCCAACCCCCATACCAATCAAACAATCATGTGCGCATAAATATCATACGCTAGCATGTATATAACAGATAATCATACCGATCTAACAGATCACTAACACAGCAACCATCCTATAACCAAGATACCGACCTAACCGGTCACTAACATAACATCATCCTATATACCAGGATACCGACCTAAACCAAGTCACTAGCATAATACCATCCTAACTACCAGGATGCAGCTCTACAGATCAATAAACATATCAAGCAAATACCCAGATACAAATCCAATAAAGGGCCAACCTTGGTGCCTTAGACCATGTTGATATAGTGAGGATAACTCACCTCGCAACCGTCGATTCGAAAGATAAGCTCAAACTCTCGGATCACCGACACGAACTCCACCACCTATAGTTACCATCAAACCATGTTCATAAATTTCCAATTTCCCAAAATACCCTAGGAGTCCAATAGTCAACCCTTGGTCAAAGTCAAAGTCAACTGTCAAGGTCAACAGTCCATGTTGTCCTCAACTCGTCGAGTACAACCAACCACTCGCCGAGTTCCTTGCATAACCCGCTAACTCGCCAAGTCACTTGAGCGACTCGTCGAGTTTCTAATGTCAGTGGCCGCAAACTCCTTGGCCAACTCGTTGAGTTTCCCCTTTACAACTCGTCGGGTTCATACGTGTCCAAAGGTTGGGAAAACCCTAGCCGACTCGCCGAGTCATTCGACTGACTCGCCGAACCCAAGGCATTCTTCATCGGACTCGCCGAGTCGTTCATCCGACTCGCCGAGTCCATTCAGTCCTTCATCCATACAGTGGCTTTTTAAGCCATGCCAAGGCTCCATATTGTAGATCCAGCTTCCCAAGGCATGTTTATCACGTAAAGTTGCAAACTTTACGTGCATGCAAGGCCCTAAAGTCTTAAAATAACAAACTACGCTTGTAAATGGAGGTTTGCACCTAGGGAGAGTCTCATCTTTGCTGAAGTAGGAAGCTTTATGGACTTAAAGGCCCAAGAGAGTTCAGATCTGAAGTTACAACTTCAGATCTTAGCTTATACACGAGAAAAGCTTCCCAACATACTAGAAAAGCCCTAAAATTTACTCAAAATAGATCTAGAAATGAAATGAGGTCAAGATAGCGATTTGATACCTTCCAAAGGATGCCACTAAGATAGATTTTAGATCCCACACGTTCCCTTGATTCTAGATACTTGCTCTCCAAGCTTTCCTCTCCAAAGATCCTCTTCCAAAGCTTAAGAATACACAAATGGAGCACACTCACACGAATTAGGGTTTCTGGATTATCAAGAGGCTGTAAGGGGAGGCTGAGGAGGCCAATGATCCTTTAAATAGGGTGCAATACCCCAGAATTTAGGGTTTCATCTGCCAGCTCCTATTCGTCGAGTCCCTTCTTGGACTCGGCGAGTAGGTCACTTAAGTGTGCGGCCTAACCCGTTGCTACTCGACGAGTAGACCTTGAATCCATGAGAATTTATCACCATAAATTGATATTCGAGAATCGGGGCATTACAATTCTCCCCCACTTGAACTAGACTTCGTCCTCGAAGTCTGCCTCAGGCTCCCACGTTCACGTAGACCCTGTTCGGTGTTTCTTCCGTACCTTTACCAAAAGTACCTCTTTGTTCCTCAGAACCCCCACCTTCTTCTCCCGAATGGCCACAGCCTCTCAGCATAATTCAGGTGCTCATCGACCTGAATGTCATCCAACACAACCTTACTCTATCTAACTCACAATCTGGAACCTGGATTTGGTCTGGCTCCCTGACAGACCACTCATACTAACCATCGCTAATTCTCTTCCCAACACTACTAACAGACTATTCAACCTCGGGATTCTAAGATTCCTACCCGAAAGTAGAACCATGGATCACATTCTGCTGAACCCCTGTGCCTACGACCTACCGTTAGCCCGTACCGGGTACCTTGGTCTACTACATAGAGCAAGACCACCTCAGCCCGATCTAGCACAACATGCCACCTAATAGCTCATCCGGATAAAATGTCCACACAGTACCGACGATCATCTAACATGTAGCTCCGTGTCGTCCACCACATCCATAGAATACAACCCCGCAAGCGATTGCCACCAACAACATACCTACCACTACCGGCCCACCAGCAGGGCACTCATATCTATCCCATACCACCCTTCGGGTGGGAATACCAATATGCCAAGTCCAAATGATCATAGGGTCCGGTCATCCTCGGGATGGAATACCCTAGATTGAACTACCAACATGTCGAATTAATTCAACCATCGAGTTGAAACTCCCAGGGTTTGTTGGCCTACCGCCTCAACCCTACCGCTCCTCTTGAGCCTCCGTGCCTACGACTTTCAGTCGGCCCGCACTGGGTATCTTGGCCTACTGCATAGAGCAGGACCGCCTCAACCCTTCCCACATATAATATGTCACCATAGACGATCATGAGAAAAGTCTAACCCGAACGCGCTCCTACAAAAGACATAATCAACACAATCTCTATGCCCACAACCTATGACTGGAATACCCTTACATGGTCCTCAGCATAGCTCTGGATTGCCTCTGAGCCCACAACATGAGTCTGGTATGCCCTCTCCGGCCCTCAGCTCATGACTGGAATGCTCTCGATAACCCATCGACATTGCCGTCGACACTTCAGCTATCCAGCACTCCGTCCTGGAGGTACTCATCTCCTCCATTATCCAAGAAAACCTAATCAATGTCCTTTACAACTCCAACAAGCGTCACAGTGCCGAAACCTCACCCTGTACTATCCACTTGCAGAACAAGTTGCTATCCCGTAACACACATATATACTCAGAACCTAATCATGTAACTAACAAAACCCATGCAAAGTATTCAACATACTCCATCAACATGTTCAATACTTGGGGACAGACCTACTGATTGCTATAACATAGCATCATACTCAATACCTGCACATAGATCTACAAACACACGCGTGCAGAGTCTTCAGCATGACTGGACCGCCTCACCAGGCCTTCAGTCTACCTGGACCACTCTCGGAACCTTCAGCATGTCTGGACCGCCTCTCTGGGCCTTCAGCCTGTCTGGACCGTTCCCCGAGCCTTCGGCATGACTGGTACGCCCCACTGGCCTTCAGTCTATCCGGACCGCTCTAATCTGTTGAGCATCTCCCTAGACCACCCATCCTGGTGATCTCTCTCATGCTGACTGTTCTCACCCATTCGGGGTTCCGAACTCCTGACCCTTTCTGTGGACTCTAACCCCGGACTAACCCTAGGCCTCATGTTGATCGCCCACCTTCTTGGAAAACCGTGGTCTATTCCCTGACCCGCGTATCTACCACATGCGCTAAATAGCCCGCACACTCGTACTGAATGCAATATCGAACCCTGGCAACTAACAGAATTCTCAAAGGTTGATGCTCCATCTGAGAATTTCCAATTCTCCCCCACTTGAGACACTAACTACTACATACTGACGGCGAAATCAAAACACAACTCAACCATCCCTACTAGGCATTATCACCCTTAACTATGGAACGATTAACCCTGGAGTGGACAACCTCCGTAGAACAACCCTCCCGACATGGATCAACCGGACTTCAAAAGAAACTGAATCCTAGCTGAACACTTCTGCATCTTTGATTCATAGCTACTGGTTCTGGAATGGTGATTCTATACTCTAACTTCCATTCTCTAACACCCCTGGATACTAACCGGCTACGAACCCTTTGTCACAACTAGCATTTTTGCTAGGAAATTCTACTCTCATGTAATCATTCACCTAGTGTAATAACTTGTACTCTAAGAGAATATCATACTTTATGCTCATCCAAATACATCTCATATGTTCAACTAAGGGTTTGGAACCTTAGAAATCCCGGTTCAAGTTCTTTATGGACTAGGACTCTCTTATTGGACCCAATTCACAAATTTATAACATTTTGGACCATTTGGGACTAGAATGATTCATTCTAACCCTAATGGGCCTTATTGGGCCATAGCTAATCCATTTAAGCCTAGTAAGCCATAAATCTATTCTTTTATACCATATTGGGTCGTGAATCTCCTTAAGAGCCCAATGGGCCGAAAAATATTATTACGCTTCATGAATTCGAGCAAGCCAAGAAAAAGGAGCCCAAACCAATTCATTTTCATTCCTTATAGCCCAATTCGCGGCCCAAAGGAATTATTAGACAAAAAAAGGGAAATGAAGGACTTATGTTGTCACAACTAGCATTCTATAGGAAATTCTGTACTCTTGTAAACATTATCTACTGTAAACTCGTAACCCTAATTCATGTTATGCTTGAAGTTCAACCTATGGAAACACATTCAAACCTAGATTCATCAAGTAAAGTTGAAAACCCTAGAAATCCCGGTTTAAGTCCTATATGGACTAGGGTTTCCTTATTGGGCCTAATGGGCCAATAAGCTTCCAATTTGACTATTTGGGCTTAGAAGTCTTAAACGGGCTCTCATTGGACCCACTCTCATAAGACTTAACCTTTTTGGGCCTTATAAGCCTAAAATGGACTAGTTTATCTTTAATGGGCCTTATTGGGCCATAACTAATCCAATTAGCTTTAATGGACTCAAATCCAGTCTCTTATACAAAAATTGGGCCGTGAGCTACCCTAAGGGCCCAATGGGCCGTAAGTTTTCCTTATGGGCCTCATGAACTCGAGCCAAGGCAAGAATGGGCCAAAGTGATTCCTTCCTCCTTCCTTAGCCCATTTCGGCCCAAGTAAAACAAAAAAAAATATAAAAGAATGGATAAATGAGGGTTGACAATTGTAGTGCCACCTCATAAATATACATAGGGTATCCATGCACCATTCTCATGTTTCCATGCATGTCAACTCATCTCACTCTCTCCCCTCTCCCCTCTTCTTGTTTCGGCCGAAGACACACAACACACACACACACTACACAAAAATTCTCTCCATTTCTCTCTAAGGCCATCTCCTTCCTTCCTTCAAGGAATTCTCGAAAATTTGGCTTGGATTCAAGAGTCTTCATCAAGTGTTGTCAATCTTTGGTAAGTCTTTACACATCCAAGCTTCATAACTTCACTCTCTTGTTAGATCATTCCTTTACACAAAGTTTTTGGTGTTTATACTCTTAGAAATCTTCTTAAGTTCGAGATCTACTCAAGGAAGTTGCTAGGACCAAACTTTTCCATTTCTTTCTTCAAAACCGAACCCACAAACCTAAGGTGAGTTCATACCCCTCTATTTTCGGTTTTCATATGATTTATGGGGGAGAATACAAGTAAAATGTGAAGATCTATGTGTATTTGTATGTTATGTGTGATTTCTTGTGTTTTTGTGGTAAATATGTGCTAAAAATGAAAGATATTTCGAGATCTATAGTTCAAGAAGGAAAAATATGTGATCTAGGTCATATTTCGCTTAACATGTCAAGATAAACTACTATACAAGCTTTAAAATAAACACAGTACAACATAAAATTTGTTATTGGACCATTTTTGATAAATAAACAAAAGATGGGGAAAAAGATGTCATTCACGGTTTCTACAAGGATCAAAAGGTCAAAACAGCTAAAATAAGAGTTTTTATAAATATTAGGCTTTTTAAAGGACTAAAAATGTAAATTTTAGCCTAATGGGCTAAAATTTGGGCTTTTCGACTATTTAGGCCCAAAAATGCAAAAAATCAAATTTAAGGGGATGAAATGGAAAGTTTTCTCAAAACAGGGGCTATAAACGTATATAAACCTATTTCAGGGGTTAAAATGGCCTTATTTATCAAAAGGGACTAAAAATGCAAAGATTTTGGATTTTGGGTAAAAATTGTAAAAATTGCGAAAAGTGTGGATTTAAATGCAAATCTTTTAACTAAGGGGCTGAAACTGTCCTAAATAAAGTTTTGGGCTTAAAACATCATTTAATTAAGTGTTTAGGTCAAAAATGTCAAGAAAAATAGTTCAAGGACCTAATACGTCATTTTTCATAAAAAGGGCTAAAAATTGCCAACTTTACCAAAATAAGGGGCTGAATTGGTCAAACTAATATTTTTAGTCAATTATGTTAATAATAAAATAATTGGGTCAAAATATACAAAACTTTATAACTTATGGGTTTTAAATAGAAAAATAACTATTTTTATAAATCTATGAATCGTTATAAAACAAATTGGTGATTATTACGACATATCGATTAAACAACTTCGCAACACTAATACTATACAAAACAAGTAAACATTCTAATTGTTGGGCTTGAAAGATTCTACTCATGCTTATTGGGCCTTCGGGACCCATTAACATGACTTTTGGGCCCAACATAAATAATACATGTTATTGGGCCTCCTGTGACCAAATTACATGCTTAAGGGACCCTCAATGGCTTTTACATGCTATTGGGCCTCAGTGGCCCATTAGCATTGCTAGTAAGGTCCAAATAAATCTTATGCGAAATGGGCCAACGCACCTTTCGTATACTCGACAGCCTTAAATAACATACGTAATTAGTAGGGCCTAGTAGTCCTCTTCTCCTCGTCTGTTAGGCTTACCTTCTCTTCAAGTAAACTAAAATCAGGTCATTAATCAAGGTTAATCAAATTCATTTGGATTAAGTGAGTAATAACGGGCGACACCAATAAGTGTCGGTCGTAGTCTGTAGTTCTAATCAAAGTCTCCTGGAGGGAGCGCGAGAGTTTGTGTATAGATCTATACGGGGGTGACTCCCCCACACCTAAGTTGTTCGCTACAGTTAGACTCGGCCAGTCTAGGGTGACAAAATCTTAAGATCAATTCCGGTGTTCATTAGAATGCCAAGACAGACGAACTAGTCATTATCATGCATGGTTATAACGATTTACATAGAGATCCAATATCATCTAAGTAATCAGGGGAAATCATATTCATTCGCTGTGACGATACAATAATACAAAACAATCATAATATTTTATCGGAAAACATCGGGTTTTCCGGGGAAACCAATCTTACTCACTTGTACTTTCAAAAACTATAATGCAAAACTTCTCATTTATACACGTTTTGAAATCATTCACGCATATACTTACAGGATCATCACAACATTTTCATGAAAAGTCTTATTACAGAAAATATCGGATTTTCTGGGTTTTACGAACGACATAAACTATTTTACATCAAACATACTTATGAACTCACCAACATTATATATGTTGACCGTTTTCAAAATAACTTGTATTCTCAGGTAATCGTTAGAACGAGGAAGCATCCAGTGTGTTGAAAGTTTCTTTTGTAGTTGATAATCACCGAACACTTTATATTTTGGGATCATGTAATGTAAACCATGTACTTGATGTAAACAATGCTAGTTGTACTATGTAATGTTTGGTGATGAATGTGTTATGTTTCATGTATATTCATTGTGATGATATTTCAATTTAAGTCACGCGAGCCCTCGGACGTTTCCGCCGTCTGGTTCGGGGGTGTGACAGGTTGGTATCAGAGCTCTGTTTATAGTGAACTGGCATATCTAACCACACATTGATATGCAACTATAAACCCAGCAAGGGACTAAATAACTCTGAACAAAACAAATAAAATGTGCTAATAAACACTCTTATTTGTGCGACTTAGAAAAATGAACATAATAACAAATCAAATAAGATGATTAGGGAGAACCTGATATCCCGGTTAAACCAGGGCTATTCACAGTTGTATTAGGAATGAATGTAGCCTGATCAACTACATTTCTTCGTAATACAACTAACACATGCCCTGGGACGATCGCGATGGTCAGTAAACCTAAGGCATACCCTATTGTTAAACAAGAAGAGCGCATCAACCTAACTTTTATTATATATAAATAATAAATCTTAGGATTAATAATAGCTTATTCATATACCCTCTCGCATACAGTATGGTCGGCTTCCATCATCCTGGGGATCCGTATTTCCCTAACCATGGAAATAACGGATGGCTGGAAGAGGAACCTGAAGAAGACCCCGAGGAGGAGTCTGAAGAGGAACTTGAAGCGGAAATCGAGGGCGGACCTGCTGAGCCAGTGGTAGACTTGGAGGAAGAAGAGGCCGAAGAGGACCCCGAAGGGGAGTCCGAGGAAGAACTCGATGATGACGGCGATGGCGATTCGGGCGCGGAGTCCGAAGTCATCAACCCACCTTACCCGATTAGGGTGCCCGCTCATCGGATGGTATTGGGCGTGGATATTTGGAGATGGAGCAGGCAGCAGGGGCAGCGATCCCCATACGGGATGGATAGGGAATTTTATGATCTGAGAGACGGAGGGCCAGCCGACCGGGCACTTCCTGTCATGGTGAGGCGGTTACGGAACACGGGCGACCTAGTCCAGGACACGGCCGAACAACTGAATCAGATGCGCGCCGCAGTGGCAAGAGCAGAACGAGAAACTCAAGAAGTAAATCCATAACTTTCAGGTACGTCAAGCAATTTGGGAGGATCGACTACGAGCCACAGAACGACAGGTGGCGCGTCTTCAGGGCGCATCCACATCATCAGCCCCACCACCCGACGCATCCCAGAACACTTCGGACCAGTAGACCCCTCTACTAGTGTCAGGTTTCTTTTGTACACACTATACTATGTACTACCGACTCCATGTTTAAGTGATTACACTACTCATAGAGTTGTTATGCTGTCGAACTTTGTACCACTATGTATGCTCTTTCGAGCAAATTTTCATGTATCAAAGTGCGGAAAATATTAGTGGAAAATATTATGTGTTTATTTGTGATGTTGTTATCTGTTATGTGTTATACATTCTTATTGCTTAGTGTAAATTATGGAAACACTTAGATGCGCAAACCGATTCACGAGATTCCCAACTTAAAAACAATACATACTTAACATCTTTCTTTTCTATAACAGCAAGATGCCGCAGAGACCAAACCGCGGAAATAATCAACCACCGACACCACCGGAAGTCGACTCAGCTGCGTTTCAAGCACCTGTATCTGCTGCAGTCACAGCAGCCATGGCGCAAATCCACCAAGGGAACAATGGCGGAGGAAACGGGCAGGGGGCTGGAAGTTCAAATAACGGAATAAATCAAGGACCTACCAAGACATGCTCTTACAAAGATTTTACCAACGCCAAGCCACGAACCTTTAATGGAACGGGAGGTGTCATAGCCCTAAAGAGGTGGATTGAGAAAATTGAATCCGTCTTTGAAATTTGCCGATGTCCAGATGGGTGCAAGGTCAAGTTCGCAGCATGTACCTTTGTTGATCAAGCTCTCTCATGGTGGAACGGTCACATCGAAGCCATGACCCGTCCAGTGGCAAACGCGATGCCTTGGGAAGAACTGAAGGAAATGATGTTGGCAGAGTACTGCCCTAGAGGCGAGATACAAAAGATGGAACAAGAATTGTGGAACTTGACAGTTTAGAACTCCAATATCGACGCATACATATCCAGGTTTAGCGAGCTATCCCTTCTGTGTCCGGGTATGATCACCTCAGAAGGGAAAAAGATTGAGAGGTTCATCTGGGGGTTGACTGCACCTATCCAAGGGAATGTCATTGCGGCAAACCCTGAGACGTTTGATAGCGCCAAAAGATTGGCCAAGAAACTGTATGATCATGGAAACAAGACGAGTGTTAAGATTGTGGAAGCGGATGTTAAGAAGGAAGAAGAGAATAAGAAAGGGAAGAACAACAAGAGAAGAGGTAAACAGAACTCAGAATCATCTAAGAAGCAACAGACAGTGACTGTCCATGCAACAACCCAAGCTACCACAGCACCACATGCTCCAGCCTCATCCACGCCGAATGCTCCGAAACAGTACATAGGGAATCTTCCCAAGTGTAACAAATGTAACTACCATCACCACGAGGAATGCAGAGAGATGATGTGCACAAGATGCAACCGGAAGGGCCATACAACAAAGTATTATAGGACCCAGCTTGCACAAAGCCAGATGCTCAACAACAACAACAACACCACAAAGGATGGAGCCAGTTATACCTGTTATGGGTGCGGGAAGACCGGACATTTCAGGCGGAATTGTCCCAATGCAAACAACCAGGCGACGGGAGCAGCAGGAAGAGTGCTGACTATGGGTCAAGGAGAAGCGGTTCAGGATCCCGCTGTTGTCACCGGTACGTTTCTCCTTAACCACTCATATGCATGCATCCTGTTTGATACCGAAGCAGAGCGAAGCTTTGTGAGTAATAAATTCAAACACTTGCTAAAACAACAACCCCAAAAGCTTAATGAAACCTTTACGGTGGAAATGACTAATGGGAAAACAGAATCAACTGGGGAAATCTATGTAGGATGTACCCTAACCTTAAATCAACACGCCTTTCAAATAAACTTGATACCTGTAACTATTAGGAGTTTTGATGTGATTGTCGGCATGGACTGGTTGATCCCCATCATGCCGAAATTATGTGTTGCGAGAAGGCCGTTCGCCTTCATCTCCCTAACCACGAAACCCTAATTATATACGGGACAAACCCAATGCGAACCTTCGTCTTATCTCGTGCATTAAGGCACAAAAGTATCTACAAAAGAAGGACTTGGCATTTATGGCTCACATAGTGGATAAGTCCAAGGAAGAGGTCAATATTCGAGACATCCCAGTGGCTTCCGACTTCCCGGATGTCTTTCCTGAAGATCTTCCGGGGATACCCCCAGAAAGACAAGTCGAGTTCCGAATTGACCTGGTGTTGGGAGCCACGCCCATTGCCAAATCACCCTATAGGTTGGCTCCTGCGGAGATGCAAGAACTGTCAAGCCAACTTGGCGAACTCTTGAGCAAAGGATTCATCCGACCTAGCTTCTCATCCTGGGGAGCTCCGGTCCTCTTTGTTAAGAAAAAGGACGGATCCTTTAGAATGTGTATTGATTACAGAGAACTAAACAAGCTGACTATCAAAAATCGCTACCCACTTCCGTGAATCGACGATCTATTCGACCAGCTCCAAGGAGCAAGTTACTTCTCTAAGATAGATCTGCGATCCGGATACCACCAACTCAAAGTCCGGGAAGAGGATATCCCCAAAACTGCTTTCCGAACTCGCTATGGACATTACGAATTTGTTGTAATGCCCTTCGGTCTAACGAATGCCCCCGCCGCATTCATGGACCTGATGAATCGAATCTGCCGACCATTCCTCGAAAATTTTGTCATTGTTTTCATCGACGATATCCTAGTCTATTCTCGAAGCGAAGAGGAGCATGGCCGACATCTACGACAAATCTTGGAAACTCTACGAACTGAAAAGTTATATGCAAAACTCTCTAAGTGTGAGTTCTGGCTCCGTAGTGTGAACTTTTTGGGTCAGGTTGTCAGTCAAGAAGGGATACATGTAGACCCTTCTAAGGTCAAAGCCATAGAAGGATGGGCGGTCCCAACGACACCCACAAAAATTCATCAATTTTTAGGTCTCGCAGGCTATTACAGGAGATTCATTCAGAACTTCTCCAAAACAGCCAAGCCACTTACCATGCTTACACAAAAGGGCGTGCCATTTGAATGGACAGAAAAGCAGGAGGTTGCCTTCTGAACTTTGAAGCGAGCTCTCTGTAGTGTACCAGTACTATCACTACCAGAGGGAACAAAGGACTTCGTAGTTTACTGCGATGCTTCGAATCAGGGTTTAGGCTGTGTACTCATGCAGCATGGAAAGGTGATAGCTTATGCATCCCGACAACTAAAGACACATGAGGTGAATTATACCACCCATGATCTCGAATTGGGAGCTGTGGTCTTCACCTTGAAAATTTGGAGGCACTACCTTTATGGTACCAAGTGCACCATTTTCACCGACCACAAGAGTCTCCAGCACATTTTAAATCAAAAGGAGTTAAACATGAGGCAGCGAAGATGGGTTGAGCTGCTAAACGATTATGAGTGCGAAATCAAGTACCACCCAGGCAAGGCTAACGTGGTAGCTGATGCCTTAAGTCGGAAAGAATACTCAAATCGTCGTGTGAAGACCCTTTTCGATAACCGTTCAATCCCATCTGTCCTCGCAAATCAAAGCAGCCCAGTTCGATGCCATGAAGATAGAAAACAGAACAAGCGAAGCGTTACGTAGAATCGAAAAGAACTTTGAAGTCAAGAAGGACGTAGCATATTACTTCATGAACCGAATTTGGATCCCTAAACTTGGGGGATTCAGAGAAGTAGTCATGAACGAAGCCCATAAGACATGATACTCCATCCATCCGGGTTCAGATAAAATGTTGGTGGATATCAAGCAGCAGTATTGGTGGCCTAACATGAAGGCAGAAATTGCCACTTACGTTAGCAAGTGCCTCACCTGTGCTAAGGTGAAGATAGAATATCAGAAGCCCTCGGGACTATTACAACAACCAGTAATACTCGAGTGGAAATGGGAAAGGATTACTATGGACTTTGTGACCAAATTACCCAAGACAACAGATGGATTGGATACCATATGGGTAATAGTCGACAGGTTGACAAAATCCGCTCATTTCCTGCCAATAAAAGAGTCATACAAGATGGAACGATTGACGAGAATCAACATCAAGGAAATTGTGAGACTCCATGGAGTACCAATATCTATCATCTCAGATCGAGATAGTAGATTTACTTCACGCTTTTGGCAATCGCTTCAGAAAGCTATGGGAACACAACTCGACATGAGCACTGCCTACCACCCACAGACCGATGGTCAAAGTGAGCGAACCATTCAAACGCTTGAAGATATGCTTCGCGCATGCGTGATAGACTTTGGAAGGTCGTGGGATACCCACTTGCCTTTAATTGAGTTTTCGTACAACAACAGTTATCACTCAAGCATCAAAGTTGCTCCTTTTGAAGCCTTCTATGGACGTAAATGTAGATCACCATTGTGTTGGGATGAGGTAGGTGACACTCAGCTAGCAAGAGAATAGACACCAAGAAATGCATTAACAGGACCGGAAATCATACGCGAAACGACAGAGAAGATAGTTCAAATCAAAGCTCGACTTTAAGCATCACGAGACCGACAGAAGAGCTACGCTGATAAACGGCGAAAGCCCTTGGAATTCCGAGTCGGGGATTGGGTGTTGTTAAAAGTCTCTCCCTGGAAAGGGGTGATTCGTTTTGGGAAACGGGGAAAACTAAACCCACGATACATTGGACCATTCGAGATTCTTGCCCGAATCGGTCCAGTGGCTTATAGACTGCAGCTACCTACCGAACTTAGCAGTGTACACCCCGTGTTCCATGTTTCAAATTTGAAAAAGTGCTTATCCGACGAGACTCTCTTCATCCCGTTGGAAGAAATCGAAATCAACGAGAATCTCCTGTTCGTGGAAGAACCCGTCGAGATCATGGACAGGGAGGTGAAGCGTACTAAGCAAAGTCGCATTCCAATAGTGAAGGTTCGATGGAACGCGAAACGTGGACCGGAATTCACATGGGAACGCGAAGACAAGATGAAGCAAAAGTACCCTCACCTATTCTCGCATTCTCAAATCTAGCTTCAAAAAGAATTTCGGGACGAAATTCCCTCTAACGGGGGGATGATGTCACAACTAGCATTCTAGCTAGGAAATTCTGTACTCTTGTAAACATTATCTACTGTAAACTCGTAACCCTAATTCATGTTATGCTTGAAGTTCAACCTATGGAAACACATTCAAACCTAGATTCATCAAGTAAAGTTGAAAACCCTAGAAATCCCGGTTTAAGTCCTATATGGACTAGGGTTTCCTTATTGGGCCTAATGGGCCAATAAGCTTCCAATTTGACTATTTTGGGCGTAGAACTCTTAAATGGGCCCTCATTGGACCCACTCTCATAAGACTTAACCTTTTTGGGCCTTATAAGCCTAAAATGGACTAGTTTATCTTTAATGGGCCTTATTGGGCCATAACTTATCCAATTAGCTTTAATGGACTCAAATCCATTCTCTTATACAAAAATTGGGCCGTGAGCTACCCTAAGGGCCCAATGGACCGTAAGTTTTCCTTATGGGCCTCATGAACTCGAGCCAAGGCAAGAATGGGCCAAAGTGATTCCTTCCTCCTTCCTTAACCCATTTCGGCCCAAGTAAAACAAAAAAAAATATAAAAGAATGGATAAATGAGGGTTGACAATTGTAGTGCCACCTCATAAATATACATAGGGTATCCATGCACAATTCTCATGTTTCCATGCATGTCAACTCATCTCACTCTCTCCCCTCTTCCCTCTTCTTGTTTCGGCTGAAGACACACAACACACACACACTACACAAATATTCTCTCCATTTCTCTCTAAGACCATCTCCTTCCTTCCTTCAAGGAATTCTCAAAAATTTGGCTTGGATTCAAGAGTCTTCATCAAGTGTTGTCAATCTTTGGTAAGTCTTTACACATCCAAGCTTCATAACTTCACTCTCTTGTTAGATCATTCCTTTACACAAAGTTTTTGGTGTTTATACTCTTAGAAATCTTCTTGAGTTCGAGATCTACTCAAGGAAGTTGCTAGGACCAAACTCTTCCATTTCTTTATTCAAAACCGAACCCACAAACCTAAGGTGAGTTCATACCCCTCTATTTTCGGTTTTCATATGATTTATGGGGGAGAATACAAGTAAAATGTGAAGATCTATGTGTATTTGTATGTTATGTGTGATTTCTTGTGTTTTTGTGGTAAATATGTGCTAAAAATGAAAGATATTTCGAGGTCTATAGTTCAAGAAGGAAAAATATGTGATCTAGGTCATATTTCACTTAACATGTCAAAATAAACTACTATACAAGCTTTAAAATAAACACACTACAACATAAAATTTATTATTGGACCATTTTGATAAATAAACAAAAGATGGGGAAAAAGATGTCATTCACGGTTTCTACAAGGATCAAAAGGTCAAAACAGCTAAAATAAGAGTTTTTATAAATATTAGGCTTTTTAAAGGACTAAAAATGTAAATTTTAGCCTAATGGGCTAAAATTTGGGCTTTTCGACTATTTAGGCCCAAAAATGCCAAAAATCAAATTTAAGGGGCTGAAATGGAAAGTTTTCTCAAAACAGGGGCTATTAACGTATATAAACCTATTTCAGGGGTTAAAATGGCCTTATTTATCAAAAGGGACTAAAAATGCAAAGATTTTGGATTTTGGGTAAAAATTGTAAAAATTGCGAAAAGTGTGGATTTAAATGCAAATCTTTTAACTAAGGGGCTGAAACTGTCCTAAATAAAGTTTTGGGCTTAAAACATCATTTAATTAAGTGTTTAGGTCAAAAATGTCAAGAAAAATAGTTCAAGGACCTAATACGTCATTTTTCATAAAAAGGGCTAAAAATTGCCAACTTTACCAAAATAAGGGGCTGAATTGGTCAAACTAATATTTTTAGTCAATTATGTTAATAATAAAATAATTGGGTCAAAATATACAAAACTTTATAACTTATGGGTTTTAAATAGAAAAATAACTATTTTTATAAATCTATGAATCGTTATAAAACAAATTGGTGATTATTACGACATATCGATTAAACAACTTCGCAACACTAATACTATACAAAACAAGTAAACATTCTAATTGTTGGGCTTGAAAGATTCTAATCATGCTTATTGGGCCTTCGGGACCCATTAACATGACTTTTGGGCCCAACATAAATAATACATGTTATTGGGCCTCCTGTGACCAAATTACATGCTTAAGGGACCCTCAATGGCTTTTACATGCTATTGGGCCTCAGTGGCCCATTAGCATTGCTAGTAAGGTCCAAATAAATCTTATGCGAAATGGGCCAACGCGCCTTTCGTATACTCGACAGCCTTAAATAACATACGTAATTAGTAGGGCCTAGTAGTCCTCTTCTCCTCGTCTGTTAGGCTTACCTTCTCTTCAAGTAAACTAAAATCAGGTCATTAATCAAGGTTAATCAAATTCATTTGGATTAAGTGAGTAATAACGGGCGACACCAATAAGTGTCGGTCGTAGTCTGTAGTTGTAATCAAAGTCTCCTGGAGGGAGAGCGAGAGTTTGTGTATAGATCTATACGGGGGTGACTCCCCCACACCTAAGTTGTTCGCTACAGTTAGACTCGGCCAGTCTAGGGTGACAAAATCTTAAGATCAATTCCGGTGTTCATTAGAATGCCAAGACAGACGAACTAGTCATTATCATGCATGGTTATAACGATTTACATAGAGACCCAATATCATCTAAGTAATCAGGGGAAATCATATTCATTCGCTGTGACGACACAATAATACAAAACAATCATAATATTTTATCGGAAAACATCGGGTTTTCCGGGGAAACCAATCTTACTCACTTGTACTTTCAAAAACTATAATGCAAAACTTCTCATTTATACACGTTTTGAAATCATTCACGCATATACTTACAGGATCATCACAACATTTTCATGAAAAGTCTTATTACATAAAATATCGGATTTTCTGGGTTTTACGAACGACATAAACTATTTTACATCAAACATACTTATGAACTCACCAACATTATATATGTTGACCGTTTTCAAAATAACTTGTATTCTCAGGTAATCGTTAGAACGAGGAAGCATCCAGTGTGTTGAAATTTTCTTTTGTAGTTGCTAATCACCAAACACTTTATATTTTGGGATCATGTAATGTAAACCATGTACTTGATGTAAACAATGCTAGTTGTACTATCTAATGTTTGGTGATGAATGTGTTATGTTTCATGTATATTCATTGTGATGGTATTTCAATTTAAGTCATGCGAGCCCTCGGACGTTTCACCCGTCTGGTTCGGGGGTGTGACATATGTAGTATTGACACCTCATGTTTGCATGGTGGGTATCCATGCAAACATCACCTCAATCTCTTCTCTTTCCCCCCTCTTCTACTACCCTTGGCTGAAACCCTCACCACACTTCTCTCATTTCTCCTTTCAAACATCTTCAAAACACTCTCTAGATCACCTTCCTTTTTCCTCCAGGATTTCGAGTTTTTGGGTGTAGCTTCAAGAGAAATCTTCTCCAAGAATCATCATCTTAGGTAAGTTCTTATTTAGATCTATGGGTTAACTTCTTGAATTCATCAAAAACCTCTTCTTAACCCACATTATTTCATGATCCATACTCTAGAACTTCATAGAACTCGAGATCTACTCAAGGAAGGCTTGTTAGAGCCGAAATCTCTCTCTTTTCTTCACCAAACCGAGAACAAACAAGCAAGGTGAGTTGATACCCCCTTGTTTTCGGTTTTTACATGATTTTTGGGGGAGAATACAAGTAAAATGTGTGGATCTATGTGTTATATGCATGTCTTGTGTGATTTCTTAGTTGATTTTGTGATTATGTGTTATTTTCTTCATAAATCTAGAAATATGTTAAGAATATGAAAGTTTATCACTTGGATCTACATGAAAACCTTGAGAAAAGTATGTGTTATCACCTATAATACATGTAAACTTGTAGATCTGGGATTTATACACTTCAAATAGCAAAAATGAGTGTTGTGTTCATAGATCTATAAACTAAACTCAAAAATCAGCCCTTGACAGGAAAGTTTTGGTCCAATCTTGAACTTTTTTGATCAACTTAATGATAATATTTTTTAAAACTGTTTTACATGAAAAACGTTCAGGTTTATACCTTTAAAATTACTACTCTCACATTTTCATACGATTTTTCTACAATTTTTGGCGAATTTTACAAAACTGCCTATCATATTTGAAATAATTTCGGACCAGCCTGTGAAGGTGAGCAATTTCACACTTGTTAGAGACCATTAAAAATTATGAGAACAATTATGAACAAAGTAGACAAAATTTCCAAACTTCCAGAGTTTACGGATCCAAATTTCAACTTACGATGATTTTTCTACAAATTTTCCAACAATCGGGTCAGAATAGTCAAAACCATAAAAATGTGTATTTTCACAAAAATCAAGTCAAAAATGACTTTTTTTGACAAAAATGGGTTAGAAATGGTATTTTTACCAAATCTAGCTATAAATACAAGTTTTGAGCAAAATGGCGACAAAAGTGTTATTTTTATTAACTTTGGGCCTTAATTGAAATTTTGAGGCTTTTTGGACCAAAAATGTTGTTTTACAAAAAGGAGATTTTTTATAATCAACTTGGTAAACCTCGAACAAAAATAAGCAACAATACAATAACAAATGGGTGAAATACAACGATAACAATTTTATTGGGTCAAATATTCATGTTACATGGCCAATGGGCCTTAAGAGCCCATTTAAGTGTATATTTAGCCCAATATTTTTCCATGTCATGTTTATTGGGCCATGCGACTCATTTACATGTTAATTTGGGCATGAATTATGGGTCACATGTTGTTGGGCCTTCATGGTCCATTTACATGCCTATTGGGCCCAAATTACCCACTTACATGTTATTGGGCCTTTGTGATTCATTTACATGTTAATTGGGCTTGGACTGAAACTTACAGGTTTAGTAGATTGAAATTATATCTTTACATAATTATTGAACTTCGTATACTTATATATGTACCTTTGGATTCGATAACATACAACATACACGTAAACATTAAACATGGTATTAGAGGTTGAGATTCTAGTGAGACTTGTCGGTTGGCACCTCTGAGTGTACAATCGTAGCCTGTAGTTATAACCAGAGTTTCTTGGAGGGAAAGCGGGAGTTTGTGTATAGATCTATACGGGGTGACCCCCCACGCCTTAGCTGTTCTCTACAGCTAGACTAGGCCAGTCTAGGGCGACAACATCCTTAGCAAGACCGACATTTGGAAAAATACCAAGACGGGCGACCTAGTCATTATCATGCATGGTTATAACGGCTCACTTAGAGACTAACTTCATCAAAGATTTCGGTATATTTATACAAATCTAGACGATACTAAAAACATACATACATCGATACACGGTCTTGGAAATTTTATGATTACGATACTTTATATGCAGAAAATATCGGATTTTCTGGGATAAATACATTTATACATCACCTTCCACTTACAACAGAAAATACAGGGTTTCTACCTGGATTACATTTTTGTTTATTTATACATTTCAAAAGCAGTAAACACACATGCATTAATACTTGATTTGACACATCATTTTCAAACCACTTTACAGAAAATATCGGATTTTCTTGTGCTTTACGAACTATACAAAGCTTTTCAATCAAACATGCTTATGAACTCACCAACATAATATATGTTGACGTTTTCAAAATAACTTGTATTCTCAGGGACTCGTTAGGCAGAAGAATCATCAAGAATATGGGATTTTGTCTTGTGTACTGTTAAATATCATCCAGTGAATGTTTTGGTCATGTAACTTAAAATATTATACTTGATGAAAACAATGGCAGTTGTATTAAATTATGCATGGTGATGATGATGTTATGTTTCATTTATATTCACTGTAATGATAATTCAATTGTTAGTCACACGAGCCCCCAGATGTTTCCGCCGTCTGGTTCGGGGGTGTGACACCCTTGATACTAAACTCCCCTAACCCTTCTATATTCTAATGACTCAAGCAGTAAGAGGTGGAAAAATTCACAATTTAATCATAAACAGCAAGATTAGAGATGGAACGTACCCGATGCCGCATCTGGCGCTGTCCTGACCTCCTCTGCCGTAAGCTGGAAGGCACGTCCTTGAGCCCTCGGAGGCTCTGCTCTGCCCTGACCCGCGACAGTAGTCCTTAATGTAACAAGCTGTGGACAGTTGGCCTTCACGTGACCAACCTGATGACAGTGATAACAAATCCTCAAGTCCTGAACCGGGGCCAACTGGCGACAATCCCTCGCATAATGCCCCTCCCTTCCGCACTTGCGACATGCACCACCGGACTTACAAACTCAGGTATGACCCTTCCCACACTTCTCACAAGTGCGACCGCTCTGACCTCCAACCCTAGAATCAGCGGTCTTGGACCGCTTTGGCGCCGGTTGTGACTGCACCCGGGCCTGCCTCTGCTCTCGCAACTGTAAGTCAATCTCCAGCTCACGCCGCCTAACGGCCTCCTGTAAATCCAACAACGTATCACATCACTGGGTAGCAACAAACTGCCTAATGTCAGTCTTGAGCATGCTCAGATATCGTGTCATCTGAGCCTGCTCGGAAGCAAACTCTAGGCAAAACTTTACCCTCTCAGTGAACAAACGGGTGATTTCTGTCACCGACTCCGAATCCTGCTTCAACTCCAAGAACTCCTGAGCTAGCCGCTCACGCTCGACCCGTGGAATGTAGCAGGAGCGGAACATCTCCCTAAACTGATCCCAAGAAACTGCAGCTCTCTGCTCATCTGAATAAGACAATGTCATCAACCTCCACCAGTCCTTCGCCCCGGACCTCAACATGTTCAGAGCACACCTGACCTTCTGGTCAGTCGGGCAGGAACACGTGAAAAAGCATCCCTCGATGTCCGATAGCCACCTCATGGCTATGATAGGGTTCTGGATCCCATCGAAAGTCGGGGGCTTCGTATTGTCGAAGTCCCGATACTGGAAGCCCCGACCGGCTCCTCCCCCTGCCGTTGTTACAGCCGATGTAGCTGCTGCGGCAGCCGTTTCAGCTAGGGTTGCGTATCTGTCATCAAAATACTCTATCATAGCGGTCTTGATAGACCCAAACAACTCCGGAATCTGACTCCGGACAATCCCGACCACCTCCTTGCGGATGATCTCCCTGACTCGATCCTCTGTCAATGCTGGTCCATCCTGACTGATGACCTCGGGTGTTGCCGGGGCATCCTGATCGCCCTGTCCTGATCCTGATCCGGATCCCGTCACGAATCGTCGTGTAACCACCATGCTGAAAACATGCCGAAAAGATATCAGATACCCCTCATAACAATCCGGGAACCAACTCCCAATCAAAAACCCTAGGGGTTGTGACTTCCTTGCTACGCGTATGGGTCCTATGCTTTCAGTAGTACGTGCCCATACTACCTTCCACACCTACCCATATTTGTCTCAAGTATCACCACAACACCCTAACAATATACATATACATCGTGAGTGCTCAACCGTCACTCCTAGAGGAATGCTAACTATCTCATAACTGGCCTCCCGGACTCTCACTACCCAACCATCCACCGACTGCCACATGACCCTCCATTGGTGCCAGTTAACTATTGCATGAATACAATCACATAGCGCACGACTTAAAAAATCTTAGACTAAAAGATTTAATCCCACAACGGTTGGACTCAGACAAGAGCTGCGCAGCAGGACCAAATCCCTTACCCTAAGACCATTTAACCCATGTAGCATGTGACTTAGAGTATTCACCCAATAGTTAGTTCACACATGAAAGAGTCACAAACAATCAATGAGGTACTCTACATAAGATAAGGCATCAAAGATCAGGCAATTCTATCATACGATTCCTGAGGATCCCTATATTATTACTAGCATGTTGTTCTAACATATCACATAATATCAAATACTTGTAAGGTATTTTGGGGTCTATTTACTGGCTCCAGCTGATCGTACACTCGCATCCTCCTTTATTATTTAAAAACCATTCGAAAATTATTTTGAAAACATTTTCCTTAGTTTGAGACTGGATTCACACGAATGTTCCTCCAATTCACTCAAACCAAGGCTCTGATACCAACTTGTAACACCCATAAAATTTGAGCCAATTTAAAACTTTTTAAATCATATAAAACCATTTAGTTATTACAGTTTGTTTTCAAAATAGTTTAAACATCAGAGTTCCCAGAAATCATAATCGTAAATCGAGGAAGTGTACGGTCACGCCTTCGCCTTCCCGCGGTCATCTGCTGAACCTGAAACAATAAACTGAAACAGTAAGCCCTAAAGCTTAGTGACTTACCCCCAAAATACCAACCTCATAAAACCATAACATATCATATAACAAACAAAGAACATCCATGCATCTCGAGTCTACCGTGTGACTGGTCCGCCCGCACCGGGCCTTCAGTCCACCTGGTCCACTCTTTGAGTCTACAGTCTGACTGGACCGCCCGCGTCGGGCCTTCAGTCTATCTGGCCCACTCTCCGAGCCTCGGCACGTCTGGACCGCCCTCTCGGGGCCTTCAGCCTATCCGGACCGCTCGCCGGGCCTTTGGCCTAACCATGTGCCCTCATGGGCCTGCAGTCTATCCGGTCCGCCCTGGGTATGTTGGCCTACAGCACGAAGCAGGACCCGCCTCAACCCAACCCCCATACCAATCAAACAATCATGTGCGCATAAATATCATACGCTAGCATGTATATAACAGATAATCATACCGATCTAACAGATCACTAACACAACAACCATCCTATAACCAGGATACCGACCTAACCGGTCACTAACATAACATCATCCTATATACCAGGATACCGACCTAAACCAGGTCACTAGCATAATACCATCCTAACTACCAGGATGCAGATCTAACAGATCATAAACATATCAAGCAAATACCCGGATACAAATCCAATAAAGGGCTGGCCTTGGTGCCTTAGACCCTGTTGATATAGTGAGGATAACTCACCTCGCAACTGTCGATTCGAAAGATAAGCTCAAACTCTCGGATCACCGACACGAACTCCACCACCTATAGTTACCATTAAACCATGTTCATAAATTTCCAATTTCCCAAAATACCCCAGGAGTCCAATAGTCAACCCTTGGTCAAAGTCAAAGTCAACTGTCAAGGTCAACAGTCTATGTTGTCCTCAACTCGTCGAGTACAACCAACCACTCGCCGAGTTCCTTGCATAACCCGCTAACTCGCCGAGTCACTTGAGCGACTCGTCGAGTTCCTAATGTCAGTGGTCGCAAACTCTTTGGCCAACTCGTCGAGTTTCCTCTTTACAACTCGTCGGGTTCATACGTGTCCAAAGGTTGGGAAAACCCTAGCCGACTCGCCGAGTCATTCGACTGACTCGCCGAGCCCAAGGCATTCTTCATCGGACTCGCCGAGTCGTTCATCCGACTCGCCGAGTCCATTCAGTCCTTCATCCATACAGTGGCTTTTTAAGCCATGCTAAGGCTCCATATTGTAAATCCAGCTTCCCAAGGCATGTTTATCACGTAAAGTTGCAAACTTTACGTGCATGCAAGGCCCTAAAGTCTTAAAATGACAAACTACGCTTGCAAATGGAGGTTTGCACCTAGGGAGAGTCTCATCTTTGCTGAAGTCAGAAGCTTTATGGACTTAAAGGCCCAAGAGAGTTCAGATCTGAAGTTACAACTTCAGATCTTAGCTTATACACGAGAAAAGCTTCCCAACATACTAGAAAAGCCCTAAAATTTACTCAAAAGAGATCTAGAAATGAAATGAGGTCAAGATAGCGATTTGATACCTTCCAAAGGATGCCACTAAGATAGATTTTAGATCCCACACGTTCCCTTGCTTCTAGATACTTGCTCTCCAAGCTTTCCACTCCAAAGATCCTCTTCCAAAGCTTAAGAATACACACATGAAGCATACTCACACGAATTAGGGTTTCTGGATTATCAAGAGGCTGTAAGGGGAGGCTGAGGAGGCCAATGATCCTTTAAATATGGTGCAATACCCCATAATTTAGGGTTTCATTTGCCAGCTCCTACTTGTCGAGTCCCTTCTTGGACTCAGCGAGTAGGTCACTTAAGTGCGCGGCCTAACCCGCTGCTACTCGACGAGTCAGGCAACCAACTCATCGAGTAGACCTTGAATCCATGAGAATTTATCACTATAAATTGATATTCGGGAATCGGGGCATTACACTGGCAGTTTAAAGATCGTTTCTTATATCTCCGTTATGAAGCAACATTTCCTGTAGTGGACCTAGTAAACGATATTAATGTAACATGTAATCAAACACTTTCTCTAACTTTTTTGTTTTATTTATTTATTTATTTTTCAACATTCAACATTGCAAAACTTGATATATTTCATATTGTGCATAAATGATCAAGTTTACTCTCACAACTTGTCACACCCCCAAACCGGAACGACGGAAACGTTCGGGGGCGGAGGACGTCATGTTTAACATCATAACCAATGAATAATAGGAAACATAACAACACAACCAATACAGTGGATAAATATATAAGTAAAATGTTTACATTAGTTTGAATTCTTGTTTTAGGTA
Source organism: Lactuca virosa (assembly GCF_052849685.1). Lineage (NCBI taxonomy): Eukaryota > Viridiplantae > Streptophyta > Magnoliopsida > Asterales > Asteraceae > Lactuca > Lactuca virosa. The sequence continues at coordinate 280,881,524 of NC_136428.1, read as the reverse complement.
CATCAAAAGTATGTAAAGTAATAACATAAGACTCTTATTGCTCCAGCTTCTCAAATTCCAGCAGGTACCTGTCTACTGATTTCCTAAGAATACAAGCAGTTTTGAAAGAATATCAGCATAAAGCTGGTGAGTTCATAAGCATTTAGTTTTTGTAGAAAATGTTTCTTTGATCCTTTTTGAAGAGGGTTCCTCAAGAAAATCCTATATTTTCTTATGAAAAGTAGTTTTGAAAGAGTATCTGTTAGTAGAAAGTAAACCATCAGTTTTAGAAATGCCAGTGTTATCCTGGGAAAATCCTATATTTTCCCTAAAAACAAGTTATCCGTTCTAGAGGTAGAGACGTCAGTTTAGAAATCCCTGATTACTATCAGTATGTATAAAAGTAGTTTTATTACTCAAAATAAAACAATGAAGAGTAGAGTCCGTAAACCAAAGTTAGTTTATACTTATTTGCGAGTCGTATAACCATACTTGATATGACCTAGAGACCTTTATAACGTTCTTCAAGCGTTAAGTAAAATGACATTTGTTCACCCCAGGCGTGCCCGCCTAACTGTAGCTAGCAGTTCAGGTGTGGGATTGTCAGTCCCGAATAGATCTATTCACAAATCTCACGCTCTCCCTCCAGGAGACTCTGGTTATACTATGATAGGATTTAGTTCTGTACACTAAAGGGTACAGTATTGAAGTAGAGCCTCACAATTATGTATAATCTAGTTTACTAGCGAGAAACAGTATAAAACAATAATTAACTTTGAATAATAGTACTTTATACTCCTGAGAAAATATATAACATAAACTAAATCTGCCATAGTTTATACATATTTATTCATTAAATCTGATTTGGTGAAAACTGCCTAGAGGGTTATCCCAAACTATACCCATTATAGTTTAATAGAATTGATATGAAAATGCTTTGTAAAAACCATTCTGAAAGCTATGAAATTAGATTTCCAATATAAAAATTTCCCTTATGCTCAACATATTAAAAAGGGATAAAATATCCGAATATGTTATTATACGTAGAAATCGTTGGATTGTATTAAGAAGTTTAAAACTTAATAAAATACTTTGAGTTTGGCTTGTATTCCCCCCTGAAAACATTAAAAACACGGAAAATGTAGGGGTATGAACTCACAGTGGTTGTGTGAAAACGTCCACCGGAAACGAAGATCCTTGGGTTGTTGTACGTGGCACTTAACGGAATCCTATTATCAAATAAATACATATATGTATCTAAATTAGCGATTTCGTTAGATAAAGTGTTAGAGAAACACTTGCTTTCGGTTAAGGAATGTTACCAGGACTTGATCGAATCGGGAAAAGTGGGTTTTCGGACAACTGCACCACTTAAAAGGTGTTTACGGTCGACAGACAGTTTACGGCCGTGAACAGGGTTTACGGTCGTAAACTGAGTTTACGGCCTTTGAAGATCTGGTGAGTTTACGGTCGGAAATGGGTTTACGGTCTACGAAGATTGACCGTAAACTCAAGAACAGTGATGCTGTTTTCGATGAAAACTCGTTTTAGATGCTCTTAAACAACCTCCAGGAGTGTTTTCTGATGATTTTTAGAGAGAAAAGAGGGTGTTACGGAGTTTACGGCCAGAGGTTCTAGAGAGAGAATGAGAGGGTTTCCGGTCAGAAATGTACAAATGAGGCTGGGGGTCTCATATTTATAGGGGATTTTGTGGTCGGTGGGTGGGGTCCACCCGACGCTGGCCGCAAACGAGTTTACGGCCGTAAACCGTGAACTCCAGTCAGGCCGTGAACATGATAATTTTCGAGGATATTTCGAGTTTCGCGCGGTTTTTGGTTCTGACTTGCATATATAAGTTTAATTATATAATACCAGATGATTTTCTAAATCAAAGGTTCGACGGAAGATTAATAAAATTCAAATGTTATTAACGGAAATCACATAATGGAAACGGAAAAAGTTTCGGGTTGTCACACAACTTTTATGGAAGATATATTTGATAAACTACCTTATTTTTCTAGGTTTTAAGGTTATATTTTGCATAGTAGTTGATAGCTGAAAAACTAGTTGTTATATGAAAAACTAACTGATAGTTGAAAAACTAGCTGATAAAAAATAACGCTTAGTAAAACTAGATGATAAACTACCTAAATGATATAAAATAACAAAAAAAACATTTGGAAGAATATGTTTTTTTAATGATAAATTAAGGGTATATTTGAAAAGTTTTAAAAAAGCTTATAAAAAGCTAGTATAAACTAATTTTTGGTTTATCAAACATATCACCATAAAAAAGCCAGCAAAATCAACTAGTTATGACATACCAAAAACATCATAAGTTGTCATATTTGACAAACAAAAAAGTATCTTATAAGCTAGTTTTTAAAAAGCTACTTATATTAGCTTTTCAGAAGTTTTTTTTAAAAAGCTATAAAAACGACGTTTAGTAAAAACTAGCTAATAAGCAAGTATGAAGATATAGAATGACATTTAGAAGATTAATATGTTTTTTATAGTTAATTGAGGGTACATTCGGAAAATTTTAAAAAAGATCATGAAAAGCTATTTTAAGTAACTTTAAAAAAAAACAAATTATCAACCACTTTTTGGTTTATCAAACATGACAATTTAAAAAAATTCGAAAAATAATCTAATTTATTCGCTAGTTTTTACCAATATTAAAAAGTCTTATTTAGTTTATTTGTAAAAAAAATCTATCACTTTTTATATGCATAGAAACGTTTTTACCAATTGAAAAGCTTAATCGGGGTTTTAATATTAAAATTTGGATGGTTTTTAAATTTGGATAATTATAGTTTCGAAAAAATAATTTATAATCATTATATTTTAATTTTACTTTATGTCTATATGTTTTTTTATGTAATTTTACATATTTCAAAAATTTATAGGTAGTTGCCGAACACTTTTATAAAAATAAAAGCTATAGCTTTAGACTTATACCAACCGCTGTGTTTGAGCTAGAGCTTGCAAAAATCGACCCAACCCACCAATCCAACCCGAACCCAATCCAAAATTAGCAGGTTGGACTGAGATTTTCAACACATTTAAATTAAATGGGTCAACCCGTCTAACCCATTTAATTAAATAGGTTGGGTCGGGTAAAAATTATTAACCCGTTTTCAACCCACCAACACATTTAACTTTAATTTATATTTAATTTAATAATTATTTAAATATTATCATGTATTAATATAAGTATTAGTTTATAAATTACAATAACCGTATTATTATTTATGTTAGGAATCCTAATTACTAATTTTTTTTTTGCAACGACAACACTAGTCACTCTTTAAAACCACTTAGAAATTACATCTATTTAATTTTATTTGATCAATTTCTTTATATATGCGAATTGGGATTGTACTTTTATCATAATTTGAAATTTTATTGAAGTCCATAACTAATTTAAGTGGTGTAACTTTTAATTAATTAATTAATTAATTAATTTTTATTTTAAATGGGTCAACCTAAGTTTAATCAATTATTTAATACACTGGGTTGGGAACTACATAAATATGTCAACCCAGTGACAACCCATTTATCGGAAAGGTTATGTTGGGTTGGGTTGGAAATATCAACCCATTTAAATAAATAAGTTGGGTTGGATTGAAATCTTCAACCCAATTAATAAATGGGTTGAACTCGAACCCAACCCCAGATCGACCCATTGTCAGCTTTAGTTTGGTCATTGGGGAGGCCTTAAATTAGAAAAATAAACAATATGTTGCAATTTGAAAATATTGTACGTCATGATCGATAACGTCGATTAGTTATGTTTAACTCGTAAATCACGGAATTTCGAAATCTTTGAGGTCTATCACCTTTTTTACGAATAGTAGTAGAAATAGCAACGTCTTGAATGCTTAACTCGTAAAAATATCAATGGAAATGGTGGCTGCCGCTTATTCCTCTCAGTTTCAGTTCCAATCATTCTGTTTCGCCAAATCCATAAATAAATCGATCATACCCGGAAGCGTAATGTGTTTCAAACCCAGTTCAAAATCAGTCGCTATCCGAGCCATAGGCCAGAACTTTCAACATTGCTTCACCAAAAAAGAAGATGAATATATGTATTGTGAGGTTGTTAAGGTCCAAGAAGTCTTGGATGCTGCTGAAAGAACGCCTTTTTATCTTTACAGTAGGCCGCAGATAACCAGAAATATCGAAGCTTATAAAGTTCTTTGGAGGGATTGAATTCGATCGTCAGATATGCAGTTAAAGCCGATAATAACTTCATCATTTTGCAGCATATGAGGAAGATGGGCCGTGGGGCTGTTGTGTTCAATGGCAATGAGCTCAGATTGACCATTGATGCTGGCTTCGATCCTTCCAGGTATCAGTTTTTGATAATCGATTTCTGTATGTTTATTCTATAACATGTGTGGTTTGTAGTTTTATATGCATGGCAGAAATAGTGGACTTTTGGCAACTTGTTGCTTCAAATTGGTGTTAAAACTCCTCCGTGGAGATTGAGTTTGTAGTTTGATATGCATGGCAGGTGTTTTTTTAATGGAAATGGGAAGCTTTTGGAGGAACTTGTGGTTGCTGCGGAAGAAGGTGTATTTGTTAACGTAGATAGTGAATTTGATTTGGATAACATTGTATCGGCTGCAAGAATCACAGGAAAGAATGTTAAAGTATTGCTTAGGATTGTAGGTTTTTCACAAACCTGTGTCTTCAAGACTTCAATGAAACATTGAAAAAAAAACCGGGAAAAAGGAAGAAACAGAGGATTTCACAAGCTTAATGCTTTATTCAGTGAAAAATTGGAGGAGATGATCCTCAACGTACACAAGCATAAACTATTTAAACACAAGAAAATGCGACTAATTAGCAACTAACTCCACCAAACATGAGACCCGGACTGCATAGCCAACATGGCTTTGATTTATTCTTGCTAACTATTAAAACGTGCATTAATAAAGACTTAATAAAAACTTACTAAACTCAGAATTATAATAACATTTTCCCCCTTAATTCTGAGCTCCAATCTTCTTGATGCTAATCATCCTGCACATTTCATCATGCTTCACTCTGGCTAATGGCTTGGTAAGCATGTCTGCCTTTTGTTCCTTCCCATCTACATGTGTAACTTCAATTTCCCCATTTTCAACACACTCCCTGATGAAATGAAACCTCACATCTATGTGTTTACTCCTACCATGATACACTGGGTTCTTCATAAGTTCTAGGACTGGTTTATTATCAACAAACATCCTTACTGGAGGAATATTTTGACCTGTTATCTCTGTTAGCAATCTTCTTAGCCAAATACCTTGGCATGCTGTCATAGTGGCTGCCATGAACTCAGCCTCACACGAAGACAGAGCTACACATCTCTGTTTTTGTGATGACCATGTGACCATGTTCCCATTCACATAGAAAACCATGCCCCCTGTACTCCTCCTGTCATTTACATCCTTTGCATGATCACTATCTGAAAATCCTGAGATTGTGATCTTGTTCTCTCCCTGTGTGTAGATCAAACCATGGTCCAGAGTTCCTTTGATGTACCTGAGTATTCCTTTTACAGCTTGCAGGTGGACTTTGGTGGGTGTTTCCATGAAACGACTAACCACACCCACAGCAAAGGACAGATCTGGTCTTGTATGGGTCAAGTATCTGAGTCCACCTACAATGCTCCTATATTATGTGGGATTCACCAAGTCTCCATCTCCTTCCTTGGTTAATGATAACTTATGCTCCATGGGACACCTTGTAGGATTACAGTCAAGCATGCGTGTCTTTTCTAGCAGTTTTCTAGCATAGGCCTCTTGTTTTAGAGTAATGCATTGGTTTTATTGACATACCTCAATTCCCATGTAGTATGTTAGAAGCCCAAGTTCGCTCATTTCAAACTTTGCATTCATCTCCATCTTGAATTTCTTCACTTCTTCAGTTGAGCTCCCTGTCACTAGCAAATCATCGACATAAACCCCAACGACCAGTGTACTTTCACCTTTCTTTCTTGTGTAGACTGAATACTCTCGAGGGCCTCTTTTGAATCCCAATTTCTTCAGATATGCATCTAAGCACGCATTCCATGCCCCAGGGGCTTGTTTAAGGCCGTACAGAGCTTTAGACAACTTTAAGACCTTGTTTGGCTCTTCTTTCTTCTCGTATCCCGGTGGTTGAGATACGTAGACTTCTTCTTCTAAATTACCGTTCAAGAATGCCGATTTGACATCCAAGTGGTGTACTTTCCACCCATTTGTCCCTGCTAGGGCTAGAATTAACCTCACTGTTTCTATTCTTGCTATTGGGGCGAAGACTTCTTCGTAATCAATCCCATGCTTCTGAACATAGCCCTTCGCCACAATCCGAGCTTTGTGCTTGACTATTTTCCCACTTGGATCTCTCTTCAGCTTGAATACCCATTTTAGACCGATAGCCTTGCGATTCCTTGGCAGGTCGACTAACTCCCATGTATTGTTCTTCTCAATCGATGTTAATTCCGCTTCCATTGCTCGTGCCCATTCTTTTTCTTTGATTGCTTCGACGTATGAGGTTGGTTCTTCATCATTATGGACCAATAGAAGTTCTTCTAGGGGTATGTGGATCTCATCTGTGGCCTCGTACAGATCGGTAAGTAGCCGATATCGCTTTGGAGCTCCTCCGCCGGTGGAGCTGGATGTGGTGCTCGAAGACGGTGTGTGAATTGGGGAACTTTGCGGTGTGTGAGAATTGGGTGTGTTTGGAGAATTTACCGGTGTGCCAGATTGACTTGAACCCGGGTCACCCAAGTCATTTGACTGGTCAAAATTGACCCAATCTTCATTTAATTCTGACGTCGTGTTCCCTTGATCCGGAGTATCCGGTACCCATTCGCCGATATCATCATCAAATTCATCGTCGAAGTTAAATCCTTTGACAATGAAGCTCATCCCTGGTGTCACCTTTATCTTCCCACTACTATCCCACGTCCATGCCTGATTTTCGTCAAATATAACATCCCGACTAACATACATCTTTCTCGTATTTGGATACATTAGTCTATATGCTTTTGTTCCTTTCTCAACTCCCAGATGAACCAGACGAATACTTCTATCCTCTAGTTTCTTTAAGTGACTCTTTGCAACCTTCATGTGAGCCACGCATCCAAATACTCTGAGATGTTCGACATGTGGTCTTCTTCCCATCCACATCTTATACAGTGTCGAATTCTTTAAGGCTTTTGTTTGAACTCTGTTTAGGACATAAACGGAGTACATTACAGCTTCTCCCCACAGAGCATCAGGCATTGTCATGGTCTTCAGGTTGTAGCGAACCATTTCTAATACCGTTCGTTTACGTCTCTCCACTACCCCATTTTGCTGTGGAGAGTATGGAGAAGTGTAATGCCTCTCTAACCCAGTCTCATTACAATACTTTGTAAATTCATTCGATAGAAATTCGCCATCGCGATCAGTTCTGAGCACTTTTATCTTCTCTCCAGTCTCAGTTTCTACCTTTCCTCTGAACATCTTGAACATTTGAAGTGCTTCATCCTTTGTCTTCATTAAATAGGCCCACATCACTCTGCTATAATCATCTACAATAAGCATGAAATATCTGTTTCCAACAGGTGTGGGAGGTATGATTGGGCCACATAGATCACCATGGAGTAATTCCAATTTCTTCTTTGCTCTGTAACTTGTCTGGGATGGGAATGGATTTCGAGTCTGCTTTCCCATCAAGCATCCTTCACATGGCTGTGTGGGGATTTTCATCTGAGGCACACCTCCAATTAGGCCTTTGTCCACCATTTGCTTCATCGAATTAAAGTTAATATGGCCCAATCGCTTGTGCCACAGCCATATGGACTCTTCAGTTTCAGCAACAAGGCAGATGGGGGTGATCTCTTCTAGCTCTATCTTATAGAGTCTATTGTGTGACCTGCGAACCTTCATGAGTAACTTTCCAGTCGAGTCATGCACCCATAAAAATGGATCCTTGATTTTTATTTCATCTCCACCTTCCGCCAGTTGTCCTAAACTGATAATGTTACTACATAACTCAGGAATATAGTAAACATTATCGAGTTTTCGGCTTCCACCATCTTTACACTTGAACACGATTGAACCCTTTCCATCAACCCTTACTTTGGAATCGTTTCCAAACTTCACATGGCCATGGATTGATTCATTCAAAGTTTTAAATTTTGACTAATCACCGGTCATGTGATTGCTGGCCCTGCAATCAAGATACCACACCTTTGTTTGATTCAAGCAACCACCTCTTGTTTTCAATTCTGGTTTCATGTTTTCTTCATTTAGCATTACTTCCCCATTTTCTTCTCCTTTTTCAATAGAAGAGAGTAGCAATGCAGGTTCATTGTCTTGATGGATCAAATTACTTTCCTGACTTCTTTCCTTTCTAGGATTTTTACACTCCGCAGCATAATGACCATGTTCTTGACAATTGTAACACAGTACCTTACTTTTGTCAAAATTGTTTGATCCGTGAGTGTTTGAGTTTTTCTGGTAATTGTGATCACCTCTGCCACGACCACCGCGACCACCACCTCTACTACGTCCTCGTCCTCTTCCTCGTGACCCATTAAATCCGCCTCGATTCGATTTGGATTTTGAGTCACCATCTCGATTCTTCTTGTTTCTTTCAGACCACTCTTGATGAGTCAGGAGCAATTTCCGATCATCTTGATCATCACGACCCTTTAATCTTTCTTCATGTGCTTTTAGCCTTCCTATGACCTCTTCAACACTCATCGTTTCCAGGTCACCAAACTGCTCCAATGTGGATGCCAGTTGAATGAGTTTTGACGAAACTGCCCTTAGTAGCTTCTTCACCACATAGGCTTCTTCAACTTTCTCACCAAGAGTGCGTATTGAGCTGACTGCACTTGTTACTTTTGCAGTAAACTCATAAATACTATCTGTCTCCTTCATGTTGATGGCTTCAAAGTCGGCCTTTAGGGTTTGGATTCTTGCAGACTTCACCCTTTCTGCTCCTACAAACATCGTCTTGAGAGCTTCCCAAGCTTCTTTCTCCGTCTTCTTCTCAGCTAGCACCATCAGCAAATCCTCAGGTATACCCTGATAGATTGCGGCTAAGGCCATGTTGTCTTTCTTTGCTTCAACAAGGGTATTTGCCGTTCTGGGCTCCACCACCTCCCAGACACCTTGGGCCAACATGAACACCCTCATCTTAATCGCCCATGCACCATAATTGGTTCTTGACAACATCAGATAGTGCAGAGTAACATTCCCATCTTTCTCACCATTTCCATTGCCACTACTAGTACCGATCGTCATCTCTTCTCGAGATTGATATTTTCGCATACACCACCAGATTCGCTCTGATACCAAATGTTGGTTTTTCACAAACCTGTGTCTTCAAGACTTCAATGAAACAGTGACAAAAAAACCGGGAAAAAGGAAGAAACAGAGGATTTCACAATGTAGTGGTGTTGATTATGATGGCATGTGCGGAATTAGAAAGATCTAGTGAATCATCATTTAAAATCAAGAACACAAGGAGTAAATAAATCTTTTTAAGCTCATATTAGATCTAGAAAGGATATACAAATGGGTTTGTACACAATTTCTCTCTCTAGTCTAACACTCCAACTGGTTCCTTACATAATGGGAGTCACTCACTTCCTATTTATAGGAAAGACTCAACCATTTACACATACAAAAGGGAAAGCCTAAAACACTACATCCAAGAGTGACTTTGCACCCTAACATTCTCCCCCTCAAAGTTAGGATTGAATGTCTCAGATTCAGTATCCAACGAGCTCGCAGGATCAAGACCAAACTCCCCCTCGAAGAAACATCGGTCTTCAAATCCGCTAATGAATATCCGACAAACCCGAGAAGCTTCGAATACCCATCATTCTCCCCCTTTTTATAATCAAAAAAATGATTATAAAACCCACTAAGGGTGAGAAGCGCCCGAGGAATAGTTTTCACGATACTCCCCCTTGATGTGTACCAAAAATGAATCACCAAAAATCTTGCACGGAAAAACAATCATGAAAAAGCCACAAAAAATTTCCAATTTATGAAAAATTTTGACTTTTTGGGTGAAAGTTGCAAGATTTTTCAAAAACCGGGTAAAAATCGTCACTTTCTGAATTCTGCAGGGACCTGTTGCGCCCAAAACAGCCAAATATGCAAAACTCTCCCCCTTTTCCAAAGCCGGGTAGAAAGCGTCAATTTGCACAAACTGCAGGGGCCTGAAATGTATTTTCTTCAAATTTCAGCAAAAACAGTCCTTTTTCGAATTTGGGTCAAAAGTGTCAAATATACGAAACTTGGGTTAATTTTCGAAGTGTCAAATATTCGAATGTTCAGGGGCTGTTTTTGAAACTTTTGCTTTTTCAATTCATACGAAGCTTTTTGATCATTCATACGAAACTTTGCATATTAGTGCGAAAGTCTAGGGACCATTTTCGAAAATTCGCCTTCTTCTTCAATTCGTACGAATCCAACCTTTATCATTCATACGAAATTCCAAACACCCCTTCGTACGAATTCATCTGCACCATATGAACGAAATTTTAAACTTTCGTAAACATCATTGCTTCCCCAAAATTGAGCCTGTTCGTTCAAATTCTCACATCACCTTTTTACTGATTCCCAAATACGATTGAACGAAACTATATACCATCTTTAACGAATTCGAAAGCTAACTAAGCCTCACTTATGAACAGTAAACTCTTAATCATCCCTTCCTTTGAATCGATTTCACATTTACTCTCTGAATCTTCAACCAGTGCTCCTCCGTCACACTTCATCAACATAACCCATTGACTTCAATCCATTCAATTTCCCACTTTCGAATTCACATCCAAAAATTTCACTTAAAATCAACTTCGTTCAAATCCAAGGCTTCATTCAAAATCAAATCAACTCCAAAATCGACTCCAAAATCAACAATCGACAACGAAAATTCGATTGTACATACTTCCTAAATCGGATTCGATTTCCAGTGAACAGCAACCATCAATCAACAAACCTTCACATTTAAATCGCGATTACCCGACCTTCATTATCAATAAATAGCCGTTGACATCCAAAAGCGATATCAATTGGTAATCAACGACATCGAAACATCGACATCAGGCTAGGTCTATCAACATCAAAAACATGATTTGAACCAAATAATCAGTTGTGAATATCCATTCAAACACAAATCGAATTCACTATCTTTGATTTTGACTATTAAACCAAAATCGAAACTTCAATTTATGATCCTTATGATACGAAGTCAAAGACAAATCAAAAGCAACTTTTATCCCAAAATCAGGTAAGGACATTCGACTTCAAGCATAATCAGCACAATCTGATTCGACTTCAATCAAAATCTAGTTTCGACTCTAAACACAAATTCGATTTTATGATTCGATTTAGAACTCCAACAAAATACGATTCAAATATACGATTCGAATAGTTAACGTCAAACAAAATTAGTTGGACTTCAACCAACTATGCTTTTCAATCAGTCAACGAATAGAAATTGAATCCCAACGAACTCAAAAATTTTACGATTCATCAAGAACTCATTTGATTTTGACTTTTTGTCTTTGTTGAATTGTCGACACAAAGACTTCAATTTTGACAACGGATGAATAGTTTCAGATTAAAGATATATGGACTCAAATTTAATAATCAATGAACAATATCAAACTGTTTGGGATCAATGTTTTTGGATTAAGCAAACAGTAACATAGTATGAGATTTGGGCTAATTTTGGTTGAATGAACAATAATCAGGTCATTTAAATTGTTTGGACTCAAAAATTGGACATGAAAAGGGATCGAGTTTTGGGCTTGATCTAAACAAAAATAATTGGATCAATCAACGGGGTTGAAACGGGTTTGATCCAATGAGGCAAATCGATCAAAAATTGAAAAACGTAAAATACGAATCGAAATCATGGATGTTTTGGAATCCATTTGAGAATTTGTGATACCTTTTTGACGAATCGAGTTCCGTTTTCAACGAACGAATCAAATTTAGAAGATCTTGGTTCTTTTGTTGGAATGAGGAAATCTCCAATTTGAACATTGTACCACCCACTATGCGAGATGTACAACTCGTTCTTCGTGTTCTTCGTGTTCTTCATTGATCCAAGAACATCTTCAAAAGAACCATCAACACTTTTGGGTTTTGACTTCAAATTCAATGCAACACTTGGAGATTGTTGCTTTGGAACCCAAATTTGCTTCACGGATTTCGGCTTCACAACATTTGGCAATTTTTGTGAGTAAACCCGCTTATTTTTGCGATTGATCTTCTTCTTCTTTTTCTTTCTCATCTTTTTGCAACTTGAAGACTTGATTTCATGAACAAACCCACTTTCCACAACTTCAACTTTATGAGTTTGAATCAAATCTTTTGGAGTTTGATACTTGTGAATTTCTTGGATCACCGGCTTCCGATAAGGAATCATTCCTTCAAACGAATCACAAGAACACAAAATATCATCGGTTTGAACTCCAATCGAGCAAAAAACTTTTTCATCTTGAGAATCAACTTGAATCTTCTTATCATGAACTTCAAGAACATCAAGAACATCACATTGAACTCCATTGTCAACAACTTCAACAACCTTAAGAGCACGGAGATCATTTGGGTCTTCAATAAGAGAAATATATTTCTTTCTGAATAAATATTTTTCTTCTCCAATCTTATCACTACTACGTGATGATATGGACCATGTAATATCAGCCAACCATTTGATCTCACAAAGTGGTTGAAATATCAAGCTTCCATGGTCATCCTTCAATCCTCCATAAGAAACCATAGTTCCCCATGAAATCAACTTGTTTAACACCAACCCATAATATTGATTTTTATTGACTTTGTATTTGACATCTTCAACGATCACAATCCAAGAATTATACGACAAATTCACCATGATCACAAAAACTTGAAGATTTCTAGAGAGAGAAAGTGATTTTGAATGGGTTTTCTAGAGAGAGAAAGTAAAAATCACTTGAATTCTAGTGAAGAAAATCGAATTCTGAATAGAATCAAAGATGAATTCGATTTCTAGAATCCAAAAACTCTCTAAATCACGAAGATCAAAAATCAAAAACAAAGAATCACCAAATCTAGATAGCCATCAAGGATCAATTCTTGATCCAATCAAGAACACCCGCTCTGATACCAATTGTAGTAGTTTTGATTATGATGGCATGTGCGGAATTAGAAAGATCTAGTGAATCATCATTTAAAATCAAGAACACAAGGAGTAAATAAATCTTTTTAAGCTCATATTAGATATAGAAAGGATATACAAATGGGTTTGTACACAATTTCTCTCTCTAGTATAACACTCCAAATGGTTCCTTACATAATGGGAGTCACTCACTTCCTATTTATAGGAAAGACTCAACTCATTTACACATACAAAGGGGAAAGCCTAAAACACTACATCCAAGAGTGACTTTGCACCCTAACACACAAGCTTAATGCTTTATTTAGTGAAAAATAAATTGGAGGAGATGATCCTCAACGTACACAAGCATAAACTATTTAAACATGAGAAAATGCGACTAATTAGCAACTAACTCCACCTAACATGAGACCCGGACTGCATAGCCAACATGGCTTTGATTTATTCTTGCTAACTATTAAAATGTGCATTAATAAAGACTTAATAAAAACTTACTAAACTCAGAATTATAATAACAAGGATCAATCCAGATGTTGACCCTCAGGTTTGTGATGACCCATATTGAATCCTAATTTTATCATCTTGATTAAGCAAGAAGATTGATTTAGTTGATCAAAGCATTGTCTTTTCTTTCTTTGAGGGCTAATGGAATGACAACGTACACACCTTAATTTCTTGGATACATTGTGTTTTTTCCTATAAGGATGCATGCTCGATGTTATTTCTTTTATGTTTTATGTTTTCCTTTGAAATATAATAGTTAAAAGATGAAAATAAATGTCATATCTATAATACTTTCAATAGGTCCATCCTTATGTTGCAATGGGGAACAAGAACTCTAGATTTGGAATAAGAAACGAGAAATTGCAATGGTTTTCTAGATGCCATAAAGTCGTATCTAAATGAACTTACGCTAGTCGGGGTTCATTGGTATTTTACATCTTGTTATATTTTTTAACAAAATATCTATCCGGTTTTCTTTTTGTTGGTTTTATTTACATTTCAAACCCTTGGACCTATACTGGCGTTGACTTTATTTTAGGTGGATATATTCAGAGATGCTTCAGCCATTATGGTGAAGGTTATAGATGAAGTTCGAGCACAAGGGTTTAATATTAGTTACTTGAACATTGGAGGTGGGCTTGGGATTGATTATTATCATACTGGTAACGTCCTTCCTACACCACGAGATCTCATTGACACAGTAAGAACTACAGTATATTCTATTGAGTTTCGATTGTTGGGTCATTTTTAATTCTGAAGTTTATTTATTTTTATTTTTTAATATTTGATGTGGTAAGGTGCGGGAGGCAGTTTTGTCTCGAAACCTTAATCTCATTGTTGAACCTGGGAGGTCAATGATTGGGAATACTTGTGGTCTTGTGCTTCGTCTCATTGGTATGAAAACAAATGACACGAAGAACTTTAGTGTGGTTGATGCCAGCATGGCTGAGCTTATGCGTCCTAGCTTTTATGGTGCTTATCATGTACGATTTTTCCACTCGGTCATACCTATATATAGCTTATTTATTGGATTAAAAATCCTTTTCTTATCATGTTCATCTGGTTAAAACGAAACAACACCTAAATGTCTCCCACCTACACATGAATTTTCTAAGTAGGGAGCATTAGGAATCAATTATATGATTGGGTCGGATCAAAATAGTGACTTTTGAGTTCCAGTTTAAAGAAAAAATAAAAAGATCAGCAAGATAAATGTTTAATTACACGCTACCGTTGTCATGAGGTTTCCTTAATTAATGTGAGAATGTTGGAATGCTACATCTGATTCGAAGTTTGCATAAGCTACTGATAAAAGAGTGTCAAAGTTCACATAACCCAGTGACGGAGTTTGAACTTTTGATTTTGGGGGCCGAAAGTATAATAAGTATGAAAATCGGAGAACAGGGGGCCAAAGCCAAATTTTATAGCTTTTAGGCCTAATATGTAAAAATTTTAACTTAAGGACTAGTTGTGACAAAAAAAACAGGGGGGGGGGGGGGGGGGGGGGCACAGCCCCTCCTCGCCCCCATGAAGATCCGTCCCTGACATAACCTATACTGGTTTGAAGACTTTCAAAGTTCGAACAATTCACAAAATATTAGAACACTACATCCGTTACCGATTTAAAGAGTTTCAAAACTCACATCATATAACAATAGGGGTGAGCATTTGGACCTATGGACCGGACCGTACCGGTGAACTGGACCAGACCGGACTGGTTTTTTGGACCCTCGGACCGGTTCTCAGTTCTATGATTTCAGCAAAACCGGTCTGGTCCGGCCAGTTCCGGGTAAAAACCAGTTTTGGACCGGCTTATTTTTAAAAAAAAGTTGTATTTTGTAAAATTCTTTAAACAAACATCACATTCATTTTAAGTTGGATTGACATGCGGTTTTTTCCAACGTGTAATTTAGAGTTTGTAGATGATTTTAGACTATAATTTTGTTGTTTTTGGTGTTATATTTGATGAGTTACAATCCTTCAAAGATGAGATATCAAACCTGAAATATTTCAGCTTTTCAGCAATAAATTTAAACTTTTGTATTCTGTGAATTTTTTTAAACAAACATATCTCATTCGTTTTAAGTCGGATTAACATGCGGTTTTTTCTAACGTGTAATTTAGAGTTTGTAAATGATTTTAGATTATAATTTTGTTGTTTTTGGTGTTATATTCAATGAGTTATAATTATTCAAAGATGGATATCAAAGCTGAAATATTTCAGTTTTTTTTGCAAGAAATTTAAACTTTTGTATTCTGTGAAATTCTTTAAACAAGCATATCTCATTCGTTTTAAGTCGGATTGACATGCGGTTTTTTCCAACGTGTAATTTAGAGTTTGTAAATGATTTTAAACTATAATTTTGTTGATTTTGGTGTTATATTCAATGAGTTACAATCCTTCAAAGATGAGATATCAAAACTGAAATATTTCAGCTTTTCAGCAAGAAATTTAAACTTTTGTATTCTGTGAAATTCTTTAAACAATCATATCTCATTCGTTTTAAGTCAGATTGACATGCGTTTTTTTCCAAGATGTAATTTAGAGTTTGTAGATGATTTTAGACTATATTTTTGTTGTTTTTGGTGTTATATTCAATGAGCTACAATCCTTCAAACAAATGGTATAAAGTATAAATAATCAAAGTTTGATCGGTCCAAAGGTCATAATAAACGAAAATGTATTTATTTTTACGAGTTGTACCGTATTAAACCCAAAAAAGTATGCATTTTAACGAGTTGTAACGTATCAAACCCAACAACATATTCGTTTTAACGAGTTGTATCAAACCCAAAAATGCGTTTTAACAAGTTGTACTGTATGCATATAAAGTTGTACTGGTCCAAACAGGTCCAAGAACCGGAAAACCCAGTCCTGGACCTGGACCCGGTAAGTCTCATCCGATCCGGTCCACGGTCCACAATATTCTCTGAAACCGGTCCGGTCCAAGAGTTGGTCCGGTCCAAATGCTCACCCTTACATAACATATCCATTCAAAGACTTAAAAAGTTCAAACTATTCATAAAAGTAAAATATTCACAAAATTCAAAACTCAAATAAAATCTCATAAATAATTGATTTCGAAAAATCGCATATCCTGCTGACTACATAATCATTTAAATAGTAAATTACAAAAACACTTAGAAGTTCACAAATTAATTGTTACATAAGTTCTTAATCACATATAACTAACAGTTAAAATTAATAAACAAAAATTGGGTGATGCCTTGGAAATTTAGTTTAGTATTTGACCTGGTCACAACAAAATTAAATTTCTAGTTCTTAAATCAGAAAAGACATAATAAATGCATAAACATCTACAACACCTTATATAGTTAAAGACGCAATAAAAACATCTCAGAGAAAAAGGGAAGAACTTAAATAACTTCTATGAAATATCGCATTAAAAAAAAGGAAAAACTAACTTAGGCCTTAGCCCGTAGACGAAGGAAAGAAAATGGAAGACGTGGGCGGTGTAACAGGAGTGGGAAAAAGAAGAACCAAAGAAATTGCAATTGGAAAAGGTTGTGACTAGTCAAATAAATATCAAATCTCACATATTTACTTTTTAAGCGCTTATTCTTTTTTCGTTCTTGAACAAGAAAAGCATTGAGCCCTCATTTCTAAAAATTTTATATCATGCCAGGTTTTACTAAAATATGTTGTTCCAAGGAAAGGCCTTTAGGTAGCGTTTGGCAGATTGACCGGATGGAACATGACTGTACTGAACTGGACTGAACAGGACTGGACAGAACTAGACAATTTATTTATATAGCGTTTGGTAGGACTGGAAGAGAACAAAACAAGTTGTTAGATTTTGTTTAGTAAAGTTAGAACAGAACAAGAACAAGACATTAAAATGACAATATGCCCTTCTATCAAAATAAAAGTAAAAACTACATTTAACAAAATTAACAAAAAAAAATATATTTAAAATTCATATACCAAATTCAAAGGAATTTGCCAATTACCAAAAATCATCAGTTACATAGTCCATGAAATATTAATCAGGAAATCAAATGAATAAGTTTGCTAGAAGCATTAAATAATTGAGAAGCAACAAAAGAAATAGATAACTAGAAGCATTAAATTAATTGAATTAACTAATTGAAGCAAAAACGATTCTACTAATAACTAATTGAAGAATTAACTAATTCAGAAACATTAACTAATTGAAGAATTAACTTATCAGGGATGAAGTTACTTTTATGGGATATTCATTAACTTTTCTACTATTAAACACATTACACACATAGGGTTTAGGGTAAGAAACATTAACGATTTGAGAAGCAACAAAAAGAAAAAAGAAAGAAAAAAAAAAGAATAGACGATGAAGATTAGAGATGTAGGAATAGATGGAGTTGTGCGCCACTGCTGAAAGACATAATCTAGAAGGTATAATAAATGGAAGTGTGTAGGGAGTTTATATACATCATCAAAGCTTTAGATAAGCACGACAGACTGAAGAAGGAGTAGATAACATATGTCAGGGCATTTTTGTCATACTTGAAAATGGAAGACGTGTTCTATTGTGTTCCACCCTATTGGGTGGGACTAATTTTTTAACAAATAGTCCCATTTAATGCTGTATTAAGCTAAGCGAGATTAATCGGTTGAAATCACTAGTCTCTCTTAAGTAACATCTTTTAGAACATTGATTGTGCTTTATATATATATATATATATATATATATATATATATATATATATATATATATATATATATATATATATATATAAATTCAATAGAGAACATTATTAATCAAGGAACCAAGGAACCAATCCAAAGCGTCGAAATTTAAAGCGATCAACGGCAAAATGAAGAGTTGTAGACTTTTACAATGGACGCACATGCACCAGATTATAAAAAACTCACTTCCTTTTTTTCGTTTAAAATTTTTTTTAAGCCATGTTTTTTATCGAAAAAAAAACCGAGTATACCGTTGTTCACGATTTTTCGTCCTCTTTCCAAAGAGATCCATGATGATATATAAAAAACGAACTTTTTTTTTTGAAAAAACCCACTTCATTTTCTTTGTTCAAAAGTTAAAGTCTATTTTTTATAGAAAAAAATTAATAAATATATCAAAATTCATGTTTTTTGTACTTTTTAAACATACATTTATATTCATGTAAAAAAACGATATTTCAGTTCAAATTCACATTGTGAACTTGTTCAGATTCATATTCTGAACTTGTTCAGATTCATAGCATGCATAATAGTAAGTCAGATTCACAATGTGAATCTGAACTGATCGAGCTTTTTCACATTGTGAATGTTAAAAATTGAAATATTTACAGTTTAGATTCACAGTGTGAATCTACACTGATCGATGTTTTTTTTTTCTCTAGTCGGTATTGATGTTTATTAATAGATTACAAAAAATTAATATTGTTTGGTATAATTAGTTTTATTTTTATAAAAATAAACTTAAATATTGAAAAAAACTAACAAAATGAAGTGAGTTTTTTTCAAAAAAAAAAATTCGTTTTTATATATCATCATGGATCTCTATGGAAAGAGGACGAAAAATCGAGAACAACAGTATATTCGGTTTTTTTTTCGAAAAAGAATGTGGCCTAAAAAATATTTTAAACGAAAAAAGAGGTGGATTTTTTTGTAATGAGGTGGATTTTTTGGTATAATGCGGTGTGTGTGCGTCCAATGTACAAGTGTACATCTATTTCCTTGACCGTTAATCATTATGATTTCCGACGCTCACGATTGGTTCCTTGTTAATTATGGTTCTCTATTGAACCTCACATTATATATATATATATATATATATATATATATATATATATATATATATATATATATATATATATATATATATATATATATCATAATTGAACGCAGCTCATAGTACCGATTTCTCTTGCACTGCCCGATTCTGCTGTTTTGACTTCTGATGTTGTGGGCCCGATTTGCGAATCGTCTGATTTCTTAGGAAAGGACCGCCATCTTCCTACTATAGCCACTGTACCAATATTAATTAATTTGTGATTCTTGATTTAATGTTCTTGGGTATATAATTACTGATAACACACTCATCTTTGTAGTTCATGATGCAGGTGCATATTGCATGAGCATGGCTTCAAATTACAACCTCAAGATGCGCCGACCTGAATACTTTTTTTTTTTGAAAAGACAGAATTGTATTGATAAAAAAACAACGCGAAGCTGTAAATAGTACAACGAAAGACTTCACAACAAACACAAAATAGAAAGAAAAGGGAAATTGAGCTACAAATATCATCTCTACTATACTTATGCCAGAATTGAGAGGCCCAGATGCACCAGACAAGCACTAAAGCTAGTACCAGATTTGTAAATAACTCAAAGACCATATCCGCAGTGAATTCCACCTCTTGGAAACGGACCATAACCAAAGGACTTGTCTCAACATTCAAAACATGGAATGCAGGGGTAAAATTGTCCAAGCCAACCTCATGGAATTGTCTCCAAACGAAAGCAGGAACCACCCTTCATATAATCTACTTCACCATTAATTCTGTGAAACTACTAGCATGAATGCAGGGGTAAAATTGTCCAAGCCAGCTTTATGGAATTGTCTCCAAGCGAAAGCATAAAACCACACTTCAAACATCTTATTCACCAATAATTTTGTCTAGCTGCAAGTAATTTCCAAAACGCCAACCACAAGATGTATACTTCACAATGCCCTGTATTTTGGGAAGTTATGAAGCACTGAACCCATAATTGAGATAAGCCCAATAGTAGATAATAGTAGGGGCAAGCCAGATGTCAAGCGAACGAGGAGAACCACGACCTGCATATGAGAAATAGATAGGAGAAAAGAAAAAGAAACACCAAACACACCAAAAAACACACCCCCTTCCCCAGCTTATACTAGGATACTCAGTCACATCACACACACAACAAAAAACCCGAAAGGAGTGCTACAGGTAGCAGCCAAAAACCTAAAATTTGCCTACCCACAAGAAAAAGAAAACACCCACCAAACACACACTAGGCTGTAGCTGGCACGCACCAAGACACCAAGGGACTCACATTGCTATAACCATCCCCAAACACCCCCCTCTTCCCCAGGCGTATACATGAAAGCTTGTGTTAACGGGATCGCAACACCAATTCCTCCATCCAATAGTCTTTTCCCTTAGTCTGGAATTAATCCAGAGATGTGAGAGAGTTTGAATGTTATTTACCAAACCTTCATGAGTGGCTTGATTGTTCGAATGAGCTTTAAGGTTTCTGTGACTCCAAAGTACCCAAATATACACAAGTATAATGACTGACTGAAATTGTGCAAGATTACTAGACACCATTTCACTCTTCCAGAATAATAGGTCAGACAGTGATACCAATTGGTCCGGGAGTAGATGCCACCAATCTTTTAGATTTTTCCAGACTTCAACAGATAATTTACACCTCATGAAAAGGTGTTCTTCTGTTTCTGGTTCTTGGTTACACAAAACGCATAGTTGATTGTTACCAATTCCCCTTTTAAACAAATTCACTCTAGATGGGATTCTGCAGTGAGCAACTCTCCAAGCTAAGATGTTAACTTTTTTAAGGACGAGATTATTCCAATCCCACTCGATAGCAGTTCTAGGTAAGATGGAGCTGTCAATGAGAATTCTTAGGGATGAAACCGAGAATATCCATGAAGACTCTAAATTCCAAGACCATTTAATATGCTGGGATGATCTAGATACTGAAAATAGACCCTTGAAATCTATGTTTTCCTTTGAGAGGATTGTTGGAAGATTTGCAATGTTTCCCCAGCAACAACTTTTCCTTTTTGCCCTCGAAGGAGCATTTAAACCCCTATCTCTTCCGTATATTGCAATAATTACGTTCTTCCATAGATCCTCCCTGTTTTCTTTAAATCGCCACCACCACTTACCAAGTAAGGCAAGGTTGTGTGCTTTAAGACTTCCGATATTCAGTCCGCCATATGATTGTTTCGACAGGACTTTTTCCCAAGCTATCCATGAGATTTTTGATTTTTCTGTCGAACCACCCCAGAAGAAACGCCTCCTCAGTTTCTCTAGGGTGTTAATTACTTTGACTGGAGCCTTGTAGATTGAGAACAAAAAGGTACCAAGACTCCCTAAGACCGATTTGCATAGGGTTAGCCTTCCACCAAAGGAGAGTGTTGAGGCCTTCCATTTTGAAAGTTTGGATTGGAATTTGGTTATAAGGCAGCTCCAATAAGTTGCTCGAGAGATCGCAGCACCCACCGGGATTCCTAAGTAGACAAATGGTAGATGAGCCATAGAACATTGGACATTTCTTGCTAACAATTCAAGCTCCAGATTGTTTACTCCCAGACCAAAGAGGTTGCTTTTTGACATATTGACCTTAAGCCCTGATGCAAGCTCATAACATCTAAGGATTCTAATGAGATTTCTGGCATTTTGACTTGACCACTCACCGAGAAAGACCACATCATCTGCATACTGAAGGTGGGTCAGGGTTAGACCACAATTAGGGAGAGAGATTCCTCTGAAAATGCCCTTGCTCGTGGCTTCTTCCAATGCAACATTAAGTCCTTCGGCCACCAGAATGAATAAAAAGGGTGAGAGTGGGTCCCCTTGACGAATGCCCAGCTATAATGCAAATTCTTTTGTTGCGGACCCGTTTACTAATACTGACACTCTCGCTGAGGATAGACAACCCCAAATCCAGTTCCGCCACTTTTCCCCAAAATTCATCTGCAGCATTATAGCATCCAAATATTTCCAGTTCACACAGTCAAAAGCCTTTTCAAAATCGACTTTGAAAAGAAAGGCCTTGACTTTAGTCTTTTTCGCCCAGGATATGACTTCGTTAAGGATCAGAGGTCCGTCGAGGATGTTTCTATTTTTTATGAAGGCTGTCTGAGTTAAGCTAATGACAGACCCAATAACCTGCTTGAGTCTTTCGGCCAACACCTTCGAAATTATTTTATAAAGACATCCAATTAAGCTTATAGGCCTGTAATCGTTCAGAGTGTTTGGATCAGAGTTTTTTTGGAACCATTACTATGAAAGAGGAGTTGCAGCCTCTATCGATCTTCCCAGTTCTATCAAAGTGTTTTAAGGCCAAAAAAATATCACTTCCAATCATATTCCACTGTTTTTTGATAAAGTCAAAAGTAAAACCATTGGGACCCGGGGCTTTGTCTGCACCGCATTTCCAAACTGCTGACTTCACTTCTTCGAGGGAGATTTCCGCTTCAAGGAAAGACTGATCTAGATTTGATAATTTTTTGAATTTACGGCTGATGAAGTGCGGTCTGTTTTGGTTGTTTTCCTTGAATTTTGACAAGAAGTGATTGAAGACTTCAGCTTTAACCTTTTCGGGATCATCCGTCCAAATGTCATTTATGTTTATGCCTGAAATTCTTTGCTTACGGAAGTTCCTGTTGATTATGCCATGAAAGTATCCCGAATTTTCATCTCCTTCGAGGGCCCATTTGCATCTTGATTTTTGCTTCAAATCTAGCAATCTTTTTGCTTCGAATTATGTTAGTTCCTTTATTAGATATTTTCTTTCCATCATAACAGTTGTAGGGGGGGGGGGGGGGTTTCTTCCTGAATACTGGGTATGTTTCTTGAGCTTTGACCAATATATTTCAGTTTGTAAATTAAATCAACTAAATTCACGAATCTTGGAACCACACCATTATCTTTTTATTGCATGCCAAAAGGACTAGGGGCTTTGGATTTGAACAAATTAAGGACTAATATCATAAAAGTCTTAAAATTTTAATGTGTAATTGGAAAAATTCCTAACATTTTTTCTTATTATTGCTATGACTATAACTTTCGTGTAAAATTATCATTCTAGCCCACTTAACGAGTTTTATGGTTAACTCTATTATTAGTCATAAAATTAAAGTTAAAGTTCAAATTTGTTCTCTGTGCTTTGCAAAAAACTACCCAACATGGGTTTTTAACTTTATTTTGGTTTTTGTATTCTCTAATATATTAATACATTTTACATTTTTTAATTTTTTTCATATTTTAATTTTTTGCATTTGTTTTCGTATTATTTGTTTTCATTTTTTCATATTTTAAAATTTTTCTTGAACATTTTCAAAAAATGTAAAATGTATTAATATATTAGAGTATATTACAATTTTGGTAATTTATAATTTTTGTATTTTTTTAATTAAGTAAATAAAAAAGTTATATTTATATTTGTAATTACGGTCCAACTTATTTTCTTTTTATTTTTTTGTTTTTTAGTTCTATTATATTTATGTTACAAAAAGACGAAAAAAAACAAACAACTTGTTTATTGAGAATTAATGTTTTAATGTGTGATATAACTTCCAAATTAAATTATATTTCTATATGTTATATCAATAGTTTAAATTCATGATAATATTTTTCAATTTGATAATAGACTAAAAGAAAGATCAATAGAAATAATAATAGTCGGTCTCTATAAAAAAACTTGTTATAATATTTTAAATTGAATGTAAGTTCATTTACTTGAATCAAAATAAATAAAAACATTAGAAAAACTATAAATAATTAAAAGTGAAAAAAAGTAGAAAACAAAATGTAAAAAAGGTAAAAAAAAATCAAATTGTTGAAAAATAAAGTTAAAAAACGAATATATATATATATATATATATATATATATATATATATATATATATCACTGTTGTAAAAATCCCGACTAGGTTCCGATTAATCTCCGATTAATCCCTAGGCGCTACTCAACCGATTAGAGGTCGCCTAGCGATTAATCCCTGCATACATAATGAGTGAAACATTATAAAACGATGAAATTTTAACATTTAGAAGAAGTTTTACCTCAATGGAAACTATTTGAGGCATGATTAGTGTTGTATTAATCATATTAACCTATTTTGTTATCATAATAGTGGTATTTACGAACTTTGATATGATATTAGTCATATTTATTTTTTTAAAATTCAACAAATTAGCAATTAATGGTCCCCGATAAACCCCCGATTAATCTCCGCCTAGCCGATTAATCCCTTAATCCCAGTCCACCGACTAGCTAACGTCGAGCGTTTTTTGCAACCTTGATATATATATATATATATATATATATATATATATATATATATATATATATATATAAAACAAAAATAAATAAAGTATATAAAAAACGAAAAATAAAATTAAAAAACCATGTGGTGTAATTTTTTGCAAACTACAAGGACAAATTTTGAATTTTAAACCTAATTTTGTGATTGATTTTACAAAAAAGATAACAAAGCTAACAATGAAACTTGTTAAGTGGACTAAAATGATAATTTTGAGAGAAAATTGTGATCATAGCAATAATAAAAAAATGTTTTCCAATTACACGTTAAAAACTTAGAACTTTTATGATATTAATCCAACAAATTAATACCAAATTTGAGTTGACATGAACTAGTATATTTTTATGACTTGATTAAACTAGATGGAATTAGATGCGGGTTTCTTTTTTTTTTGGTTATTTGAAGATGTATTAAATAAGAAACCATCAGACAGTTTTTCAATGCCTTTAGATGCAATCCTTCACTTGTTACTTGAGAAGTCGATTAAGCAACACCAATGGTCCTTGCTCCAAGTAATTGGATAAATTTTCAAGTAAAGATAAACAGATTAAAACAACCTACTCCTTCCTGATCAATTTTGATATTGGAATCCCAGGTGAGATCCTGTTAAAAAAATCAAAATATTAGGAAATCAAGATATAACAGAAGCACACTAAATCGAAGAGGAGTTGAATCAATTTACTTATCAAAAATGCAATTTGGTCAAGAACAAAAGGGAAATAACACAACATAGTAAAATTACAATCTAAATATTACATTTGATTATCCTGTAAATGAGTTTTGAAAAAAAAAAAAAAAACTTATTGAAAGTAATATACTTTCAAAAATCAAAATTATAACAGAAATACGATGCTATTTGTTGCATATAGCCCTACAGTTATTGTCCTGAAAAATAAGATAAAATAATATGAATGGAATTTGTTTCTTTGAATGCAAGGGTAAAATGATCATTTTGTCTTTTATTACTTTACCAACTATAAAGTCGCTTTACTCATAGCGGACTTCATGGGGAAGAAAAGAATTATTGTTGAGTGTAAAAAAAAACTCTTACCTGTTGTGTTGCAGGTATATTGATATAAAAAGACCGAAAAATATTAGCATGCTGCCGGAGTTTTGATGATTCCCGCAGATTCATGAAGTGAGTGGATGGTTAATATTTTAATATTAAAAATGTAACAAAAAATCAAATGAAACACTTTGCTAAAGATATTTTGGAGTAAATGTATAGTTACCTAATAGTTGAGATATAAAAGTGAGAATAAAGAGGCAGCATTCATTTTAATTTGTCATGGACAAGAAAGAAACGTCATTATTAACAATATGAATTGATACATTTCTGATTTCACTAAGGCATCAAAGATGTGTTTGATGAAAGTATCAAAAATGTATTTTCATGGCTATTTTATCAAACCTTAAATTTGCAACCGCCATCTGCATCTATGGCTTCTGGTTTGATGAAAGGTTGATCGCCATTGATTTTATCGAACGCCCTGATACAATTCAATTACAAACTATAAATAAATATTTTATTAATCATAAGTCTATTTTAGATTTTCTGGCAATTAAATTTTTTTCCTTTTTGAGTAAACAATTTTTTTAAGTGATAAAAAAAACTTTTTTTTGACTATTTGGAATACAAATAGTACACCTAGTAATTTCACATACCAGATTGTCCATCCTCGCCAGGGCTTCGGCTCCTAGAGTCATTGTGTCTTCTATCATACTGCTCCATCTGTTGTCAATAAACCACATATCAACGGTCATGAATTATATAACTATTGTGAGTAAAATTACATATTAAGAGGAACATTTTCAGGTCAAATTTATAGATTGTACGTATATAACCAAGACTATAACCATGCATCCACCACAACAAATTATGTCACATGAAAAACTATTTCTGAAATGAGAAGGAAAACAGAATACATACTATGCAGTATCTCCACCATTGATCCATGCTGGAATACTTCCGTTCAGGGAATTGCCAGTCAAGTACCTAATCATTTCACAAAATCATTATTGGGATTTATAATTATTTTATTTTCCTTTTCAATAATCACTCGGGTATTTATTTCATTAAATATGCAAGGAACAATATAAACTTATCCATATTTTGTTGAACCTACTCTTACGGATGAAATATATATTATATATTGGTATGAATATTGAGGATCAAGTTATCAAGAGAAATATGTATGTAAGAAACTCAGTTGAAGCAAATGATACATGACCAAAAAAAAAAAAAGGTAAAATGCTCATCTTACTTACGTTTTCTCCAGATTTACTTCTTTCAAATTTGGTATATCTACCTCCAAATTGTTGAAACCGAGGTCTCTGTGTGTGATGAAGAGTATATCAGGATGTTTGAACAACCACTAAAGATAATTACAATGAAATGCTCAAGATGATGCTAATGGATATAGTCTAAATTAGGCCTTTCAATCAATCAAGAAATGGAAGAGGGAGAATTATTACAGATGCCTCAGTTTTGACATTTGTGATAAAAAATCTGGAATTCTGGCAGTTGGACTACAGCTTCTGAATATCCTGCAATTTTGCCCAAAGTTGTTGAAGATATAAAAATCCAATCTTCAAATTTATTAACTTTTTAGTAGATTTCTAAATTGTAAAATGACTTACAATAGTTCCATGCCTGTCATGTTGCTTAGGTCTGGAAAGTACTGCGAACTATTTCCATTCAAATAACTGACGCTTCTGCATGCAGATTATTAAAAAAAAAAATCTTACATAAGTACATATTATATGGACACAACATAGAGGAATTGTCATGAAAGGGAAGTATCAAGCTGACAGCCGTGTAAAAATTTTCAAGAGGGAGATGGTTGCAGGTATTGGTCCTTGTAGACCACTGCCTTGGATATCTCTGATCATACAAGATAGAATGTCCAAATCAATGAAAGACAACATTAACGGAAAGTTAAGAATATTAGAAAAGTTTTAATATGAGAGACCTGCGTTAGTTTGTCATTAACTATGCATCCATACAAATTATAAAATAAGTATGACGTTGTTATGAGTGGAAGTGGAGGCTGGAGCAGAGATAAAAGCATACATGAGGAGTTTAACTGTGAAATTATGATTTTTATTTGGAAAAAGGTGGAAGAGGTTCACCCACCCAAACCCAACCTATCCACGTTCCCATTTCCTCTTCGTTCCTTTCTATTTTAGTTATACATCTTTAAATTACTATTCTACCCCTTGCCATCATTTTTACAAATAATACCTACAAATTGGAATGGTCAAATAAATGACGGATAGAACCAAATTTTCATGTATGAGAGATGAATTTAACATGCCCACATAAAACATACAAATAATTCAGTATAATAAGATGGAAACTCAACGTTAGAAGATAATAACCTGATTCGAGATCCGCCGGAGTCAACAGCCCGAATTTTGGATGGTTTCTTTGCAGTGGGTGTGTTCTTGGTAGTGAGAAATGTGAAGCCAAGATCACCAGTGCAGGAGAACTTTTTAGTTGTATCTGAGTAAAAATAGGATGAACCCAAAAGGCTATTTGTTGCCCTTAGTCCAATTGCAATTGTAGAAATCATGTGTGTAGCTTGATTCAACTCGAATGAAATAGTGTCATTTACTCTCAGAACATTGTTTTACAGAAACCATGATATACTTCCTCTTGAACATAAAGTACATGATTGTTGAACAGGTCTTCAGGGTTACTGGTAATTACTTGCTTAAAGTTTCTGAACAGAAGAAAAGAGAAGATTATAATAAAAAGAGAAAATATATAACAGCAATCAAAGTAATCATTAAATTTACTCAAAAAAAAGGTAGTGATGCTATACAATTCAATCACCGAACTCAAATCCCAAGATCTGGAACCGAGATTGGAACTGTGATACATGTAGAAAAATGCAAGTAATTGAAGAAATGAGGTGGTTTTACCTGAAAGTTGTGTTGGAAGTTGTAACGGAGTTCAACGTCATCATTGGCAGCAACATCTTTGGACTTCCTCTTGCCTAGAACGTCTCTAATTCCAGAAAGGACATGGGAGATTGGCAGAATCGATATTAAGAACTGAAGTTGTTGTACTCCATTTCTTGAAATCAAAGATATCTTCCCCTATAAATCATTCACAATTCTTTTAGAAACTAATATACCCAAGAAAAACCCGTATATGATTTTATAGAATCAAACCTGATCTGCACATCTGCCTGCCTGTTCGGCATTAGATTCATGATCTTCACAAGGTAGAAAGCTTTTGCCAGCGCTCTTTGGGATACAGATATTGGCGACAGACTCCTCACACACGATCAGCAACAACGATAAGAACCCTAATCTCATCATTTCTGCAACTTTTTGGAAAATTAAACTGAAGTTTCCATCTTTTTTCATCTTTTAGCTTGATCATGGTGATCCCAATTCTGTTCTGATCAAATTACGTTTCCTGATTTAATCCGGTCAAACGCTTTGATCAAAGGTTTCCTTGGTTTCTTGTTAAATTACTGGTTCAATTTACACAGTATCAGTCCATGTTCGTCTTTTGACTTTGAAAATAGAGATGTATGCATGAGAGTATACTGATTACCTTTGCTAATAGATGGAGAACATGGTCGATGAGAATTGAAACTGCGATTAAACTGAAAGTAACAGTAGTCACTGCCCATGTTGGTGTTACTTCAAGCGTTCTGCTTTCATCTTCTGCCATCTTTTCTTGGTCTATCACTCGGGTTTTTCTTGGGTGTCAAAGCAAAGCAAAAAAAAAAAAAAAAAAAAAAAGAAGCAAATCAATAGGATTTGGAGAAATATCGACATTTGATCAAAAAGATTACCTATGTGGGGTTCCTATGAGTGCTTTGGTGGTGTAGGTTTTTCTGAAATCCCGACGGAGCAAACCCCCTCCGATAACCCCTAACATATTATAAATGGAAAAAAAAAAAAAAACACTCGCAAAGCAGAAGTTCCAGCGAGGAAAAGAAGATAATCACCAGCAAAATCGGAAGTTCCAGTGGCCAAAATAAGAAAGGAGAAGACTTCGTTCGATTGGAATGCAACAATGGGGATAGAGCGGAGCAGTTATCAAGTGAAGAAATCCAATAAGCATGAGGAATATATTCGGAGACGCAGTCAATGGCGGTGGATAATCTATTGGAGGAGAAGGGCGGCACAATCAAAAAAGAAAAGATAAGAATCGGAAAACATATGGCGGTGTAGAATGAGAACCAAAAGAACCTGTGTCTAAATAAGGAAGAGAAAGACTTCCGGGAAAAAACTTTACTGCTGCTAAGGCTTTTAGGAATTGATAGTATATATAATGTGTTGAATGACGTTGTAGTTGAAGATGGATCCGTGAAGCAAATCAGGCACATGGAGACTCTTAGAACTAGTTGTATTATTCAAGGGACTCTCGCTCTAAACCTAAATTATGCATATTATGCTTAAAGTTCCTTATATAGAATATAGCTAGAGTATCATTTAATTAGTTTTGTGTTCCTTGTGTGTCTTTGGTCCAGTCAACCGAAGTATAATTTGGTTCATGCATAGAGGCTGGAGCTGCAGGCATTAGGGTCCTAGCTAATGGCATCTTAATTATTAGCAAAATTTGTAGACCTAATTTATTTTTATTTCAATTTTATCAAGTTTGCGAACTTTAGCCAAACAAACAATATATTAGTTTTAGGGAAATTGAGTAATCTACTTTTTAGTAGTTCTAAAAAAAACCACAAAAATTATTTTTGAAAAATGATCACTTGGTCCGGAATATTCCTTTCGGACCCATATTCCAAATATGTAAACAGGTATAGAATCCGACACGGTAATGTGGTCCTTCTACAAATAAAATTTCAAACTCATTTTCATTTCAGACTTCATTTTGAACTCACCTTCATTCCAGACAACATTTCGGACAACATCAAATCCAAACAATATTTTCTTTTAGCAATGATGAGATTCAGTTTTTGTACGTATGTATCGATTATTTTTATAATCATATGTTTTTATTTATAATTAATGTAACATCCCGACTCCCATGTATAAATTTAAATGTTTATTATATTCATATTGATAGGGCAACTCGACGAGTTGGAGGCCCCAACTCGTCGAGTAGAGACTGAGATTGGCCGCATGATTTTAGAACCAACCCGACGAGTTGGTGGACTCAACTTGACGAATTGGAGCTGAGTGAGAAAACCCTAATTGTTAGGGTTTGCACCCTATTTAAAGGACCTTAAGTCCTTTACCCCGTCTCCCTCATCGCCTTATCACCCAGAGACAAACCCTAATTGAGTTACCTTCCATCTTGAGAGTGTGTTAATGCTAAGAGTGTGTGTTTTGGTGCATTCCTTGAAGAGTGAAGAGCTTGGAACAAGAAGGAGTCTATAGATTCGACATCCATTCAGTTGTAGCAGCCATTTGAAGGTAAAAAGCCATTACCTTGATCGCTTGTTTATTAGATATCTCCATTAGAGAGTTTATTGCTATTTCTAGCTTCTTCTTGAGTCATTATTGGTTTTGAGCATGCTTTGAAGCTAAGACTTCAGATCTGGACACTATTAGGCCCTTTAGGCCTAAAGACTCAAGCTTTATCAAGCTTTGGCTAACCTTCATGCCTTAAACCCCTTGTTGAGCCTTGTTTTGGCAAAGTTAGCCCCTAAATGCCATGCATGGACGTAAAGCTTGCAGATTTACGTGATATCTCATCCCTAGGAGGCTAGATCTAGAGTTTGGGGCCTTAGTCTCGCTTAAAAGCGTCTGAATGAGAGAAAGTGTCACACCCCTGAACCGGAATGGCGGAAACGTCCGGGGGCGAATGACTTCATCTTGTAATATCATAACAAGTGTATATAAATGAAACATAGACAATCATCATCACCATACATAAAATATAACAATATACATGGTTTGCATCATTGTATCCATTCATAAATTACATTCCAAAAATAATAAGTGTATGGTGAAAACAAAAATACAACAAATTCCCAAAAGTCCAAAGCTGCCAACCTGCTTAATGAGTTCCTGAGAATACAAGTTATTTTGAAAAGTGTCAACATATAAAATGTTGGTGAGTTCATAAGCATGTTTATATGAAAACTTTACGTTGGTTTGAAAACTCCAGAAATTCCGATATTCTTTGTAAAAATAGTTTGAGTTTTGTTTCAAATCTTGTATTATAGCATGTGTACTCTTATTTTATCTTGTTTGAAAAATGTATAGAGAGTGATTTCCAGAAAATCCTATATTTTCTGTGCCATGAGAAATTGTGGTCTTAAACCCAAAGACCGGAGTGAGGTGGACAGTACAAATAATCAACACAGTGTTTATACTTTGCAAAACTGAGTGGTATGTATATTCAGCGTAAAACTTATAATAGTTTTGTTATTCTCTATGTGAGTCGTTATAACCATACTAATATGATGGAGTGCCTGTCTTGACGTTTTTCATGCGTCGGTTTCTGAGAAGACATTTGTCACCCTAGACTGGCCTGTCTAGCTGTAGCGAGCAGCTCAGGTGTGGGGTGTCAACCCCGTATAGATCTATACACAAATTCACGTTCTCCCTCTAAGAGATTCTAGTTATAACTACAAGGCTTACGGTGTACACTATGGTAGGTACGGTGAAGGTGCGTCTCACAAGAGCCTTAACAAAATTTTTACGCGAATGGTGTGTTTCATTATTTTAGCGTTGAAATAATGTTACGAGTGTCTATTTTTGACTATCACTCATAAATAGTAAAAATGTAATCATTTCTATCGAGAGTGTCAGAATAGTTCGTTGTTTCATCGTTGTTATCAAAATTGTCAATTGTTAGCGGTAAGTTCACGAGATGCCCAATTTACATAAAATTGACACTAAGGCCCAATTTACATAAAAGATGTCATATAAGGCCCAATTAGGATAAAAGGACCATACAAGGCCCATTTTGACTTACGTATTCAAAAATGACACTTTAGGCGCAATAATACCGTGAATGTCATTAAAAACCTATTTTTATGAAAAATGACACTTTTCGCCCATAAATACCGAGATTGTCAATAAAAGCCCATTTTTATCAAAAATGACATTTTTGGCCCAATAATACCGAGAATGTCAATAAAAGCCCATTTTTATAAAAAATGACACTTTTGACCCATAAATACCGTGAATGTCCACTAAAACCTACTTTTATGAAAAATGACAAATATGGCCCCTTTTATGATTTCTTTAGTTTTGTTATGAATATTCAAGCTTACTTAGCATCTTTAACCAAACATAAGAAGATATATAATGTAAGTTATTCCAACAACTTCAAGGTTTGGGTAAATCTCGAAATTTTGGAGCTTTTAGCATCATATCACAACATAATAACACATATATTATACCAAACATACACATGCAAGCATACATAACAAGATTTTACACAAAACTAGCTTGTATTTGTTGGATAAGGTGTCTAAGTCCATAACTATTTCTGGTATGCACTTGACCCGGTTTGGCATGGTCCATTTGGGTTGAATGGCATCATGCATTTGGATAGACTAAAAAGAAAGAAATAACACTTATGGTTTATTAATATATTACAAGTTCTAATATATTAATAATATTATTTAATTAGTATTGATCAAGAATTAATTTGGAATTAATTAAGTGATCAGAAGAAGACTAATTAAATATATGGGTTGATTGTGTAAATCATCCATACTTATATAGTGGGCTAAAGCTTCATGGATTATCAAGTTGGGCTAAAACCCATAGGATTCTCCATGGATGCTCCATGGTGGTTATAGAACCCATCGGTCATGGAAATGAAAAGTCATGACAATTAGGGTTTACATGGTGTAACCCTAATTGTAACACACTATATAAGCATCCTTATGTTCACCAAAATCGGCCACTAAGCATACAAGTGAGGGCTAGCCGATTTCTAAGTGTTCTTCATTTCTCTCTAAGTTATTCCAAGTGCATTTGGTGTTGTGTGAGACATTTGAGGCATCACACTTGAGGTGCTAGGCTCACAAGGTTTTCAAGGAATCCAAACTACTACAAGGTATGTATTTACTACTAACTTTTATGTATTAAAAGTTCCCCATGTATGCTAGATAGGTTATGAACCTTGGAAAATCAATTTTGCATGTATCATAGAGAAAACATAGATCCAAGGTTTCTAGGGTTGCATGTACAGCTTGGAGTGTTAAAATGCTCAAAACCCAACAGTGGTATCAGAGACTAGGCTTGTTTGTTTGATACTTGATGCAAAATTGTGAAAAAACTCAGTTTTTCTGCACTCTACAGCATGAACTCGCCGAGTCCATGGGGGGACTCGACAAGTCCATGAGTAAATTCATCCTACTCGTCGAGTAGGTTCATGCACTCGACGAGTTGGAGCCCCTGAATGCAGATTTTCGAGTTTTGCTGCTGGAAATGGACTAGAAACATTACCCTAAACTGTTTTGGTGTTATAAAACTTGTTTTAGATGGTGTAATGGTTATGCTAATCCATTTTCAATGGCTATTATCAAAAATTTCAAGTTTTGTATGGTTTATTTATGATTCTTGAAATTGTTGATATGAACATTCATGAACTTATGAGTTTAGAAGATCATAGGAATTATTTGTAACTTGCTTGTTAGTTTAATTCTTGATCATTATGTGTTTTAATGGAATTCATAATTTTTCCTTAAGTTATGGATTACCAAAAGTCATTCTTTTAAATTCCATTATTAAACACATATGTTACATAAAATGAAAAGTCTCTCATTCTATTAAACCATTAACTCATAAGTTATGAAAGATGAAAAGTTTTGAAAGTTACAAAACTTGCCCTCAAGTTTTGGAACATGTAAAGTTACTTTAAAAACTTTAGTTCCAACCCCTAGAATTTTAAATGTTAAAATTCAACCCTTCTACTTTATAGTATTATAAGTTAATAATATATATATGTATAAGAGTAAGTCATTCTTACGGTTAGTAGACCTTATTCACGAAGCCGGTCTATAAGGGGGGTATAAGGTTGCTGCCTATAAAATGGCAGCTTAATGGGTGTCCACTCTCACCCACCGCTTCCTTGACTGGTGAAGGGTCGTTAGCCGAACGGGTAGGACAAGGACTATAATTCTCATTAAAAGTATAATGATGAATATAAAGTAACTAAACCTTTTATAAATTCCCAATCTTAGTTACTTTAGGAAAATGTGAATAAGGTGCTAACCCATGAAATTGCACTTTGTACTTTGATTAAGTCGTTAGTGGAGCGTGTGTGGTTAACCGACACACTAACCTGGACTTAACAAGGTAGGCAAATGGTAACTTAATGTTTATCATAGTATTGATGGAGCGCGTGTGGTTAACCGGCACATCGATTGAGGGGTAAATATTAAGGGTACCAAGAATATTTGCATGGTTATTCACACCTTGTTTTGTGATCCTCGGCATCCCAGTCACAAAACTTGAAGGGCACACTCGAGATTGAAACATGCCATTGAAAAGTTCAATGAATCTCAAAAGATCTAGGAGTTTCAAATCCAATTAAAACCTAATAATTTATTTTGTTTTTATGTTGGAAATTGGTGAATCGTCATTCGCCTACCTTCAAATATTTTATAGCTTGGATTACGGCATTCCTATTCCAAGTTATAAAATATTGTGTTGGGTCCTAGCCTTAATATTTCATATTGGGTGTTATATTAAGGACTTAAATCAACTTACTTGAATATCTTCCATATTAGATGTCTGGTTTAGACATCTATGATATTCCCAAATCTCTTGGAACAAGCTTTCCTAATGAAGATGATGTCCCGTGGTTGGATCATGGAAATCATACTTCAATTCCTCCACCTCCTCCAATTATTCTCCCTATCCCAAAAGTTCAAGGTCACTCAAGCCCCATTGGCAAGCAAGGTCTATGTGTGCTCACATCTTGGAGATGAAGTCGCATATGGACAAGTCGGGAGAGCTGGGTCTTGAGACAGTTGGATGTTCAATCACTTTCTAAGTCACATAGTGAGTTCCTTTGGAACTACTATTAACAGACTATGACATGAACCTTAATGATCTTATCCAGTTGCTTGGTGCTTCTGAATCAACAATGACTTGGAGCACTGGTAAGCAAATTTGATTAGAATATCAACTTCCCAAACCTTGAATGTGTTGGATTAGTGTCTAAGCCAGTAACTATATTTGGTAAGTACTTGACCCGGTTGTGCATGGTCCTTTTGGGCTGCCTTCACCATAGCAACTTGACAGGGTGATTTATGAAGAGAGAGAAGATATTATGATTTATTAATATATTATGAGAATAATATATTAAAGGAATAATCATATTATTTAATTAATATTGGTCATAGATTAATTAAGAATTAATTTGGTGACTAAAGGAGATTAATTAAATAAAGGGGGCTGGAACTGTCAATTGTGTGATAGTTGGTTTTGGGCTATGGATCCTTATGGATTATAGGATGGACGAAATTAAGGTGTATGGACTCCTTGAATTCGTCCAAGCCTCAATCTAGAAGGATCTTTGGATTGCTTAGGGCCTAAGTTATTCAATTAGGGTTTCAGGATGTAACCCTAGCAGCTCAAGTATTTAAAGACCCCAAGGGCTACATAAATCGGCTACCAGAAACCCTAAGGAGTTCCAAGAGCCGATTTTGTGCCTGCATCCTCTCTCCAAATCATCCTCTTGCTAGTTGGTGTTTTTAAGCCATTAGAGGAGTGACAATTGTGACTATAAGCTCCAAGAACAAGAAGATTCAAGTAAGCAACAAGAGGTAATCATCTAGATCTGATTTGTCTCATCAAATTTGAATTATACTCACTAGATCTAGGGTTTGCAAGACTTGGATAAATTGCATGTTCAATTAGAGAAACCTAGATCCAAGCATTAGAGTTTGCATGTGCACATAGGAAAGTTCTTATGGCTCAAACCCATCAGTGGTATCAGAGCTTTGATTGATTTCTATTGAATTGATGCATTGTTTATTTGTTCAAGCTTTGGAAAAATTGTTTTTCTGCCTCCTGACTGACAGACTCGGCGAGTCCCATTGTGGACTCGACGAGTAGGATGAACTCGACACTGCTACCGCCGTTCGGCTAACGACCCTCCACCAATCAAGGAAGCGGTGGGTGAGAATGGACACCCATTAAACGACCATTTTATAGGTCATAACCTTATACCCCCCTTATAGATCAGCTTCGTGAATGAGGCCTACTAACGGTAAGACTAGCATTTAAGTTATACATATATATATATATATATATATATATATATATATATATATATTAATCTTATAATATTATAAGTATATGGTTGAATTTTAAAACTTGTAAAATTCTAAGGTTTGAAATTTAAATAGTTCAAATTAAAACTTTTAATCACAAAAGTTAAATTTCAAAACTTGAAGACAAGTTTTGAACTTTTCAAAACAGAAAGGATCAAATAGCAAATAATATAAATTAAAAAATTAATTTAATGATTATCTAAATTTGACCTAGTCAATATTACTTGCAAGATAATTCAACAATTAATTCAAATAATCAATTATTATCAAATAAGGAAATTATTATTTAAACAATTGGTAAATATCTTTTATTTTGTTGAGGATATTGACAAAAGGATGATAAAATTCGGATTTTATTGAACTAAAACGATTTAGGTAAGTATCCTCAAGCAAAACAGCAAGAAATCCCGAAGAGATCGCGGCCTATGAGGCCCACGAGCGTGATGCCACGAAAGTCCATTGCATCATGCTAGCGACTATGACTGCAGAACTCCAGAAGTCCTATGAGGACAAGTACCCCTATGAGATGCATTAGGATCTGCTGGAACACTACCACCAGAGCGCTAGGCAAGAAAGGTATGAGATCATCACTTCGATGATCACTACCAAAATGGGTAATGGAGAGTCCTTACCGCTCATCTGCAAAAGATGCAGAGATATGTCGATCGCCTGCTGAAGTTGAATGTGAACTTCGATGAAGAGATGGCAATTGACATCATCCTTCACTCATTTCCTTCCTGCTATAGCCAGTTCCGCATGACCTACCACATGAATAAGGAAGAGGTCTCCTTGAGCAAGCTTCAGGGCTTGTTGAGGACCGCTGAGAGCAACCTCAAGGATAAATCTGTTGCATCAACTCCAACTCCTGATGCTGCCCCTGTCTTGGCAATAGGGCAAGGGAAGGGTAAGAAGAGGAAGGCTCCATCAAGGGGCCACCACAAGGGAAAGTCCCAATATGGCACCTCTTCTAGTGGAACCAAAGTTGGTTCTGCTAAACCCAACTCTAACCCTAAGGAGGCAGAGTGCCACTACTGCCACAAGATAGGCATTGGAAGAGAAGCTGCCCAGACTATCTGCAGGCCATCAAGGATGGGAAGATCAAGCCATCTTTTGAAGGTGTTTACACAATTAAATCTAATGGTTTATCACAGGCTACTTCTTGGGTTCTTGATACAGGATGTGGTTTTCACATATGTTATGATTTGCAGGGACTAAGAAGAAATAGGGACGTGGAGCATGGAAGGATGAATCTGATCATCGGAAACAGAAGAGCGTCGCCTGTCACCAAGATTGGAGTATACTCCTTAGTGCTTAGTAATGGATTAGGTTTAAATTTGAATAATTGTTGCTATTCGCCAGATATGGCAAGAAATATCATTTCATTTCATGGTTTATATAGACAAGGTTTTAGATATTCATTTGATAATGAAAAGGGTTCTATTTATGCTTATCTTAATAATGTTTTATATTTTGAAGCATTGCCTTGTACTGGAATATATGAAACTGTGATGGTTGTAGATAACTTAGGAAATGATGTGTTGTATGTGGATTCTTCCAATTGTATGGATAAAGCATGCTTGTGGCATTGTCATCTTGGACATGTCAACAAGAAACCCATAGCCCAACTCCAAAAGGATGGAGCGTTGGAGTCATTCGACCTTAGGGACGATGACATGTGCGAGTCTTGTTTACTTGGAAAGATGACCAAGTCACCCTTCACTGGAACTTGTGCGAGGGGTGAGGGTTTATTGGATCTCATACATACAGATGTATGCGGACCCTTTAGATCCACCACAAGGGATGCGAGTCGCTTCTATGTGACTTTCACAGACGATTATAGCAGATATGGGTATATCTACTTAATCAAGCACAAGTCAGAAACCTTTGAAAAGTTCAAAGAGTTTAAACAAGAAGTGGAGAATCAGTTGGGCAGGAAAATCAAGATGCTTCGATCTGATCGAGGTGGAGAGTACCTAAGTCTTGAATTCCACGACTATCTCAAGGAATGCGGAATAGTTTCGCAATTGACGCCACCTAGGACACCACAGTTGAATGGTGTGGTTGAGAGGCGTAATCGAACCTTGCTATACATGGTTCGTTCCATGATGAGTCATGCTTCACTACGTATCTCATTCTGGGGGTATGCCTTAGAGACTGCCGCCCATATCCTTAACTTAGTCCCTACGAAGAAGGTTGCCAAAACACCTCACGAAATGTGGACAGGGAAGGCTCCCTCGTTGGAACCTATCAAGGTTTGGGGTTGCGAGGTTTTCGTAAGACGAGAGACTCACGATAAACTCGAACCTCGTAGTGAGCGATGTATTTTCATCGGCTACCCGCAGAAATCCTTTGGATATCTCTTCTACAGACCGAGTGACAATGTTGTCTTCGTCGCGAGGATAGGGGTTTTCCGAGAGCGAGAACTCATAAGCCAAGGAGACAGTGGGAGGCAAATCGATCTTGAAGAGCTTTAAGAGTCGAGCGATGAAGGAACCTCTAACACTGGCGCTCAACCCGAGGAGGAAACTCCAGTTGAACCGATTGACGAGTCCTTACCTCTTAGACGTTCCGAAAGGGTTAGTGTTCCACCCCAGTTTTATGGTTTTCATATTACTACAGAAGGGGATACGTTCATTAGTGATAGTACACTAGTGAATCTGGACGAACCTAACAGCTATAAGGAAGCCATGGCAGGCCCGGAGTCTGCAAAATGGAAAGAGGCTATGGATAGCGAGATTCAGTCCATGTATGACAACCAAGTTTAGAATTTGGATGACAATGTACCAGGTCGTAAGACGGTCGGGTGCAAGTGGATCTTCAAGAAGAAGACTGACGTGGATGGGAATGTGCACACTTATAAGGCACGATTGGTTGCAAAGGGTTTCACTCAAACTCCTGGAGTTGACTACGACGAAACTTTCTCACCAGTTGCGAAGATAAATTCTATCAGGGTGATGCTGGCTATTGCTGCATTTCATGAAATATGGCAGATGGACTTAAGCAAGCGTCTCGCAGGTGTAATCTTTGTTTTGATGAGAAGGTCAAAGAGTTTGGTTTTCTGCGAAGCGAAGATGAATCATGTGTATATGTCAAAGCCAGTGGGAGTATAGTAAGCTTCCTCATATTGTATGTCGACGACATACTGCTCATAGGAAATGACGTCCCGACACTGCAGGAGGTTAAGTCCTGGCTCGGGAAGTGCTTCGCTATGAAGGACCTCGCAGAGGCTTCCTATATTTTGGGAATAAGGATAGTGAGAAACAGAAGTAAGAGACTAATAGGACTTAGTCAGAATACTTACTTGGACAAAGTACTAAAACATTTTAGTATGGAGAATTCAAAGAAAGGGGAGTTACCAATCCAAAGTAATGCCAAGTTGAGTAAGACTCAAAGTACGAGTACTGAAGTCGAGATAGCAGAGATGAGCCGAGTACCTTATGCTTCCGCAGTTGGCTCAATCATGTATGTTATGACTTGTACTCGCCCTGATGTGGCCTTCGCTTTGAGCATGGTCAGCAGATATCAAGGGAACCCTGGCAGAGAGCATTGGATCGCAGTCAAGAATATTCTTAAGTACCTTCGGAGAACCAAGGAATGGTTTCTAGTTTTAGGTGGGAGTGATGACTTAAAAGTGCGAGGGTACAGTGACGCCAGTTTTCAGACCGACAGGGACAACTACCGTTCGCAGTCGGGCTGGGTCTTTACCCTTAATGGAGGAGCAGTGACTTGGAAAAGTTCCAAATAGGAGACCGTAGCTGATTCAACGTGCGAATCAGAGTATATAGCGGCGAGCGAAGCGTCAAAGGAGGCAATATGGTTGAAGAACTTCATTGGAGACCTTGGAGTTGTGCCGGCCATACAAGAGCCTATGGAAATTTTCTGTGATAATGAAGGAGCAGTTTCCTTGACCAAGGAACCAAGGGATCACGGTAGTTGTGCCGGCCAGTAACTATATTTGGTAAGTACTTGACCCGGTTGTGCATGGTCCTTTTGGGTTGCCTTCACCATAGCAACTTGACAGGGTGATTTATGAAGAGAGAGAGAAGATATTATGATTTATTAATATATTATGAGAATAATATATTAAAGGAATAATCATATTATTTAATTAATATTGGTCATAGATTAATTAAGAATTAATTTGGTGACTAAAGGAGATTAATTAAATAAAGGGGGTTGGAACTGTCAATTGTGTGATAGTTGGTTTTGGGCTATGGATCCTTATGGATTATAGGGTGGACGAAATTAAGGTGTATGGACTCCTTGAATTCGTCCAAGCCTCAATCTAGAAGGATCTTTGGATTGCTTAGGGCCTAAGTTATTCAATTAGGGTTTCAGGATGTAACCCTAACAACTCAAGTATTTAAAGACCCCAAGGGCTACATAAATCGGCTACCAGAAACCCTAAGGAGTTCCAAGAGCCGATTTTGTGTCTGCATCCTCTCTCCAAATCATCCACTTGCTAGTTGGTGTTTTTAAGCCATTAGAGGAGTGACAATTGTGACTATAAGCTCCAAGAACAAGAAGATTCAAGTAAGCAACAAGAGGTAATCATCTAGATCTGATTTGTCTCATCAAATTTGAATTATACTCACTAGATCTAGGGTTTGCAAGACTTGGATAAATTGCATGTTCAATTAGAGAAACCTAGATCCAAGCATTAGGGTTTGCATGTGCACATAGGAAAGTTCTTATGGCTCAAACTCATCAGAATGGACATTGACAATGGTAACATTGGATATCCAGAAAAGCTTTCTCTTCCCAATGGAAAGGGATCAGCCATAGTCAACTCGGTTGACCAAATGGTAAAGAGAAAGGCTAAGTCTGAGATAGCCCTGTGTACCATTCCCAAAGAGTCCATATGCTTATATTGCTAAAGGAAGGGGCATTGGTTGCGAAGCTTCCCTATTTACCTGAAAGATCGTCAGGTTGGTCAAGTCAAAAGTTTGACTCTACTTCTGGTAAGTCCACTATCTAACTCTGTTAAGTTCGATTTGGAGATTCTTATTACTTGATGTGACTGGGTTACATGTTGAAGTTTTAAGAATCAAAGAAGAGTATGCTGATTCTGATCGCGAAGATGGATTTCGATCGCATGGTGATCAGAATTTTTGAGATGCTACTTAAGAGTTGTGATAGATTGCATAGGAACAGATAACAACACAGTTTTCATATGCATTTGCATTGTAAGGATAAGATTTTCCGCAAGTTTTAAATAAAAGAAAAGTTTTGTTTTTATTTATTTTAAGTATCCTTACAAGGGCATTTGTGAAAAAATTGTTGTTTATATGATTCCATTGATAGCAACATTGAAAAATGGATTTGAATCTGTC
Organism: Lactuca virosa; assembly: GCF_052849685.1. Lineage (NCBI taxonomy): Eukaryota > Viridiplantae > Streptophyta > Magnoliopsida > Asterales > Asteraceae > Lactuca > Lactuca virosa. The sequence continues at coordinate 280,839,269 of NC_136428.1, read as the reverse complement.
GTTTGTGGTAGTGTCATAATTTACCAAATAAGGAAAGATTCTCATCGACCAAGTTTCAGTTGGAAAGAAACTTGGAATCATGCAAGTTGTATTGTATACTGAATGAGACTTTTCAATCTTTGGAAAATTAAGAATAGTTCCTTGTTCACATGTACGTGTGAGCCAAGTGAAGGACTAAGGGATCGAGTACACATTCTTGTGCACTGGTCAAGTCCACCACAAAAGATCGATAAGACTATTCGTCATGATTTACTAAAGTTTAGTAAATATGGTTATACTTATAAGTTTGAGTATAATTCTGAAGCATTAAAAGTTTCGATGTATGGCAGAACAAATGAGAAGAATCAAAATTAGGCAGAAAGATAAAAGTTTCTCAAATCTGAAAAGATGGGAGAGTTCTTTAGTATCATGTTTTATGATGATTCAAATGATTAAGAAACCATATCACAATTTGATCCTCTAAGGACATCTTAGTGCATTCCCATGGCTAAGAAGAGGAGTCATGAATTGTTGAAATAGTTAAATCAAGAAGATGAGTCATACTTCGTTCCAAAAAAAGTCTTAGAGTCGTACTCCAAGATTGTAACTTGAGTGACACATCTTAAAGAAGGTTCATAACACTTGTCAAATGTAAGAGTAAAATGAGTCCTACTCTTGTACATTTGAAAGTGGTAAGTTGTGATGTTTTGGATAAAACAAAGACCAACTAAGGCCAATTGTGTGAAGTGTTTGTCTTGATAAAGAATCCGCACTATCACTTGAATATTTGGCAAGTGAGTCTTATATGTCAAGAGGACAGTGGGAGTCTTAAAGATCTTGGAAAATCTTCAAAGATCTATTCAAGAATAAAGACATGTAGTTTATCACTAGCACACGACGTGAGGTTTATAACCTATCGTGTTGACATATTCCTGGTTCTATGCCCATTCCAGTTAAAGTTGGCTGCATATGAGTTCTGAGAATTCTCAATTGGTTGCATTACAACTTGGAAGCAATGGCAGGCCCTTGTGCTGCCAGGTGGCAAGAAGTTGAGACTGCACAAGTTCAAACCATATGAGTTTGGATTTGTCACTAAGCTTGTCTGGTGATTATGGTTTTGACAAATTCACATGGTTAGGAACACATACACCATAAAATCTAAGTGTCATAAGGTTTCTCTCCGATTCATGAAAACAATGGTGAGGAAACACTTTCACTACGTAGATTTTAAGTAGATAGCAATTGTGATATTTGCATTCTCAAAGTCGTTAGTAAAGCATGTGTGGTTAACCGGCACACTAACATGGACTTGTGAGAAATGACAAAGGTCTTAACAATTGAGAATATGATTATGGCATCCCTTTTCATAGTTCTGAAATTGTTTAGACACACATGTGTGGTATCTAAGGAAAGGTGTATGATTTTGATAAGGTTTTATCAAAGCATCTCGTATTAGAAATATGAACTTTGGTAAGAAGGTCAATATAGTATTGATTTCTAGAAGTCCAACTGATTTCTGAGTACATGTCAAAGCTAGTGGGAGCATAAGTGTTATGCTAATAATCATCATGCAAGTGGGAGCATGATAATTATAATAAGTGTTGTAAGTTAGCAATGTTAATTATAGAAAACAAAAGGTTTCAATTGGGAAAAAGTTGTTTTGCTATAATTAAGGGAGAGGAAATTATACTTCATTTCAATTCTAAAAGATTAGATTGAGGTTTTAATCACCTTTAGTCAAGGACATATATATGAATTTTATGTTGGAATGGCTCAACATAAAGAAATTCTATATATGGGTCCATTATTTGCGTTCTAAAATTCGAATATGATTACGGCATCCCTTTTCATAATCTGAATTATGAGAACTTGGCAAATAGAAATAGAAATATTATAGCAAAAGACTGGTCCAATATCATGTCTTTATGTGAGAGATCATGAATCATGTCCCATATACTTCAGATATAGGATCGATTGCATGTGCTATAATATCCATATGTTCTAAATTTTTCCAAATGCCCAGAGCATTAAGAGGGAAAAGTACTAGTACTAGATATGACTAATGTGATTAAGCAATTGTTGAGGACAATCTAAGGTTCACCAAAGATTGGTTGCTCAGGGATAGTTGGAAGTATAATGTTAATTTTGGAAGGACCATATTGACATATTCTGAATAGAGGCAACTCTTGTTCAGGAGTGATAGTCAAAATGGGAATATGGAAATATTCCCGTAGGTGGAAGTTATTCATTAAATATGTGTAAGATTAGGAAACTGAATGCATTAAGGATGTTCAAAGGAATGTACTTTGAATTTGAGACTTCGTTTTCCATGGAGTGATCTCCGTTGGAATACTCTGTAATGTTTGTTGACAAGTCTTTGTGACTAGTGTGCATAATCATTACAAGAGAATCAATGCATATAAGTTTAGAATCTAACAGATTTCAGTAAATGGTAGGAACTTGGAATTCTTACATTTACGATAAGGATTTGGGATTGTGAAATGAGAATCATTGGAATTATGTTCAATCGATCTACTTCACAAAGTAAAGATCATAGACAAACTTAGTTTGAATACTTGGTGTATGGCATAACTAATGTTTGGAAAACCATAGTATGCATACTTGGTGTATGACATGACTAGTGTTTAGAAAAAAAAACCATAGTGTACATGCTTGGAGCATGGGACAACTATTGTTTTAATTCAAGTATAAAGTTGATAGTTTGAAATAGTATGCAATGGATAATGTGTAATCAATATGGTGATAAATAAAAGATGTTTTATTTATATTCATAATTTCTTAGACCATAGTTGATTCGATTATTCTTGTGTTTCACTTTGCATGTTTTGACTTCCAGAATAACTAGGTCATTCTTCCCGAATGACTAAGTTATTCAAACCATCCACAATCAGTCATATGTTGGAAGTAAATATGAATGAAGACTGTCATGAAGCTGGATTGTAGATGTCCAATGTATGGGGTATAGCAAGAGTTGCTGCAACATTCATGAGTGCTCATAAGTTCTGAGTATTGGATTCAACCCACGCTCGCTGGTATCACTTCATGGAATTTATCTCGAGTGATCGCGAGACGGTAATATCATATAAGTCTTCAAACCTAGATATATGACTTGTTGCCTATGAGTTGGTTCTACATTGATTGTACGAAAACACATTGGTAACTCGATGTTATAAAACGTGCCTTTGTGTATAATTCAACAAGTAGTAGAACAAGCATATGAGTCGAATTTTATCTGTTACTTCTTGGATTAGAAGCGATATCTGGGCCCCTCGATGATTTTGTGTTGACCCATGTACCGGGCCCGGTCAGAACTAAGTTGATGTGTTCAATTAAGTTCTATGTCAAACAAATCGGAAATCGGGAAGCAAACTGCTGGACAATAAGTAAGACATTGTTCCATGTATTTGTCCGGCTGATATCTAGAATAAAGGATTATATGATCACTTATCTTAAATGGCGTATCATCATCATCTTAGTTCCGCGAGACCTTGAAAGAGCTACGATTACTGATCGGTTCCTGAAGTCATTCTTGCAGTTATAGTTATTAGACTTATCGAAGTGGGAGACTGTTGGATTAGGTGTCTAGGTTCATAACTGTTTCTGGAATGTACTTGACATGATTAGCATGGTCCATTTGGGTTGCATGGCATTGCAATACTTGGATAGACCAAATTGAGAGAAAGGACACTTAAGGTTTATTAATATATTATAAGTTCTAATATTATTTAATTAATATTGATCAAAGGATTAATTTGGAATTAATTAAGTGATCAAAAAGAGACTAATTAAATATATGGGGTTGATTGTGTAAATCATCTATTCTTGTATAGTGGGCTAATGATCCATGGTTTGTATGGATTGGGTTAAAATCCATAAGGTGCTCCATGGATAGTCCATGGAGGTTACAAACCCATGGATCATGGAATATGGAAAGCCATGACAATTAGGGTTTACATGGTGTAACCCTACTTGTGCCACAACTATATAAAGAACCCTATGCAAGCAAAATCGTGCACTACTTGTACAAGTGAGAGGGCAATCCGATTTTGAGGCTTAGTGAACTTCTCTCAAGGTTATTCCAAGTGTTGTAGTGTTGTGTGAGACATTTGAGGCATCACACTTGAGGTGCTAGGCTCATAAGGTTCTCAAGGAATCCAAACTACAAAAGGTATGTTCTTCTTCTAGCATTTATGTTTAAAAGTTCCCCATGCTATGCTAGATAGGTTAAGAACCTTGGAAAATCAATTTTGCATGTATCTTAGTAAAACATAGATCCAAGGTTTCTAGGGTTGCATGTACACCTTAGGAGTGTTAGAATGCTCAAAACCCAACATATACATGTTGTAGATTTTGCATGTTTATATGCAAGTTAATGGTGAGGTGTCACAAGCATAATTCCTCATTTTATTCTTTTTTTAATGAACAGGCTAACCGATCGGCCCATTAGGAGAGGGGAGAAAGAAATAGTTTTGGGCTTGAGGATAACCGAGAACATCCAAGGCCCAAATGGTGTTTTCGGTTTGCACGTGTTTTTGGCTTGGATTGGGCCCAAAATGATTTCGGCCCAATAATGGGTCCAAAAGAAATGAATTTGGCCCAATAAAAGCTCCAAAAGTGATTTGCGGCCCATAAGGATCTAAGAAAATGTTTACGGCCCAATAAGGCCCACTAAGTGTCTTATGGCCCATATCCTGAATAATAAATTTTGGCCCAATTAGGGCCCAAATATGGGTTCTTGGCCCAAAAGAACCAAGTTGAGAGGTTATTGGCCCATTTGGGCCAAATAAGAGATGTTTGAGTTAAGGCCCACAGTTGAATGCACATAACTTATTGGATTAGATTTTTGGGCTTATACGGGAATGTTTCGACTTGAAACAAAATTATGGGTGTATAAATTCGTATTGTATTGAAAGTAACTTATACTGCACATAGTGTTACATAGTTACGCAAAGGATGCTAGTTGTATATGGATAGGAATTTATAGCCCTAAAATGCTAGTTGTGACATCATCCCCCGTTAGAGGGAATTGCGTCCCGAAATTCTTTCGTGAGATATTCTTAAGGGCTAGAAAAGAGGTGAGGGTACTTTTGCATCATTTGATCCTCGCGTTCCTATGTGAACTCAGGCCCGCATTTTGCACTCCATCGTCCTTTTACAATAGGAATGCGTCTTTGCTTCGTACGCTTCACTTCCCTATCCATGATTTCGACTGGTTCTTCAACGAACAGGAGATTCTCATTCACCCCAATCTCATCGAGTGGAACAATGAGGGTTCATCCGATAAGCATTTCTTGAGGTTTGACACGTGGAAAACAGGGTGTACATTGCTGAGCTCCGAGGGTAACTGCAGCTTGTAGGCCACCGGACCGATCCTGGCAAGAATATCGAATGGTCCGATGTATCGTGGATTTAGCTTTCCCCGCTTTCCAAACCGTATCATCCCTTTCCACGGAGAGACTTTTAGCAGCACGCAATCACCTACTTGGAACTCCAACGGTTTTCGTCTCTTGTCTGCGTAGCTCTTCTGTCTATCCCTAGATGCTTGGAGTCATGCCCTGATTTGGACAATTTTCTCAGTTGTTTCCCGGATGATCTCGGGTCCGGTGAGAGTGTTGTTCGGTATTTTCCCTCTTGCCAGCTGGGTGTCTCCCACCTCAGCCCAACAGAGAGGTGATCTGCATTTCCGACCGTACAAGGCCTCAAAGGGAGCGACTTTAATGCTTGTGTGGTAGCTGTTGTTGTAGGAAAATTCGATTAGTGGAAAGTGGGTATCCCATGCCTTGCCAAAATCTATCACACAAGCTCGGAGCATATCTTTCAGTGTTTGAATGGTTTGCTCACTTTGGTTGTCGGTCTGCGGGTGATAAGCAGTACGCATATCAAGTTGGGTCCCCATTGCTTTCTGGAGTGACTACCAGAATCGTGAGGTGAATCTACTATCTCGGCCAGAGATGATAGATATCGACACTCCATGAAGTCTCAGCACCTCCTTTATGTAGATCCGAGTTAATCTCTCCATTTTGTATGTTTCTTTTATTGGTAGGAAATGGGCGGATTTATTCAACCGATCGATAATCACTTAAATGACATCCAGTGCGTCAGCCGGTTTAAGCAATTTGTTATAAAATCCATTGTTATTCGTTCCCATTTCCACTCAGGTATCACTGGTTGTTGTAATAATCCCGAGGGCTTCTGATATTCTACCTTAACCTTTGCGCAAGTCAGGCACTTGCCCACGTAGGTTGCAATCTCCGCTTTCATGTTCGGCCACCAATAATGTTGCTTGATATCCAAGTACATCTTATCAGAACCTGGATGGATGGAGTATCGTGTCTTGTGTGCTTCATTCATGACTACGTCTTTGAACCCTCCAAATTTTGGGATCCAGATCCGGTTCATGAGATAGTGTGCTCCGTCCTCCTTGATTGCGAGATTCTTGTCCATTCCACACAAAGCTTTGTTTGCAGTGTTCTTCGGCTTCAGGGCTTCTAGCTGCGCCTCTTTGATTACTGAAGACAAGTGGGAATGGAAGGTCATCGTCAGTTTTTTTACTCGGCGGCCCGAGTATTCCTTCCTGCTTAAGGCGTCGGCCAGCACGTTAGCCTTGCTGGGATGATACTTGATCTCACATTCGTAGTTGTTTAGCAGCTCGACCCATCGCCGCTGCCTCATGTTTAGCTCTTTCGGATTCAAGATATGCTGGAGGCTTTTGTGGTCCGTGAAGATGGTGCACTTTGTACCGTAAAGGTAGTGCCTCCAAATTTTTAGGGCGAAGACCATAGATCCCAACTCGAGGTCATGAGTGGTATAATTCACCTCGTGGGTTTTCAGTTGCCTGGACGCGTAAGCAATCACCTTTCCATGCTGCATTAGCACACAACCCAAACCCAGGTTGGAAGCGTCGCAATACACTGCGAAATCTTCTGTTCCCTCCGGTAGAGTCAAGACCGGCGCACTGCAGAGGGCCTGCTTCAGAGTTTGGAAAGCAGCTTCTTGTTTTGCATCCCAGTTGAAGGGTACGCCTTTTTGGGTGAGAGCGGTGAGAGGCTTGGCGATTTTGGAGAAATTCTGAATGAACCTTCTATAATAACCAGCAAGGCCCAAGAATTGCCTGATCTCCGGTAGTGTCTTCGGGGTTGCCCAGCCCTCAATAGCCTTGATCTTAGAAGGGTCCACATGTATCCCTTCCTCACTGACTACGTGCCCCAAGAAATCCACCCTGCGAATCCAGAACTCGCATTTGGAGAATTTTGCGTACAACTTCTCCGCCATTAGAGTTTCCAAGACATGCCTTAGATGTTGACTGTGCTCTTCCTTTCTTCTTGAATAAACGAGTATGTCATCGATGAAGACGATTACAAAGTTGTCGAGGAATGGTCGACAAACTCGGTTCTTGAGGTCCATAAATGTTGCAGGTACATTTGTCAGACCGAAGGGAATTACCACGAACTCGAAATATACGTAGCGGGTTCGGAAGGCAGTTTTGGGGATATCTTCTTCTCGGACCCGTAGTTGGTGATATCCGGACCATAGATCTATTTTGGAAAAGTAACTGGCTCCTTGAAGCTGGTCGAATAGATCCTCAATCCGAGGGAGAGGGTATCGGTTCTTAATAGTGAGTTTGTTTAACTCCTGATAATCAATGCACATTCTGAAAGATCCGTCCTTCTTCTTGACAAACAAGACCGGAGCTCCCCAGGGTGAGAAGCTTGGTCTTATAAACCCTTTGTCTAGGAGTTCACTTAGTTGGCTCGATAACTCCTGCATTTCCGCAGGGGCTAACCTATAGGGTGATTTGGCAATTGATGTTGCTCCAGGTATCAGGTCAATTCAAAATTCGACCTGTCTCTCGGGAGGTATCCCCGGGAGATCTTTTGGGATACGTCTAGAAAGTCGCGCACATCCAGAATATCGTTACTGTTCTTTTCCCCTCTTTGTTTGTCCACCACATGGGCTAGAAATGCATGATTTTTTTTATAAGACGAAGATTTACACCAGGTTTATCGCCGTAAATGATTAGAGTTTCGTTGGTGGGTAAGTGAAGGCGAACGACCTTCTCGCGGCACATAATACCGACATGGTGGGGTCTTAACCAGTTCATATCGATTATCACATCAAAACTTCGAATATTAACCGGCATTAAGTCGATTGAATATGAGTGGTTATTTAGTGTTAACGTGCATCGTACGTAAATGTCTTTGGTTGTTTCAATCTTCCCATTATCCATCTTCACCGTAACGGCTTTGCTTAGCTTTTGGGGTTGTTGATTTAGTAGGTATTTGAGTTTATGACTCACAAAACTCCGCTCAGCCCCACTATCGAATAAAATGTATGCATACGTGCGGTTGAGGGGAAACGTACCAGTGATAATAGTCAGATCTCGAACTGCCTCACCCTGTCCCAATGTTAGTACTCTGCCTGATCCGCTCGTACCCTGGTTGTTGGCTTTGGGGCAGTTTCGCTTGAAGTGTTCAACCTCTCCGCATCCATAACACGTGCGACTGGCCCCGACATTGTTGGATTGAGGGTTGTTTTGTTGTGGATGGGACCTGTAATATCAGGCAGTGTGCCGTTTTCTATTGCATTTTGTGCATTGGAAGTCCTTGCATTCCCCGACATGATGGAAACTACACTTGTCACACTTCGGGTGGGAACCTGCGTAGGGTTTCACAGGTGCTGATGCAGTTGTAGTGGCTGTAGTTGGAATTGATGAGGTTTGAGCGGTAGCAGCGTGAACTGCTACTGTTTGCTGTTTCTTGGAAGTTCCCTGATTCTGTCGCCCCTTTGTTTTATTCTCCCCATTTTTCTTGTTTCCTCCTTCCTTTTTGGCTTCTGCCTCTGTAGTCTTGGTGCCTTTCTTGTTTTCATGATCATAGAGCTTCTGAGCTAGACGCTTTGCACTATCGAAAGTTTCAGGGTTTGTTGCAATCATGTTCCCCTGAATTGGAGGAGTTAACCCCCAAATGAAACGTTCGATTTTCTTTCCGTCCGAGGTTATCATCCCAGGTCATAGAAGTGCCAGCTCGCTAAACCTAGCGATATAAGCTTCAATATCTGAGCTTTGCACCGTGAGATTCCATAACTCCTGTTCCAGCTTCTGTATTTCCCCATGGGGAGAGTATTCAGCCAATAGCATCTCCTTGAGTTCCTCCCACGGCATGGCATTTGCAACTGGAAGTGTTAAGGCCTCAACCCGGCCATTCCACCATGATAGTGATTGATCAACAAACGTACAGGCCATAAACTTTACTTTACTCTCTTCAGGGCATTCACATATCTTGAAAACTGACTCGATCTTCTCGATCCAGCGTTTCAAATTTATCACCCCACCAGTTCCGTTGAATGTTTGGGGTTTTGCATTAGAGAAATCTTTATAAGTGCATGCTTTCGTAGGCGCTTGATTAATTCCATGATTGGAGCTTCCTGTTCCTTGCCCATTTCCACCTCCGTTGTTTCCATTGTGGATGTGAGCTAAGGCTGCAGTGACTGCAGCTGAGACTGCTTCCTGAAAAGCAGCAGAGTTTACCTCCGGTGGAGGCGGCGGCGGTGGCTGTGTGTTGTTGTTTTTGCGCACGTACCTTCGAGGCATCTGCTGTCATGGAGTAGAAGAACTATGAGTATATAATGATTTCAGATATTTTATTGTCTTGCGGTTGTGGCGATTCGGTTGTGCTTATAAGTGAAATCATACAGTATCAAGAAATAATAAAAATAGAACTCATAGCATATAACAACATAACAAATAAATCACACACTTGTTTCATTACTGATAAAGGTTTGGTACATGTTACGTGAAAATTTGGCCTTTATAAGGCCTACATCACATGGGTAATAGCCAAACAACATAACAACCCCATCGAGTAATGTAATCACTTAATCGATGGGTTAGCCCTACCCACACAAAGTAAAAAGGAAAAGGAAATAACATCAAGAGCATGTGGTGGGTAGGATGGGTCCTACTCACGGCGGAAGGTCTCCGGTGGTGATATTCAGCCATGGTGCCTGCACGAGAATGGAGGTGTGAGGAGCGTGTAGAAAGTGTACGTGCGAAGGTTACATAATATCCTAAAATACTCCTATTGTATTTTAATTTTTTATGTTTGGTTCCTTAAAACTTTTGGATACAAGGTTGGTAAGTTTTAGATTCGTTGCCCACCACGATCACTCCCAAGCACATGTTGGTCGTATTTTAAATAAATATAGTTGACCAGACTATATTTATCCCCAACACAATTACATAACTGCTCGGGTTTAACCGCGACGTTCAATTCCTCTAAAGACTTTTATAGTTTCTTATCTTGAAAATACTTTAATATGCACACATAGGTATGTATTTTATTTTTGTTCAGAGTATTTTAATCTTAATGTATTTATAGTTGCATATCTTGTATCATTAGATATGCTAATTCACTATAAACATTGCTCTGATACCAATCTGTCACACCCCCGAACCGGAATGGCGAAAACGTCTGGGGGCGAATGACTTCATCTTGTAATATCATAACAAGTGTATATAAATGAAACATAGAGCATCATCATCACCATACATAAAATATAACAACATACATGGTTTTCATCATTGTATCCATTCATAAATTACATTCCAAAAATAATAAGTGTATGGTGAAAACAAAAATACAACAAATTCCCAAAAGTCCAAAGCTACCAACCTGCTTAATGAGTTCCTGAGAATACAAGTTATTTTGAAAAGCGTCAACATATAAAATGTTGGTGAGTTCATAAGCATGTTTATATGAAAACTTTACGTTGGTTTGAAAACTCCAGAAAATGCGATATTTTCTGTAAAAATAGTTTGTGAGTTTTGTTTCAAATCTTGTATTATAACATGTGTACCCTTATTTTATCTTGTTTGAAAAATGTATAGAGAGTGATTCCTAGAAAATCCTATATTTTTTGTGTTATGAGAAATTGTGGTCTTAAACCCAAAGACCGGAATGAGGTGGATAGTACAAATAATCAACATAGTGTTTATACTTTGCAAAACTGAGTGGTATGTATATTCAGCGTAAAACTTATAATAGTTTTGTTATTCTCTATGTGAGTCGCTATAACCATACTAATATGATGGAGTGCCTGTCTTGACGTTTTTCATGCGTCGGTTTCTGAGAAGACATTTTTCACCCTAGACTGGCCTGTCTAGCTGTAGCGAGCATCTCAGGTGTGGGGTGTCAACCCCGTATAGATCTATACACAAATTCCCGTTCTCCCTCCAGGAGATTCTAGTTATAACTACATGGCTTACGGTGTACACTATGGTAGGTACGGTGAAGGTGCGTCTCACAAGAGCCTTAACGAAATTTTTACGCGAATGGTGTGTTTCATTATTTTAGCGTTGAAATAATGTTACGAGTGTTTATTTTTGACTATCACTCATAAATAGTAAAAATGTAATCATTTCTATCGAGAGTGTCGGAATAGTTCGTTGTTATCAAAATTGTCGATTGTTAGCGGTAAGTTCACGAGAGGCCCAATTTACATAAAATTGACACTAAGGCCCAATTTACATAAAAGATGTCATATAAGGCCCAATTAGGATAAAAGGACCATACAAGGCCCATTTTGACTTAAGTATTCAAAAATGACACTTTAGGCCTAATAATACCATGAATGTCATTAAAAACCCATTTTTATGAAAAATAACACTTTTGGCCCATAAATACCGAGATTGTCAATAAAAGCCCATTTTTATCAAAAATGACATTTTTGGCCCAATAATACCGAGAATGTCAATAAAAGCCCATTTTAATCAAAAATCACATTTTGGCCCAATAATACCGAGAATGTCAATAAAAGCCCATTTTTATAAAAAATAACACTTTTGGCCCATAAATACCGTGAATGTCTAATAAAACCTACTTTTATGAAAAATGACAAATATGACCCCTTTTATGATTTCTTTAGTTTTGTTGTGAATATTCAAGCTTACTTAGCATCTTTGACCAAACATAAGAAGATATATAATGTAAGTTATTCCAACAACTTCAAGGTTTGGGTAAATCTTGAAATTGTGGAGCTTTTAGCATCATATCACAACATAATAACACATATATTATACCAAACATACACATGCAAGCATACATAACAAAATTTTACACAAAACTAGCTTGTATTCTCCCCCCAAAAGATAGTAAATCATGAAAACAAGGGGTATGAAGCTCACCTTGGGAACATTTTTGGTTTGAGGAAGGAAATGGAGTGAGTTTTCAGCCTTAGCTAGCTTCCTTGAAGAGATTTGTGGAGTTTTGGTGTTCTAGGATCATAAACACGAATATAGAGTGGTTTTGAGGAAAGATCTCTAGCATAAGATTGAAGAAAAACAACTTCAGTGTGAAGTAACTTACCAAGTTATGATCTTTGTTGAAGAACTCTTGAAAGCACACACACAAACTCATGACTTTTAGGAGGAAAGAGTGAGAGGATTTTAAGAGAGTTGAGGAGGAATGAGAGATGTGATTGGAGTTTGAAATTAAGATGGTGGTGGGGAGGGTGGCTTCGGCCGATCTTAAGAGGAGAGGGAAAGAGATTAAGGTGGTATTTACATGGCGGTTATTGTTTGTTGCATGGATACATGTTGTACATTTTGCATGTTTATATGCAAGTTAATGGTGAGGTGTCACAATCATAATTCCTCATTTTATTCTTTTTTTTAACGAATAGGCTAACCGATCGGCCCATTAGGAGAGGGGAGAAAGAAATAGTTTTAGGCTTGAGGACAACCGAGAACATCCAAGGCCCAAATGGTGTTTTCGGTTTGCACGTGTTTTTGGCTTGGATTGGGCCCAAAATGATTTCGGCCCAATAATGGGTCCAAAAGAAATGGATTTGGCCCAATAAAAGCTCCAATAGTGATTTGCGGCCCATAAGGATCTAAGAAATTGTTTACGGCCCAATAAGGCCCACTAAGTGTGTTATGGCCCAAATCTGGGTTGAATAATAAATTTCGGCCCAATTAGGGCCCAAATATAGGTTCTTGGCCCAAAAGTGTTGGATTAATGTCTAAGTCCATAACTATATTTGGTATGTACTTGACCCGACCCGGCATGGTCCATTTGGGTTGCACTTCACCGACACAATTTATATGGATAGTCTTTTGAGAATAGTATATTTATGATTTATATTAATATATTATAAGTTCTAATATATTAATATGGAATCATATTATTTAATTAGTATTGATCAAGAATTAATTTAGAATTAATTAAGTGATCAAAAAGAACTAATTAAAAATGGACTCTTATATATATGGAATGGGCCAAGTTCATTTAGGTTGGGCTAAGCTTTCATGGATTGTCCATGGAGCTTTTAACCCATGGATCCTATGTAAATGAAAGGTCATGGGTATTAGGGTTTACATGGATGTAACCCTAATCCTCCATAATATATAAAGGGGTCCTTGGCTCACAAAATTGGTACAAGTGTGTGAAAATAAGAGTGGGCCGATTTTAGTGTGCATACATATTCTCTCAAGTCCTTCCAAAGTGTTTTGGTGATTTGTGATTCCATTTGAGGCTTCCACACTATTGGGGCTAAGCTCTTAAAGCTTGAAGACATCAAGCTACATCAAAAGGTATGTCATCTAACTAGAGCTTTGTAGTATAGGTGCTTCATAATATGCTAGTTAGGATGAAACCTTGGAATAGTTAATATTTGCATGTATAATAGAGAAAACATAGATCCAAGGTTTATAGGGTTGCATGTACACCATAGGAGTGTTAGAATGCTCAAAACCCAACAGTGGTATCAGAGCCATGGGTTGTTTTCTGTTATATTGATGCAAATGTTTTATTTTCAAGTTGGAAAAAAAGGAAAAAAACATGACGTTTGTCAAATTTTAAGATAATTACTTGTTTTGTGAAAAACGAATTATTTGTAAAATTTGATTCATTTGTTATATGAGTTGAATTAGGTCAAATTTAGTAAAAGATAAAATGATATGATTATTTTATTAGTTTTAAAAGTTTGATCTAAATGTTTTAAGGAGTTACAAATTTTGTCATAAAATTTTGGAGCTCAAAAGTTTTTTTAAAGTTGTGATCTTAAGGGTTTTTGAAACTTCCATAAGTTATGGATATGAAAGTTTTTTTTTAAAAAAATTTGATTCAAAGTTTTTATGGAGTTACAAAATTTGGTGTTAATGTTTTAAAGAATTCCATAACTTGTTCTTAAGTTATGGAACATGAAAAGTTTCATCATAAAACAAGTATTTAACTCCATAAGTTATGGAATCCAAAAGTTTTCAAGAGTTACAAAACTTGCCCTCAAGTTTTGGAATTTGCAAAAAGTTTTTTATGATAAAAAAAAAAGAATTGAATTCTAAAATTCTTGGGGTTCATAACTTCAACAATTAATTAAATGGTTTTAATTTTGAATTTAATAATTGGAATTATGATGTTTTTATTGAATAGTTCAATTAACTCTTATGGACTTTATTAATAGATAATTAAAGTGTTTAATTAAAAGAGAATTAATAATTCCATAATGACATGGTTTAAATTTAATTAAATTAAGAGTATAGTTTAATTAATAGATTAAACCACCAAGTATTTTAAATGTCTAAAATACACCCTTATACTATTATAATATTAAAAGTTTAATATATTATATGTATAAGAGCAAGTCGTCTTACCATTAGTAGGCCTCATTCACGAAGCCGGTCTGTAAGGGGGGTATAAGGTTACTGCCTATAAAATGGCAGTTTAATGGGTGTCCACTCTCACTCACCGCTTCCTTGACCGGTGGAGGGTCGTTAGCCGAACAGGTAGGACAAGGACTATAATTCTCTCTTCATTATAAGTATAATGATAAATACTAAGTAACTAAACACTTATAAATTCCCAATCTTAGTTACTTAGGAAAATGTGAATAAGGTGCTAATCCATGAAATTACACTTTGCACTTTGTTTAAGCTGTTAGTGGAGCGTGTGTGGTTAACCGGCACACTAACCTGGACTTAACAAGGTAGGCAAAGGGTAACTTAATGTTTATCATAGTATCGTTGGAGCGTGTGTGGTTAAACGACACATCGATTGAGGGGAAAATATTAAGGGTACCAAGTATATTTTCATGGTTACTTCACACCTTGTTTTGTGATCCTCGGCATCCCAGTCACAAAACCTGAAGGGCACACTCGAGATTGAAACATGCCATTGAAAAGTTCAATGAATCTCAAAAGAATCTAGGAGTTTCAAAACCAATTAAAACCTAATAATACATTTCGTTTATCTTGGTGGAAATTGGTGAATCGTCATTCACCTACCTTCAAATATTTTATAGCTTGGATTACGGCATCCCTCTTCCAAGTTATAAAATAGTTTGTTGGGTCCTAGCCTTAATATATCATATTGGGTGTTATATTAAGGACTTAAATCAACTTTATGTGAATTTCTCCCATTGTTGATGTCTGGTTTAGACAACAATGATCTTCCCAAACCAAGCTTTCGTAATGAATATGACTTCCTGAGTTTGGCTCATGGAAGTCATACTTCTCTTCCTCCACCTCCTCCAATTATTCTCCCTAACCCACAAGTTCAAGGTCACTCAAGCCCTAATGGCAAGCAAGGTCTATGTATGATCATATCTTAATGATGAGGTCACATATTGACAAGCCGGGAGAGTTGGGTGTCAAAGTCTTGAGAAAGTTGGATGTTCAATCACTTTCTAAGTCACATAGTGAGTTCCTTTGGGACTACTATGAAACAGACTATGACATGAACCTTAATGATCATATCTATTTGCTTGGTGCTGCTGAATCAGCAATGATTTCGAACGATAGCAAAGCAAATTTGATTAGAAGATCAACTTCCCAAAAACTTTATGGACAGTGACAATGGTGACATGGAAATCCAGAAAGAACATTCTCTTCCCAATGGAAAGGGATTGGCCATAGTCAACCCGGTTGACCAAATGGTAAAGAGAAAGGCTAAGTCTGAGATAGTCCCATTACCAAAGGGTCCATATGTTTATTTTGCCAAAGGAAGGGGCGTTGATTGCAAAGCTGCCAAATTTACCTAAGGATGCTAAAGTCAATAAGTTTGACTCTACATCAGGTAGAGCCCATTATCTAACTCTGTTAAGTTCTATTCTGAGATCCTCATTACATGATGTGACTGGGTCACATGTTGATGTTTTAAGAATCAAAGAATAGAGAGAAATCTTAAAGGAAGTATATGCTGATTCTGATCGCGAAGGTGGATTTCGATCGCATCAGAATTTTGAGCAGTTGCTTAAGAAGTTATGATATATTGCTAAGGAATAGATAACAACAATTTTCCATGTGGATTGTAAGGATAAGTTTTTCCATAAAGTTTTAAAATAAAAGAAAATTGTTTAATTTTATTTATTTGAAGTATCCAATGGCATTTGTGGAAAATTGTTGCTTATATGATTCCACTGACAGCAATATTGGAAAATGGATTTGATTCTTTCATTTGTGGTAGTGTCTAAACTTACCAAATCAGGAAAGTTTCTCATCACCCAAGTTTCAATTGGACCGAAACTTGGAATCATGCAAGTTGAATAGTATGATGAATGAGAACTTTCAAGCATTGGAAAATCAAGACTAATTACTTGTTCACATGGATGTGTGAGTCAAGTGAAGGATTAAAGGGATCGAGTACACATTCTTGTGCACTGGTCATGTCCACCACAAAGCTCGTTAAGACTATTTGATTTACTAAAGTTTAGTAAATATGGTTATACTTACAAGTTTAAGTATAATTCTGAAACATTGGAAAAGTCTCAATGTATGGCAGAACGAATGGGAAGAATCAAATTAGGCAGAAAGATAAAAGTTTCTCAAATCTGAAAAGATGGGAGAGTACTTTAGTATCATGTTTGTGATCATCTTAATGATTTAGAAATCATATCACAATTAGTCCTCTAAAGGTCATCTTAGTGCATTCTTATGACTAAGAAGAGGAGTCATGAATTGTTGAAGTGGTTAAATCAAGGAGATGAGTCATACTTCGTTCCAAAACAATTCTTAGAGTCATACTCCAAGATTGTAACTTGAGTGACATATCTTAAATAAAGGTTTAAAACACTTGTCAAATGTAAGAGTAAAAGTGTCCTACTCTTGTACATTTTAAATTGGTAAGTTGTGATGTTTTGGATAAAACAAAGACCAACTAAGGCCAATTGTGTGAAGTGTTTGTCTTGATAAAGAATCCGCACTATCTCTTGAATATTTGGCAAGATAGTCTTATATGTCAAGAGGATAGTGGGAGTCTTAAAGATCCTAAAAAGAATTTCAAGAACTAATCAAGAATAAAACCTGAGGTTCTTCACTAGCACACGACTTGAGGTTTATAACCTATTGTGTTGACATATTCTGTGCCCATTCCAGTTAAAGTTGGCTTTGCATAGGAGTTCTGAAAGTTCTCAATTGGTTGCATAACAACTTGGAAGCAATGGCAGGCCCTGTACTGCTAGGTGGCAAGAAGTTAAGATTGCATAAGTTCAGTCCATATGAGTTTGATTTGTCATTATCCTTGTCTTGTGACTATGGTTTTGACGATTCACATGGATAAGAACACATACACCATAAAATCTAAGGGTCATAAGGTTTCTCTCCGATTCATGAAAATGATGGCGAGGAAACACTTCCACCAAGTAGATTTGAAGCAGATGGCAAAAGGTCTAAACAATTGAGACTATGATTACGGCATCCCTTTTAATAGTTTTGAAATTGTTTAGACACACATGCATGCTATCTAAGGAAAGGTGTATGATTTTGATAAAGTTTTATCAAAGCATCTCGTATCAGAAATCTGAACTTTGGTAAGAAAGTCAATATAGTATTGATTTCTAGAAGTCCAGCTGATTTCTGAGTACATGTCAAAGCTAGTGGGAGCATAAATGTTATGCTAATAATCATCATGTTAGTGGGAGCATGATAATTATTGTTAGTGTTGCAAGTTAGCAATGTTAATTATAGAAAACAAAAGTTTCAATTCGTGAGGCTGCAGGGTTTGAAAAAGTTGTTTTGCTATAATTAAGGGAGAGGATATACTTCATTTCAGTTCTAAAGGCTTAGATTGAGACCTTAATCATCTTTAGTCAAGAATATATATATGAATTTCATGTTGGATTGGTTCAACTTAAGGAAATTCTATATATTGCGTTCTCAAAATTCGATTATGAATACGACATCCCTCTTCATAGTCAAATTTTTGAAAACATGGCAAATAAAAATATTGTAGCAAAAGACTGGTCTAGAATCATGTCTTTATGTGAGACATCATGAATCGTGTACCATTTGCTTTGGGTACATGATCGATTGCATGTGCTATAATATTTGTCATTTCTAAATTTTTCCAAATGCCCAGAGGCATTAAGAAGGGAAAAGGTCTAGAATTGGATATGACTAAAATGATTAAGCAATTGTCGAGGACAATCTGAGGTTTACCAAAGATTGGTTGCTCAGGGACAGTTGGAAGTATAGTGCTAATTTTGGAAGGAACATATTGACATATTCTGAAAAGAGCCATGTCTTATTCAGAAGTGATAGTCAAAATGAGAATATGGAGTTGTCTCCATAGGTGGAAGTTATCTGTGTAAGATTAGAAAACTTAATGCAAGAAGCATGTCCAAAGCAATGTACTTTGAATATGAGACTTAGTTTCCATGGAGTTGATCTCCATTAGAATACCTTATAATGACTGTTGACAAGTCTTTGTGACTTTGTACATATTCATTATAGGAGGGTCAGTGCATATAAGTTTAAAATCTAAACAAATTTCGATAAATGATAGGAATTTGAAATTCTCACATTTTTCGATAAGGATTTGGGAGTGTGAAATTAGAATCATTGAAATTATGTTAAATTGGTTTATTTCACAAAGTAAGGATCATAGACAAACATAGAGTGCATACTTGGTGTATGGCAAAACTATTGTTTAAGAAAAACATAGTGTACATGCTTGGAGCATGGGACAACTAGTGTTTTTAATTCAAGTATAAAGTTGATAAAACCGAAACAATGAATAATGAGTAATCAGTATGGTGATAAATAAAAGTGTTTATTTATATTCATAGGGTTTGATACCATATTTGATTCATTTATTCTTGTGTTTCACTTTGCATGTTTTGACTTCCAGAATAACTAAGTCGCTCTTCCTGAATGATTAAGTTATTCAAACCATCCACAGTCGGTCATATGTTGGAAGTAGATATGAATCAAGACTGTCATGGGTTGGTTTGTAAAGGTCCAAGTTGGTGGACAAAGTGGTGCTACAACACTCATGAGAGCTCATAAGTTCTGAGTATTGGATTCAACCCACGCTCATTTGAATCACTTCATGGATTTTATCACGAGTGATCATGAGACGATAATATCTTATATCCTTAAGACCTAGAGATATGAGTTGTTACTATGAGTTAGTTATACATTGATTGCACGAAAACACATTTGGTAACTCGATGTTATAAAACGTGCCTTTGTTTATGATTCAACAAGTAGTAGAACAAGCCATATGAGTCGAAGTTTATCCATTCCTTTTACCTTCAGGATAAAAGCGATATCTGTGGGCCCCTCGATGATTTAGCGATGACACATGTGAGTGCTTGGCCAAGCCAGGACTGATTTGATTTGTTCAATCAGTCAGTCATCATAAATCGAAAATCGGGAAACAACAAATGGACAGAGAGAATGATTATAATCCGTGTCTCAGTCCATATGATATCTAGAATGGAGGAATATATGATCCCTTATCTAATGGACAAGTCGTTGACAAGGTCAGAGTTCGACAGCGGCTTTAAGAGCTACGATTGTCAGTTAGGTTTTGAAGTCATACTCAATAATAGTTTTAGACTTATCCAAGTGGGAGACTGTTGGATTAATGTCTAAGTCCATAACTATATTTGGTATGTACTTGACCCGACCCGGCATGGTCCATTTGGGTTGCACTTCACCGACACAATTTATATGGATAGTCTTTTGAGAATAGTATATTTATGATTTATATTAATATATTATAAGTTCTAATATATTAATATGGAATCATATTATTTAATTAGTATTGATCAAGAATTAATTTAGAATTAATTAAGTGATCAAAAAGAACTAATGAAATATGGACTCTTATATATATGGAATGGGCCAAGTTTATTTAGGTTGGGCTAAGCTTTCATGGATGGTCCATGGAGCTTTTAACCCATGGATCCTATGTAAATGAAAGGTCATGGGTATTAGGGTTTACATGGATGTAACCCTAATCCTCCATAATATATAAAGGGGTCCTTGGCTCATAAAATTGGTACAAGTGTGTGAAAATAAGAGTGGGCCGATTTTAGTGTGCATACATATTCTCTCAAGTTCTTCCAAAGTGTTTTGGTGATTTGTGATTCCATTTGAGGCTTCCACACTATTGGGGCTAAGCTCTTAAAGCTTGAAGACATCAAGCTACATCAAAAGGTATGTCATCTAACTAGAAATTTGTAGTATAGGTGCTTCATAATATGCTAGTTAGGATGAAACCTTGGAATAGTTAATATTTGCATGTATAATAGAGAAAACATAGATCCAAGGTTTATAGGGTTGCATGTACACCATATGAGTGTTAGAATGCTCAAAACCCAACAGTGGTATCAGAGCCATTGGTTGTTTTCTGTTATATTGATGCAAATGTTTTATTTTCAAGTTGGAAAAAAAACGAAAAAAAAAACATGACGTTTGTCAAATTTTAAGATAATTACATGTTTTGTGAAAAACGAATTATTTGTAAAATTTGAATCATTTGTTATATGAGTTGAATTAGGTCAAATTTAGTAAAAGATAAAATGATATGATTATTTTATTAGTTTTAAAAGTTTGATCTAAATGTTTTAAGGAGCTACAAATTTTGTCATAAAATTTTGGAGCTCAAAAGTTTTTTTTAAAGTTGTGATCTTAAGGGTTTTTGAAACTTCCATAAGTTATGGATATGAAAGTTTTTTTAAAAAAAAAAATTTGATTCAAAGTTTTTATGGAGTTACAAAATTTGGTGTTAATGTTTTAAAGAATTCCATAACTTGTTCTTAAGTTATGGAACATGAAAAGTTTCATCATAAAACAAGTATTTAACTCCATAAGTTATGGAATCCAAAAGTTTTCAAGAGTTACAAAACTTGCCCTCAAGTTTTGGAATTTGGAAAAAGTTTTTTATGATAAAAAAAAAAAGAATTGAATTCTAAAACTCTTGGGTTCATCACTTAAACAATTAATTAAATGGTTTTAATTTTGAATTTAATAATTGGAATTATGATGTTTTTATTGAATAATTCAATTAACTCTTATGGACTTTATTAATAGATAATTAAAGTGTTTAATTAAAAGAGAATTAATAATTCCATAATGACATGGTTTAAATTTAATTAAATTAAGAGTATAGTTTAATTGATAGATTAAACCACCAAGTATTTTAAATGTCTAAAATACACCCTTATACTATTATAATATTAAAAGTTTAATATATTATATGTATAAGAGCAAGTCGTTTTACCATTAGTAGGCCTCATTCACGAAGGCGGTCTATAAGGGGGGTATAAGGTTACTGCCTATAAAATGGCAGTTTAATGGGGGTGCACTCTCACTCACCGCTTCCTTGACCGGTGGAGGGTCGTTAGCCGAACAGGTAGGACAAGGACTATAATTCTCCTTTCATTATAAGTATAATGATAAATACTAAGTAACTAAACACTTATAAATTCCCAATCTTAGTTACTTAGGAAAATGTGAATAAGGTGCTAATCCATGAAATTACACTTTGCACTTTGTTTAAGCTGTTAGTGGAGCGTGTGTGGTTAACCGGCACACTAACCTGGACTTAACAAGGTAGGCAAAGGGTAACTTAATGTTTATCATAGTATCGTTGGAGCGTGTGTGGTTAACCGGCACATCGATTGAGGGGTAAATATTAAGGGTACCAAGTATATTTGCATGGTTACTTCACACCTTGTTTTGTGATCCTCGGCATCCCAGTCACAAAACCTGAAGGGCACACTCGAGATTGAAACATGCCATTGAAAAGTTCAATGAATCTCAAAAGAATCTAGGAGTTTCAAAACCAATTAAAACCTAATAATACATTTCGTTTATCTTGGTGGAAATTGGTGAATCGTCATTCACCTACCTTCAAATATTTTATAGCTTGGATTATGGCATCCCTCTTCCAAGTTATAAAATAGTTTGTTGGGTCCTAGCCTTAATATATCATATTGGGTGTTATATTAAGGACTTAAATCAACTTTACGTGAATTTCTCCCATTGTTGATGTCTGGTTTAGACAACAATGATCTTCCCAAACCAAGCTTTCGTAATGAATATGACTTCCCGAGTTTGGCTCATGGAAGTCATACTTCTCTTCCTCCACCTCCTCCAATTATTCTCCCTAACCCACAAGTTCAAGGTCACTCAAGCCCTAATGGCAAGCAAGGTCGATGTGTCATCACATCTTAGAGATGAAGTCACATATTGACAAGCCGGGAGAGTTGGGTGTCAAAGTCTTGAGAAAGTTGGATGTTCAATCACTTTCTAAGTCACATAGTGAGTTCCTTTGGGACTACTATGAAACAGACTATGACATGAACCTTAATGATCATATCTATTTGCTTGGTGCTGCTGAATCAGCAATGATTTGGAACGATAGTAAAGCAAATTTGATTAGAAGATCAACTTCCCAAAAACTTTATGGACAGTGACAATGGTGACACTGGAAATCCAGAAACAGCATTCTCTTCCCAATGGAAAGGGATTGGCCATAGTCAACCCGGTTGACCAAATGGTAAAGAGAAAGGCTAAGTCTGAGATAGTCCCATTACCAAAGGGTCCATATGTTTATTTTGCCAAAGGAAGGGGCGTTGATTGCAAAGCTGCCAAATTTACCTAAGGGTGTTAAAGTCAATAAGTTTGACTCTACATCAGGTAGAGCCCATTATCTAACTCTGTTAAGTTCTATTCTGAGATCCTCATTACATGATGTGACTGGGTCACATGTTGATGTTTTAAGAATCAAAGAATAGAGAGAAATATTAAAGGAAGTTGATTCTGATCGCGAAGGTGGATTTCGATCACATCAGAATTTTGAGCAGTTGCTTAAGAAGTTATGATATATTGCTAAGGAATAGATAACAACAATTTTCCATGTGGATTGTAAGGATAAGTTTTTCCGCAAAGTTTTAAAATAAAAGAAAATTGTTTAATTTTATTTATTTGAAGTATCCTTACAATGGCATTTGTGGAAAATTGTTGCTTATGTGATTCCACTGACAGCAATATTGGAAAATGGATTTGATTCTTTCATTTGTGGTAGTGTCTAAATTTACCAAATCAGGAAAGTTCCTCATCACCCAAGTTTCAATTGGACCGAAACTTGGAATCATGCAAGTTGAATAGTATGATGAATGACAACTTTCAAGCATTGGAAAATCAAGACTAATTACTTGTTCACATGGATGTGTGAGTCAAGTGAAGGACTAAAGGGATCGAGTACACATTCTTGTGCACTAGTCATGTCCACCACAAAGCTCGTTAAGACTATTTGATTTACTAAAGTTTAGTAAATATGGTTATACTTACAAGTTTAAGTATAATTCTGAAACATTGGAAAAGTCTCAATGTATGGCAGAACGAATGGGAAGAATCAAATTAGGCAAAAAGATAAAAGTTTCTCAAATCTGAAAAGATGGGAGAGTACTTTAGTATCATGTTTGTGATCATCTTAATGATTTAGAAATCATATCACAATTAGTCCTCTAAAGGTCATCTTAGTGCATTCTTATGACTAAGAAGAGGAGTCATGAATTGTTGAAGTGGTTAAATCAAGGAGATAAGTCATACTTCGTTCCAAAACAATTCTTAGAGTTATACTCCAAGATTGTAACTTGAGTGACATATCTTAAAGAAAGGTTTAAAACACTTGTCAAATGTAAGAGTAAAAGTGTCCTACTCTTGTACATTTGAAATTGGTAAGTTGTGATGTTTTGGATAAAACAAAGACCAACTAAGGCCAATTGTGTGAAGTGTTTGTCTTGATAAAGAATCCGCACTATCTCTTAAATATTTGGCAAGATAGTCTTATATGTCAAGAGGATAGTGGGAGTCTTAAAGATCCTACAAAGAATTTCAAGAACTAATCAAGAATAAAACCTGAGGTTCTTCACTAGCACACGACTTGAGGTTTATAACCTATCGTGTTGACATATTCTGTGCCCATTCCAGTTAAAGTTGGCTTTGCATAGGAGTTCTGAAAGTTCTCAATTGGTTGCATAACAACTTGGAAGCAATGGCAGGCCCTGTACTGCCAGGTGGCAAGAAGTTAAGATTGATAAGTTCAGTCCATATGAGTTTGGATTTGTCATTATCCTTGTCTTGTGACTATGGTGATAAATAAAAGTGTTTATTTATATTCATAGGGTTTGATACCATATTTGATTCATTTATTCTTGTGTTTCACTTTGCATGTTTTGACTTCCAGAATAACTAAGTCGCTCTTCCTGAATGATTAAGTTATTCAAACCATCCACAGTCGGTCATATGTTGGAAGTAGATATGAATCAAGACTGTCATGGGTTGGTTTGTAAAGGTCCAAGTTGGTGGACAAAGTGGTGCTACAACACTCATGAGTGCTCATAAGTTCTGAGTATTGGATTCAACCCACGCTCATTTGAATCACTTCATGGATTTTATCACGAGTGATCATGAGACGATAATATCTTATATTCTTGAAACCTAGAGATATGAGTTGTTACTATGAGTTAGTTATACATTGATTGCACGAAAACACATTTGGTAACTCGATGTTATAAAACGTGCATTTGTGTATGATTCAACAAGTAGTAGAACAAGCCATAGGAGTTGAAGTTTATCCATTCCTTTTACCTTCGGGATAAAAGCGATATCTGTGGGCCCCTCGATGATTTAGCGATGACACATGTGAGTGCATGGCCAAGCCAGGACTGATTTGATTTGTTCAATCAGTCAGTCATCATAAATCGAAAATCGGGAAACAACAAATGGACAGAGAGAATGATTATAATCCATGTCTCAGTCCATATGATATCTAGAATGGAGGAATATATGATCCCTTATCTAATGGACAAGTCGTTGACAAGGTCAGAGTTCGACAGCGACTTTAAGAGATACGATTGCCAGTTAGGTTTTGAAGTCATACTCAATAATAGTTTTAGACTTATCCAAGTGGGAGACTGTTGGATTAATGTCTAAGTCCATAACTATATTTGGTATGTACTTGATCCGACCAGGCATGGTCCATTTGGGTGGCACTTCACCGGCACAATTTATATGGATAGTCTTTTGAGAATAGTATATTTATGATTTATATTAATATATTATAAGTTCTAATATATTAATATGGAATCATATTATTTAATTAGTATTGATCAAGAATTAATTTAGAATTAATTAAGTAATCAAAAAGAACTAATTAAATATGGAATCTTATATATATGGAATGGGCCAAGTTCATTTAGGTTGGGCTAAGCTTTCATGGATGGTCCATGGAGCTTTTAACCCATGGATCCTATGTAAATGAAAGGTCGTGGGTATTAGGGTTTACATGGATGTAACCCTAATCCTCCATAATATATAAAGGGGTCCTTGACTCACAAAATTGGTACAAGTGTGTGAAAATAAGAGTGGGCCGATTTTAGTGTGCATACATATTCTCTCAAGTTCTTCCAAAGTGTTTTGGTGATTTGTGATTCCATTTGAGGCTTCCACACTATTGGGGCTAAGCTCTTAAAGCTTGAAGACATCAAGCTACATCAAAAGGTATGTCATCTAACTAGAACTTTGTAGTATAGGTGCTTCATAATATGCTAGTTAGGATGAAACCTTGGAATAGTTAATATTTACATGTATAATAGAGAAAACATAGATCCAAGGTTTATAGGGTTGCATGTACACCATAGGAGTGTTAGAATGCTCAAAACCCAACAAAAAGAACCAAGTTGAGAGGTTATTGGCCCAGTAGGGCCCAATAAGAGAGTTTTGAGTTAAGGCCCAAAGTTGAATGCACATAACTTATTGCATTAGATTTTTGGGCTTATACGGGAAGGTTTCGACTTGAAACAAAATTCTGGGTGTATAAATTCATATTTTATTGAAAGTAACTTATACTGCACATAGTGTTACATAGTTACGCAAAGGATGATAGTTGTGTATGGATAGGAATTTCTAGCCCTAAATATGCTAGTTGTGACAGAAAGGGATGAAGGAACTCGACGAGTTGGTTAGCCAACTCAACATGATAGTACACACCAGCTTATTGTTTTATGTTTTGAGGATTTTGGGATATAAGACAAACAGTTTTTGTGGTTGTCTTTTGAAACATTTATGATTTACGTATGAGATATTAAATCGTGTTTTGTGTGGAATTAAAAATGAAAATTTTATTTGAAAATCTGGAATGTTACAAGTTGGTATTAGAGCCTTGGTTTGAGAGATTCGGATGTACCCTCTAGTATGTTTGGACTCAAACTGAGGATTTGAGAAATTTTTCTAAAAAGAAATGATTTTCTAAACGAGCAAAAGATTTTAAGAGGAAACGAGATGAAGCAGTGTGTACAATCAGCCAGAGCCCGAACGGTGATTTCCCAAAATACCTTTACTTGTTTATATTATGAGATATTAGAGCTGCGTAGGCTAGGTATTTCAGGAATTTAGAGCTAGAGTTTCCTGATTCATGATGCCTTAGCCTAGGAGGATGCTATTGATTGACATTATATGTTATTTGCTATGTGTGTGTTTTGAGTAGGGGTACATGGCAGGAGATCTTTGAGAGATAGTATTGAGTCAAAGAGTAATCTAGGAGGGATACCTAGATGTTCATTTGAGGAATCTACTGAGATAGTAGTTTGATATTCATGAGGGATAGAGTACTTGTGAATTAGGATCCTAGGAGGAGGACTTGGGACAACTACGGGTTGGTGTGGAAGGTAGTATTGGGCCCGTACTACTGAAAGCACCAGATTCGTGCGCGACCCAAGTAAGAACCTTAGGATACTAAGAAGCATGTAGGGGTGGGTAATGGTGAGTGCGTTTTGCCAGTCCCTGATGATTTCTGTGTTTGTGTTTCAGAGAGACTATGGTGATTACTCGCAGGAACCCCGAGGGGGGGGGGGGTACCAGTAACGAGGAGATCCACATGATCATTGCTGAGGAGGTGGCCGCAGATATCAGGGAGGCCATTCCAGAGATGTTCGGGTCTATTAAGACCACGTTGATTGAGACTTTTGACGAGCGTTTTGCTACTGTCACCGAGGCTGTCGTTGTCGCATCCCTTGCAGATGTGAGGCTACAGGGGGTGATTCGTTGTTGCTCCGAGAGTTCAGCAACACGAAGCCACTGAAGTTCGATGGGACCCAGGACCCGTTTTCCGCTATAAGATGGATTTATGATATCGAGGGGTGTTTCTATACTTGTTCATGCCCTGAGGACCTGAAGGTTCGGTTTGCGCTGAACCAGCTTTGGTTGGGAGCGAAGGACTGGTGGAGGTTTGTGACAACTAATTATTCTCCTGCATACCATGCAATAGTGATAGGTCATATTTATGTGTTTGGGCTAGGTTCCTTATGTATAAGTCTTGGTAGGGTTTGGTCTTGTTGATGTTGTGTGTTTACGGCTGTGTAGGTGTTCACGGCCGTGAACCATGTTTGCGGTTGGTTTGTCCCTATAAATACGTGTGTGTCAGTATTGTGTCAGTAGCATTGTCAGATAGAGTTCACGGTGTATTGTCAAGGTGTACCTGACGTGTTTACGGCCCTGCTATAATACGTGTGCATTGCTTGATCAATTCTTTCTTCTTCTTGTTCTTATGCTTGATTGTTCATCATATTAATCCAATTGTTTGATCACTGGTTTGGTTCCTGGATTTGGGACTTTACAATTGGTATCAGAGCCAATCTGGTGTCAAATTCATTTTTAGTGTTTACGGCTCAAGGTTCTCATCATTTTTGTGTGTGATTCGAGATTGATCGTTGGATTTCTGCATTTGTTCGAGGATTCAAGGCTACCAGGATCAAAATCTGTCGTTTTCGTCGAAAGCTAAGTGTTTATTGTTGCAACAGTTGAAGTGATTACGGCCGTGAACCATTAAAAATTTTGATCGTGAACTGATTTTTGACCGTGATCTATCCTTGACTGAGAAACCTTCATTCGTTGACTGTGAAAACTTCATCTTTGACCGTGTACGGCCGTGAACTGCTGTGAAGAGTATACGGCCATGAACTGCTGTGAAGAGTGTACGACCGTGATCCATATACGACCGTAAACCCCCTTTGGTCATTGAACAATTTTTATTGTATTTTCTTTGTTAGTTTGGTTGTTTAAAAAATTAAAAAAATTCAAAAAAAAAAAACAAGAAAAAAAAACAATGGAATCTCAAAACACCACCATTCATCAAGAACTTGACTCCATTATGGGAACAACTACACACATTCCAAGACTGTTATCTGCTGAGGGTTTCCCAGAATGGAAATACCGAATGGAGAAATACATATGAAAGACTTCAAAATCTGGAGAAGTATCTTAAAAGGACCCGCCCAAATCACCACAACTCTATCAAATGGAACAATTATTGATAACGATATTGATGATTATTCTGAAGAAGATTTTGACAGAGTTGAACAGCAAGAGAAAGCACTTGCCAGACTCACTATGGCTCTTTCACGAGAGATTGCTCAGGGTTTCTGAGAGTATACTTCTGCAAAAGCTCTATGGGAGGCACTAATCGAGGTTTATGAAGGCAATGAGGACATGAAACAAAGTCACCAAGATATGCTCAGGCAAAAATTCAACATGTTCAACTACATTCTTGGAGAAACCCTGGAAGCTCAACTTCAATGATTCATCACATTGACCACTGAAATGAGTTCAGCTGGGATCTCATTACCAAGATCTGAAATCAACAAGAAACTGTTGAATTCTCTTCCAAAAGCATGGGATTTAAATGTTGCTGTCCTCAAGAAAACAAAAGATCTTAACTGACTCAGTCTGGATGAAACAATGGCCATTATCAAAGCATGTGATCTTGACGACAAGCAAAAGGATATTAATCACGTGAATTCATACTCAACTGCCAACCTCGGGATTCAATCTAACAATGCATTCTCATCCTTCACTACCCCACAAGTTCAACCGTTTTTTGCTTCTCAACCACCATCTTATGTCACTCCACCCATGCAAAATGTCCAATCGTCTATGTCTTACCCACAAGTTGCATCTTCTTCGAAAGCATCTGCTCCAGCTCCTGCTCTTAAAGAAAGTGATGAAAACATGGCTTTAGCTACCAGCCTTGTTAACTGCTACAATGCTTTCGTGGCTGAAGAGCTACCTCCTCAACTATCCTTTGCTGACTTGGATCAAATACATCCAGAGGATGTTGAAGATATGGATATTACATGGCAGATCGCTATGGCCGCGTTTAGAGCAAAGCAGTTCTCCAAGAAGACTGGCAAAAACAATTAGGGAATGAATGCTGAAAAGAAAGTAGGCTTTAATAAGGGAAAAATTAGATGCTTCAACTGCCATGAGCCTGGTCTTTTTTCCAGAGATTGCCCGAAGCCAGACAGGAGGGAGAATAGCGAAAGAACAATGGTGCCCGTAGGAAGCAACAGGGGAGCTACCATCAACAACCAAACCACTAATCTTGCTGCGGTGGCTCAGTCGTTTGACTGGGAAGACCATATACAGGCCCTGAACATTTCAGGACCTGAAAATGCACATCTTGCCCAGATCAATGACATTCCAGAAGGAGAAGCTGAAGTGGACCCAAAGGCGGAGATGATGGAACTGCAATTCGCATTTATGGTGCAGACCACCTCAGAGCGTGCAAAGCCAGAGGTCAGTGAAATTTCTTGTTCTCAAACTTTTATTAACACTGTTAAATTTCTACGAGAGCAATTTGAATTAGTAAAAAGAGAGAACGAGGAACTTAAGTATGAGCGATACACCCTTAGGAAAGGCCAGAAACCATTGAAAGAACAGTAAGAGGACAAGACTAAGGACTTTAGAAAATTTCAAGATGATTATAGCAACAAGTATGTCTGCTATAAATACCTTCAGAAAGAACTTGATGCTGTAACTACTGAACTTGACACATTGAAGACCCGTTTTGCAAATGCCGATTTTAATTGAACACCAAATGAAATGGAAGGACCAGAAACAAGTAGGAATAGGTTATGAGAGTGTCCCTCCCCCATTCAATCACACTTATACTAACACTCCATTGACTCAAACTGAGATAGACCGAGAACCATTCATGGTATATGGTAAACCAGCTACTGAACAGGTGACATAATGTAGTGCTAGGAAATTAGATACTAACATTTCTACTTCCGATGCAGATTCGTCAGTAAGCCAGGGAAAGAAATAGGATGGAAAGATTGAGTCTGATAATAATTTGGTGTCAAAATTTGGTGTTCCTATTTCAAAAAATGATGAGTCTGTGTCTGATGTTAAAACTGATATTTTGATTTGTGATGAGTTGGTGTCAAACTCTAATGTTTCTGATAAATGTGGTGTTGTTTTTGTGAAATCTACTAAATTTGACACTAGCACATCCACATCTTCTACACCTGTCACACAATCTGACTCATGCACTTACACGTGTGGGAAAGTTAGAAAAGTCAATAAGAGCACGAAATCTGATAAAGTCGGTACCAGGTCTAATGATAAAAAGCAAATATGTTTCAACTGTGGTACTGCCGGCCACATTGCTCGCAATTGTCCTAATAGGGCATTTGTTCATTTTTCCACACCTATGAGAGAAAATGAGTCTCGAGGAAGGTCTTTAACAAGAAAGTCTTCGAGATCTCGTCTTCGTGATGATGATCGAAAAGTTCATAATGATAAGAAAAGGGTTGATCTTAAAACAAATAAACAGATTTTCACTAAACCAGCTACATGTGCTTTGCCGAAATCGAATGCGGCTAAGCCAAGGTCGATTTCGTCAAAGGGTGCGTCTGGATCTTCGACTAATCCTATCCGAAAATCTAAACACTCAAAGTAAAAGAAATATATTTCAAAATCACCTGTGAATCTTTCAAAATCTAATTACCAGTGGGTGCCCAAATCTACACTTGTCCAATCATCATCATCCTCTGAAAGTGCTTCTGATAATAATGCAAAATTGAAAAATCAAAAGGATAAATCTGTGAATGTCAAGGGTAAACCCAGGGATGTAATGACCTGGGTCCCCAAATCTAAATATTCCAGCTCATTGTGCAGGAACAGTTGCGGAGGAATGTCGCCAGACCATGGTATGTCGACAACGGTTGTTCCCAGCACATGACAGGAGATATCTCCTAACTGCACAACATTCAAAATTTCAATGGGGGATATGTTTCCTTTGCGGGAGGGGATGGCGGAAAAATCACTCGAATAGGAACAGTTTCCAATGGAGTGCTAAGCTTCGAGAACGTCAACTACGCACCCGAGTTGAAGCACAATTTATTGAGCGTCTCTCAACTTTGTGACAAGGGCTACTCAACGCATTCACCGATAAAGAATGTCTAATTTTGAAGCCAGACATTGTCATCCCAGATGAATGGATTCTTGTGAAATCGAAACGGGATGACAATGCATATATCATTGACATGAACAACGATCTTCCTGAACAAGTCACCTGTCTCTTCTAAAAGTTTTCCGAGCATAATGCTATGCTGTGGCACCGTCAGCTCGTACATGCTAACGCCAAGAACCTGAATCGACTTGCAAAGAATGAAATGGTGTGCGGGCTTCATGTCAAAGATTTCATCACATTTGAAAAGTGTGTGGCTTGCGCTCAAGGAAAACATCACAGAAAGCCACACTTGCCAAAACAGGTTAATTCGATCAACCAGGTGCTCCAATTGTTGCATATGGACTTATTTGGTCCGATCAACATCCTCAGCATCAACAGAATTCATACTGCTTGGTAGTGATAGATGATTTCTCGCGGTTTACGTGGGTCTTCTTCTTGTCTAACAAGGCTGGGATTGCTGACCTGATCAAGAAGTTTGTTGTAGTGATAGAGAAACAGGCCAATCACCAGGTGAAGGCGCTCAGAACTGACAACGGGACGGAATTCAAGAATATCGTTCTCGATCATTTTTGTGCGGAAAAAGGGATAATCCGTCAATACAGTGTCGTTCACACACCGCAGCAAAATGGTGTTGCTGAGCGGCGGAACCGAACACTATAAGACGCTGCAAGGACAATGTTATGTGACTCTAAACTTCCGTTTTTCTTTTGGGCCGAGGCGATCAACACGGCGTGCTATGTTCAAAATCGTGTCCTGATCAACAAAGTTCAAATGAAGACCCCGTACGAGATTCTCTACGGTCACAAGCTATCTGTTAGTTATTTCCGTATTTTTGGCTGTCCTTGCACCCTCCTTCATCTGGATGATGGGTTTTTAGCATTCTAACACTCCTATGGTGTACATGCAACCCTAGAAACCTTGGATCTATGTTTGACTAAGATACATGCAAATAATTATTTTCCAAGGTTCTTATCCTAACTAGCATGGCATGGGGTACTTGAATCAAACAAAACTAGTAGAATTACTTACCTTGTAGTAGTAGTTGATTGCTTGGAGTTTTAGAGCCTAGCACCAATAATGTGGATGCCTCAAATGGAAGTCACAAATCACCACAAACTTGGAAACTTGAGAGAATAGTCACAAACTTCTTGAAATCGGCCCTCTTAGTTTACACACATCAACTAGTGTTATTTCTAGAACCAAAGCCTCCTTTATATAGTGTGGTGGATTAGGGTTACATCCATGTAAACCCTAATACCCATGTCTTTTCATTTCCATGAGATCCATGGGTTAAAGCTCCATGGAGTATCCATGGACTTTCCATGCAAGCCTAGCCCATTCCAAATAAGCA
Source organism: Lactuca virosa (assembly GCF_052849685.1). NCBI lineage: Eukaryota > Viridiplantae > Streptophyta > Magnoliopsida > Asterales > Asteraceae > Lactuca > Lactuca virosa. The sequence goes on along the minus strand of NC_136428.1, from coordinate 280,806,377 downwards.
TTAGCCCACACTATATAAATACAAGAGCATATTTAATTAGTCATACTTTTGATCTCTAAATTAATTATAGATCAACACTAATTAAATAATATGATTTTATATTAATATATTAGAACTTATAATATATTAATAAATCATAACTTATACTATTCTCAAAAGATTATCCGTAAATTGTTCGGGTGAAGTGCAACCCAAATGGACCATGCCGGGTCGGGTCAAGTACATACCAAATATAGTTATGGACTTAGACACTATCTCCAACAGTCTCCCACTTGGATAAGTATAATAACTATAGTTGCAAGTATGACTTCAGGAACCGATCAGCAATCATAGCTCTTAAAACTCTGTTGAACTATGAAGCGCCATTTTAGATAAGTGATCATATAATCCTCTGTTCTAGATATCAGCCGGACAAATACATGGAACAATGTCTTACTTATTGTCCAGCAGTTTGTTTCCCGATTTCCGATTTGTTTGACAAAGAACTTAATTGAACACATCAACTTAGTTCTGACCGGGCCCGGTACATAGGTCAAAACAAAATCATCGAGGGGCCCAGATATCAGCTTCTAATCCAAGAAGGAACAGATAAACTTCGACTCATATGTTTGTTCTACTACTCATTGAATTATACACAAGAGCACGTTTTATAACATCGAGTTACCAATGCGTTTTCGTACAATCAATGCATAACCAACTCATAAGTAACAAATCATATATCTAGGTTTGAAGACTTATATGATATTACCGTCTCACGATCACTCGAGATAAATTCCATGAAGTGATTCCAGTGAGCATGGGTTGAGTCCAATGCTCAGAACTTATGAGCACTCATGAATGTTGTAGCCATGTCCAACAACTTAGACCTCTGCAACCAATCATGACAGTCTTGATTCATACCTACTTCCGACATATGACCGACTGTGGAGGTTCGAATAATATGATATACCAAACATAATTATTCTGGAAGTCAAAACATGCAAAAGAAATATAGTAAACGATCGACAAGAGATAGCAACACTTTACTCATAAATAAAACACCTTTTATTCATCATCTAATGTCAATTACACTTTACAAATTTCAAGGTTATCTAACTACTAAATCTAATATCATCCTTCAGCCCTATGCTCCGAGCATGCTGGAGATGCTTAACCCGAGTCAGTCCCTTCGTGAGGGGATCTGCTGGATTCTCATCCGATGATACGCTCTTTGCTACGAGGAGTCCTTCTTCTATTCGATGTCTGATGAAATGGTATTTTCTGTCGATGTGTCTGGATCTCCCATGATCCCTTGGTTCCTTGGCTAAGGGAACTGCACTTTCACTATCACAGAAAATCTCCATTGTCTCTTTAATAGCTGGTACAACTCCAAGGTCTCCAATGAAGTTCTTCAGCCATATCGCCTCCTTTGCTGCCTCGCTAGCTGCTATATACTCTGATTCGCAAGTTGAATCAGCCACTGTCTCTTGCTTGGAAATCTTCCAAGAAATTGCTCCTCCGTTTAAGGTAAAGACCCAGCCTGACTGAGAGCGGAAATTATCCCTATCAGTCTGAAAGCTAGCATCACTGTACCCTACAACTCTCAAGTCCTGACTGCCACCGAGGGTAAGGACCCAGTCCTTAGTCCTCCGTAGGTACTTGAGGATATTCTTTACCGTAGTCCAGTGTGCCTTGCCAGGGTTCCCCTGATACCTGCTAACCATGCTCAAAGCAAAGGCTACATCAGGTCGAGTACACGTCATAACATACATGATCGATCCTACAGCTGAAGCATAAGGTATTCGACTCATTTCTGCTATCTCAACCTCAGTACTAGGGATTTGTATCTTACTCAATCTGGCGTTACTCTGGATGGGTAACTCTCCTTTCTTGGAGTTATGCATGTTGAACCTTTTCAACACTTTGTCCACATAGGTGCTTTGACTAAGTCCAATTAGTCTTTTACTCCTGTTTCTCAAAATCCTTATCCCTAGGATATAGGCAGCTTCTCCAAGGTCCTTCATAGCGAAACACTTCCCAAGTCAGGACTTTACTTCCTGCAGGGTTGGGATGTCATTTCCTATGAGTAGTATGTCATCCACATACAGTACCAAAAAGCTGACTATACTCCCACTAGCCTTGATATAGACACAAGATTCATCTTCACTCCTTGAAAAGCCAAATTCTTTTGACTTTCTCATCAAAGCAAAGATTCCATCTGCGAGGTGCCTGTTTTAATCCATAAATGGATTTCTCGAGCTTACACACTCTACTGGGGTACTCTGTACTGACAAAACCCTCTGGCTGAACCATGTAAACATCTTCAGCCAACTTTCCATTAAGGAAACGGTTTTGACATCCATTTGCCATATTTCATAATCATGAAATGCAGCAATGGCTAACAGAACCCTAATAGACTTAATCTTGGCCACTAGTGAAAAGGTCTCATCATAATCAACTCCCGGAGTTTGAGAATAACCCTTTGCAACCAGTCGTGCCTTATACGTGTGTACATTACCATCCATGTCGGTCTTCTTCTTGAAGATCCATTTGCACCCAACTATCTTACGATCTGGTACATTGTCATACATGGACTGTATCTCGCTATCCATAGCCTCTTTCCATTTAGCAGCCTCAGGGCCTGCCATGGCTTCCGTGTAGCTGTTAGGCTCATCCAGATTTACCAGTGTGTTATCACTGATAAGTGTCTCACCTTCTGCAGTAATATGAAAACCATAATAATGCTCAGGTGCATTCCTAACTCTGGTGGAACGCCTAAGAGGTATAGATTCTTCAGTCGGCTCAACAAGAGTTTCCTCCTCAGGTTGAGGGCTAGGGTTTGAGGTTCCTTCACCACTTGACTCTTGAATTTCCTCAAGGTCAATTTGCCTCCTACTGTCTCCTTGGCTGATGAATTCTCTCTCTCGAAAGAATCCTCTTCTTGCTACAAAGACCACATTATCACTGGGTCTATAGAAGATGTAACCAAAGGATTTATGTGGGTAGCCGATGAAAATACACCTTTCGCTTCGGGGTTCGAGCTTATCGTGAGTCTCGCGTCTCACGAAAGCCTCGCAACCCAAATCTTGATGTGGTCTAGATTGGGAACTTTTCCAGTCCACACCTCGTGAGGTGTTTTTGCAACCTTCTTTGTAGGGACTAGATTAAGGATATGGGCGGCAGTTTCTAAGGCATACCCCCAAAATGAGATTGGCAGCGAAGCTCGACTCATCATGGAACGAACCATGTCCAACAAGGTCCGATTGCGCCTCTCAGCTACACCATTCAACTGTGGTGTCCTAGGAGGTTTCAATTGTGAGACAATCCCACATTCCTTAAGATAGTCAAGGAACTCAGTACTAAGATACTCACCACCATGATCGGATCGAAGCATCTTAATGTTCCTGCCCAACTGATTCTCCACTTCTTGCTTAAACTCTTTGAACTTCTCAAAGGTTTCTGACTTATGCTTGATTAGGTAGACATATCCATATCTACTAAAATCATCAGTAAAAGTCACATAGAACCGATTAGCATTTCTTGTGGCGGTTCTGAAGGGTCCACACACATCCGTGTGTATGAGGTCCAACAAACCTTCACCCCTAGCACAAGTGCCAGTAAAATGTGACTTTGTCATTTTACCAAGCAAACAATATTCACAACTATGATCCGACTTTAGGTCAAATGACTCCAAGACTCCATCCTTTTGGAGTTGGCCTATGCGTTTCTTGCTTACATGTCCAAGACGACAATGCCATAAGGATGCTTTATCTAAACTAGTGGAAGAGTTAATACATAATACATTATTTCCTAGATTATCTACAACAGATACAGTTTCATACACGCCATCACAAGGTAATGCTTTAAAATAAAGAACATTATTAAAGAAAGCATCAATACTACCATTATTATTATCAAAATAAAAGGTAAAACCTTGTTTATACAATGCATGAAAGGAAATAACATTTCTTGCCATTTCTGGCGAATAATAACATTTATTCAAATCTAATGTAAACCCACTATTTAGCACTAAGGAATAAACTCCTATCTTGGTGACAGGTGAAGCTTTCCTGTTTCCCATGATCAAGTTTATCTTTCCCTGCTCCACATTCTCACTTCTTTTTAGTCCCTGCAAATCACAACATATGTGAATACCACAACCTGTATCAAGGACCCAAGACTTAGAATGAGGTGAGTTATTAGACAATATAGTGTATATACCTGCATGGTTGGGTTTTACTTTGCCATCCTTCAAATCTTGCTGGTACTTTGGGCAGTTTCGCTTCCAGTGCGACTTTTCATGGCAATAGAAGCATTCAGCCTCATTAGGGTTAGCAGAAGGAGTGACAAAACCTTTCTTGGTTTTGCTTGAAGAGGGGCCTTCAAGGGTCTTACCCTTGGTACCCTTAGAAGGGTTCTTTCTCTTCTTCCCTTTGCCATGCCCGATTGCCAAGACATTGGCCGCAGTTGGAGTAGGAGTAGGAGTAGTAACAACCGACTTACCCTTTAGACCACTTTCGGCGGTCTTCAAGAGTCCTTGAAGTTTGCTGAGGGTGACTTCTTCCTTGTTCATGTGATATGTCATGCAGAATTGATCATAACACGATGGCAAGGAGTGCAAAATGATGTCTATTGCTAACTGCTCAGGGAAGTTCACATTCAGCTTCAGTAAACGGTCCACATACCTTTGCATTTTCTGCATGTGGCCCGTGATGGGTTCACCATCCTTCATTCGGGTTGTTATCATGGAGGAGATTATTTCATATCGCTCTTGACGAGCACTTTAATGGTAGCGGTCCATCAAGTCCTGGTGTATCTCAAAAGGATAATAGTCCTCATAGGACTTTTGGAGCTCGGCTGTCATGGTGGCCATCATGATGCATGCCACTTTTGTAGCATCTCTTTCATGTACCTCATATTCAGCAAGCTCTTCAGGAGTAGCAGTTGGCTCGGGTACCTTCAGCTCCTTGTCGAGAACATATTCTTTGTTCTCATACCGAGTGACCATCCTGATGTTTCTGATCCAATCTGTAAAGTTGGACCCATCAAAGATGACTCTCCCACAAAGATTCATGAGAGAGAAGGAGCTTGTAGGGTTTGAGCCAGAAGCATTGTTATTGGAAGACATCTGAAAAGAAGAGGGAATAGATTAGATTAGATATAGAGATAGTCCTTAACAAACACCCAAATGTAATATTAAGGCTAGGACCCAACACAATATTTTATAACTTAGAAGAGGGATGCCGTAATCTAAGCTATAAGATATTTGAAGGTAGGTGAATGACGATTCACCAGTTTCCACCATGAAAAACGAAATATTTAATTAGGTTTTAAATGGTTTAGAAACTCCTAGATTCTTTGAGATTCATTGAACTTTCTTCAATGGCATGTTTCAATCTCGAGTGTGCCCTTCAAGTTTTGTGACTGGGATGCCGAGGATCACAAAACAAGGTGTGAAGTAACCATGCAAATTACTTGGTACCCTTAATGTATTACCCCTCAATCGATGTGCCGGTTAACCACACACGCTCCATCAATACTATGATAAACATTAAGTCACCCTTTACCTACCTTGTTAAGTTCAAGTTAGTGTGCCGGTTAACCACACACGCTCCACTAACGACTTAAACAAAGTGTAAAGTGTAATTTCATGGATTAGCACCTTATTCACATTTTCCTAAAATAACTAAGATTGGGAATTCAATAAAGTTTAGTTACTTTAGTATTATCATTATACTTTTAATGAGAATTTATAAGTCCTTGTCCTACCCGTTCGGCTAACGACCCTCCACCGATCAAGGAAGCGGTGGGTGAGAGTGGACACCCATTAAGTTGCCATTTTATAGGCAACAACCTTATACCCCCCTTATAGACCGGCTTCGTGAATGAGACGTACTAGCGGTAAGACGACTTGATCTTATACATATATAAATATTATTAAACTTATAATATTATAAAGTATAAGGGTTGAATTTTAACTTTTAAAATTCTAGGGGTTGGAACTAAAGTTTTTAATATGACTTTACGTGTTCCAAAACTTGAGGGCAAGTTTTGTAAACTTTCAAAACTTTTCATTTCTCATAACTTATGAGTTAATGGTTATTAAAAATGAAGACTCTTCATTTTTTGTAACCTATGTGTTCTTTTAATGGTTATTTATAAAAGTGACTTTTGGTTATCCATAACTTAAGAACTAGTTATGGACTCCATTAAAACACATAAATATCAAGAATTAATCTAATCAATTATTAACACATAATTTCTATGATCTTCTAAACTCATATGTTTATGAATGTTCATATCAAAAAATTTCAAGAATCGTAAGTACATATACAAAACTTGAAATTTTGATACGAGCTTTTGAACAAAACTTCGATTTTCATGTTTTTTTTTTTTTTTTTTGCATCAAGTATCAAATAAACAAACCAGGCTCTGATACCACTGATGGGTTTTGAGCATTCTAACACTCCTATGGTGTACATGCAACCCTTGAAATAAAACTAGTACAATTACTTACCTTGTAGTAGTAGTTGATTGCTTGGAGTTTTAGAGCCTAGCACCAATAATGTGGATGCCTCAAATGGAAGGCACAAATCACCACAAACTTGGAAACTTGAGAGAATAGTCACAAACTTCTTGAAATCGACCCTCTTAGTTTACACACATCAACTAGTGTTATTTCCATAACCAAAGCCTCCTTTATATAGTGTGGTGGATTAGGGTTACATCCATGTAAACCCTAATACCCATGTCTTTTCATTTCCATGAGATCCATGGGTTAAAGCTCCATGGAGTATCCATGGACTTTCCATGCAAGCCTAGCCCATTCCAAATAAGCATTAGCCCACAATATATAAATACAAGAGCCCATATTTAATTACTCATACTTTTGATCTCTAAATTAATTCTAAATTAATTATAGATCAACACTAATTAAATAATATGATTTTATATTAATATATTAGAACTTATAATATATTAATAAATCATAACGTATACTATTCTCAAAAGATTATCCGTAAATTGTTCTGGTGAAGTGCAACCCAAATGGACCATGCCGGGTCGGGTCAAGTACATACCAAATATAGTTATGGACTTAGACACTATCTCCAACACTGGAATCCAACCCCAAATTCAACGCCAAGGCTGATGATTGTTATTTTGTGGGTTATGCTACTCGCACGGCGTACAAGGTCTACAAAAAGAAAACAAAGCAAATTGTGGAATCCTATTACGTGCGCTGGTTGGAGGAGAACGAGACGGACGCCCGAGTTGGTCCGGATTGATTATTTGATTACACATCTCTTTTCAAATCATTCAATGTGTCTTCAAATGATTCGTCAAGTTCGTGCTCCGGTTCGAAGGAAGTTATTGAAGATGAAGAAGAAGATGTTGTGTACAGACCACCATTTGTGCCTTTTACGACTCCTGCGGTGGATGAAGCTGTTACAAGTACTTACTCAGGTTTGCCATGCCAAAGAACTAATCCCGATGCTGAAGCCACTCCTCTTACTCCAGCAGAAAGAGACTTCATGACCAGAGACACTTCCGTTGCAATTCAGACTTTCATGGAGTTACTCTTTCCCGAGCAGATTGCTAACGAGTATGTGGCCATCACTTCTAATGATTCCAGATCATCTGAGGTGTCTGATACAGCAGATGATAGACTCATGAACATCAACAACCTTCCCGTGACGCTCAATGACATCAGCCAGGAGTTTCCCACCAGATGTCAACGCGATCACCCGATCGAAAACGTCATCGGTCAGCTGAACGACGATGTTAGAATGCGAAGTCAGAGTGGAGACGTCAACACATGTCTCTATTCTTGCTTCATATCTCAAATAGAGCCAAATAATGTCGATATGGCACTGAATGAACCCAACTAGGTTGATGCAATGCATGAAGAACTGAATCAGTTCGAAAAGTTGGGGGTTTGGAAATTGGTTGAATTACCTAAAGGCAAGAAGTCCCTCGACACGTGCTGGTTTTATCGAAACAAACAAGATGATTCAGGGGTTTTTGTGCGGAATAAGGCGCGATTGGTTGTCCGTGGATTTCAGAAAATAGAGGGTCTCGACTACACCAAAATTTATACACTGGTTGCTCGCTTAGAGGCTATTCGCATTTTCCTCGCATATGCTTCTTACATGAACTTCATGGTCTACCAGATGGACGTCAAGCCTGCCTTCCTATACGACGCTGTGAAGGAAGAAATCTATGTTGATCAACCTCCTGGGTTTGTTAACTCAAAGTTTCTGAGTCACGTCTACAAGCTGGACAAGGCTTTATATGGGTTACATCAAGCTCCAAGGGCGTGGTATGCAACTCTTATGAAGCACTTGCTCGAGCATGGATATACACGGGCGACAATCGATCAAACCCTGTTTATTAAGCATGTTGGTGTTGGGTTTTGAGCATTCTAACACTCCTATGGTGTACATGCAACCCTATAAACCTTGGATCTATGTTTTCTCTATTGTACATGCAAATATTAACTATTCCAAGGTTTCATCCTAACTAGCATATTATGAAGCACCTATACTACAAAGTTCTAGTTAGATGACATACATTTTGATGTAGCTTGATGTCTTCAAGCTTTAAGAGCTTAGCCCCAATAGTGTGGAAGCCTCAAATGGAATCATAAATCACCAAAACACCTTGTAAGAACTTGAGAGAATATGTATGCACACTAAAACCGGCCCACTCTTATTTTCACACACTTGTGCCAATTTTGTGAGCCAAGGACCCCTTTATATATTATGGAGGATTAGGGTTACATCCATGTAAACCCTAATACCCATTACCTTTCATTTACATAGGATCCATGGGTTAAAAGCTCCATGGACCATCCATGAAAGCCTAGCCCAACCTAAATGAACTTGGCCCATTCCATATATATAAGAGTCCATATTTAATTAGTTCTTTTTGATCACTTAATTAATTATAAATTAATTCTTGATCAATACTAATTAAATAATATGATTCCATATTAATATATTAGAACTTATAATATATTAATATAAATCATAAATATACTATTCTCAAAAGACTATCCATATAAATTGTGCCGGTGAAGTGCAACCCAAATGGACCATGTCGGGTCGGGTCAAGTACTTACCAAATATAGTTATGGACTTAGACATTAATCCAACAGTCTCCCACTTGGATAAGTCTAAAACTATTATTGAGTATGACTTCAAAACCTAACTGGCAATCGTAGCTCTTAAAGCCGCTGTCGAACTCTGACCTTGTCAATGACTTGTCCATTAGATAAGGGATCATATATTCCTCCATTCTAGATATCATATGGACTGAGACATGGATTATAATCATTCTCTCTGTCCATTTGTTGTTTCCTGATTTTCGATTTATGATGACTGACTGATTGAACAAATCAAATCAGTTCTGGCTTGGCCAAGCACTCACATGTGTCATCACTAAATGATCGAGGGGCCCACAGATATCGTTTTTATCCCGAAGGTAAAAGGAATGGACTTCGACTCATATGGCTTGTTCTACTACTTGTTGAATCATACACAAAGGCACGTTTTATAACATCGAGTTACCAATGCGTTTTCGTGCAATCAATGTATAACTAACTCATAGTAACAACTCATATCTCTAGGTTTTAAGAATATAAGATATTATCGTCTCATGATCACTCGTGATAAAATCCATGAAGTGATTCAAATGAGCGTGGGTTGAATCCAATACTCAGAACTTATGAGCACTCATGAGTGTTGTAGCACCGCTTTTTCCAACATCTTAGACCTCTACAAGCCAACCCATGACAGTCTTGATTCATATCTACTTCCAACATATGACCGACTGTGGATAGTTTGAATAACTTAGTCATTCAGGAATAATGACCTAGTTTATTCTGGAAGTCAAAACATGCAAAATGAAACACAAGAATAAATGAATCAAATATGGTATCAAACCCTATGAATATAAATAGACCACTTTTATTTATCACCATACTGATTACTCATTATTTCATTGTTTCGGTTTTATCAACTTTATACTTGAATTAAAAACACTAGTTGTCCCATGCTCCAAGCATGTACACTATGTTTTTCTTAAACAATAACTTTGCCATACACCAAGTATGCACTCTATGTTTGTCTATGATCCTTACTTTGTGAAATAAACCAATTGAACATAATTTCAATGATTCTAATTTCACACTCCCAAATCCTTATCGAAAAATGTGAGAATTTCAAATTCCTATCATTTATCGAAATCTGTTTAGATTTTAAACTTATATGCACTGACCCTCCTGTAATGAATATGTACAAAGTCACAAAGACTTGTCAACAGTCATTATAAGGTATTCCAATGGAGATCAACTCCATGGAAACTAAGTCTCATATTCAAAGTACATTGCTTTGGACATGCTTCTTGCATTAAGTTTTCTAATCTTACACAGATAACTTCCACCTATGGAGACAACTCCATATTCTCATTTTGACTATCACTTCTGAATAAGACATGCCTCTTTTTAGAATATGTCAATATGTTCCTTCCAAAATTAGCACTATACTTCCAACTGTCCCTGAGCAACCAATCTTTGGTAAACCTCATATTGTCCTCGACAATTGCTTAATCATTTTAGTCATATCCAATTCTAGACCTTTTCCCTTCTTAATGCCTCTGGGCATTTGGAAAAATTTAGAAATGACAAATATTATAGCACATGCAATCGATCATGTACCCAAAGCAAATGGTACACGATTCATGATGTCTCACATAAAGACATGATTCTAGACCAGTCTTTTGCTACAATATTTTTATTTGCCATGTTTTCAAAAATTTGACTATGAAGAGGGATGTCGTATTCATAATCGAATTTTGAGAACGCAATATATAGAATTTCCTTAAGTTGAACCAATCCAACATGAAATTCATATATATATTATTGACTAAAGATGATTAAGGTCTCAATCTAAGCCTTTAGAACTGAAATGAAGTATATCCTCTCCCTTAATTATAGCAAAACAACTTTTTCAATCCCTGCAGCCTCACGAATTGAAACTTTTGTTTTCTATAATTAACATTGCTAACTTGCAACACTAACAATAATTATCATGCTCCCACTAACATGATGATTATTAGCATAACATTTATGCTCCCACTAGCTTTGACATGTACTCAGAAATCAGCTGGACTTCTAGAAATCAATACTATATTGACTTTCTTACCAAAGTTCAGATTTCTGATACGAGATGCTTTGATAAAACTTTATCAAAATCATACACCTTTCCTTAGATAGCATGCATGTGTGTCTAAACAATTTCAGAACTATTAAAAGGGATGCCGTAATCATAGTCTCAATTGTTTAGACCTTTTGCCATCTGCTTCAAATCTACTTGGTGGAAGTGTTTCCTCGCCATCATTTTCATGAATCGGAGAGAAACCTTATGACCCTTAGATTTTATGGTGTATGTGTTCTTATCCATGTGAATCGTCAAAACCATAGTCACAAGACAAGGATAATGAGAAATCCAAACTCATATGGACTGAACTTATGCAATCTTAACTTCTTGCCACCTGGCAGTACAGGGCCTGCCATTGCTTCCAAGTTGTTATGCAACCAATTGAGAACTTTCAGAACTCCTATGCAAAGCCAACTTTAACTGGAATGGGCACTGAATATGTCAACACGATAGGTTATAAACCTCAAGTCGTGTGCTAGTGAAGAACCTCATGTTTTATTCTTGATTAGTTCTTGAAATTCTTTTTAGGATCTTTAAGACTCCCACTATCCTCTTGACATATAAGACTATCTTGCCAAATATTCAAGAGATAGTGCAGATTCTTTATCAAGACAAACACTTCACACAATTGGCCTTAGTTGGTCTTTGTTTTATCCAAAATATCACAACTTACCAACTTCAAATGTACAAGAGTAGGACACTTTTACTCTTACATTTGACAAGTGTTTTAAACCTTTCTTTAAGATATGTCACTCAACTTACAATCTTGGAGTATGACTCTAAGAATTGTTTTGGAACGAAGTATGACTCATCTTCTTGATCTAACCATTTCAACAATTCATGACTCCTCTTCTTAGTCATAAGAATGCACTAAGATGACCTTTAGAGGACTAATTGTGATATGATTTTTAAATCATTAAGATGATCACAAACATGATACTAAAGTACTCTCCCATCTTTTCAGATTTGAGAAACTTTTATCTTTCTGCCTAATTTGATTCTTCCCATTCGTTCTGCCATACATTGAGACTTTTCCAATGTTTCAGAATTATACTTAAACTTGTAAGTATAACCATATTTACTAAACTTTAGTAAATCAAATAGTCTTAACGAGCTTTGTGGTGGACATGACCAGTGCACAAGAATGTGTACTCGATCCCTTTAGTCCTTCACTTGACTCACACATCCATGTGAACAAGTAATTAGTCTTGATTTTCCAATGCTTGAAAGTTCTCATTCATCATACTATTCAACTTGCATGATTCCAAGTTTCGGTCCAATTGAAACTTGGGTGATGAGGAACTTTCCTGATTTGGTAAATTTAGACACTACCAAAAATGAAAGAATCAAATCCATTTTCCAATATTGCTGTCAGTGGAATCATATAAGCAACAATTTTCCACAAATGCCATTGTAAGGATACTTCAAATAAATAAAATTAAACAATTTTCTTTTATTTTAAAACTTTGCGGAAAAACTTATCCTTACAATCCACATGGAAAATTGTTGTTATCCATTCCTTAGCAATATATCATAACTTCTTAAGCAACTGCTCAAAATTCTGATGCGATCGAAATCCACCTTCGCGATCAGAATCAGCATATACTTCCTTTAAGATTTCTCTCTATTCTTTGATTCTTAAAACATCAACATGTGACCCAGTCACATCATGTAATGAGGATCTCAGAATAGAACTTAACAGAGTTAGATAATGGGCTCTACCTGATGTAGAGTCAAACTTATTGACTTTAACATCCTTAGGTAAATTTGGCAGCTTTGCAATCAACGCCCCTTCCTTTGGCAAAATAAACATATGGACCCTTTGGTAATGGGACTATCTCAGACTTAGCCTTTCTCTTTACCATTTGGTAAACCGGGTTGACTATGGCCAATCCCTTTCCATTGGGAAGAGAATGCTTTTTCTGGATTTCCAGTGTCACCATTGTCACTGTCCATAATGTTTTTGGGAAGTTGATCTTCTAATCAAATTTGCTTTACTATCGTTCCAAATCATTGCTGATTCAGCAGTACCAAGCAAATAGATATGACCATTAAGGTTCATGTCATAGTCTGTTTCATAGTAGTCCCAAAGGAACTCACTATGTGACTTAGAAAGTGATTGAACATCCAACTTTCTCAAGACTTTGACACCCAACTCTCCCGGCTTGTCAATATGTGACTTCATCTCTAAGATGTGATCACACATAGACCTTGCTTTCCATTAGGGCTTGAGTGACCTTGAACTTGTGGGTTAGGGAGAATAATTAGAGGAGGTGGAGGAAGAGAAGTATGACTTCCATGAGCCAAACTCGGGAAGTCATATTCATTAGGAAAGCTTGGTTTGGGAAGATCATTGTTGTCTAAACCAGACATCAACAATGGGAGAAATTCACGTAAAGTTGATTTAAGTCCTTAATATAACACCCAATATGATATATTAAGGCTAGGACCCAACAAACTATTTTATAACTTGGAAGAGGGATGCCGTAATCCAAGCTATATAAAATATTTGAAGGTAGGTGAATGACGATTCACCAATTTCCACCAAGATAAACGAAATGTATTATTAGGTTTTAATTGGTTTTGAAACTCCTAGATTCTTTTGAGATTCATTGAACTTTTCAATGGCATGTTTCAATCTCGAGTGTGCCCTTCAGGTTTTGTGACTGGGATGCCGAGGATCACAAAAAAAAGTGTGAAGTAACCATGCAAATATACTTGGTACCCTTAATATTTACCCCTCAATCGATGTGTCGGTTAACCACACACGCTCCAACGATACTATGATAAACATTAAGTTACCCTTTGCCTACCTTGTTAAGTCCAGGTTAGTGTGCCGGTTAACCACACACGCTCCACTAACAGCTTAAACAAAGTGCAAAGTGTAATTTCATGGATTAGCACCTTATTCACATTTTCCTAAGTAACTAAGATTGGGAATTTATAAGTGTTTAGTTACTTAGTATTTATCATTATACTTATAATTAAGGGAGAATTATAGTCCTTGTCCTACCTGTTCGGCTAACGACCCTCCACCGGTCAAGGAAGCGGTGAGTGAGAGTGGACACCCATTAAACTGCCATTTTATAGGCATTGACCTTATACCCCCCTTATAGACCGGCTTCGTGAATGAGGCCTACTAATGGTAAGACGACTTGCTCTTATACATATAATATATTAAACTTTTAATATTATAATAGTATAAGGGTGTATTTTAGACATTTAAAATACTTGGTGGTTTAATCTATTAATTAAACTAGACTTTTAATTTAATTAAACTCAAACCATATATTTATGGATTTAATAATACTCTTTTAATTAAATGCTTTAATTAACTATTAATAAAGTCCATAAGAGTTAATTTGAACTATTCAACAAAACATCATAATTTCAATTATTAAACTCAAAATTAAAACCATTTAATTAATTGTTTAAGTTATGAACCCAAGAGTTTTAGAATTCAATTCTTTTTTTCATAAAAAACTTTTCTCAAATTCCAAAACTTGAGGGCAAGTTTTGTAATTCTTGAAAACCTTTGGATTCCATAACTTATGGAATTAATGGTGTTTTTTGATGAAACTTTCCATGTTCCATAACTTAAGAACAAGTTATGAAATTCTTTAAAACATTAACACCAAATTTTGTAACTCCATAAAAACTTTGAATCAAAAATTTTTTTTTTAAAAAAAACTTTCATATCCATAACTTGTGGAAGTTTAAAAAACCCTTAAGATCACAACTTTAAAAAAACTTTTGAGCTCCAAAATTTTATGACAAAATATGTAACTCCTTAAAACATTTAGATCAAACTTTTAAAACTAATAAAATAATCATATCATTTTATCTTTTACTAAATTTGACCTAATTCAACTCATATAACAAATGATTCAAATTTTACAAATAATTCGTTTTTCACAAAACAAGTAATTATCTTAAAATTTTTTTTCCTTTTTTTTCAACTTGAAAATAAAACATTTGCATCAATATAACAGAAAACAACCCATGGCTCTGATACCACTGTTGGGTTTTGAGCATTTTAACACTCCTATGGTGTACATGCAACCCTATAAACCTTGGATCTATGTTTTCTCTATTATACATGCAAATATTAACTATTCCAAGGTTTCATCCTAACTAGCATATTATGAAGCACCTATACTACAAAGTTCTAGTTAGATGACATACCTTTTGATGTAGCTTGATGTCTTCAAGCTTTAAGAGCTTAGCCCCAATAGTGTGGAAGCCTCAAATGGAATCACAAATCACCAAAACACCTTGGAAGAACTTTAGAGAATATGTATGCACACTAAAATCGGCCCACTCTTATTTTCACACACTTGTGCCAATTTTGTGAGCCAAGGACCCCTTTATATATTATGGAGGATTAGGGTTACATCCATGTAAACCCTAATACCCATGACCTTTCATTTACATAGGATCCATGGGTTAAAAGCTCCATGGACCATCCATGAAAGCCTAGCCCAACCTAAATGAACTTGGCCCATTCCATATATATAAGAGTCCATATTTAATTAGTTCTTTTTGATCACTTAATTAATTCTAAATTAATTCTTGATCAATACTAATTAAATAATATGATTCCATATTAATATATTAGAACTTATAATATATTAATATAAATCATAAAAATACTATTCTCAAAAGACTATCCATATAAATTGTGCCGGAGAAGTGCAACCCAAATGGACCGTGCCGGGTCGGGTCAAGTACATACCAAATATAGTTATGGACTTAGACATTAATCCAACAGTTGGTGCCGATCAGATTCTTGTGCAAATATATGTTGATGACATTATATTTGGGTCAACGTGTCCACAGCTGTGCAAGGAGTTCGAAGCTTTTATGAAGAAGAGATTCTAGATGAGTTCTCTTGGGGAGATGACCATCTTTTTGGGGCTTCAGGTCAAACAAGATTCAGCCGGAATCCTGATCCATCAAGAAAAGTATGTGGATGATATGCTAGAGAAGTTCGAGTTCAGAGACACAAAACCTGCCTTAACGCCGATGGCTGAGCGACCCATGTTGACTCCAGATCCTGAAGGCGCATCCGTAGATCAGACTGAATACATATCGATGATCGGATCGCTGATGTATCTGACCGCGAGCAGGCCAGACATTATGTTCGCGGTCTGTCAGTGCGCACGTTACCAGGCTAATCCTAAGCTCTCTCATTTAATTGTTGTAAAAAGAATTTTTCGGTATCTCAAAGTCAGCCCAAAATTGGGTCTTTGGTACCCGAAAAATTCTGAAATTTATTTATATGCTTTTGCTGACAGTAATTACGGAGGTTGTGAGCTTGACAGGAAATCAACTTGTGGGGGATATCAGTTTTTGGGAGATCGGTTGGTGTCATGGTAGTGCAAAAAACAGCACACGGTCTCAACCTCAACGGCGGAGGCGGAATATGTCTCTACTTCTGCATGTTGTTCTCAAGTCACATGGATCCAACATCAACTCCTGGATTATGGTTTGAATTTTCTAGAAACCCCTATTTTTTGCGATAATGAAGCTACAATTCAAATTGCTAAAAATCCAGTCCAACACTTGAAAACCAAGCACATCGACATCAGAGTGCATTTTATCAGAGATTGTTATGAGCGTTCGCTCATTCGGTTGGAACAGGTTCCCACTACTAATGATGTGGCGGATCTGTTCACAAATTCGTTTAACAAAGCTCGATTCGATGTGCTTGTTGGATTTTTGAAAATGATACGCTTTGAAGACTGATTTTTGTTTTAGGTTGGTTTAAATTTGCGCATTTAATTTTCACTCTCTCCTATGCACAAATTTAGGGGGAGAAATAAAAACAAAACGAAAAAAATTAGAAAATTCAAAAATCAGAAAAATTAGAAAATCCAAAAATAGCTGGTATGTAGGTGATGTGTTGGGAAGTGATATAAATATGTGATAACAGGCAATTTGAATCTGTGTAAGGTACCGAAGTTGATAACACGAAAGATTTAAATGGACTTGACTAGGTACAGATGAACTTAAGGAATCTAGAGAATTGACAAATCTTGACCTAGATAGATCCGTTTAGCCTGACAATACGACGCTTGGGTAGGTTGAGCAGGGAGATATACATGGGAATCTGTGGATTACACTAAATAATCTGTATCTAGAACCGTGGTTTAACCTTTCCTCGATGTGCAGACTTTGTCCTTAATTCCAGTATTGACGGGGCGACTGGGGAATTCCGATAAATTAGGTTTGTAGAAGGTTATTTTCTTTCTTTCTTTCTGGTAGTCATATGTTGCCTCCTCTGCGTGATTGAAATACATCCGACTTGGACTGCAACATATGCAATTCTATTTCTCTGCATCTTCTATTTATGCAATTCTTCCTGTCTGTTAGCCATATGTTGTCTCCTTTGCGTGATTAACAATCCGACCTGGTACACAACATATGCACCATTCTACTTCTCAATCCCTCTATATCCGGTTAGTCATATGTTTCACCCTCTGCGTGATTGGAAGAGATCCGACCTGGGTGTACATCATATGCATTCTAAATCTGTCTCCTCCCATAATAATTGTCTGCTCCTCTAAAGTAATGAGTATTTTGGAAGTCCCTGATTATTGGGGTATATCAGGAAGCGGGAAACATATTCTAGTACATCTAAAGTTGAACAATTAATAGGTTGTCTGTAGATCTCGCTTGTCAATTTAGGTGGACAACAATATCCTTGGTCGTCATCAGATGAATGGTCATTAGGAATTTTATCTAGGAACATAAGGTCACAGTGTTTTGTCACTTGTAGTATGTCCTAATTTTGTCACAATCTTTCGCGTTTAAGTGGACCACAATACCGACGATTGACCAGATCTATTCATGAAGAGGGAGTTACCGATAAACGGATTAAGGTTGTCTAATAACTTTGATCCCCATCTCACAAAATATTATTAGCATTGGTAAAAGAGAAATTAGTGTTAATTCATTTAAATTTCAATTTTATTTCCTTTTATTTTTATTTTTATTTTTTTATTTTATTTTGCTAAAATCAAAAATTAAAAAAAATATAGTTTAGTTTAAATTTTTTAGATTTTATTTTATTTTATTTTTATTTTTATTATTTTAAAGTCTTCAAAATGTTTTATTTTTGAAATAATTGATGTATTGGGCTTGGATTTTAAGCCTTTTGAATTTGCTATCCATGAGTGATGGACCGAGTTTGGTGCATGTATAAAAGGAAGGTACACGGACGTTCACTCCTTTAACTCTCATTTTTCTGAACACGGACGTGAACCCTTCACAGATCTTCTCTCTATCTCGATTTTTGATTCATCATTTTCGTGAAATTGTTTGTTCCTTTGCATAGGTATTCCCATTACGATCACCTTCATGCTAATCTAATCGAAAATCAACCGTGAATCGAGGGACTAATCGAAGAAAACTAACTGTTCGGCGTTCACGGCTCTGGTGAATCGTTCACGGCCGATGAATGGTTCACGACCATTGAAGCGTTCACGGTCGTGATCCTTCTTCGACCGTGAACCCACTTTCTGACCATGAACCCATTTTTGAACATGATCTAAATTTTTACCTTTAATTCAATACCAATTAAAGCCTAATTAAACTGTTTAATGAGTAAAAACCTAATCTTAATTGTTTAAACCATTTGGTTTTCTCACTTAGCTTGGTTGGTGCTGATCAAAATGGCTGACTTGAGATTTGCTGATGTCCACAATTTGGCTATTTTCTTGGTTGATCCACCTGCAGCTCACACTGATTTCAAGTCCATGGTTCATGGATTGAAGAAGTGTTGTCTCGTTCATGCTCTCACATCCAGTCCTGTTATCTATCAAGGCTTAATCAAGGAATTTTGGAGCAATGCTGTGGTGCTAAGAGGTGAAAATGATTTTGTGTCCCTAGATGCTACTGTTAAAGGAAAGAAGATTTTTGTGACGAAACAGATCATTCGAGAGGTTCTGCAAATTGATGACCAGCCAAGTTTTCTGACTGAGATTTCAATGGATCAAACAGAAATTATCATTGAACAGATGGGCTATGAAGGGGTGTTTCCTCCAACCATCAAAAAGCTTTTGCCACCCTACTGGAGAAACTTAGCCCATGTGTTCATAAGTTGCATTTCTGGTCGGAGAGCCGGGGCTGATGAAATTTCTTTGCTTAATACCAGTGCGATCACAACTCTTGCTATGAGTCTAGAATTCAACTTTTCCAAATTCATTGTGAATGAAATGGTGAGAAATGTTGAGGGTAAGAAAAAGGAGAAGTTTCTCATGTATCCAAGATTTCTGCAACTAATCTTAAACACCAAGCACCCTAAAATCGAAAGAAGTGGAGAAACCCTTGATGTCAAATCTCTTGGCTCCAACACATTTGGGCTAATGAAGCAAAATAGAAAAGGGAAGTTCGTGTATCAGGGCATGTTCCCATTGATAAAGTTTGGAAATTTTTCTGAAGTTGGTGATGCATCAGCAACCGAAAGCTCATGAGATCATGTGGAAATGGAAGATAATGTGATCACCGCTTCTGAAAAGGAAGAAGATCCCGTTATTTCTGTTACTATAGTTGTTGAGGAACATGTTCCGGTACCAAATGAAAAGGCAAATGATGGTGATGGTGATGGTGATGATGATGATGATGATGATGATGATGATGATGATAATGATGATGATGATGATAATGATGAGGAAGATGATATTGAGAAAGGATTGATGGAAAATATTGTAGAGGAAGATTATGAAGAAGATACGGGCTTAGGTGGTGATTTATCTGGATTTGACAACGATGACATTTCACTCAGTTTTGAGCATGGCGAGTTTAGCCCAACAAATGAAGATCTCGATTCCTTCTTTGACTTTGTCAATGAAGTTGCTCAACCGGAAACAGAGATAGGGGGAGTTCATTACGTTCAAAAAGCATTGCCTTCTACTTCTTCAAAACAGATGCCCGACACTTCAATTGATATGGATGCAGCGTTAAGGATTTATCCCCTTCATGTTGCTATTCCAACTTCTTTGCCGTCTGAGAGTGATCTTGTGCTGACATTTGCCTCCCAGCCTCCGTTGAAAACGAGACAACATGATCCAAGGCCGGGAGTGTTTATTCAGGAACAGGCCCCGCCAACTCAGGCTGATATCACAACAACAACTGCTACACCAATCGTTCCGACCCAAGAAGGTCCAAGCACCATGTTTGAGACCGGGAGCTCTTCAGCTCCTGGAGGTTCCTCCCCCCAATTCCTACGCACAACATCGCCTCTGAGAGGCTTGCAAAGGTCTTGGCAGAACAAGAAGCAACAGGCCTTCCTCCTCTCGGAAAAGACATATCAATTGAGGAAGGCAACCAAGGGGGAGTGGACCCATCTGTCCAAGAGCTCAAGGAAGAAATGGGTGTGCTAAATCAGAGAATCATTGGGAGAGATATTTTGATTGATAACCTCAAAACTCAAGTCTCGGAGCTTAAGGCATACAACTCTCTGAAGACAACATAGATCTCCGATTTACAAACTCACCTTGGAGCTCTGGCTGCCTGTTACTTCGACCTCAAGGATAAACTGGCTATGAAATTTTGTGACAAATTTAAATCTTCTGTCGGAGAACCAGCCAGAGGTGACCTTGCCCAAGATTCACAACAAGGACCCCCTGTTGATCCTCCCGCTGTAGGAACAACCCGAATTGTTGATCGATTTGAATGTGAGCGAGTTCAAGCTCCACACTTAGTTGCTTTGAAGCGAGCTAAACAAGCTTCATCTTCTAAGAAACAAAGGTGGATGTTCAAAAAGAGTTTAGATCAGAATGCTCATGGAGATCAACCCCGACTCACCGTTACTGAACTCAAGAAGAAAAAATTTGGTTCCAAGTACGGTGATCGGTCAGGAATTGTATGATGAAGATTGTTCACGGCCGTGAACCATGTTTGCGGTTGGTCTGTCCCTATAAATAGGTGTGTGTCAGTATTGTGTCAGTAGTAATGTCAGATAGAGTTCACGGTGTATTGTCAAGGTGTACATGACATGTTTACGGCCCTACTATAATACATGTGCATTGCTTGATCAATTCTTTCTTCTTCTTGTTCTTGTGCTTGATTGTTCATCATATTAATCCAATTTTTTGATCACTAGTTTGGTTCCTGTATTTGGGACTTTACAAATAGTGACTTGGGAGAGGTTCACCTAGTTATTCCGAGATGAGTACGTTCCCCAGGTGGAGAGGGAACGATTGGCCCAAGAGTTTCTGTCTCTCGAGCAGAAGACAGAAACAATGACAGAGATTACGATGATGTTTCATGAGAGGATGTTGTTCTGCCCTGAGCACGTATCTACGGAGCAGGCACGTGTGAGCCGGTACTTGAGCATTTTGAGGCGAGATGTTCGGGAGTTCGTGGCGAACTCATCATATCAGACATTGGCTAAGCTACAGACCAATGCTAGGAGGAGGGAGATTGAGCTAGAGATACATACTAGAGAGGAGGGAGAGTCTCAGGGGAGAGACAGGAGACCAGTGCAGTCGCAGCCGACGACCAAGCGGGCTAAGCCCGCTGATACGAGAGCAGGAGGCAAGAAGGGCCGCACTTGTGGCAAGTGCGGCAAGAGTCATGAGGGATCTTGCCGAGCAGGGATTTGCTAGAAATACGGCAAGGAGGGGCATATGGCGAAGGACTACCCCAAGGGATTTTCGGTTTGCTTTCATTGTAACAGACTGGCCACAGGTAGGTCGAGTGTCCTCAGCTCACTTATGGATCAACCCAAGCTTCTGCTCCTCCTGCTTTGCACGTTAGTGATGGCCGGCTGGGGAAGGCTGAGGCTCCGATAGGTCGTAGGAGAGCTTTCCAGCTGACTGTGGAAGAGGTCCGCGCAACACCAGACGTTGTTGCTGGTACATATCTCCTTATTCATGTTATTTTGATATTTGTTATGCTTATACTGTGTTTCATATAGGTACTTTTCTTGTGAATTTTGTGCCTGCCTTGGTGTTATTTGACTCGGGCGTAAGTCGATCCTTCGTGTCCTTATCCTTTAGTCGTCGCATTAGTGTTAGACGAGATCTTTTGAGTCGACCGTTGAGGGTTTCTATAGCCGACGAGCATGCGGTTTTTGCCACTGATGTTTTTCGGGGATGTGTTTTAGAGATTTTCGGTGTTGAATTTCCTATAGATCTGGTGCCGATAGTGATGGGAGATGTCTGTGTCATAGTGGGTATGGATTGGTTGAGCCGGTTTGGAGCCGTGATTGACTGCGAGCTTTAGATGGTGACGATACGATACTCTAGTGGGGGAGTGCTTACGGTCTATGGTGAGGGGACTAGATCGGGATCATCTTTTTGCTTTGCTGCCAGGGCAAGGCAGAGTCTACAGCAGGGATGCATAGGATTTTTAGCGTATATAATGGATACGCGGGTTGTCACAGAGAGGCCGATTTCTGTTTTCGATGTTCGAGTGGTGTGTGAGTGTTGGATTAGGTGTCTAAGCCCATAAATATAATCGGTATGTACTTGACTCGATAATAGCATGATCCATTTGGGTTGTAACGCTCTTGAACAATTTGATAGGATGGATACTTGAGGAAGAGGTTATTGTGGTTTATTAATATATTATAAGTATAATATATTAATTGAGAAATCACATTATTTAATCAGTATTTATCAAGAATTAATTTGGTATTAATTTAGTGTTCAAAAGAAACTAATTAAAGATACATGGACTGATTAAGTAAATCAATAATACTTCTAGTTGGACTCACGAATCATGTTGACTAGGGTTGGACTAAACGTACATGAAAGTCCATGAAAGGTTTAGCCCAAAAGACTAAGTAATATGAAGAGTAATTAGGGTTTGCATGGTTGTAATCCTAAGCTATAAAAGAAGTCGCTAACACCTAAAAATCGGCCCACTCTTGCACACTAGTTGTAGCTAGCCGATTTGAGCTCCCATGCCTCTTTCTCAAGTCCATTCTCTTGTTCTTGGTTTGTTATAAGACATTTGAGGCATCACACTTGAGGTGCTAGTCTACTAAAGGTCAAAGACAAGCAAGCTACTACACAAGGTAATCTTCTAACTGTTTTTATGATTCAAATGTTGCCTTGCATGCTAGTTTAGGCTTTATGCTTTGGAAAAACAATGTTGCATGTATAATTAGAGAAAACTTAGATCCAAAGCATTAGGGTTGTATGTGCACCATAGGAATGTTAGAGTACATAAAACCCATCAGTGGTATCAGAGCTTAGGGTGTTTTGTATTGTATTGATGCAAATGTGTGATTTTCAAAGTTGAAAAAATGACTTTTCTGGCCACTGTCTGATGAAATCGACGAATCCATACATGGACTCGACGAGTTGGATGAGTTTTGCCTTGAACTAGACGAGTCCAAAGCCTGGCTCGACTAGTTGTTCAACAGATGGCAAAATTTTCGAGCTTTTTGGCCTATTTTGGATTAGGATCATTATCGCAAACTGTTTTGGTTAATAAAATTTGATTTTACTAATATGGTAATGTTTATCCCCATCCAAAACCATGAAGGTTATCAAATTTTAAGATAATTACTTGACTTTGTGAAAAAAACTAATTATTTATAAAATTTGAAGTTATCTTGTAATATGAAACAAACTAGGTCAAATTGGTAAATGATGAATTATATGATAATTGGATTAGTTTAATTTGATCTATGTGTTTCTTGAAAAGTTTCATAACTTGTCCTCAAGTTATGGAATATGAAAAGTATTTATTTATGAAACTATTAACTCTTGTAAGTTATAGAATTCAAGAGGTGTTGAAAGGTTTCATAACTTGTCCTCAACTTTGGAATTTGAAAGGTCTCATTAATGGAACTTTAAAATCTATAAGTTATGGAAATCAAAAGTTTTGACAAGTTACAAAATTTTCCCTCAAGTTTTGGAACTTGAAGAGTCTCATTTATGAAACTTTAATTCCAAACCCTAGAATTTTAAAAGTTTAAATTTCAACCCTATACTATTACAATAATAAGTTTAATACTTATATATATATATATATATATATATATATATATATATATATATATATATATATATATATATATATATATATATATATGTGTGTGTATAAGACAAGTCAGTCTTACCGTTAGTAGACCTCATTCACAAAGCCAGTCTATAAGGGGGGTATAAGGTTACTGCCTATAAAATGGTCATTTAATGGGTGTCTACTCTCACCCACCGATTCCTTGACTGGTGGAGGGTCGTTAGCCGAACGGGTAGGATAGGACATTAATTCTCATTAATAAGAATAATGATAATTATTAAAGTAACTAATCTTTTATAAATTCCCAATCTTAGTCACTTTAGGACAAATATGAAAATGGTGCTATTCCATGAAATTACACTTTGCACCTTGTTAAGTCGTTGGTGGAGCGTGTGTGGTTAACCGACACACTAATTTAGGACTGACAATGTATGTCAAAGGGTAGCTTGATGTTAATCATGGATCAATGGAGCGTGTGTGGTTAACCGACACATTGATTGGATGATTTGTAACATTAAGTGTACCAAGCTAATTTGCATGGTTATTTACACCTTGTTTGTGATCCTTGGCATCCCAGTCACAAACTTGAAGGGCATAATCGAGATTTAAACATGCCATTGAAAAGTTCAATGAATCTCAAAAGAATCTAGGAATTTCAATTCATTTAAAACTTAATAATCAATTTCGTTATTCATGGCGGAAATTGGTAAATCGTCATTTACCTACCTTCAAATATTTTGCAATTGGATTACGACATCCCTCTTCCGAATTGTAAAATATTATGTTGGGTCCTAGCCTTAATATCTCATTTTGGGTATTATATTAAGGATCCTTATCTAATCTAAAATTTGTCTTTCTTTTCAGATGTCTTCAAACAGTGATTCAAACTCAAATGCTTCTGGCTCTTTCTCCCTCATGAACTTATGTGGGAGGGTCATATTTGATGGATCGAAGTTCAATGATTGGATTCGAAACATCCGAATGGTCATTTGCTACGAGGACAAAGAATATGTTATCGAAAAAGAGCTTCAGGAGATTGATGAATCTACCTCTACTCCCGAACAAATTGCTGAGTTTAAGACCCATGATAGGGACGCGACAAAGGTGTCGTGTATTATAATTGCTACCATGACTGCTGAGCTTCAGAAGTCCTATGAGGATTTTTGGCCTTATGAAATGCACCAGGATTTGATGGAAAGGTACCATCAAAGTGCTCGGTAGGAGAGGTATGAAATCATAACCTCCATGATTACTACCAAAATGAAGGATGGAGAGTCTATCACGGCCCACTTGCAAAAGATGAAAAGGTTTGTGGACTACTTGCTAAAGCTGAATGTCAATTTTGATGAAGAATTGACAATTGACATTATCCTACACTCTTTACCTCCTTGTTATGATCGGTTTCGTATGACTTATCATATGAGAAAGGAGGAGGTGACTTTAAGCAAGCTTCAAGGTCTTTTAAGGACTGCTGAAAGTAGTCTTAAAGGAAAATCTGTTGTTTCTACTCCTCCTGCTGCTTCTACCCCTGTCTTGGCAATTGGACATGGGAAGGGAAAGAAGAGGAAAACTTCCTTAAAGAGCCACAAGGGAAAGTCGCATGTTGGATCCTCTTCTAGTGGGTCCAAAGGTGATCCTGCTACACCCTCCTCAAACCCAAAGGAAGCAAAGTGCTTCCATTGTCATGAAAAAGGGCACTGGAGACGAAGCTGCCCCAAATACTTGCAGGACATAAAGGATGGGAAGATCAAACCCTCCTTTGCAGGTAATTATACTATTCTGTCTAATAACTCATCACATGCTAATTCTTGGGTCCTGGATACAGGATGTGGTTTTCACATTTGTTCTGATTTGCAGAGTCCAAAAGGAAGTAGGGATGTGGAGCACGGGAAGATGAACTTGATCATGGGGAATAGGGAAAAGTCGCCTGTCACCAAAATTAGAGTTTATACTTTATTGCTTAGTAGTGGGTTCAATTTATATTTGAATAATTGTTGCTACTCGTCAGATATGGCGAGAAATATTATTTCCTTTCATAGTTTGTATAAACAAGGTTTTACCTTTTCTTGTAATAATGAAATTGGTAGTATTAATGCTTATTATAATGGTGTATTTTATTTTGAAGCATTGCCTTCTAATGGTATATATGAAATTGTGATGGTTGTAGATAACTTATGAAATAGTGTGCTGCATAACGATTTATCCAATGGTTTATATAAAGCATGCTTATGGCATTGTCGTCTTGGACATGTTAACAAGAAGCGCATGGCCCAACTCCAAAAGGATGGAGTGTTGGAGTCACTTGACTTAAAGTCAGATGACATTTTTGAATCTTGTTTGCTTGGAAAGATGACCAAGTCACCCTTCACTGGTAATTGTGAAAGGGGTGAGGGTTTATTGGACCTCATACACACAGATGTGTGTGGACCCTTTAGAACTGCCACAAGGGATGCTAACCGCTTCTATGTGACTTTTACTAATGATTATAGTAGATATGGGTATATTTACTTAATCAAGCATAAGTGAGAGACTTTTGAAAAGTTCAAAGAGTTTAAACAAGAAGTGGAGAATCAGCTGGGCAGGAAGATGAAGATGCTCTGATCTAATCAAGGAGGAGAGTATCTTAGTATCGAGTTCCACGACTATCTTAAGGAATGTGGAATTGTTTCACAATTGACGTCACCTAGGACACCACAGCTTAATGGTGTGGCTGAGAGGTGCAATAGAACCTTGCTAGACATGGTTTGTTCTATGATGAGTCAAGCTTCGTTACCTATCTCATTCTGGGGGTATGCCTTAGAGACTGCCGCCCACATCCTTAATCTAGTCCGAACTAAAAAGGTTTCCAAATCACCTCACGAGATGCGGACAGGGAAGGTTCCCTCGTTATCACACATCAAGGTTTGGGGTTGCGAGGCTTTTGTGAGAAAAGAAACTCATGACAAGCTCGAACCTCGTAGTGAGCGATATATTTTCATCGGCTACCCATAGAAATCCTTTGGATATCTCTTCTATAGACCGAGTGACAATGTTGTCTTCGTTGCGAGGAGAGGAGTCTTTCGCGAGAGAGAAGTCATATCCCAAGAGGACAGTGGGAGGCAAATTGACCTTGAAGAGCTTCAATAGTTAAGCGATGAAGGAACCTCAAACACTAGCGCTCAACCCGAGGAGGAAACTCCTGTTGAACCGATTGACGAGTCCTTACCTCTGAGGCGTTCCAGTAGAGTTAGACAGGCACCTGAGTTTTTTGGTTTCCATATTACTACTGAAGGTGACACATTTATCAGTGATAGTACACTGGTAAAATTGGATGAACCTAACAACTAAAAGGAAGCCATGGCAGGCCCCGAGTCTGCAAAATGGAAAGAGCCTATGGACAGCGAGATACAGTCCATGTATGACAATCAAGTTTGGAACTTGGTTGACAATGTACCAGGTCGTAAGACAGTCGGGTGCAAATGGATCTTCAAGAAGAAGACCGACATGGATGGCAAAGTACACACATATAAGCCACATTTGGTTGCAAAGGGCTTTAGTCAAACTCCTGGAGTTGACTATGATGAGACCTTCTCACCAATGGCTAATATTAAATCTGTAAGGGTTATGCTAGCCATAGCTGCATTTCATGATTATGAAATATGGAAAATGGATGTCAAAACCACTTTACTTAAAGAGAAGCTGGCTGAAGATGTTTACATGAATCAGCCAGAGGGTTTCGTCAATGCAAAGTTCCCTAATAGGGTGTGTAAGCTTGAGAACTCCATTTATGGATTGAAACAAGCATCTCGCAGATGGAATCTTTGTTTCGATGAGGAAGTCAGAGAGTTTGGATTTTCGAGAAGCGAGGATGAGTCATGTGTATATGTCAAAGGTAGTGGGAGTATAGTTATCTTTCTCGTGTTGTATGTGGATGACATATTGCTCAAAGGAAACGACATTCCAACCTTGAATTAGGTGAAGTACTGGCTTGGGAAGTGTTTCGCTATCAAGGATCTTGGAGAAGCTGCTTACATTCTAGGGATAAGGATATTGAGAAACAGGAGTAAAATACTAATATGACTTAGTCAAAGCACCTACTGGGACAAGGTGTTGAAACGTTTTAGCTTGGAGAATTCCAAGAGAGGAGACTTACCAATCAAATAGCAATACCAAATTGAGTAAGACTCAGAGTCCAAGTACAGAGGCTGAAATAGCAGAGATGAGTCGAGTACCATATGCCTCCGCAGTTGGCTCGATCATGTATGCTATGACATGTACTCGTCCTGATGTGGCCTTTGCTTTGAGTATGGTCAGCAGATATCAAGGGAACCCTGGTAAAGCTCATTGGACTGCGGTAAAGAACATTCTTAAGTACTTGCGAAGGGCTAAGGACTGGCTCCTTACCCTCAGTGAGAGTGATGACTTGAGAGTGACAGGGTATAGTGACGCCAACTTTCAGACCGACAGAGATAATTTCCGCTCTCAGTCGGGCTGGGTATTTACCCTTAATGGAGGAGCAATAACTTGGAAACGTCCAAACAGAAAACTGTGGCTGATTCAACATGCGAATCAGAGTACATAGCAGCAAACGAAGCAACAAAGGAGGCAATATGGCTGAAGAACTTCATTGGAGACCTTGGATTTGTACCAGCTGTAAAGGAGCCTATGGATATTTTCTGTGAGAATGAAAGTGCATTTGCCTTAGCCAAGGAACCAAGGGATCATGGTAGATCGAGGCACATCGATAGAAAATATCACTTTGTTAGACATCAAGTAGAAGAAGGACTACTCATGGTGAAGAGGATATCGTCAAAGAATAACCCAACAGATCCCCTTACAAAGGGACTCAGCAGGGAAAAGCACTTGTTGCATGCAAGGGGTATTCGGCTGAAGGACGATATTAGTTTTAATGATTAGATAGATATTTTGAAACTTGTAATAGCTAAAATGTAATTGACATTTGATGATTGAATAAAAGGAGTTTTATTTATAAGTAAAGTTACTATCTTGTGTCAATTATTTACTATTGTTTCATTTTGCATGTTTTGACTTCTAGAATAATAAGATTATTCAAACTATCCACAGTCGATCATATTTTGGAAGTAGGTTATGTAAGTAGACTGTCATGAATGGGTTTTGTAAGATTGTCTAAGGTGTTAGACATTGTAAAGGTTTGCTACAAGAATTCATGAGTACTCTTGAAATAAGATTTGAGTATTGGATCAACCCACACTCACATGATTCACTTCATGGAATTTATAACAAGTGATTGTGAGATGATAATATCATATAATATTGAAACCAAGATATATGAGTTGGCAATTATTAGTTGGTTGTATATTGACAGTGCGAAAACGCATCAGTAACTCGATGTTATAAAACGTGTTGTTGTGTATGATTTAACTAATAGTTAGTACAAGCATATAAGTCGAAGTTTATCTGTTCATTTTATCCTAAGAGGATTGAAAGCGATATCTTGGGCCCCTCGATGATGTTGTTTTGACTTATGTGTCGGGCCCGGTCAGGACTAAATTGATGTGTTCAATTAAGTTCTATGTCAAACAAATTAGAAATCGGGAAACAAACTGTTGGACAATAAGTATGACTATGTTCCATGTATTTGTCCGCATGATATATTGAAGAACAGAGGATTATATGATCCCTTATCTAAATGGTGCGTCAAGATTCGACATTGGCTTTTAGAGAGCTACGATTGCTACTCGGATTTTGAAGCTACATTGGCAATTATAGTTATTAGACTTATCCAAGTGGGAGACTGTTGGATTAGGTGACTAAGCCCATAACTATAATTGGTATGTACTTGACCCGATAATAGCATGGTCCATTTGGGTTGTAACACTCGGGAACAATTTGATAGGATGGATACTTGAGGAAGAGGTTATTGTGGTTTATTAATATATTATAAGTATAATATATTAATTGAGAAATCACATTATTTAATTAGTATTGATCAATAATTATTTTGGTATTAATTTAGTTATCAAAAGAAACTAATTAAAGATATAGGGATTGATTAAGTAAATCAGTAATACTTCTAGTTGGACTCATGACTCATGTTGACTAGGGTTGGACTAAACCTACATGAAAGTCCATGAAAGGTTTAGCCTAAAAGACTAAGTAATATGAAGAGTCATTACAGTTTACATGGTTGTAATCCTAAGCTATAAAAGAAGTCCCTAACACCTAAAAATCGTCCCACTCATGCACACTAGTTGTAGCTAGCCGATTTGAGCTCCCAAGCCTATCTCTCAAGTCTATTCTCTTGTTCTTGGTTTGTTATAAGACATTTGAAGCATCACAGTTGAGGTGTTAGGCTCCTAAAGGTCAAAGACAAGCAAGCTACTACACATGGTAATCTTCTAACTGTTTTTATGATTCAAATGTTGCCTTGCATGCTAGTTTAGGCTTTATGATTTAGAAAAACAATGTTGCATGTATAATTAGAGAAAACTTAGATCCAAAGCATTACGGTTGTATATGCACCATAGGAATGTTAGAGTACATAAAACCCATCAGTGAGTTCCTGGATGTTTTCCCCGAGGAATTGCTGGGTATTCGTCTTGAGAGACAAGTGGAGTTTCGGATCGATCTGATTCCGGGGGCGGCGCCTATTTCCAAGGCATCATATCGCCTTGCACCGCCATAGATGCAGGAGTTATCGTTGTAGCTCCAAGAGCTGTAGGGGAAGGGTTTCATTAGACCGAGTAGCTTGCCCTGGGGAGCACCGATCCTTTTTGTCAAGAAAAAGGATGGTTCACACCGGATGTGCATCGACTACCGGGAGTTGAACAACTTGATGGTCAAGAACCGTTATCCACTACCGAGGATCGACGATTTGTTTGATCAGCTACAGGGAGCATCTTGTTTTTCCAAGATTGATTTGAGATTTGGGTATCATCAGATGAGGGTCTACAAGGAGGATATCCAGAAGACGGCCTTTCAGACTCGTTATGGGCATTATGAGTATATGGTGATGCCTTTCGGGCTCACCAATGCACCAGCAACGTTCATGGACCTCATGAACCCGGTGTGTAGGACCATGTTGGATCGGTCGGTGATTGTGTTCATCGATGATATTTTGGTGTATTCGAGGTCTAGGGAACAACACGAGGAGCATCTTCGGGAGATTCTTGGGGTGTTGATGATGGAGAGACTTTATGCCAAATTCTCCAAGTGTGATTTTGTTGGATAAGGTGTCTAAGTCCATAACTATTTCTGGTATGTACTTGACCCGACCCGACATGGTCCATTTGGGTTGCATGGCACCATGCAATTGGATAAACTAAAATGAGAGAAATAACACTTATGGTTTATTAATATATTATAAGTTCTAATATATTAATAATATTATTTAATTAGTTTGATCAAGAATTAATTTAGAATTAATTAAGTGATCAAAAGATAACTAATTAAATATATGGGCAGATTATGTAAATCTTCCATATCTTATATAGTGGGCTAAGAGGCTCCATGGATTATCAAGTTGGGTTCCACCCATAGGATGCTCCATGGATGCTCCATGGGAGTTACAAACCCATGGGTCATGGAAATGAAGAGTCATGACACATTAGGGTTTACATGGTGTAACCCTAGATGTGTCAACACTATATAAGAAACCCATTCTCCACCAAAATCGACAACACCTAAGAAACAAGAGGGCTAGAGCCGATTTTGCAAGTGTAAGATTCTCTCAAAGTTTACTCCTTTGCATTTGGTGTTGTGTGAAGCATTTGAGGCATCACACTTGGGGTGCTAGGCTCACAAGATTTCAAGGATCATAATCAACAACAAGGTAAGTTATTCTATCTTTCATTCAAGTTAAAAATGTTCCCCATGTATGCTAGATAGGAATATAACCTTGGAATTCAACTTTGCATGATTATTAGACAAACATAGATCCAAGGTTATTAGGGTTGCATGTACACTTAGGAAGTGTTAGAATGCTCAAAACCCATCAGTGGTATCAGAGCCTAGGTTTGTTTGTTGTTTTTTTTTTTTGTGCAAACAGCTTGAAAAAAAATCGTTTTTCTGTTTTCTGCTCGTATGAAAGTTTGCACATTTGTTGCTGGAAATGGACTAGAAACATTACCCTAAACTGTTTTGATGTTTTAAAGCTTGTTTTAGATGGTGTAATGTTTATGCTAATCCATTTACAATGGCAATTATTAAAATTACAAGTTTTTTTTAAGTGTAATTTTTTATTCTTGAAAGTGTTCATATTCATGTTCTTGAACTTATGAAGATTAGATGATCATAGGAATTGTTTGTAACCTTCATGGTAGTTTAATTCATGATCATAATGTGTTTTAATGGAGTCCATAACTTGTCCTCAAGTTATGAAAAACCAAAAGTCTCACTTTTATTAAAGCCATTAAAAGAACACAAGAGTTATAAAAATGAAGAGTCTTCATTTTTATTACTCAATTAATTCATAAGTTATAAGAAATGAAAAGTTTTGGAAGTTTACAAAACTTGCCCTCAAGTTTTGGAACATGTAAAGTCTTGATTAAAACTTTAGTTCCAACCCTTAGAATTTTAAAAGTTAAAATTCAACCCTTATACTTTATAATATTATAAGTTACTAATATATATATGTATAACAACAAGTCGTCTTACCGCTAGTACGCCTCATTCACGAAGCCGGTCTATAAGGGGGGTATAAGGTTGTTGCCTATAAAATGGCAACTTAATGGGTGTCCACTCTCACCCACCGCTTCCTTGATCGGTGGAGGGTCGTTAGCCGAATGGGTAAGACAAGGACTTATAAATTCTCATTAAAAGTATGATGAATATTATAAAGTAACTAAATGCTTTTATTATATTCCCAATCTTAGTTACTTTAGGAAAATGTGAATAAGGTGCTAATCCATGAAATTACACTTTACACTTTGTTTAAGTCGTTGGTGGAGCGTGTGTGGTTAACCGGCACACTAACTTGGACTTAACAAGGTAGGTAAAGGGTGACTTAAGGTTTACCATAGCATCGGTGGAGCGTGTGTGGTTTACCGGCACATCGATTGAGTGATAAACCTTGAGGGTACCAAGTGATTTGCATGGTTACTTCACACCTCGTTTTGTGATCCTCGGTATCCCAGTCACAAAACTTGGAGGGCACACTCGAGATTGAAACATGCCTTTGAAAAGTTCATTGAATCTCAAAAGAATCTAGGAATTTCTAAGAACCAATTAAAAACCTAATATTTATATTTCGTTTTTCATGGTGGAAATTGGTGAATCGTCATTCACCTACCTTTCAAATATGTTATAGCTTGGATTACGGCATACCTCTTCTAAGTTATAATATATTGTGATTGGATTCTAGCCTTAATATTACATTTGGGTGTTTTATTAAGGACTCTCTTAATATCTAAACTAATCTTGTTCTCTTCTTTCAGATGTCTTCAAACAATGCTGCTTCTGGCTCTAATCCTAATGGCTCCTTTACCCTTATGAACTTGTGTGGGAAAGTCACTTTTGATGGATCCAACTTCAATGAATGGATCAGAAACATCAGGATGATTTCCCGCTACGAGGACAAAGAATATGTCCTTGACAAGGAGCTTAAGGAGATTGATGAGACCACTGCAACTCCCCAGGAGATCGCTGACTTCCGGGCACATGAAAGGGATGCTACAAAAGTGGCATGCATCATGTTGGCCACCATGACAGCGAAACTCCAAAAGTACTATGAGGACTTCTACCCTTTTGAAATGCACCAAGATCTGATGGAAAGATACCATCAAAGTGCACGACAAGAGAGGTATGAAATCATATGCTCTATCATAACAACCATGATGAAGGACGAGGAATCCGTCACGAGCCACATGCAGAAAATGCAAAGGTATGTGGATCGGTTGCTGAAGCTTAATGTGAACTTCCCTGAGGAGCTTGCAATAGATATCATATTGCACTCCTTACCATCGTGCTATGATCAATTCTGCATGACATATCACATGAATAAGGAAGAGGTCACACTCAGCAAACTTCAGGGACTCCTCAAGACCGCAGAAACAGGTCTTAAGGGTAAGTCGGTTGTTAACACTCCTACTCCAAACTCCGCCCCGGTTTTGGAAATCGGGAAAGGTAGAGGGAAGAAGAGGAAGAGCTCTTCGAAGGGTACCAAGGCTAGGACCCTTGATGGCTCTTCTTCAAGTGGAACCAAGAAAGGTTTTGTCACTCCTTCTTCTGACCCTAAAGAGGCTGAATGCTTCTATTGCCATGAAAAGTCACATTGGAAGCGGAACTGCCCAAAGTACCAGCAAGATGTGAAGGATGGGAAAGTTAAACCCAACCATGCAGGTATTTACACTATCTTATCTAATAACTCACCCCATTCTAACTCTTGGGTCCTTGATACCGGTTGTGGTATTCATATCTGTTCTGATTTGCAGGGACTAAGAAGAAGTGAGAATGTGGAGCATGGAAGAATAAACTTAATCATGGGGAATACGAAAGCTTTACCTGTCACCAAGATTGGAGTTTATACTTTATCGCTAAGTAGTGGGTTTAGTTTAGATTTGAATAAATGTTGTTATTCGCCAGAAATGGCAAGAAATATTATTTCCTTTCATGCATTGTATAAAAAAGGTTTCACCTTTTCATTTGATAATGAAGTTGGTTCGATTAATGCTTTCTTTAATAATGTTCTTTATTTTAAAGCATTACCTTGTGATGGTGTGTATGAAACTGTATCTGTGGTTGATAACTTAGGAAATAATGTATTGTGTATTCATTCTGTTAATGATAATAACTTGGATAAAGCATCATTATGGCATTGTCGTCTTGGACATATAAGCAAGAAACGCATAGGCCAACTCCAAAAGGATGGAGTATTGGAGTCATTTGACCTAAAGTCAGATGATAGTTGCGAATCATGCTTACTTGGAAAAATGACAAAGTCACCCTTCACAGGTTCTTGTGAGAGGGGTGAAGGTTTGTTGGATCTTATACACACGGATGTGTGTGGGCCCTTCAAACATGCCACAAGGGATGCTAATCGTTATTATTTGACTTTTACTGATGATTACAGTAGATATGGATATGTCTACTTAATCGAGCATAAGTCAGAGACTTTTGAGAGGTTTAAAGAGTTTAAACAGGAAGTCGAGAATCAATTGGGCAGGAACATTAAGATGCTTCGATCCGATCGAGGTGGTGAGTATCTTAGTTCAGAGTTCCTCGACTATCTTAAGGAATGTGGGATTGTCTCACAATTGACACCTCCCAGGACACCGCAGTTGAATGGTGTAGCTGAGAGGCGTAATCGAACCTTGTTGGATATGGTTCGTTCCATGATGAGTCGAACTTCGCTACCAATCTCATTTTGGGGGTATGCCTTAGAGACTGCCGCCCATATCCTTAATCTAGTTCCCACAAAGAAAGTTGCCAAAACTCCTCATGAAATGTGGACTGGTAAAGTACCCAAACTAGACCACACTAAGATTTGGGGTTGCGAGGCTTTCGTGAGACGCGAGACTCATGATAAGCTCGAACCTCGAAGTGAGAGGTGTATTTTCATCGGCTACCCACAGAAATCCTTTGGTTACCTCTTCTACAGACCTAGTGAGAATGTGGTCTTTGTAGCTAGGAGGGCTTTCTTTCGAGAGAGAGAGTTCATAAGCCAAAGAGACAGTGGGAGGCAAGTTGACCTTGAAGAAATTCAAGAGTCAAGTGGTGAAGGAACTTCAAACCCTAGCACTCAACTTGAGGAGGAAACTCATGTTGAGCCAATTGACAAGTCTGTACCTCTGAGGCGTTCCACAAGGGTTAGGAATGCACCTGAGCATTACTATGGATTCCATATTACTGCGGAAGGTGATACACTTATCAGTGATGAGACACTGATAGGTCTGGATGAACCTAACAGTTACGCAGAAGCCATGGCAGGCCCTGAGTCAGCCAAGTGGAAAGAGGCAATGGACAGCGAGATACAGTCCATGTATGACAATCAAGTTTGGAACTTGGTTGAGAATGTACCAGGTCGTAAGACTATAGGGTGCAAATGGATCTTTAAGAAGAAGACCGACATGGATGGTAATGTACACACTTATAAGGCATGACTGGTTGCAAAGGGTTTCTTACAAACTCCGGGAGTTGATTATGATGAGACCTTTTCTCCAGTGGCCAAGATTAAGTCTATTAGGGTTCTGTTAGCCATAGCTGCATTTCATGACTATGAAATATGGCAAATGGATGTCAAAGCCGCTTTCCTTAATGGAAATTTGGCTGAGGATGTTTACATGAGTCAGACAGAGGGTTTTGTCAACACAGAGTACCCTAATAGAGTGTGTAAGCTTAAGAAATCCATTTATGGGTTAAAGCAAGCACCTCGCAGATGGAATCTTTATTTTGATGAGAAAGTCAAGGAATTTGGCTTTCCTAGGAGTGAAGATGAATCTTGTGTATATGTCAAGGATAGTGGGAGTATAGTTAGCTTTTTGGTATTGTATGTGGATGACATACTACTCATAGGAAATGACATCCCAACTCTGCAGGAAGTTAAGTCCTGGCTTGGGAAGTGTTTCTCTATGAAGGACCTAGGAGAAGCTGCCTCTATTCTAGGGATAAGGATCTTGAAAGACCGGAGTAAAAGACTAACTGGACTTAGTCAGAGTACTTACTTGGATAAGGTGTTGAAGAGATTCGGCATGCAGGACTCCAAGAAAGGAGAGTTACGCATCCAGAGTAATGCCAGATTGAGTAAGACACAAAGCCCTAGTACTGAGGCTGAGATAGCAGAAATGAGTCGAATACCTTATGCTTCGGTTGTAGGATCGATCATGTATGCTATGACGTGTACTCGACCTGATGTAGCCTTTGCTTTGAGCATGGTTAGAAGGTATCAAGGGAACCCTGGCAAGGCACACTGGACTGCGGTAAAGAATATCCTCAAGTACCTACGGAGGACTAAGGACTGGGTCCTTACCCTCAGTGGGAGTGAAGACTTGAGAGTTGTAGGGTATAGTGATGCTAGCTTTCAGACTGATAGGGATAATTTCCGCTCTCAGTCAGGCTAGGTCTTTACCTTAAACGGAGGAGCAATTTCTTGGAAGAGTTCCAAGCAAGAGACAGTGGCTGATTCAACTTGCGAATCAGAGTATATAGCAGCTAGCGAGGCAGCAAAGGAGGCGATATGGCTGAAGAACTTCATTGGAGACCTTGGAGTTGTACCAAATATTAAAGAGCCAATGGAAATTTTCTGTGATAGTGAAAGTGCAGTTGCCTTAGCCAAGGAACCAAGGGATCACGGGAGATCCAGACACATCGACAGAAAATACCATTTCATCAGACATCGAATAGAAGAAGGACTCCTCGTGGCAAAGAGGGTATCATCGGATGAGAATCCAGCAGATCCCCTCACG
This sequence comes from Lactuca virosa, assembly GCF_052849685.1. Taxonomy (NCBI): domain Eukaryota; kingdom Viridiplantae; phylum Streptophyta; class Magnoliopsida; order Asterales; family Asteraceae; genus Lactuca; species Lactuca virosa. The sequence goes on along the minus strand of NC_136428.1, from coordinate 280,768,837 downwards.
AAGGGACTGACTCGGGTTAAGCATCTCCAGCATGCTCGGAGCATAGGGCTGAAGGATGATATTAGATTTAGTAGTTAGATAACCTTGAAATTTGTAAAATGTAATTGACATTAGATGATGAATAAAAGGTGTTTTATTTATGAGTAAAGTGTTGTTATCTCTTGTCGATCGTTTACTATATTTCTTTTGCATGTTTTGACTTCCAGAATAATTATGTTTGGTATATCATATTATTCGAACCTCCACAGTCAGTCATATGTCGGAAGTAGGTATGAATCAAGACTGTCATGATTGGTTGCAGAGGTCTAAGTTGTTGGACATGGCTATAACACTCATGAGTGCTCATAAGTTCTGAGCATTGGACTCAACCCACGCTCACTGGAATCACTTCATGGAATTTATCTCGAGTGATCGTGAGACGGTAATATCATATAAGTCTTCAAACCTAGAGATATGATTTGTTACTTATGAGTTGGTTATGCATTGATTGTACGTTAACGCATTGGTAACTTGATGTTATAAAACGTGCTTTTGTGTATAATTCAATGAGTGGTAGAACAAACATATGAGTCGAAGTTTATCTGTTCCTTCTTGGATTAGAAGCTGATATCTGGGCCCCTCGATGATTTTGTTTTGACCTATGTACCGGGCCCGGTCAGAACTAAGTTGATGTGTTCAATTAAGTTCTTTGTCAAACAAATCGGAAATCGGGAAACAAACTGCTAGACAATAAGTAAGACATTGTTCCATGTATTTGTCCGACTGATATCTAGAACAGAGGATTATATGATCACTTATCTTAAATGGCGTATCATCATCTTCTCAGTTCCGAGAGACCTTGAAAGAGCTACGATTGCCGATCCGTTCCTCAAGTATTGCAGTTATAGTTATTAGACTTATCCAAGTGGGAGACTGTTGGATAAGGTGTCTAAGTCCATAACTATTTCTGGTATGTACTTGACCCGACCCGGCATGGTCCATTTGGGTTGCATGGCACCATGCAATTGGATAAACTAAAATGAGAGAAATAACACTTATGGTTTATTAATATATTATAAGTTCTAATATATTAATAATATTATTTAATTAGTTTGATCAAGAATTAATTTAGAATTAATTAAGTGATCAAAAGATAACTAATTAAATATATGGGTAGATTATGTAAATCTTCCATATCTTATATAGTGGGCTAAGAGGCTTCATGGATTATCAAGTTGGGTTCCACCCATAGGATGCTCCATGGATGCTCCATGGGAGTTACAAACCCATGGGTCATGGAAATGAAGAGTCATGACACATTAGGGTTTACATGGTGTAACCCTAGATGTGTCAACACTATATAAGAAACTCATTCTCCACCAAAATCGACAACACCTAAGAAACAAGAGGGCTAGAGCCGATTTTGCAAGTGTAAGATTCTCTCAAAGTTTACTCCTTTGCATTTGGTGTTGTGTGAAGCATTTGAGGCATCACACTTGGGGTGCTAGGCTCACAAGGTTTCAAGGATCATAATCAACAACAAGGTAAGTTATTCTATCTTTCATTCAAGTTAAAAATGTTCCCCATGTATGCTAGATAGGAATATAACCTTGGAATTCAACTTTGCATGATTATTAGACAAACATAGATCCAAGGTTATTAGGGTTGCATGTACACTTAGGAAGTGTTAGAATGCTCAAAACCCATCAGATTTTTGGTTACGAGAGGTCCAATTTTTGGGACACCTCGTTAACCGGAATGGGATTTTGGCCGACTCGGCCAAGATTGAGGCAATTATGTAGTGGGAGGTGCCGAGGTCCCCATCCGAGATTAGGAGTTTTCTAGGTCTGGTGGGCTACTATTGGAGGTTTATCAGATATTTTTCCAAGATTGACGTTCCTCTCACCAAATTGACCATGAAGGGTGTTATCTTTACTTGGGGGGCTGAGCAGCAGACATCATTAGAGACTCTTCGCCAGAGATTGTGCTAAGCTCCAGTGTTAGCCCTTCCGGAGGGAGTTGTGACAACCCGAAAATTTTATTCTCATAAAGTCAACTATGGTCAAACTTATTCCTGCCATTATCTTAAATTAGATGGATTATCGATTTACAAGTTGTGAAGCCTTGTATCTAAGTGTGTTATAGTTGGAAGGGAAAATACTTAGGAATCTAGAACCTTCGCATGGCCGCAGACCCTTCACGGCCGTGAACAGCTTCGGAGCCGTGAACTTCAGAGCCGTGAACACTTCACCGCCTTCGGGCCATGTACGAGGTTCACGGCCGTGAACCATTTTCCGACTTCGGACCGTGAACCCCTCGGAATGTGAACCCTCGCACATATATATATATATATATATATATATATATATATATATATATATATATATATATATATATATATATATATATATATATATATATATATAATTGAGATTTTATAGACTTAGAATTGGTGATTTTCACTCTACTTCCTTTTCCTTGTTTGGATGTGGTTTTAGAGTAGGATCACTTATTCGATGGTCTATTTAATTTGGAATATATATAATCTGTATACACTAAGTGATTATAGAAAGACCTATTAAGGATCATCCTCGTAAGAATCTAATTTTAATAAAAGTGTTTTATTAATCTCGTAGATTCTTTAGACACTTCTATTCTTGCACAACCGATACACCTAGACCTCGCAATCAGCCAACAGAGGAGTCGAGACAGAACCAAAAGAGGGTTTACAGGGAGAATTCCGAGAAAGGATCGGACGAAGAGAAAGGTCTTAGAGAGATCATTATCAAACCTTACCTTGCTAGTAATAAACTAGAAAGTACCGTATACATCATACTAATAAGTAAGAAACTAATTTAACTTAGTGAGTTAGTGATTACACTGCTCACATCATGTGTTAAGTTTATCACGTATTTCATCACAACTAGTACTTGCAAATCAAGGCACGAAAATTCCAGTAAGGGTATTCATTTTTGAAAAATTAATAAGTTTATGTTCACATAGACTTCTTTTATGAATTAATTTCAAAACACTTTCGGAACATGATACACTCAAACTACAATATCCTGGTCTTTTATCATTCGATTTATACTACCGATATCTTGCCAACCTTTCATCTTTAAACTTTATGATAGAAAGATGCCGCCTCGTAGAAATATCAGGCGTAATAACAACGCAACCACAAATCCACCTCCACCACCTCCACAGTATGATCCTATTATGTTCCAGGCTGCGGTGACTACCGCCGTAACAGCCGCCATGTCTCATATCCACGCAAGTGGTACCAATGGAACTGAAAGTGGTGCCAACCCATCTAACTATGGAAATATCCACGGACCCCTTAGGGAGTGTACGTATAAAGATTTAATGAATTGCAAACCCAAATACTTTAGTGGAAATGGAGGAGTCATTGCTTTAATGCAATGGTTCGAGAAAACGGAGTCAGTTTTCGAAATTTGCACGTGCCCAGAAGGGAGCAAAGTTAAATTTGCTGCCTGCACTTTCTCCGGTAGAGCCCTGACATGGTGGAATGGCCATTTCAAGTCAATGACCCTTGCAGTGGCTAATTCGATGGTTTGGGATAACTTAAAGACAATAATGATGAAAGAATACTGCCCGAGAGGCGAAATACAAAAGCTAGAGGAAGAGCTTTGGGGTCTCACCATGACGGGCTCAAATATAGTGGCCTGCACTAATAGATTTAGTGACCTAGCGGCACTATGCCCTGAAATGGTTTCCCTGGAGAGCAAAAAGATAGAGAGGTACATCTGGGGATTATCTCCCCAGATTCAAGGAAGTGTTTTAACTTCCAAATCAACTACTTTCGATAGCGCCAAACAATTGGCGCAGAGTCTCGTGGACCATGGAGTTCGCCAAGGAATAATGACCCCCGTTCCTGAGCCAACAAAAGAGGGCAAGAATAAGAGGAAATTTGGGAGCAAGAAGAAAGGACAGTCAACACAAGAGGCCTCGAAAACACAACAAATTGTAACTGGGAAACGCCAACGCCAGCACGACAATATGTGGGGAATCGCCCAAAATGCAATAAGTGTAACTTCCATCATTATTTAGCCTGCCGAGAGTTACACTGTAAAAATTGTAACAGAAAGGGGCACACTGCCCGTTTCTGTAGGGGACCAGCACAACCCCTTAACCAAGTCCCCGATATTGGAGTAAACCCGACTTGTTACCAGTACGGTGAAATTGGACACTTCAAGAGGGATTGTCCAATAACTAAGAATGCTGGCGGGGATCGAAGAGTGTTGATGATTACCGCAGGAGAGACTGTCCCGGAACCCCTGTGAACAGTGGTACGGTTTCACAATGAAAATATTTTTAAAACTTAAAACTTTTTATAAATAATTATAAATTACACTCTCGTCCGAACAAAATACATCATTCATAAAAGAAATTAAGAACCCTTTGCAGATAAGTTGTGATGGCTTAGTGTATACATTAGGGTCATTTAAAATTAAGATTTGTAGGCTTAGAGTGAGTAATTCCGCCTTATTTCCTGTTCCTTGTTTGGTTGTGGATTTAGGGCAGAATTGCTCAGTCAACTGTCTTTCCAATCTTAATTATACATGACTTGTATACACCAAGCGATTATAAAGAGATCTGTTATGGACTATCTTATGAAAATTAATTAGTGTCGAATATCAGAACACTCATACTACTAGTACTCACTTAATGCGGTACAGATTGTTCGCAGTAATAATAACAAGGACAAAACCGGAAGGCACTGAAAACACATACATAGAATAGTATGTCGTTCTATTCGACTTAACAACCTTCATGATAAGCAGTTCCGATGTCGTCTTTAGAAATATATTGGTTTGGTCCTTACCATAACAATTTTTGTGTTACATAAAGACCCTTCGCTTTAATCAACCGTCTAACGAAATCCTTTCAATCTATAACGACAAACTTGACACGAACCTTCGTATCATCTCTCATTTCAAAACTCAGAAGTACCCATACGAGGGGTACCACGTCTTTCTAGTTTACTCCGCAGATAAGGAACTTAAAGGGAGACATACCGAGGATATTCTGAAAGTATCCAATTCTTCCGAAGTATTTCCAATAGATCTCCTAGGAACACCACTTATATAGCAAGTCAAGTTCAAGCACAGAGGCTAAGGACAAATACGGTTAAACTATCACTGTTAAGTGTATACGCGAGAGTGGTGTATAATTAAGATTCTATAGACCTAGGATGTGTCTTTCCACCCTATCTCATGTTCCTTGTTTTGTTGTGGACTTGGGGCAGAGTCGCACATCCGACCATCTTACTAATCTTAATTATATACGACTTGTATACACGAGACGATGATGGATGAACCAAGTATGAGTCTTACCATGAACTTCAGGACAAAGCTATCTAGAACTACGAGTGGACATCCTACTAGTTGGATAAACGTAGTCATGTAAAACAAACCCGCACACTCTCTACCATTTAGAAACAGAAGATCAGATAGAACCAAGGTACCCATCTTTTTCCCAAATTCATGAGTAACCACTTAGAATTCTGAATTTCGGGACGAAATTCCCTTTAACGGGGGGATAATGTGACAACCCGAAAATTCTATTCTCGTAAAGTCAACTTTGGTCAAACTTATTCCTTCCATTATCTTAAATTAGATGGATTATCGATTTACAAGTTTTGAAGCCTTATATCTAAGTGTGTTATAGTTGGAAGGGAAAAGCCTTAGGAATCTAGAACCTTCGCATGGCCGCAAACCCTTCGCGGCCGTGAACAGTTTCAGAGCTGTGAACTTCAGAGTCGTGAACACTTTACCGCCTTCGGGCCGTGTACGAGGTTCACAGTCGTGAACCATTTGCCGACTTCGGACCGCGAACCCCTCAGACCGTGAACCCTCGCATATGTATATATATATATATATATATATATATATATATATATATATATATATATATATATATATATATATATATATATATATATATATCAGTGTTAGCCATTTTCACCACATTTCTCATCTTCCAGCCGTGATCCTCTCAAATCTCTCTCAAGTATCATGCACAAGAACTTCATATTTCACTCTTTTTCATCCCTTTTCATTACCATCTTCTTGGAATGCATCAAAGGGCCTTCAAACACTTACCAAACAACAAGATCTTCAAGTGTTCTTCACCATTTTTGGGCCGTGAACCCTTCATGTGGGTCGTGAACCCTTCAACATGGTCCGTGAACACTCATGTGTTGTGAACACCATTTCAACATTCTAACTTGCTTCTAACACTCTTTTGGTGAGTTATTCTTGCATCCTAGGTTGTTTCCTAAACACCTTTGTAGCTATATTCACTAACTATATACATATATGTGTCATAATATACAAAATAGGACTCGTTTGTGCTTCGGGATTACACTTGGGAAACTTACCAATCTATACCAAATCTTCTATTTGAATCCCTTAAATAAGGTGAGTTCATATCCCCATATTTTCCAAGCTTTTTAATGTTTAAAAGGGGGGGGGGGGGGGAATACAAGTAAAACACAAGATTGTTTGTGTTTAAAACATCATTTACTTATCTTGTTTTCTTACTGTTTAAATGTATTTGAACTTGAAACTTGTTAAAATCAAAGAAATCAACTTATAAACTATAATAGGTATAGTTTATAGATCATTGGAACCATTTTACAAAAATCCAGGTTAAAACATGGAAATGAACTTATAAACTATAATAAGTATAGTTTATGAAACAAAAGGAAATCTTTTTACAAAATTACTTGTTAATTATAAAAAGGTTTTACATTTTATGTAAATAATTAATACAAGATTGTGAACCACTCAATGTACCACTCAGGGTACCCGTTAGAATCTTAATTATAACCAGAGTCTTCTTAAGGGAGAGCGCGAGTTGGTGTATAGATCTATATGTGACTAACTTTGTATTAGTATGGTTATAATGAATATTCACAATAGTATTAACTAATTATTTACATAAAGATATACTTTTCCTAAAACTTTCCCAAGGGATACTAACTATAGGATTTCTCAGTATATACAATAGGGTTAGATAAAATTGAAGTCTGATAGACAGTGGAATGTGTGACTTCCGCCTCATTTCCTGTTCCTTGTTTGGTTGTGGGCTTAGGTCAGATTCACCCATTCAACTGTCTATTCGATCTCGGTATTATACAACTCTTGTGTACTAAGTGATCATAGGAGGGTAGTATCGTCACGTCGAGTTTTCAGGGTAATTACATGTTCAGATAGGGTTACTGATAAACAAAACTGGGTATCATTAAGCTAACCATGTTAATTATACTTGTGCATCTCGGTCTTGGAGCGTTTAAGACTACAAATCGGTTTTATAGAAAATATAGGATTTTCTATGGTTTACATCGTTATTTTGGAAGATAAATGGTTTCCGATAGAACTTTCCAAAATCAATGTTTCACAATAGAGTTAGTGAAACTAGAAACTTATTTACAAAAGGTTTAATATTTATTATTAAACTAGTATTACATAAAGGACCTTTATGGTTAATTCTATAATACCTTAGTTTATACATTCAAATTATATATAAATAATCTCTTACAGGCAGTGGAATGTGTGACTTCCGCCGCATTTCCTGTTCCTTGTTTGGTTGTGGGCTTAGGGCAGATTCAGACATTGAATTCTCCATTCGATATTAGGTTATATATAGTTAGTATAAACTAAGTCATTATAGAAGGAACTATTGGGGTTACCATTTTACCAGAGATTCGTTAATGTTAATTATGTAATTACTTGATGAATACATTAGGATTATATATAATAAAGATCTGGTAGACAGTGGAATGTGTGACTTCCGCCTCATTTCCTGTTCCTTGTTTGGTTGTGGACTTAGGGCAGATTCACACATTCAACTGTCTAATCGATTTGTATTATATATAATTAGTATTCACCGAATGATTACAGGAGGATTAACTACAGTCATTTTACTTATTAAGAAAATATAGGATTTTCTTAAGGAACTTTTTCAAATTAAAGGATCATTAAAATTAATGTTAAATGTACTTAGTGAATACGTCAAGGTTAGATACATGAGGATCCAACAGATAGTGGGATGTGTGGAATCCGCCTCATGTCATGTTCCTTGTTTGGTTGTGGGCTTAGGGCAGAACCACACAGTCGAGTATCTGTTTGATCTAAATGTATATGACTTGTATTCACTAAGTACTCGTAGAAGGAACAATCATGAGTTGTTTTACTTATCATTCATCAGCAGAAAATAAATGATTTTCTGGAGGAATTGGCGAACTTTTCAAAAGGATAAAGAATATACTTTTTATAAAAAAAAATACTTATGAACTCACCAACTTTAATGTTGACACTTTTTCAAACCACTTGTATTCTCAGGGTCATTAGTAGATAGGTACTCTCTCCCAGGTGTTGCGAAGACGGAGCTTTACGTCTTATCTTTTGTTGTACTTTTTATGTATTTCAAATAATGTTTTGAACATAATGTAAATATTATATTATCAATACGATGGTTGTTGTTACTTTGATTGCTATGATGCATGTGTTATGATACTTAACATGACGTCCTCCACCCACGAACGTTTCCGCGGTTCTGGTTTGGGGGTGTGACAGGAGTAGAGGACTTCGTAATCTACTGTGATGCATCCATATCGGGAATGGGTGCCGTGTTGATGCAGAGGGGGCATGTGATATCATATACGTCGAGGCAGCTGAAGCCTCACGAGACGAGATATCCCACCCATGATTTAGAGCTGGGGGCGGTGGTATTCACCCTCAAGATTTAGCGCCACTATCTTTATGGTGTCCGATGTACCATATACACGGACCATAAGAGCCTGAGATGCCTTATGGATCAGCCCAACGTGAATATGAGACAGAGGAGGTGGTTGGATGTAGTGAAAGACTATGACTATGAGATTTTGTATCATCCTGGCAAGGCTAATGTGGTAGTCGATGCCCTAAGTCGTAGAGCAGTGAGTGCTCCGATCCGAGACGTGTGTATGAGAATGACGGTGATGAATCCAGTCTTAGATACCATCCGAGAGGCCCAAGCGGTGGCCATGAGACCAGAGAACCGCAAGAGAGAACGGGTGATTGGGCAGATTACTGAGTTTGAGACGGATGGACGAGGTCTTATGACCTACCATGGGCGGATATGGGTGCCATACATGGGTGGAGCTTGACAGACTTTGATGGAGAAGGCCCATAAGTCGAGGTTTTCCATTCATCCTGGGGCCACTAAGATGTACTTGGATTTGAAACACGATTACTGGTGGCCCTGTATGAAGAAAGATGTGGCATGGGTAGTCGAGAGACGTTTGACCTGTCGTCAGGTCAAGGCAGAGCACCAGCGTCCCCATGGAAAGTTACAGCCTTTGGAGATTCTCCTATGGAAGTGGGAGCAGATTTCTATGGATTTTATCACCAAATTACCGAGGACTGCAAGGGGTGTCGATGCGATCTGGGTGATCATAGATCGGTTGACAAAGAGTGCTCACTCCTGGCTATAAGTGAGAGCTCTTCTGCGGAGAAATTGGTCGAGGTCTATATTCGAGAGGTGGTGGCACGGCATGGGGTGCCAATATCGATAGTGTCACATCGTGATGTGTGTTTTACTTCAAGTTTCTAGAAGAAATTTCATGAGTAATTGGGTACCTGGCTACATTTCAGCACCGCATACCACCCCCCAGACAGACGGGCAGAGCGAGCGGACAATTTAGAAGCTTGAGGACATGCTACTCGCATGTGTTATGGACTTAGGTGGGAATGGGGACTCCTACCTGCCCTTGGCTGAGTTTTCATACAACAACAATGATCACTCCAGTATTGGGTAGCCACCCTTTGGGCTTTTATACGGGAGGAGGTGCCGGACTTCCATCTGTTGGGGGAGGTAGGGCAGCGAGTGATGGGAGCACTGAGATAGTGCTCAAGACGACATAGCAGATCTAGCAGGTTAGACAGAGGTTGCTGACAGCCCAGAGTCGTCAGAAGAGTTACACAGACCGGAGATGTTCCGAGGTAGAGTTCCAGGTCGGCGATTTTGTCCTCCTGAAGGTATCCCCATGGAAAGGGGTGATTCGATTCTGGAAGCGGGGCAAGCTGGGCCCTAGATACATTGGTCCTTTCAGAGTGATAGTTCAAGTAGGTAAGGTAGCTTATCGGTTAGAGCTTCCCGCAGAGTTGAGCCATATTCATGACACCTTCCATGTATCCCAACTAAGGAAGTGTGTAGGCGACTAGACGACATTGGTCCCTTTGGAGGACATTCAGGTTGATGATCGCCTAAACTACATTGAGAAGTCGGTGGCGGTTTTGGATAAGAAGGTGAAGATCTTGAAAAATAAAGAGGTGCCCTTGGTTAAGGTTCAGTAGCAACATCGGAGGGGATCCAAGTGGACTTGGGAGCCGGAGTCTGAGATGCATGAGCAGTACCCAGAGTTGTTCCCAGAGAATGACTTCGAGGGCGAACTCTGATTCTAGTGAGGGAGAATTGTAACATCCCGACTGTTGGGTTTTAAGCATACTAACACTCCTAAGGTGTTCATGCAACTCTAGAAACCTTGGATCTATGTTTGACTAAAATAAATGCAAAATAATTTTCCAAGGTTCATAACCTATCTAGCATGGCATGGGGTACTTTTAAACATAAAAGATACTAGAAGAGTTACATACCTTTGGTAGTGAGTTGATTCCTTAGGAGTTTGAGAGCCTAGAACCAATAATGTGAATGCCTCAAATGGAAATCACAAAACACCACAAACTTGGAAAACTTTATGAGAGAATATACAAGCTCTATAAATCGGCCACTCTTATGAACACACACATAGTGTCTTTTCAAGCACCACAAGCCTCTTTATATAGTGTAGATGATTGGGGTTATGAACCATGCAAACCCTAATAACCCATGTCTTTTCCTTTTCCAAGGATCCATGGGTTAAAAGCTCCATGGATCATCCATGGACTCCCATGCAAGCTTAGCCCATTCCCTAATGAGTATTAGCCCACACTATATGAATATAATAGCCCATTATTTAATTAGTCACCTTTTGATCACTAGATTAATTCATAATTAATTTAAGATCAATACTAATTAAATAATATGATTTCATATATTAATATATTATAACTTATAATATATTTAATAAGTCATAAACATACTATTCTCATAATATTATCCATACAGATAGTTCGGGTGAAGTGCAACCCAAATGGACCATGCCGGGTCGGGTCAAGTATATACCAAATAAGTTATGGACTTAGACACCTTATCCAACACCGACTACCATGTATAAATTTAAATGTTTATTATATTCATATTGATAGGGCAACTCGACAAGTTGGAGGCCCCAACTCGTCGATTAGAGACTTAGATTGGCCGCATGATTTTAGAACCAACTCGACGAGGTTGTGGACTCAACTCAACAAGTTGGAGCTGAGTGAGAAAACCCTAATTTTTAGGGTTTTCACCCTATTTAGTCCTTTACCCCGCCTCCCTCATCGGCTTATCACCCAGAGACAAACCCTAATCCAGTTACCTTCCATCTTGAGAGTGTGTGTTTTGGTGCATTCCTTGAAGAGTGAAGAGCTTGGAACAAGAAGGAGTCTATAGATCCGACATCCATTCAGTTGTAGCAGCCATTTGAAGGTAAAAAGCCATTACCTTGATCGCTTGTTTATTAGATCTCTCCATTAGAGAGTTTATGGCCATTTCTAGCTTCTTCTTGAGTCATTATTGGTTTTGAGCATGCTTTGAAGCTAAGACTTCAGATCTGGACACTATTAGGCCCTTTAGGCCTAAAGACTCAAGCTTTATCAAGCTTTGGCCAACCTTCATGCCTTAAACCCCTTGTTGAGCCTTGTTTTGGAAAAGTTTGCCCCTAAATGCCATGCATGGACGTAAAGCTTGCAGCTTTACGTGGTATCTCAGCCCTAGGAGACTAGATCTATAGTTTGGGGCCTTAGTCTCGCTTAAAAGCGTCTGAATGACCAGAGATGATTGTGATATATGTAGGCAGAGTCTAGACCGACAGTTTGAGTACAAGACATACTTGCTTTACTTACGAGGTGAGTCTTTTCACTATACTTACCTGAGTGGTAATTACTGTGCGACTGGAGGGTCTTATCTGTGTTATTGACCAGAGGGTCTTATGTGCTTATACTGATATATATGATATTATGAATTCTGTCTTTGTGATTTATGTAGTATATTATTCTGTGCATTTATTGAGATAAGACCAGAGGGTCCAAACCAAATTGTGAGACCGGAGGGTTCTCCATGAGATATAGGATTGGAGGGTCCAAACCGAGCCGTGAGACCAGAGGGTCTTCACTGAGACAGATGACCGAAGGGTCCTTATCGAGATATAGCCATGAGAGGCTAATTATTTGTGTATGGTATTTTGGGGAACTTACTAAGCTTTGTGCTTACAGTGTTGTGTGAAATGTGTTTCAGGTATATCTCAGGATCGCGGGAAGGCGCCGACATGATTATACACACCAGCTTATTGTTTTATGTTTTGAGGATTTTGGGATATGGGACAAACAGTTTTTGTGGTTGTGTTTTGAAACACTTATGAGTTGAGTATGAGATGTTAAATCGTGTTTTGTGTGGAATTAAAAATGAAAAATTTATTTGAAAATTTAGAGTGTTTCAAATAATTGTCAAAAATTAGATATTTTCATTTATTTTGTATAATTTGATGTGATTACATAGGTATCAACCGCTTTCCTTCGAATTTTAGTAGTTTTTAGGCTATTGTAGGATTATGTGTGGGTATATGTGTGCGCTAGAACAACAAATCATAAAAAAAACCTAATTTTGAAATAGTCTGAACGACTCCGGAATAGAAAGATCATGTCTGGAATTCATAGAACATGTATAGAACACGTAGAACAGTTCCAGAATAGTATTTCGGCATGTGTATGTCAGTAGGATAGATGGGGCGATTCAGGTGAGATCTAATGTAGATCCAACTTTCGATTCACTTGTGGGATCCGGGCGGTCCGGGGGGGGGGGGGGGTACTGCAGATGATTTGACCGACCCTGCTCCTGCTATGACATTTGCACATTTATATGCTACTACTTTACTATCAAAAGGATTAGCCGCCAAAGGTATCTATCCAACAGTAGATCCTTTAGAATACAATTATTGTAGTCCAGAATGTTCTCCGGAACATAGGTTGTAACACCCTGAATCTTGAGGAATAATTGTGGAAATAAATCCCCTTTCTAGGGTTAGACACGACATGTTGGAGGAACCAAAACAGTATGTCTAGATTGAATAAGCGTGACTTTCTTTAAGGTCAACATGACGTGTTTATGGAGAAACATAGTGTGTTGGCGGCTGGTGGAGAAACCCTAATTTTATGGTGTTGTGTCGTATATAAAGGCCTTAAGTCCTCATGGTTGGCCTCCTTACCAGCCTCCATTGTCACTAAAACCCTAAAATCGATCTTTAAATATCTTGGTGGAGTTCTTGAGCTAGTTAGAAGTTCTTGGTACTCATTTATGGTCTTTATGAAGGAAGGGGAGATCTTGAAGTTGCTTTGCTTAGGGAAAAGGCTTTGGATCCAGAATCATCATCTTGTGGGGAAGCTTTATGAGGTATCAAGTTTGCATCTTGTCTTGTATATGTTTAGATCTCTTTATAGTTAGTTTGTTGCGCTTTTGGCCCCTTTTTGGGTTAATGGATGAGTTAGGTCGTTTAAGGGCTTGTTCCTTCAGATCTGAGTTTGTTTTGGTATCCTTGAGAATAAAGGTGCAAAGTTTATGAGATTTTTGGTTTCATGCATGCATTAAGTCGATTATTAAGTCCTATTAAGCTTAAGAGCTTCATTTAGAGATTCATGAACGTTAAGTTGGCAGCTTTACGTGGTTTTCCAGCTCAAGGAGGTCAGATCTATGTTTTGGAGCTATGTCCTTATGGATTAAGTGTTTATTGGTTAAGCCCTTGCACTATTAACCTTTATGGATTTGGTTTGAACCTTTTTGGGTAGTCCCAATGGATAAAGTTGGAAACTTTATACTTCTAGACCATGTTTCAGACTAGATCTGAGCTTTGGAGCTCTTTGAATCGAAGAAACAACTTATTGTTTTAAGTTGTTGAATCTCGGGCAAACACGACGTGTTTCCAAGCCAACACGGCGTGTTGGCTGGGGTTTTCACGATTATCTGGATGATGGAAGAACACGGTGTGTCCAAGGGGCAACATGGCGTGTTTGGTCAACATGGGCTATTGACTTTGACTTTGACCAGAAGTTTGATCAGGGTGGACCATGGGATATGTTGGTCCATGTTTAGGTCTTTTGGATTGTATGTTTGGGCCTCAGTCTTGGGCCAAGCTAGATAAGGGGTAAAATGGTCTTTTAGCCTAAGTATGGATGGATGATATAGATTCGATTCCAATTGTTAATTGGGTATTCTTGGCTATTGATAGTTCGGGGTATCGTCGTACTAGCTGTCAGGGATTATCAGTTCTGCCCAGTCTGCGATGTGAGTGTTCCTCAATGTACTTTTGGGTCGAAGGCACCAAGGACGACCCATTGGATTATTATCCTGGTTTATCACATGTTGGTATGTTGTAGTGATATGTTAGATCTGTATTCTGGTATATAGGATGATGCTATGCTTAGTGATCTGTAAGATCTACCTGATTGTCTGTTGACTGGTTATATGCTTAGCTATGTATATGTCGATATGGTGTGGGTGGGTTGAGACTGTACTGCTTTGTAATGTCAGTCAACAAACCCGGTAATGTTTATATCGACATGTTGTTATGGTTTTCTAGTCTTATATGTGTTTTGGATATGTATATTTTGACATGTTTTGTGTGGTTGGGTTGAGGCGGTCCTGCTATGTGCTGAAGGTCAATAAACCCAGGGCGTCCCGGATAGACTGAATGCAAGTGGGGCGTACCAGTAAGGAAAAAGGCCCGGAGAACATCCCAGATAGGCTGAAGGCCCGGTGAGGCGTACCAGTCATGATGAAGGTTTTGTGAGCGTACCAGATAGACTGTAGGTCGGTGGGGCGTTCCAGTCAGACTAATGGCTCTATAGGCGTACCAGATGAACTGTAGGCCGATGGGGCGTTCCAGTCGGACTGAAGGCTCTGTATTCGTGTTGTTTGTTGGTATATGTCATATGTTCACGTAGAGGTATTTTGCGGAACTCACTAAGCTTCGTGCTTATAGTGTTGGTTTATGGTTTCAGGTACTTCAGTGGACCGTGGTAGGGCGAAGGCGTGACCGTACACGTCCCTGGTTTACAACTGATTGGATCCTGGAAGACTCAGATTTTAATTAATGTTTTGGAAATAATAGTTTGTAAACACCTTTATTAATAAATGGGTCGTTTTTGAAAGGTTTAAATTTGTTAAAATAGTTTGGGATGTTACATAGGTATTTAATTCTATAACACACAACAAATACCTAATTATAATTCCTTTCATAGTAGCATGATAGAACATACAAAGTGGTTGTCATTACAACCTGCAGACTTGAACTCGGTCGGGAAATCATGGCCCGTTTATATACACTACAACGTGCAACCATGTTTAGGGCATCCTGTTTTGGTGCTAATGTTAACATGTCGATGGGTGTCAAATATCAGCTTCTACTATGTCATTATCTTTTGTCCACAAAATCTAGTACTTATCCTCGGGTTGACAAGGGGATCTTCTATTTCTGATATACGACTACTGAGTTTTCTTTTATACGAAAGTTTTGTACCTTATTACTGGCTTGCGGTTCGAGGAGTATTTCCCCGCTACTTCATCTCACAGTTTAGATAGCGTGCCTTTCCATTTGTGTTTCCTTTAGAGTTGGTAAAATTTGCTTACATTATTCAGGTGTTGTGCAAGTCTCCCTACTGTATATGTTAGAGCATAAATTTTATGGTGAATATCTTGCACTCATATATAATTTGGATGACTTTAAACAGGTATACATTTAACTATATTATATCAAATGTTACTTTCACTTTATAATTATTAAATGCAATTGTTGACACAAGTACCCATGGGGTAGAGTTGTTGGAAGAGTGTCGAAGGTCATTTAACTATGGGTAATATTTCTAATAATAACAGGGTCCCTTTGGGTTGCCCTCAAGACCCAAATTGAGTAGAATAAATAAAGGAGAAATTGGTTTATTAATTATTATGGTTAATATTTATTTAGAAACTAATCGAAATATATTTTGGGAATTAACAGTTTAATTAATTAAAGGGTTGAATATTCAATTAATCATTAGTTGGTTGATCAATAATGTTCCAGAACCCTTATGGAATTAGGGTTTAAGGAAAATCACTCCATCCCACATGGGAAAGGGAGTGAATTTTGTGGTTGCCTCCTCGTCCCACATGGGAAGGAGTACAAAACATAGGAAGGGATCTAATTCTATAAATAGGGCCTTAGGGCTTTCATTCTTCCTTGCACCTTGGCTTGAATTTTTTCTAACTCTTCTTCCTCCCCCATAGGCATGATTTCTAACTATCTTAGGGTTTGTGAAATTGACCCTTCTCCTAGTTATTTTTATTCCACTCTTTGGTGTCATTGGGTGTGATACCATTAGAGGGATTCTGGTTTAGGTCCTCTCATCCAAGCAACTTCATGGAGGATCAAGATCTCAAGTATGGGGATCAAGATATCATAGTTAGTGGACATAAGGTACTCCAATCAAAAAACCATTTTTCAATGGTAGTTCTTTCTAATATGTAACCAACAGAAGTTTCCACATGGTCAACCATAACTTCTCTTGTCATTTGGCAGTAAAAAGATTTGAGAGGCTCCTATGGTATGACTACCCACATTCAAAAAATTCCTTTATTTTTCTTCATCGAAACAAATGACATATGTCCATTCTAACAAAGTAATTATCTTTTTCAGTTGTCCATTTGTAGCTTAAAAAATTACATGGAAAACAAAACCCTGGATAGTCAAAGATGATCTCAAATGTTATAAAATTTTCACAAAATCAGAGAAGTATTTTTCCTAATTAAAACTTAGGATAGGAGCGACCTATTTACCCATCCTTGGACAAGTGAGCTTCTTGTGTTTGTCCAATTTTTTAGGTTAATTACATTAGGTTCTCTTCTTGATCATGTAGCTTCATTTTCTATTCACCATCTTCTTCTTCTTCTTCTTCTCCTCAATTCTTAATACATTGTGGCAATCAAGGATTTCCAGCATCCTATCCTATTTACAATCGTCATTCGCAAGAAGATAGTGCTTCTTTAAGATAGCACTATATACACCAATATCTCCATTTTCATTCTTCATAAATTTGTAAACCATCATATTTTCCTTAGCTTTAGCGTCCATGCCTACTTCAGTTATGCAAAGTGGCCTTTTTTCGTCATCTGGATTTGGGATCACAACATTAAACCTTCATTTCTATTTCTTTAATGGGAGCAATAAATTTAGGGATATGATAATTGTAGGTATAATGGCGGAAGAAGTAAAACCAAAAAGAGAAAAAGGAAAAGGAGACCTACAATGATAAGATTCATGAGGAGAAATCTGACTGAATTCATCTTCATAGTTTCTAGCGCCAAGAGAATCAATTGAAGGTCCATTATGTCCATGATGCCTACAAAAGTTAAAATCATTCTTCAGCCTCTTGTAGTAAAAATGGAAAGCGTTAATTGTGTAAAAAGGGAAAACATTCCATCTAACCTACTTCAAGTGCTGCTAGAGCTTTTGTAAACTATCGTCCGTTATAAAAAACTTTTGCAACAATTTGGGCATAATTTTTTTCCTAATAATATCCTAATTATAATAGACCACTAATTCAAAAATCATCAATATTGAAGTACATTACGCTAGCAAAAGTGAGTCAAATATTTCATGAACATTCAAAGATATATTAATCATAGAAATCATGTAGAACAACTAAACAACAACTGAAACAAAGCATAAAACATGTTACGGAATGCATGACTTACACATCTGAAGCTAGAATCCAACTGAAACAAGAATAACAATAATTAAATGAACATAAATGAAGGGTGTAATTGGAATCACAAAATCGAAGTGGAAGAGGCATAACAAAAAACAATAAGCAACTTGTTAAATGTGACTTGAGCATTTGGAGCATTCTCATTGAGTAATTGGGTTCAATGGAACACATAGAACTTAATATACCACTTGGGATTCATGGAGCATGTGACAAAGGAACGGATCTTCTAAGAAAGGAATGGATCATCAGACAAAGGAACGAATCAAGTGAAAAAGGAACGGATCTTCCAAAAGGTGCTTTGGAGCAACTTGGACCAACTTGGAGCAACATGGAGGAACATGGTCGAACATGTTAAGCCATGGAGATGTTGAACCAAGGTGATGTTGAGCCAAGGAGATGTTGAGCCAAGGCGATGTTGAGCCAAGGCGATGTGGAGTCATGAAGAAGTTGGCATCATAGTAATCAAAGTACAAACAACCATTGTATTTAAAAAGTATAAGTATTTACATGTGTTCAATCATTGTATATTGAACCAAAATAGTTATACAAAAGAAGAAGATATGACTCAAAGTAGCTCCATCTTCTCAAAACGCTCGGGAAGTACCTGTTTATTGATTCCCTGAGAATACAAGTAATTTGAAAAGGGAGTATCAACATAAAGTTGAGTGAGTGCATAAGTGTTTATGTTTAAAAGGGTGTCTTTGTATCTTGTATATGTAAACTGTTATAGAAAATCCTATATTTTCTGTTGTATATGAAAAGTAGTTTTATTCCCATAAAACCGTTCTATTTGTAAACCAATGTTCTGTATTTGTAAAACTTGTAACTGAGAGTGTGCCTGGCTTCACCAGCTGTTATTGAAAACTGTATTGAACCATTATAGTTTGTATTATGTAAACTGGTACTTTGAAGGTGTACTTTCGTTTAGTTGATTATACACTAACGTATTGTTAATATCTTTTTAATGAGTTCTTATAACCATACTATGACTGGATGGCCTGAAACAAACGCTTGTAGGCGTTTAAACTGTTGATAAAAATTGTCACTCATTGGCGTGTATTCCTGACTGTAGCTAGCAGTCTGAGTGTGGGGTTGTCAATCCCAACATAGATCTACACACAACTTGTTTCGATCCCCTGGCTGGAGATTCTGGTTATAATGTCAGGACTTTACCTTGGTTGTCTAAATGAATTAAACAACCTGAATTGAATGACTCATAAAAAGCATATAAACGTTACATGTATATTAGTCATGAAAACCCAATCATTCTGAAATAAATGATTGATAGTATGTTCTTGAATTAGTATTCCGAACATGTATTTGGCAATTGTAAACCCTTGATTTGTTTTGAATCAAAACCCTTGTTTCTTGTAAAACAGTGTATCCTAGTATACTTGAATCATGAATTATTGTTTTATGTATCATAAATTATAGCTATTATAATTTATATGTACTTTCTGAATCGGTATTTAACTATTTTTGCATGTAACCCCTTGCTCAACATGTTACAAAGGTATTTAAATTGATGAAATAACTTTTATATTTATATACACATACAATTCTATATATAAGTAAAATTTAAATGACACTCGGACAAATAACCGGTACTATAAGCCCACATCCAAACAACGAAAAGGACCCAGAATGAGTTATCAGTCCTAAGCCTTTTGAATCTTATTTATATACATAGATATATATATATATATATATATATATATATATATATATATATATATATATACAAATATGAATTTTGGGGAAAAATATAAGTTTACAAAAGAGTTTAATGTTTTGAGTATATTTTGATGATTTAATGTCGTTTTATCATGATTTGAAATCATGTATTTATAACACAAAGTTCTTGTGTTATACTTGTATTCCCCCCCTTAAAACAGTAGAAATTATGAAAATACGGGGGTATGAACTCACTTGATAAGTGGTGATTTGGGCAGCGTTTCGTTTCCCGGAAAGGAGTTTATTTGACGAAAAACCGGCTTAAATCGAGCAGAGTTTCGACTGGAGAGAGGTTAACTTCTCGAGAATTTTGGGGCTTCGAGGCTTGCTTATGGTTTGAAATATGATACCGGGGCTTTGGGGGTTGTAAATATGCTTGTGGGGGTAGAAGATGTGAAAACGGATGAATTTTGGGGTAAAAGGTGTGAATTTCTCGGAAGATCTCGCACCCTTATATAGGGCCGAAGTCTCGGACCGAAGGTGGTTAGTCATCAGCACGCGTCGGACATGCAAAGGGGACACGAGGCGAGGCATCAGACGTGTTGGCTTCGGAGTGGACCGAACCTCGGTCCAATGAGGAGGTGCCACGAGGGTCCGAGGGGTGTCCGAGGGATGTCTCCTGCGAGGGTGTCGGAAGGTAAGTGGACCGCGGCCTTGGTCGAATCAGAAGGCGCCACGCGAGACTTCGGTCCAATCAGCAGACGACACGTAGCGGACACGGGGAAGCCTCGCATGTGAGGTGACGTGGCCGAAGGTCAGCCATGCGAAATTGCCCGGTATTCAACATTTCTCCATTTTTGTGCCAAAAACTTGCGAAAATCATAACTTTCGCATACGAGCTCCGTTTTCGACGTTCTTTATATGCACGCGTAGGCAAAATTATACTCTACGACTTTCGTTTAGACTTCGTCGACTAATTTTGACTTCATTTTTAATATTATTATTTTTAACAGACCGGGACAGGAAATCCGTTAAAAATTCATAACTTCTTCATCCGATGTCCGTTTTTGTCTGTCTTTTTACCGTTGTACTACTATTGACGAGACCTTCAATTCTCGTTTAGGTTTTGTCGGCTAAAAATCACTCGATCAATATTTCGAGTTTTTAGCTGTATATTGCTATATTGAAACTTAGAAAAATCATAACTTCTTCATACGAAGTCAGATTTTGACGTTCTTTTTATGAAAGTTCTCGGTTTAACATAAGCTACAACTTTCATTTAGATTGTTAAGGCTATAAAGCCTTTTATTGAAAATTCAGTTTTTACACCTAACAAGTGGTATCAAAGTTGCGATTTGTATTCCTGTGATTGAAGATGTCTACTCACAAGTTTTATTTGGAGAAGTTCATGTTGGATTTGGTGTCTAAGCCCATAACTATAACTGGTATGTACTTGGCCCGATTGTAACATGGTCCTTTTTTAGTTGCCTTCACCAGTGCAATTTAATAGGATGGATTTTTAAGAATAAGGTTATTTATGATTTATTAATATATTATAAGTATAATATATTAATTGAGAATTCATATTATTTAATTAGTATTGATCAATAATTAATTTATTAATTTTGTGATCAAAAGAGACTAATTAAATATATGGGGATTGATTATGTAAATCAGTAATTCTTGTAGTGTGGGCTAATGATCCATGATTATGTAGATGGGCTAAACTAATCCATGGATAGTCCATGGAGGTTAAACCCATGGAGCATGAGAATGTGGAAAGTCATGGGTTATTAAGGTTTACCAAGTGTAACCCTAGCATGTGCAACACTATAAATAGAAGCCCCTATGGACCAAAATCGGTTTCCCATCTCATTGAGATAAGTATCTTATTCTCTTCAATCATCCACTTGAATTTTGGTGTTTGTGAACCAATAGAAGCATCACACTTGAGGTGTTCAAGCTTTCAAATGTCAAGAACTACTAGTCCTTCTAAAAGGTATGTCATCTATCTAGATGTATTATTCATTTGGTAATTTGTATGCTAGTTAGGACAATGCTTTGGAAAATTGAAAATATGCATGTATAATAGAGAAAACATAGATCCAAAGCATTTAGGGTTGCATGTGCACCATAGGAGTGTTATAGTGCTCAAAACCCAAGAGTGGTATCAGAGCCTAGGATTGTTTTCTATTATATTTGATGCTTACTAGTTTTTCAAAGTTGAAAAAGTCAAAATTTTGGCCTCTCACTGGTGAACTCGCTGAGTACATGAACAGAATCGACGAGTCCACTCAGTAACAGAGCAACTCGGCGAGTCCAGTTCATGTACTCAACGAGTTGAAGGCTTTGTTCACCGAATTGCGAGTTTCTTGGCCTGGTTTGGATTGGGAACACTACCACAAACTGTTTTGGATCATTGAAAATGTTTTTTATGATATGGTCGTGCTTGTACTCATCCAACCACAAGATAATTGTCAAAGTTTTAAAATTATTGTTGTTTTTATATGATAAACAAAATTGTTTTTAAATTGTTGACTAGAAATTTTCTTGATTATGAGTTTAGTTAGATCATAGATTATGTGATCATTTTAGGTGTTAGAAAAATGATCTAAATGAATTTTAGTGACCTCCATAACTTGTCCTCAAGTTATGGAAAATGAAAGGTCTCATACATTAAAATTCAATTAAACTCATAAGTTATCAATGTGAAGAGTTTTAACAAGTTTCAAAACTTGCCCTCAACTTTTGGAATTTGTAAAGTCACACTAATGAAACTTTAATTCCAAACCCTAGAGTTTTAAAAGTTAAAATTCAACCTTTATACTTTATAATAATATAAGTTTAATAATATATATATATATATATATATATATATATATATATATATATATATATATATATAAGACAAAGTCGGTCTTACCGTTAATAGGCCTCATTCACGAAGCCGGTCTATAAGGGGGGTATAAGGTTACTGCCAATAAAATGGTCGTTTAATGGGTGTCTACTCTCACCCACCGCTTCCTTGAATGGTGGAGGGTCGTCAGCCGAACGGGTAGGATAGGAAATTAATTCTCCCTCATTAAAAGTATAATGATAAAATATAAAGTAACTAAACTTTTATTAAAATTCCCAATGTTAGTTACTTTAGGAAAACATGTGAAATGGTTCTAATCCATGAAATTACACTTTGCACCTTGTTAAGTCGTAAGTAGAGCGTGTGTGGTTAATCGGCACACTAATCTGGGACTGTCAATGTGTGGCAAAGGGCAACTTGATGTTAATAATAGATCAATGGAGCGTGTGTGGTTAACCAGCACATTGATTAGGTGATTTGTAACATTAGGTGTACCAAGCTAATTTGCATGGTTATTCACTCATTGTTTGTGATACTCGGCATCCCAGTCACAAACTTGAAGGGCACAATCGAGATTTAAATATGTCATTGAAAAGGTTCAATGAATCTCAAAGATCTAGGAATTTCAAACCAATTAAAACTTAATAATCTATTTCGTTTTTCATGGTGGAAATCGGGAAATCGTCATTTACCTACCTTCAAATATTTTACAATTGGATTACGACATCCATTTTCGTAATTGTAGAATATTGTGTTGGGTCCTAGCCTTAATATTTCATATTGGGTGTAATATTAAGGATTATCATTTAATCTAAACTTTGTTCTTCTTCTTTTACAGATGTCTATCCCAAACAATGCTTCGAACCAAATCCCTTTAGGCTCTTTCTCCCTCATGAACTTATGTGGGATGGTCATTTTCGATGGCTCGAACTTCAATGACTGGATTCGAAACATCAGGTTGGCTATTCGCTATGAGGACAAATAATATGTCCTAGATAAAGAGCTCAAAGAGATTGATGTCACCACTGCTACTCCCAAACAAATCGTTGAACACACTACTCATGAGAGGGATGCGACAAAGGTGACGTGTCTTATGATTGCAACCATGACTGCTGAGCTGCAGAAGTCCTATGAGAACTACTATCCTTATGAAATGTATCATGATTTGATGGAAAGATACCATCAAAGTGCTCGGCAGGAGAGGTATGAGATCATTGCCTCCATGATTACAACCAAAATGAACGATGGTGAACCCATCACGGCCCACTTGCAGAAGATGCGGAGATTCGTGGACCGCTTGCTTAAAGTGAATGTCAATTTTGATGAAGAGTTGGACATAAATATAATTCTACACTCTTTACCTTCTTGTTATGATCAGTTTCGTATGACTTATCATATGAACAAGGATGAGGTCACTCTTAGCAAGCTTCAAGGCCTTCTTAGGACTGCAGAAAGCAACCTGAAAGGCAAGTTGGTTGTGTCTACTCCTACTACTACTTCTGCCCCTGTTCTGGCACTCGGACATGGGAAGGGAAAGAAGAGGAAGGCTCCCTATAAAAGCCGCAAGGGAAAGTCTCTTGATGGATCTTCCTCAAGTGGGACCAAAACTGGTTCTGTTAATCCCACTTCTAACCCGAAGGAAGCAGAGTGCTTCCACTATCATGATAAATGGCACTGGAAACGAAGCTGCCCCAAGTACTTGCAGGACATACAGGTTGTGGTATTCGTATTTGTTCTGATTTGCAGGGACTAAAAAGAAGTAGGGATGTGGAGCACGGGAAGATAAACTTAATCATGGGAAATAGGAAAGTGTCGCTTGTGACCAAGATTGGAGTTTATTCTTTATTGCTTAGTAATGGTTTAAATTTAGATTTGAATAATTGTTGTTACTCGGCCGATATGGCGAGAAATGTTATTTCCTTTCACAGTTTGTATAAACAAGGTTTTACTTTTTCTTTTAATAATGAAAATGGTGGTATTTATGCTTATTTTAATGGTGTATTTTATTTTGAAGCATTACCTTGCAATGGTATATATGAAACTGTGATGATTGTAGATAACTTAGGAAATAATGTGTTGAATATTGATTCTTCCAATGACTTGGATAAGGCATGCTTATGGCATTGTCGTCTTGGACATGTCAACAAGAAGCGCATAGCCCAACTCCAAAAGGATGGAGTTTTGGAGTCATTCGACTTAAAGTCGGATGACACTTGCGAATCTTGTTTACTTGGAAAGATGACCAAATCACCCTTCACTGGTACTTGTGAAAGGGTTGAAGTTCTGTTGGACCTCATACACACTGATGTGTGTGGACCATTCAGAACCACCACAAGGGATGCTAAACGCTTCTATGTGACTTACTTTTACTGATGATTATAGTAGATATGGGTATATTTACTTAATCAAGCATAAGTCGGAGACTTTTGAAAAGTTCAAGGAGTTTAAGCAAGAAGTGGAGAATCAATTGGGCAGGAAGATAAAGATGTTGCGATCCGATCGAGGACGAGAGTATCTTAGTATCGAGTTCCTTGACTATCTTAAGGAATGTGGAATTGTTTCACAATTGACGCCACCTAGGACACCACAACTTAATGGTGTGGCTGAGAGGCGCAATAGAACCTTGCTAGACATGGTTCGTTCCATGATGAGTCGAGCTTCATTACCTATCTCATTCTGGGGGTATGCCTTACAGACTGCCGCCCATATCCTTAATCTAGTCCTTACCAAAAAGATTTCCAAAACACCTCACGAGATGTGGACAGGGAAAGTTCCCACATTAGACCACATGAAAGTTTGGGGTTGCAAGGCTTTTGTGAGAAGAAACTCACGACAAGCTCGAACCTCAGAGTGAGCGATGTATTTTCATCGGCTACCCACAAAAATCCTTTGGATATCTCTTCTACAGACCGAGTGACAATGTTGTCTTCGTTGCGAGGAGAGGAGTATTTCGTGAGAGATAACTCATAGGCCAAGGAAACAGTGGGAGGCAAATTGACCTTGAAGAGCTTCAAGAGTCAAGCGGTGAAGGAACCTCAAACACTAGCAATCAACCTGAGGAGGAAACTCCGGCTGTTCCAATTGATGAGTCTTTACCTCTAAGGCGTTCCAGTAGAGTTAGATATACACCTAAGTTTTATGGTTTGCATATTACTACTAAAGGTGATACATTTATCAGTAATAGCACACTGGTAAATTTTGATGAACCTAACAACTACAATGAAGCTGTGATAGGCCCCGAGTCTGCAAAATGGAAAGAGGCTATGGATAGCGAGATTCAGTCCATGTATGACAATCAAGTTTGGAACTTGGTTGACAATGTACCGGGTCGTAAGACAGTCGGGTGCAAATGGATCTTCAAGAAAGAGACCGACATGGATGGGAAAGTACACACATATAAGGCACGACTGGTTGCGAAAGGGCTTTACTCAAACTCTGGGAGTTGATTATGATAAGACCTTGTCACCAGTAGCGAAGATTAAATCTATAAGGGTTATGCTAGCCATAGCTTCATTTCATGATTATGAAATATGGAAAATGGATGTCAAAACCGCTTTCCTTAATGGAAAGTTGGCTGAAGATGTTTACATGAGTCAGCTAGAGGGTTTTGTCAATGCAAAGTACCCTAATAGAGTGTGTAAGCTTGAGAAATCCATTTATGAATTGTAATGAGCATCTCGAAAATGGAATCTTTGTTTTGATGAGAAAGCCAAAGAGTTTGGATTTTCGAGAAGCGAGGATGACTCTTGTGTATATGTCAAAGCTAGTGGGAGTATAGTGAGCTTTCTGGATTGTATGTAGATGACATATTGCTCATAGGAAACGACATCCCAACCTTGCAGGATGTTAAGTCCTGGCTTGGGAAGTGTTTTGCTATGAAGGACCTCGGAGAAGCTGCTTATATCCTAGGGATAAGGATATTGAGAGACATGAGTAAAAGGCTAATAGGACTTAGTCAAAGTATCTACTTGGACAAGGTGTTGAAGTGTTTCAGCGTGGAGAACTCTAAGAAAGGTAACCTACCTATCCTAAGCAATACCAAACTAAGTAAGACTCGGAGTCCGAGTACAGAGGCTGAGATAGCAGAGATGAGTTGTATACCATATGCTTCCGCAGTTGGTTCGATCCTGGTAAAGCTCATTGGACTGCAGTTAAGAACTTTCTTAAGTACCTGCGGAGGACTAAGACTTGATCCTTACCCTCAGTGGGAGTGATGAATTGAGAGTGACAAGGTATAGTGACGACAACTTTCAAACCGACAGAGATAATTTCCGCTCTCAGTCGAGCTGGGTGTTTACCCTGAATGGAGGAGCAGTGACATGGAAAAGTTCCAAGCAGAAGACTGTAGCTGATTCAACGTGCGAATCAGAGTACATAGCAGCAAGCAAAGCATCGAAGGAGGCGATATGGTTGAAAGACTTCATCGGAGACCTTGGAGTCATTCGATCCATAAAGTAGCCTATGGAGATTTTCTGCGATAATGAAGGAGCGGTTGCTTTAACCAAGAAATCGAGAGATCATGGTAGATCTAGACATATCGACATGAAATACCACTTCATAATACATCAAGTAGAAGAAGGGCACCTTGTGGTAAAGGGGATATCGTCAGAGGACAACCCAGCAGATCCCCTTACAAAGGGACTGACTTGGGTTAAGCACTTGCAGCATGTGAGGCTCATTGGGCTAAAGGACGATATTAGTTTTAGTACTTAGATAAATTGAAACTTGTAATAGCTAAATTTTAATTGACATTTGATGATTGAATAAAACGAGTTTTATTTATAAGTAAAGTTACTATCTCGTGTTAATTATTTACTATTGTTTCAGTTTACATGTTTTGACTTCCAGAATAATAAAATTATAATTATTATTATTATTCAAACTATCCACAGTCGATCATACGTTTGAAGTAAGTATGAAAGAAGAATTTCATGAGTTGGCTTGTAGATTGTCTAAGGAGTTAGACATAGCAAAAGGGTGCTACATCATTCATGAGTGCTCCTGAAATAAGATTTGAGTATTGGATTCAACCCGCACTCACTTGAATTACTTCATGGAATTTATCATGAGTAATTGTGAGACGATAATATCATATAATCTTCAAACCAAGATATATGAGTTGTTGACTACGAGTCGGTTGTGCATTGATGGCACAAAAACGCATCAGTAACTTGATGTTGTAAAACGTGTCGTTATGCATGATTTGATGAGTAGTTAGTACATGCATATAAGAGGATTAAAAGCGATATCTTAGGCCCCTCGATGATTCTGTTTTGACTTATGTGTCGGGCCCGGTCAGAACTAAATTGATGTGTTCAGTTATGTTCTATGTCAGACGAATCGAAAATCGGGAAACAAATTGCAGGACAATAAGTATGACTATGTTCAATGTGTTTGTCCGCATATATATCTTGATGAACAGAGGAGTATATGATCACTTATCTGAAGGACGCGTCACTGACTAGGTCAGAGTTCAACAGCGGCTTTTGAAAGCTTACGATTGCTAAGTCGGATCCTGAAGTACATTAGCAGTAATAGTTATTAGGCTTATCCAAGTGGGAGACTGTTGGATTTGGTGTCTAAGCCCATAACTATAATTGTATGTACTTGACCCGATTGTAGCATGGTCCTTTTTGGGTTGCCTTCACCAGTGCAATTTGATAGGATGGATTTTTCAGAATAAGATTATTTGTGATTTATTAATATATTATAAGTATAATATATTAATTGAGAAATCATATTACTTAATTTGTATTGATCAAGGATTAATTTATTAATTTTGTGATCAAAAGAGACTAATTAAATATATGGGGATTGATTATGTAAATCAATAATTCTTGTAGTGTGGGCTAGTGATCCATTATTATATGGATGGGCTAAATTGATCCATGGATAGTCCATGGAGGTTAAACCCATGGAGCATGAGAATGTGGAAAGTCATGGGTTATTAGGGTTTACCAAGTGTAACCCTAGCATGTGCAACACTATAAATAGAACCCCCTATGGACCAAAATCGATTGCCCATCTCTTTGAGATAAGTAGCTTATTCTCTTAAATCATCCTCTTGCATTTTGGTGTTTATGAACCAATAGAGGCATCGCAATTGAGGTGCTCAAGCTTTCAAAGGTCAAGAACTACTAGACCTTCTAAAAGGTATGTCATCTATCTACATGTATTATTCATTTGGTAATTTGTATGCTAGTTAGGACAATGCTTTGGAAAATTGAAAATATACATGTATAATAGAGAAAACATAGATCCAAAGCATTTAGGGTTGCATGTGCACCATAGGAGTGTTATAGTGCTCACAACCCAACAGTTCAATGGTTCAAATGACTTCACTTTGTGGAAGGTAAAGATGAGGGATCTTCTGGTTCAACAAGGATGTGCAGCCACACTGGAATGAGAGGAAAAATTGCTAAAGGACATGGCGGCTGAAAAGAAGGTGGACATTCTGACGAAGGAACATAGTGAAATTTTATTGAGCTTAACAGATGAAGTACTAATGGAGGTCATGGATCAAACAACTGCTTCTTGGCTATGGGATAAACTTTGTGACGAGTACCAGAACAACTCACTGACGAACAGGTTGTATCAGAAGCAAAGGTTGTACACTCTCAAAATGTCTGAAAGTACCCAAGTGAAAGATTATCTAGATAACTTCAATCGCATCATCTTGGATCTATAAGGGGTTGATGTGAAGATTGAAGATGAAGATCAGGCACTCATTCTCTTATGTTCTCTTCCGAACGCATATGAGAATTTATTTGATACCGTTATCTATGGTAGGACAATGATCACTATGAATGATGTGAAGTACTCTCTGATGTCCAAGGAACTAAAAAGAAAAGTTTCAGTTGGAGAGGAGGTGTACAGTTCCGGTTTGTTCGCAGGGAGAGGAAGGACAGAAGAGAGGAAAGGGGAAAACAGAGGGAGATCACGTTGTAAATCGAAGTCTAAAGGTTAATAGAATGAAAAATGTTATGATTGCAAGGAGAATGGGGCACTTCAAGCGAAATTGTCCACAACTGAAGAAAAAGTTCAAGAGTGAATCAAGCAGCAATAACATTGTTGTCGTGGTTCATGAAAGTTTTGATGAAGGGGATGATGATCATGTACTGACTGTTAGTACATTTAGTTCCGTAGACGCTTGCGTCTTGGATTTTGGATCATCCTATCACATGACGTATAATCATGATTGGTTCGACTCTTTCAAAGAGTAGGATGGAAGAGTCAATATGGTGATGATTGGGTGAGCAGTATTATGGGTAGTGACACGGTGCAGATCAAGATGCACGACGACATGGTCATGAAGCTAGATTGCTGGTACGTTCCGGAACTTCAGAAGAATTTAATCTCTCTTGGAAAATTCTCTAATAATGGGATTAGGTACGCTGGTGAAGGTGACTGGGTCAATGTAACCGAAGGTTCTCTAGTTATAATGAAAGTGAATATGAATCATGGAGGGATTGATATCCTAGAAGGCAGTACAATTATGGGAACGGTGGCTATCTCTCGATCCTTGAATATAAGTGATGGCAAGATAGAGTAGTTGCATCGTAGGTTGGGGCACATGAGTGAGAAGGGCATGTCAGTTCTAAGTAAACAAGGAGTGCTTGGTGGACAGGCTACTAGGAAGATAAAATTTTGTAAAGCTTGTGTCAAAGGAAAGCATTGCAAGGTGAAGTTCGGTACCAGTCAACACAAAAGCAAGGAAATCCGGGAATATGTTCACTCAGATCTGTGGGGTCCTGCACCAGTGAAGTCTCAAGGAGGATGCTCATACATTGTGACGTTCATTGATGATTATTCAAGGAAGGTTTACATGTACTTTCTGAAGACCAAATATGAGGTGTTTAGGAAGTTTAATGTAACACCCGCGTTTCTAGGCTAAGCATTATTTTAATGGTGTAATAGTTAGGGTCAACAATTGTAACTTATTTTGAAGTAATGAAGAAGAATTATTTGAGTATTATGTGATTTATGTGCAATATACGTGCTTATAACGATATAATAAAATAATAATAAAAATATGCATCAAAAATAAAATAAAAGATAGACCCAATATCTATGAAGAAAGTTGAAGTGGTTGCAAAAAAGATTTCGGGGATATAAGGAACGCTGAAATCCGACTTATAACGAAGAAGTTATGACCCGTCGAAGTTTTGCGACTAAACCGACACGACACCAGGACTCGTAAAAAGTGAATTTTTGATAAAATACTTTTTATCCTTAGTGATATAAACAAAAGTTGTAGTATACGTTGAACCAAGAGCGTGCATATAGAGAACGTCCAAATCTGACTTCGTATGAGGAATTTATGATTTTTCTAAGATTTAGCATAGCAGTGCACAACCTGGAAATCGAATTTTAGATCGATCGATTTTTAGCCAACACAATCTAAATGAGAATCGGAGATCTCATTAATAGGAACTCAATGATATGAAGACAGATGAAAACGGACGTCGGATGACAAAGTTATGAATTTTTTACAGACTTTACCTGTCTAAAGTCTGTTAAAATATAACTTTAAAAATAAAGTCAAAATTATCCAACAGAGCCTAAAAGAAAGTTATAGATCACGTTGCTACTTACGCGTGGATATAAAGAAAATCAAAAATGGAGCTCGTATGCAAAATTTACGGAATTTAGAAGTTAATTAAATTATGAGAGGATGCGAGACTGACACATGGCCGAATCAGGACCCTCCCTTTCTCTCCACGACTTCGCTGTGGATGTTGACACATGCCCCTCATACGCGCAACGTAGCGCCTCGTACACCCAGGGTATCGAGTACGCGCAGCGTACTTCGAAGCTATGCCCAACGTAGTCTGAAGCCCTCAGCCTATAAATAGGTGTGAGGATCACCTTATTTCTTCACACCTTTCCCATTCTTTCTCTCTCAAACATCCTTCTTAACCCTTCCCATTCCCTTTCACTTCCCAAGTGTTAGAGGCGAGTCCCAGAGCGCCATAAGTCTCCGAGAAGAAGAACCTTCGGCTCAGAAGTTCTTCCCCCGCAGAGCCCGACTCCTAGCTAAACCCATTTGTAAGTGAGTTATGCTTACCCTACTTTAATTATAGCTTTTGTTTAAGTTCATTATCATTATTATGAACCTATAAACAATATATGTCCTAAGTATTATAAATTATTCAAGTGTTATTATAATACCTTTTAACTGCTCGCGGTATGGGGCATCTGGTTTGAAGGGCCGCATAGGGTTGTTGGATTTCAGAACAGCTTTCATGCCAAAATGGTCCTGTCCTCCGGTGTTGAAGGCCTGCATAGTAGTTGAAAAGTATTGTTTAACACTTATATAATACAAGAAAAACAATATTGCCTATACTAATAATTAGTCCCAAAAAATATTAGACTAAGTCTAGTGATAATGATACTAGGTTTCGTCGAAGGAAAAATAAAATTGTTAGAAGCGAAGCGCTGCCCGAGTTTGGAGTCGTCAGTTTAACAAGTGAGTGAATAGTTACTTTTATCTTACACATAGACATGAAGTATTTAATTACGTGCTATGTGTGCATATTATCTGTGTTCTTGATATCTATGATGGATGAAAAAAATATACATGTTTTATTTGATTTAAATTGTATATGTATTTTATACCTATATGTGACAACTGGAAAATTTTGGAACAAACAAGGTCTAAATTGTAACCGTGTATAAGTGAATTCACAACGTAACTTTGTTGCAGTAAAACTTTGTACACCAAAAGGGCATTATTCGTATAAGTAAGCATGTATATATATATATATATATATATATATATATATATATATATATATATATATATACTTTGAAAACCATATTCGTAACAAACACTTGAAAGTCGACAAGATAGACCAAGAATTATGAAAATTCCATTTATATTTAAAGTATTTAAGGCCTAGGACCCCACCAACCTAGTGATTTCGGTTTGCTTAGGACCGAAATCACCCTTTAGTGGGTAACACAAAACCGAAACCCCAAGATAAAGACCACTAGGACCGAAAACCCATTTAATAGGTGATATCAAGACCGAAAACACCATGAGGTAATGGTCTAGGACCGAAATCACAAGCCTAGAACACACCTAGGCCGATATCACCAAGACCCAAAAGCACTAGGACCGAAATCTCATGAGATTTGGTGATGTACAAGGTGATTTCGGTCATGCCTTGCCCGAAATCATCAATTTGACCCCTTCCCAAGGTGATTTCGGTGGAATAAAGAGCAGATAAGGATAGTTGACTTAGTGAGTTGATGTTTCACCCTTTTCCCATGTAAAATAATACCCAACATATATCAACGCAATTACCCAACAGTTAACCAAGTAAAAATCTTATCATTTTACCACCTTATCTAGGCCGAGATCACCACCATAAACCTCCCTACCCCCCCCCCATTTCCATTACAACATCCTGTTACTTCATTTCCTCACAAAGAACCAAGTCCAAGCTTCCAAGAATTAAATCTCCAAGTTTATTCTTAGTATTTTGGTAAGCTTTTCTTGTTGATCTAGTGTTTTTATACACTTTCATGTTAGTTTCATCCTATTTACACACATTATTATGTGTTAAAACGCTTAGAATAAGATCATTCCAAGGAAGTTCATCAACCACATTCAAGTGTTTAGGCTTGGAAATCTTCACACCATCTCTTCAAACAACCCACAAATCCACTCAAGGTGAGTTCATACCCCCACATTTTCGAGGTTTTCATGTTTTAGGGAGGAGGGGGGAATACAAGTCAAAATTATTTATCATACAAATACTTGCATGTTTCATCCTTATGTTAAAGTATAAGCCATTATTTGCATAGGATATGGTCATCACTAGCTTTTATACAATTATTTGAGATATATTAGTTTTGAAATGCAAAACTAACAAAAACAAAACATGATATATGTTATAAAAATCATGAGAAAATTGATGATTTGTAAAACTACAAGGTTTTTAGGAAGCTTTTTACCAAAATATAGCTTTTCTAACAAAAAGGAGTACATTCTAGTTATTTCACTATTTTGTGGGTTACAACCCAGAAATATAAGTGTTTGACCATACATTTTCACACTAGACAAGATAGCTACTATATGTTTATATAAAAGGTTATATAAATAGTCTCAACAAACAAACAAGATAAACTATAATTGGTATAGTTTGGGGAGTCACAAACACCACTTTATCATTTCGGAAGAAACATATAATTATTTAAAGGTATAATTATTTTATTTACAAAGGAAAAAGGATTTATAGTTCATCACACGTAAACTCGTTGAATCGATTATTTGTGAGACACATCTTCATGTACTTATCTAAATACCAACAAAAGTCCTGAATTATAACCAGAGTCTCTTGGAGGGAGAACGAGAAAATTGTGTATAGATCTATATGGGACTGACAATCCCGCACCTTAGCTTCTAGCTGCAGCTGGACCGGCAGGTCTGGGGTGACAATTGTCGTTAACTTTCTGACGCCTGAAGAACGTCGCATCAGGCATATCAGTCATAGTATGGTTATAAGAACTCACATGGGGAAACAACGACACATTTGGGGGGCTATCGTACATTCAAGTAGTTTTATATAAAGATAAAACTTCATAACAACATTTTTCAGTACAACATTACTTACATTTTTTTGCTCTTTGGATGAAGACATACAACTCATTTCAAAGGAAAATATTGGATTTTCTGAAACTATACACTATCATTTTTACACAATACAGTTATAAATCCTATTCATACAAAACGCTTATGAACTCACCAACTTAACTGTTAACACTTTTCAAAATCACTTGTATTCTCAGGAAACCAGTAATTAGGTAACCACAAGAGTTTTTGGTGGATGGGACGTCGTCGCATCACGTTACTTATTTTTGTCACACACATTTGATATCATGTAAACGATGTTTTTGAGTACAATGTAAACTTATTAAATATTCAATGCAATGGTTGTGACGCTTTGATTGTTATTATTCATATGTTATGATATTGTACATGAAAGTCATCCACCCCAAGACGTTTCTGTCGTTCTGGTTTGGGGGTGTGACATTATAATTATAATGGTTAAAGATGGGTAGATGATATAGATGATGAAATAAATGATGAGAGGCCTTGATGTTTAAGCTGACTTAGCCATCTAGCAGAGTATAGATGAAAACTAAAGACTATTCTAGATAATCTAGTGGAACGTTGGCAGGCTCACAACCTGTAGGTATTTGTAAACGATGTGTTCACCGGTGTACTCCATCCCCCTCATGGTTGCCTTACTGACATATATTGATGAGGAATCCCCTCAGAAGTGTTGTCATCCCAATGATGATCCTTAGGCTAGGTCCTTTGAATTAGATGCTTTAGGGATAACGCGAACGGGTAATCAGGTTGAATGATTTGATGAAATTAATAAACTTAATTATTGTGGGTTGAAAACCATATGTGCTCACCAGGCTCCCAAGCCTGACCCACTCAGTTTCTTGTACTATAGGTAAGGGCAAAAGAGCACATGAGTGTTGAACTGATGAGAGATCTATGGATTATAGGCCATTAGAATAATAGATTTTGTAAGGCCTGTACTATTTCTGTTTATGCTTATGTGTTGTATTGACAATGACATCCCAACGTTTTTAATATAATGAAAACCCATTCCTTCGGGGATGCTTTGATAATTTACTTATCATATTTTTTGGAACAAATTCCGCAATATATTTCTTCAAAAGTATACTTTGATTTTCAAATAAAGCATAAATAAATCAGCCTTTTCTGGCTGTGAAATTGGGGATGTCACAGTTGGTATCAGAGCATTAGTTTAAGCGAACTAGGAATTTGTAGGATTTCTAGACTTAAAATTAGAATGCTAAGCGATGATTGTGAGATGAGTGTCTACTATATTTTTGACACAAGCACTAGCTTATGTTAGGATAGATGCCTAAATTGCTCTTATGTGCTAAATGATTTATGTTATAACTATAAGGATGCCTTATATGCTATTATTTGAACGGATCTAAGGTCTATTTCTGACCGGATCTAGAAATATTATGTGTTCAGATTTCTAAACGTTCGACTACGATATTAGAACTGGCATGTAACTTTTCGGAGAGACAAGGAGGATTTAAACGTCTATCGTAAATAAAGATCTAAATTCACCTAATGGTGTATAGATCAACATGGAAAGAACCCGAAGCATATTCGGAAACAGTAATGGAAATGTTAATGCTAATCAGCGGCCTGTGATTGAGCATGCACTAAAGGTAGCAGCTGCACCCGAGCCAATCACGATGGCAGGAGTACAAGCAATGATTCAAATGATGTTGGATCGTCAGATGGAAGAAACAAGGCGTCTACTTCAACAGAAAAAGGATGAACCTACTTTGCCTGTTGAACAACCTAAACTGAATGAGGGACAGTCAGAAGAAGGAAACTATAATAGAACCGTTGGCCAAGCAGAACCGCTAGTGGTTAGAAGAAATAACCAGGATGAAGGGATTGAAAGGAACGGATGCAAGTAAAAAGGCTTCACGACTTGAAAACCATCAACTTTTACTGGGAAAGAAGATCCAATCGGAATTGTGGACTAGATCTCTAAAATGGAGCTAAATTTCATAACATGTGTTTGCAAGGGCAAGCTACAAACAACTTATGCAGTGCGTCGATTTAGAGGTGGTGTTGTTCGCTGGTGGAATACTTTGGGGAAGACCATAAGCCCCAATGAGCCACTACAACTGACATGGGCATAGTTCTTAGTACACTTTAAACGCACGTTCTTCTCATCCCAAAACCTGATAGAGCTAGAAAACCAATTTCTGACGTTGAAGAAGGGAAACATGTCCATTGACGAGTATACCAATGCCTTCACAGACAAGATGGAGTTTGCTTTGTGCATTGTCCCTGACGAGCTAACTAAAGTCGATAAGTATACGAAGGGACTACCATGGGAGTATGTCATGCCATTATGCCAGACACCTACTCTTGAGATGGCTATCTGGGCTGCTAAGTCTGTTGAAGAGATAATCTAGAGTAGAGCCGCCAACAAGGTCAAAGTTGGCGAGAAGAGGAAGTTTGAAGGATGTTCAAGGTCCAACAATAAAAGAAAACTCTCGAAGTCTAGTTCTAAGAAGTTCGAAGGATGAGGAGGAGGTGAAGAAAGATGGTGTGAGAAATGCAAAAGGAACCCCTTTGGAAAATGTGGCGAAGAGGTGACTTGTTTCAAATGTGGAAAGTTTGGGCATTACGCCGATGAGTGCACATTCAACAAGAAGGTGTGTTCCGAATGTAATGAAGAAGGACATATTTTTAGGGACTGCCCGAAGATGAAGGAGGCAGCAAGGCCTAATGTTCCACCAAGGCCAAGGTAAGATCATTCCAGATGACCCTGGAAGTGGAAAGGGATGAAGCAGATGTCGCTTCATGTACCCTTCTTGTAAATGGATTGCCTGCCAATATATTGTTTGACTCTGGAGCAAATTACTCCTTTATATCGCATAAATTTTATGGACGACTAGCATTGCCTATAGATAAACTTGATAATGCTCTAGTTGTCGAAGTTGCCAATGGAAAATTCATACCTGTTAGCGATTGCATTAAAAACATCGTCATCAACTTGAACGTGAATAAATTCCAAGAGGAGTTGTTGCCTATTGAGTTGAACAGTTCGACATCGTATTGGGAATGGATTGTCTTAGTGTAAACGATGCCAAAATACTATGCAAAGATAGTGAGAGTAAACCCACCTGGAAAAGAGTCATTTGTGGTGTATGGGGACAAACGCAGAGTAAATTCTAGAATCATTTCCCTGATGAAAGCCAACAAATTCTTGTCAAAAATATGCACATCATACTTGGCATTTGTGATCGATGCAAAGAAGGAGAAGAAAGAGATACAAAGAATACCAGTGGTGTGTGACTATCCATAAGTCTTTCCCGAAGATCTTCCTAGATTTCCCCCTGATAGACAAGTGGATTTTCGAATAAAATTGTTTCCAGGATCAACACCAATAGCGATAGAACCATATCGGTTTGCACCGATAGAGATGAAGGAGCTTATGATGCAACTTCAGGAGTTGCTGGACAACGGTTTCATTAGACCTAGTTCATCACCCTGGGGAGCTCCGGTGTTATTCGTAGAGAAGAAGGATGGAAGCATGAGGACGTGCATAGACTATGGAGAGCTAAACAAGGCAATAGTGAAAAAAAAGTATCCATTGCCAAGGATTGATGACCTGTTCGATCAGGTGCAAGGTTCAAGCTATTTCTCAAAAATCAATCCTAGGTCATGATATCATCAGCTGAAGGTGAGAAAGCAAGATATTGAGAAGATCACATTCAGAACAAGATACATACACTATGAGTTATTGGTTATGTCATTTGGACTAACCAATGCTCTAGCAACATTTATGGATTTGATGAACATGGTTTGTAAACCATTCCTTGATAAATCTGTAATAGTGTTCATAGATGACATTCTGATTTACTCAAAGAGCCAGCAGGAGCATGGCAAGCACCTACGAGAAGTATTAGAAGTTTTGAGGAAGGAGAAGTTGTATGCAAAGTTCTCCAAATGTGATTTTTGGATCCGAGAATTCCAATTCTTGGGTCATGTGGTTAACCAAGAAGGAATAATGGTTGACCCATCAAATATTGAAGCATTGATGAAATGGGAATGACCAAAAAGTCCCACTGATATTCGAAGCTTTCTGGGATTAGCTGGATATTACCGAAGATTTATCCAAGGCTTTTTTTCGATAGCTGCTCCATTGACCGATTTGACCCATAAAGGAGCTACATATACATGGAGCGAGAAACATGAAGAAGCATTCAAGAAATTAAAGAAGAAGTTGTGTGAAGCACCGATTCTTTCTTTGCCTAATGGAGTTGAATACTTCGCAGTCTATAGGGATGCATCTGGAGTTGGTTAGGTTGTGTTCTGACCAAGAGAGATAAAGTGATAGCATATGCATCTCGACAATTGAAAGAGCACGAGAAGAACTACCTCACTCATGATCTGGAGTTGGCAGTGGTAGTATTCACATTAAAGATATAGAGGAGTTATCTTTATGGCACAAAGTGCAAACTCTTCACTGATCATAAAAGTCTCCAGTATCTCTTTGATCAAAAGGAAATGAATATGAGGCAACGGGGCTGGCTAGAGTTACTCAAGGATTACGACTGTGAGATACTTTACCACCCTGGTAAAGCAAATGTCATAGCTGATGCTCTAAGTCGAAAAGTAAACCTGTAAAGAAAAAGGCCACGAGCGTTAAGAATAGAAGTTGTATCAACAATTATGGAAAGCATTAAGAAAGCTCCAGAAGAAGCTTTGGAGAAAAATGACCGAAAGGAAGAACGTTTAGGCAAAACGTTGGTATTCTGTACAAATAGTCAAGGGATGAAGGTGTTCCAAGATAGGATTTGGGTACCTCAGATGGGAGGAATAAGGGATCTTCTGATGGAAGAAGCTCACAAGACCATGTAATCGATTCATCCCGGTAGCACTAAGATGTATAGGGATCTGAAACCTTACTACTGGTGGCCGACGATGAAGCTCGATGTTGCAAAGTATGTAGCGGAGTGTGTAAGATGTGCGAGAGTTAAGACACAACATCAGAAACCATATGGGAGTTTAGAACCTTTACCTGTACCCATGGGTAAATGGGAAGACATCACCATGGATTTTGTGACTAAACTACCCAGAACGAAGAACGATCACGACATGATTTAGGTAGTCGTGGATCGGTTCACAAAGAGTGCACACTTCATAGCAGCCAATGAGAGATGGTCTATGGATAAGCTTGCAAATGCTTACGTGAAGGAGATAGTAAGACTTCACGGTGTACCATTAACGATTGTATCGGATCGTGACAGTCATTTCACATCAAGATTTTAGAAGAACCTACAAGAGGAAATGGGTACGAAGTTGTGTTTAAGTACAACTTACCATCCGCAGACTTGATGCTTGTGCAATGGAAACATTCGAATGGGCTGAACCTCACCTGGGAAACAGAGAGTGACATGATGAGTCGTTATCCACATTTATTTGCTGATGCATGATTCTGGGACGCAATCATCCTAAGGAAGAGAGACCTGTAACGCCCGCGTTTCTAGGCTAAGCATTATTATAATGATGTAATAGTTAGGGTCAACAATTGTAACTTATTTTGAAGTAATGAAGAAAAATGATTTGAGTATTATATGATTTATATGATTTATGTTCAATATACGTGCTTATAAAGATATAAAAAAATAATAATAAAAATATGAGTCAAAAATAAAATAATAGATAGACCCAATATCTATGAAGAAAGTTGAAGTGGTCGCAATAAGGATTTTGGGAATATAAGGAACGCTGAAATCTGACTTATAACGAAGAAGTTATGATCCGTCGAAGTTTCGCGACTAAACTGGCACGACACCGGGAATCATAAAAACTGAATTTTGATAAAAGACTTTTTAGCCTTATAGATCTAAACGAAAGTCGTAGTATACGTTAAACTGAGAGCGTGCATACAGGGAACGTCCAAATCTGACTTCGTACGATGAAGTTATGATTTTTCTAAGATTTAGCATAGCAGTGCACAACCCGGAAATCAAATTTTAGATCTATCGATTTTAGCAGACACAATCTAAATGAGAATCGAAGATCTTGTTAATAGGAACTCAAAGATATAAAGACATACGAAAACGGACATTAGATGACAAAGTTATGAATTTTTAACGGACTTTTTCTGTCTAAAGCCTATTAAAATATAACTTTAAAAATAAAGTCAAAATTAGCCAACGGAGTCTAAACAAAAGTTGTAGATCACGTCACTACCTACGCGTGGATATAAAGAACCTGAAAAACGGAGCTCGTATGTGAAAGTTACGGAATTTAGAAGTTAATTAAATTATGAGAGGATGTAAGGCTAGCACGTGGCCGAATCACGACCCTCCCTTTCTCTCCACGGCTTCGCTTCGGATGCTAACACCTCCCCCTCGTACGTGAAATGTAGTGCCTCATACGCACATCGTACCGAGTATGTGTAGCGTACTCCGAAGCTACACCCAACGTAGTCTGAAGCCCTCAGTCTATAAATAGGTGTGAGGATCACCTCGTTTCTTCACACCTTTCCCATTTTTTCTCTCTCAAACATCCTTCTTAACCCTTACCATTCCCTAGCACTTCCCAAGTGTTATAGGCGAGTCCCGGAGTGCCATAAGGCTCCGAGAAGAAGAGCTTTTGGCTCAGAAGTTTTGCCCCCGCAGAGCCCGTCTCCTAGTTAAACCTCTTTGTAAGTGGGTTATGCTTACCCTACTTTAAGTATAGCTTATGTTTAAGTTCATCATCGTTATTATGAACCTATAAACAATATACGTGCTAAGTATTATAAATTATTCAAGTTTTATTATAATACCTTTTAACTGCTCGTAGTATGGGGAATCTGGTTTGTAGAGCCGCATAGGGTTGTTGGATTTCAGAACAGCTTTAATGCCAAAATGGTCCTGCCCTCCGGTGTCTCATGTCTGGCCCCTGTCTGTACATAGTAGTTGAAAAGTATTGTTTAACACTTATATAATACAAGAAAAACAATATTGCCTAGACTAATAATTAGTCGCAATAAATATTATACTAAGTGTATTGATAATGATACTAGTTTTCGTCAAAGGAAAAATAAAATTGTTACAAGCGAAGCGCTGCCCGAGTTTGGAGTCGCCATCTTAACAAGTGAGTGTATAGTTACTTTCATCTTACACATATATATGAAGTATTTAATTACGTGTTATGTGTGTATATTATCTGTGTTCTTGATATCTATGCTGGATGAACAAAGTATACATGTTTTATTTGATTTAAACTGTATATGTAATTTATACCTATAATTATGATGGGTAAAGATGGGTAGATGATATAGATGATGAAATAAATGATGAGAGGCCTCTATGTTTAAGCTGACTTAGTCATCTAGCGGAGTATAGATGACGACCACGGACTATTCTAGACGGTCTAGTGGAACGCTGTAGGCTCGCAACCTGTAGGTGTTTATGAACGATGTGTTCACCGGTGTACTCCATCCCCCTCATGGTTGCCTTACTGACATATATTGTTGAGGAATCCCCTTAGCAGTGTTGTCATCCCGATGATGATCCTTAGGTTAGGTCCCTTGAATTAGACGTTTTAAGGACAGAAAGTGAGGATAACGAGAACGTGTAATCAGGTTGATTGATTTAATGAAATTAATAAACTTAATTATTGTGGGTTGAAAATCCTATGTGCTCACCAGGCTCCCTAGCCTAACCCACTCAGTTTCTTGTATTACAGGTAGTGGCAAAAGAGCACATGAGTGTTGAACTGATGAGAGATCTATCGATTATTGGCCATTAGAATAATAGATGTTGTAAGGCATGTACTATTTCTGTCTATGCTTATGTACTATATTGACAATGACATCCCAATGTTTTTAATATAATGAAAATCCATTCCTTCGGGAATGCTTTGATAATTTACTTATCATATTTTTGGGAACAAATTCCGCAACATATTTCTTTAAAAGTATACTCTGATTTCCAAATAAAGGATAAACAAATCGGTCTTTTATGGCCGTGAAACTAGGGATGTCACATTTAAGGAGTGGAAGACCATGGTTGAGGAAAGGACTGGAAAACAGGTCAAGACTCTAAGGACTGACAATGGGTTAGAGTTTTGCAATGCTCCATTTGATAACTTCTGCAAGGCAGAAGGTTTAGTGAGGCACCGTACTGTACGATACACACCACAACAAAATGGAGTGGAAGAACGAATGAACCAAACACTCATGCAGCATGAAAGGTGCATGTGGATATTTTCCAACTTATCTAAGCAATTCTGGGCAGAAGTAGTGAACACTACTTGGTAACTGGTGAACAAATCACCATCAACTGCTATTGACTTGAAGACCCCTCAATAGGTATGGTCCGGTAAACCCTTTGATTATTCCGGTTTACAAATATTTGGATGCCCCGCATATGCTCATGTTAATGATGGTAAACTTGAGCCAAGGGTAATGAAGTGCATATTTCTAGGATATGCGATAGGAGTAAAAGGTTATCGACTGTGGTGTACAGAAGATGGAAAAACTACTAAATTTATCATGAGTAGAGATGTAACCTTTGATGAATCTACCATGGG
The DNA here is from genome assembly GCF_052849685.1 of Lactuca virosa. Taxonomy (NCBI): domain Eukaryota; kingdom Viridiplantae; phylum Streptophyta; class Magnoliopsida; order Asterales; family Asteraceae; genus Lactuca; species Lactuca virosa. The sequence goes on along the minus strand of NC_136428.1, from coordinate 280,726,257 downwards.
TAATCAGGAATGCGGTGATACAAGTCAAGCAGGGAACAAAGATTCGGGTACTAACCTGAAGGTGGAGATTGCATCTCAAACTCCAGACATAGTTGTGATAAGTGATGAAGAGCATGGCGACAGTAAAAAAACGAGACAAGATGAAACCCAAGAGCAACCCATGGGATCTTCGGCTAGTAGTGATGTCGGGAAGGATGATGGGCAAGAATCTAGAGCAAGCAGGAGATCAAAGAGGGTTATTCGACAACATGCTAGATATATGGGATGTTTCAATTCAAGTGATCTTTACTCCATTGCTTTTGCTTTAGCAACTGGAGAAGACATTGACACTGAGGAGCCTCAATCATATAAAGAGGCAGTAGTGAGTAACGAAGCAACAAATTGTTTGATAGCCATGAATGAAGAAATGGAAATGAAATCATTAGATAAGAATGAAACATGGGATCTAGTTCCATTACCAAAGGGAGAAAAACCAATGGGATGCAAATGCATCTTTAAGAAGTAGGAAGGGATACCAGGAGTTGAACCAGCTAGGTTCAAAGAAAGGTTGGTGGCGAAAGGGTTTTCTCAGAAAAAAGGGATTGATTATCACGAGGTATTCTCACCGGTCGTGAAGCACAAGATAATTTAGGTTCATTTGTCCATGGTGAGTGCATTTAATCTAGAGCTTGAACAGCTTGATGTGAAAACTGCATTTCTTCATGGGAACATAGAAGAGAAGATTTATATGTCCCAGCCAGAAGGGTTCCTTCATTATAAGAAGGGTCATGTATGTTTGATGAAGAAATATCTGTATGGTTTGAAGTAATCTCTAAGACCATGGTACAAGAGATTTGATTCATTCATGATCTTGCATGGCTACACTCGGAACCAGTTTGATAATTGTGTCTACTCAAAGGAATTGTCATGAGATTTCTGTTGGATAAGGTGTCTAAGTCCATAACTATATTTAGTATGTACTTGACCCGACTTGGCATGGTCCATTTGGGTTGCATGACATCTCAACAGTTGGATAGACTAAATGAGAATAAGGACACTTATGATTTGTTAATATATTCTAATATATTAATATGATTTAATTAGTATTGATCAAGAATTAATTTGGAATTAATTTTGTGATCAAAAGAGACTAATTAAATATATGAGGATTGATTATGTAAATCTTTCATTCTTATATAGTGGGCTTGTGGTTCATGATTCACTAGATTGGTCTAGGACCCATTGGGTGCTCCATGGATGCTCCATGGAGGTTAAAACCCATGGATCATGGGGGAAATGAAAAGCCATGCACATTAGGGTTTACATGGTGTAACCCTACATGTAACACACTATAAAAGGAACCTCATATAGAGCAAAATCGGCTACTAAGACTAAAAGGGTGAGGGCTAGCCTATTTTGTGCTCAAGTGTCCTTCTCTCCAGTTATTCCAAGAGTTGTGGTGTTGTGTGAAGCATTTGAGGCATCACGTTTGGGGTGCTAGGCTCACAAGGTCTTAAGGAATCCAAGCAACTACAAAGGTATGTCATTCTACTAGTTTTTATATTACAAGTACCCCGAGCCATGCTAGTTAGGATGAGAACCATGGAAAATTCTTATTTGCATGTATATTAGAGAAAACATAGATCCAAGGTTTCTAGGGTTGCATGTACACCATATGAGTGTTAGAATGCTCAAAATTCATCAGTGGTATCAGAGCCTAGGCTTGTTTTCTGTATACTTGATGCAAAATGCTTGAAAAGTCAAAAATTCTGCTCACTATTCAGTGAACTCGCCGAGTCCACGGGGGGGACTCGACGAGTCCAATTGAATATTCATCCTACCCGTCAAGTAGGGTTCATGCACTCGGCGAGTAGGAGGCTCTGTGTGCAGATTTTCGAGTTTTGCTGCTGGAAATGGACTAGAATCATTACCCTAAACTGTTTTGGACTTATAAAACATGTTTTTGATGTGGTAATGATTATGCTAATCCATTTGCAATGGTTATTGTCAAAATTCTCAAGTTTTATATATTTTTTATATGATTCTTGAAATTGTTGATATGAATGTTCATGCTTATGAGTTTTGGTAGAGCATAGGAATTATTTGCAAATAGTTTGATGATGTAATTCTTGATCTAAATGTTATTGATAGAGTCTATAATTTGTCCTCAAGTTACGGATTACCAAAAGTCACTTCTTTAAAGAATCATTAAAGAACCATAGGTTACATAAAATGAAGAGTCTTCATTTTAATAGACCATTAAACTCATAAGTTATGAAGTTGAAAGGTTTGAATAGTTTCAAAACTTGCCCTCAAGTTTTGGAATTTGTAAAGTCACTTTAGAAAACTTTAATTCCAAACCCTAGAGTTTTAAAAGTTAAAATTCAACCCTTATACTTTATAGTATTATCAGTTAACAATAATAATAATAATATAAATATATATATATATATATATATATATATATATATATATATATATATATATATATATATATAAGAGCAAGTCAGTTTTACCGTTAGTAGGCCTCATTCATGAAGTCGGTGTATAAGGGGGGTATAAGATTGTTGCCTATAAAATGGTAGCTTAATGGGTGTCCACTCTCACCCACCGCTTCCTTGACTGGTGGAGGGTCGTTAGCCGAACGGGTAGGACAAGGACTATAACTCTCATTAAAAGTATAATGATAAATATAAAGTAACTAAACGTTTTATAAATTCTCAATCTTAGTTACTTTAGGAAAATGTGAAATTGGTGCTAACCCATGAAATTACAGTTTGTACCTTACCAAGTCGTTGGTGGAGCGTGTGTGGGTAACCGGCACACTAACATGGACTTGTAAAAGTGGCAAAGGGTGACTTAATGTTTTTCATAGATCGGTGGAGCGCGTGTGGGTAACCGGCACATTGATTAGGTGGTAATATTAAGGGTACCAAGTTAATTTGCATGGTTATTCACACCTTGTTTGTGATCCTCGGCATGCCAGTCACAAACTTGAGAGGGCACAATCGAGATTTAAACATGCCATTGAAAAGTTCAATGAATCTCAAAAGATCTAGGAGTTTCAATCCAATTAAAACCTAATAATTTATTTCGTTTTTCATGGTGGAAATTGGTGAATCATCATTCGCCTACCTTCAAATATTTTATAGCTTGGATTACGGCGTCCCTCTTCCAAGTTATAAAGTATTGTGTTGGGTCCTAGCCTTAATATTACATTTGGGTGTCATGTTAAGGATTCTATATCTAATCTAAACTTATCTTTCTTCTTTTCAGATGTCTTCCAACAATGTTGCTTCTGGCTCAAACCCTACCGGCTCCTTCTCTCTCATGAACCTTTGTGGGAGAGTCATCTTTGATGGTTAAAACTTTAATTATTGGATCAGGAACATCAAGATGGTCACTCGCTACGAGAACAAGGAATATGTCCTCGACAAGGAGCTGAAGGAAATTGATGATTCTACTGCTATTCCACAGGAAATCGCTGACTTTAGGGCACATGAAAGAGATGCCACCAATGTGGCATGTATCATGTTGGCCACAATGACAGCTGAGCTCCAGAAGTCCTATGATGACTTTTACCCTTTTGAGATGCACATGGACCTGATAGACCGCTACCATAAAAGTGATCGTCAAGAGAGGTATGAAATCATCTCTTCCATGATAACAACCCGAATGAAGGATGGTGAATCCATCACGGGCCACATGCAGAAAATGAAAAGGTTTGTGGACCGTCTGCTGAAGTTGAATTTGAACTTCCCCGAGGAGTTGGCAATTGATATCATACTGCACTCCTTACCTACTTGAAGACCGCCGAAAGTGGTCTTAAAGGTAAATCTATTGTTGATACTCCTACTCCTAACACCGCCCCTGTTCTGGAAATCGGGCAAAGTAGAGGGAAGAAGAGGAAGACCCCTTCGAAGGGTACCAAGGGAAAGTCTCTTGATGGCTCCTATTCAAGTGGAACCAAAGGTGGTTCCTTCACTCCTTCTGCCAACCCAAAGGAGGCTCAGTGCTTCTATTGTCAATAAAAGGGACACTGGAAATGAAACTGCCCCAAATACCTGCAAGATGTTAAGGATGGGAAGGTTAAGCCTACCCATGCAGGTATTTACACTATATTGTCTAATAACTCACCACATACTACTTCTTGGGTTCTTGATACAGGTTGCGGTATTCATATATGTTCTGATTTCCAGGGCCTAAGAAGAAGTGAGGATGTGGAGCTCGGGAAGATAAACTTGATCATGGGTAATAGGAAAGCTTCACTTGTCACCAAGATTGGAGTTTATTCTTTGTTGCTAAGTAGTGGATTAGTGTTAAATTTGAATAAGTGTTGTTACTCGTCTGAAATGGCGAGAAATATTATTTCTTTTCACGGTTTGTACAAACAAGGGTTTACTTTTTCATTTGATAATGAATGTGGTGGTATTAATGCTTTTTATAATAATGTTCTTTATTTTAAAGCTTTACCTTGTGATGGTGTATATGAAATTGTGTCGGTTGTAGATAACATAAGAAATAATGTGTTACATATCGATTCTTCCACTAGTTTGGATAAAGCATCCTTGTGGCATTGTCGTCTTGGACATGTTAACAAGAAGCACATAGGCCAATTCCAGAAGGCTGGAGTCTTGGTGTCATTTGACTTAAGGTCAGATGATAGTTGCGAGTCTTGTTTGCTTGGAAAAATAACAAAGTCACCCTTCACTGGTACTTGTGCTAGGGGTGAAGGTTTGTTGGACCTCATACATACATATGTGTGTGGACCCTTCAGAACCGCCACGAGGGATGCTAACCGCTTCTATGTGACTTAAACTGATGATTACAGTAGATATGGTTATGTCTACATAATCAAGCATAAGTCAGAAACCTTTGAAAAGTTCAAAGAGTTTAAACAAGAAGTGGAGAATCAGTTGGGCAGGAACATTAAGATGCTCCGCTCCGATCAAGGAGGAGAGTATCTTAGTACAGAGTTCCTTGACTATCTTAAGGAATGTGGAATTGTTTCACAATTGACACCTCCCAGAACACCACAGCTTAATTATGTGGCTGAGAGGCACAATCGAAACTTGTTAGACATGGTTCGTTCCATGATGAGTCGAGCTTTGTTACCAATCTCATTCTGGGTGTATGCTTTAGAGACTGTCGCCCATATCGTTAATCTAGTCCCTACCAAGAAGGTTGCCAAAACACCTCACGAGATGTGGACTGGGAAAGTTCCTAATTTAGACCACATCAAGATTTGGGGTTGCGAGGATTTCATGAGACGTGAGACTCAGGACAAGCTCAAACCTCGTAGTGAGCGGTGTATTTTCATCGGCTACCCACAAAATTCTTTTGGTTACCTCTTCTACAGACCCAATGAGAATATGGTCTTTGTGGCAAGGAGAAGGGTCTTTCGAGAGAGAAAGAGAGAGAGAGTTTATAAGCCAAGGAAACAGTAGGAGGCAAATTGACCTTGAAGAACTTCAAGAGTCAAGTGGTGAAGGAACCTCAAACCCTAGCAATCAACCTGAGGAGGAAACTCCTGTTGATGAATCCGTACCTCTAAGGCGTTCCACAAGAGTTAGGAATCCACCTGAGCATTACTATGGTTTTCATATTACTGCGAAAGGTGATGCGTTTATCAGTGACAGTACACTGGTAAATCTGGATGAACCTAACAGCTTTAGGAAGCCATGGCAGGCCCTGAATCTGCCAAATGGAAGAAGGCCATAGATAGCGAGATTCAATCCATGTATCTTGGTTGACAATGTACCGGGTCGTAAGACGGTCGGGTGCAAATGGATCTTCAAGAAGAAGACCGACATGGATGGGAATGTACACACTTATAAAAAGCGACTGGTTGCGAAGGGCTTTACTCAAACTCCGGGAGTTGACTATGATGAGACCTTCTCACCATTAGCGAAGATTAAGTCTATTAGGTTTTTTCTAGCCATAGCTGCATTTCATGATTATGAAATATGGAAAATATATGTCAAAACCGCTTTCCTTAATGGAAAGTTGGCTGAGGATGTTTACATGAGTCAGCCAGAGGGTTTTATTGATGCAAATCACCCTAATAGAGTGTGTAAGCTTGAGAAATCCATCTATGGATTGAAACAAACATCTCGCAGATGAAATCTTTGTTTCGATGAGAAAGTCAAAGAGTTTGGTTTTTCGAGGAGCGAAGATGAGTCATGTGTATATGTTAAGGCTAGTGGGAGTATAGTTAGCTTTTTGGTATTGTATGTGGATGACATACTACTCATAGGAAATGACATCCCAACCCTGCAGGAAGTTAAGTCTTGACTTGGGAATTGTTTCACTATGAAGGACCTTGGAGAAGCTACCTATATCCTAGGGATAAGGATATTGAGAGACAGGAGTAAGAGACTAATCAGACTTAGTCAAAGTACCAACTTTAATAAGGTGCTGAAAAGGTTCAGCATGCAGGATTCCAAGAAATGTGACGTACCAATCCAGAGCAACGCCAAACTGAGTAAGACTCAGAGCCCGAGTACAGAGGCTGAGATAGCTGAGATGAGTCGAGTATCGTATGCTTCCGCTGTAGGCTCGATCATGTATGCTATGACTTGTACTCGCCCTAATGTGGCCTTTGTTTTGAGCATGGTCAGCAGATATCAAAGGAATCCGGGCAAGGCTCACTAGACTGCGGTGAAGAATATTCTCAAGTACCTACGGAGGACTAGGGACTGGGTCCTTACGCTTGGTGGGAGTGATGACTTCAGAGTAGAGGGGTATAGTGATGTTGGTTTCCATACTAATAGGGATAATTTCCGCTCTCATTTGGGTTGGGTCTTTACCCTAAATGGAGGAGCAATTACTTGGAAAAGTTCCAAGAAGGAGACGGTAGCTGATTCAACTTATGAATCAGAGTACATAGTAGCAAGCGAGGCAGCAAAGGAGGCAATATGGCTAAAGAACTTCATTGGAGACCTTGGAGTTGTACCAGCTATTAAGGATCCTATGGAAATTTTCTGTGATAGCGAGGGTGCAGTTGCCTTAGCTAAGGAACCAAAGGATCACGGCAGATCCAGGCACATCGACAGAAAATACCACTTCATTAGACATCGGATAGAAGAAGGACTCCTCATGGTAAAGAGGGTATCATCGGATGAGAACCCAGCAGATCCCCTCACGAAGGGACTATGTAGGGCTAAGCATTTGCAGCATGCGAGGCGCATCAGGCTGAAGGATGATATTAGTTTTATAGATTAGATAGTTTTTCTGAAACTTGTAAAATGTAATTGACATTTGATGATTAAATAAAAGTTGTTGTTTATTTATAAGTAAAGTGTTGCTATCTTGTGTCAATTGTTTACTATTGTTTCAATTTTGCATGTTTTGACTTCCAGAATAATCACTTTATTCAAACTCTCCATAGTCATTCATATGTTGGAAGTAGGTATGAATCAAGACTGTCATGAATTGGGTTTGTATATGTCTAAGGTGTTAGACATAGCAAAAGTTGCTACAACATTCATGAATGCTCATAAGTTCTGAGTATTGGATTCAACCCACGCTCACTTGTATCATTTCATGGAATTTATCTCGAGTGATCGTGAGACAGTAATATCATATAAGTCTTCAAACCTAGAGATATGAGTTGTTGATTATGAGTTGGTTGTGCATTGATTGTACGAAAACTCATCGGTAACTCGATGTTATAAAACATGCTTTTGTGTATGATTCAACAAGTAGTTAGTACAAGCATATGAGTCAAATTTTATATGTTCCTTTTAGTCCTTGGAGGATTAAAAGTGATATCTGGGCCCCTCGATGATTTTGTTTTGACCTATGTGTCGGGCCTGGTCGGAACCAAATTGATGTGTGCAGTTTAGTTCTATGTCAAACGAATCGGAAATCGGGAAACAAACTGCTGGACAATAAGTATGACATTGTTCCATGTATTTGTCCGGCTGATATCTATAACAGAGGATTATATGATCACGTAACTTAAATGGTGCATCATCATCTTAGTTCCGCGTGACTTTGAAAAAGCTACGATTGCTGGTCGGTTCCTGAAGTCATACCTGTAACTATAGTTATTAGACTTATCCAAGTGGGAGACTGTTGGATAAGGTGTCTAAGTCCATAACTATATTTAGTATGTACTTGACCCGGCTTGGCATGGTCCATTTGGGTTACATGGCATCTCAACAATTGGATAGACTAAATGAGAATAAGGACACTTATGATTTGTTTATATATTCTAATATATTAATATAATTTAATTAGTATTGATCAAGAATTAATTTGGAATGAATTTTGTGATCAAAAGAGACTAAATAAATATATGAGGATTGATTATTTAAATCTTTCATTCTTATATAGTGGGCTTATGGTTCATGATTCACTAGATTGAGCTAGGACCCATTGGGTGCTCCATGGATGCTCCATGGAGGTTAAAACCCATGGATCATGGGGGAAATGAAAAGCCATGCACATTAGGGTTTACATGGTGTAACCATACATGTGACACACTATAAAAGGAACCTCATATAGAGCAAAATCGGCGACTAAGACTAAAAGGGTGAGGGCTAGCCGATTTTGTGCTCAAGTGTTCTTCTCTCAAGTTATTCCAAGAGTTGTGGTATTATGTGAAGTATTTGAGGCATCACATTTGGGGTGCTAGGCTCACAAGGTCTTAAGGAATCCAAGCAACTACAAAGGTATGTCATTCTACTAGTTTTTATATTACAAGTACCCCGAGCCATACTAGTTAGGATGAGAACCTTGGAAAATTCTTATTTTCATGTATATTAGAGAAAACATAGATCCAAGGTTTCTAGGATTGCATGTACACCATAGGAGTGTTAGAATTCTCAAAACCCATCAATTTCTACATATATTTATTGTTATATGTTGATGATATGCTCATCGCATGGAAGGACATGGCTGGAATAAATGACTTGAAGGCGACCTTGAAGAATGAGTTTGAGAAGGATTTGGGAGCAACAAAAAAGATATTGGGGATGGAGATTAAAAGGGATAGAAGAGGAGGAAGATTGTGTATTTCTCAATAAAAGTGCATTGAGAAAGTTTTGCAGTCTTTCAACTATGATCAATCCAAACCAGTTGGAAGTCCTTTGGTGGCTCACTTTAAATTTGGTCTATATACTATACCCACAACTAATGAAGAAAGGAAGTGCGTGAGCAGGGTTCCATACTCTAGTGCTATTGGAAGTATTATGTATGACATGGTCTGTACCAGACCTGATTTGGATCATTCAGATAGTGTGGTAAGCAGGTTTATGAGTAATCCATGGAAAGCTCATTGGGAAGTTGTCAAGTAGATCATGCGATACTTGAAGGGAACGACATATGTTTGCTTGGTGTGTTGAGCTAATACGAAGACTGACTTGGCTGGATATGCTGAATCTGATCATGGAGGTGATTTGTTGAATCGCAGGTCACAGACATGTTATATATTTTCACTTTGTTCAGATCTCCCATCAGTTGGAAGTCAACGTTACAAGATATTGTTGCTTTGTCTACAACTGAATCCGAGTACATGTCTATGAAGAAAGGAATAAAGGAGGAGATATGGTTACATGGGCTTATTCAGAGTCTTGGTCTAAGGTGGAGAAGCCAGCATTGTACAGTGACATTCAGAGCGCTTTGAATCTTACAAACAATCCTATGTATCATGAGAAGACGAAACATATTGATTTCAGATTGAATTTGATTCGTGACATTCTGAAAACATACAGGTTCTCAATTATGAAGATTAATACCAAGGTGAATCCAGCAGCCATGTTAACAAATTCGTTGCCCATAGAGAAGTTCAAGCTCTTGGACTTAGGAGGTAAGCCCCTTCGGGGCTTGATGGCATGAAGGGAAAGGAAGTTCTTGTTCGAGGTGGAGTTCAGAGGATGCTCAAGTCAAAGTGGATATTGTTAAATGTGGCTTGAGCATTTGGAGCATTCTCATAGAGTAATCGAGTTCAATGGAGCACTTAGAACTCAATTAAGAACGTGGGGTTCATGGAGCATGTGAAAAAGGAACATATCTTTTGAGAAATGAATGGATCATCAGATAAAGGAACGGATCTTCCAAAAGGTGGTTTGGAGAAACATGGAGTAAAATGGTCCAACATGTTGAGCCATGAAGATATTGAACCAAGGTGATGTGGAGCCAAGGTGATGTTGAGCCAAGGAGATGTTGTGCTAATGAGATGTCGCACCAAAGTCCTAACAAATGTTTGTATTTTCGTTAATTATATATATATATATATATATATATATATATATATATATATATATATATATATATATATATACTAGTTTATAACCCGTGGGAACCACGGTTACAAAATAAATTAAAATTTCATAGTAAAAATTCAAAAATTATGTATCAATTATTTTAAATAAATCATTAATTAAGAGATATACCATATTTTTAAAGTTATTATAACTTCAAATTTAAAATATAATTAGAAAAGTAGATTTGAATTTTGAAGTATTACCTAATATATCTCTTTGACATGTGACATAGTATTAATGAGGAGTTGTATTAGAGTGACACATGTCAAATAGAGATTAAAACTATTCTTTTATTAGAATATATATATATATATATATATATATATATATATATATATATATATATATATATATATATATATATATATATATATATATGAGGGTTCAATTGAGAAAAAAAAAGGTTGAGAATGGAGGAATCATTCTCAGCCACTCATTTATTTTTGCCGCAAAAGCCTCCGTCGTACCAGCGGAAATGGGAAAGGAATAGACATGTGTTTTCCAACAAAACATGTTTCATTAAACTATGCTAAGCATTACCTTAATATATACAAAAACATAGTTTTTTTGTTTTTTTTTTAATTTTTAAGAAGCTATTTTTATCGAAAAATGATTTTAAATATACCAAAATTCATGATTTTTTATTCTCTACAAATAGACATCCATATTGATATAGTTTTAAGATAAAATAAATTTTTTTTTATATTTTCAGCTATCGTTATTCATAAGTGAATAAAAATGAATCATGTTTTTACTACAGTACATTCGTTATTCACTTATGAATAAAAACTATGATTAATTTTTTTTACAATTTAAGTATCATTCATATATGAATATAGCATATAATAAACATAGTATATTCATATTTAAATATTAGACGATGCATTTACTTGTGAATATTACATAGTATATTCACTTGTGAATATTAGATGGTATATTCACTTATTAATATTAGATAATATTTTCATATCTGAATATTACATAGTATTACATGATTCATAAGTGAATAAAAATGAATTATGTTTTTACTAAAGTACATTCGTTATTCACTTATGAATAAAAACTATGATTAATTTTTTTTACAATTTAAGTATCATTCATATATTAATATAGCATATAATAAACATAGTATATTCATATTTAAATATTAGACGATGCATTCACTTGTGAATATTACATAGTATATTCACTTGTGAATATTAGATGGTATATTCACTTATGAATATTATATAATATTTTCAATTCTGAATATTACATAGTATTACATGGTATATCACATGTGAATATTACATACTTGTGAATATTAGATGATATATTCACTTATGAATATTACACAGTATATTCACATATGAATATTACAAGGTATTTTCACATATATATATATAATTTTCATATGTTATTCACATATGAATAACATACATACTTGCATATTTGTTTTTTTTTGTTTTAATAATCATATACTGATTCAGGTGAGAAAACATATTCATATATGAATATAACGTGGTAATTTAGTTTATGCATTTCATCAAACAGTTGGAGTGCATACAATTTAACTTTTTTAAAAATGTTAAAAAACATGATACTTTGACTATTTAAATCTTACAAAATAGTAGATTGATAGAGAATTATATGAAATTTTTCAAAAAAAAATGATTTGATCTTTTTCTAACCTCAATTTTGAAGTTTTATTTGATAATCGATGTTGAATGAATGGTATGAAGTGGATTTTTTGTTGATTATCGATGATGTTGATCTAATGACGTTGGGAGTATAATTAATCGTAGATGTTGAAGATCTGATCGTATTCAAGTAGAATTGAAGGTTGAATTAAAAGAACCACAAACGAATTTTTTTTGTTAACTGTTGAATCGTGTTGATAAACATGTTATTGACGAAGATCTATGATTGATTAACACTGGATGATGTTGATGATGGTTTAATTGAAGAAATCTGGATGATTGTTGAAGGCTGGAGGAGAAATTTGGATGATGAACGATCGATTAGAAATGGGTTTCAACTGTTATCTATTTCTATACAGTTAGTATTTGAGATTAAAGGTTATTATCATATTTACAAGTTTGTCACCGTGTCTTTTTATGCTTAGATTAAATGAGTGACTAAAATGATTCCCTATTCTCAACCTTTTTTATTTTCTCAATTGAACTCGACACCTGTGGGAGAAGAAGACGTCGGACCAGGTATCGATCAGAATTAGAATCGTTGCCCCCATTCACGAACATAAGGGATATCGACAAAGATGGCGTTGTGCCTTGCACCGATCCTTGAAGATGGGGAGTAAGATTTTTACATTTTTCTTTACTCTGTTCTATTTCTTCTATTTCTTCTATAAACCCATGATCGGACCACCACATCTTCTACCTCCTGCAAAGGCCTCAAACAACCTACCGCCAACTACACTATGTGTTACCTCCTCAAGCCACCAATAATGAATTTTTAAGGGTTTACAGGTATGTCGACTTTTGCAAGCTTGAATATGAGAATACATTTGAACCTACTCCTAAATAGGCGACATGGGTCTTTACTCTTTACTTAAGATTCATATGGTTTGGTTGAGCTGGGCACCCCAGGTGTTCACTGAAATGTCACAAAGAATTTGGAAATATTTTATGAATTTGGATCTTTTTAAGGATTCATTTTGGTCAAAGTTTTATATTTTGTTAATAATCAGATTAGTATGAGTCGATATCTTTATGTACAGGTTCTGACTTGGCTTCCTAATCATCAATTTATCAAATTGACGAACGCACCTAGATTAGAAGATTATGTACTGTGAAACTGTCTCGCAATTACACATTGGACTCACTGATGAAGATATATAACGGTAACACAACTATCAACTACCAATTATTATCAATTTTTCTTTCTATATTTTAATTAACTTGACAATTGATTTGGGTCTCAGGAACTATTTTCTGACTTAAGTATCAGTTGGTAAGTGAAACAGATATTTCATTAACTTTTACAAGTTGGAGAGAAAATTATTACCATTGTTGTGTTGAAGCCCGATTTCCAACTTGACGCCAATTATTATCAGTTGTTCTGTTTTTGGGGTATGTTATCTTGACTATTTCCCTTTTTTACTATTTAATATCCCTTTATCAACATGGTTCCATTGATAATGATTGATACTGTATGCTTGCTTTGCACAATGGCGATTTTTCATTTGAATCCGACAGAAGAAAAAGATGGATAAGTAGCTGAATTTTTTTTTTTTTTTCTCTAACATTTGTTTATGCCCTTTCATTTCTTTCTTTTGAGTTTTATTGGAGATCATTTTAACCATACCTCTGTGTTTGACTTTTGTAACCTACAATTACCGTAAACTCTTTGTGCAAAAGGATGAATTGAAATCCGACCCCGCTCAAAGCGGGGATACTTCTCTAGTTATTATTCTAATTCTGAAGCGCACAGTAATTGGGTTTTTATTGCTTAATCTAATAATATATATTTTATTATCTTATTAACGGTTAAATAATTAGAGTTTCTCTGCTTTATTTCTTGAATAATGGAACGATGAACGGTTTAAATTAATAAATAAATAAAATATAAAATAAATTACATAATAGAAAGGGAGATTACATTTTATAATATATGTTTTATCACATTTACGAACGAAACGGATTATCATAACAAAAATGTTACTGTTAAATACAATATACATTTTTAGTTGTATGCTATAATATTATTATAACTGATTGTTTAGTTTTTGAAATCATAAAATTAAACATAATAAAAATATAATGGAGGACTAACGATTATCTATTGATAAGATAAAATTGCTTAACTTTTAACATGTGAGTTTATATAATTGTCATTCTCATCTTAGAAGTCTAATTTTTTATATTATAACGTCTCTTATACATTTTTGTTTGTTGATTTCTTAATATATCATATGTTCAGACAACAAATTACCGAATTCCTATAAGATATTAACAAAAGAAAATTTATTTGTAAATAAATCTGATAAACATGAATAAAAAAATTTTAAAAAGTTAAATTAAAAAACATAAGAAATAGAATAAAAGCTGAAAATTTTAGAAAATAATACAAAATTATAAACTTATATCTATTTGGTAAATATTTTTTTAAAAAACACTAGTTTGGTAAAAAAAAAAAAAAAGCTCTCGTATGTGTTGCTGATACTCATAAGTTGTATAACATGAAAGAATGTTCTAGACAATGCTGTATGGTGGAATATGATTGGTTGTTACCATTCATGGGCTAATGGGTTTGGTCCATTAGGGTTTTAGGTCTGATCTCTCAAATATAAATAGGGATGCATGCTTAGGCCATTTTGTATCTTGAATTCTAGAGTGTTAGGCGAATCTTTGCAAAAATTATACTTGTAACCTCTGGTTGAGAGCTCTGAAATAAAGAATACTTCCCTCTTGCCCGTGGACGTAGGTCACCTTGACCGAACCACGTAAATAATGTGTCTTGCGTGCTTTTGGTTTTGCTATTTATCTGCTTTACTTCCTAACACAACTGATTAAATAAACATTGAAGTCAAATCTAACAATCTAAACTATGCCAATAAGGGAAGCGAGCAGATGCTTTTTTGCACAAATGGAGACGATAAACGCTGAATGGATGATACGAGAAGATGACCTTAAGGCTTTAATAAAAATTTTGTAGTGCTAAAAAGCCCTAATTTCATACGAAGGGAGAGTGTGTCAATAAATTTCAGGGAAGCAGGACGGACGAGCGGTGATCCACCAATCTTTATTGCTGTGCCCTTGCTACCTCCTGGAATTTAGGTGTTGTCTCGCTCAAGAAAGACAATTTTCTAGTAGAAATCTTTGACTGATAAAAACGAAAATTGAAAGAAAGCAGTGGAGGATACTGAGTCGGTGAGAATGCCATCAACTTCCCGAAAAAGCTTGGTCGAATTCCAAATAAACTAACCAGACGTGCTTAAAAAAATTAAGTATGAATTGCACGGTTTATTCTCAAAGCATAGTCTAAAAATATAAAACAATTTTGGACTATCCAGATTAAACTTAAACCTGAATATCATAAGTGAAATGGATCCACAATTGCCTAGCCTAAAAAATCCACAAAATTCCCTGGAAATCCATCAAATTCCACAAGAAAACAACATAATTTCTCAAGGTTCCCCACCACCCACTTTCCTAAAAATATAGAAGATGGTATATATATATATATATATATATATATATATATATATATATATATATATATATATATATATATCAAAATTCATAGTTTTTTTATTCTTTATAAATAGAAATCTATATTAATATAGTTTTAAGATAAAATAAAAATTTTATTTTTTTTAGAGTTTCAGCTCTCGTTATTCATAAATAAATAAAAATACATCATATTTTTATACAGTACATTCATTATATACTTATGAATAAAATGTATGTTTAACTTTTTTACAGTTTAAGTATCGTTCATATATGAATATAACACGTAATAAAGTTTTCTTACCTAAAATATATTTTTTACATCATCTTTCATCACATGTTATATTAATATATGAATAAAACGTGTATTAGTTGTCGTCATATGTTATATTCATATATAAATAAAACATTTATCAGATTTTTGTAACAGTTCATTTGTTATTCATATATGAATAAGTAGTATATTAATAAAAGACAAAGTGTTTTGAAAATTTAATCCGTACTCGGTACTTGTGTGATCTCTCTCTCTCTCTCTCTCTCTATATATATATATATATATATATATATATATATATATATATATATATATATATAATCGTTTTTTTTTTTGTGTGTGTTATGTATAATCTCTATTAAACATATTTCCCCACCAAAAAAAGGCTTTATAATAGGCTCACTCCAGTCCATCGTATGTCCAATATGTGGGTTACTTAGTAAAAAATAAAGATTATAAACACTATTAAGATGTGATATTAACAAATATTATTATAAACAATATTTTTATTAAACAAACTTTATTTTATCGTAGAATATATTTTACAATAAACGTACAGATGAGAACTAAATTATCATACAAACATATGGGAATTTCGAACTAAAATTACATGATATTAAAGAACTTAAGGTTTTCCCTTTCTGCAAAATCCCTTAAAAAACTAAAAGTAAATAAAGAAAAGAAACTTACATGCAAACTTAGATATCTTACAACGTTTATACAACAAAGTTGAAGAAGAGCTCAAGAACTTTTAAGTGAATGGGTTGAGAGAAAGTGAGAGGGAGAAGTTTTTTGCTTCTTAGCAGTTGTGTCTAATTTCTAAACAATAGCTTCTTTATATAGAAAGATTAAAATAGGAAACGCAACCGGAACTATTTAAAAAAATGCACAGGTGTCTTCTTAATGTGGTGGACGTCTTTTCTATCAATGCTTCATAATGGAAGTTGTAGTCTTCTTTGAAATAGAATTTTGTAATAGTAAATGTCTTGTCTATCATTGTTGACTAAAATTATCGTTTTTATTTTATCTGTTAAGAATCTTCAATAGTAAAATATCTTTAAGTGTTAAGATTGTGTCTGACAAATGAATCAAAAAAGAATGCATCATCTGGCCGGTTGTTGTATTCATTTGGATCAAATTGGTCTTTTGAATTATTACTTCCACTTTCTTCGCTAGATACATTATAATTTGGACATGCCAAATAAGCTGGCGTAGGAGTGTCTTTTATTTGTTTATCTTCAACAATAGTTTTTTTTGAATTATCATCTAAATCTGGAATCATAGTCTTCAATATTTCTTGAACCGTTTTATTAACTGCTTCTTGAAAAGTTTCTTCATCGAATCTTTTCTTTTTTGGATTTTTTTCTAGAGGAAGAGTTTTCGTAATACTTTTTATGGTCTTCTATTTGGTTTGTAATATATTTGGAGGCTTTCTTGAGAATAATTTGGATTTTGGGCATCTTTAAAAATAGATGAATCTGGGTTTTCTGGGATTAGGGTAAAAGAGGGAAATTTTGAATTATTTGGACTGGGTGAAGGGTTGTATCTGACTAAGAAATCTTTGTGTTTTCCTGGTTCTCCAAGTGAATCCCAAATTTCTCTAGTTTGTTTATTTTTGTTTGTAGAGGAAATTGGAGTCCCGTGTGTCTCCTTATTTTTGTTTGTAGAGGAATCAGGAGTCCTCTGTGTCTCCTGAGATTTTCGCAATACCATAGCTAGAACCGGATTTGATAAGTCTTTACCGGTTGTCAGACTCACTGGACTAGCTAGTAACTTCTCTAGCTTACTAGTACCTTCTGTATCACTCATTGGGGAGTGAGTACCCATCTTACTCTTCTTTTTGGGATCAGAATAGGAACCACTAGAAATATTTATTACTTCTGTTTGTTGAGAATGGAAACTTTTTTGTAAAATGTTAATTCTATTAATTAGATATTGTTTTTCGTTGCAAAGCTTGTAGATTTCTTCATTTAAAAGTTTGTAATTATTTTTCATAGTTTCATAGTCATCACAAAACAAAATTTGATTTGAATCTCTGGTTACTAAATAAGTAACTAGAGGTTCTACATAATGCTTAAGAGAGTCTGATATATTTAAAAATTCATGCCTAAATGCATTCTTGCTATTGTTAAAGCTTGTTGATAATCATTAAATCCTTTATATAATGGATTAGTAAACCCTGGTATGGCTTCAACGACTTCTATCCATGCGTGGAAGAAACCTGTCATCCTACCCTTCAAAACAATATAAAACTTAAAACGGTTGTGAGTCTGGTTAAAATGTTTTGATAAAGCATTTAAACATGCAATAAAATATTTTCAGTCTTTAGGATCCCGTCCATAAGCTATTCATAAATTATCTAATAAATATTTTTCTTCTTTACTAATTGAAACATGTGGTAAAGATTTAAAAGAAATATTTCTATTTGGAAAAACTTGTAAAGTCTGATTACAAAATCTAATATTATCATAATAGTATCTGTTTGAAGATTGTATTGGTCTTGGTGCAAAAGAATTTACTGATGAAATTCCTTTTGGCCTTACTATACCATGAAATAGTGGATGACCTCGACGATTACCTGAATTGGATCTAGACATCTGAGATGGAAAAGACATAATTATTTTTTTATAAATTTATTTTCTAATAATCTACTTAAAATATCAGCCGCCTTATTTTCTTTTCCTTTAATGTGTTCTATATGAATAGTTAATCCAGTGTTGTTTATTTTATCTAAGAAATTTAACGATCTCCTTCTACTACTTCTTTTACTATCTCCATTCATTTTATTGTAAGAAGAAACAATAGCTTCACAATCAGTTCTAAGAGTTATTTCTTTTTTAGAAATGATAAATAATTCAAAACTGTCTAACGCATAATTGATGGCAAGTAGTTCTGCAATATATACTACTAATATGCATTTTTCTTTATATTTACCACTATTATATCTACAAATTCTTTCCAAACTTTTTTCATTAAATTTGTTTGGTTTACAACAAAGAATTGCTCCCCAACCTTGACTACATCCATCTGGTTCTGTTATCAAATAATCTGTGTATAATGGAAGTGCTAATTTTGGGAGATTTTTTATTTTTTCTTTTAATATTTGTACTAATTTTATATGTTCTTAATTAAAATATCTTTGACCTATAATAGATGTTTTAGAATATAAAGGTTGAACTAGTTTTCCTAAATCTTTAATATATGGTCTAGCATAGTTTATTAATCCCAAAAAAAAAAAAATTGTAAGGATTTTAAATCTTCTAACTTATCAGGAAAATCTAAATCCTTTTTATCTTTGCTTCTCCTATGTTAAATACTAAGAAATCAGTATAGTTTTTAAAAGTTGCATCTTCTTTTTACTTATGATCAACCCATGTTTAATAAATTCTGAGAATATGATTTGCAAGTGTCCTCTATGTTCTTGTCAATTTTTACTAAATACTAAAATATCATCTATATATACAATAGCAAAATTTTTGTGTTTATTAAATATATCTTCCACTTTTCTTTGAAATGTACTGGGAGCATTTTTTAATCCAAAAAGCATGACTAGCCATTCAAAATGTCCTTCTGGACTTGTAAAAGCAGTCCATTCTATACTATTAGGATGCATTTTTATTTGCCAAAAACCATATTTTAAATAAAATTTGCAAAATACTTTATAATTTTGAATTCTATTGATTTAAACATTTTTGTCTGGTGTGTTATAAGAATCATCTATTGTATTATCAGTTAGTCTTTTATAGTTAATTATCATTCTACTTTTTCCTCTTACTATTTCAGAATGTTTTCTTACTATGAATGATGTAGATCTATGAGGACTATCAGATTTTCTTATGGCTCCTATTTTTAATAATTCTGAAATATATAATTTGAAATCATCTATATCTTCGTAAGTTGGTTCTATATTTTTAGTGCTAATTATGTACTCTATATTTTTTATTTTTAATTCACATACTATTTTATCATTCTCCTGATATTTTAAAACATTTTTTCCTATTATTTCCATTTTTTCTAGTTTTGAAATTAATTGATCTATTTCTTGTTCAGTGACTAAAGTTGTATAAACTTGCTCTGTATTTATTAAATTATAATCATCTTCTACAAAATCATCTATTTCACTATCTGTTTCTTCTATATGTGTTACATCTTTGCTTTCTTCTACTAACTAACATTCATTTTCTTCTTTACATTTACAAGTTGATTCTATTTTACCAGTCTCTCCATATTCAATTCGTGGAGAAAAATATGTAGTTGTAACACGGGCAAGAAGAGAATGTTTTTGAAAAAGAAGATAATCTTTTGAAATTGTCAGAGCACTATGGTCTTTCAAGATAAAGCTTAACCCAATAATAATATCAATGTTTCTTAGTTTTAGTTTTCTAACACATGTCTTGGGTGGCAAAGTATATTCTTTACTATAACTACATATGTATCAAAACATATTTTAGATATAGGTTTTAATATATTTGTATAAGTATGTATTCCCCCATCCATTTGTTGGGCTAAAATAAGATCATTTATTTGTGTAACATAACTTTTTGGTACTAAATCTTCATCTATAATACAATTAGTACATCCTCTATCTACAAAAGCTAAACATTCTATTATATGTGTATTAATTCTTATTTTACATTTTACTTTTAAAGAAGTTAAATTATCAGTATTGCATATGGATTGTGTATAAGAAGGTAGTGTATAAATTTGTTCTGTAAGTATGTTTTCTTGAATAATATTTTTCGATTAATATTGTTTTCAAACACATCAAATTTTTTCGGTATTAATTTTAGAGTATCCTCTATAACTTCTATTCTTTTTCTTAAAAGTTTTATTTCTTGTTATTCAAATTCTATAAAAATTGGTTTATCAATTTTCTCTTCTATCTTAATAATTTTTTTGTTTCTAAACAATTTATACAAGCTTCTAAAAAACATGTTTCACATCGGGCTCTTAAATATTTACGAGGATAAAATTTACAAATAAAACATGAGATATTATATGATCCTAAACTCTTTTGCCAATTATGATTACATTCTTCTATATTCATTAATTTATATCCATCTTCACTGGTTGAATCTTCGTATTCTATATTTTCTTTCGAAAATTCTTTAATGGTATTACATCCTGTATTCTTCTTTCGTATAGGAATGGTTTCATATATTAAAAATTAAATTAAAAATTAAATTAAACAAAGAAGAACTTCTTCAGATAGAAGATCAAATGTTTTTTAAATAAACGAATAAGTGAAAATGTATATTTAGAATCTGATAATATAGGAAACATTGTTTTAAAAGAAAATAATATAATATAAGAAGAATTAATATTTTCTGATAATAGATCAAATATTTCAGAAATAAGTATCAAAAAGAATTAGCAAATATAGATACAAAAGAGGCTAGTACTAGTTATTTTTCATCAGGACACACTCCTTTTAATAAATATGAAATAAAAGAAAACTTTAAATTCATGACTTGCCATCAAGAACACCTTATACTAAATATAACAATCCGCCAAAATATTTTAAATATATAGAAAGAGGGGCAAAAAAAACCTCTAGAACAACCAATAATGTTTCAAGCAGTCCATAAATGATATATTTTAAATCTACAAACACACGATCCCCAAACATGGACAAATGTTATAGATGTTTAGAAGAAAAATGTGTAGATTTACAAATACAAAAACAACTAAAACAGACCGATTACAAATTTGTAGTGAAATATATACACCCCCAAACTTATGGAAGTAATAAACCACAAAGAAGTAATAACTATGTAAAGTACAAGAAAACTAACCAAAAGAAATATTATTTATGAAAATCTAATAGAAGGAAACCATATTTAGATGAAAAAAGACATGTTAGAAAATTCAAACCTGAAAGGAATTACAAAAGCACACTTAGTTATTTTGTTTGTAATAGTACTGAACATCTAGCTAGAACTTGTCCAAAGAGAAAAAATAATCATGAGAAAAATAGTATACTAATAGAATGTGTAAACGAAGATTTAATACCTGTAGATGAAAGTATTAGTGATAATGAATCTATTTATAGTATAGTCTCAATAGATGAAACCATTCATGTATAAAAGAAGAATACAAAATGTAATACCATTAAAGAATTTTTAAAAGAAAATATAGAATATGAAGATTCAAACAGTGAAGAAGGATATGAATTAATGAATATAGAAGAATGTAATCATAATTGGGAAAAGAGTTTAGGATCAGATAATATCTCATGTTTTATTTGTAAATTTTATCCTCATAAAAATTTAAGAGACCGATGTGAAACATGTTTTTTAGAAGCTTGTATTAATTTTTCAGAAACAAAATAAAATTATTAACATAGAAGAGAAAATTGATAAACCAATTTTTTTAGAATTTGAAAAACATGAAATAAAACATTTAAGAAAAAGAATAGAAGTTATAGAGGATAATTTAAAATTAATACAAAAAAATTAACTTCTTTAAAAGTAAAATATAAATAAGAATTAATACACATATAATAAAATGTTTAGCTTTCGTAGATACATGATGTACTAATTGCATTATAGATGAAGCTTTAGTACCAAAAAGTTATGTTACACAAATTAATGATCATATTTCAGCCCAACGAATGGATGGGGGAATACATACTTATACAAATATATTAAAACCTGTATCCTAAATATGTTTTGATACAAACTGTGGTTATAGTAAAGAATATACTTTGCCACCCAAGACATAGGTTAGAAAACTAAAACTATGAACCAATGATTTTATTATTGGCTTAAGAATTGTTTTGAAAGACCACGGTGCTCCGACAATTTCAAAAGATTATCTTACTTTTCAAAAACATTCTCTTCTTGCCCCTGTTACAACTGCATATTTTTCTACACGAATTGAATATGGAGAGACTAGTAAAATAGAATCAACCTGTAATGTAAAGAAGAAAATGAATGTCAGTTAGTAGAAGAAAACAAAGATTTAACAGATATATAGAAGAAACAGATGGTGAAATAGATGATTTTATAGAAGATGATTATAATTTCATAAACACAGAGCAAGTTTATACAACTTTAGTAACTGAACAAGAAATAGATCAATTGATTTCAAAACTAGAAAAAATGGAAATAATAGGAAAAAAATGTTTTAAAATATCAGGAGAATGATAAAATAGTATGTGAATTAAAAATAAAAAATATAGAGTACATAATTAGCACTAAAAATATAGAACCAACTTACGAAGATATAGATGATTTCAAATTATATATTTCAGAATTATTAAAAATAGGAGCCATAAGAAAATCTGATAGTCCTCATAGATCTACATCATTCATAGTAAGAAAACATTCTGAAATAGTAAGAGGAAAAAGTACAATGGTAATTAACTATAAAAGACTAAATGATAATACAATAGATGATTCTTATAACGTACCAGACAAAAATGTTTTAATCAATAAAAATCAAAATTCTAAAGTATTTAGCAAATTTGATATAAAATCTGAATTTTGGAAAATAAAAATGCATCGTCATAGTATAGAATGGAATGCTTTTACAAGTCTAGAAGGACATTTTGAATGGCTAGTCATGCCTTTTGGATTAAAAAATGCTCCTAATATATTTCAAAGAAAAATGGAAGATATATTTAATAAACACAAAAAAATTTCTATTGTATATATAGATGATATTTTAGTATTTAGTAAAAATAGACAAGAACATAGATGACACTTGCAAATCATATTCTCACAATTTATTAAACATGGTTTGATCATCAGTAAAAAGAAGATGCAACTTTTTTAAAAACTATATTAATTTCTTAGGAGTTAACATAGGAGAAGCAAAGATAAAATTACAACGTCATATAGCCCAAAAAGCTTTAGATTTTCCGGATAAGTTAAATGATTTAAAATCCTTACAAATTTTTTTGGGATTAATAAACTATGCTAGACCATTTATTAAAGATTTAGGAAAACTAGTTGGACCATTATATTCTAAAACATCTTTTACAGGTCAAATATATTTTAATCAAGAAGATATAAAATTAGTACAAATATTAATAGAAAAAATAAAAAACCTCCCATAATTAGCACTTCCATTAGATACATATTAGTTGATAATAGAAACAGATGGATGTAGTCAAGGCTGGGGAGAAATGCTTTGTTGTAAACCAAACAAATATAATGAAAAAAGTTTGGAAAGAATTTGTAGATATAATAGTGGTAAATATAAAGAAAAAGGCAATATTAGTAGTATAGATGCAGAACTATTTGCCATCAATTATGCGTTAGACAGTTTTGAATTATTTATCATTTTTAAAAAAGAAATAACTTTTGGAACTGATTGTGACGCTATTGTTTCTTTTTACAATAAAATGAATGGAGATAGTACAAGAAGTAGTAGAAGGAGATGGTTAAATTTGTTAGATCGAATAAACAATATTGGATTAACTATTCATATAGAACACATTAAAGGAAAAGATAATAAGGCGGCTGATATTTTATGTAGATTATTAGAAAATAAATTTATAAAAAAATTAACTATGTCTTTTCCATCTCAGATGTCTAGATCCAATTCAGGTAATCCTCGAGGTCATCCACTATTTCGTGGTATGGTAAGTCCAGAAGGAATTCCATCAGTAAAATCTTTTGCAGCAAGACCAATACAATCTTCAAACCGACACTATTATGATACTATTAGATTTGGTAATCAGAATTTACAAGTTTTTCCAAATAGTAATATTTCTTTTAAAGTTTTACCATATGTTTCTCTTAGTAAAGAAGAAAAATATTTATTAGATAATTTATGGATAGTTTATGGACAGGATCCTAAAGACTGAAAATATTTGATTACATGTTTAAATGCTTTATCAGAACATTTTAACCAGACTCACAACCGTTTTAAGTTTTATGTTGTTTTTAAGGGTAGGAATACGGGTTTCTTCCACACATGGATAGAAGTCATTGAATTCATACAAGGGTTTACTAATCCATTATATAAAGGATTTAATGATTATCAACAACCTTTAACAATAGCAAGAATGCATTTAGGCATGAATTTTTAAATATATCAGATCTAAAGCATTATGTAGAACCTCCAATTACTTATTTACTAACCAGAGATTCAAATCATTTTTTTTTTGTGATCACTGTGAAAGTATGAAAAAAAAATTACAAACTTTTAAATGAAGAAATCTACAAGCTTAGAAACAAAAAACAAGATCTAATTAATATAATTAACAGTTTACAAAAAAAGTTTTCATTCTCAACAAACAGAAGTAATAAATATTTCTAGTGGTTCCTCTTCTGATCCCGAAAAGAAGAGTAAGATGGGTACTCACTCCCCAATAAGTGATATAGAAGGTACTAGTAAGCCAGAGAAGTTACTAGCTAGTCTAGTGAGTCCGGGAACTGGTAAAGACTTATCAAATCCGGTTCTAGCTATGAGATTGCTAAAATATCAGGAGACACAGAGGACTCCTGATTCCTCTACAAAAAAAAATAATAAGGAGACACTGGGGACTCCAATTTCCTCTACAAACAAAAAAAAACAAACTAGAGAAATTTGGGATTCACTTGGATAACCAGGAAAACAAAAAGATTTCTTAGTCAGATACAACCCTTCACCCAGTCCAAATAATCCAGACTTTCCCTCTTTTATCCTAATCCCAGAAAACCCAGATTCTTCTATTTTAAAGATGCCCAAAATCCAAATTATTCTCAAGAAAGCCTCCAAAATAATACAAACCAAATAGAAGACCATACAAAAATATTATGAAGCTTCTTCCTCTAGAAAAAATCCAAAAAAAAAAATTCGATGAACAAACTCTTCAAGAAGCAGTTTATAAAACGGTTCAAGAAAATATTGAAGACTATGATTCCAGATTTAAATGATAATTCAGAAAAAACTATTGTTGAAGATGAAAAAAGAAAAGACACTCCTATGCCAACTTATTTGTCTTGTCCAAATGATAATGTATCTAGCGAAGAAAGTGGAAGCAATAATTCAGAAGACCAATTTGATCCAAATGAAGACAACAACTAATGAGATGATACATTCTCTTTTGATTCAATTGTCAGACAAAATATTGACACTTGAAGATATTTTACTATTGAAGATTCTTAAAAAATAAAAATAAAAACGATAATTTTAGTCAACAATGATAGACAAGACATTTACTATTACAAAATTTCATTTCAAAGAAGACGACAACTTCCATTATGAAGCATTGATAGAAAATACATCCACCACAAATTTCCACCTGTCACATTTATGGAGCCAACTTGATATCATAATACATTAAGAAGACACATATGTATTTTACTAAATAGTTCCAGTTGTATTTCCTCTTTTAATCTTTCTATATAAAGAAGCTATTGTTTAGAAATTAGACACAACTATTAAGAAGCAAAAAACCTCTCCATCTCACTTTCTCTCAACCCATTCACTTAAAAGTTCTTGAGCTCTTCTTCAACTTTGTTGTATAAACGTTGTAAGATATCCAAGTTTGCATGTAAGTTTCTTTCCTTTATTTACTTTTAGTTTTTAAAGAGATTTCCCGAAAGGGAAAAACTTAAGTCCTTTAATATCATGTAGTTTTAGTTCGAAGTTCCCATTTTTTTGTATGATATTTTAATTCTCATATGTATGTTTATGGTAAAATATATTCTAAGATAAAATAACGTTTTTTAATAAAAATATTGTCTATAATAATATTTGTTAATATCACATATTAACAGTGTTTATAATCTTTATTTCTTAGTAAGTGACCCACATGTTAGACATACGATTGGCCGAAGTGAGCCTATTATAAAGTTATTTTTTGTTGGGGAAAGGTGTTTAATAGAGATTATACACAACATACAAAAAATAAAAAACAGGAGTAAATATATATATATATATATATATATATATATATATATATATATATATATATATATATATATATTAAAGGGAACAAGAGTAAAATTATATTGATATCTAGGAACCAACTTAAGGAAAGTACTGAGTACGGATCTTACACCATATAAACACATATATAAATACACCACAACACACAGACACATAACACACTACACCCCCTCCTTCTCCTTTTTTGATATGTTAGATGTTTTACTTTTCCAAAAGCTCAGTCTATCCTTGATCTTTACCAAGAGAGATCTTTTCATGATACTCAACTCTTGCTCATACATCTTGCATCGAAGCTTCAGTTCCCAATTTCGAGCACCTAGTCGCTCGTCTTGGTCTCT
Source organism: Lactuca virosa (assembly GCF_052849685.1). NCBI lineage: Eukaryota > Viridiplantae > Streptophyta > Magnoliopsida > Asterales > Asteraceae > Lactuca > Lactuca virosa. The sequence continues at coordinate 280,699,337 of NC_136428.1, read as the reverse complement.
TACCCTTTCATATTCTTCTATATGCATCATTCGAATATAAAAGTCCTCGACTAATTCTATGTTATGGACTTCTCCTTCAATATTTTATTCTATAATTTCTTCGAGTTCATCAATGTATTCATACTGAATGTGATCTTCGTTGATATGATCTTCGTCTAAAAGATATGTACAGTAGAATCTGCCATCTTTTAAGAGAGAAAATTTTATTAATAATAATGACAAAATAAATTTTATCAACAAGGTAGTGTACAAAATTTAGATAAATAAGAAAATGTATCAGTTTTCGGATTATAATTTTCCAAACATAGGTAAAGAAGAAAATTTTCTGCTTTTGTATCCCTATTTGTTCTATTTTATCGTTGCTTTTCTATTGTTGCTTTAGTATCGGGGTGGCTGCCTAATTCCTTGGATTCCATCCTCGAGACAGCAGTCTAATGAAATTTGATCGGATAATTAAGTTTATTTTGGCTTTGATTTAAGAGTTAAGTGGTCTCTTCCAATCTTTTTCTTGTTTCTCTTAATTCTTCTTCCAGCACCATGATGTAATATCGTTGTTGATGTACTTGCTTTTGTGCAATAACACATTCATGGTTACTATCCGCTATCCTTTTTAGGAGTTCGTTTAAATCTGCCTGATTGAAACGTACGGGAGGAGTTATACTATTTTCTCGAACTATGGGTGATGTGCTTCTTTCTAATATAGGACGTTCTACATGAGGGGGAGGTACAAAAACGCCATCTTGCATGAAGTTGTTTGGATCGGATTTTTCATCATCGCTTTCATCCTCGCTGATGATAATAACCGGCCAATGATCATTATTGATGTCTATTGGGTTATTTTGGGGTATCATTTGATTAATTGTTGTTGGAGACGAGAGATCTTGGTGAGGGGTCGAATTTCTAAAGGGTGATTCTTGTAGCCATCCGCATCCATAGCCAGATGGACCTTCTCCGAAATTCCCAAACATCTAATAATTCAAAGCAAACACATGGACCAAATTTGCAGTTTACTATTCTTTTAATAATTTACCAAAAACAACAATTTAGACCAATTAGAAAAACAACTCCCGAAAGCTTCAGGGAATGGAGTCGACAATTTTTATGAAATTGTTTACTTTGAAACCCAAGCAAAAAGCTCTTTTGCATAGATGTATGTATTTTGTCACCTTTAATTTATCAATATATGTCAGCTTGACAATACTTAACAAAAATAAAGATAAAATTATAGAAATTGTCCTTATGGTGTAGTTGAAAATACTAGTTTGATTCGTTTTTCAATTTCTTTTTAAATAAGGATGGTATTTCAGTTTTTAATTTCTTTATAATGTTGGTATTTGTGGGATTTAAAAAAAAATAATTATCTTCCTCTTAAAACTAAGCTCATGTTTTATAGAGATTATACACAATATACAAAAAATAAAAAATAAAAAATGATATATATATATATATATATATATATATATATATATATATATATATATATATATATATATATATATATTATTGAAGGGAACAAGAGTAAATTTATATTGATATTTAGGAACTAACTTAAGGGAAGTACCAAGTACGGATTGTACACCATATAAACACATATATAAATACACCAAAACACACAACACATAACACATTACAACACACTACACCCCCATCCCCCTCTCATTTGGTATCAGAGCATAGAAAACCTGGAAAATAAAAGATTAGATTATTTAGGACTACAACTTACAACTTATATAAAAAGATCATTAGTCCTTACTGATAAAAATAAAATTAAGTGTAATTTTGATAGAGAGCATCAACATAATTATAATCCTGCAGACCCTTGTTTAAATACAATTATAGAACTACTTATTAATATAGCAGATAATCTAGAAAATAATATTGAAAAAGCTCAAAATACTTCAGCTTTACTTTATAAAGATGTTAATACTTTAGATAAAAAATTAGATTATGTTAAATATTAAAATAAAACTATACTAGATAAAACAATTCCATATAAAACCGAAGATAAAATTTTTAAAGAAACTATAAGTAGTTTACTAGAAAAAATAGAAAAAGAATCAAGTGAGATAAAATACGATATTAAAATATTAACAGAACAAATTCAATATTTGCCACTAAAACCAACAGGGTTTAAAAAAATAACCAGAAAAACTATTAAAACAGAAAAAAAACAACCTTTTAGTTTTGGTATTACAATAAAAGATTAATGTCAGAATCATCTCGTAAAAGTTTAAGATTAACTCCCAAAAATATTATAAGTAGAATAGCAAGTAAACATGAAGAATATGATGCTAATTTTGAATAATTAATTAACCCTGAACAAGATTATAATAGATTTCAAACTCATGGTTTAAAATTATTAAAACCAAAAATATTATATAACAAAGGATATTTTGAAAATACTACCCAATTTTATAGAAATAGTTATGAAACCACTATTCAGTGCATAAAAGACCAAGTTTAAATATTAAATATAATCTCCAAGGAAGGAGAAAATAATTTAAAACAAATAAATTTTAAATTTATCCATTTAGGAATAATAGTTATAGGAATTAAAGGATTAATGAGAAAACATTTAGGTTGTAAAGTCTTATTACCTTATTTGACAATCGAATTAAAGATATAAAAAAATATGATTACTAGCACAGAAGTAGATATAAATAGTAATAGAGGAATAATATATTGTAGCCCATATTTTTTTAATAACTATTAAAGATTTTTATAAATATATAAAATTAGGAAACCAAACAAAAAGATACGAAGAAGTTGAATTATGAGATAATTACTAATAACTTTAGGAATGTTAGGAAGATGTTCATCCTCTTCTACTACAAAATACAAAATTTGTACAGATAAGATAGTAAATTTAATAAGTAGTAAAGGTATTAAAATGGTAAAACCTAAAGAAATTTCCACAAAAACTCTTGCTGGATTAGAATAGGACATTAGTAGATTTGTTCCTGATACTTCACCTGCTATAGTACCAGATGAAGCAGTAACATATACAAATAGGTTAGGAAAAACAAGTTTAAGATTTTCCAATTACAACTCTACTCCTAATCAAGAATTTGAAGAAGCAGAAACATGAAGTAATTTGACAATATAGAAATACCAAAGGAAAAAATTATATTCCCAAAAAAATTAAAAATTAAATTAAACAAAGAAGAACTTCTTCAGATAAAAGATGAAATGTTTTTAAATAAACAAATAAGTGAAAATGGATATTTAGAATATGATAATATAGGAAACATTGTTATAAAAGAAAATAATATAATATAAGAATAATTAATATTTTCTGATAATAGATCAAATATTTCAGAAATAAGTTATCAAAAAGAATTAGCAAATATAGATACAGAAGAGGCTAGTACTAGTTATTTTTCATCAGGACACACTCCTTTTAATAAATACGAAATAAAAGAAAATTTTAATTATCATGACTTTCCATCAAGAACACCTTATACTAAATATAACAATCCACCAAAATATTTGCATATGTAGCAAAAAGGGCAGAAAAACCCCTAGAACAACCAATAATATTTCAAGCAGACCATAAAGGATATATTTCAAATCTAACAACACATGATCCCCAAACATGGACAAATGTTATAGATGTTTGGAAGAGTACTCTAATAGGAAATTACTATAGAAATTTTCAAGAATTAGAATCAGAAGAAATGTATTAGTATTTATAAACATTTTTAGGAGAAAGTGTAAAAGCAATATGGGAAGGGTATAAAAATGAACAAACAGAAGAATATATAAAATTAAGAAATTTAGGAAGTAATCCTTATAATTTTATTAACAAAATACATACTTTAATAACTGAAGCAGGTCCAAATTCAGGACATGTAGAAGTCCAAAAAAAGCTATGAGAGACTTAGAATAATTAAGTCTAAAAAATTGGACTAGTGGCTTATATGTTAAAAAATTTGTAAATCATTATGTTTATCTAACTACTATTACAGGAAACACTTTTAACAAAGAAATAAAAGAAAAATTATTTCATAAATTACCTGGAACCTTAGGACTAGAAATTCATACAAAATGGAATGAAATACCAGAGGTTAAAAATAATCCAACTAATTTATGGACTATAACACAACGAGCTCAATTTATATTAAAAATATTAGAAGAAAAATGCATAGATTTACAAATACAAAAACAACTAAAACAGACTGATTACAAATTTTGTAGTGAAATATATGCACCCCCAAACTTATGGAAGTAATAAATCACAAAGAAGTAATAACTATGTAAAGTAAAAAAAAACTAACCAAAAGAAATATTATTTATGAAAATCTAACAGCAGGAAACCATATTTAGATGAAAAAAAGACATGTTAGAAAATTCAAACTTGAAAGGAATTACAGAAGCAAACTTAGTTATTTTGTTTGTAATAGTATTGAACATCTAGCTAGAACTTATCCAAAGAGACAAAATAATCATTAGAAAAATAATATACTAATAGAATGCATAAACGAAGATTTAATACCTACAGATGAAAGTATTAGTGATAATGAATCTATTTATAGTATAGTCTAAATAGATGAAACCATTCATGTATAAAAGAAGAATACAGGATGTAATACCATTAAAGAATTTTCAAAAGAAAATATAGAATATAAAGATTCAAATAGTGAAGAAGGATATGAATTAATGAATATGGAAGAATGTAATCATAATTGGCAAAAGAGTTTAGGATCAGATAATATCTCATGTTTTATTTGTAAATTTTATCCTCATAAAAATTAAGAACCCGATGTGAAACATGTTTTTTAGAAGCTTGTATAAATTGTTTAGAAACAAAAAAAATTACTAAGATAGAAGAGAAAATTGATAAACCAATTTTTATAGAATTTGAAAAACATGAAATAAAACTTTTAAGAAAAAGAATAGAAGTTATAGAGGATACTTTAAAATTAATACAAAAAAAAATTAATGTGTTTGAAAACACTATCAAATGAAAAAATATTATTCAAGAAAACACAAACCCTTCAATATATTCAATATAAGTATAAATAAAGGGGAACTGGGTCGATCTATTCTATGTCGAGGCATCGAAGCATAACTGCACACTCACACGATCTTTGCCGACAGATAGGAGCATTCGGTGGAACCGGTGAACTACACTTGCTTCTAAATAGATGTGTGGGTCCCTATACTTGCAGAACAAATTTATACACTACCTTCTTATACACAATCCATATGCATACTGATAATTTAACTTCTTTAAAGGTAAAATGTAAAGTAAGAATTAATACACATATAATAGAATGTTTAGCTTTTGTAGATACATGATGTACTAATTGCATTATAGGTGAAGCTTTAGTACCAAAAAGTAATGTTACACAAATTAATGATCATATTTCAGCCCAACAAATTGATGGGGGAATATATACTTATACAAATATATTAAAACCTGTATCCAAAATACGTTTTGATAGAAAGTGTGGTTATAGTAAAGAATATACTTTGCCACACAAGACATGTGTTAGAAAACTAAAACTAAGAAACATTGATTTTATTATTGGCTTAACCTTTGTTTTGACAGACCATGGTGCTCTGATAATTTCAAAAGATTATCTTCTTTTTAAAAACATTCTCTTCTTGCCCCTATTACAACTACATATTTTTCTCCACGGATTGAATATGGAGAGACTAGTAAAATAGAATCAACCTGTAAATGTAAAGAAAGAAAATGAATGTCAGCTAGTAGAAGAAAGCAAAGATGTAACAGATATAGAAGAAACAGATAGTGAAATAGATGATTTTATAGAAGATGCTTATAAGTTTATAAATACAGAGAAGGTTTATACAACTTTAGTAACTGAACAAGAAATAGATCAATTGATTTCAAAATAAGAAAAAATGGAAATAATAGGAGAAACTGTTTCAAAATATTAGGAGAATGATAAAATAGTATGTGAATTAAAAATAAAAAATCCAGAGTACATAATCATAACTAAAAATATAGAACCAACTAACGAAGATATAGATGATTTCAAATTACATATTTCAGAATTATTAAAATTAGGAGTCATAAGAAAATCTGATAGTCCTCATAGATCTGCAACATTCATAGTAAGAAAACATTCAGAAATAGTAAGAGGAAAAAGTAGAATGGTAATCAACTATAAAAGACTAAATGATAATACAATAGGTGATTCTTATAACATACCAGACAAAAATGTGTTAATCAATAGAATTCAAAATTGTAAAGTATTTAGCAAATTTGATTTAAAATTTGGTTTTTGGCAAATAAAAATGCATCCTAATAGTATAGAATGGACTGCTTTTACAAGTCAAGAAGGACATTTTGAATGGCTAGTCATGCCTTTACGAATAAAAAATGTTCCTAGTATATTTCAAAGAAAAACAGAAGATATATTTAATAAACACAAAATTTTTGCTATTGTATATACTGATGATATTTTAGTATTTGTTAAAAATAGACAAGAACATAGACGACGCTTGCAAATCATATTCTCAGAATTTATTAAACATGGTTTGATCATAAGTAAAAAGGAGATGCAACTTTTTAAAAACTATATTGATTTCTTAGGAGTTAACATTGGAGAAGAAAAGATAAATGGGAAATCTTTAGAAAAGTCTCAATATTTACGGAAAAGTTACACTTTAATCCCAAGATTTTTTTTTGAACGAAAAAGTCCTGAAAACCGGCAAAAATTTGCAGTTTGACCCTTTTTGACGGGTTGAAACCGGTACCAAATTATTTTAGGACTATTTCGTAAACTAACCCAAAATATTTGGACTTTTCTGTAAACAAAAAATATTAGGACTTTTTTGTAAACAAAAATATTAGGACTTTTTCTACAAACAAAACTCTTATTATTATTATTATTATTATTATTATTATTATTATTATTATTATTATTAAAAATATAAATAAGAATACTATTTTTTGAACTTGTTATTATTAATATTGTTATTAATACATATAAATGCAATTAAATGAAAAAATAATATTAATGACATTATTTAAGGGTGGAGGTGGAGGAGATGGTGATGTTTTTAGCATTGAAATCATAAATGTTTGTTTGTATATTTTTACTTTGTATATGGTCATTTCACATTTGTTATTATTGTTTTCAATTCAGAAGACTAATACTTAACAATTTAAAAGAAGTTGCATATTTTTAGAATTGTTTATAAATAGTTTAAGGTAGAAAGATTTCTCACTTTGTATATAAAAATGTTTAAGGTAGAATGATTACTTTTCAAATCCAACAGATCCACTACAAACATCTACATAGGTAGCCCATATCAAAATTTAAAAGTATTAATTACAATATCTTGTTTAATAAAAAGTAATAGGACATGTTTTTTGGATTAATACTTTTGAATTTTGATTAATACTTTTGAATTATTCCTATTACTTTTTATTAAACAAGATATTGTAATTAATACTTTTGAATTTTGATATGTGTTACCTATGTAGATGTTTGTAGTGGATTTGTTAGATTTGGAAAGTAATTATTCTACCTTAAACAACTTTACATACAAAGTGAGAAACCCATCTACCTTAAACTATTTATAAACAATATTACAATTATGCAATTTCTTTTGAATTATTAAGTATTAATATTCTGAATTGAAAACAATAATAACAATTGTGAAATGACCATATACAAAGTAAAAATATACAAGCAGACATTCATGATTTCAATGCTAAAAGTATCACCATCTCCTCCACCTCCACCCTTAAACAATGTTATTAATATTATTTTTTCATTTAAATGCATTTATATGTATTAGTAACAATATTAATAATAACCTCCCGTCCCTTGGCTTAATGGATAGCATCTTTGTTTGCTTCCCCATATGTCATGCGTTCGAGGTTGGTAGAGAGGAAGAAGAGATCGGAGAATAATGGTATTCTAAAACAATATGAATAATAACAAGTTCAAAAAATAGTATTTTTATTTATGTTTTTAATAATAATAATAATAATAATAATAATAATAATAATAATAATAATAATAAGAGTTTTGTTCGTAGAAAAAGTCCTAATATTTTTGTTTACAGAAAAGTCATAATATTTTTTGTTTACAGAAAAGTCCAAATATTTTGGGTTAGTTTACGAAATAGTGTCAAAATAATTTGGTACCAGTTTCAACCGGTCAAAAAGGGTCAAACTGCAAATTTTTGCCGGTTTTCAGGACTTTTTCGTTCAAAAAAAAATCTTGGGACTAAAGTGTAACTTTTCCGTAAATATTGGGACTTTTCTGAAGATTTCCCAAGATAAATTACAACCTCAAATAGCCCAAAAGGCTTTAGATTTTCCTGATAAGTTAGAAGATTTAAAATCTTTAAAAATTTTTTTGGGTTTAATAAACTACGCTAGACTATTTATTTAACATTTAGGAAAACTAGCTGGACCTTTAAACTTTAAAACAACTACTACAGGTCAAAGATATTTAATCAAGAAGATATAAAATTAGTACAAATATTAAAAGAAAAAATAAAAAAACCTCCCAAAATTAGCACTTCCATTAATTACAGATTATTTGATAATAGAAACAGATGGATGTAGTCAAGGTTGGGGAGAAATTCTTTGTTGTAAACGAAACAAATTTAGTGGAAAAAGTTTGGAAAGAATTTGTATATATAATAGTGGTAAGAATAAAGAAAAATGCAATAGTGGTAATATAGATGCAGAACTACTTGTCATCAATTATGCGTTAGACAGTTTTGAATTATTTATCATTTCTAAAATAGAAATAACTCTTAGAACTGATTGTGAAGCTATTGTTTCTTTTTACAATAAAATGAATGGAGATAGTAAAAGAAGTATTAGAAGTAGATGGTTAAATTTCTTAGACCGAATAAACAACATTGGATTAACTATTCATATAGAACACATTAAAGGAAAAGATAATAAGGTGGCTGATATTTTAAGTAGATTATTATAAAATAAATTTTAAAAAAATTATTTATGTCTTTTCCATATCTGATGTCTAGATCCAATTCAGGTAATCCTCGAGGTCATCCACCATTCCGTGGTATGGTAAGGCCAGAATGAATTCCATCAGTAAATTCTTTTGCAGCAAGACCAATACAATATTCAAACAGATACTATTATGATAATATTAGATTTGGTAATCAGACATTACAAGTTTTTCCAAATAGTAATATTTCTTCTAAAGCTTTACCACATGTTTCTCTTAGTAAAGAAGAAAAAAATTTATTAGATAATTTATGGATAACTTATGCACAGGATTCTAAAGACTGGAAATATTTTATTACATGTTTAAAGGCTTCATCAGAACATTTGAACCAGACTCACAATCGTTTTAAGTTTTATGTTGCGTTGAAGGGTAGGAAGACAGGTTTCTTCCACACATGGATAGAAATCGTTGTAGCCATACAAAGGTTTACTGATCCATTATATAAAGGATTTAAAGATTATCAACAAGCTTTAACAATAGCAAGAATGAATTTAGGCATGAATTTTTATATATCAGACTCTCTTAAGCATTATGTAGAACCTCCAGTTACTTATTTAGTATCCAGATATTCAAATAAAATTTTGTTTTGTGATCATTATGAAACCATGAAAAATAATTACAAACTTTTAAATGAAGAAATCTACAATCTTAGAAACGAAAAAAGAAGATCTAATTAATAGAATTAACAGTTTACAAAAAAGTTTTCATTTTCAACTAACAGAAGTAATAAATATTTCTAGTGGTTCCTCTTCTGATTCTAAAAAGAAGAATACGATGGGTACTCACTAACCAATGAGCGATATAGAAGGTACTAGTATGACAGAAAAGTTACTACCTAGTCTAGTGAGTCTGAATACTGTTAAAGACTTATCAAATCTGGTTCTAGCTATGGGGTTGATAAAATCTCAAGAGACATAGAGGACTCGTGGTTCCTCTACAAACAAAAATAAGGAGACATATGGGACTCCAATTTCCTCTACAAACAAAAATAAAAAAAACTAGAGAAATTTGGGATTCACTTGGAGTACCAGGAAAACACAAAGATTTCTTAGTCAGATATAGCCCTTCACCCAGTCCAAATAATCCTGAATTTACCTCTTTTACCCTAATCCCAGAAAACCCAGATTCTTCTATTTTTGTCACACCCCCGAAACCAGACGGCGGAAACGTCTGAGGGATCGCGTGACTTAAATTGGATATCATCACAATGAATATACATGAATCATAACATAAACATCACCATGCGTCAATACATTACAACTGATATTGTTTACATCCAGAACATTGTTTTAAATATTACACATTCATAACATAAATTGTTTGAGAGTTTTCAAAAACATAACATCCTAACATTACTTGATATTACCCTTCCGCTTACCTGTTACCTGAGAATACAAGTTATTTTGGAAAACGTCAACATATGAAATGTTGGTGAGTTCATAAGCAATGTTGTGATAAAAATGATTTGTGTAGTTTGTAAAACCCAGAAAATCCGATATTTTCTGAAAAGGGCAATAGTTTGTCAAAGTGTGAAGATCCATAAGTTGATGCATGAATGATTTCAAAACGTGTATATAAAAGGGAGTTTTGTATTATAGTTATAGAAATTACAAGCGAGTGGTGTTGATTTCCTCGAAAAACCCGATGTTTTCCGATAACGCAAGATATACTTGTTTACGAATTGCTATACCGCTACGACGAATGATTATTGATTACTCTTCCTTGATTACTCGGGTGCTGTTGGATTAATTAAGGGTTGTGAGTCGTTATAATCATGCATTAATAATGACTAGTTGTAACTACAGACTACGAACGATCCTTAGAGGCGTCGCCCGTTATCACTCACTTAATCCAAACATCCTTGATTACTATTGATTAACAACCTGAATCTGTTTACTTTGATTACTCATAAGCCTAGCAAACGAGGAGAAGAGGAGTACAAAGTCCTGCTACATCCGTGAGTTACTTTAGGCTGCTGGGAATGCGAAGGACACGTTGGTCCATCTCGCATTTGATTACTTTGACCTTACTAGCAATACCAATGGACCACTAGGGCCCAATAGCACTTAAAAGCCATTGAAGGTCCCTTTATATGGAATTGGGTCATAGAAGGCCCAATAACATATATTATCGTTATCCCTTGGGCCCAAAGATCATGTTAATGGATTTCAAAGGTCCAACAAGCATGATTGGAGCCTTTAAGCCCAAGGTTATTGAATGTTTACTTGTCTTAGGCATTGTATAGTTGTTGGAAGGTTTGATTAAACGATTTGTTATTTTTGTATCGACTCGAGACCGATCGATTTGTTTATAACGATATTTGGAGTTATACGTGTATTCGTCTTTCAATTTTTGTAAGTCGTAGATTAGTATTTTTGACTCAATATTCTATAAATAAAATAATTGGTTTAAAAATAGTGGTTTAACCTTTTCAATCCCTTTCTTTTTATAAAAATAACAATTTTAGTCCTTTATATGAAAGAAAAGACATTTTAAACCCTTAAGACATTTTCTTGACACTTTTGCATCATAGACTTGTTCAAATGATGTTTTTAGCTCAAAGTTTATTCTTTGGCAGTTTCAGTCCTTCCAGAAAAGTGTTTTTCGGTTTAAAACCCAAACTTTTGCAACTTTTACAATTTTGGCCCAAAATCCAAAAACTTAACATTTTTTATCCTTTTTGGAAAAGAAAAACATTTTTAACCCTTGAAATAGTTTTGTTTAGCTTTTTATCCCCTGTTTTGAAGAAATTACCATTTCAGCCCTTTCAATTTCATAATTTTCGCAACTTTGGGCTTGTTGGGCCGAAAAGCCCAAAAATTAGCCCATTAGGCTAATATTTACATTTTAAGTCCTTTGAAGATCATAATGTTCATAAAAACAATCATTGTAACTGTTTTGACTCTTTTGACCTTTAAGAAAACCGTGAATGGCAATTTTAAACCCAATTTTTGTATATTTGACAATTTAAGCCCAAAAATGAGTTTTATGTTGCAATGTTTTTATAATAATCTTAGAGATTAATATTTTTGACTTGTTTAGTGTAATATAACTTGGATCATGTTTGATTTCCTTATTATAGCATAGATCTCGAGTTTTCTCCCCTTTTTGGTTACATATTCTCCACAAAAACACATAAAATCACACATACATGCATAAAATCATACATAGCATACACATACACATAGATCTACACATTTTACTTGTATTCTCCCCCATAAAACTTATGAAAACCGAAAAGAGAGGGGTATGAAGCTCACCTTTGCTTGTTGTTTTCGGTTTGGAAGGAAGAAATGATGAAGATTCGATCCTAGCAAGCCTTCTTGGAGGATCTCGAACTTAGAGGCTTCTAAGATGGTGATCATGAGTTTGAATAGATTAGGAGGAGATTTTTGATGAAATGAAGTAGTTAGATCATAGATTTAAGCATCAACTTACCTTAGATGATGATTTTTATGGAATAATCTCCTTGAAAAGCTCCTATATCTCGAAAATTTGATGAAGAAGAGTGAGGATATTCTTGAGAGAGTTTGTTTCAAAAAGTTGGATGAAATGTGTGTGTGGGTGTGTGTCTTCGGCTGAGAGAAAAAGAGAGAGGAGAAGAGAGAGTGTTGATGAGATGGTTACTTGGAAACATGGGATATTGCATGGAGAACCAAGATATAATAATGAGGTGGCAAGTGGAAGTCAACTCTTCCTCCATTTGTGGTTTGGGCCGAGAGAAGGAGAAAGGAGAAAAGAAAATTGGGCTTTTTGTTCTTAAGTCTATCTTATGGCCCAATTAGGTGATTTTTGGCCCAAATTAATTCAAGGAATGATTTTTATGATCCACTAAGGCTATATAAATTTGTTGTGGCCCAATAAGGCCCATTAAAGATAACCTAGTTCATTTTAGGCTTATAAGGCCCAAAATATTAAGTTTCATGTATATGGGTCCAATTAGGGCCCATTTGAGAGTTCTATGTTCAAGATAGTTAAATTGGAAGCTTATTGGTCCATTAGGCCCAATAAGGAAATCCTAGTCCATAATGGACTTAAACCGGGATTTCTAGGGTTCCAATTCTTTGTTGGCTATTTGTAGTGCTTGTATAAAGTGTTTGATTGAAGTTTTGTTGTTATTGAATAAGCATCATGCACGCTTTCACATTGTTGGTTTGCAGTTGGTATAATTGTTGTTGTTACAAAGCATCAAAATTCCTAGTTATGACAATTTTTAAAGATGCCCAAAATCCAAATTATTCTCAAGAAAGCCTCCAAAATATTAAAAACCAAATAGAAGACCATGAAAAATATTATGAAGCCTCTTCCACTAGAAAAACTCCAAAAAAAAAAGATTCAATGAAAAAACTATTCAAGAAGCAGTTAATAAAACTTTTCAAGAAATACTTAGACTATGATTCCAGATTTAGATGATAATTCAGAAAAAAACTATTGTTGAAGATGAACAAAGAAAATACACCCCTATGCCAACTTATTTTTCATGTCCAAATGATAATGTATCTAGCGAAGAAAGTGGAAGCAATAATTCAGAAGACCAATTTGATCCAAATGAAGACAACAACTAATGAGATGATGCATTCTCTTTTGATTCAATTGTCAGACACAATCTTGACACTTGAAGATATTTTACTCTTGAAGATTCTTAAAAAATAAAAATAAAAATGATAATTTTAGTCAACAAGGATAGACAAGACATTTACTATTACAAAATTCCATTTCAAAGAAGACGACAACTTCCATTACAAAGCATTGATCGAAAAGACCTCCATCACAAATTTCCACCAATCACATTTATAGAGCCAACTTTTTGAAGCAAATTCTCAAGATATCATAATACATTAAGAAGAAACATGTGCATTTTTCTAAATAGTTCTGGTTGCGTTTCCAGTTTTAATCTTTCTATAAAAAAAGCCATTGTTTAGAAATTAGACACAATTACTAAGAAATAACCTCTCCCTCTAAATTTCTCTCAACCCATTCACTTAAAAGTTCTTGAGCTCTTCTTCAACTTTGTTGTATAAACGTTGTAATATATCCAAGTTTCCATGTAAGTTTCTTTCCTTTATTTACTTTTAGTTTTTAAAGGGATTTCCCGAAAGGGAAAAACTTAAGTCCTTTAATATCATGTAATTTTAGTTCGAAGTTCCCATTTGTTTGTATGATATTTTAATTCTCATATGTACGTTTATGGTAAAATATATTCTAAGATAAAATAAAGTTTGTTTAGTAAAAATATTGTCTATAATAATATTTGTTAATATCGCATCTTAATAGTGTTTATAATCTTTATTTCTTACTAAGTGACCCACATATTAGACATAGGTATTATAAAGTCATTTTTTAGTGGGGAAAAGTGTTTAATAGAGATTATACACAACACACAAAAAATAAAAAATAAAAAACGATTATATATATATATATATATATATATATATATATATATATATATATATATATATATATATATATATATATATATATATATATATATATATATAAAGGGAACAAAACTAAAATTATATTGATATTTAGGAACCAACTTAAGGGAAGTACCGAGCACAGATTTTACACCATATAAACACATATATAAATACACCACAACACACGACACAAAACACACTACAACACAATACACCCCCTCTCCTTTTTTGATATGTTAGATGTCTTACTTTTCCAAAACCTCAGTCTATCCTTGATCTTTACCAAGAGAGATCTTTTTGTGATCCTCAACTATTGCTCATACATCTTGCATCGAGGCTTCAGTTCCCATTTTCGAGCATCTAGTTGCTCGGCTTGGTCTCTTACCCTTTCATATTCTTCTATATGCACCATTCCAATATAAAAGTCCTCGACTAATTCTATGTTATGGACTTCTCCTTCAATATTTTCTTCTATAATTTCTTCGAGTTCATCAATGTATTCGTACGGCATTTGATCTTCGTTGATATGATCTTCGTCTGAAAGATACTATACAGTAGAATCTGCTATCTTTTAAGAGAGAAAATTTTATTAATAATAATGACAAAATAAAGTTCTTTCATATACAAGGTAGTGTACAAAATTTAGATAAATAAGAAAATGTATCAGTTTTCGGATTATAATTTTCCAAACATAGGTAAATAAGAAAATTTTCTTCTTTTGTATCCCTATTTGTTCTATTTTATCGTTGCTATTCTATTGTTGCTTTAGTATCGGGGTGGCTGCCTAATTCCTTGGATTCCATCCTCGAGACAGCAGTCTAATGAAATTTGATCGGATAATTAAGTTTATTTCGGCTTTGATTTAAGAGTTGGGTGGTCTCTTCCAATCTTTCTCTTGTTTCTCTTAATTCTTCTTCCAGCACCATGATGTAATATCATTGTTGATGTACTTGCTTTTGTGCAATACCACATTCATGGTTACTATCTGCTATCCTTTTTAGGAGTTCGTTTAAATATGCTTGATTGAAACGTACGGGAGGAGTTAGACTATTTTCTCGAACTATGGGTGATGTGCTTCTTTCTAATATAGGACGTTCTACATGAGGGGGAGGTACAAAAACGCCATCTTGCATGAAGTTGTTTGCGTCGGATTTTTCATCATCGCTTTCATCCTCGCTGATGATAATAACCGGCCAATGATCATTATTGATGTCTATTGGGTTATTTTGGGGTATCATTTGATTAATTGTTGTTGGAGACGAGAGATCTTGGTGAGGGGTCGAATTTCTAAAGGGTGATTCTTGTAGCCATCCGCATCCATAGCCAGATGGACCTTCTCCGAAATTCCCAAACATCTAATAATTCAAAGCAAACACATGGACCAAATTTGCAGTTTACTATTCTTTTAATAATTTACCAAAAACAACAATTTAGACCAATTAGAAAAACAACTCCCGAAAACTTCAGGGAATGGAGTCGACAATTTTTATGAAATTGTTTACTTTGAAACCCAAGCAAAAAGCTCTTTTGCATAGATGTATGTATTTTGTCACCTTTAATTTATCAATATATGTCAGCTTGACAATACTTAACAAAAATAAAGATAAAATTATAGAAATTGTCCTTATGGTGTAATGGAAAATACCAGTTTGACTCGTTTTTCAATTTCTTTATAAATAAGGATGCTATTTCAGTTTTTAATTTCTTTATAATGTAGGTATTTGTGGGATTTAAAAAAACAATTATCTTCCTCTTAAAATTAAGTTCATGTTTAATAGAGATTATACACAAAACACAAAAAATAAAAAATAAAAAACGATAAATAAAATATACACAACACACAAATATAAAAAATAAAAAACGATATATATATATATATATATATATATATATATATATATATATATATATATATATATATATATATATATAGGGAACAAGAGTAAAATTATATTGATATTTAGGAACCAACTTAACGGAAGTACCGAGAACAAATTTTACATCATATAAACACATATATAAATACACCACAACACACAAGACATAGCACACTACAACCCACTACACCCCCCCCCCCCTCTCATTTGGTATCAGAGCATAGTTAACCTGGAAAATAAAAGATCAGATTATTTAGGACTAGAACTTACAACTTATATAAAAAGATCATTAGTCCTTACTGATAAAAATTAAATTAAGTGTAATTTTGATAAAGATCATCAGCATAATTTTAATTTTGCAGACCCTTGTTTAAACACAATTATATAACTATTTATTAATATAACAGATAATCTAGAAAATAAAATTGAAAAAATCCAAAATACTTTAGTTTTACTTTATAAAGACGTTAATATTTTAGATAAAAAAATTAGATTATATGAAAGGTCAAAATAAAACATTACTAGATAAAACAATTCCATATAAAATCGAAGATACAAATTTTAAAGAAACTATAAGTAGTTTAGTAGAAAAAATAGAAAAACAAAAATATCTAGAACAAGAATCAAGTGAGATAAAAGACGATATTAACATATTAACAGAACGAATTCAATCTTTGTCACTAAACCAACAGGATTTGAAAAAATAACAAGAAAAACTATTAAAACAGAAAAAACACAACATTTTAGTTTTGGTATTACAATAAAATATTAATGGCATAATCATCTCGTAAAAGTTTAAGTATAACTCCAAAAAATATTATAAGTAGAATTGCAAGTAAACGTGAAGAATATGATGCTAATTTAGAAGAATTAATTAACCCTGAAGAAGATTATAATAGATTTCAAACTCATGGCTTACAATTATTAAAACCAAAAATATTATATAATAAAGGATATTTTGAAAATACTAACCAATTTTATAGAAATAGTTACGAAACCACCAAGTTAAAATATTAAATATAATCTTCAAGGAAGGAGAAAATAATTTAAAACAAAGAAATTTTAAATTTATCCATTTAGGAATAATAGTTATAGAAATTAATGGATTAATGAGAGAACATTTAGATTTTAAAGTCTTATTACCTTTTTTGACAAAAAAAATTAAAGACATTAAAAAGTATGATTGCTAGCACAGAAGTAGATATAAATAGTAATAGATGAATAATATATTGTAGCCCATATTTTTTAATAACTATTAAAGATTTTTATAAATATTTAAAATTAGGAATCCAAACAAATGGATACGAAGAAGTTGAATTTGGAGATAACTTAGTAATAACTTTAGGATTTTAGGAAGATGTTTATCCACTTCTAGTATAAAATACAAAATCTTTACAGATAAGGTAGTAAATTTAAAAAGTAGTAAATGAATTAAAATGGTAAAACCTACAGAATTTTCCACAAAAACTCTTGCTGGATTATAATGGGATATTAGTAGATTTGTTCATGATACTTCACCCGCTATAGTACCAGATGAAATAGTAACATATACAAATAGGTTAGGAAAAACAAGTTTAAGATTTTTCAATATAGTAACATATACAACTCTATCCCTAATCAAGAATTTGAAGAAACAGAAACAGAAAGTAATTTTGTCAATATAGAAATACCAAAAGAAAAAATTATATTCCCAAAAGAATTAAAAATTAAATTAAACAAAGAAGAACTTCTTCAGATAGAAGATCATATGTTTTTAAATAAACAAAAAAAATGAATATTTAGAATATGATAATATAGGAAACATTGTTTTCAAATAAAATAATATAATAGAAGAAGAATTAATATTTTCTGATAATAGATCAAATATTTTAGAAATAAGTTATCAAAAAGAATTAGCAAATATAGATACAGAAGAGGCTAGTAGTAGTTATTTTTCATCAGGACACAGACCTTTTAATAAATACGAAATAAAATAAAATTTTAATTATCATGACTTTCCATCAAGAACACCTTATACTAAATATAACAATCCACCAAAATATTTGCATATGTAGCAAAAAGGGCAGAAAAACCCCTAGAACAACCAATAAAACCCCTAGAACAACCAATAATGGTTCAAGCAGACCATAAAGGATATATTTCAAATCTAACAACACATGATCCCCCAACATGGACAAATGTTATAGATGTTTGGAAGAGTACTCTAATAGAAAATTACTATAGAAATTTTCAAGAATTAGAATAAGAAGAAATGTATAAGTATTTAGAAACATTTTTAGGAGAAAGTGTAAAAGCAATATGGGAAGCTTATAAAAATGAACAAACAGAAGAATATAAAAAATTAAGAAATTTAGGAAGTAATCCTTATAATTTTGTTAACAAAAAACATGCTTTAATAACTGTTCAGGACATGTAGAAGTCCAAAAAAAGGCTATGAGGGACTTAGAACAATTAAGTTTAAAAAACTTGGGCTAGTGGCTCATATGTTAAAAAATTTGTAAATCATTATGTTTATCTAACTACAATTGTAGGAAACACTTTTAACAAAGAAATAGGAGAAAAATTATTTCATAAATTACCTGGAACCTTAGGACTAGAAATTCATACAACATGGAATGAACTACTAAAGGTTAAAAATAATCCAACTAATTTATGGACTATAACACAACGAACTCAATTTATAATAAAAATATTAGAAGAAAAATGCGTAGATTTACAAATAAAAAAACAACTAAAACAGACTGATTACAAATTTTGTAGTAAAATATATACACCCCAAACTTATGGAAGTAATAAACCACAAAGAAGAAATAACTTTGTAAAGTCCAAGAAAACTAACCAAAAGAAATATTATTTAACAAAATCTAAACAAAAGAAACCATATTTAAATGAAAAAAGACATGTTAGAAAATGCAAACCAGAAAGGAATTATAAAAAACAACTTCGTTGTTTTGTTTGTAATTGTACTGAACATCTAGCTAGAACTTGTTCAAAGAGACAAAATAATCATGAGAAAAAAGTATACTAATAGAATGTGTAAATGAAGATTTAATACTTGTAGATGAAAGTATTAGTGATAATGAATCAATTTATAGTATAGTCTCAATAGATGAAACCGTTCATGTATAAAAGAAGAATAGAGGATGTAATACCATTAAAGAATTTTCAAAAGAAAATATAGAATATGAACATTCAACCAGTGAAGAAGGATATGAATTAATGAATATAAAAGAATGTAATCATAATTAACAAAAGACTTTAGGATCAGATAATATCTCATGTTTTAAGTATTTGTAAATTTTATTCTCATAAAAATTTAGAAGCCCGATGTAAAACATCTTTTTTAGAAGCTTGTATAAATTGTTTAGAAACAAAAATATTATTAAAATAGAAGAGTAAATTAATAAACCAATTGTTATAGAATTTGAAAAATAAGAAATAAAACTTTTAAGAAAAAGAATAGAAGTTATAGAGGATACTCTAAAATTAATACAGAAAAAAATTGATGTGTTTGAAAACAATATCAAAAGAAAAAATATTATTCAAGAAATAGATCAATTGATTTCAAAGGAAAATTTCATAAACACATAGCAAGTTTATACAACTTTAGTAACTGAACAAGAAATAGATCAATTGATTTCAAAACTAGAAAAAATGGAAATAATAGAAGAAAATGTTTTAAAATATTGGGAGAATGATAAAATAGTGTGTGAAATAAAAATAAAAAATACAGAGTACATAATCATAACTAAAAATATAGAACCAACTAACGAAGATATAGATGATTTCAAATTACATATTTCAGAATTATTAAAATTAGGAATCATAAGAAAATTTGATAGTCCTCATAGATCTGCAACATTCATAGTAAGAAAACATTCAGAAATAGTAAGAGGAAAAAGTAGAATGGTAATCAACTATAAAAGACTAAATGACAATACAATAGATGATTCTTATAACAATCCAGACAAAAATGTTTTAATCAATAGAATTCAAAATTGTAAAGTATTTAGCAAATTTGATTTAAAATGTGGTTTTTGGCAAATAAAAATGCATCCTAATAGTATAGAATGGACTGCTTTTACAAGTCCAGAAGGACATTTTGAATGGCTAGTCATGCCTTTAGGATTAAAAAATGCTTCTAGTATATTTCAAAGAAAAACGGAAGATATATTTAATAAACACAAAAAAATTTCTATTGTATATATAGATGATATTTTAGTATTTATTGAAAATAGACAAGAACGTAGAGGACACTTGCAAATCATATTCTCAGAATTTATTAAGCATGGTTTGATCATAAGTAAAAAAAATGCAACTTTTTAAAAAAGTATATATATTTCTTAGGAGTTAACATAGGAGAAGGAAAGATATAATTACAACCTCATTTAGACCATCTCCAACCCATCTCCATTTTTCCCCTATAAATGGAGTAAAAAATGGAGTAAATAGTGTTTCATCTCCAACCCTACTCCATTTTCTACCCTATTTTTTACCCCAAAAAATATATTCCTAGAATATTCCATTTTTATAACTTATATATATTATCAAATACACCCCTCTACTAATTAAACTCTATATTTGTGATTAATTAATATAAATTAGTATATAACATGATATTATAAATATTAAATATTGCATTTAAATTATAATTAGTAGATAAAATAAACTAAAAATATATAAAATAAAAATGAGAGGGACTAAAATTGGCAACCAAACTTCACCTCCATTTTTGGAGATATGAATAGTATTCCCCCATATATAGGGGAATACTATTCATATCTCCAAAAATGGAGGTGAAAATGGGGTAGGGTTGGAGAAGAATGGGGGAAGAAATGGGGGAAGAAATGGAGTTTGGGGGTGGGTTCGAGATGCCCTTAGCCCAAAAGGCTTTAGATTTCCCTGATAAGTTAGAAGTTTTAAAATCCTTACAATATTTTTTGGGATTAATAAACTATTTTAGACCATATATTAAAGATTTAGGAAAACTAGCTAGACCTTTATATTATAAAACATCTGTTACAGGTCAAAGATATTTTAATCAAGAAGATATAAAATTAGTACAAATATTAAAAGAAAAAAGAAAAAATCTCCCAAAATTAGCACTTCCATTAGATACAGATTATTTGATAATATAAACAGATGGATGTAGTCAATGTTAGGGAGAATTCTTTGTTGTAAACCAAACAAATTTAGTGAAAAAAGTTTGGAAATAATTTATAGATATAATAGTGGTAAATATAAAGAAAAAGGCAATATTAGTAGTATAGATGCAGAACTACTTGTCATCAATTATGCGTTAGACAGTTTTGAACTATTTATCATTTCTAAAAAAGAAATAACTCTTAGAACTGATTCTGAAACTATTGTTTCTTTTTACAATAAAATGAATGGAGATAGTAAAAGAGGTAGTAGAAAGAGATGGTTAAATTTATTAGATCGAATAAACAACACTGGATTAACTAT
The DNA here is from genome assembly GCF_052849685.1 of Lactuca virosa. Classification (NCBI taxonomy): domain Eukaryota; kingdom Viridiplantae; phylum Streptophyta; class Magnoliopsida; order Asterales; family Asteraceae; genus Lactuca; species Lactuca virosa. The sequence continues at coordinate 280,677,602 of NC_136428.1, read as the reverse complement.
TCATATAGAACACATTAAAGGAAAAGATAATAAGGCGACTGATATTTTATGTAGATTATTAGAAAATAAATTTATAATAAACTAATTATGTCTTTTCCGTTTCATATGTCTAGATCCAATTAAGGTAATCCTCGAGGTCATCCACCATTTCGTGGTATGTAAGGCCAGAAGGAATTCCATCAGTAAATTCTTTTGTAGCAAGACCAATACAATCTTCAAACTGATACTATTATGATAATATCAGATTTGGTAATCAGACTATACAAGTTTTTCCAAATAGTAATATTTCTTTTAAAGCTTTACCACATGTTTCTCTTAGTAAAGAAGAAAAATGTTTATTAGATAATTTATGGATAGCTTATGGACGGGATCCTAAAGACTGAAAATATTTTATTGCATGTTTAAATGCTTTATCAGAACATTTTAACCAGACTCACAACCATTTTAAGTTTTATGTTGTTTTGAAGGGTAGGAAGACAGGTTTCTTCCACACAGGTCTAGAAGTCATTGAAGTCATACAAGGGTTTACTGATCCATTATATAAAGGATTTAATGATTATCAACAAGCTTTAACAATAGCAAGAATGCATTTGGGCATGAATTTTTATATATATCAGACTCTCTTAAGCATGATGTAGAACCTCCGGTTACTTATTTAGTAACCAGAGATTCAAATCATTTTTTTGTCATCACTGTGAAAGTATGAAAAAAAATTACAAACTTTTAAATGAAGAAATTTACAAGCTTAGAAACAAAAAGCAAGATCTATTTAATATAATTAACAGTTTAAAAAAAACTTTTCATTCTCCACAAACAGAAGTAATAAATATTTCTAGTGGTTCCTCTTCTGATCCCGAAAAGAAGAGTAAGATGGGTACTCACTCCCCAATAAGTGATACAGAAGGTACTAGTAAGCCAGAGAAGTTACTAGCTAGTCTAGTGAGTCCGACAACTGGCAAAGACTTATCAAATCCGGTTCTAGCTATAAGATTGCTAAAACCTCTGGAGACACACAGAGGACTCCTAATTCCTCTACAAAAAAATAAGGAGACACTAGGGACTCTAATTTCCTCTACAAACAAAAATAAACAAACTAGAGAAATTTAGGATTCACTTGGAGAACCAGGAAAACACAAAGATTTCTTAGTCAGATACAACCCTTCAACCGGTCCAAATAATCCAGACTTTTCCTCTTTTACCCCAATCCCAGAAAACCCAGATTCCTCTATTTTAAAGATGCCCAAAATCCAAATTATTCTCAAGAAAGCCTCCAAAATATTACAAACCAAATAGAAGACCATAAAAAATATTATACAGCCTCTTCCTCTAGAAAAAATCCAAAAAAAAAAAGATTCGATGAAAAAAATCTTCAAGAAGCAGTTAATAAAACGGTTCAAGAATTACTGAAGACTATGATTCCAGATTTAGATGATAATTCAGAATAAACTATTGTTGAAGATGAACAGAGAAAAGACACTCCTATGCCAACTTATTTGTCATGTCCAAATGATAATGTATCAAGCGAAGAAAGTGGAAGTAATATTTCAGAAGACCAATTTGATCCAAATGAAGACAAAAACTAATGAGATGATGCATTCTTTTTTGATTCAATTGTCAGACAGAATCTTGACACTTGAAGATATTTTACTATTGAAGATTCTTAAAAAATAAAAATGAAAACGATAATTGTAGTCAACAATGATAGACAATACATTTACTATTACAAAATTCCATTTCAAAGAAGATGACAACTTCCATTATGAAGCATTGATAGAAAAGACATGCACCATAAATTTCCACCTGTCACATTTATGGAGCCAACTTTTTGAAGAAAATTTTCAAGATATCATAATACATTAAGAAGACACCTGTGCATTTTTCTAAATAGTTCTGGTTGCGTTTCATGTTTTAATTATATGAAGAAGCTATTGTTTAGAAATTAGACACAACTACTAAGAATCAAATAACCTCTCCCTCTCACTTTCTCTCAACTCATTCACTTAAAAGTTCTTAAGCTCTTCTTCAGCTTTGTTGTATAAATGTTGTAAGATATCCAAGTTTGCATGTAAGTTTCTTTCCTTTATTTACTTTTAGTTTTTTAAGGGATTTCCCGAAAGGGAAAACCTTAAGTCCTTTAATTTCATGTAATTTTAGTTCGAAGTTCCAATATGTTTATATGATATTTTAATTCTCATATGTACGTTTATTGTAAAATATATTCTAAGATAAAATAATGTTTGTTTAATAAAAATATTATCTATAATAATATTTGTTAATATCGCATCTTAATAGTGTTTATAATCTTTATTTGTTACTAAGTGACCCACATATTGGACATATGAAGGGCCAGAGTGAGCTTATTATAAAGTCATTTTTTGGTGGGAAAAGATGTTTAATAGAGATTATACACAATACACACAAAAAAGCAATAATATATATATATATATATATATATATATATATATATATATATATATATATATATATATATATATATATATATACACACACACATATACACAACACACAAAAAATAAAAAATAAAAAATGAAATATATATATATATATATATATATATATATATATATATATATATATATATATATATATATATATATATATATATATATATGTTAAAGGGAACAAGACTAAAATTATATTTATATTTAGGAACCAACTTAATGTAAGTACGATTTTACACCATATAAACACATATATAAATACACCACAACACACGACACATAACACACTACATAAAGTATGAAAATCAAGTCAGCAATAGATCCTAAAAAATCGTAGTAGTAGTCTTGCGGGATTATCACCATGGCGTTTGTGTCAAATACAAAATGGCATGAGACTGGTATTTCTTTTGCATAGGTGTTGAAAACCACGATCTAAATTGCAACTATTTTTTAATTTTAAATTATTTTCTAACATGAAAAAAGTTTATAACATGCAAAGTGCCACCCATCCGACAGATAAAAAAATATGTAACATCTCCCTCTGGCACGTATCATAATATTGTCCGTTTTAGGCTCCCGACGCGAAAACTTCCCAGGGGGTCACCCATCCCTGAATTGCTCTTGCCTGGGCACGCTTAACTGTAGAGTTCTTATGAGATCTGTTGCCCTCACGACTTTAAAATACGTTGTGACAAGGAAGGTATCCACATCCGTTATAAGAAAATGTTTTGTTCTCCTTCCACGACGATGTGAGATCAGGTGCAACCCACCTTCACCCCCCATTATAGGGTTCGACGTCCCCGTCGAACACATTGACCCGTGCACTGGATCTGATATAATTTGTAACATCCCCATCTGACACGTATCATAATATTGACCGCTTTGGGCTCCCGGCGCGAAAACTTCTTAAGGGGTCACCCATCCCTGAATTGCTCTCGCCCAGGCACGCTTAACTGCAAAGTTCTTATGGGAACTGCTGCCCTCACGACTTTAAAACACGTTGTGACAAGGAAGGTATCTACATCCATTATAAGGAAAATTTTCATTCGCCTTCCAAGCCGATGTGAGATCAGGTGCAACCCACCTATCACGACCCATCCCTGCTGGTACTAATATTTAATTTAACTATGTCATTTAGTAAAAACATCTTTATTACATAAAAAGGTTTATCACATATACTTGTAAACAGAAAATATAAAATACTATCTTAACAACTTATATCACTCCAACTTATTTATAGAAAACTACTTCATGTGGTCTCTTACTCCTTTTGTCCTGAGATACATACAAGAATACATGATCTTTAAGTTTAGTGAGTAATTATGGTTTTGATCATTTAAGAGTAATAATTTATGCATGCTTTAAAACACTTCTTTGAGATCTCATAGTTACATGTAAGTAGGCCAAAACTGCTAAGAGATTAGCTAACCTCGGGATGCATAAAAGGCTGTCCCATAAGTTCGGTTGCAAGTTGGTCCTTCATACCATACCCCCATACGATGGGTATTTAAATGACCAAACTTAACATGTATACAACATTCATTCTATCTTGATAATATATAATAAACATGCTCTTTAAAACATTAAGCAATAAGAAAGTAGTAAAACTATTGTACTATAAAACATGCTTTTAAAACATTAAGCAATTAATCATGGCAAAGTAATTTACAACATATTATAGCATGTATGTATCCCATTAAATCACATAAGTACTCACTTTGCTTTAGCTTGAACCATTATGCTTCTAAAGCCTTCCTTTTACTAATTATTTTTAAATGATTTTATTTTGGAGTGCAGAAAAAATGGTAATATGGTTAGCTATTTATAGATGAATTAGGTGCATTACATCTCTTGTTCTCTATGATTTAGACATGGTACACTCATAGGAATATGACATATATTGTACTTGTTTCATCTTATCTCCTTAGAGTGGTACACATCATTTCCTATAGCCTTCATTAGTCATTTATAACTTAACTAAAATCTGGACAACTTATACATCTATGCATAGAATCTAGTTATAGGTTTACTTGGTCGCCAAGATATGGACTTCTATGCTTATATGACTTGTTCCTATGTTGTAGAACTTGTAAGCACGATATAAGCATTTGTAAGCTACTTGTGTGCTTGCTTACTTAGGTTTAACTTTTCTTGCTAATGAAATCTTCTACCCCTTTTCTATGATAACAAATTCTAATTAGTTGTTTATGGCTTTTCTCTATATAAGTGAGTCATATACTTAACTATATCTATCTATATAAATAAAAAATATACATTTGTTGTAAAATTCTCTGTTTCTGAAAACAAGGTTGTTACACCTCCTCACTCTTATTAGAATTTCGTCCTCGAAAATTTATTCAAAAAGGTGTGGGTATTTCTTGCGGATTTTTGACTCGACTTCCCAAGTTTCTTCCAATCCATGAGAGCAATCACAATAGACTAATACTAAAGATATCTCCTTGTTTCGAAGCATTTTGAGTTTACGTTCTGCGATAGTAATTGGTTTTTCTACAAAATTAAGTTTGTCGTCAACTGTGACATCTTCTGCCTGGATTACTACGTCTTCTTCGGTAATTGTCACACCCCCAAACCAGAACGGCGGAAACGTTCGGGGGCGGAGGATGTCATGTTTAGTATTACAAGACATGCATCATAGTAATCAAAGTAACAAACAACCATTTCATTAGAAAGAAAGTGTTTACAAAGTATGTGGTTCACATAAGATAGACTACAAAAGTAAATAACAAAACAAGACATGAAGCTAATATGCTCCATCTTCTGAATCCCAATGCACGTACCTGTCTACTGGTTTCCTGAGAATACAAGTTATTTTGAATGAGTAGATCAACATTTAAGCTGGTGAGTTCATAAGATTTTAGTGACGTAAGTAAGTTGTAAGTTCTTTTAGAAAAGTTCACTTATTCCTCCACAAAATCCTATATTTCCTGATATGATGAAAGATAAGTAAAAATGACTCTACAATCCCTTCTATGAGTACTAAATGGATACAAGTTATATAAAACCCAGAGCAAACAGAAAATCGATTGTGTGAATCTGCACTAAGCCCACAACCAAACAAGGAACAGGAAATGAGGCGGAAAGCACACATCCAACTACCTATCGGGTATTAATTATATATAACCCTGATGTGTAAACTAAGGTATTATAGAATTAACCACTAAAGCTCCTTTAAGTTATACTGGTTTAATAAAATGGATTAAACCCTTTTACGGGTATGTTTCTAGTTTTGTCTACCAAATGTTCTACTTGAAAAGTATGTTTTGTACAAGAAAACGGTGTATTGAACTAATATACTATGACCTGACCCATACCTGGTACTCCTTTTGATTACTTGGTGTATACAGAATATATATATATATATATATATATATATATATATATATATATATATATATATATATATATATATATATATATATAGCTAAGATTGAATAGATAGTAGGCTGGCTGAATCTGCTCTAAGCCCACAACCAAACAAGGAACAGGAAATGAAGCGGAAAGTACACATCCTACTACCTGTCGGATCCGATTAATATATATCCCTGATGTATCTACCGATGAATCATAAAGTTAGCATTATAGGCCCCCTTCTAACTGAATGTACCAAGACTCGACTGTTCTGTTTGTCGCTTGTAATGATGTAAGTTTTCCCTAGTTTATAACTATCTTTACTTGAAAATAGTTTGCATTACCTTTTATGTGAGAATGTCACAATATAAATGTAATGGGAAAATGAAAGTATGCAATAGTCTTTTAAAATGACTACTGAAGTACTGACTACCTTAAAACCAGTTTGTTAATTAAGGTTAAAATGTGATGTGGTTGTAACCATACTAATAATGATCTCCCTCCAGGAGACTCTGGTTACAAAACGCGACTTAACAAACAAATTGCTAAGCCGTGAAGTAGTCTCACATTAATGTTATCTTGTTCTTGTTTTAGTATGTTCCTCCATGTTCTAGTGTATAGTATGTTCTCTCTGTTCTAGTGTATAGTGTGTTCTCTCTGTTCTAGTGTATAGTATGTTCTCTCTGTTATAGTGTAGTATGTTCCTCCTTGTATTAGTTATAGTATGAACTGAACCCCTAAACTGTACCTATTATAGTTTACTAGTATGTTTACTTGAATTGTACTGACTTTAAAGAAAAGACTCATTTATCTACTGGGTTATGATTGTAATTTAAAAACGGAGTTTTATAAACAATCAAGTAACATAACTTTAAAAGAGTTTTTGAAATGATTTGATCACTTATAAACACATAAGCAATCCTTTAAAATGATGTTTATCACAAAACATTTACACAATTATCATCGTGTTCAACTTGTATTCCCCCCCCCCCCTTAAAAGCATTTCAAACATTTAAAAGATTGATTATAGGGGTATGAACTCACCTTATGTGGGTGATTCAATTGAATATGCGCGTAAGGATGAGAAGTTCCACGAATGAATTCCCAAGATACAAAGGAGTCCTGAATGACATATAATGGCATATATAGGCATGTAATTAGTGTTTTAAAGCAACTAAAATGCAAGGAAACTACCTTAGGGACTAGGAAACACTTGAAATGAAGTGTATAAATCACATATGATTGATCAAAGGGGTGTTTACGGCCAATGGATGAGTTTACGGCCCAATATGGATGAATGGTTCACGGCCCTATGAACTCATGAAGGGTTCACGGCCCAACATGATGAGTTCTTGAAGGGTTCACGACCCTATGAAGGGTTCAAGGCCGTGAACACTTCAAACTCATGAAGATGGTGATGATTTTTTAGGATTCAAGGCTTGGATCTAGTAGTCTTTCTAGTATAACAAGATTAGGGATGAAACACTTACGTTTTGAAGCTTTAGGGTGTTCACGGTTGAAGAAGTTTGAGAGAGAATGGGGTGTTCACGGTTGGGAGGAGGAGAAGTGAGGTGAAAATAAGGCCACTCCAACATATATGGGAGGTGGTTCATGGCCATGAACCTAGTTTGTGGCCGTGAACACCTTGTGAGTGACTTTCTGGTTCGAATTCATCCTCCCGATCTCAAGCTAACACTTCTTAACACTCAATCCTTAAGTGTACTAGGCTTAGAACTCAATAGAATGACCCTTAACAAGGCTAGAAGGCAACAGAAACAAGGCTGACCTTTGATTGAATTGTATGGCTGTATAAGATGGAAATTTCGGGTTGTCACATCATCCCCCCGTTAGATGGTATTTCGTCCCGAAATTAGCTTTCTTAGCAGTACTCCTGGGGCGGTGCTCTTCTGAATGACAGGATACCCACTCGTAGACCTGGCAACTTTGCCCTTATGCTTATGATAGGATTCATACCTGGTCCATCTATCATCACCTCGTGTATAAAAGTCGTATATAATTAAGATTAGTAAGACGGTCGGATGTACGACTCTGCCCTAGGTCCACAACCAAACAAGGAACATGAGATAGGGCGGAAACACACATACTAAGTCTGCATAATCATAATTATATAACACCCTCGCGTATACACTTAATAGTGATAGGTGGGCTGTATTCGTCCTTAGCCTCTGTGCTTGAACTTGATCTGCTGGACGAGTGGCAGTTCGGGAAGGTCTGCTGAATATACGATGGCAAGGTTCCGGAAGGAAAAGTACTCCTCGCATGAATACTTCGGGGTTTAGAATACAAGGGACAATACTGAGGTCTAGGTCGGGTTGTCGTTATGAATGACGAGGGTTTCGTGAATTTGACGGTTACGGTGATGGAAACATATGAACATAGTATGGTGAGGACCACGCCAATCCATGACGAATGATGACAATGGACTCTTTATAGAAACAAAGGTTAGGCCGATTTGAAAGAAACGTTTGTTATACGATGATGTATCCCTAGTGTGCTTGACAATGTACTCTGTGTAAACTTTCTAGTGCTTTATGTTTTCTCCTTGATGTCAACACTTCCACGTATCATACTACGATGAGCGAGTACTTACAGTGAAAGTGCTTTGATAACTAGTGTCGGTACTTTATATTACGACCCTCCTCGGTACTACTATGATCGCCTGGCATATACAAGTTATGTATAATTAAGATAAATAAGACAGTCGACTGAGTAACTCTGCCCTAAATCCACAACCAAACAAGGAACAGGAAATAAGGCGGAATCACTCACTCTAAGTCTGCAACATCTTAGCTATGCACAACCCTGATGTACATACTAAGCCACCATAGCTCCCCTACACGGATCTTTTAGTTCTCTTGTGAATACTGTGACTTGTTCAGATAAGTGAGTTATTATAATTACTTTTAAATGTTTCCCCAAGTTTTAATCTTATATAAATATAAATTAATTTTTAAAGTAATTCTTTATTTCGAAAACGTATCACTGCTCGCTAGCAACTCCGGGGTAGATTCTCCTGCGGTGATCATCAGAATTCGTCCATCCGCTCCTGAGTTCTTTGTTATCGGGCAGTCCCTCCTATAGTGTCCATTCTCACCACAGCCATAGCAGGCTTGGTTTTCTTTAACTCCGGGGACTTGGGAGATAGGTTGAGTCGGTGCCCTGCAGAACCGGACCGAGTGTCCTGTGACATCCCCAATTTCACGGCCAAAAAAGACCGATTTGTTTATGTTTTGTTTTTAAAATCAGAGTAATCTTTTACAGAAAACAGTTGCGGAATTTGTTCCCAAAACAAAACATGATAAGAATTTATCAAAGCATTTCTATAAAGAAATGTATTTTCATTATATAACAAAATCTCGGGATGTCATGTTCAATACAGACCAAAAGCATAAACAGAACAACATAGACCTTACACAGTTAATTATAACTACGGGCCTGTAATCCTTATCTCTCGTTACGTCAGCCAACTTATGCTCTTGTGCCACAACCTGTAATACAAAGAAAACTGAGTGGGTCAGGCTTCTGAGCCTGGTGAGCATATAGGGTTTTCAACCCACAATATTATATCTTATATATATATATATATATATATATATATATATATATATATATATTCAATCATCAAACGATCATTCCAATTACCCATCCCCATTATCTTCCTTACTCTTAAGAGTCTACCCTAAGAGTCATCTATTCGTTTACTCCGTATTAGGCACTAAGACAATAGCTGCCTGGATTCTTTATTAGGCACTAAGACAATAGCTGCCAGGATTCTTTATTTGGCACTAAGACAATAGCTGCCAAGGTTCTTTCGTAAAGCACTAATTCCATAGCTGCTATGGCTCATTCATCGGGTACTAAATCCATAGCTACCAGTGTAGGTACTAAGTCCATAGCTACCAACGTTTATCTAACAGGTACTAAGTCCATAGCTATCATCGTCTATCTAACAATACTAAATCCATAGCTATCATCGTCTATCTATCAGTACTAAATCCATAGCTACCAACGTTCGTCTATACGGTACTAAATCCATAGCTACCAAGGTTCATCTATACAGTACTAAATCCATAGCTACCGAGGTTTATCTTTACAGTACTAAATCCATAGCTACCAATGTAGGTACTAAGTCCATAGCTACCAACGTTTGTCTACACAGTACTAAATCCATAGCTACTAAGGTTCGTCTTTCGTCTCATCCTCAAACTCATCCGTCATCACACACCAACTAATTCGTCTACCCATGTTCTACCCAACATATTTGTAGATATAACATACATATACTGTTTAACTCATTTAAAACCTATATAAAACATCCATTCCACGCTTATCTCAAATAAACAACAATATATAAACACATAACACGTATTTCATAGCAAATACTTAATACTTATATGTTAGAATAAAGTAACTATACACTCACTTATAACATAGGTATAATACATTCAACCATTACTTGTACTAAGATCGTGTTTATGAAAGGGACTATACACTCACTTGATCAGAAGATGATCGGACAACACTACGGCTCTAAGAGTAGTAGCTCTTCGGTGAAACTAGAATATCTTCAAATACCTGGCTTCTCGCAGGCAGAGCTTCGACTCGGAAACTCCTTTCTCCTCGGGATCTTCGGGGCTTTGGGACTCGCTTCGGGTCTCGGGATGATATCGGGGCTTCGGGGGGTTAAAATAGGGCTTAGAGAGAGTATCGAGAGTGAGAGAGAAGAGACGGAGCAACCAAAATCGGCTGACCCTTGATTTCTATTTATAGGGCCATTTTTCAGATCTCACGTCGTGAATCTCAAATATTCACGTCGTGGGATTGATCATCACTGCATGAGTCATCGCAACTTGCGTCTGTCAGGCTCCAGAAGTCATAAATGCTGAGTTCACGTCGTGAACACTGAATTCACGTCGTGAACTCTGACACAGTATCGGGGTTCGCGCCTCGAACTTCAGAAATTCATAACTTTCGCATACGAACTCCGTTTTTGACGTTCTTTATATCCACGCGTAGGTGAGATTGTGCTCTACAACTCTCGTTTAGACTCCATCGGCTAATTTTGATTTTTATTTTTATTATATTATTTTTAGTAGGCCGGGACAAGAAAACTCCGTTAGAAATTCATAACTCCTTCATCTGACGTCCGTTTTCGTCTGTCTTTTTACCGTTGGACTACTATCAACGAGATCTTCGATTCTCGTTTAGATTGTTTTGGCTAAATATCGCTCGATCTCATATTCGAACTTCGGGTTGTACACTGTTAAGCCGAAACTTTGAAAAATCATAACTTCCTCATACGAAGTCAGATTTGGGCGTTCTTTTCATGCACGCTCTCGGTTTAACGTATTCTACGACTTTCGTTTCGATCGCTAAATCCAAATATCGCTCTATCGTAAATTCACTATTTACGTCGCGCTGTGTCGTGCCGGTTCTGTCGGAAACTTCGACAGGTCATAACTTCTTCGTTATAACTCGGATTTCGGCATTCTTTATATATCCGGAACCCTTGTCACGACCACTACAACTTAGTTAAGATTATTCATTCTAAATAATCTTCTATCAAAAAGTAATTTTTGATGCTTATCGTCTCTAAATTGACTAGCCCGGATCTACGGGCGTTACATGTCCCTTTCTGTGGCAGTTCAGGCACTGCATTTCCCGACATACTCCGGTGTGGTGATAGTTGCACTTTCTACACTTCGGGAGAGTTCTAGCATATCGACTGGCAGATGCTGGAGTAGCAGGTGTTGTGGCGGCGTATATAGTACCCACTTGTTGCTCCTGCGGGGTTTCCTGTGTTGTTCGCTTCTTCCTCTTGTTCCCCGACTTCCGTTTGTAGTCCTCTCCCTTTGATGGCTTGGGAACGGGGACTACCAAGCCATGGAGGACTCCATGGTCGATGAGTCGTTGGGCCAGGCGTTTGGCACTATCGAATGTAGTTGGGTTAGAAGACAGTACATCTCCTTGAATCGGGGTAGATAAACCCCAGATGTACCTTTCTATCTTCTTACTTTCCGGGGTAACCATCCCGGGGCATAGTGCTGCCAGGTCGCTAAACCTGTCAGTGTATGCCACTATGTCTGAGTCGACCATGGTGTGCTCCCATAGTTCTTGTTCCAGCTTTTGTACTTCGCCCCTTGGGTAGTATTCTTCTAACATCATCTCTTTTAGGTTCTCCCAACCTATAGAGTTAGCCACTGATAGGGTCAGTGACTTAACATGTCTATTCCACCATGTCAGGGCTCTGTCGGAGAAGGTGCAGGCAACAAACTTCACTTTGCTCCCTTCTGGGCACATACAGATTTCGAAGACCGAATATGTTTTCTCGAACCATCGCATCAGAGAAATGACTCCCCCATTTCCATTAAAGGATTTGGGTTTGCAGTTCATGAAGTCTTTATACGAACACTCCCTAGGGTGCCCGTGACTACCATCTTGGGTATAGTTAACACCCGATCCACTCCCGCTATTACCGGTTGTGTTGAATGGAGCTAGGGCTGCCGTAACAGCCACAGCCACTGCAACTTGAATAGCTGCCGGATCGAATTGTGGAGGAGGTAGTGGTGTTTGAGTTGGAGTTATCGGAGTAGTGTATCTCGCTGATCGACGGGGAGGCATCTTGCTAAAAAAAATACAAATATGAGATGGAAATAAGTCTATAGCAGTGGTTATAAGCCGAAAGCTGAATGACAAAGCTATCCTAGTTCTGAGTGTATCTGGTTCTGACTTTCATAGGGTTCTGGAAACAATTCATAAAAAGGGAGTCTATTATAAAATAAATTTTATGAATCAGAAGTGGCTATCCTCGAATGAATATCTGTGAATTGAATAACTGTTACCAGTTGCATGAAAAGAAGAAAATAATCCTAACATATAATGTGAGCAGTGTCTCCACCAACTCACTAAGTCAAACAAGATTATTATTTATTAGTGTGACGCATAAGACGTTTTGTCCCTTCGGCTGATCATTCTTTGAAAACTTCGCATGAACCTGCTCTTGTTCCTCCTTGACTCTTCTGCTGACTACTATGAGGAAGTGGTTACATCGATATGGGTTTGTCGTGCGAGAATGGAAGTGGCTAAAGAATCTATGAGATTTAAGTGAAACATTATGGGGTGATCCTTACAGGGTCCTCCTATAATTGCGCAGTGTATACAAGTTGTATATAATTTAAGATTAAATAGACCTTCAAATAAGTGATCCTACTCCAAAACCACAACCAAACAAGGAACAGGTAGTGAGGCATAGATCACAAATTCTAAGTCTAGAAAATCTCAATTATATAAAACCTTGGGAGTATACATTACAAAATTATAGACCTATCCGTAAGGGTCTTTTAAATTATCACATAAGTTATTTATAGTGCCTAAAATACTCCTATAGTATTTTAATGTAATGTACTTGGTATGTTTTAAACTTGTTATTGTGTTATAGTATCATAAAATACTCTCATAGTATCTTAACTTTATGTTCTGATCTAGAAATACCTTGAATAGAGTTAGGTAAGTTTTAAGACTGTTGCAACACCACATCACTCCCAAACACATGTCGGTCACATCTCAAATGAATATAGTTGATCGGGCTATATTGATCCCATATATGATTACATAACTGTCCAGGTTTGACCGCAATGTTCAACCTTTAAATACTTTTGTTCTGTTCTTCTTGTGATACTTGTTCTAGTATGTATATATGTATAAGCATGTATGTATACATTTATAAAGTATTGTTATATTTTTAAAATATATTATTATTCAGAGCACTTCGGCCCCATTGCATTTATAGTTATATATCTTTTATAGGTTGAGATACTTAGTTCACTATAAACAATGCTCTGATACCAATCTGTCACACCCCCAAACCGGAACGACGGAAACGTTCGGGGCGGAGGACGTCATGTTTAGTATCACAAGACATGCATCATAGTAATAAAAGTAACAACCATTTCATTAGAAAGAAAGTGTTTACATAGTATGTGGTTCACATAAGATAGACTACAAAAGTAAATGACAAAACAAGACATGAAGCTACTATGCTCCATCTTCTGAATCCCAGTGCGCGTACCTGTCTACTAGTTTCCTGAGAATACAAGTTATTTTGAAAGAGTAGATCAGCATTTAAGCTGGTGATTTCATAAGATTTTAGTGACGTAAGTAAGTTGTAAGTTCTTTTAGAAAAGTTCGCTTGTTCCTCCAGAAAATCCTATATTTCCTGATATGATGAAAGATAAGTAAAAATGACTCTACAATCCCTTCTATGACTACTAAATGGATAAAAGTTATATAAAACCCAGAGCAAACAGACAATCGATTGTGTGAATCTGCCCTAAGCCCACAACCAAACAAGGAACAGGAAATGAGGCGGAAAGCACATATCCAACTACCTATCGGGTATTAATTATATATAACCCTGATGTGTAAACTAAGGAATTATAGAATTAACCACTAAAGGTCCTTTAAGTTATACTGGTTAAATAAAATGGATTAAACCCTTTTACGAGTAAGTTTCTAGTTTTGTCTACAAAATGTTCTACTTGAAAAGTATGTTTTGTACTAGAAACGGTGTATTGAACTAGTATACTATGACCTGACCCATACCTGGTACTCCTTATGATTACTTGGTGTATACGGAATATATATATATATATATATATATATATATATATATATATATATATATATATATATATACTAGTCGTTTACCCGCGCTAAGCGACGGGTGCGAATAGTTTTATTCGGCAATTAGTTTCTTTCGAAAATTAGTTGTATTCGAAAACATGTTATATTTCAAGGAAGACAAAACACACACACACACACACATATATATATATATATATATATATATATATATATATATATATATATATATATATATATATATATCAACCAATTTTTCGGCAACAAATAGTTTCCTTTCGTCAAATAGTTTCTTTTGGCGATTATATTCATTTCTATACGAAATTATGTCATTTTCAAAAGAGCATGCAATGTATTGGAATTGAATTGCATCCCACAAAGGTCGGACACACTGTTTTGGTATGATGCTGGTAATCCTTAATTGCGTATCACACATTTTTTCCTGGATTGCTCACAGTGATATCCAAAAATAATGATATAAGTTGTTCTAAAACATTAAAAGAAAACATCTCATTCATCTTCGAATTTACATAATAAAGTCATTCTTTCATGAAGATGCAGAAAGAGTGAAGTCCAATTAAGAGCATGCACCATGATTATGATTTTGTTTGATGTTGTCATTTTCTACCACACTCTTACTTGCATTTACCTTCTTTTTGTCCCTAACAACACCAAAAAAACAAAAGATTACAAGCTGTCATAATGATCCATGGATTTTATAAATGTTTTACACTCTTGTTGTCCTTTTCTACCACACTATCACCAGGATTTTATTTGATTTATACATTCATTTATAAGATTTTATAACTAAATAGTTTTTTGAAGAAAAGTGTTTGTAATAGAAAGTGTGCACTGAAACAATCAAAAAAATTGA
Organism: Lactuca virosa; assembly: GCF_052849685.1. Lineage (NCBI taxonomy): Eukaryota > Viridiplantae > Streptophyta > Magnoliopsida > Asterales > Asteraceae > Lactuca > Lactuca virosa. Next base: position 280,662,236 of record NC_136428.1, on the reverse strand, counting down.
AGTGAAATTCATCAAATAAGAAAAATTCAAGAGGTGTGGTAGTAATACCAACTATGCAATCTATGTGTTCAGTGAAATCCTTAATAAAATGCAGAAACTAATACATCATACATTAAATTGGTTGAAATAAAAATAAATCAAGAAATTCAAATTTTCATGAAAAAGATTGTAAACAATTTGCATAATCAGCTTCAAATAAGCATCAAAATGAACAACTAAAACTTTTGAACAAAAATCACGTTTTTCATCAAAATGGCAAACCCATTAGTTATGGTCATTAAAGAATTTCATTTTTTGGCTTTTGTTAATGAAGATGAATACCCACATAAAAAATATATTCAACATGTAAACAATAAACCTTTCAGATTTATACACACAGTTTCATAGATATACAAATGAAAACCAGAATCCATACATACACAAAAATAACCACACACACAAACACAAACTTCAATCCATTCAAGGGCAGTAAATTGGGACTGAAATCTGCAACCATGCCTATTCCCCTCTTCAATCCTGCCTGACAACAAAAAATAACATAAAAATATCATCAGATGCAAAAAGAATAAATAGAATAACAAATAAAATTATGTAAAGAGGATTTGGTCGTGAGATAATAAGCAAGGAAATTGAAATTAGTACCTGTAAAAGTCCTAAACTTCACAGTCAAAATAAAAAAAATAAAATTCAAGAAAATCTTACCTTGATATGCATATGATTTAACAAAAATAAATAAATAAATAAATCACCAGATAAGGGCTGGACTCTGGAGGCAGTGGCAGCGGTGGTGTGTAGGGTGATTAGAGTGAGGATGAAGGAGGAGGATGGTGAAGAAGGTGATGGATTTCAGGACCATCGACTCCTGGGTGGTGATGGCGGTGGACATAGTGATTAGTAGGGTGTAGATCATGGTGGTTGTTGCATAAGTCTTTGACAGTGGCAGTGAGTAGTGGTAGTGGATGCTGAGTTTTGGGGAGCGTATTTTAGGGTTTATTGAAGACGGGTGGTTGAGAGAGGGTGAGAGTGAGAGAGAGAGAGAGTGACTTAACCTTTCCCATATAGCTTGTTCTTTGTACAATTTTAGTAGCACCACCAAGAAGCTGTAAATACAAAGAAAGCACAAAAAGATGCAAAATACCTAGCCAAAATAAGATCCCAACTTTAGAACACTGCCAAGGTAAGTAAACCAACTTAAAGAGTAACAAACACGATACCAAAGGGTCAAAACACAGTGAATATTAAACCAATGGAACAAAAAGTTAGGCATTAAGATCAGGATAATTAGGAACACCAAAATGATCTTGAAAGCTAATTATTTAGCCAATTAGCCACAGATGCCCATAAGTTGTTAGAAAAAAATACATAGACAACCATCCGCTAATCAAAGTAAGAATGAAGCACTTTTTAATACAAAATAGAAATTGACAATTAGCAATACTCTAACAAAATACTCTCTTAAACACTACAATAAAATAAATTTAACTTCTTGGCAGCTTAGCCATCTAAAACTGACTATATTAACCAAAATTTTGACATCTAATGCATATTGTTATTGTGCTTTTTATATCAGGTAAGCATACTAACCTCACTTCTTAGGTATTGCTTTATGAATCTCCAGAAAACACCATTCTTTAACTTTATAAAAAAAAGCATAAATTGGCTTTGTATAGTTAGGATTCAGCTATTTTTCACCAACATACCTTATGAAGATTGAAGATTGTCTCAGCAACATGGACACAAAGTGAAGCTATATGACCTATTTCTTGACCCCTCATTCACAAACATGAAAAGGGTATTAAAAGAAATTCAAAGGAAAGGATAAATCTTGAGAAATGCAGTCAAACAGAACCCTATTTAAAAGGGTTTTATATTTTTTTTCTTTCTTGAAAATTGGAAGGTTTATCATGAAGCGCCATTTTGAATTGAAATACGAACACAACCACATATGATCAAAATAAGCTCTCAAATTACAAATTACCTGGTAATATGCTGCAAAAGAGACCATGAAGTATATTAGCAATAAAATCAATTGAAAACTCATAGAGAAGGACGAATCAAGCATTAATAATGAAAAAACTACATTGACATCACTGCCACCACCAATATGTCTCCATTTTCCTTCTTTTGTTTAAAAAAATCATCAATCTCTATCCCTACCCACTGCCGTCGTCGAAATACCTTTTACCGTCGGATAGCTGCAGGTGGAATCTTCTTACGGTGGCATCATGGAATCGAGAGGCCACAAAAGAAAATTTTAATCGGGGAAGAAATCGAAAGCAATTGGGTATTAAGCAAACGGAAAAGCAATTGCCCCTATGGCTCGGTTCTAGTGCCCATGAAAAACAAAATTGGAAAATTAAAACAAACAACTAACAACCAGAAAATGAAAACAAAATCAAATGAAACACTTCAACTCACCAGTTGCAAATGCATCTAATGATGAATGACGGTGGACACCGGTTCTTGGTTGCAGTGCTCTTTCGATTTACAGATGAATCAAATGTGCATTCATAACATATGCAGTTTACAAATGAACAAAGAAATGTCCTGCAAAAAAGTCAACTTCAGAAAAGAGTAGGAAGAACCTGAGTTCGGAAAATAATCAATTTTCGGAAAGAAAAACACATACCTGTGGAGTGGCCACTTCAGGCGGCAGAGGAGACCAACGATGAGGCGAAGGTGGACTTCGGCCTTTTCTTCTAGTTTAAGTCCAACTTCTTCGTGGAACAGCTCACATAGCAACACAACGATGTCGGAATCTTGGTGACCGGTGAAGGAGATGACAGCGAGGGTCAAAGCAAAAGCAGGTAAACGAAAGGTCAGGGGAAGGAGATGCACCTCTTTCTGAGAATCGACAAAAACCTACAAATCACAACATCAAACACAAATGTTTCCATAAATTCGAACCCAAAAGTTTAAAGCACTAAAACCATTAAAAATCGAGAGCTTATTAACATACCAAAACCATGGTGGGGTGGGGTTTCGTTGCTGGGGAAATCAAAGAGTTTATAGAGTCGAAATCAAAGGAATGAAATTTTACCTGATGAAATCAAAGGGTTAATCTATGTTGCTTGGAGAGAGAGAGAGAGAGAGAGAGAAAGAGAGAGAGAGAAGCATGGCATAATTATGGTTGAGAGGCATCAGGATATCGAAAAACATATCGATGTGAAAAGTTCAACAGAATATGCTCAGATCTTAGGAATCAAAAGAATCGGTCACCCCAGATCTTAGGAATCAAAAGAATCGGTCATAGGGGTTGTGACATATAGCTAGAAGAGGAGCCGATTATGAATTTCAAAATTCGAAAACCATTAGTTTTAGCAAAAAAATTAGGGGATATAAAACTTATTATGCATAAATGATAGTACTTGAAGCATCGTAATTTGAACGTCTTAAATCTATTTTTAGAAATAGTAACATTTATATAATAAGATAGTAAGATATATATATATATATATATATATATATATATATATATATATATATATATATATATATATATATATATATATATATAGCTAAAATCGAATAGATAGTAGGCTGGGTGAATCTGCTCTAAGCCCACAGCCAAACAAGGAACAGGAAATGAAGCGTAAAGTACACAACCTACTACCTGTCGGATCCGATTAATATATATCCCTGATGTATCTACCGAGGAATCATAAAGTTAGCATTATAGGCCCCCTTCTAACTGAATGTACCAAGACTCGACTGTTCTGTTTGTCGCTTGTAATGATGTAAGTTTTCCCTAGTTTATCACTATCTTTACTTGAAAATAGTTTGCATTACCTTTTATGTGAGAATATGACAATATGAATGTAATGGGAAAATGAAAGTATGCAGTAGTCTTTTAAAATGACTACTGAAGTACTGACTACCTTAAAACATGTTTGTTCATTAAGGTTAAAATGTGATGTGGTTGTAACCATACTAATAATGCTCTCCCTCCAGGAGACTCTGGTTACAAAACGCGACTTAACAAACAAATTGCTAATCCGTGAAATAGTCTCACATTAATGTTATCTTGTTCTTGTTTTAGTATGTTCCTCCCTGTTCTAGTGTATAGTATGTTGTCTCTGTTCTAGTGTATAGTGTGTTCTCTCTGTTCTAGTGTATAGTATGTTCTCTCTGTTATAGTGTAGTATGTTCCTCCTTGTATTAGTTATAGTATGAACTGAACCCCTAAATTATACCTATTATAGTTTACTAGTATGTTTACTTGAACTGTACTGACTTTGAAGAAAAGACTCATTTATCTACTGAGTTATGATTGTACTTTAAAAATGGAGTTTTATAAACAATAAAGTAATATAACTTTAAAAGAGTTTTTGAAATGACTTGATCACTTATAAACACATAAGCAATCCTTTAAAAATGATGTTTATCACAAAACATTCACACAATTATCATTGTGTTCAACTTGTATTCCCCCCCCCCCTTAAAAGAATTTCAAACATTTACAAGATTGATTATAGGGGTATGAACTCACCTTATGTGGGTGATTCAATCGAATATGCGTGTAAGGATGAGAAGTTCCATGAATGAATTCCCAAGACACAAACGAGTCCTAAATGACATATAATGGCATATATATAGGCATGCAATTAGTGTTTTAAAGAACATAATATGCAAGGAAACTACCTTAGGGACTAGGAATACTTGAAATGAAGTGTACAAATCACATGTGATTGATCAAAAGGGTGTTTACGGCCAAGAGATGAGTTCACGGCCCAATATGGATGAATGGTTCACGGCCCTATGAACTCATGAAGGGTTCACGGCCCAACATGATGAGTTCTTGAAGGGTTCACGACCCTATGAAGGGTTCACGGCCGTGAACACTTCAAACTCATGAAGATGGTGATGATTTTTGAGGATTCAAGGCTTGGATCTAGTAGTCTTTCTAGTATAACAAGATTAGGGATGAAACACTTACGTTTTTGAAGCTTTAGGGTGTTCACGGTTGAAGAAGTTTGAGAGAGAATGGAGTCTTCACAGTTGGGAGGAGGAGAAGTGAGGTGAAAATGAGGTCACTCCAACATATATGGGAGGTGGTTCACGGCTGTAAACCTAGTTTGCGGCCGTGAACACCTTGTGAGTGACTTTCTGGTTCGAATTCATCCTCCTGATCTCAAGCTAACACTTCCTAACACTCAATCCTTAAGTGTACTAGGCTTAGAACTCAATAGAATGACCCTTAACAAGGCTAGAAGGCAACAGAAACAAGGCTGACCTTTGATTGAATTGTATGGCTGTACAAGATGGAAATTTCGGGTTGTCACAGTAATGCATTTCTTTAAGTTGGATACATGAAAAGTGTTGTGTATCGCTTTTAGTTCTTCTGGTAACTCAAGTTGATATGCCACTGCACCTATCTTTTCGATTATCTTGTATGGTCCGATGTATCGTGGTCGTAGCTTCCCCCTTTTAACAAAACGTAGGACCCTTTTCCATGGTGATACCTTCAATAATACTTTGTCACCAACTTGGAATTATATAGGTTTTCGCCTTTTGTCGGCATAACTGTTCTGCCTATTTTGTGCTACTTTGAGGCTTTCTCTTATTTGAGTTACCTTGTCAGCAGTTTTTTGGATGATATCAGGTCCAATTAATTGCTTCTCACCAACTTCCATCCAACAAACAACTGTTCTGCACTTTCTCCCATATAGTGCTTCATATGGTGCTGCTTTAATGCTGCTTTGTTATAAAAGAATTCTATCAGAGGTAGATGGCTATCCCAATGCCCTTTTAGGTCGATTGCACATGCTCGTAACATATCTTCCAAAGTTTAAATTGTAGGTGCACTCTGACCATCAGTTTTGAGATGATACGACATACTCATTTTAATTTGTGAACCTAACTGCTTTTGGAAGCTTCTCCAAAAATTTGAAGTAAAACGACGATCTCGATCTGATATAATCGATATTGGCACTCCATTCCTTGAAACAATTTCATTAATATACATTTTGGCCAATGTTTCCAATGTTTGTGTTTCCTTAATTGACAGGAAATGTGCAATTTTGGTCAATCGATCCACAATGACCCATATTGCATCCAAACCCTTTGGCGTTTTTGGTAGTCTTGTTACAAAGTCCATAGTGATATGTTTCCATTTCCAAACATGAATATCTAATGGTTGTAACTCTCCATAAGGCCTTTGGTGTTCAATCTTAACCTTCAGATATGTGAGACACTTCTTAACATAGTTGGCAATTGACTTCTTCATTCCTGGACACAAATACAAAGTTTTCAAGTCTTTGTACATCTTATTACTTCCGGGATGAACAAAATATTTGGATTTGTGCGCTTCATCTAGAATTATATCCCTACAATTACCGGATTTGGGAACCCAAATTCTTCCTTGAAACTTTTTAGTACCTAGACTATTGGTTTCCAATAGCTTGTCTTGACCAAAAATTCATTCTTTCTTCTGATTATCTGGCTTTAAAGCTTTTTGTTGTATTTCAAAAATCTGTTCGAGTAATTCATTTGTAGCCAAAAAACTTGAAATCTTAACATGGTTAAGCTGAAGTCGTTCTTTTCGACTTAAGGCATCGGCTACAACGTTGGCTTTCCCTGGATGGTATTTGGTTTCACAGTCATAATCTTTTAATAATTTCATCCAACGCCTTTGCCTCATATTTAATTCTTTTTGGCAGAATAAATACTTGAGGCTTTTATGATCTGTATACAATACACACTTAGTACCATATAAGTAATGTCTCCATATTTTTAAAGCAAAGACTATCGCACCTAGTTCTAAATCATGTGTTGGGTATCCCTTCTTGTGTTCTTTTAATTGTCGAGATGCAAAAGCAATTACATTCCCCCTTTGCATAAGCACACACCCCAATCCTTGCTTAGAGGCATCACTATATACTACAAAGTCTTCACTTCCTTTTTGGTAAGCTTAAAATTGGTGCACTACTTAACTTACTTTTCAAGGTCTGAAAAGCAATTTCTTGTGTTGTTCCCCAATTGAAGTTACACACCTTCTTTGTTAATGCTGTTACTGGAGCTGCTATCTTGGAGAAGTCTTGAATAAACCTTCGGTAGTAACCTGCTAAACCAAGGAAACTTTGTATCTCCGTTGCTGAATATGGAGTTTTCCACTTCGTAATGCACTAAATTTTACTTGGATCCACCATGATACCTTTTTCATTTATAACATGTCCCAATAATTTGACTTCTTGGATCCAAAATTCACACTTTGAGAATTTTGCATAAAGATTTTCGTGCTTTAGTAGTTCCAGAGTTATTCTCAAGTGTTGTTCATCACGATACATCGGAGCATACAAGATAATCGAAAAGATAGGTGCAATGGCATATCAACTTGAGTTACCAGAAGAACTAAAAGCGATACACAACACTTTTCATGTATCCAACTTATAGAAATGCATTACCGAAGAAGACGTAGTAATCCCGGTAGAAGATGTCACAGTTGACGACAAACTTAATTTTGTAGAAAAACCCATTGCTATCATAGAACATAAATTCAGAAAGCTTCGAAACAAGGAGATATCTTTAGTATTAGTCTATTGAGATTGCTCTCATGGATTGGAAGCAACATGGGATGTCGATTAAGAAATTCGCAACAAATACCCACACCCTTTCGAATAAATTTTCGAGGACGAAATTCTAATAAGGATGAGGAGGTGTAACAACCCTGTTTTCGGAAACAGAGAATTTTACAAAAAAAGGTATATTTTTTTATTTATATAGATACATATAGTTAAGTATATGACTCACTTGTATAAAGGAAAGCCATAAACAACTAATTAGAAATGATTGTTATAAAAAAAGGGTAGAAGATTTCAGTAGCAAGAAAAGTTAAACCTAAGTAAGCAAGCACACAAGTAGCTTACAAATGCTTATATCATGCTTACTAAGGTGCTTATAAGTTCTACAACATAGGAATGTCATATAAGCATAGAAGTGCATAGCTTGGTGACCAAGTAAGCCTATAACTAGATTCTATACATATATGTATAAGTTGTCCAGATTTTAGTTAAGCTATAAATGACTAATGAAGGCTATAGGAAATGATTTGTAACACTCTAAGGAGATAAGATGAAACAAGTACAATATATGTCATATTCCGATGAGTGTACAATGTCTAAAGCATATAGAACAAGAGATGTAATGCACCTAATTCATCTATAAATAGCTAACCATATTACCATTTTTCTGCATTCCAAAACAAAATCATTTAAAAATAATTAGTAGAAAGAAGGCTTTAGAATCATAAAGGTTCAAGCTAAAGCAAAGTGAGTACTTATGTAATTTAATGGGATACATACATGCTATAATATGTTGTAAATTACTTTGCCATGATTAATTGCTTAATGTTTTAAAAGCATGTTTTATAGTATATTAGTTATACTACTTTATTATTGCTTAATGTTTTAAATAGCATGTTTATGATATATTATTAAGATAGCCTGAAAGTTTTATACATTTTAAGTTTGGTCATTTAAATACCCATCATACGGGGGTATGGTATGAAGGACCGACATGCAACCGGACCTTATGGGAAAGCCTTTTATGGATCCCAATGTTAGCTAACCTTTTAGCAGTTTTGGCCTACTTACATGTAACTATGAGATCTCAAAGAAGTGTTTTAAAGCATGCATAAATTATTACTCTTAAATTATCAAAACCATAATTACTCACTAAGCTTAAAACTTATGTATTCTTGTATGTATCTCAGGACGGAAGGAGTAAGAGACCACATGAAGTAGTTTTCTATAAATAAGTTGGAGTGATATAAGTTGCTAAGATAGTATTTTATATTTTCTGTTTACAAGTATATGTGATAAACCTTTTTATGTAATAAAGATGTTTTTTACTAAATGACATAGTTAAATTAAATATTAGTACCAGCAGGGACGGGGCGTGACAAAATGCATGTGCGGTTGTCACTAATATCACAATGATTGAAACCAATTGATGATCAATATGTACTTGTGGAGATAAGAACATGTACCTGATCTCAGAATCTATTGTGGTGGAACCAGAATATGAACCAATCACATCAGTTTCGGTGCTAGAAATGGTAGCCATTTCTGGTTCCAAAGATGGATTAGTCCATAGCTTCTCCAAGAACAAAGAAACAAAAGATTAAAAGGAAGAAAAACAATGTCATATTGGCATTCTGATAAAGAAAAAACAATAGGGCACCCGTAACCGGCATAAGAAGATTAAGATTATTTGTTTTCAATGCATCAACAATTAAAACTTTACCTAACTTTACCTAACTAAATAAGAAAATAATGAAATCAAATATAAATTTTAACTATTTTCAATTAGCTTTTACATAAAAGTAATGTTAGGTTGACAAATGACACAAACTCTATACGGATTCCTATATGGAAAACAAATTATGCATGAGCTTTGTACATGAAACATGAAGATCAATTGTAAATGATTTTAATTTTGTAAATGCACTTACATGACCGCTTCTGCTTGAAGAGGGCTCGTATGAAATGTTGCAAATGAATCCTTTAAATTAGGAAATTCATTAATTTCACCCTTATACTATAGAAGTTTAGTTTGATCTTAAATATCTCATAATAAAATTAAAATTGTGAAGGAAAGGCTATGTAAGAACTTGTAACATTGTTCGATCCAAGAAATGAAAAATGAAATTACACAAATTTGGAAGAACTTTTCTAACTTCATGCTATTCCAAAAGGCATCACCATAGATTTCTTACAACCTTGGAGGAAGCTATTGTATGATATTCATCTAGAAAGCTAAAAATAGTATGTATTCAACAAAATGGAAGAGATAGTCAGATAGATGTTCCTGATTAAGTATTTGACCACTTTATGAACATAAAGGGATTCTACCGGAAGATTTACATAGGATAGACATCTTCCAAAAATCCAAAGATTAAATTTCAAAACATTTCTTACAAGGAAGTTGTATCTACAATTTCATCATATTAACCATTTGAAACTCCTTTTTGTTTGTGAAATCAACCCATTTTATTGTTATTTAAAGGAGTATTTAACAATTATCACATAACCAAATATGAAATGGGTAAATGCCCCACCAACCAGTCTCACATCCAACACGTGAGAGATATTATCTAGATAATAAAAGTTGAATTCATCCTCTAACTATATCTGAGAGAATCATCAATAATCTAATTTACAGCCATGTTCAATGCTCATAATATTGACGCTTAATAGCATATGCAATGGCTCAGATTTAACTTAATTCTAAAATTAACGTTAATTGGAAAACATACCTTGTAAATTTCGTTCCAATGCCAGTTATACTGATAAAGAGTGGTTAAGTTTTCATAATCAACCATAGCTTCATCCATAGTCGTCTTACTTTCCTTTTTGCAGGCTTCGGATGCAATAAAAATTGGAAATAAGAGGTGGCAATTTTGACCCATTAAACAAAGGATATCAAAACCAAGGTGGAAATCGGTTAAAATCCTAATCTAGTAAAAGCGAAATTCAAGATTATTACATGTAAAATACGAATAATTAGGTGCTTGACAAGTTTAAGAAATTAAAGAAATGGGGCTTACCAACTAAATCATGATTGATGATGAATGATAAAAAAAAATGATGAATGATAAAAAGAAAAGTAGAATGTATGGTGAGGAGAATGAGCATACGAGTTCCATGAAGAAAAAAAATACCATACGCAATGGCTCAGATTTAATTTTTTTAGATGAGAGTCGGTTATCTCAAACATATTATTTTGGTGGCAGTGAGTGGTTCTTGAAACCGAGAGAGAGAGAGAGAGAAAAAAAAAATTAGATAGAAAGAAGATGAAGAAGGGGTGATGGTAACACCTTAAAAGAAATAGAGAGCATGAGGAAGCAAAATGCTTCGAACGAAGCATGACTAGGGATGCAAATTTGACCCGCGGATTCGGGTAATCCGACCCTAACGGGGCGGGTATTACCCATCTTAACGGGTGACGGGGCGAGGATGGGGCTAAAATATCATACCCGAAATGGGTACGGGGCGGGGATGGGTATACCACTATCCGCTCCATTTAAGACCTGATAATATATATATATATATATATATATATATATATATAGATGAGGGTTCAATTGAGAAAAAAAAAGGTTGAGAATGGGGGAATCATTCTCAGCCAATCATTTAATTAGCATCTTAACATAAAATACACGGTGGCAAAATTATAAATATGATATGATATCCTTCAATCACGGATACATAATTGTGGATAATTTGATAACAATTCAAATTCATTACTATTCGATCGTTCATCATCCAAATTTCTTCTCCAACCTTCAACGATCATCCAGATTTCTTCAATTAAATCCTCGATCAACATCATCCAGTGTTAATCAATCATCCATCTTCGTCAAAAACACGTTCATCAACATCATTCAACAGTAGACAAAAAAAATCGTTTTTGGGTCTTTCAATCCAACCTTCAATTATGCTTGAATTCGAGCATGTCTTCAACATCTACGATTAATTATACTCCCAGTGTCATTAGATCAACATCATCGATAATCAACAACAATTTCACTTCATATCATTCATTTAACATCGATCATCAAACAAAACTTCGAAATTAAGGTTAGAAAAACATCAAATCATTTTTTTTTGAAAAATTTCATATAATTCTCTATCAATCTACTATTTTGTAAGTTTTAAATAGTCAAAGTATCATGTTTTTAGCATTTTTAAAAAAGCTTACTTGTATGCACTCCAACTGTTTGATGAAATGCATAAATTAAATTACCACGTTATATTCACATATAAATATGTTTTCGCACCTTAATCAGTATATGATTATTAAAACACAAAACAAATATACAATTTTATATGTTATTCATATGTGAATAACATATAAAAATTATATATATTTGTGAATATACCTTGTAATATTCATATGTTAATATCATGTGTAATATTCATATGTGAATAAACTGTGTAATATTCACATATGAATATACCATCTAATATTCATAAGTGAATATATCATCTAATACTTACAAGTGAAAATACTATGTAATATTCACAAGTGAATGCATCGTTTAATATTTAAATATGAATATTTTGTATCATATTCACAAGTGTATATACTATATATTATTCATATGTGAATATACTGTGTAATATTCATGAATGAATATACCATGCAATATTTAGATGTGACTAGAATGTGTAATATTCACAAGTAAATATACCATATACTATTCACATGTGAATCTACCATATAATATTCATATGTGAATATACTATGTAATATTCATTTGTGAATATACCATGTAATATCACATGTAAATATACAATATAAACAACATATATCATATAATATTCACATATGATTATACATTCATGTGGTATATACCATGTGATAATTAGAATGTGATAAATCGCTATTATTATGAACTAAAAGTATATTTTTAACATTTTTTATGTGTATTCACATGTTTTTCAGGCATCGTTATAACTCAATAAAAGAATAACATTTCAATCAATGGTTGGTTCATATCCCGGTGGTTGACGATTGGTTGACGTAATTGAGAAGATATCATTGACGAAGACAATATGTTTTTATATTCACGTGTAAATGTTATACAATTTAATATATTCTTCATTTTGATCGTGTTAAATTCAAATGCAAATGATATTCATTAACCAATACAATGTTGTTTGTCTTAGTATAATGTTGATTTTACATGTAAAATAATATTGTTACAATATACAAAAAAAAAACTATTCACAAACCAATTCTTATAGTATATTATTTATTTTTATATATAAAGGTTGTATTCACAAAATAAATAAATGAACATGTATAGTTTATTCACATAAATAAAAATAACAGATTACAATGATGTTTTTACTAGTGGGATTGAAGTTAGTAACATCATCAGTAAATATGTCGTAATGATTTCTAAACTTTATTCATATATGAATAAATAGCATGTCATGATGATGTCATCATTAGTAGGAATGAAAATTTAGTGACATCATCAAAACAATTTGCCGCAATGAAGTTTAGTCTCAGAATTGGACGAAATTCGCATATTTGATGTAAAATGGTGCGATTTACAAAACTCACCGCTTCGCCGTGACGTACGGTGTTTTTCGGCCATTCGGGACTGTTTAGGGCCTCAAAATGACGTTTTTCTATTTTTATAATTTTCCGAAAAAAAAGTTATCATTTATTCACAAATGAATATAACATTAATAAAAATATATATGCTTATATAATTATTTTATTAACCTAAAAAGATTAGTTGTATGTGAATAAATATATATTCTTATCAAATACTTTTTTTATCTTTAATTTTATATATTTTGTAGTCCTCGATTTTATTGACAGTTTTATTCATTTGTGAATAATACATATATATATATATATATATATATATATATATATATATATATATATATATATATATATATATATATATATATTCACATTTGATTATTACATATATATTCATTTGTGAATATTACATATGTTCACATGCGGATATAATTCTTATACGTTATTCACATATGAATTACAAACTTGCTTAGGACCTCAAAACAATGTTTTTTTCCGAAAAAAATACATTATCACTTATGAATAAAAAGTATGATTAATTTTTTTATAATTTAAGTATCATTCATATATGAATATAGCATATAATAAATATAGTATATTCATATTTAAATAGTAGACGATGCATTCAATTGTGAATATTACATAGTATATTCACTTGTGAATATTAGATGGTATATTCACTTATGAATATTATATGAAATTTTCATATGTGAATATTACATAGTATTACATGGTATATCACATGTGAATTTTATATAGTATATTCACTTGTGAATATAAGATAATATATTCACTTATGAATATTACACAGTATATTCACATATGAATATTACAAGGTGTTTTCACAAATATATATAATTTTTATACGTTATTCACATATGAATAACATACAGACTTGCATATTTGTTTTTTGTTTTAATAATCATATACTGATTCAGGTCAGAAAACATATTCATAAACGTGGTAATTTAGTTTATGCATTTCATCAAACAGTTGGAGTGCATACAAGTTAACTTTTTTAAAAATGTTAAAAACATGATACTTCCAATTCAAGTTATCAATTCCAAATCATCATATACTTCCGATTTCGACTTTGAAGCGTGCAATTCCGATTTTCATTTCACTCCAAAAAAAATTCCGATTTCAATTTTGAAACCTTGAAATCCCGATTCTAGATTTCTTTGTAATACTGATAATCAAGACGCAAACTGTTCCGATTAGAATATATGTTCCAACTTCAAAAGCTTCCGACTTCAGATGCGACATCCTATGTCTGATCGATTTCACATTTTGATTTTGATTTCCGAAAATCCGATTAAGAACCTGTGAGTACCGATTCCGAGTCCTTCAATGTCGACTGTGACTGCGAGTCTAGAACTCCAATTCCAATTTCATGAACAACAAAGAAATTTCGATTCCAGCTGAGTTCGTTTGCGAATCTAGGAAATTCAAATTCGGAGTATTCAACAAAGAAATCGATGTTACGTATTTGAGATTGAAGGTTATTATCATATTTACAAGTTTGCCACCGTGTCTTTTATGCTTAGATTAAATGAGTGATTCCCCCATTCTCAACCTATTTTATTTTCTCAATTGAACTTACCTCTATATATATATATATATATATATATATATATATATATATATATATATATATATATATATATATATATATATATATATATATATATATATATATATATATATAACGGCTATTAATATTTGTTGGAAATCGAAGTGACGCTTTGAACTTTTCTAATCTTTTCATATTGCTCTCTTCAGCATCTTTTTTTACTTTTAATTAATTAAATCATGGAACGTTAATTTCAGATTATATTTAATCGCGTCTAAACTAATGGCACATGCTTTTAGACATCATATACGTTTGTTTCCAATGTCTTTTCATTATAAATATCGATCAATGTATTGTCCAACTAAATGATTGGCGATGACATTGTAGTTAAATGTTTATGAAAATTTTATTATAGGCATTGTGTCGAAAGAAACATATAAGTTTTATTTGATGATTCATATTTTTTTTGTAAATATTTTTAAGTCATTTAAAGTTAACGGGTATCCATCAGGTTCCCCATATCCGACGGATATTTATTCACTCGAACCCGTCGGGGATTAGGCGGGGTGGAGGCGGGGATAGGTATGAGGTTCGGAGTTCGGGTACGGGGACGGGTATTACAGTATCCGCCAATATCCGTCCCGGTTTGCATCCCTAAGCATGACTGTAGAAGGTTGCAAAAAGCTTTGGTACAAAAAGGAAAACGGGAAAAACCAAGGAGTCAAAGTATAAACGAGAGAGAGAGAGAGAATCTTTTTGCGAGAGATCAGCATGTGAGAAAGTTATGCGTTTTGAAAATGGGAAAGAGAAGCAGTGACGGGAAAATCTAGGGGAAGAGCTGCAAAATGGCTAGCTATTGGTGGACATGTCAGTGGAAGAAGGGAGTAGTGGTAAGGCTGGAAGGAGTGGTGCCACACAAACCGCACTCCATTCATTGCCACGTAAGCGCCATGTCAACTTTTACTACAAAATTGTGGTTCCTTGCCACACCTAAGGAGTGGTGCCATATTTTTTTTAAGGATTTAATTTAAATATGATTTCATTTTTAATAAAAAAAACATAAAATTTCATTACTTCAAAATAAAAAAACATTGCATTGCATTACTTAAAATTAAAAAAAAATAATATGAAATTTAAAAAAAAATACAACAAACTTAAAAAAAAACACATATGAAACGATTAAAATAACTTATAAAATAAACTCAAATAAAATAACTTAAAAAAAAGGAAAAAAAACTTTATTAATTAAAGTGCCGGTGGGAACAATGGCAAACATATATTTTTTTTTATAAAACAATTTATTTTTAATAAAAAGCATAACCTCAATACTTGTCATGTTCAATATACTACAATAATTTAAATTAACAAAAAAGTAAAAATAAAAATAAAAAACAAAGCACAAGTGTGTTTTTATAGCCCACGCATAGTCCGTTTAGGAATTTTAAAACAACCCAATTAAAAATAAGAAGAGAGAGAAAAGAATGCGGTAATAAACAGCCGTAGGGGAAGGGAGTGCGGTTCAAACCGCATGCTAGGGGCGGTGTTCTCCATTGACACGGTGGCAAACCACAGTGGAGACTGCATCCACTCCGCATACTCTAAGTGGCAAGACTAGATGATGACTCTTCAAGCCTACAAACTTTAACACCGGTAACAAACGTCGTTTCAACAAATCCAATCCAAAAGGTCTACAAAAATTGAAATCATAAACCAATAAACTTGCATGCTGTTAAGTCGGAGCCTCCAAAATCCATTAAAATTCCAAAATAAATCCTCAAAATTCTATAGAAATTGCTCGTTAAATCTTAATAAAATTGCATGCTGTTGAGCTAGAGCCTCCAAAATCCATTAAAATTCCAAGATAAATCCTCAGAATTCTATAGAAAATGCTCACTAAATCATAAGAATTCACTCAATATCATAAGAATTCACTCAATATGATTGATTTTTAGAAAGGGTGGGATATATATATATATATATATATATATATATATATATATATATATATATATACTAGGGATTTTTTGGGGCCATGCTTTGCACGGCTCACGGTGGTTTCTAAGACTTGGGGAAGTGGTGCGGTAGAGGGAGTGCGGTTTTGCCGCTTAGGCAACGAACACCGCCCCCTGGGTGCAGTTTAGACTGCAATGTGGTAAAAACTGGCCGCGTTTTGTGATTGGGTGGGGAGAAAATTAAAGTTTTTATTTAAATTATTTTTTTTTAAATAAAGTGTAACACCACTCCTTAGATGTGGCAATGAACCACACTTTTGTGGTAAAACATGATGTGGCGCTTATATGGCAATGAAGGGAGTGCGATTTCGATGACACCACTCCCTCCGGCCTAATGTCAAAGATGGGTATGGTGTCAACAGAACAAAATCAAGTGCGATGCTACAATACACAAATAATTATTGAATGTATATCGTCGTAATAGAATGTTTAAGCAAAACCATGGAATCGGTAGAAGTTGAAAGTACAACTCTATGTACGGATGAATTTTTCAAAATACAGTGCCTTAATAATGAAATCTTGAAAGTATAATAACTTAATATGTAGAAATGAGTGTTCTAATACACAAAAAATAATTAGAAACTCCCATTCCATTGCCATTTGGGTCCTTAGAGTTGTCTCTTATCCAATTACCACAAGGTAAACAAATCAGACCATGATGAGTTAAATATATACGAAATCAGTAAATCGGTAAAATTTTACCGCTTGATGAAAATTTTGTAATATCTTCAACCACAAAGGAATGGGAACACTCATAAGAGGAATGTTAAATAGCTTTGAAACAATGTTGAAAATTGACAAAATCCAAAATGTATATAGCCTCTTAATGATACATATTTTTCATTCTATAACATAAAAAATATAACAAATAAAAAGAAATATAAGAAAATGTTGAGTTTACTAAATTAACCGAGTTATCTTACACAATTTGCCAATGTAAGCTTTCTTCATTAAAAGAGCTAAAGGTTTAAAGTACTACCCCATGAGTGTTGTTAATGGAAGTGCAATACATACGTGAGCATGAACTTGCTTTAGAGTCATGTTATTCTTAATTTCTTTAGAATGGACATGAAGCACCAAGATAAGAAAACGAAGATCAAATATAGATTTAGATATTAAATAAAGGAAAATCTGACTGAAAAACATAAAGACCTCGTAATTATTGTTTTTATGTGATCTTTGACTAATAGTAAAAAAAACAAAATATCTCATGATAACAACAATTCAAATAACAACAAAATAGGTTGAAAAGGTAATGGAAGTGTAGTGAGTCCGAAATAAGTAGTTTAAGATTGTTTTGGTTGAAAATCCTACACGGAAAACTAAAAAGAAACTAATATAATAAAAATATAAAACAAATAAACAATATAATCAACATGGTATATAAAATATGAAAATAGCATAAATAAATGAAAGAAAACGAACTTGGTTACTAATGATTTTATTCTTAAGGAAGGAATCATTGTGTTGGATGGTTGTCATGATGACCACAAAACAATCTCAAATACCATGCCAATTAGCTTCAATGAAAGGCATAGAAGCTTGGGATGTGGTAGAAGCCTTGAAAAGTATGTTCCATGATAATGAAGGCTGTGAGGGTATTTTAGCAATATCCACTGTTAGAATGGCTGCACTGATTCATTCTTTTTAAGTTATTTTATTTTATTAATTTACATTCTTTTTATGTACTTAACATTCTTGAAAATATTGTTGTGCTTTATAAAATTAGAATCGATAAATAGGTTCCAAAGATAAATTTGATATCAAGATATTGAAGGTTCTTAATAAGGGTAATTTTGGGATAATTTATTTTTGCTTACTTCTGTTCCGTGATGAAGCTGAGAAATATGAAATGGAGGCCAAGGTGTTGGTATATGATCTTTCATATCACAAAGAAAGCTAATTCCTGAAGATGTGTAAAACATACATGAGAAGTCAAGTTTTTAAAATAATTATGGTTGTGGAATTTTAACAAGCAACGTATATGCTTACCAAAAAAAATAACCATTGCATCATTCCTTTTTTTTTTTTTTTTTCTTCAGGTCGAGCTTCATAATTCACTGGCAAACATCATCAATTGAGATGGTAAGTTCATCAAAAACAAGGATTTATGAACAGAAAATAATACCTAAAACTTCATCAAGGTCATTATCGTTCTGACTTAGGGCTTGTTTGATTTTTCGGCGTTAAAGGAAATGACGATGTTGCTTTTTAGAGAGAGAAAGGGGAAGATGGTAATGACTTCAAAAGCACCTCCATCTTTCAAGTCTGATTAATCCATCGCGAAGTTATATTTTGGGGAGAATAGTATTGTTGAGCGTGAAGGGTTCTTGGGAAACGGGAGATGGTGGCACCTGTCAAAGCTATAAGAAGATCGTGGCAAAGCTACAACTATGACTCACCCTAATTTTTGGAAGTAGTGGAGAGACAGTTGCCTTCATGCGCTTGGACTTATGCATGGAAAAAAGTAAGAGATTGTACAGCACGTTCTCACCGCATTGCTTCTCATTTTAAAGAGTAAATGCAAATTTCGTCCATGTGGTTATAAAAAAAATATGGATGAAATCCAAAATGTTTTCAATTTGCACCACTGGTTTAAAATCGGACATTTTTTGTGGATATGGTCCCTATCAAACTTAAAAAGACTACTATACCCTTTTAATTTGTTATTTTCATTTATTTTTATAATTATTTCTTTATTTTAATATTTTGATAAATAGAAAATTAGACAAAAAAAACCCCACTTATCCCCATCCCACCATACCCTTCTCTTTCTTTCTCTCTCTCTCTCTCTCTCTCTCTCTCTCACACACACACACACACACACCTCATGTACAACGTCTTCTACTAATATCCCCAATTGATGATCAAAACGCATAATAAAATCATAGAAACACATTTTCTTCTTCTTCAATTAGATTTACAAACCCAAAGATCGAAGCCCCCTGAACCCAAGAACAAAATTCTTTAAATGTGCCCAATAAAGATATTCAAGAGAAAGAGAAGACTCTCATTGGAGCTTCTTCTTCGAGGCTAGTTCTTGATGGTTAAGGTTTCCTCCCACAGTTTTCCAGTTCATTATACAACCACAAAGAAGAGAGAGTGAGTTCAACATACAAACATAAAACATACACACTTATTTCAAGTTTTCAGAGGATGACACACATACACACACATCCAATCGCCTCCGTCATCATAGGTTCAGTAGGATTTCTGAAATCTGTGTGATTTCCGAGATTGGACCTATAAAGAAGAGGTATGCAATGATGGCTTTAACCTATTATGTTCGATTTTCAGTAAGATGCAGACACCAGAGAAATAAAGATGAAACATGTAAAATCAAAACTGCAATTCAGTTTTACGTGCAATAAGAAAGACCAGAAGGAGACAACAGAGAGGGAGATCAGGGGTTAGGAGCCGTCAAACTCCCTGAAACCATCAACCTATCATTTCTTTCTTCTTCCCATTTGCGACCTAGCTGCCAACGAATTCCCTTTCTCATTTTTTTTCTAATCACGAGCCCTAAATCATAAACGAGTTGTCATCTTTCTTTGATTGTCGTTTGTCTTGAAGATAACTGGGAAGAAGCTTGTTCTAGGATCTGGTCAATGGAGGGAAGGGATGGGGAAGAAGATGATGAGTGGGTGGAATTTTGAGAGAGAGAGAGAAAGAAAGAGAGAGACGGTAAGGTGGGGTGGGGTGGGGAGGGGTAGGTGGGATTTTTTTTAATTTATTCTAATAAGAGGAAAACATAAAAAATATATAAAAAGAAATTAGAAGGGCAAAGTAGTCTTTTTATGTTTGACAAGGACCATATCCACAAATTATATTTGATTTTGGACCGGTGATGCAAGTTGAAAATATTTTGGACTCCATCCACATTTTTTTGATAACCACAAGGACCAAATTTACAGTTTAGTCCATTTTAAATAGATATTTCTTAAGAAAGGAGTTTTACATATAATATACTAGGTGTAAAACCCGTCTAATACACGGGTTGATTAAAAAAAGATTAAATATCAAAATGTAAACAATAAATATTTTTTTAAATAAAATTTTGAAATAAGGAATGAAAAACATATTAATAATAATTTATTATCACATTTATTACATTTAATACTTTACATATATACACACAAGTATTATGTATTATGTGACTTTAATTTTAAAATTTGAAAAATCTAGAAATTGACATATGAATTTTATTTTATTTTAAAAATATCACAAAATGACAAGTGTCAAAACTAATGAGAGATTGACATGTGGCAAAATTGATTTTCATTTATTATAGTAGACATTTATTACATTTAATACTTTACATATATACACACAAGTATTATGTATTATGTGACTTTAATTTTAAAATTTAAAAAATCCAGAAATTGACATATGGATTTTATTTATTTTAAAAATATCACAAAATGACAAGTGTCAAAACTAATGAGAGATTGACATGTGGCAAAATTGATTTTTATTATATATATATATATATATATATATATATATATATATATATATATATATATATACTATAATAAAAGTTCAAATGAGAACCATTAAAGGTTAAGAACTCTAAGAAATATATATATATATATATATATATATATATATATATATATATATATATATATATATATATATATATATATATATATATATATATATGTTCAAATAAGAACCATTAGAGGTTAAGAACTCTAAAAACCAATTATTTTTAAGTTATATTTAAGAGAATTTTATTATTTTCTAATATTTTGATTTTTTTTTTAATTTTGATAAATGTCCAAAAAGCAATAAGTGTATTTTGGGCACATGACTTCATCTTTCTAACACAAACATCACAAGGTCCTTCTTTCGTCTGACTTCAAACATTTCTTCCTATTTGCTTCTTCCTTCATCAGATAACAACCACCATTTTTGTCGCCCTTATCACCGGCGACTTTGCTCCGGCGACTCCTCTGTCAACAGCACTACCGCCACCACCGTCTCCTCCGATGACTTTTTACCGCCGTCTCCTCTATCGGCATAAATCACCACCGCATTCTCCGATCTTCAGTGAATCTCCAGATTTGCATCAGATCTCATATGATCCACATCAGAAATCAGCATATCTACATCAGATCTCATCAACTCTCAGGTGAAAACGACAATCGCTGACGATACCGTCTTCTATTCGAGATTCCGACATCACCGCCGAACCTCCAAAATGTACAACTGTCATTATCGCCTACATCGGCATATTACCACCTCCGGTTGCACCATCACCGTCGTATCTTTGCTACCCCTCTAGATCTGCTTCGACTCCATGATTTTGTGTCGTTTCGTTGTTAATGCTCGCGATTTCAAATCTGATTTCCTTCAGATCTAGTTTAAAAACCTTCAAATCTGATTTCGTTCATGTTCTTCAAGTCTAAAACTTCTGAAGATTGTTTGTTTATTTGGATTTTGTTCTCCTTTTTGAAGCATGTTCGAAGCTGAAACGGTATCTGCCATAAGATCTAAAGAAATCTAACAGAGCTCCACTTCTTATCTCTAATATCTGGTGAAACACATGAGGGTATGTCGATTTTTGTTTACTTTTTTTCTATTAAGTTGTGAATTTAATGTTATAATCTCTCATTTGTTGTTTATTTTTGTTAATCATAGTTTAGTCTGCTATTAAGTTGTTAATCCATGTTTATTCTCTTATTTGTTATAATATTTGCATCAAATATTTAGTCACGGTTTATGCTCTATGGCTATTAAGCTGTAAATTCAATTTAGAATGTGTGGTATTATATTAGTTTTTTCTTAAATAATATGATTTTTTTTAAGTTTTGAACTGTGATGTTTTAATGTTTCAACTATTGTTTAGTTTTTTTAAGTTAGTTAATGTGAATGAGTGAATTAATATGATTTTATATTGTGAATACTATGAATGATAGTCATAAATTGTTTTATTAAATTGTGAATGAGAGTCTTGAAATGTTTTATGAAACTGAGAATTTGTATGGAGCACACAATGTATCTGATGAAATGTTTCAACGCAATCAATTATGTTTTAAGATGTAAATATTGTGAACGAGAGACCTAAAATTGTTTATTAAACTGTGAATTAAATCTTGAAATATAACTTTTAAGTTTAGAATATGGTCGTGAATGTATAATTTTTTGTATAAAACGTTGAATTTATTATATTAAGTTGTGAATTGACAATAGTAAATTGTAACATCCACGTCTCACAATATTGTCCGCTTTGGGCTCCCGGCGCGAAAACTTCCCAGGGGGTCACCCATCCCTGGATTGCTCTCGCCCGAGCACACTTAATTGCAGATTTCTTATGAGATCCGCCGCCCTCCCGACTTTAAAACGCGTTGTGACAAGGAAGGTATCCACACCCCTTATTAGGAGTGTTTAGTTCTCCTTCCAAGCCGAAATGGTATCAGAGCTAAGGCACGGGTCGATGTGTTCGACGGGGATGTCGAACCCTATAATGGGCGGTGAAGGTGGGTTACATCTGATGCCACATCTACTTGGAAGGAGAACTAAACACTCCTTGTAACATCCATAAAATTTAAGTCAATTTAAAACTTTTTCAACCAATCAAAAACCATTAATTATTACAAAATGTTTTCAAAATAGTTTCATATCAGAGTATCCCAGAAACCATAAGTTCCAAAACACAAGGATGTGTACGGTCACGCCTTCGCCTTGCCAAAACACATGGAGAACCTGAAACAATAAACTGAAACCGTAAGCACGGAGCTTAGTGAGTTCCCCCAAAATACCAACGCACACAAAATAACATATATCACAAACAGAATACTACGGGTCCAATCATCCATCGAGATGGAATACCGCAGGCCCTCAACCATCGGGTTGGAATGCCAACATACCATGGGTCCAATCAACCATCGGGTTGGAATACCCCGGCCCTCAACCATCGTGTCACACCCCCGAACCAGACGGCGGAAACGTCTAAGGGCTCGCGTGACTCAAATTGAATATCATCACAATGATTATACATGAAACACAACATAAACTTTACCATACATTAATACATTACAACTGACATTGTTCACATCAAGTACATTGTCTAAATATTACTTATCCATAGCATAAATTGTTTGAGAGTTTTCAAAACATAACATCTTAACATACTTGGTATTACTCTTCAGCTTACCTGTTACCTGAGAATACAAGTTATTTTGAAAACGTCAACATACAGAATGTTGGTGAGCTCATAAGCAAGGTTGTTATAAAAATGTTTTGTGTAGTTTATAAAATCCAGAAAATCCAATATTTTCTGAAAAGACAATTGTTTATACCAAAGTGTGAAGATCCATAAGTTTGTGCATGAATGATTTCAAAACGTGTATAAATGAGAAGTTTTGCATTATAGTTATTGAAAGTACAAGTGAATGGTGTTGATTTCCTCGAAAAACCCGATGTTTTCCGATAATATAATATAATTGTTTCAAATTGTTATACCGTCACAACGAATGATTATGATTTTCCTTGATTACTCGGATAGTATTGGATTCATTTATTTATGTGAGTCGTTATAACCATGCATGATAATGACTAGTTCGTCTGTCTTGGCATTCTAGCGAACGCCGGAATTGATCTTAAGATTTTGTCACCCTAGACTGGCCGAGTCTAACTGTAGCGAACAACTGAGGTGTGGGGGAGTCACCCCCGTATAGATCTATACACAAACTCTCGCTCTCCCTCCAGGAGACTTTGATTATAAATACAGACTACGAACGACACTTAGAGGTGTCGCCCGTTATTACTCACTTAATCCAAACGAAATTGATTACCATTGATTAACAACCTGTATTTGTTTACTTGAATTGAAGGTAAGCCTAACAAACGAGGAGAAGAGGATTACAAAGTCCTGCTAATTACGTGTGTTATTTAAGGCTGTTGGTTATACGAAGGACGCGTTGGCCCATTTCATATTTGATTTAATTGGACCTTACTAGCAATGCTAATGGGCCACTGATGCCCAATAGCACATAGAAGCCATTGAGGGTCCCTTAAACATGTAATTGGGTCACAGGAGGCCCAATAGACATGTGTTACTATTGTTAGGCCCAAAAGTCATGTCAATGGGCCACGAAGGCCCAATAAGCATGATTAGGATCTTTCAAGCCCAACTATTTGAATATTTACGTGTTTTAGGTATAGTATAATTGTCGGAAGTTTGATTGGACAATTGTTAAATTCGCAACGGCATGAAACTTGTCGATTGTTTATAACGATATTTGAAAATATATGTATATTCTTCATTCTATTTTCATAAGTTGTAATTTGGTATTTTTGACCCAAATATCTTAATAATGAAATAATTGAATCAAAATATGCCCTTTTTCTAATAAAAATGACAATTTTAGTCCCTTATTTAAAAAAGAAGACATTTTAGGCCCTTAAACCATTTTCTTGACATTTTTGACCCATAGACTTGTTTAAGTAATGTTTTTACCTCAAAATTTACTCTTTGGCAGTTTCAGCCCCTTCAATAGGGAGTTTTTCGGTTAAAGTCCAACTTTTTCGCAACTTTTACAATTTTGGCCCAAATTCCAAAAACTTTACATTTTTTATCCTTTTTGGAAAAAAAATCATTTTAACCCTGAAAATAGTTTTGTTTACCCCTTTTACCCCCTGTTTTGAGAGTTGTACCATTTCAGTCCCTTGAAAATCATATTTTTGCAATTTTTGGGCCTATGGGCCGAAAAGCCCAAAAATTGGCCCATTAAGCCACAAATTACATTTCTAGTCCTTTAAAGAGTATCATATTCATAAAAACATTTATTTTTACTGTTTTGACTCTTTTGGTCCTTAAGAAAACCTTAAATGACAACTTTCAACCCAACTTTTGTTTATTTGACAATTATAGCCCAAAAATGAGTTTTATGTTGCAATATGTTTATTGTAACCCTAGAGGGTAATTTTCCTTGACTTATTTAGTGTAATATATCTTAGATCATGTTTATTTTCCTTCTTGTGCCATAGATCTCGAGATTTCTTTCCTTTTTTTGTTACATATTTACCACATAAACACATGAAAACACACATAACATACATGAAATCACACATAACATACACATACACATAGATCTACACATTTTACTTGTATTCTCCCCTATAAAATTTATGAAAACCGAAAATAGAGGGGTATGAACTCACCTTTTCTTGTTGTTTTCGATTTGAAGAAGAAAGGGAAGAGTTTGATGCTATTTTTCGGCCCTATCAAGCTTTCTTGGGTTGATTTCAAACTTAAGAAGCTTCTAAGGAGTAGATCACGAAAATTGTGTGAGTTAGGAAGAAGTTTTGATGAAATAAAGAGACTAGGTTATGGATCTAAACAATAACTTACCAATGATGATGATTATTGTGGAATAACCTTCTTGAAAAGCCCTAACTCTCAAAAATTTTGAAGGAGAAGTGAAGAAGTTGTTGTGAGTTCTTGAGAGAAGCTTAAGTGAATTGTGTGTGTGTGTTTTTCCTTTGGCCGAGAGATAAGAAGGAGAGAAGGAGAAGAGAGAGAGAGGTGAAAGGATGGACTTCATGGAGATTTGTGATGGTGCATGGAAGTCCATAATGTAATAAGGAGGTGGCTAACCCTCCTTATTTCATTAATTTCTATTTTTTTTTGTTTTCCTCTTGGGCCGAGAAAGAGAGAAGGGAGAAGAGGATTTGTGCCTTTTGTGCTTAAGTCTCTTAATGTGAAGCCCAAGTTAATGGTTTTCAGCCCAATGGGCCCTTAAGAGGTTTTACGGCCCAATTTGTATAAAAGAATGAGTTTTATGGCCCTTTAGGGCTAATTAGATTTGTTATGGCCCAATAAGGGTATTTTATTTCATTCTAGGCCCATTATGGCCCAAAATGTTAAAATAAATGAAAGTGGGTCTAATTAGAGCCTATTTAAGAGTTCTAAGCCCAAAATAGTCAAAATTGGAAGCATATTGGTCCATTGGGTCCAATAAGAAAATCCTAGTCCAAAATGGACTTAAACCGGGATTTTTAGGGTTTCCAATTTTTTTTTTGTTGACTATTTGAATGTTTGTATAGGGTATTTGATGGAATTTTGTTGTCATTGAATAAACACCATACATGTTTTCAAGTTCTAGCTACAATGTCATTCTTTGTTAAGTGTTTACAAAGCATCAGAATTCCTAGTTGTGACATCATCCCCCCTTTAGAGGGAATTTCGTCCCGAAATTCTTTTCCATTCCACGTAACGCTTCGCTTGTTTTGTTTTCTGCCTTCATGGCATCGAACTGGGCTGCTCTGATTTGCGAGGTTAGGTGGGATTGAATGGTTATGGAGAGAGTCTTCAAACGACGATTCGAGTATTTTTTTCGACTCAAGGCATCAACTACCACGTTAGCCTTACCTGGGTGGTACTTGATTTTGCACTCATAATCGTTCAGCAGTTCTACCCATCTTTGTTGCCTCATGTTTAACTCCTTTTGATTTAAAATGTGTTGGAGACTCTTGTGGTCAGTGAAAATGGTGCACTTGGTACCATAAAGGTAGTGCCTCCAAATCTTCAAGGCGAAGACCACAGCTCCCAATTCAAGATCATGGGTGGTATAATTCACCTCATGTGTCTTTAGTTGTTGGGACACATAAGCTATCACATTCCCACGCTGCATGAGTACACAGCCTAAACCCTGATTCGATGCATCACAGTAAACTACGAAGTCATCTGTTCCCTCTGGTAGTGATAATACCGGTGCACTGCAGAGTACTTGCTTCAGAGTTCGAAATGCAGCTTCTTGCTTATCCGTCCATTCAAAGGGTACACCCTTTTGCGTAAGCAAGGTAAGTGGCTTGGCTGTTTTGGAGAAGTTCTAAATGAACCTCCTGTAATAGCCTGCGAGACCTAAAAATTGACGAATTTTTGTGGGTATCGTTGGGATCGCCCATCCTTCGATGGCTTTGACCTTAGAAGGATCCACATGTATCCCTTCTTGACTAACAACATGACCTAAAAAGTTCACACTACGGAGCCATAACTCACACTTAGAGAGTTTTGCGTATAGTTTTTCGGTTCTTAGGGTTTCTAAGATTTGCCGGAGATGTCGGCCATGCTCCTCTTCGCTTCGAGAATAGACTAGAATATCATCGATGAAAACGATGACAAAGTTGTCGAGGAATGGTCGGCAGATTCGATTCATTAGGTCCATGAATGCGGCAGGGGCATTCGTTAGACCGAAGGGCATTACGACCAATTCATAATGTCCATAACGAGTTCGGAAAGCGGTTTTGGGGATATCCTCTTCCCGGACCTTGAGTTGGTGGTATCCGGATCGCAGATCTATCTTAGAGAAGTAACTTGCTCCTTAAAGTTGGTCAAAAAGATTGTCGATTCGCGGAAGTGGCTAGCGATTTTTGATAGTGAGCTTATTTAGTTCCCTGTAGTCAATACACATCCTAAAGGAACCGTCTTTCTTCTTAACAAAGAGAACCGGAGCTCCCCAAGGTGAGAAACTGGGTCGGATGAATCTTTTGTCCAAAAGTTCGTTGAGTTGGCTGGACAGCTCTTGCATCTCCGCAGGAGCCAATCTGTAGGGCGATTTGGCGATAGGTGTAGCTCCTGGCACGAGGTCAATTCGGAACTCGACTTGTCTTTCTGGGGGTATCCCCGGAAGATCTTCAGGAAAGACATCCGGGAAATCGCAAGCCACTGGGATGTTTCGAATATTGACCTCTTCTTTGGACTTATCCACTATATGAGCCAGAAACGTCAAGTCCTTCTTTCGTAGATACTTCTGTGCCTTAATGCACGAGATAAGACGAAGGTTCGTGCTGGATTTGTCTCCGTATATAATTAGGGTTTCGCGATTTGGGAGGTGAAGGCGAACGACCTTCTTGTGACACATAATTTCAGCGTGGTGGGGGCTTAACCAGTCCATGCCGATAATCACATCAAAACTCCTAATGGATACAGGCATTAAGTTTATTTGAAAGACGTGATGGTTCAAGGTCAGGGTACATCCGATGTAGATTTCCCCAGTGGATTCTGTTTTCCCATTAGCCATTTCCACCGTAAAGGTTTCATTAAGCTTCTGGGGTTGTTGTTTTAACAAGTGTTTGAATCTATTACTTACAAAGCTTCGTTCTGCCCCGGTATCGAATAGGATGCATGCATAAGTGTGGTTTAGGAGAAACGTACCGATGACAACAGCGGGATCCTGAACCGCTTCTCCCTGACCCATGGTCAGCACTCTTCCTGCTCCTCCATTCCCAGGGTTGTTGATGTTGGGGCAGTTTCGACGGAAATGCCCAGTCTTTCCACATCCATAGCAGGTGTGGCTTGGTCCCGCATTATTGCCGCTGTTGTTGGTGTTGTTGTTGTTGTTTCCTTGCTGCTGGTTCTGGGGAGGATAGGTCCTGCAATATTTTGCCGTGTGACCCTTTCGATTGCAACTGGTACAATGCATCTCCCTGCATTCGCCATTATGATGGAGACTACACTTGTTGCACTTTGGGAGATTCCCGGAATACTGCCTAGGGGCACTTGGAGTAACTGAGACTGGAGCATGTGTTGTGGAGGGTACTTGGGTGGTTGCAGCATTGACTGTCACTGTTTGTTACTTCTTTGACGTCTTTGAGCCTTGTCGCGCACTTTCTCTTGTTATTCTTTCCTTTCTTGTTGTCACTCTCCTTATTGCCTTCAGTTTCCCCTGGCTTCTCGCCCTTCTTGTAGTTGTGGTCGTATAGTTTCTTGTCCAACCTCTTGGCACTATCGAAGGTTTCGGGATTTGCAGCTATCACATTTCCTTGAATTAGGGAGGTTAATCCCCAGATGAATCGTTCGATTTTCTTTCCCTCTGAAGTAATCATGCCAGGGCACAACAGTGACAGTTCGCTAAACCTTGATATGTATGCATCAATGTCGGAGTTGCGGACGGTGAGATTCCATAACTCTTGCTCCATTTTCTGTATTTTGCCTCGCGGGCAGTACTCGGCCATCAGCATTTCTTTCAACTTCGCCCACTGCATGGCGTTGGCTACGGGGAGAGTCATGGCTTCTACGTGTCCATTCCACCAGGTGAGAGCTTGGTCAACGAATGTGCATGCAGAAAACTTCACTTTCATCTCCTCGGGGCATTCGCATATCTCAAATATCGATTCCACCTTCTCAATCCATCTCTTTAGGGTTATCATTCCACCCGTGCCATTAAAGGTTTGTGGCTTGGCGTTGGTGAAGTCCTTGTAAGAGCATGTCTTGGTAGGTCCTTGATTTATTCCGTTGTTCGAACTTCCAACCCCTTGTCCATTGCCTCCACCATTGTTCCCTTGGTGGATTTGCGCCATGGCTGCCGTGACTGCAGCAGATACAGCTGCTTGAAATGCAGCTGAGTTGATTTCTGGTGGGGTTGGCTCAGGGTTTCCACGGGTTGGTCGTTGAGGCATCTTTCTGTCATTGAACGGAAAGATGTTGAGTGCCTATGATTTTTGTGAGTTTGTGGTCCTATAAACTAGGTGTATTGCATGTACTTAAGTAGTTTCATATGTTAACATACAATAATGGATACATAAAACATAACAGATAACAACATCACAATAGAACACATATATTTTTCCATTAATAATATCCGTACTTTGATACATGAAAATTTGCTCGAAAGAGTATACATAAGGGGTGCAAGTTCGGCAGCGTAACGACTCTATGAGTAGTGTAATCACTTAAACATAGAGTCGATGGTACATAGCATAGATCATATAAGCATAATACTAAAGACGGATATAACTAGTCCTAGTCATGGTGGGATGTGCCAGGGGGTGGTGCTGAGGAAGTGGACGCTCCCTGAAGGTGAGCCACCTGTCGTTCCGCGTCTCGGAGTCGAGTCTCCCACCTCACCTGCCTCATGTGGAACTCTCGGATAACCTCTCGCATCTCTTGTTCTGCATGCTCAACTCTAGTCCGCATCTGGTGCATCTGATCGGCGGTGCTCTGAGCTAGGTCGCCAGTGTTCCGCAATCGTCTCACCATGACCGGAAGCGCGCGATCAGCCGGTCCTCCCTCCCTCAAGTTGTAGAACTCGCGTGTCATGCCAAACGGGGGTCGCTGTCCCTGTTGCCTGCTCCACCTCCAAAGGTCGATACCCAGGGGGGGTGTAGGGCCAGTCGGGCCCATCCGATGAACGGGCACCCTAGTCGGGTAAGGGGGGTTGATGACTTCGGACTCCGCGTCCGAATCACCGTCATCGCTGGGTTCCTCCTCGAGGTCTTCTACGACTTCTTCTTCTTCCAGGTCCACCACTGGCTCAGCAGGTCCGCCCTCGACTTCCGCCTCAGGTTCCTCATCAGACTCCTCCTCAGGGTCTTCTTCAGGTTCCTCCTCCAACCATCCGTTATTTCCCTGATTAGGGAAATACGGATCTCTGGGGTAATGGAAGCCGGCCATACTGTCTGCGAGAGTGTATAAATGTACTAATATTATTCCTAAGATGTTCTAATTATTACGCATTTTGAGTTGATGTTCTCTTCTTGGTAACAAAGGGGTATGTTTTTAGGTTTACCGACCATCGAGCTTTCCCCGGGGCATGTGATAGTTGTACTTCGGACAAAATGTAGTTGATCAGGCTACATTCACCCCTTAATATAACTAGGAACAGTCCCGACTTAACCGAGATGTCAGTATTATCTTATTTGATTTGGTATTATGATTTTTTCCTATATCGTACAAGTAGAGGTGTTTTATCGTTGTGTTTTATTTGTTTAGTTCAGAGTTGTTTTAGTCCCTCTTTGGTTTATAGTTGCATATCAATGTGTGGTTAGATATGCCAGTTCACTATAAACAGAGCTCTGATACCAACCTGTCACACCCCCGAACCAGACGGCGGAAACGTCCGAGGGCTCGCGTGACTCAAATTGAATATCATCGCAATGATTATACATGAAACACAACATAAACTTTACCATGCATTAATACATTACAACTGACATTGTTCACATCAAGTACATTGTCTAAATATTACTTATCCATAGCATAAATTGTTTGAGAGTTTTCAAAACATAACATCTTAACATACTTGGTATTACTCTTCAGCTTACCTGTTACCTGAGAATACAAGTTATTTTGAAAACGTCAACATACGGAATGTTGGTGAGCTCATAAGCAGGGTTCTTATAAAAATGTTTTGTGTAGTTTATAAAACCCAGAAAATCCGATATTTTCTGAAAAGACAATTGTTTATACCAAAGTGTGAAGATCCATAAGTTTGTGCATGAATGATTTCAAAACGTGTATAAATGAGAAGTTTTGCATTATAGTTATTGAAAGTACAAGTGAATGGTGTTGATTTCCTCGAAAAACCCGATGTTTTCCGATAATATAATATAATCGTTTCAAATTGTTATACCGTCACAACGAATGATTATGATTTTCCTTGATTACTCGGATAGTATTGGATTCATTTATTTATGTGAGTCGTTATAACCATGCATGATAATGACTAGTTCGTCTGTCTTGGCATTCTAGCGAACGCCGGAATTGATCTTAAGATTTTGTCACCCTAGACTGGCCGAGTCTAACTGTAGCGAAGAACTGAGGTGTGGGGGAGTCACCCCCGTATAGATCTATACACAAACTCTCGCTCTCCCTCCAGGAGACTTTGATTATAACTACAGACTACGAACGACACTTAGAGGTGTCTCCCGTTATTACTCACTTAATCCAAACGAAATTGATTACCATTGATTAACAACCTGTATTTGTTTACTTGAATTGAAGGTAAGCCTAACAAACGAGGAGAAGAGGATTACAAAGTCCTGCTAATTATGTGTGTTATTTAAGGCTGTTGGTTATACGAAGGACGCGTTGGCCCATTTCATATTTGATTTAATTGGACCTTACTAGCAATGCTAATGGGCCACTGATGCCCAATAGCACATAGAAGCCATTGAGGGTCCCTTAAACATGTAATTGGGTCACAGGAGGCCCAATAGACATGTGTTATTATTGTTAGGCCCAAAAGTCATGTCAATGGGCCACGAAGGCCCAATAAGCATGATTAGGATCTTTCAAGCCCAACTATTTGAATATTTACGTGTTTTAGGTATAGTATAATTGTCGGAAGTTTGATTGAACAATTGTTAAATTCGCAACGGCATGAAACTTGTCGATTGTTTATAACGATATTTGAAAATATATGTATATTCTTCATTCTATTTTCATAAGTTGTAATTTGGTATTTTTGACCAAAATATCTTAATAATGAAATAATTGAATCAAAATATGCCCTTTTTCTAATAAAAATGACAATTTTAGTCCCTTATTTAAAAAAGAAGACATTTTAGGCCCTTAAACCATTTTCTTGACATTTTTGACCCATAGACTTGTTTAAGTAATGTTTTTAGCTCAAAATTTACTCTTTGGCAGTTTCAGCCTCTTCAATAGGGAGTTTTTCGGTTAAAGTCCAACTTTTTCGCAACTTTTACAATTTTGGCCCAAATTCCAAAAAACTTTACATTTTTGATCCTTTTTGGAAAAAAAATCATTTTAACCTTGAAAATAGTTTTGTTTACCCCTTTTACCCCCTGTTTTGAGAGTTGTACCATTTCAGTCCCTTGAAAATCATATTTTCGCAATTTTTGGGCCTATGGGCCGAAAAGCCCAAAAATTGGCCCATTAAGCCACAAATTACATTTCTAGTCCTTTAAAGAGTATCATATTCATAAAAACATTTATTTTTACTGTTTTGTCTCTTTTGGTCCTTAAGAAAACCTTAAATGACAACTTTCAACCCAACTTTTGTTTATTTGACAATTATAGCCCAAAAATGAGTTTTACGTTGCAATATGTTTATTGTAACCCTAGAGGGTAATTTTCCTTGACTTATTTAGTGTAATATATCTTAGATCATGTTTATTTTCCTTCTTGTGCCATAGATCTCGAGATTTCTTTCCTTTTTTTGTTACATATTTACCACATAAACACATGAAAACACACATAACATACATGAAATCACACATAACATACACATACACATAGATCTACACATTTTACTTGTATTCTCCCCCATAAAACTTATGAAAACCGAAAATAGAGGGGTATGAACTCACCTTTTCTTGTTGTTTTCGATTTGAAGAAGAAAGGAAAGAGTTTGATGCTATTTTTCGGCCCTAGCAAGCTTTCTTGGGTTGATTTCAAACTTAAGAAGCTTCTAAGGAGTAGATCACGAAAATTGTGTGAGTTAGGAAGAAGTTTTGATGAAATAAAGAGACTAGGTTATGGATCTAAACAATAACTTACCAATGATGATGATTATTGTGGAATAACCTTCTTGAAAAGCCCTAACTCTCGAAAATTTTGAAGGAGAAGTGAAGAAGTTGTTGTGAGTTCTTGAGAGAAGCTTAAGTGAATTGTGTGTGTGTGTTTTTCCTTTGGCCGAGAGATAAGAAGGAGAGAAGGAGAAGAGAGAGAGAGGTGAAGGAATGGATTTCATGGAGATTTGTGATGGTCCATGGAAGTCCATAATGTAATAAGGAGGTGGCTAACCCTCCTTATTTCATTAATTTCTATTTTTTTTTTGTTTTCCTCTTGGGCCGAGAAAGAGAGAAGAGAGAAGAGGATTTGTGCCTTTTGTGCTTAAGTCTCTTAATGTGAAGCCCAAGTTAATGGTTTTCGGCCCAATGGGCCCTTAAGAGGTTTTACGGCCCAATTTGTATAAAAGAATGAGTTTTATGGCCCTTTAGGGCTAATTAGATTTGTTATGGCCCAATAAGGGTATTTTATTTCATTCTAGGCCCATTATGGCGCAAAATGTTAAAATAAATGAAAGTGGGTCTAATTAGAGCCTATTTAAGAGTTCTAAGCCCAAAATAGTCAAAATTGGAAGCATATTGGTCCATTGGGTCCAATAAGAAAATCCTAGTCCAAAATGGACTTAAACCGGGATTTTTAGGGTTTCCAAATTTTTTTTTGTTGACTATTTGAATGTTTGTATAGGGTATTTGATGGAATTTTGTTGTCATTGAATAAACACCATACATGTTTTCAAGTTCTAGCTACAATGTCATTCTTTGTTAAGTGTTTACAAAGCATCAAAATTCCTAGTTGTGACATCATCCCCCCTTTAGAGGGAATTTCGTCCCGAAATTCTTTTCCATTCCACGTAACGCTTCGCTTGTTTTGTTTTCTGCCTTCATGGCATCGAACTGGGCTGATCTGATTTGCGAGGTTAGGTGGGATTGAATGGTTATGGAGAGAGAGTCTTCAAACGACGATTCGAGTATTTTTTTCGACTCAAGGCATCAGCTACCACGTTAGCCTTACCTGGGTGGTAC
This sequence comes from Lactuca virosa, assembly GCF_052849685.1. Classification (NCBI taxonomy): domain Eukaryota; kingdom Viridiplantae; phylum Streptophyta; class Magnoliopsida; order Asterales; family Asteraceae; genus Lactuca; species Lactuca virosa. The sequence goes on along the minus strand of NC_136428.1, from coordinate 280,627,298 downwards.
TTGATTTTGCACTCATAATCGTTCAGCAGTTCTACCCATCTTCGTTGCCTCATGTTTAACTCCTTTTGATTTAAAATGTGTTGGAGACTCTTGTGGTCAGTGAAAATGGTGCACTTGGTACCATAAAGGTAGTGCCTCCAAATCTTCAAGGCGAAGACCACAGCTCCCAATTCAAGATCATGGGTGGTATAATTCACCTCATGTGTCTTTAGTTGTCGGGACACATAAGCTATCACCTTCCCACGCTGCATGAGTACACAGCCTAAACCCTTATTCGATGCATCACAGTAAACTACAAAGTCCTCTGTTCCCTCTGGTAGTGATAATACCGGTGCACTGCAGAGTGCTTGCTTCAGAGTTCGAAATGCAGCTTCTTGCTTATCCGTCCATTCAAAGGGTACACCCTTTTGCGTAAGCAAGGTAAGTGGCTTGGCTGTTTTGGAGAAGTTCTGAATGAACCTCCTGTAATAGCCTGCGAGACCTAAAAATTGACGAATTTCTGTGGGTGTCGTTGGGATCGCCCATCCTTCGATGGCTTTGACCTTAGAAGGATCCACATGTATCCCTTCTTGACTAACAACATGACCTAAAAAGTTCACACTACGGAGCCATAACTCACACTTAGAGAGTTTTGCGTATAGTTTTTCGGTTCTTAGGGTTTCTAAGATTTGCCGGAGATGTCGGCCATGCTCCTCTTCGCTTCGAGAATAGACTAGAATATCGTCGATGAAAACGATGACAAAGTTGTCGAGGAATGGTCGGCAGATTCGATTCATTAGGTCCATGAATGCGGCAGAGGCATTCGTTAGACCGAAGGGCATTACGACCAATTCATAATGTCCATAACGAGTTCGGAAAGCGGTTTTGGGGATATCCTCTTCCCGGACCTTGAGTTGGTGGTATCCGGATCGCAGATCTATCTTAGAGAAGTAACTTGCTCCTTAAAAAGTTGGTCAAAAAGATTGTCGATTCGCGGAAATGGATAGCGATTTTTGATAGTGAGCTTATTTAGTTCAAAGGGTCAATACACATCCTAAAGGAACCGTCTTTCTTCTTAACAAAGAGAACCGGAGCTCCCCAAGGTGAGAAACTGGGTCGGATGAATCTTTTGTCCAAAAGTTCGCTGAGTTGGCTGGACAGCTCTTGCATCTCCGCAGGAGCCAATCTGTAGGGCGATTTGGCGACGGGTGTAGCTCCTGGCACGAGGTCAATTCGGAACTCGACTTGTCTTTCTGGGGGTATCCCCGAAAGATCTTCAGGAAAGACATCCGGGAAATCGCAAGCCACTGGGATGTTTCGAATATTGACCTCTTCTTTGGACTTATCCACTATATGAGCCAGAAACGTCAAGTCCTTCTTTCGTAGATACTTCTGTGCCTTAATGCACGAGATAAGACGAAGGTTCGTGCTGGATTTGTCTCCGTATATAATTAGGGTTTCGCGATTTGGGAGGTGAAGGCGAACAGCCTTCTTGTGACACATAATTTCAGCGTGGTGGGGGCTTAACCAGTCCATGCCGATAATCACATCAAAACTCCTAATGGATACAGGCATTAAGTTTATTTGAAAGACGTGATGGTTCAAGGTCAGGGTACATCCGATGTAGATTTCCCCAGTGGATTCTGTTTTCCCATTAGCCATTTCCACCGTAAAGGTTTCATTAAGCTTCTGGGGTTGTTGTTTTAACAAGTGTTTGAATCTATTACTTACAAAGCTTCGTTCTGCCCCGGTATCGAATAGGATGCATGCATAAGTGTGGTTTAGGAGAAACGTACCGATGACAACAGCGGGATCCTGAACCGCTTCTCCCTTACCCATGGTCAGCACTCTTCCTGCTCCTCCATTCCCAGGGTTGTTGATGTTGGGGCAGTTTCGACGGAAATGCCCAGTCTTTCCACATCCATAGCAGGTGTGGCTTGGTCCCGCATTATTGCCGCTATTGTTGGTGTTGTTGTTGTTGTTTCCTTGCTGCTGGTTCTGGGGAGGATAGGTCCTGCAATATTTTGCCGTGTGACCCTTTCGATTGCAACTGGTACAATGCATCTCCCTGCATTCGCCATTATGATGGAGACTGCACTTGTTGCACTTTGGGAGATTCCCGGAATACTGCCTAGGGGCACTTGGAGTAACTGAGACTGGAGCATGTGGTGTGGAGGGTACTTAGGTGGTTGCAGCATTGACTGTCACTATTTGTTACTTCTTTGTAAGAGCATGTCTTGGTAGGTCCTTGATTTATTCCGTTGTTCGAACTTCCAACCCCTTGTCCATTGCCTCCACCATTGTTCCCTTGGTGGATTTGCGCCATGGCTGCCGTGACTGCAGCAGATACAGCTGCTTGAAATGCAGCTGAGTTGATTTCTGGTGGGGTTGGCTCAGGGTTTCCACGGGTTGGTCGTTGAGGCATCTTTCTGTCATTGAACGGAAAGATGTTGAGTGCCTATGATTTTTGTGAGTTTGTGGTCCTATAAACTAGGTGTATTGCATGTACTTAAGTAGTTTCATATGTTAACATACAATCATGGATACATAAAACATAACAGATAACAACATCACAATAGAACACATATATTTTTCCATTAATAATATCCGTACTTTGATACATGAAAATTTGCTCGAAAGAGCATACATAAGGGGTGCAAGTTCGACAGCGTAACGACTCTATGAGTAGTGTAATCACTTAAACATAGAGTCGATGGTACATAGCATAGATCATATAAGCATAATACTAAAGACGGATATAACTAGTCCTAGTCATGGTGGGATGTGCCAGGGGGTGGTGCTGAGGAAGTGGACGCTCCCTGAAGGTGAGCCACCTGTCGTTCCGCGTCTCGGAGTCGAGTCTCCCACCTCACCTGCCTCATGTGGAACTCTCGGATAACCTCTCGCATCTCTTGTTCTGCACGCTCAACTGTAGTCCGCATCTGGTGCATCTGATCGGCGGTGCTCTGAGCTAGGTCGCCAGTGTTCCGCAATCGTCTCACCATGACCGGAAGCGTGCGATCAGCCGGTCCTCCCTCCCTCAAGTTGTAGAACTCGCGTGTCATGCCAAACGGGGGTCGCTGTCCCTGTTGCCTGCTCCACCTCCAAAGGTCGACACCCAGGCGGGGTGTAGGGCCAGTCGGGCCCATCCGATGAGCGGGCACCCTAGTCGGGTAAGGGGGGTTGATGACTTCGGACTCCGCGTCCGAATCACCGTCATCGCTGGGTTCCTCCTCGAGGTCTTCTACGGCTTCTTCTTCTTCCAGGTCCACCACTGGCTCAGCAGGTCCGCCCTCGACTTCCGCCTCAGGTTCCTCATCAGACTCCTCCTCAGGGTCTTCTTCAGGTTCCTCCTCCAACCATCCGTTATTTCCCTGATTAGGGAAATACGGATCTCCGGGGTAATGGAAGCCGGCCATACTGTCTGCGAGAGTGTATAAATGTACTAATATTATTCCTAAGATGTTCTAATTATTACGCATTTTGAGTTGATGTTCTCTTCTTGGTAACAAAGGGGTATGTTTTTAGGTTTACCGACCATCGAGCTTTCCCCGGGGCATGTGATAGTTGTACTTCGGACAAAATGTAGTTGATCAGGCTACATTCACCCCTTAATACAACTAGGAACAGTCCCGACTTAACCGAGATGTCAGTATTATCTTATTTGATTTGGTATTATGATTTTTTCCTATATCGTACAAGTAGAGGTGTTTTATCGTTGTGTTTTATTTGTTTAGTTCAGAGTTGTTTTAGTCCCTCTTTGGTTTATAGTTGCATATCAATGTGTGGTTAGATATGCCAGTTCACTATAAACAGAGCTCTGATACCAACCTGTCACACCCCCGAACCAGACGGCGGAAACGTCCGAGGGCTCGCGTGACTCAAATTGAATATCATCGCAATGATTATACATGAAACACAACATAAACTTTACCATGCATTAATACATTACAACTGACATTGTTCACATCAAGTACATTGTCTAAATATTACATATCCATAGCATAAATTGTTTGAGAGTTTTCAAAACATAACATCCTAACATACTTGGTATTACTCTTCAGCTTACCTGTTACCTGAGAATACAAGTTATTTTGAAAACGTCAACATATGGAATGTTGGTGAGTTCATAAGCAGGGTTGTTATAAAAATGTTTTGTGTAGTTTATAAAACCCAGAAAATCCGATATTTTCTGAAAAGACAATTGTTTATACCAAAGTGTGAAGATCCATAAGTTTGTGCATGAATGATTTCAAAACGTGTATAAATGAGAAGTTTTGCATTATAGTATTGAAAGTACAAGTGAATGGTGTTGATTTCCTCGAAAAACCCGATGTTTTTCGATAATATAATATAATTGTTTCAAATTGTTATACCGTCACAACGAATGATTATGATTTTCCTTGATTACTCGGATAGTATTGGATTCATTTATTTATGTGAGTCGTTATAACCATGCATGATAATGACTAGTTCGTCTGTCTTGGCATTCTAGCGAACGCCGGAATTGATCTTAAGATTTTGTCACCCTAGACTGGCCGAGTCTAACTGTAGCCAACAGCTGAGGTGTGGGGGAGTCACCCCCGTATAGATCTATACACAAACTCTCGCTCTCCCTCCAGGAGACTTTGATTATAACTACAGACTACGAACGACACTTAGAGGTGTCGCCCGTTATTACTCACTTAATCCAAACGAAATTGATTACCATTGATTAACAACCTGTATTTGTTTACTTGAATTGAAGGTATGCCTAACAAACGAGGAGAAGAGGATTACAAAGTCCTGCTAATTACGTGTGTTATTTAAGGCTGTTGGTTATACGAAGGACGCGTTGGCCCATTTCATATTTGATTTAATTGGACCTTACTAGCAATGCTAATGGGCCACTGATGCCTAATAGCACATAGAAGCCATTGAGGGTCCCTTAAACATGTAATTGGGTCACAGGAGGCCCAATAGACATGTGTTATTATTGTTAGGCCCAAAAGTCATGTCAATGGGCCACGAAGGCCCAATAAGCATGGTTAGGATCTTTCAAGCCCAACTATTTGAATATTTACTTGTTTTAGGTATAGTATAATTGTCGGAAGTTTGATTGAACAATTGTTAAATTCGCAACGGCACGAAACTTGTCGATTGTTTATAACGATATTTGAAAATATATGTATATTCTTCATTCTATTTTCATAAGTTGTAATTTGGTATTTTTGACCTAAATATATTAATAATGAAATAATTGAATCAAAATATTGGTTTGACCCATTCAACCCTTTTTCTAATAAAAATGACAATTTTAGTCCCTTATTTAAAAAAGAAGACATTTTAGGCCCTTAAACCATTTTCTTGACATTTTTGACCCATAGACTTGTTTAAGTAATGTTTTTAGCTCAAAATTTACTCTTTGGCAGTTTCAGTCCCTTCAGTAGGGAGTTTTTCGGTTAAAGTCCAACTTTTTCGCAACTTTTACAATTTTGGCCCAAATTCCAAAAACTTTACATTTTTGATCCTTTTTGGAAAAAAAATCATTTTAACCCCGGAAATAGTTTTGTTTACCCCTTTTACCCCCTGTTTTGAGAGTTGTACCATTTCAGTCCCTTGAAAATCATATTTTCGCAATTTTTGGGCCTATGGGCCGAAAAGCCCAAAAATTGACCCATTAAGCTACAAATTACATTTCTAGTCCTTTAAAGAGTATCATATTCATAAAAACATTTATTTTTACTGTTTTGACTCTTTTGGTCCTTAAGAAAACCGTAAATGACAACTTTCAACCAAACTTTTGTTTATTTGACAATTATAGCCCAAAAATGAGGTTTATGTTGCAATATGTTTATTATAACCCTAGAGGGTAATTTTCCTTGACTTATTTAGTGTAATATATCTTAGATCATGTTTATTTTCCTTCTTGTGCCATAGATCTCGAGATTTCTTTCCTTTTTTGTTACATATTTACCACATAAACACATGAAAACACACATAACATACATGAAATCACACATAACATACACATACACATAGATCTACACATTTTACTTGTATTCTCCCCCATAAAACTTATGAAAACCGAAAATAGAGGGGTATGAACTCACCTTTTCTTGTTGTTTTCGATTTGAAGAAGAAAGGGAAGAGTTTGATGCTATTTTTCGGCCCTAGCAAGCTTTCTTGGGTTGATTTCAAACTTAAGAAGCTTCTAAGGAGTAGATCACGAAAAATGTGTGAGTTAGGAAGAAGTTTTGATGAAATAAAGAGACTAGGTTATGGATCTAAAGAATAACTTACCAATGATGATGATTATTGTGGAAGTGAAGAAGTTGTTGTGAGTTCTTGAGAGAAGCTTAAGTGAATTGTGTGTGTGTGTTTTTCCTTTGGCCGAGAGATAAGAAGGAGAGAAGGAGAAGAGAGAGAGAGGTGAAAGGATGGATTGCATGGAGATTTGTGATGGTGTATGGAAGTCCATAATGTAATAAGGAGGTGGCTAACCCTCCTTATTTCATTAATTTTTATTTTTTTTGTTTTCCTCTTGGGCCGAGAAAGAGAGAAGAGAGAAGAGAGAAGAGGATTTGGGCCTTTTGTGCTTAAGTCTCTTAATGTGAAGCCCAAGTTAATGGTTTTCAGCCCAATGGGCCCTTAAGAGGTTTTACGGCCCAATTTGTATAAAAGAATGAGTTTTATGGCCCTTTAGGGCTAATTAGATTTGTTATGGCCCGATAAGGGTATTTTATTTCATTCTAGGCCCATTATGGCCCAAAATGTTAAAATAAATGAAAGTGGGTCCAATTAGAGCCTATTTAAGAGTTCTAAGCCCAAAATAGTCAAAATTGGAAGCATATTGGTCCATTGGGTCCAATAAGAAAATCCTAGTCCAAAATGGACTTAAACCGGGATTTTTAGGGTTTCCAATTTTTTTTTTTGACTATTTGAATGTTTGTATAGGGTATTTGATGGAATTTTGTTGTCATTGAATAAACACCATACATGTTTTCAAGTTCTAGCTACAATGTCATTCTTTGTTAAGTGTTTACAAAGCATCAGAATTCCTAGTTGTGACACATCGGGTTGGAATGCCAACATACTACGAGTCCAATCATCCTCGGGATGGAATACTCTCGACCCTCAACCATCGGGTTGGAATGCCAACATACTATGGGTCCACTCAACCATCGGGTTGGAATAACCCGAACCTCAACCATCAGGATGGAATGCCAACATACTACGAGTCCAATCATCCTCGGGATGGAATACTCTCGGCCCTCAACCATCGGGTTGGAATGCCAACATACTATGGGTCCAATCAACCATCGGGTTGAAATACCCCGGCCCTCAACCATCAGGTTGGAATGCCAACATACTACGAGTCCAATCATCCTCGGGATGGAATACTCTTGGCCCTCAACCATCGGGTTGGAATTGATGGGTTTGAGCCAAAAGAACATCCTATGTGCTCATGCAAACCCTAATGCTCAGATCTAGGTTTCTCTATTGTACATGCAATTCCTCCAAGACTTTCTAACCCTAGATCTAGTGTATATAATCGAAATTAATATAACAAAACAGATCTAGATGTTTACCTTGTTGTTGATTGAAGATCTTGGAGCCTTGAGAACTTTAGCACCTCAAGTCTTGTGCCTCTAATGAATCACAAACACCAATAACAGTTGGAGGAAGCAAGAGAGAGAGGGGAGAGGAGAATTTCGGCTCTAGGACTTCTAGGGTTCAAGTGGCCGAAATTCCCATGCCAAGGGGTCCTTTATATAGGTGTAGGAATTAGGGTTTTAGTGATTATCCTTATCTGGTTACTTAGCCACCAAGCAGCCCATAAGATAATTCTACAATCCCTATCATGGACGAATTCTTAAGGCTTTATCCATAGAATTCGTCCACCCTATCTATTAGGGTTTCCTTGCCTAACTTTGTAACTATCACATAATTACAGTTCAGCCCCTTAAGTTTAATTAACTTCTTTTGATCACAAAACTAATTCTTAATTAATTATTAACCAATGTTAATTAAACAAATATGATTTCTCTTTTAATATATTAGTCTTATAATATATTAATAAACCATAATCACCTCTTTCTATATTATTCCTCCAGTCAAGTTGCTTTGGTGAAGGCAACCCAAAAGGACCATGCACAACCGGGTCAAGTACATACCAAATATAGTTATGGACTTAGACACTAATCCAACATTCCCCCACTTGGATAAGTCTAATAACGATAAATGCAAATGCAACTTCTGGATCCGATTAGCAATCACAGTTCTCAAAACTCTTGATCTTATCAATAACATGTCCTTAAGATAAGGGATCGTATAATCCTCTGTTCTAGATATCGTGTGGACAATTACATTGAACATAGTCATACTTATTGTCCAGCAATTAGTTTCTCGATCTCAGATTCATTTGACATAGAACTTAATTGAACACATCAATTCAGTCCTGACCGGGCCCGACACATAAGTTAAACCAAATCATCGAGGGGCCCTGATATCGCTTTTACCCTCTTAGGATAAAAGGATCAGATAAACTTCGACTTGTATGCATTTACTATTCACAAATCGAATTATACACAACAATGCGTTTTATAACATCAAGTTACTGATGCGTTTACGCATTATCAATGCACAACCAATTAGCAAACAATAAACCATATATCTAGGTTTTAAGACCATATGGTATTATCGTCTTGCGATCACTCGTGATAAATTCCATGAAGTGATTCCAGCAAGCGCGGGTCTAATCCAATGCTCAAATCAAACTCATAAGCACTCATGAACGTTGCAGCAACCTTTGCTATGTATAATACACTTTAGACAATCTACACACCAATTCATGACAATCTTCTTTCATACCTACTCCCAAAGTATGAGCGACTGTGGAACATTCGAATAATCTTATTATTCAGGAAGTCAAAACATGCAAAATGAAACAATAGCTAAATAATTAACATAAGACAGTAGTTTACTTATAAATAATACTCTTTTATTTAATCATCAAATGTCAATTACATTTATCTATCACACGTTTCTAAACTATCTAATCTAAACTAATATCGTCCGTCAACCCGATGCTCCTAGCGTGCTGCAAGTGCTTAACCCTACTCAGTCCCTTCATAAGTGGATCTGTTGGGTTATCTTCTGACGATACCCTTTTCACTACGAGGAGTCCTTCTTCCACCCGATGTCGAATAAAGTCATATTTTATGTCGATATGTCGAGATCTGCCATGATCCCTCGGTTCCTTGGTCAAGGCAACTGCTCCTTCATTATCACAGAAAATTTCCATGGGCTCCTTTATGGCTGGCACAACTCCAAGGTCTCCAATGAAGTTCTTCATCCATATTCCCTGCTTTGACGCTTCGCTCGCCGCTATATACTCTGATTCACACGTTAAATTAGCTACGGTCTCCTGCTTGGAAATTTTCCAAGTCACTGCTCCTCCATTTAGGGTAAAGACCCAGCCCGACTGCGAACGGTAGTTGTCTCTGTCGGTCTGAAAACTGGCATCACTATACCCTCGCACCCTTAAGTCATCACTTCCACCGAGGACTAGAAACCATTCCTTGGTCCTCTGAAGGTACTTAAGAATATTCTTGACTGCGGTCCAATGTGCTTTGCCAGGGTTCCCTTGATATCTGCTGACCATGCTCAAAGCGAAGGCCACATCAGGGCGAGTACAAGTCATAGCATACATAATCGAGCCAACTGCGGAAACGTATGGTACTCGGCTCATTTCTGCTATCTCGACTTCGGTACTCGGGCTTTGAGTCTTACTCAACTTGGCATTAATTTGGATCGGTAACTCCCCTTTCTTCGAATTCTCCATACTAAAACGTTTTAGCACCTTGTCCAAGTAAGTATTCTAACTAAGTCCTATTAGTCTCTTACTTCTGTTTCTCACTATTCTTATACCCAAAATATAGGCAGCCTCTCCGAGGTCCATAGCGAAGCACTTCCCAATACGAGGAAGCTTACTATACTCTCAGTGGCTTTGACATATACATATGATTCATCCTCGCTTTGCAGAAAACCAAACTCTTTGACTTTCTCATCGAAACAAAGATTCCATCTGCGAGATGCTTGTTTTAGTCCATAAATGGACTTCTCAAGCTTACACACTCTATTAAGGTGCTTCGCATCGACAAAACCCTCTGGCTGAGCCATGTAAACACGCTCAGCCAACTTCCCGTTAAGGAAGGCGGTTTTGACATCCATCTGCCACATTTCATAGTCATGAAATGCAGCAATGACTAGCATCACCCTGATAGACTTTATCTTCGCAACTGGTGAGAAGGTCTCATCATAATCAACTCCGGGAGTTTGAGTGAAACCCTTCGCAACCAATCGCGCCTTATAGGTGTGTACATTCCAATCCATGTCGGTCTTCTTCTTGAAGATCCACTTGCACCAGACCGTCTTACGACCTGGCACATTGTCAACCAAATTCCAAACTTGGTTGTCATACATGGACTGAATCTCGCTGTCCATAGCCTCTTTCCATTTCACAAACTCCGGGCCTGCCATGGCTTCCTTATAGCTGTTAGGTTCGTCCAAATTCACTAGTGTACTATCGCTAATGAACGTATCCCCTTCTATAGTAATATGAAAACCATAAAACTGGGGTTGAACTCTAACTCTTTCGGAAAGTCTAAGAGGTAAGGACTCGTCAATCGGTTCAACCGGAGTTTCCTACTCGGGTTGAGTGCCAATGTTAGAGGTTCCTTCATCGCTCGACTCTTGAAGCTCTTCAAGATCGATTTGCCTCCCACTGTCCCATTGGCTTATGAGTTCTCGCTCTCGGAAAGCCCCTCTCCTCGCAACGAAGACACCATTGTCACTCGGTCTATAGAAGAGATATCCAAAGGACTTCTGCGGGTAGTCGATGAAAATACACCGCTCACTACGAGGTTCACGCTTTTCGTGAGTCTCTCGTCTTATGAAAGCCTCGCAACCCCAAACCTTGATGTGTGCCAACGAGGGAGCTTTCCCTGTCCACATCTCGCGAGGTGTTTTGGCAACCTTCTTCGTAGGGACTAAGTTAAGGATATGGGCGGCAGTCTCTAAGGCATACCCCCAGAATGAGATAGGTAGTGAAACACGACTCATCATGGAACGAACCATGTCTAGCAATGCTCGATTACGCCTCTCAGCCACACCATTCAATTGTGGTGTCCTAGGTGGCATCAATTGCGAAACAATTCCACATTCCTTGAGGTAGTCGTGGAATTCAAGACTTAGGTACTCTCCACCTCGATCGGATTGAAGCATCTTGATTTTCCTGCCCAACTGATTCTCCACTTCTTGCTTGAATTCTTTGAACTTTTCAAAATTTTTTGGCTTGTGCCTGACTATGTAGATATAGTCATATCTACTATATCATCGGTAAAAGTCACGTAGAAGCGGAATGCATCCCTTGTGGTGGATCTAAAGGGCCCACATACATCGGTATGTATGAGATCCAATAAACCCTCACCCCTCGTACAAGTGCCAGTGAAGGGTGACTTTGTCATTTTTCTAAGCAAAAAAGACTCGCACACGTCATCGTCCTTAAAGTCTAATGACTCCAATACTCCATCCTTTTGGAGTTGGGCTATGCGTTTCTTGTTGACATGTCCAAGACGACAATGCCACAAGCATGCTTTGTCCAAATCATTAGAAGAATCAATAAACAATACATCATTTCCTAAATTGTCTACAACCATCACAGTTTCATATATTCCATTACAAGGCAATGCTTTAAAATAGAAAACACCATTAAGATAAGCATTAATAGAACCCTTTTCATTATCAAATGAATATCTAAATCCTTGTCTATACAAACCATGAAATGAAATGATGTTTCTTGCCATATCTGGCGAATAGCAACAATTATTTAAATCTAATCCTAATCCACTACTAAGCATTAAGGAGTAAACTCCGATCTTGGTGACAGGCGACGATCTTCTGTTTCCCATGATTAGGTTTATCCTTCCACTCTCCACATCCCTATTTCTTCTTAGTCTCTGCAAATCAGAACATATGTGAAAACCACATCTTGTATCAAGAACCCAAGAAATAGCATGCGATGAATCATTAGATTTAATAGTGTAAATACCTGCGAAGGACGGCTTGATCTTCCCATCCTTGATAGCTTGCAGATATCATGGGCAGCTTCTTTTCTAATGCCCTATCTTGTGGCAGTAGTGGCACTCTCCCTCCTTAGGGTTAGAGTTGGGTTTAGCAGAACCAACTTTTGTTCCACTAGAAGAGGTACCATCTTGGGACTTTCCCTTGTGGTGGATCTTTGAGGGAGCCTTCCTCTTCTTACCCTTCCCTTGCCCTATTGCCAAGACAGGGGCTGCAGCGGGAGTTGGAGTTGATGCGACAGACTTATCCTTGAGATTGCTCTCAACAGTCCTTAACAAACCTTGAAGCTTGCTCAAAGAGACCTCCTCCTTGTTCATGTGGTAGGTCATGCGGAACTGGCTATAGCAGGGAGGCAAGGAATGAAGGATGATGTCAATTGCCAACTCTTCATCAAAGTTAACATTTAGCTTTAGTAGGCGATCGACATATCTCTGCATCTTTTGCAGATGAGCAGTAAGGGACTCTCCATTACCCAGTTTGGTAGTGATCATCGAAGTGATGATATCGTACCTTTCTTGCCTAGCACTTTGGTGGTACCAGTCCAGCAAATCCTGATGCATTTCATAGGGGTACATGTCCTCATAGGACTTCTGGAGTTCTGCAGTCATAGTCGCTAGCATGATGCAATGTACTTTCATGGCATCACGCTCATAGGCCTCAAAGGCCGCGATCTCTTCAGCAGAGGCAGTGTTGATGTCAATATCTTTTGGCTTCTCATCGAGGACATACTCTTGGTCTTTGTAGCGAGTGACCATTCGAATGTTGCAGATCCTATCATTGAAATTGGACCCATCAAAGATCACTCTCCCACATAAGTTCATGAGGGAGAACGATCCAGAGGAATTTTAACCAGAAGCGTTGTTGTTGACGTTCGACATCTGAAAAGGAAAAAGAACAAAGTTTGATTAGAAATGAATCCCCAATTAAACACCCAAATGAAAAAATTAGGGCTAGGATCCAATAACATTCTTTACAAATTAGAAGAGGGATGCCATAATCTAACAAGTAAATAATTTGAAGGTAAGTGAATGACGATTCACTAATTTCCACCATGAAAAACAAATTAAAGCTAAGTTTTAAACATATTGAAAACTCCTAGATCTTTTGAGATTCATTGAACTTTTCAATGGCATGTTTAAATCTCGATATGCCCCTCTAGTTTGTGACTGGGATGCCGAGGATCACAAAGCGGGTGTGAATAACTATGCAAATGTACATGGTGCCCTCATTGTTACAGTCACCTATTCGATATGCCGGTTAACCACACACGCTCCATCGAACTATGACAAACAATGAGTCACCCTTTGCCACCTTTGCTTAGAACCCAATTAGTGTGCCGGTTAACCACACACGCTCCACTAACGTCTTAGCAAGGGTACAAAGTGTAATTTTATGGAATTGCATCAATTCACTTTTGCCTAAAGTAACTAAGAATGGGAATTTTGTAAAAACATTTAGTTACTTTTATAATTTCATTATACTTATTAATGAGGAAGGGGTTGCCCTATCTTACCCGTTCGGCTAACGACCCTCCACCAATCAAGGAAGCGGTGGGTAAGAGTGGACACCCATTAAACGACCATTTTATAGGCCATAACCTTATACCCCCCTTATAGATCGGCTTCGTGAATGAGGCCTACTAACGGTAAGACTAGCATTTAAGTTATATATATATATATATATATATATATATATATATATATATATATTAATCTCATAATATTATAAAGTATAAGGTTGAATTTTAAACTTGTAAAATTATAGGGTTTGAAATTTAAATAGTTCAAATTAAACTTTTAATCAAAATTTAAATTTCAAAACTTCAGGGCAAGTTTTGAACTTTTCAAAACACAAAGGATCAAATAACAAATAATTTAAATTAACCATTTAATTTAATGATTATCTAAACTTGACCTAATCAATTTTACTTGCAAGATAATTCAACACTTAATTTAAATAATCAAATATTATCAAATAAGGAATTTATTATTCAAACAATTGGTAATTATCTTTTAATTTGGTAAGGATAATCATAAAATAGTAATAAAATTCAGATTTTATTAGTAAAAAACGATTTAGGTAATTATCCTTAAGCAAAACAGCAAGAAATCCCGAAAATCTCTCTGTCTGACAGCTAAACTCGTCGAGTTCCCATTGGAACTCGTCGAGTTCATCCAACTTGTCGAGTTTACAATGGAACTCGTCGAGTTCATCTGATAGAAAGCCCCAAAAACGATTTTAAATCATGAATGAACATACAAGGCATCAATACAATAGAAACCAAATATAGCTCTGATACCACTGATGGGTTTGAGCCAAAAGAACATCCTATGTGCTCATGCAAACCCTAATGCTTGGATCTAAGTTTCTCTATTGTACATGCAATTCATCCAAGACTTTCTAACCCTAGATCTACTGTATATAATCGAAATTAACATAACAAAATAGATCTAGATATTTACCTTGCTGTTGATTGAATATCTTGGAGCCTTGAGAACTTTAGCACCTCAAGTGTTATGCCTCTAATGAATCACAAACACCAATAGCAATTGGAGGAAGCAAGAGAGAGAGGGGAGAGGAGAATTTTGGCTCTAGGACTTCTAGGGTTCAAGTGGCCGAAATTCCCATGCCAAGGGGTCCTTTATATAGGTGTAGGAATTAGGGTTTTAGTGATTATCCTTATCTGGTTACTTAGCCACCAAGCAGCCCATAAGATAATTCTAGAATCCCTATCATGGACGAATTCTTAAGGCTTTATCCCTAGAATTTGTCCACCCTATCTATTAGGGTTTCCTTGCCCAACTTTGTAGCTATCACATAATTATAGTTCAGCCCCTTAAGTTCAATTAACTTCTTTTGATCACAAAACTAATTCTTAATTAATTATTGACCAATGTTAATTAAACAAATATGATTTCTCTTTTAATATATTAGTCTTATAATATATTAATTAACCATAATCACCTCTTTCTATATAATTCCTCCAGTCAAGTTGCTTTGGTGAAGGCAGCCCAAAAGGACCATGCACAACCGAGTCAAGTACATACCAAATATAGTTATGGACTTAGATACTAATCCAACAGGAATGCCCCGACCTGTTGGCTTACGCACAAAGCAGTGAAGCCTCAACCATCAATCAATCATATTCACATATATCAGTTAATCACATAACAGTCTACATATATTCAAACCGATCTACAGATCACTAAGCGTAGCAACATCCTATCTACCAGGATACCGATCTAACAGATCATAAGCACATAGAAACATCCTATCTACTAGGATACAGATCTAACAGATCATAACAGTAGTAAAATAGGATAACAATCCAAAGGGCCGGCCCTGGTGCCTTAGACCCTGTTGATATAGTGAGAAGAACTCACCTCACACTGCTGAAGTCCCGCGGACAAAACCCCAGCAGCTGCTGGATGACATATTCTCAAACTGTCAACATCAAAACAACACCCAATTAGTAATTGGGTTCCAATACATAACCATAAGTCTATGCTTGGGGTAAAAGGCTACTTTACCCCCAACCTAGCTTGATTAAAGCCCAAGGACCAAACTTACACTACAAAGGCCCAAAAGTGAACCAATGAACCAAAGCCCAACATATGGCCCAATTTTCCAAATTGGGCCCAAGCCTTTACATGGTCCTACCTTAAGGCCCAACCATTTATTCTAGTCCCAACACTCGGCATTCCGATGGTCCAATATCTCATAATCATCAAGGCCCAATTATGGCCCATCTATGGCCCAATTTTCCAAATTGGGCCCAAACCCATCACATGGGCCTTACCCTAAAGCCCATCCAAATATTCTAGTCCATATACTTGTTCTTGGATAGCCCATCAATAGTGTAATCACCAAAGCCCAATAGAAAGGCACAACTCAAGGCCCACACAAAATTAAGGTTTTCACATAAAATAACGATTAGGGTTAAGTGTTCTTACTTAACCCATTAAGGACTCAATCCATTAAGTCCATCATCTTACTAGGTAAATCATACGGTGTGATCGGGTGTAACTCATAATTCAATTCCAATGGCCCAAAATGCGGGTCCCGATAAGTCCAAACCAACAAATCCAAAATTAGGGTTTTCTAAACCCTAATTAGGGTTTCTAACCCAATCGCATTCCCATTAGTCAAATGGTTAGGTTTTTAGGTCAGTTAGGGCTTCATTAGGTTAATTAGGGTTAAATAAGTCGGGCACCACCCACTACCACCTCGGGTAGTGATGGTCAACGGCGGCGGCCATCACCTCGTGGTGGTGGTTATGATTTTTGGCTACATATGTTCAAGCATCCCCAAATAACAATCATACACACAAAAGCACACAGCCACCCAAGGTGGCGGCTGGTGGCGGCAAAATGGCAGCGTGAGGTGGCAACCACCACCTCACGGCGGTAACGAGTTGTTTTCTTTGAATAATCCGGCCATACAATGTACATATAATATTACACCAAAACACACCTAAATACACAATAAGCACACACCCATAGCCACCCTCGTGGTGGCAGGCGGTGGTAGAAGGTGACAGCCACCACCTCACAGTAGTGGTGGTGGCTTTTCTCGTGAGGTCCGGCCAAGATAACACTACCCACAACACACTCTAATAGTAGGAACACACACACACACACAATTGCCCAGAATAGTAACACCACCACCCACCTGGTGGCATATGGTGACGACAGTGGGCGGAGCTTGCAAACGGCTGCAGCGCTAGCGGTTGGCGACGCTACAACTGTGGATGACGGAGAAGAGACGCGACCCAACACGAGAAACAGCAGCCTCAACGTCTGTATCAACGACGACGACGATCTTCGTCTTCGTTGGCAGTAACCGCGGTGGCAGTAGCTACGGGACATAAAGGAAACGAGGGCAGTCGGGGAAGAACGCCAGCCGCAATAGCCGCTCGGAATGGCGACGACGACGACCGTGGAATGGCAGAAAAAGACGGAGAAGAGCACTGCCATTTCACCGGTCAATGGGAGCAGCGGTGATCATCGGTCCTTACGGTTCACAGCTTCGTTGGCAGCAGATAGCAGCCGCAATGCTCGACTCAGTTGGAGGCTCACGACGACGATAAGGAGGTGGCGATGGCGGCTAACAATTGGAGGGGTGATAAGGTGGCGGTGCTGGAGATCGGAGGAAGGAGGGTGGCGGCTGGTGTATGATATTAGGGTTATGGTTAGGGACTCATGGTGACAGGCTATATATGTCCGTCCCATCTCAACATTTGGCCATATTGACGAAATCGGTCCCTCCTTTCCAAATCTTTTTCAAGCTAAGCCCCAAAATTTAACCTTTAGCTCCTGCCCCCAATAATCTATTCAATATAAGTCCAAATGATACCAAACACCCCCTTGAGTTCTGAAAATCTTTACAAAATAAATCCTGGAATTACACTTTAACCCCCGAAACTCCATATCATGTCACGTGACTCCCCGAAACCAACACCTCGATAAATATTATGGATTTTAAGGCTACTATTGATTTGTTAATCTTTATCTATTTATTTATTTAAATAAATGGGATGTTACACTCCTTATAAGGGGTGTGAATACCTTCCTTGTCACAACGCGTTTTAAAGTCGTGAGGGCGGCAGATCTCATAAGAACTGTGCAGTTAAGCATGCTCGGGAGAGAGCAATCCAGGGATGGGTGACCCCTTGGGAAGTTTTCGCATAGGGAGCCCAAAGCGGACAATATTGTGATACGTTCCAGAGGGGGATGTTACATAAACTGTGAATTGATTGTATTATGATGTGAATTAATTCTATTAAGCTATGAATTTTTATTAATTTGTTTTGCTTTTGAAATATGAGAAGAAAGAAGCATTATATACATATCTAATTTTAATATAATTTTAGATAAAACATATAAAATTTAAATTGGGAATATTTGTGTAAATAAACTTTGAAAGAAACAATAGACTACAGATCCGAAGGTATACATATAAGTTTTAAGTTGTGAATTTGGTTGTGAATGTACAATTTTTGTGTATTAAACTATGAGTTTATTATATTAAGCTGTGAACTGAACTGTGAATTGACTGTATTAAGTTGTGAATTTTTAATGAACATTGTGCATGTAAGAATGTATTAGTGTTTATAATAATTTTGAATTAAACTCTGAATAAGTGAATTAACTGTCTATTAAATGGTGAAAATAGTATTTAAGCTGTCAACCAATGGTTTTATATATACAAATCTGATTTGGAAGGAATGATGATTGTGATGGTGACACGAGTGGTTGGTGGTGACATGTGGTAGTTGGTCGTGGTGGTGGTGGGGGAGTTTGAGGTTGACATCTTTAAATAAGTGAATTAGTGTATAAATGATTGTATTATGTTATTTTGTGAATATTATGTATTAAACTACAAATGGAATGTATTAAATTGTATATTTTATATAAAATTTATGTTAAAAATGACTGAACGTATGCATGAAAATATTAAACTGTGTATTAGTAAATTATTATGTTTATTAAATTGTGAATATTGTAATTTAAACTGTGAATATTTCTTAGAAACAATATATTTTTTAAAAATATCTACAATTTAGAAAAATGACAATTGATTTTTCAAGACATAATTTTATTTTTTATAAAAAATATGTATATTTTGGTTGAAAAAATAAAAAACTATTACAAAAGAAATGGAAGATACAATGTTTGTTCTATTAAGCTGTGAATACGACCATAAAAATGCTACTGAATTTAATGTTAGTCTGGCGGCGGTTCGACGACGATCAGATGGTGGTCCCACAACAAGTGGAAAGTACTTTGTAAACTAGGGAGTGGAAAAGTTTGCTTAATATAATATAAATGTTGGATTTTTCCAAAATTCTCTTAATGAAAACATTTTAAAAGATGGTTCTTAGGGTTCTTAACATTTTTGGGTTCTTATTTGAACCACTTCATATATATATATATATATATATATATATATATATATATATATATATATATATATATATATATATATATATAGCCCTCAGATTCGGGCCAATCAATTTAGAGACAATGAACATTAAAAATGACTTTTTGATAGATGATTATTTAGAGTAAATAATCTCAACCAAATTTGTAATATATGTCACAAGGGTTCCGTACATATAAAGAACGCTGAAATCCGAGTTATAACGAAGAAGTTATGACATGTCGAAGTATCGCGACAAAACCGGCACGACGATGTGTGACGTAAAGAGTGAGTTTGTGATAAAGTACTTTTTAGCCTTAGCGATCTAAAAAAAACTTGTAGTATATGTTAAACCGAGAGTATGCATAAAAAGAATGTCCAAATCTGACTTGGTATGAGGAAGTTATGATATTTCCAAGATTCGGCATAGTAGTCTGCAGCTCGTATTTCGAATATTAGATCGACCAATTTTTTCCCGAAACAACCTAAACAAGAATCGAAGACCTCGTTAATAGGAGCTCAATGATAAAAAGACAGATGAAAACAGACAGTGGATGACAAAGTTATGAATTTTTAACGGACTTTTCCTGTCCCGGCCTGCCAAAAATATAACTTTAAAAATAAGTTCAAAATTAGCCAACGGAGTCTAAATGAAAGTTGTAGAGTATGTCTCTACCTACGCGTGGATATAAAGAACGTCAAAAACGGAGCTTGTATGCGAAAGTTACGAATTTTAGAAGTCGGGAGTGTGAAATGCGAAGCTGGTCAAGGAACGCCCCGCGTAGGAATCCGGAGCGCCCCGCATACTCGCATGCTTGGCCTCGGATTGTCCACGTCACCCCAGCATATCTCAGACACGTACCCCTCTTGAACACTTTGCGTACGCAAGGGCGGCCTGCGCACCCGGAACGTGTTGCGCTCTTCCGAGGAACGCCCTACGCACCAAGGCCAGCCTCCCTATAATAGGAGGTGCGAGGGTAGCCATTCTTCTCACACAAAATCCATTTCTTTCTCAATCTAACTTCTCTCTAAGCCCTCCCAAGCTCTAGTACTTCCCTAGTGCTAAGAGGAAAGCACCGGAGCGCCAGAAGGTTCCAAGAAAAAGAGCTTTTCTGCTCGGCAGGTTCTGCCCCGCAGAGCCCGGTTTCTAGCAAACCCCGTTGTAAGTAAGATACGCTTACCCTACTTTAAGTATAGCTTATATTTAAATTTAATATCGTTATTATGAACTTATAAACAATATATATATTATAAAATATAATATATAAAGTGTTATTATAATATTTTTAACTACTCGCGGTACGTGGAATCTGGTTTGAAGGGCCACATAGGGTTGTTGGATTTCAGAAGTGCTATAATGCCAAAATGGTCCTTCCATCCGATGTTTAATGTATGGCCACTGTCTGTCCATAGTGGTTGAAAAGTATTGTTTAACACTTATAAAACAACGTCGCTCGTAATTAGTCGCTATAAATATTAGACTAAAATCTAGTGGTAATAATACTAGGTTTCGTTGAAGGAAACGATTGTTAGAAGTGAAGGGTTGTCCGAGTTCGAGTAATCACTTTAACAAGTGAGTGCATAGTTATTTTCATCTTAATCATATATATGAAGTATTAAATATAAATTACATACTATGTGTGCATGTTTTTTGTGTTCCTGATATCTATGCTGGATGAACGATTTATACATGTTTTAAATGATTTAAACTATATATGTATTTTATATCTACGAATATATTGGTTAGAACATGGGTAGATAAACGATGAGGGATGAAAGATGATATAGATGAATATTGGCAGCTGCGCCACAATGTAAAAAGGTGAGAGATGAAATATGATATAGACAATGAGAGGTGTAACATGATGAGAAGCCTTGAACCAAACGGATGGCCCAGTCATCTAGCAGAGTATAGATGACAACCACAAACTATTCTAGACAGTCCAGTGGAACACTAGCAAGTTCGCAACCTGTAGGTGTTGTGAACGATGTGTTCACCATATGTACTCTAAATATCCTGGCAGTTGCGCGTAATAGATAATATTTGCAGCTGTGCCTAACTTTTGAACTACCTGTTTAGTGGATGTATTCTAAAAACCCTGGCAGCTATGGACTTAGTGCCTCATGAAAGAACATTGGCAGTTGTGCCGAACATCGGTAGCTATGGACTTAGTACCTATTATATAAACCCTGGTAGCGATGGACGTCCTGCCTATTCCTTAGGATAATCCTTAGGAATGAATGAATGAAGGATATCTGATTCTTAGGGTAGATCCTAAAGAATAAAGAAGATAATGGGGATGGGTAATTGGTTTGATTGTTTGATGATTAAACATAATAATTATATAATTGTGGGTTGAAAACCCTATATACTCATCAGGTTTCCCAACCTGACCCACTCAGTTTATTTGTATCACACGTGTCGATACAAAGCTACATTACACTGAGAGATTAAAGGAGATGTAAATCACTAGTGTAAATGAATGTAAGGTCTGTTTATGCTTATGTTTCTGTATTGACGATGACATCCCAACGTTTTAATATAAACAAAATACATTTCTTCGAAAATGCTTTGATAATATCTTTATCATGTTTTTCTGGGAACAAATTCCGCAACACTTTTCTTTTAAAGGATACTCTGATTTTAAAAATAAAGCATAAACATATCGGTCTTTTCT
This sequence comes from Lactuca virosa, assembly GCF_052849685.1. NCBI lineage: Eukaryota > Viridiplantae > Streptophyta > Magnoliopsida > Asterales > Asteraceae > Lactuca > Lactuca virosa. The sequence continues at coordinate 280,605,594 of NC_136428.1, read as the reverse complement.
GGCCGTGAAAATGGGGATGTCATAATATATAAGTAGGTTCCGTTGAGATTTAGAGAAGAATAGAGATTTTGAGATTCAACATCAGCTACATATTGATCATTTGTCACTTTTGCGCTTTGGCGTATCGGCGTGGCGGGAGAGTTATAATCATAAAAGATTATTCAGCAGCCCCCGTTTCTTTTTCCCTCGCCACCTTCCCCACCACCACAATCGCCACCGCCACCACTACTACCACCAACCGACCCCACCACTTCCACCTCCGTCACCTATACCACCGTCACCTCTGCCACCACCACCTCTTCTGCCACCAACCACCATAATCATATATGATTACTCAAACTGTGAACTGTAACATCCAAAAATTTCAGATAAAATTTTCATTTTAAATTCATTCCAATCATACGATAATCATATCAAAACAGTCAAGAGTATATCATAATAAAATCTTTGTCGCACCCCCAAACCGGAACGGCGGAAACGTTCGGGGGTGGAGGACGTCATACGTAGTATCACAACAATTGTATCATAGCAATCGCAGAAAACACAACCAAACATTGAATACATATGTGAAAAAGGTTTACATATATTGGAAACATAGTTTTGTATACCACAAAGATGTAATCAAAACAAAAAGACGTGACTCTAACGCTCCGTTTTCTCAACACTCCACGATATACCTGTCTACTGATTTACTGATAATACAAGCAGTTTTGAAAGAGTATCAGCATAAAGCTGGTGAGTTCATAAGCATTTAGTTTTGGAAAAACTGTTCTTTGATCCTTTTGAAAAGTGTTCCTCAAGAAAATCTCTTATTTTCTTATGAAAAGCATGATTAAACTCATTCCTTTTATGACTTCTTAGCTTATACTAGTTACACATAAACCGAGGAGTCATGGAATTAATATGATTATCCGTTAGTTGAATAATAAACCATCAGTTTATAAAAATACCGGTGTTATCATGGGAAAATCCTATATTTTCCCTAAATGCAGGTTATTGAACTATCCGTTCTAAATTGAAGAGTACAAGTATCCACCATACTCATATCGTTTATGCATTGTTCTTTTGGAAACCCTGATTACTATCAGTAAATAATAGTAGTTTCATTACTTAAAATAAAACTAATGAAGTATGAAAATCCTGTAAACAAAGATTAGTTTATACTTATTGTGAGTCGTATAACCATACTTGATATGACCTAGAGACCTTTACAACATTCTTCAAGTGTTGGTTAAATGACATTTGTCACCCCAGGCATGCCTGCCTAACTGTAGCTAGCAGTTCAGGTGTGGGATTGTCAATCCCGAATAGATCTATTCACAAATCTCACGCTCTCCTCCAGGAGACTCTGGTTATACTAGGATAGGATTTAATTAAGTACTCCTAAGAGTACTGGTTCGAAGTAGAGCCTCACAATCCTGTATAATCTAGTTTACATGTAATTCAGTTTTATTCTCTTGAAATTTGAATCCGTTGAATGCGGTATAAAGTAATAATTATACTTAAGTAATTATTAAATATTATACTCCTGAGAAAATATATACCATAAACTAAATCTGTCATAGTTTATATATTCACTCATGAATGGAATCTGAATTGGTAAAAACAGTATATTGAATTCTCCCAAACTATACCCATTATGGTTTACTTGAAGTGATACGGAATTGCTTTGTAAAACCATTCTGAAAACTATGAAGTTAGATTTCCAAAATAAGAGCGTCCCTTATGCTCAACATAGTACAAAAGGGATAAAATATCTGAATATTTTATTAAACATGAAAATCGTTGAACTGTATTAATAAGTTTAAAACTTAGTAAAATACTTTGTGTTTGGCTTGTATTCCCCCCTTGAAAAACAATAAAAATCGTAAAAGCTTAGGGGTATGAACTCACCTTGATTGAGTGGTTTGAATGAAGGATCGATATGGGATGCTGAGTGTCAAGTGAAGCCTTGAACACGATTTGATCCTTTTTAACATGTAATAACACATATAGGAGTCAAATTAGGGTATTTCACTACTAGACACGATAGAAAACCACTCTAGGTACTTGGGAACACTTGAACTAAGGGTCAAAATCATATATGATTGAGTGAGGGAGGTGTACGACCACCCTATAGGTGTGTACGGCCATGGGTGTGCGGCCCATGAGTGTACGGCCGTACACTCATGATGATATGTGCCTTTGAGGTGTTTCCAAGGTCCTAACTAGCATCCATGAAGTGTTCTAGGTCTCATGATTAGTTGCAATTCAAGTTTGAGGCCTAAAATGATCATCAAAGTGGGTTTGCGCCCCCTATGGTGTGTGTGCGGCCGTACAAGGGGTGTGCGGCCGTACACCCTTCATGTTCATGCCTAAAATGTCGACTTTAAGGTGAATCAAGGCTAGGGTCATGTCCAACTACAAGATAGGGGTCAAACTCTCACTTTGGAGGGCCTTTAAGGAGTGTACGGCCAACCTCATGAGGGTGTGCGGCTGTACTCCTTCAAAGGGTGAAGAACATGATGAGACTTAATGAATCACGGGTTAGATCAAGAGGTCTTTCAAGTACAACAAGCTAAAGGATACATTACTCACATTTTTTAAGCCTTGGAGGGTTCATAGTTGAGTATGCTTGAGAGAAAAGAAGTAGTGTGCAGCCAAGAGAGGAAAGGAATGAATGGAAGGAGGTCTACCCATATATATAGGGGTGGGTGACCCGCCACCTTGGGTGTGCGACCATGAGGGGGTGTACGGCCGTACACCGATGTGTACGGCCGCACACTCCTCCTAAGGGAGTGTATGGCCCGAAAATACTACTATACAACTTGCTGACTCATCCCTAATCCTACCCTTGGTTGTACTTAAGCTTAGCACCCTTAAATGAACCCTTAAACAGTGTTAAAAGACAACGGAAACGAGTTTAACATTGGTTAAATTGACTAGATATATAAGATAGAAGTTCCAGGTTGTTACATCATCCCCCCCTTAGAGGGAATTTCGTCCTGAAATTCAAGAATAGAGATATAAATCATGGACTTGGAAAATATGAGGGTACTTTTGTTTCATTGAATCCTCACGCTCCCAAGTGAATTCAGGTTCCCGCTTGGCATGCCAGCGAACCTTCACTATCGGGATGCGACTTTGTTTCGTTCGTTTGACTTCCCGGTTCATGATTTCAATTGGTTCGTCTACGAAGTGCAAGCTCTTGTCTAGTTCGATCTCATCGAGGGGAATCACAAGTGTCTCATCGGACAGACACTTCTTTAGGTTCGACACGTGGAAGACGGGATGTATGTTGCTAAGTTCTCGGGGTAACTAGAGTTTGTATGCTACGGGACCGATCCTAGCGAGGATATCGAATGGTCCGATGTATCTTGGATTTAGCTTTCCACGCTTTCCGAAGCGTATCATGCCTTTCCAGGGTGAGACCTTCAAAAGGACACAGTCACCAACCTGGAACTCCAAGGGGTTTCGTCTCTTATCGGCGTAGCTCTTTTGTCTATCTCTTGATGCTTTTAACCGTTCTCGGATTTGTACGATCTTTTCAGTCGTCTCTCAGATGATTTCAGGACCCGTGAGAGTGCTGTCGGGGACTTGACCCTTGACTAGATGCGTGTCACCCACCTCAGCCCAGCACAGGGGGGATCCGCACTTACGACCATAGAGGGCTTCAAACAGCGCAACCTTGATGCTGGTATGGTAGCTATTATTGTAGGAAAATTCGACCAAGGGTAGATGAGTATCCCACGACGTGCCCAAGTCGACGACGCAGTCTCTCAACATATCTTCCAGTGTCTAGATTGTTCTCTCACTCTGTCCATCTGTCTGTGGATGATAAGCCGTGCTTATATCCACTTAGTTCCAGGAGCCTTCTGTAGTGATTGCCAAAATCTCGAGGTAAACCTGCTATCTCGATCGGAGATAATGGATACAGGTACCCCATGAAAGCGGACTACTTCTCGAAGGTATATTCGGGTGAGTCTCTCCATTTTGAATTCGGATTCTCTCTGGATGTTTCAGCGGATCTTCACTGTTGTATCTGCTGTTCTGACTCATACTCTTCGCATGAATACTTTTGGGTTTTAAAGGGAGATGAATTTTTCGAAGTTCGCATCTAGTTTGTCGCTATGAGTGATGAGAGTTTTAGGATCGAGCGATTTAAGACAAAGGGTCTCCTTGGGGACAAGCGGGTTTGGTATGACGTAGACTCAGTCGGACTAAGCGAGATGACGCCATAGAATCGCGCGTTAAGTTAGTTCGGAGGGAGCGTTTTGTTAGGACCTCGGTACCTCTGGGTGTATGTTTCTGGTGTTTTTCTGTTTTTGATTCGAAGTTGGCGGGTACTACTAATACGAGGGTTCTGATACTTTGAAATTATGGTCTTTTTATGAAATGATTCTTACTAGGTCCTACTATAATCGCTTGGTGTATACAGGTCATGTACAATTATAACTGACTCTAACGCATACATTAAGCCATCATAGTTTACCCATTAGGGCTTCAAATTTTATATGAATGTTGTGATTTAATTAGAATGAAAGAGTGATCATAATTATAAACAATTATTGGGGGTTTTGAAAGCGTACCAAAATATAGCAAGATGCTTCCCCGTTCTCTGGGGTCAAACTCCTCTTGCTTCCCCGTCGTTCTTCTCTATTGGACAGTCCTTATTGAAATGTCCTACTCCACCACATCGGTGACATATTGGACTAGTCCCCACTTTGGTAGTCGGAGTAATGAACTCGACTGGGGTCCTACAGATGCAGGCGGTGTGTTCTTTCTTGTTGCATCTAGTGCAATGCAATACTCAGCAGACTCCATAATGATGGTAGTTGCATTCGCTGCAGTACAGGAGGTTTCCCAAGTATGGTGTGGTTGGTGTCGGAATAGCAGGGCTGACGGGGGTATTGACTGCCCTAGTTCGTTGCCTTTCAGTAGGTATTTGGGTTGAACAACTCCCTTTCTCGTTCTCGAACTTCCGTTTTAGGATATTAGGTTTGAAGTCAGGTGTGTCCTTTCTAGTAGGCACTTGTTGTTGAACTTGGTTATCACTAAGATTAGGATTGCCATTAACGTTTCCACCCACATTTGCGTTGTTAGTGTTAAGGATAGCTATGGCGGCTGCTACGGCTGCTGTGACGGCAGCTTGGAACGTAGCTGAATCCATCTGAAGGATTGGTGTTTTACTGGTGGGTTGGTTACGTTTCTTCGGAGGCATGATCTGCTACATGTCAAGAAAAGGAGCTTGTGAGCAACAAAAGTCACCTCTGGATGTATTCTAAATGTTTATATATATGCATGAAAATTTCCCATTTTGTTATCTGGTTCTCATTGATTCGACCCACATCCCTACGATGTGGTCCTAGCAAGAATAGAAGTAGGTTTCTAGAATGGTTAGAGACCGAGTGTCATCCGAACTAAGTTACCTTCGATTGGTGGATATCGATTTCCAACTTTCGAAAAGATTTGAAAACAACTCATCATAAAGCTCACATGAACTAGACTTATGAATCCTTTGCCGCTCAGCTCATTGCGCTGGCTGGATAACTCTTGCATTTCCGCCGACGCTAGATGATATGGAGATTTAGCTATAGGAGTAGCTCCGGGGATTAAGTTGATACGAAACTCAACTTGGCGCTTGGGAGGAATCCCTGGAAGATCTTCGGGGAAGACATCAGGAAAATTGTAGACTTTAGAGACACTTTCGAGGTCTTTAACTTCTTGTGTTTTGTTAACAACATGAGCCAGGAATCCATGGCATTCCTTCCGCCGATGCTTCTGGGCTTTGACACATGAAATGATACGAAAGTTCGAACTGAGCTTATCACCGTAAATAGTGAGGGCTTCGCCAGAGGGAATATTGAGACTGATAGCCTTCTCGAAGAAAAGGATATCAGCACGATTTGGGGCTCAACCAATCCATACTGATTATGACATCGAAGCTTTTTATGGAGACTGGCATAAGATCGATGGGGACAGGAATGATCGTCTAGGTAAGAGTACAGCCTATGGATATATTTCAAAGGTGGAATAGTGGTACGACTTTGATAACGTTGCTTAGTTTGTATGCTACCGATCTAAGATATACTTTTGATAATGATAATCTTTAACTGAAATAGGATTGTTGCCACTATAGCTGGAACTGAGATTACACATAGTTCGGAAAAATTTGACCTAAGAGTAGGTCTAAGTCATACCAACGGAGAGAGAATCTTGACAACATAAAGGACTAGTGAGACAGTACTTGCAAGACAGAAATGTTTATGGGAAAAAGAGCTACTTAGAACATAAATATGAAAGTTATTCCTTAAACCAAAAGGAAGGATGAGCAGAGTATTCCCTTATCGGTGACGGGTACCCCTCAAATGAAACCTTAATTCGGCCAGCTGACGCTCCACACCAAGTAGGCGTCTCTCGTATCCCGACCGGCGTGCTCGGAGCTCTATGACTTCGGCTAGGGTTGTAGCTAACTCTCGCTGCAGAGCTTCATTGTCCCTCGCAGCTCTCCCATGAGCAATTTCAAGGCGACGAATGTGATCTGTGCTGGTACTTGAATCCGCTTCGAGTTCCACAGTTTGCTGAAGGGTTGCCACACCTAGCTCTACATTGCGAGCCACTCGGCGTATCAGGATCGGAAGGGCCCTGTCTGCGGGGCCTCCTTCGTTCAGATTGTAGCAGTTGCGGTTTCTGTTGTATGGGAGGGGTTGGCCTTGCTCGTGGCTCCACCTATTCAAACTCCCAACCCACATAGGCGTTGGACCTTGGAATTCAAGTCGATGGTTAGGATTTGGTATTGGGTCCACTTGAGGTAAGTTCTCGTCTTCGGGTTCTAAGTCAGTCTCTTCAGGAAATTGTTCTACGAAGTCTTCGTCTAAAGGAATTTCATGGTTTTCTTTTGGCTCTGGCTCGAGCCATCCATCCTCTCCTTGGTTGGGAAAATACGGGTCGCCAGGGTGATGAAATCCAGCCATGCTATCTACGCGAGATAGTGGTAAAGAGATAGTTAATAGGCGTCGAATCTAATAATACTTCTATTGTATTATAATTATATGATTGATTCTTGAACTTCTAAATAAAAATGAATTTTATGAGTTTCCAGTTCGGTCGTTATAGCCCCCTAAAATACTCTTATGGTATTTTAATCTTTATGTTTGGTTCTGGAACTCTTCTGGTGTCTAGGTAAGTTTTAGACTTGTTGAATATAGTTGATCATGCTATATTGATCCCAGATATGATTACATAATTGTCCAGGTTTAAGTGCAATGTCCAACATCCAAATACTTTTGTTTTGTTCTACTTATGACACGGATTCTGGTACTCGGGTATACTTATATACTTATAAAAATACTTATATTTTTAAAAGTATACTTTTAGTTTAGAGCGCTTCGGCCCCTTAGTGTTTATAGTTGTATACCATGTAAGGTTCGACATACTTAGTTCACTATAAACAATAGCTCTGATACCAATCTGTCGCACCCCCAAACCGGAACGGCGGAAACGTTCGGGGGTGGAGGACGTCATACATAGTATCACAACAATTGTATCATAGCAATCGCAGTAAACACAACCAAACATTGAATACATATGTGAAAAAGGTTTACATATATTTGAAACATAGTTTTGTATAGGACAAAGATGTAATCAAAACAAAAAGACGTGACTCTAACGCTTCGTCTTCTCAACACTCCAGGAGGTACCTATCTATTGATTTCCTGAGAATACAAACAGTTTTGAAAGAGTATCAGCATAAAGCTGGTGAGTTCATAAGCATTTAGTTTTGGAAAAACTGTTCTTTGATCCTTTTGAAAAGTGTTCCTCAAGAAAATCCCTTATTTTTTTATGAAAAGCATGATTAAACCCATTCCTTCTATGACTTCTTAGCTTATACTAGTTACGCATAAACCGAGGAGTCATGGAATTAATATGATTATCCGTTAGTTGAATAATAAACCATCAGTTTATAAAAAACCGGTGTTATCATGGGAAAATCCTATATTTTCCCTAAATGCAGGTTATTGAACTATCCGTTTTAAATTTAAGAGTACAAGTATCCACCATACTCATATCGTTTATGCATTGTTTCTTTTGGAAACCCTGATTACTATCAGTAAATAATAGTAGTTTCATTACTTAAAATAAAACTAATGAAGTATGAAAATCCTGTAAACAAAGATTAGTTTATACTTATTGTGAGTCGTATAACCATGATTGATATGACCTAGAGACCTTTACAACATTCTTCAAGTGTTGGTTAAATGACATTTGTCACCCCAGGCATGCCTGCCTAACTATAGCTAGCAGTTCAGGTGTGGGATTGTCAATCCCGAATAGATCTATTCACAAATCTCACGCTCTCCCTCCAACAGACTCTGGTTATACTCTAACATTCATATGGTGCACATACAACCCTAATGCTTTGGATCTAAGTTTTCTCTAATTATACATGCAAAATTGTTTTTCCAAAGCATAAAGCCTAAACTAGCATGCAAGGCAACATTTGAATCATAAAAACAGTTAGAAGATTACCTTGTGTAGTAGCTTGCTTGTATTTGACCTTTAGGAGCCTAGCACCTCAAGTGTGATGCCTCAAATGTCTTATAACAAACCAAGAGCAAGAGAATGGACTTGAGAGAGAGCTTTGGGAGCTCAAAATCGGCTAGCTACAACTAGTGTGCATGAGTGGGCCAATTTTTAGGTGTTAGGGACTTCTTTTATAGCTTAGGATTACAACCATGCAAACCCTAATGACTCCTCATATTACTTAGTCTTTTGGGCTAAACCTTTCATGGACTTTCATATAGGTTTAGTCCAACCCTAGTCAACATGAGTCATGAGTCCAACTAGAAGTATTACTGATTTACTTAATCAGTCCATGTATCTTTAATTAGTTTCTTTTGATCACTAAATTAATATCAAATTAATTCTTGATCAATACTAATTAAATAATGTGATTTCTCAATTAATATATTATACTTATAATATATTAATAAACCACAGAAACCTCTTCCTCAAGTATCCATCCTATCAAATTGTTCCAGAGTGTTACAACCCAAATGGACCATGCTATTATCGGGTCAAGTACATATCAATTATAGTTATGGGCTTAGACACCTAATCCAACAGTCTCCCACTTGGATAATTCTAATAACTATAATTGCCAATGTAGCTTTAAAATCCAAGTAGCAATCGTAGCTCTCTATAAGCCAATGTTGAATCCTGACACGCCATTTAGATAAGGGATCATATAATCCTCTATTCTTTAAGGTATCATTTAGAAAAATACATGGAACATAGGCATACTTATTGTCCAACAGTTTGTTTCCCGATTTCTGATTTGTTTGACATAGAACTTAATTGAACACATCAATTTAGTCCTGACCGGGCCTGTCACATAAGTCAAAACAAAATCATCGAGGGGCCCAATATATCGCTTTCAATCCTCTTATGATAAAAGGAATAGATAAACTTCGACTTATATGCTTGTACAAACTATTAGTTAAATCATATACAACTGCACGTTTTATAACATCGAGTTACTGATGCGTTTTCGCACTATCAATGTACAACCAATCAATAATTTCCAACTCATATATCTTGGTTTGATGATTATACGGTATTATCATCTCACAATCACTCGTGATAAATTCTATGAAGTGATTCATGTGAGTGTGGATTGATCCAATACTCAAATCTTATTTCAAGAGTAGTCATGAATGCTTGTAGCAAACCTTTTCAATGTCTAACACCTTAGACAATCTTACAAAACCCATTCATGAAAGTCTACTTACATAACCTACTACCAAAGTATGATCGACTGTGGATAGTTTGAATAATCTTATTATTCTGGAAGTCAAAACATGCAAAATGAAACAATAAAAAATAATTAACACAAGATAGTAACTTTACTTATAAATAAAACTCCTTTTATTCAATCATCAAATGTCAATTACATTTTATCTATTACAAGTTTCTAAATATCTATCTAATCATTAAAACTAATATAGTCCTTCAGCCCAATACTCCTTGCATGTAGCAAGTGCTTTTCCCTGCTAAGTCCCATTGTAAGGGGATCTGTTGGGTTCTTCTCTGACGATATCCTCTTCACTATGAGTAGTCCTTCTTCTACTTGATGTATTATAAAGTGATATTTTCTATCGATGTGCCTAGATCTACCATGATCCCTTGGTTCCTTGGCTAAGGCAATTGCACTTTCATTATCACATAAAATATCCATAGGCTCCTTTACAGCTGGTACAACTCCAAGTTCTCTAATGAAGTTCTTTAACCATATTGCCTCCTTTGCTGCTTCGCTTGCTGCTATGTACTCTGATTCGCACGTTGAATCAACTACAGTTTCATGTTTGGAACTTTTGCAAGTTATTGCTCCTCCATTAAGGGTAAGTACCCAGATCGACTGGGAGCGGAAATTATATATGTCGGTCTGAAAGCTGGCGTCACTATACCCTGTCACTCTCAAGTCATCACTCCCACCGAGGGTAAGGACCCAGTCCGTAGTCCTCTGCATGTACTTAAGAATGTTCTTTACCGCAGTCTAGTGAGATTTACCAGGGTTCCCTTGATATCTACTGACCATGCTCAAAGCAAAGGCCGCATCAGGACGAGTACATGTCATAGCATACATGATCGAGCCAACTGCGGAATCATATGGTACTCGACTCATCTCTTCTATTTCAGCCTCTGTACTCGCTCTCTGAGTCTTACTCAATTTGGTATTGCTCTGGATTGGTAAGTATCCTCTCTTGGAATTCTCCATGTTGAAACGTTTCAACACCTTGTCCAAGTAGGTGCTTTGACTAAGTCCTATTAGTCTTTTACTCCTGTTTCTGAATATCCTTATCCATAGAATGTAAGCAGCTTCTCCGAGATCCTTCATAGCGAAACACTTGCCAAGCCAGGACTTCACCTCCTGCAAGGTTGGAATGTCGTTTCCTATGACCAGAATGTCATCCACATACAACACGAGAAAGCTAACTATACTCCCACTAGCTTTGACATATACACATTACTCGTCCTCACTTCTCGAAAATCCAGACTCTTTGACTTTCTCATTGAAACAAAGATTCCATCTATGAGATGCTTGTTTTAATCCATAAATGGATTTCTCAAGCTTACACACCGTATTAGGGTACTTTGCATTGACAAAACCCTCTGGCTGATTCATGTAAACATATTCAGCCAACTTTCCATTAAGGAAAGCGGTTTTGACGTCCATTTTCCATATTTCATAATCATGAAATGCATCTATGGCTAGCATGACCCTTATAGATTTAATCTTGTCCACTGGTGAGAAGCTCTCATCATAGTCAACTCCAGGAGGTTTGAGTAAAGCCCTTCGCAACCAATCGTCCCATATTTGTGTGTACTTTCCCATCCATGTCGGTCTTCTTCTTGAAGATCCATTTGCACCCGACTGTCTTACGACCTGGTACATTTTCAACCAAGTTCCAAACTTGATTGTCATACATGGACTGTATCTCGCTGTCCATAGCCCCTTTCCATTTTGCAAACTCGGGGCCTGCCATGGATTCCTTGTAGTTGTTAGGTTCATCCAAGTTTACCAGTGTACTATCACTGATAAATGTGTCACCTTTAGTAGTAATATGGAAACCATAAAACTCAGGTGTCTGTATAACTCTACTGGAACGCCTCGGAGGTAAGGACTCGTTAATTGGTTCAACAGGAGTTTCCTCCTCGGGTTGAGCGCTAGTGTTTGAGGTTCCTTCATCGCTTAGCTCTTGAAGCTCTTCAAGTTCAATTTGCCTCCCACTGTCCTCTTGGCATATGAGTTCTCTCTCGTGAAAGACTCCTCTCCTCGCAAAGAAGACAACATTGTCACTCGCTCTATAGAAGAGATATCCAAAGGATTTCTGTGGGTAGCCGATAAAAATACATCGCTCACTACGAGGTTCGAGCTTGTCGTGAGTTTCTTTTCTCACAAAAGCCTCGCAACCCCAAACCTTGACGTGTGCTAATGAGGGAACCTTCCCTGTCCACATTTCGTGAGGTGTTTTGGAAACCTTTTTAGTTGGGACTAGATTAAGGATGTGGGCGGCAGTCTCTAAGGCATACCCCCAGAATGAGATAGGTAACGAAGCTCGACTCATCATAGAACGAACCATGTCTAGCAAGGTTCGATTGCGCCTCTCAGCCACACCATTAAGCTATGGTGTCCTAGGTGGCGTCAATTGTGAAACAATTACACATTCCTTAAGATAGTCATGGAACTCCATACTAAGATACTCTCCTCCTCGATCGGATAAGAGCATATTTATCTTCCTGTCCAACCGATTCTTCACTTCTTGTTTAAACTCTTTGAACTTTTCAAAAGTCTCTGACTTATGATTGATTAAGTAAATATACCCATATCTACTATAATCATCAGTAAAAGTCATATAGAAGCGTTAGCATCCCTTGTGGCGGTTCTGAAGGGTCAACACACATCTGTGTTTATGAGGTCCAACAAACCCTCACCCTTTTCACAAGTACCAGTAAAGGGTGACTTGGTTATCTTTCCAAGCAAACAAGATTCACAAGTGTCATCTGACTTTAAGTCAAATGACTCCAACACTCTATCCTTTTGTAGTTGGGCTATGCACTTCTTCTTAACCTGTCTAAGACGACAATGCCATAAGCATGATTTATCCAAACCATTGGATGAATCGATATGTAACACATTATTTCCTAAGTTATCTACAACCATCACAGTTTCATATATACCATTACAAGTCAATGCTTCAAAATAAAACACACCATTATAATAAGCATTAATACTACCAATTTCGTTATTAAAAGAAAAGGTAAAACCTTGTTTATACAAACTATGAAAGGAAATAATATTTCTCGTCATATATGACGAGTAGCAACAATTATTCAAATCTAAATTTAACCCAATACTAAGCAATAAAGTATAAACTCCAACTTGGTGACATACGACTTTTTCCTATTCCCCATGATCAAGTTCATCTTCCCGTGCTTCACATCCCTACTTCCTTTTAGACCCTTCAAATCAGAACAAATATGAAAACCACATCCTGTATCCAGGACCCAAGAATTAGCATGTGATGAGTTATTAGATAGAATAGTATAAATACATGTAAAGGAGGGTTTGATCTTCGCATCCTTTATGTCCTGCAAGTATTTGGAGCAGCTTCGTCTCCAGTGCCCTTTTTCATGACAATGGAACCACTCTGCTTCCTTTGGGTTTAAGGAGGGTGTAGCAGGACCACCTTTGGACCCACTAGAAGAGGATCCAACATGGGGCTTTCCCTTGTGGCTCTTTGAGGAAGCTTTCCTCTTCTTTCCCTTCTGATGTCCAATTGCCAAGACAGTGGCAACAACAACAGGAGTAGAGACAACAGATTTTCCTTTAAGACTACTTTCAGCAGTCCTTAAAAGACCTTGAAGCTTGCTTAGAGTCACCTCCTCCTTATTCATATGATAAGTCATACGAAACTGATCATAACAAGGAGGTAAAGAGTGTAGGATAATGTCAATTGCCAATTCTTCATCGAAATTGACATTCAGCTTTAGCAAGCGGTCCACAAACCTTTGCATCTTTTGCAAGTGGGTCGTGATAGACTCTCCATCCTTCATTTTGGTAGTAATAATGGATGATATGATTTCATACCTCTCCTGCCGAGCACTTTGATGGTACCTTTCCATCAAATCATGGTACATTTCATAAGGCCAAAAATCCTCATAGGACTTCTGAAGCTCAGCAGTCATGGTAGCACTCATAATACATGACACCTTTTTCGCGTCCCTCTCATGGGTCTTAAACTCAACAATCTGTTCGGGAGTAGCGGTAGATTCATCAATCTCCTTAAACTCTTTGTCGAGAACATATTCTTTGTCTTCGTAGCGAATGGCCATTCGGATGTTTCGAATCCAATCATTGAAGTTCGATCCATCAAATATGACCCTCCCACATAAGTTCATGAGGGAGAAAGAGCAAGAAGCAGTTGAGTTTGAAGCAATGTTGGAAGACATCTGAAAAGAAAGACAAAGTTTAGATTAAATAAGGATCCTTAATATAACACCCAAAATGAGATATTAAGGCTAGGACCCAACGCAATATTTTACAATTCGGAAGAGGGATGCCGTAATCCAATTGCAAAATATTTGAAGGTAGGTAAATGACGATTTACCAATTTCCACCATGAAAAACGAAATTGATTATTAAGTTTTAAACGAATTGAAATTCCTAGATTCTTTTGAGATTCATTAAACTTTTCAATGGCATGTTTAAATCTCGATTATGCACTTGAAGTGTGTGACTGGGATGCCGAAGATCACAAACAATGTGTGAATAACCATGAAAATTAGCGTGGTACACTTAATGTTACAAATCATCCAATCAATGTGCCTGTTAACCACACACGCTCCATTGATCCATGATTAACATCAAGCTACCCTTTGCCACACATTGTCAGTCCCAAATTAGTGTGCCGGTTAACCACACACGATCCACTTAGGACTTAAAAAGGTGCAAAGTGTAATTTCATGGAATAACACCATTTTCACATTTTTCCTAAAGTAACTAATATTGGGAATTTATAAAAGTTTAGTTACTTTAATAATTATCATCATACTTATTAATGAGAATTAATGTCCTATCCTACCCGTTCGGCTAACGACCCTCCACTAGTCAAGGAAGCGGTGGGTGAGAGTAGACACCCATTAAACCACCATTTTATAGGCAGAAACCTTATACCCCCTTATAGACCAGCTTCGTGAATGAGGCCTACTAACGGTAAGGCTGACTTATCTTATATATATATATATATATAAGTATTAAACTTTAATATTATAATAGTATAGGGTTGAATTTTAAACTTTTAAAATTCTAGGGTTTGGAATTAAAGTTTCATAAATGAGACTCTTTAAGTTCCAAAACTTGAGGGCAAGTTTTGTAACTTGTCAAAACTTTTGATTTCCATAACTTATGAATTTTAAAGTTCAATGAATGAGACCTTTCAAATTCCAAACTTGAGGACAAGTTATGAAACCTTTCAAGACCTCTTGAATTCTATAACTTACAAGAGTTAATAGTTTCATAAATAAAGACTTTTCATATTCCATAACTTGAGGACAAATTATGGAACTTTTCAAGAAACACATAGATTAAATTAAACTAATCCAATTATCATATAATTCATCATTTACCAATTTGACCTAGTTTGTTTCATATTACAAGATAACTTCAAATTTTAGAAATAATAAGTTTTTTTCACAAAGTCAAGTAATTATCTTAAAATTTGATAACCTTCATGGTTTTGGATGAGGATAAACATTACCATATTAGTAAAATCAAATTTTATTAACCAAAACAGTTTGTGGTAATGATCCTAATCCAAAATAGGCCAAAAAGCTCGAAAATTCTGCCATCTGATGAACAACTCGTCGAGCCAGGCTTTGGACTCGTCGAGTTCAAGGCAAAACTCATCCAACTCGTCGAGTCCATGTATGGACTCGTCGAGTTCATCAGACAGTGGCCAGAAAAGTCATTTTTTCAACTTTGAAAATAACATATTTGCATCAATACAATAGAACACACCCTAAGATCTGATACCCCTGATGGGTTTTATGTACTCTAACATTCCTATGGTGCACATACAACCCTAATGCTTTGGATTTAAGTTTTCTCTAATTATACATGCAACATTGTTTTTCCAAAGCATAAAGCCTAAACTAGCTTGCAAGGCAACATTTTAATCATAAAAATAGTTAGAAGATTACCTTGTGTAGTAGCTTGCTTGCATTTGACCTTTAGGAGCCTAGCACCTCAAGTGTGATGCCTTAAATGTATTATAACAAACCAAGAGCAAGAGAATGGACTTGAGATAGAGATTTGGGAGCTCAAAATCGGCTAGCTACAACTAGTGTGCATGCGTGGGCCGATTTTTAGGTGTTAGGGACTTCTTTTATTGCTTAGGATTACAACAATGCAAACGCTAATGACTCTTCATATTACTTAGTCTATTGGGCTAAACCTTTCATGGACTTTCATGTAGGTTTAGTCCAACCCTAGTCAACATGAGTCATGAGTCCAACTAGAA
The DNA here is from genome assembly GCF_052849685.1 of Lactuca virosa. NCBI lineage: Eukaryota > Viridiplantae > Streptophyta > Magnoliopsida > Asterales > Asteraceae > Lactuca > Lactuca virosa. Next base: position 280,589,533 of record NC_136428.1, on the reverse strand, counting down.
GTATTACTGATTTACTTAATCGGTCCCTGTATCTTTAATTAGTTTCTTTTGATCACTAAATTAATATCAAATTAATTCTTGATCAATACTAATTAAATAATGTGATTTCTCAATTAATATATTATACTTATAATATATTAATAAACCACATAAACCTCTTCCTCAAGTATCCATCCTATCAAATTGTTCCAGAGTGTTACAACCTAAATGGACCATGCTATTATCGGGTCAAGTACATACCAATTATAGTTATGGGCTTAGACACTTAATCCAACAATTATCACGGTACAAAATCCCAATATCACGTGATGTAGAAAAACATAGGTGGATGTAGTACGATCAGGCTGGGCCCTTCCCTTTCTAGCCGGAAGTACCTGAAACATAAACTGAAAACCGTGAGTACAAAGCCTAGTGAGTTCCCCTAAAATACATATATATCAGTCAAAAACATATTAGGTTTATTTCACCCCCTTCAGTATCTTTCAATTGGTTCTAGGTCTATTTCACCCTTCGGTATCTTTTAACCGGGACTGGGTCTATTTCACCCCTTTTAGTATCTTGCAACTGGTACTGGGTCTATTTCACGCCCTTCGGAATCTTTCAATCGGTATCGGGTCTATTTCACCCTTAACACTAACACATATAATCGTAACAATAAGAGTCACAAAGACATCAAGAAGATACATGCATAATAGGTAATTGTCACAAAGACAATCATTATACTACAAACACAATGTAATAGGCCGATATTTGTGCCTTCGACCCATGGATACAGTGAAGGAAACTCACCTCAAACCGAAGGTGTCAAATTACACTTGAGCTATTGACCCGCGAAATCCTCTCACTAAATCACAAGTATATAACCATAATTAGAAACAGGGTCAATAATCCAACCAGAGAGTCCAAACGCTAAATCCTAACTTTAAGGGCAAAAGGCTGCTTAATCCTTGCCTTATTAGGCCTACCCGACCAGGCCCAAATCCAAACTATCCCAAAAGGCATTCCAAGTCCCACTAAAGAGGATCCTAAGGCCCAACATGGGCCCCAAGAGCTCCATGATAGCCTAAAGCCTGCAAATGACCTGATACCATAAATAGATCTAAGGCCCAAAATCAATCAAGGAAAAAAGCCCAACTAATCCAGAGCCCAAAACTCCAAAGGCCCACAGAAGGAAGTACGCGGGGTGTACCTGGATCGTACGCGCGATGTATGTTTCTTGATCCGAAATCGGGGCGTTGGCCCAGTACACGCAACGTACTCAGGAGTACGCCCGACGTACTGGTCGGGCAACCAAACAACTCCAAAAGTCTTAACCCATTAAGATTTTAACGTCCAAAATTTAGATCCAAGTTCATTAAAGTGTTTAAAGCCATAAAGTTGCAAACTTTATGCCTTTCAATGACTTAATGGAACTCAAACCATGGATTAATCCTTCTATCTCCCTTAAGTGGTCACCAAATCATGCATGGTTGAGTTCTAACATGCAACATCTGATTTTTATGACTTCATGCACTCCTAAGAGCCCACAAGGACAACTCAAATGGTTTGGAGTAGTCCATACTATATAAGACCAAGTTATGGGACCAAAATATGCTAAGTTCTTCCCCAAACCTAGATCTAGACTTAGAATGAACAAGTTTAAGACTTTATACCTCCAATGAGCTAGAAAATATGAACAACCTCTGGATCTACACGATCCTTCTTGTCCAATGATTCTCCTCAAGCCTCCTTTGTAACATCCTTAAAACATGACCCAAAAATCTCAATTTTTAATTAAGTAAAACCAGCACATTCCAAAACATTGTTCATACATCCCAATAAAATAATTATGTCAAACATCATGAAAATCATAATATATCCTATAAACAAAATCCATATGGTGTGTGTGATGTAGTCAACCCGAGCTCTATCCCTTGAAAATGGAAGTACCTGAAACATAAACTAAAAACCGTAAGCACAAAGCTTAGTGAGTACCCCAAAATACCACATACGATACATACAAATAAACATATAATGGGCCTTGCCCTGTCTTCGGGCCCCGCCTAGATCGGACCTCGTCTGACATCGAGCCCCACCCGGCATCGAGCCCCGCTCGGTAATAGATCGGGCCCCGCCCATCATACATATAGCATATATCAAATAATCACATACACATGCAATAATCACAAAGATACATATCATACAATTGGTCATCGGGCCCTGCCCGATAAGCATGTAAACACATAACACATGAAAGAGTCACGTAGGCAGCTAGCATACTAACATAGCATAAACATGGGCCGACATTGTTACCTTCGACCCGCTACACCCAATGAGGAAAAATCACCTCGAAAAGATGAATGCAACGAATGATCCATGACTGCTGGTCTTACAGCTCCCCGAGCTACCAATTGCCAAATAAAAACCAATTAACATTTGAGGTCTACATCATAATCCAAAATCCTTACGTGGGGTAAAAAGTGTTGGGTTTTTGTCACACCCCCGAACCAGACGGCGGAAATGTCTGTGGGCTTGTGCGTGACTTCATCTTGTAATATCATCACAATGCATATAATTAAAACAAGACAACACCATCATCATACATATCAAAGTAAAACCAACATTGTTTACATCAAGTATAGTATCATAAATTACATGCCAAAATATTCAATGTTTGATGATAACAAAATATGACAAATTCCACATGTTCTTGTAGACATTTTTCCGCTTAATAATTCCCTGAGAATACAAGTTATTTTGAAAATGTCAACATATTAAATGCTGGTGAGTTCATAAGCATGTTTGAATGAAAAGTTTTGTATTGTTCGTAAAACGCCAGAAAAGCCGATATTTTCTGAAAAATGGTTTGAAAGTGATGTGTCAAAATCAAGTACTAATGCATGTGTGTATTCTGTTTTTGGAATGTATATAAAAATGTAATCCAGAAAAATGCTGTAATTATTCTATTGTAAGTAGAAGGTAATATTTAACTGTATGTTTCCCCAGAAAATCCTATATTTTCTGTTTATAAAAGTGTCGTGGTCTCAAAACCCTAAGACCGATATCAGTGTATGTATGTTTTCGTATCGACAACGTTTTATATGTATTCCATAAAATTATGATGGAGAGAATCTCTATGTAAGCCGTTTTAACCATACTTGATTATGACGAATTCGCCTGTCGTTGTGCTATTAGGCGCTGACTTGTTTAAGGTAAGGTTTGTCACCCTAGACTGGCCTAGTCTAACTGTAGCGAACAGCTCAGGTGTGGGGTGTCACCTCGTATAGATCAATACACAAACTCTCGCTCACCCTCCAGGAGACTCTGGTTATAACTATAGGCTACAATTGTACACTCGAGAGGTGTCAACCGACATGTTTTACTAGCATCCTTAACTGTGTTTACGCGAATATTGTATTATGTTATATCTAATGTTTTTGTGTACGTTTTTATGTTTGAAAAGTCCAACGAGTATGTATGTGAATGTACGAGGCCCAACAGACATGTAGAAGGACCACCTAGCCCCAATAAACATGTAATGTATAGTCCATGCCCAATAAGCATGTAAATGGACCACTAAGGCCCAATAAACATGTAATGTATAATCCAGGCCTATTAAGCATGTAAATGGACCACTAAGGCCCAATAAACATGTAATGTATAATCCAGGCCTATTAAGCATGTAAATGGGACACTAAGGCCCAATAACATGGATTGTAAGTATTAGGCCCAATAAACATGTAATCGATGAATTTAGTTCGTTTGTTATTACACTGTTTGTTTAAGCTCGATTGTTTTCTAAAATGACATAAAAAGGCCCACTTTTTGTAATGATGACATTTTTGGCCCATCAAGCCGAAAATTTACAATTTAGGCATATTTTTGATAAAATTGACACTTTAGGTCCCTTAAGACCAAAAGTTTACATTTATGGGCTTATTTCAAATAAAATGACATTTTTAGCCCACTGTTGTTAAAATAGCATTTTTCGAGCCAATATCATGAAAGTTGACATTTTCGGCCCAATTATATGAAATTGACAATTTCGGCCCAACTTAATAAAAATTGACATTTTTGGCCCAACTTAATAAAAATTGACATTTTCGGCCCAATTATGTAAAATTGACGATTTTAGCCCTTTTTAACCGAAAAACAACATTTTTGGCTCAAGTTTGTTTAAAATGACAATTTAGTCCACAAAAGTCATACTTTCTCCAAATTTGGCCCATAAAACCGTGAAGGCCCAATTTAAGCCCATTTTGTGAAAAATTTACTCTTTTGGCCCTTTGTAAAACCATAATGTCATAAAAACCCATTTTTATACAAAAATGACTCTTTAGTCCTTGAAAAACCGTAAGTATCATAAAAGCTTCATCTTTTTGTTTTCTTGTAAAAAATGTCCCTTTACAAGATTTTGTTTAGTTTTTCAACATCCTTAACATGTTTAACACTTTCAGCTTTATGGTAAGTTGCATAAAGTGTTTTAGTTTACAAATATTGTCAGGACTTGATAGAGTTTTCGATATCTATGAAGTTTCTTCACATAATCACAACATATAACTTAGAAAACACACATAACATGCACAAATACATAGATATATCACATAAGCAAGTTGTATCCTCGCCCAAAACATAGTAAAACAGAAAAACAAGGGGTATGAGCTCACATTGCTTTGATGTTTTCGATTTTTGGTGATGAGATGAGGAGATCTCGGCCCTAGATGTGTTCTTGAGATGATTTTCGAGCTTTAAGGTGTTCTAAGAGCATAGATCATAAAATAATGTGGGTTATGAAGAGATTTAAGGTGTAAACTTGAAGTTACACTATGGAGTCTAACCAAAAACTTACCAAAAGTGATGGGCTTTGATGAAGAGATCTTGGTGTACCCTTGAAATTCTCGAAAACTAGAAGGATGGAAGGGGAGAGTTTCTTGTGCTAGAGAGGAAAAAGAGAGAGAGTTCTTGAGTTTAAAGATGAAAAGTGAAGGTGGTGATGAAGGCCCTATGGTCGAGAGTTAAAATAAATAGAGAAGAGAGAGGGAAAATGTTGAGGTGATGTTGCATGGGTGCATGAGATTTCCTTGTTATTTGGTGTGTTATAGCATGGAAGTCCACCATGCAAAGATAAGGTGGCACTTGCAAGTTAAATCTTCCATTTTTTTGTTTTAATTGGGCCGAGAATGGGCTAGGAGAAAAGGAAATGAGATAGTTTGGGCCATTCCTTGACTTAGTTCGAAATCATGAGGCCCAAAATAAATATTTTTCGGCCTATTGGGCCTTTATGAGGGTTCACGGCCCAATGGTGATAAAGAAAAGGGTTTAGGGCCCATTAGGGCTTATGAAACTAGTTATGGCCCATCATGGCCCATTAGAAATAAGATGGATCATTCTAGGCCCACATGACCCAAAATAACTTAATTTCATGGATGTGGGTCCAATTAGAGCCCAAATAGGGTTCCTAGGCCCAAAATAGTCAAATTGAAAGTTTATTGGTCCATTAGGCCCAATAACAGGATCCTAGTTCATATTAACTTGAACCAAGATTTCTAGGGTTTTCAGCCCATAGTTGACTATATGAAATGTATTGTATTAGGTTATAGGCTTCTTGAGTGAGGTTCGATTCAAATGGATGATTTTGATTAAGCATAGAGTATGATTTTCACTTAGAGTACACGCCTTACAATAGATGATGTTTACATGAGAATAGAATTTCCTAGCTAAAAATGCTAGTTGTGACAGTTTTATGTACTATAACACTCATATGGTGCACATACAACCCTAATATCTTTGGATCTAAGTTTTCTCTAGTTATACACGTAATAAAGTTCCAAAGCATGAAGCCTACAACTAGGATACAATTTTGGTACATGAATCTTAAAATCAAGTTAGAAGAATGCCTCTTTATTGTAGCTTGTAGTTTTGGCCTTTCAAGAGCTTAGCACCTCAAGTGTGATGCATCAAATGGTACACAAGCAGCATGAACAAAGGAGGACTTTGAGAGAGAATATGGAGCACACTAAAATCGGTTATAGCTCTTAGAATGCTTAGGGTTACCGATTTTGGCTGAGGGATAACACGTATATAGTGTAGGATTCCAAGAGTCATGGGTAAACCCTAATCCACACACTTAGGTTATGATCCATATATCATGTGGGCTAACTTTTCATGGATACTTACACAAACGTAGCCCAACATGGATCAATAGCCCAAACAATATATGTATCACTGATTTACATAATCAGTCCCAGTTAATTTAATTAGTCTCTTTTGATCACTAAATTAATTCTTGATCACTACTAATTAAATATTATGATTTCTTTATTAATATATTATACTTATAATATATTAGTAAATCATAAATAACCTGTTTCTCAAATATCCTTCCTATCAAATTGTTCTGGTGAAGGCAACCCAAATGGACCATGCTACTCTCGGGTCAAGTACATACCAATTATAGTTATGGGCTTAGACACCAAATCCAACAGTCTCCGACTTGCATAAGTCTAATAACTATAATTGCAGGTACGATTTTAGAACCCGACTAGCAATCGTAGCTCTCAAAAGCCGCTGTCAAACTCTGACCTAGTCAATGATGTGTCCATTTGATAAGGGATCATATATTCCTCCATTCTAGATATCGTATGAACTGAGACATGGATTATAATCATTCTCTCTGTTCATGTGTTGTTTCCCGATTTCCGATTTATGACAACTGACTAATTGAACAAATCAAATCAGTCCAGGCTTGTCCAAGCGCTTAGGGTGTCATCACTAAATTATCGAGGGGCCTACAGATATCGATTTTATCCCTCATAGGGTAAAAGGAACGGATAAAATTTGACTTATATGCTTGCTCTATTTACTCATCAAATCACACACAACAATATGTTTTATAACACCAAGTTACTGGTGCGTTTACATATGTCAATGTGCAACCGAATTGTAAAATGCAACTCATATCTCTCCGTTTCAATAATATCAGATATTATCGTCTCACAATCACTCATGATAAAATCCATGAAGTGATTTAGATGAGCGTGGGTTTAATCCAATACTCAAATCTTATTACATGAGTACTAATGAATACTGCAGCAAACTTGTGCTATGTCTAACACTTTAGAAAATCTATAGACGGATTCATGATAATCTTGCCTCAATACCTACTTCCAAAGTATGATCGACTGTGGATGTTTGAATAATCTTATTATTCGGGAATTCAAAACATGCAAAGTGAAACACAAGAATAATCGAATCCAATATGGTCTCAAAACTTTTGAATATAAATAAAACACCTTTTATTTAATCACCATATTGATCACACATTATTCATTGTATAATGTTTCGATTAACCAACTTAATAGTTGAATTGAAACAATAGTCATCCCATGCTCCAAGCATGCACACTATGTTTATCTATGGTCCTTACTTTGTGAAATATATCAATTGTAAACATTTCCAATGACACTCATTTCACAATTCCAAATCCTTATCGTACGTGTAAGAATACCAAGTCCTTGCCACTTACTGTAATCTGTTAGATTCTAAGCTTATATGCAGTGATCCTTTTGTAATGACTATGTACACAAGTCACAAATACTTTTCCAATTACAAAACTTTCCATTGGAGATTGTTACAAGACAATTCCAGATATGAAGTCTCATATTCAAAGCACATTACTTTGAACATCCTTCTTGCATAAAAGTTTCTAAATTATTCATAGATTCTTGATATCCAACTCCCATTATGGAATCTTTTCCATAATTTCCATATGACTATCCATTCTTAATAGAATCATATCTATTCAGAATCATATCAATATGGTCCATTCATTACTATACTTCCAACTGTCCTTAACCAGCCAATCCTTAGCGAACCTCGGATCATCGTTGACAGTTGTTTAATAACTTAAGTCGTATCCGACTCTAGTCCCTTTTCCCTCTTAATGAGCTAGGCATTTGGAAAAAATTTGAACAGTATAATATTATACCACATGCAATCGATCCTATATCCGAAGCATATGGGACACGACTCATAATGTCTTACATACAGACCTGATACTTTACCAGTCTCTTGCTATAACTTTTCCATATATAGAATTTCCTTATCTCGAATCTTTTCAACATAACATTCATATATGTCCTTGACTAAATTTGATTAAAATCTCAATCTAAACTTTTATAATTGAAATGAAGTATAAGTTCCTCTCCCTTAATTATAGCAAAACAACTTTTCAAACCCTGCAACTTTGAGAATTGAAACCTTTGTTTTCTATAATTAACATTGCTAAGTCACAACACTTACCATAATAACTATTATCCTACTAGCATAACACTTATGCTCCCACTATCATAATAATTATTATATTACTAGCATAACACTTATGTTCCCACTAGCTTTGACATGTACCCAGCAATAAGCTGGACTTCTAGAAATCAATACTTGTTGACTTTCTTATCAAAGTTTAGATTTCTGATACAAGACGCTTCGATAAGACTTTATCTAGGCTTTTCAAACTCATACACATTTCCTTAGATAGCTCACATGTGTGTCTAAACAATTTTAGAACTTACAGCAATAAGTCTCAAATGAATAGACCTTTTTCCATTTCTCACAATTCGAACCATGAAGAGGGATGTCGTAATCATAATCGAATTTGAGAATGCAAATATCACAATTGTTATCTACTTAAAATCTACTTAGTGAAAGTGTTTCCTCACAATCATTTTCATGAATTGGAGAGAAACCTTATGACACTTAGATTTTATGGTGTATGTGTTCCTATCCATGTGAATTTGTCATAACCATAATCATAAGACAAGGTTAGTGACAAATCGAAACTCATATGGACTGAATTTGTTTAATCTTAGTTTCTTGCCACCTGGCAGCTCAAGGGCCTACCATTGCTTCCAAGTTGTTATGCAAAAAATTGAGAACTCATAGAACTCACATGCGTAGTCAACTTTAACTGGAATGGCATAGAAATAAGAATACGTCAACACGATAGGTTACAACCTTATGTCGTGTGCTACTGATTAATAACAAGTTTATTCTTGATTAGTTCTTGAAACTTTTCAAGATCTCTTTAAGACTCCCACTGACTTCTTGAAATATAATACTCTCTTGTCAAGAACATTCCTTGACAAAAAAATATTCAAGAGTTAGTGTAGTTTCTTATCAAGACAAACCCTTCACACAATTGGTCTTAGTTGGTCTTTGTCTTATCCAAGACATCACAACTTACCAATTTCAAATGTACAAGAGTAGAAAACATTTTACTCTACATTTGATAAGTGTTATAAACCTTTCTTAATAGTATGTCACTCAAGGCACAATCTTGGAGTATGACTCTAAGACTTGATTGTGGAACGAAGTATGATTCACCTTTTGATTTAACCAATGCAACAATTCACGATTCCTCTTCTTAGCCATACAAATACACTAAGCTATCCTTAGAGGATCAATTGTGACATGGTTCCATAATCATAAGGATGATCATAAAACACGATACTAAAGTACTCTCCCTTCCTTTCAGATTGGAGAAACTTTTATCTTTTTGCCTAATTTGATTCTTCTTATTCGTTCTGCTATACATTGAAACTTTTCCAATGACTTAGAATTATACTTAATCTTGTAAGCATAACCATATTTACTAAACTTTAGTAAATCCTGACGAATAGTCTTATCGTTCGTTGTGGTGGACCTGACCAGTGCACAGCTATGTGTACTAGATCCCATAATCCTTCACTTGCCTCACATATACATGTGAACAAGGAATTAATCTTAATTTCCCAAAGATGAAGGTTCTCATTCATCATACAATACAAGTTGCATGATTCCAAGTTTCTATCCAATTGAAACTTGGGTGATGAGAATCTTTCCTTATTTGGTAAATTATGACACTACCACAAACGAAAGAATCAAATCCATTTTCAATATTGCTAATAATATATAAACACCAATTTTGACAAATGCCATTGCAAGGAAATATAAAACAAGATAAAATTCAAAATTTATCTTTATTTTTAAAATGCGGATAAATTTGTCCTTACAATGCAATTACAAATGAAAACTATGTTACTACATATTCCTAAGCAATTTATCATAACTCCTAGCATCAGCTCAAAAATCCGTTCATCGAACCATGCGATCAAAATCTATCTCTTTGCGATCAGACTCAACTTGCTTTTCCCTTAAGCTTCTTTTGATCCTACAAAACATCAAAATGTAATCTTATCACATCATGTATTAAGAATCTACAAATAGGAACTTAGTAGTGTTATATAGTGGACTTACCTGAAGCAGAGTCAAGCTTTTTGACTTTACCATTCTTGTGGTCCTTCAGGTAGATACGGAAGCTTCGCAACCAATGCACCTTCTCTCGACAATAGAAGCAAATGGACTCTTTCAGAATGGTACACGGGACAATCTTAGACTTAGCCTTTCCCTTTCCCTTGGAAAGAGAAATCTTTTCTAGACTTCTAATGTTTCCATTGTCAATGTCCATGGAAGTTTGGGAAGTAGATCTTCCAATCAAATTTGCATTACCAATGCGCCAAATCATTGCTGATTCAACAACAATTATCAAATAGGTAAGATCGATAAGGGACATGTCGCGGTCTGTCATATTGTAATCTTTAATGAACTCACTATATGACTTAGGGAGTGATTGAAGAACCAAGTCAACAGCCAACTTCCTCAAGACAATGACTCCTAACATTCGCAGCCTGTTAATGTGTGACTTCATCTCCAAGACATGTGCACACACAAAACTTCCATCTTGGTGTTTGCTAGCCAATCGGGCTTGAGTAACCTTGAACTTTTCAAGTCGACGAAATTGTGGGCCAGGGAGAATTATTGGAGGAGGTGGAGGAAGTGAAGTATTTATGGGAACATCATCTTCATGAGGAAAGCTTTTTCCATAAGATTTAGGAAGACCAGAGTTGTCTGGACTAGACATCTACATGGGAAAAATTCAAGTTTGTTGATTTAAGTCCCTAATATAACACCCAACATGAAATATTAAGGCTAGGACCCAACACAATATTCTACAATTCGGAAGAGGGATGTCGTAATCCAATTGTAAAATATTTGAAGGTAGGTAATGACGATTTACCAATTTCCACCATGAAAAACGAAAATGAATTTTAGGTTTTAAATGAATTGAAATTCCTAGATTCTTTGAGATTCATTGAACTTTTCAATGACATGTTTAAATCTCGATTATGCCCTTCAAGTTTTTGACTGGGATGCTGAGGATCACAAACAAGGTGTGAATAACCATGCAAATTAGCTTGGTACACTTAATGTTACAAATCACCCAATCAATGTGCTGGTTAACCACACACGCTCCATTGATCCATGATTAACATCAAGCTACCCATTGCCATCCTTCATTAGTCTCATATTAGTGTGCCGGTTAACCACACACGCTCCACTAACGACTAATAAGGTGCAATGTGCAATTTCATGGGTTAGCATCAAATTCAAATTTTTCCTAAAGTAACTAAGATTGGGAATTTGTAAGGGTTTAATTACTTTATAATTCATTATACTTTTAATGAGGGTTTAGTGTCCTATCCTACCCGTTCGGCTAACGACCATCCACCAGTCAAGGAAGCGGTGGGTGAGAGTGGACACCCATTAAACCACCATTTTATAGGTAGTAACCTTATACCCCCCTTATAGACCGACTTCGTGAATGAGGCCTACTAACTGGAAGACTGACCTTTTACTTATACATATATAATATATATTAAAGTTTTAATTTTAAATTGTATAAGGGTGTATTTTAAACATTTAAAATACTAGGTGGTTTAATTTTTTAATTAAACTAGACTTTTAATTTAATTAAACTCAAACCATACAATTATGGATTTATTAATACTCTTTTAATTAAACACTTTAATCAATTTAATAAAGTCCATAAGGTGTAATTGAACTATTCAAAGCATCTAGGTTATTAAAAATTTAAAATTAAAACTATTTAATTAATTTTTAAGTTATGAACCCATGAATTGCATCTTTTGAAACTTTTCAATTACTAGATGTTTTAGAATTCAATATGTGAAATTAAAGTTATGAAAATGGATGAGACTTTTCATAGCTATTAGGATTTTATTTTAATGGATGAGACTTGGATCTAATAGCTTTGGATCTAAGTTTTCTATTAGAATTCAATATAAACTCAAGTTATGCACATACAATCCTAATAGCTTTGGATCTAAGTTTTCTCTAGTTATACATGCAATAAAGTTCCAAAGCATGAAGCCTACAACTAGCATACAATTTTGGTACATGAATCATAAAAACAAGTTAGAAGACTACTTCTTTATTGTAGCTTGTAGTTTTGGCCCTTCAAGAGCTTATAACCTCAAGTGTGTTACCTCAAATGGTTCACGAACACCATGAACAAAGGAGGACTTTGAGAGAGAATATGGAGCACACTAAAATCGGTTATAACTCTTAGAATTCTTAGGGTAACCGATTTTGGCTGAGGGATAACACATATATAATGTAGGATTCCAAGAGTCATGGGTAAACCCTAATCGACATACTTAGGTTATGATCCATATCTTTTGTGGGCTAACTCTTCATGGATACTTAGACAAACTTAGTCCAACATGGATCAATAGCCCAAACAATATATGTATCACTGATTTACATAATCAGTCCCCATTAATTTAAGTAGTCTCTTTTGATCACTAAATTAATTCCAAATTAAATCTAGATCAATACTAATTAAATATTATGATTTATCAATTAATATATTATACTTATAATATATTAGTAAATTATAAATAACCTCTTTCTCAAATATCCTTCCTATCAAATTGTTCTGGTGAAGGCAACCCAAATGGACCATGCTACTCTCGGGTCAAGTACATACCAATTATAGTTATGGACTTAGACACCAAATCCAACAAAAAGACCATTTTAACCTTACCCTAGATTGGTCTAAGAATGAAGCCTATAACCATAATCCAATGGGCCCAAAAGTCTAACAATTCATTAAGGCCCAAAATATGGCCCAATTTCCAATTGGGCCCAATCCCTTCACATGAATGTTAGCCTAAGGACAAATAATGTTCCTGGCCCAAAACTCCCAAAATCATATGGCCCAACTAAACCCTAACCTTCTAAGCCCAAAACGAGGCCCAAAATTAAGGCCCTACATTGAAATGTCGTCTGACTGGGTATGTTGGGCGTACTCAGCTGGTACACTAAGCGTACTTGCTCGACGGCTTGTACTCTGGGCGTAGAGGCTTGTATGCCCATACTACTCTTCCAACTCAGCCAAATTCTAGAAAGACTTTGTTCCAGAATGCAGATCTGACCTCCTTAAGCTGAAATATCACGTAAAGTTGCTAACTTTATGACCATGCATGACCATAAGAAGATCTAAAGCTCAACAAGGACTTAATAAAGGAGTTAATGAATGTATGAGGCCCCTAACTCCATAAAGTTGGCACCTTAATGCCAAAGGAGCCCATGAATACCTTAGATCTGAAGGAATAAGCCTTTGAGACGTCCTAATCCCATCATCCATCCAAACCATGGCTAAAAACATAACAATTTAACCCAAAAAGAGATCTAAGCATCTAGAAACCAAGATGGGAACTTGATACCTCAAAAGCTTGGCAAACAAGGTGGTGATTCTGGATCCAAGACCTCCTCTTCAGGCTAACCAACTTCTAGCTTCTTCAACTCCTTCAAAATACACAAAAATGAACACCAAAAGCTTCTCAAAGGATCACACACCCAACAATGGAAGCTAAGACTCGATTTTAGGTTTTGTGGACAGGAGAGGCTGATAGGGAGGCTAACACTTGGGACTTAATGACATTATATAGGGCTTGAACCCTAAAAATTAGGGTTTTGGGGTCTGACCACGTATGTTGCGCATACCACCTTGTACATTGTGCGTACATGCATGCCTCCGCGTTCCACTTAGACCAAGTATGCCCCGCGTACACCAGGCTTACGCCCAACATACGGCCTCGACTCAGCCCACACATAGAAGGCCCAAATCACTAAGCCCAAAGCAACATAGATGATTTAAACAATTAAATAAATAATACCTTAGAACCATCGAGTGTTACAATTGACCCCCACTTGGATCAAACTTCGTCCTTGAAGTACGTTGCCCCGAACAACTCTGGATAGTGCTCCCTCATCTCCTCCTCAGGATCCCAAGTCCACTCTAATCCCTTGCAGTGCTGCCACTGCACTTTCACCAGTTTGAATACCTTGTTCCTCAAGGTCTTCGTTCTTTGATCCAAAATCGCCACCGGCCTCTCAATATAATTCAGGCGATCATCCACCTGAATATCCTCCAATGGTACCAGTGCGGAATCATCCACTAAACACTTCCACAACTGAGAGACATGAAATGTGCTATGAATCTAATTGAGCTCGGCTGGAAGATCAAGACGATATGCAACCTGGCCCATCCGAGCCAAAACCCTGAAGGGACAATTAAACCTGGGGCACCAGCTTGCTCCGCTTCCTGAACCGGATGACACCTTTACAAGGTGACACCTTAAGGAGAACCATATCTCCCACTTGGAACTCAAAGTCTGACTGACGTCTATCAGCATAACTCTTCTTCTGACTCTGAGTTGTATGAATCCTGCTTTGAACATGCATCTGATGAGAACCTAATAGCAAATCAATCTTGGAGAACCAAGATGCACCCTAAAGTTGGTCGAAAAGATAATCAATCATCGGGAGGGGATAACAGTTAATAAATTATTTGTCTAACAGCTCCTGCAACTATGTAGATAACTCCTGCATCTTGGGAGGAGCCAGCCGATACGGTGCTTTGGCTATCGAAGCCACACCTTGAACCAAATGAATCCAGAACTCCACCTGCCTTTCCGGAGGTACCCCTGAAAATCCTCCGGGAACACATCCGGATAATCTCGCATGATTGGCAAATCATCCACGGTCTCCTTACCCTTATCTTGGGTATCCATGACATAGGTGGCAAAACCCGAACAACCCTGATGAAGATAGCATATGGCCCTCGCTGCAGAACACAGAATCGGCCCACACCGTGGTCTCTCACCCTGAATCAACAACTCTCCCCTACTTTGGTTCCGAACCCGAACTAATTGCTGCTCGCAATCAATCACTGCTCCATTAGGACTCAACTAATTCATGCCCACGGTAACCTTGTTCCCACGCAGAGGAATGGGAACTAGATCAACCAGATACTGCTCGCTGAATAACTGGAGAGTACAACCTCGATGAACCCTCGACACCCGAACACACCTATCATCAACAATCTCAACATCTAGAGAACAATCCAGCTCCCCCGGAGCTCCAACAAATCTCATGTTAAGCGCAAGAGATACAAACGATCGGGTATCCCCGAAATCAAATAATACCAAGGCAGAGATACCGTTCACGAGGAACGATCCTAAAATAAAATACATATAAATAAGCAAACAATTCAATACAATTAAAGAGATAAGGAGAAAATCTTTGCTCGTCGTAACATCAGGAGCTGCACATGCCTCCTCTTCCGCCAGCTGGAAAGCCCTACTCTTTACCACAGGCGCGTCCGCCCGACCCCGGTTGCCGTCAGTAATCCGGAGGGTTGCAGGAGCGGGTGTTGATACCGGTCTTGCTATAACTAAACTCGGACAATGGGCCTTCTTGTGGCCCCTCTGATTACAATGAAATCAAATCAGGTCAGATACCTGAGTGGTGGTGGCAGCAATACAATCCCTGCTGATATGACCAGTCCGGCAACACTTGAAGCAGCCAGAACCACCCACTCTGTAAGCCCCCTCGTGCACCTCGCCGCACTTTCCACAGCGGCTATGACCTTGCTGGCCTCTCGGTCTAGAATCAGGTACATTGGGCCTCTTTCTTGAACCCTCAGCACTGGATACATACTCAGGCTTCCTCTTCTTCTCCATCTCTAGGTCAATCTCCCTCTCCCTAACTCGAGTTATCTTATCCTCCAACGTCTTACAGCTGGATCGGCTAACAAACTGCCGAATGTCACTCCTCAACATCTCATTATATCGAACCTTCTTCATCTCCTCGTCCGCCGCATACTACGAAACCAGAAGCACCCTCTCCCTGAACATAGCGGTGATCTCAGCCACCGTCTCAGTAGTCTGGCGGAAGTCCTGGAACTCTCGCGCCAGCTGTTGTACCTCAATAACAGGTGCAAACTCAGCTCGGAACCTGGTCAAAAAGTCACCCCAACTCATCAAATAAACATCATCATCACCCACAACATGCCTTACCTCCTCCCACCAATCTCGTGCCCTATCCTTCAAGAGGCAGGAAGCTAGTCTAACGTTGTCCCCCTCGGGCCAACGGCTGGTACGGAAGGCGTTAACAACATCTGTTAACCACCTGCTGCTCGCAATGGGGTACCTCGCCACGTGATAATATGGTGCTCCACATGCCTGAAACTCCCTAAAAGTCAGAGAACGCATCCCGACAAAAGCCACAATATCAGTGCGAAAGGCGCTCAACCACTCATCAAGAATCTCCAAAATACCCTCCTTGACCGTGCCAAAGATCACAGGAGTCTGCTCAAGGATACTTCTCGTAATCTCAGACGAGGTGAACTCCCTCATTTGGTCATCAAGCTGCCCGACTCCAGAACCTGAGCCCGAACCCTCCGTGATAACGAAACTGCCAACTGATCTACGTCACAACACCACCATATTAAAAATACACCAATACAAACCATCAAAATATGCATCGAAAAACAAACATCAGGAAATCACAACTCCACAAGATCCTTGGCTTCATAGAAACCCTCTATGAATCGAGTACAAATCCTCTGCTTCTAGTAGTATGGGCCCATACTACCTTCCATATCTATCTGTACTTTCCTCTAGAAGTGCCTTAACTTAGCCAAGTTACCTTATATCCAACAATCTCCTTCACAGATAAGGCTACCAACACTAGATCTCATCCTAGGTTTTCTTAGGGAAACTCCACACCACTCTACGTCATCCCCTGCAGAAGGAACTCCCGCTAACTTCCTCAAACTAGTTCACGAATACAATTACATATCACTAAAACTAGATAATTTTTCGAATGAGAGGTCTCACACTACAACGGTTGGACTCAAACAAGAGCTGCACAATAAACTTAAAACCTAAACTTCTAAAATTATTTGGTTCCCATAATATGTAACTTAGCATATTCGTTTAATAGTTAGCTGAAGCTAGTTAAAACTCCTAAAAGTACAAAGAAAGCAACATTCGAGCATCAAGTATCGGAACCAATCATAACCTAATCAGGATAACCTATATCTGACTGATCATTACTAGCATGCAAGTCTACGAGCTCATATAATAGGCATAAAAAGGCATCTCTCGTAGTATTCTATCATGCAAAAACTAAGCAGATCCTTAGCCCTAACTAGCATGCGATTCACAGATTCACAGATCAAAACATATCAAATAACATGTATGAGTATTTTGGGAAAACTTACTTGAGCTCGGTTGATTGCATGCACCACACCCTTTCTTATTTTAGAAACCGTTTCTTAAAATATGCTTCTTTTGGAAAACTTTACCAAATCCTAGGTTTGAGTTCGGACACACCCGACAGTGTGTCTGAATCCCTCAAACCAAGGCTCTGATACCAACTTGTAACATCCTTAAAACATGACCCAAAAAATTCAATTTTTAATTAAGTAAAAATAGCATTTCCAAAACATTGTTCATACATCCCAATAAAATAAGTATGTCAAACATCATGAAAATCAGAGTATGTCCCATAAAGAAAATCCGTATGGTGTGTGTGATGCATTCAACCCGAGCTCTTCCCCTTGGAACTGGAAGTACCTAAAACATAAAGTAAAAACCGCAAGCACAAAGCTTAGTGAGTTCCCCAAAATACCACATACCATACATACAAATAAGCATATATTGGGCCCCGCCCTGTCTTAGGGCCTCGCCTGGTATTGGACCCCGTCTGGCATCGGGCCCCGCCTGGCATCGAGCCCCGCTGGGTAATAGATCGGGCCCCACCCATCATACATATATCATATATCAAATAATCACATACACATGCAATAATCACAAAGATACATAGCATACAAGTGGTCATTAGGCCCCGCCCGACATCGGGCCCTAGCCCAGTAAACATATAAACACAGAACACATGCAAGAGTCACGTAGACAGCTAGCATACTAACATAGCATAAACATGGGCCGACATTGGTGCCTTCAACCCGCTAAACCCTGTGAGGAAAAATCACCTCAAAAAGATTAATGAAATGAATGATCTCTGACTGCTGGTCCTATAGCTCCCAGAGCTATCAATTTCCAAATATAAACCAATTAGCATCTGATGTCTACATCATAATCAAAAATCCCTACTGATGGGTTTTGAGCATTCTAACACTCCTATGGTGCACATGCAACCCTAGAAACAGTGGATCTATGTTTTCTCTAATATACATGCAAATTTGATTTTTCCAAGGTTCTCTACCTAACTGGCATGTTATGGGGTACTTGTAATATAATGTTTGCATAATCGGAATGGCAAAAATTACCAAATCCTCCATCGGTGGAACCTTGAAGTGGCCTAGGGCACGTTTGACCACAATATACCAAAAGCGAGCACATGAGATCTCAGAGTGTCGAGTGGTAGATACTATGCTTTGAATGAGCTGATTCCATAAGATAGAACCAAAATCGAGATTTACTCCATGGTAGAGGCCATAAATAAGTGTATAGAATAGCCTACTTGCACTGTCAGAGCCTGCAACTCTTTCAGAAAAGCTCTTGAACACGATAGTGAATAGCCGATTCCACATTGGAGGAAGAAAGGGCTTCCTAGACTTTGACAGTAAGGATATATCTCCATTGTATCCCATCAGGTAAAATATATCGATGAGTGCAAAAGCTGAAATCAATTCTGGATCCACAAGTCCTTCAGATGAAGCAAACCCTAAAAGGCTGTAGAAACGGGATATGGAGATCGAGGTCTTATGAGAGGCTACCTCGAAGTGAATGACTCCATCAGATTGACTGTAGTTGGTAGACGAATAAGCCTTAGAAAGATGAACCAAAGGAACAGATTCTTCAATGGTTAAATCTTGAGCCAGTGGCGAGAACCGTAAGCATTCAATCATGGGCCTTAGGGGTTCATTGTAGCGAGATGAGTCGAGATCAAGAATGAGATTCTGGTTTGGCTTCACGTTCAGCATGATGACGGAGGCAGATTGATCGGTGAAAGAGGCAGTTTCTGATGATCTGGCCATTGAAGCAACAAGAACGATGATGAACAGTAGAGAGTGTCTGTGACTTCTGCTTTGAGGGTTTTTGAATACTATGTGAGTGATGAGATAGAATGAACCGTCAAAACCCTTTTATACGGTTTGTTATGAGTGGTGAGAGAAAATTGCGGCTTGACGTTTCAGTACCCTGTAACAGTACCCTTAATAAGCGTGACAGCATATCCATGTGTCAGACGCCGTTGTAACTGACACGCGTGATATCAGGCATTTGAAAAAACGCGCCTGATTTGAATCCTTATCTCCAAGAACCGTCGTTTCAGTTTGCGACTCATTCAAAATAAATTACCAATCCACCATGACCTGTTCTCTGAAGTAAAGTAATCAATCAGATTAGAACCAGACTTTGAAAAATCATTAAAAATTTTGTGCAAGAGTGTGCCAAAGAAAAAGAAATAAACCAAATAAAATTTATGGGATTCTTTGATGTCAAATAAAAATGATATGAAAACCAGATGGATCCCGGGCAACGACCTCTTCCTTCTGAGTAAAGAGAGATGCCGAAGTGCTTGTGTGGTATCCCATTGAATTACGATCATCTACTTGTTGAGAAATAGTGAAAGGCTTCTTTTAAGTACGTTATAAGGGTGGATTACGCTTCAATAAAATTCTGAAACTTAACATAAGTCTGAAGATCTGAGAGAAGTACTTGTCTAACCAGTGTAGCCATAAGAATAAGTATGCTTTGGATATTCTCTAAGTGGTTGGATATTATGGAAATCTCAAGAAAAACAAAAACCTGAATCTTTTGGGAAGAAATCTCTTGGTTCGAGAACATTTCTTTAAGATCACTCAAAAAGAAAAATGAGATTTCAAACTTAAAAGGTACAAACCATAAAGGTTTTAAATGTCAATTTCTTGGTGAAAATGTCTATAACATTTAATTGTTCACCGTCAATTCAGAAATGGGTTTCGGATTTTTGGGGTCTCACTCAAAATCGTGGTAATAACAATTTCAAGATCTTAAACACAGATGTTATGTAACCATAAACCTCAGTGGTAATTGTCGAGAGTTTCAAGGGTTACGTTTATGAACACAAAATTGATGGAGAAAGTATAGATTGGTTCCGAGGAAGAAAGTGTAACTCTGCTATATATGAATGAAAAAGCAGTCAACTCTTAACTCAATGTGAGAAGAGTAAGGTAGCTCGATGACTTATGTGATTTATTATCCTGATTAAGAAGAAACGGTCAGAATGAAAGTTTCATTAAGGATTGAACATAGAGACTCAGACGCTTGGGACAACATGCAACATCATGCTTCTAGGGACACTTAGCTAATACATAGATTGGGTATTATACATGTCGAATCGTTCTGAATTGAGATAACAAAGAATATGTACCTGAGAAAAGAGCATATTCTGAAGAAAACACATGAAAAATAGAAATAAAGAAAATATTTTTATGAATTTTTGATTTTATAAAAAGATAAAACAGAAATAAAGAAAATATTTTTGTAATTTTTGATTTTCTGAAAAAAGATAAAAAATAAATAAAGAAAAATATTTTTGTAATTTTTGATTTTCTGAAAAAGATAAAACAAAAATAAAGAAAAATGTTTTTGTAATTTTTGATTTTCTGAAAAAGATAAAACAGAAATAAAGAAAAATATTTTTGTAATTTTTGATTTTCTGAACACGATAAAACAGAAATAAAGGAAAAATTAAAGATAAATAAATTCAGAAACACAAATGAACAGTAACTTCCGAATCATTCTGAAGCTCGGAACTAATCGGAAGAGACTTAATGTACAAAGGATACAAAGAATTCTGAAACTCCGATGAACAGTAGATTCTGAACCATTCCGAAGCTCGGAATCAATCAGAATTTGAAAAATGAATTTCGAAACATTCCGAAGCTCGGAACATTTCAGAACATGTACAGTAAATTCCGATTACGATGAGGATTTCGGAACTGAATCAGCTTCAATCATTCCTAGCCCTTGTAAAATCCGATTGAATGTTGTTTCAGGTAGGGTTTTAGTAAAGATGTCTGCCGACTGATTTGAGGATCTAACAAAATGGATTTCAACATTGCCATCCTCAACGTGATCCTTTTTGAAGTGATATAGCAATGTTATATGTTTCGTCCTTGAATGTTTCACTAGATAATGGCAGATTCTAATTGCACTTTCTGAATCACAGTACAACGGAATCCTCTTCATGTTGATTCCATAACCCCTAAGCTGATTCTGAATCCACACTACTTGGGAAGTGCATGATGCAGTCGTGATGTATTCAGCTTCTGCAGTAGATAAGGAGACACAGGTCTGTTTCTTGGATTGCCAACTTACAAGTTTTCCATCCAGAAACTGACATCCCCCAGAAGTGCTTTTTCGATCAAGTCCACATCCACCAAGATCAGCATCGGAATATGCTTGCACGAAGAATCCAAAGTTAAAAGGATACCAAATTCTGAGAGAGGTTGATCTCTTGAGGTATCAGAATATGTTCTTCACAGCTACCATATGAGGTTCTCGGGGATTAGCCTGAAACCTAGCACAATAACATACGTCAAACTTAATATGAGGACGACTCAATGTTAGATACATTAAAGACCCAATCATCTGTCGATATAGAGAGATATCAGCTGCTGGCTTGTCCAAGGATGAAGTAAGTTTCGTTCCGAAAGCCATTGGAACTTTGACCTTTGAATCACCCACCATTCCGAATGTAGCAAATAATGTCTTAGTGTAGGATTCTTGGTTGATAAATATACCCTCTGATCTCAGTCTAATGTTTAAACCAAGGAAAAAGTTAATTGGACCCATTGAACTCATTTCAAATTAAGATTCCATCAGTTTTTGGAATTCAGAAAACGGTCATTAAATGGTCACCATCTTTCTTGCAAAAGATGGTAGGTCAACCAAACATTGTTTAAATTTTGATTGTTTCAGAAAACGAGTACGGGTTTCATACAATGATCGAGGTGCTTGTTTCAGACCATACACAACCTTCTCCAATATATAACAATGATTTGGATATTTTTCATTAACGAAACCTGGTGGTTGTTCCACATAGACTATTTCCCCGTGTTCACCATTCAGAAAGGCGCACTTCACATCCATTTGATAGACTTCAAATTTTTTGTGAGCGGCATATGCTAGAAAGATCCGAACAGATTCCAGTCTTGCTACCGGTGCGAACGTCTCTTCGTAGTCTATTCCTTCCTCTTGGCAATATCCTTTCACCACCAGTCATGTTTTGTTGCGAATAACATTTCCTTCCTTATCCTATTTATTCTGAAACACCCATTTCATTCCGATAACTGAAGCATCTTTCGGAGTGGGAACTAACCTCCAAACTGTTTTTCTCTCAAATTCATTGAGTACTTCCTGCATAGCTTGAACCCAATCTCCATGATCGAGAGCAGTTTTCATAGTTTTCGGCTAAATGTTGGAAATGAACGAATTAAACATGCAAAATTTCATTTTTGAAAATAATGCAGTTTGTTTCGCTTTTTTTTGTGCCCGAGTAAGAACTCCTAAAGATGATTCTCCTATCACTTGAGGTTGTGGATGATCTTTGGTCCACATAGTTATCGGAGGATAATTAGGATCAAGAGTTGGATCGATTTCATCATAAACTTATTCGAATTCTGATTGTATGTCAGTGTCATTATTTTCATTCTCCCCCTGGAAGTTTGCAGGTGACTCTACATTCAGAATCGGATCCTCCCCCTGGAATGTATCATCGGATTTAGAGTTCGAAGTGGAACCCTCCCCTAGAACGGAGCATCAGTAGGTTGTGGAGGATTTAGGAATTCAGAAGCATTCAGAATTGGTTGTTCATGGGAAGTCTCGATGTTTTTAGCAGCTTCATCAATGATCTTCTTGAATTCATCTTCTTTATTATCCTTGGCCTTCAATTATGTGGAAATGGCATTTTCAGGCTCATTAACCAAATATAGAAATTCCTCATATAAATTCATGAGAGGAATTGTCATAGAATTTGTTGATGGAAATATTTCCCCAGACTGACAATCTTCTTTCTGATATCTCTTCATGTAGTTATCATCGAAGGTGACATAGTAGGTTTCTTCAAATTTTCTTGACTTCTTGTTCAGAACCCTATATACCTTTGACGTTCGTGAATAACCCAGAAAAATTCTTTCATCTGCCTTCACATCAAACTTGTTCCTATTTTCTTTAGAGTTGAATATAAAGCACCTGGAACCAACCACATGGAAAACTTTGACATTAGGTTTCCGATTGTTAAGAATTTCGTAAGGTGTAATCAGAAATCCTTTGTTGATAAAGAAGCGGTTCTGAGTGAAACAAGTGGTTGCTATCACATCATCCCAGAAGTACAGAGGAAGATTCGCAAATGATAACATTGTCTTTGTAGCTTTGCAAAGAGAATGGTTTTGTCTTTCAGCAACAACGTTCTACTGTGGAGTGTAAGGAGCAGAGAAGTTGTGAGCTATCCCTTTTCCAGTTGAGAATTCTTCAGATGCTTGGTTTTGAATTCAGAACCATTGTCATTGCGAATTTTCCGAACAGGCTTTCATAATTGAAGCTCAATATTCTTGATGAAATCTATCAGCTTTGGAGTTGCATCTGATTTTTGTATAAGAAAGAATACCCGAGTACATCTAGAAAAATCATCAACAATAACCAAAATATATTTATTACCACCAATACTTTCGATGGCAGATGGACCACAAAGATCAATATGAAATAGTTCAAGTGGATCAATGATTTTGGTATTGATGATGGCTGAGTGACTCTTCCTACTTTGCTTTCGGAGTTCGCAAGCAGCACATAAATGTTCCTTCTCAAATTTCAGAAGGGGTAATACATGAACAAGATCACCCAGTACGAGCTTGTTTATATCCATGAGTTCAGATGGGAGAGCCTTCGGTGCCATAGCCAACTATCATCCATAGAAGCTTTCGTACGTAGGAAAATGGAAGGCTTTACTTTGATTGGATTCAAATTCAAAGGATACATTTCTCCCTTCCTTTTAGATTTCAGAAGCACCGCCTTAGATTTCTTTTCGATTATCTCTGAAGCTTCATTATCAAATGATACCTTCAAACCAATACCTACAACAAATTGTGAAACACTTATCAGATTGTGTTGCAGGCCTGCCACATATGCTACCTTCCGAATAGAGAATTCACCATTCGTAATCATTCCGTAGCCTTTGATTTCTCCAGTGGCGCTGTTTCCAAATTTTTACTCTTCTGCCATCCTTCAAAGATCTAAACTCTCATAATTCTTCTCTTCTCCCAGTCATGTGACGAGAACATCCGCTGTCGATATACCATTCCGAATCGTACTATACGTCACGCGTAACCTGCAAAAATTACCGAGTTTTAGGAACCCAAACCATCTTGGGTCCTTGTGAGGATATCTCTTGAACAGGAAATATCTTAGTTTTATCAACCCAAAATGATTTTCTTTTCAAAACATGATTCATCCCCTTTTGAATTCTGAAAAATTCCATTTTGTTATCATAAAGATTAATTTCAACAAAATTAGATTTTCGTTGAGTATATTCTTTGATTTTTGAGGACATTCTTTTTGAAAATACCTTTTCCTCCCTTTTCAAATTTGCTTCGTATTCCTTGAGAATTGTCTCTGGTTCCGAAACAACTTTATTTTTTCCCTTAACATCTTTTGACTTGATGTCAGGTTTTGAAGATTGGGACATAGGAGAAAAACTGGTTTTTGGCTTTTCAATTGGTTTAGAAACCTGTGATTTTGGAGCAAATTTTGATTTAGGTTTCGGATTTTTAGAAGAATCAACTTTTTGATTAAAAGCTCATTCCGAATTGATAGAACTTTGATTTGAATTCTTATTTTTCCAAAAACGCTTTCTTTCTTGCAAAGTCTTCCGATATCTAGCATTCATCTGTCTTTTCTTAGCCATAAGTTCTTCAGCGGACTTATAAATGTTAGTTTTCGGTTTTTCTTTTCTGACTGGCATTTCGTTTTGTTCCGAAGAGGTTTCAGTGGAAACATCTTTTGTGCCACTTGGTCCAGCCTGATCGTAACGAAGGTCAACACGATTCAACGGTTCTGAAACGTATTTCCCTTTTGTTTTCCATGAGGTCATTTCTTAAAGAACTTTTGTTTCATCGCCATTATCGATGGGCTTGGACCAGAAGAATTCATTGCATCCATAAGCATTGTCATTAGCAACCATGGACGTTAATTCAGTTGTATCATTTTTGTCCAGTCTTGTCTTAACAAAAACTTGATTCGTAACAGTTTGGACATTCGAAAAAACAATTGCTTTTTCTTTCAAAACATTTGAACCTTTGTTTTCAACTATCCGAACGAATTCAATTGAGTTTTCAGAAATCAGATATTTCTTAGGTTCATTAACATTTTGAAAAAAAATAGAACAATTAATTTCTTCCTGTACATAATTTTCACTCATATGACATTCATCAAATTCAGAAACGTTTTCGGAATCAAAAGTATTTTCTGAATTTAATTTCTTGCATAATGAGTCAAGTTTTTGCATAGTATTTAATCTGATTTGTTCTTTATTTTTTCATTCAACATTTCTTTCAACATGTTTTTGTGGTCTTTGGACTTTATGTATTCCTCGATTTTCTCAAGTCTAACCCTGTAGGAATCAGAAACGTCATCTGATCAAACAACAGATTCACATTTATAACAGTCAGCATTGATTTCATCCTCTTTCAATTCAAGAAAGGGTAAAATCATTTTATGCAGACCTTTCCCTATTTCACAATCCAAATGCAATTGAGTAATATTGAAATATAAACGCTTAGCAATTAAACAAAAAATGTTCCTTTGTTTTAAAAGTGCAAGACTATCTCTCTTAAGATAAATAATTTCATCTCTTGATTTAGTAAGCTCTACTTCCAACTTCTCTATTCTTAATCTTCTCTCTTCACTCTTAAACATTACCCTGTTGAGTTGATCATTCGGATTAGAATTACTAAGATGAATTCTTTTTAAACTATCACTAAAGTTGGAAACAATATATCTTAAATCGTCTAATTCAAATTTATAACGAGACGTGGGAATATCAAGAGATTTGAGTATGGAATGTACCTTATCGATGACCTTCTCACATTCTTTCACTTGCTCCGAAACTGTCTTCACAGCAAAACAGCTTTCGGAAGTTTGACCTCTGTCAGTAGCATACCCTATTTGTTCCGAAATTCCATTCAGAACCGTTATGCATCTGCCTTCATACTCCTGTATTTCTGACTTTTCCACAAAGCACCCTCCACGGGTAGGTTTCCTGACTTCGTCATCCTCTGAGTCTGTGGACCAAACTTTAACTCGTCCATCATCATTACTTCCTTCCTAAACAATCAACGTTGGCTTTGCATTTGACACATTCTTTTTTCGAAGCTCCTTTATCTTCTGAAGATAGTAGGCTTTGTCTTTCTTAGTTTATTTCTTCTCATTCATCCTCCTAAACATGCATTCTTTCGCAAAGTGGTTTTTACCATGACAATAATTACATTCATAACCTGAATTACCCAGAAGCTTCTTTTCTTCATTATTTTGAGAGTTCTTTAAACTCTCATCTCTAGACTTCTCAGAACTGGAATTACCTTGCATGAACTTGTTTCTGAACCGGGAGAAATTCTTCTTATAGAACTTCTACGGGATTGGACACCAAAAGAGCCTTGTCTTCTTTTGAGATTTCGCTGTCTGATAGGTCTGATTCGGAATCTTCTTCAGCTGACTTCTTTCCCTTTGCAACCATTTTCAAAGA
The DNA here is from genome assembly GCF_052849685.1 of Lactuca virosa. NCBI lineage: Eukaryota > Viridiplantae > Streptophyta > Magnoliopsida > Asterales > Asteraceae > Lactuca > Lactuca virosa. The sequence continues at coordinate 280,562,560 of NC_136428.1, read as the reverse complement.
TCTGAGATTTGAAACAAGATTCACTTCCCTAGACACATCACCTTCGTGAGATCTTTTAATTCCCACTAGCTTAGCCAAAGAGTAGCTTTTAAACTGTTCATTTGGCTTTACAGTGGACACAATAGCCTTCTATTGGGATCTATGTCCATTCATGAACGTAACTTTTTGTTCAATAACTTCACGCCAGAGATTGTGTTTAAGCATTCTGCTTAACAGATGATTAAATCGATTGAACGTCTGATCTAGTTTTTCATCAGGTTTTTATATAAATGCTCCAAACTCTGATAAGAGCAAGGTTTGCACAGAGTGTTCTGAATCAGTGTCACTTGAATAAATCTCCTTCAATCTATCCCATATTTCCTTAGCAGTTTCACAAGCACTTACAACACGAAAAGTGTATGGTGGAAGAGCAAACCGTATGATTCTCATGGCCTTTATGTTGCTCACAAGCTTATCCTTCTCATCTTGTGGAACATTAGTATGTTCAAGAATAAGTGCATTGTAATAAGCCAAAGTCTTGATTACTCTCCTTGTTCCAATATGCGAGAATGTCTCTTGAGTCATTGCTTTCCATATTGTAGCACCGTGTTCTTCTATTCCAAGGACATAATCTTCAAAGTGCAATGCCCAGACTTCAATAATATTGAGGAAAGAGGATTGGAATCCTTGTCGTAGATCCAATACTTCTAGAGAGGTTGAACGAAAGAGTATGAGGATCTTCGTTCTGTATCTTGTCAAAAGTTCACAAGAACAGATATAGAACCAGATATGTAAAAACATGAATCGAGTTCAAGGGAAAAACTTGAGATTTAGATCTAGAGTCTACAACCGATTAAAATGCTTAATACAACAAGAACGGATCTAAGTATCATGTAAAACCCTAGAAAAAACTCGATAGAAGAGTAGTGAATTGATTACACTATCTCCCGCTTCGATACCAATTGTAGAAACAATAAATATGATCGATAGATTCTATAATAAAGAACGTGAATTAAATAACAAGAACAATTAAGATCAAAAGTGTGTCGAATGCTTTGATTAAACGACTCTAGAAGAGTTCTTTGAGAACTTCTCTGTAAGAGCATGAATACGATACAAGCGTTAACCCTAACGATACGTGCATGCACAATATTTATAGTCTAAACAATCAAGTAGATCCGAGAATGGAAAGGCCCAAACCAGAATAAAACATACTAAACTATGCAAACATTTGACACAACACAATTAAGCCCAACACAGACTAGCATATCAAGAGTAGCATGCATATTTATTTCATACTTAACATATCAACAATATCAGGTTATCCAACCAATGGGCCTGCCTTGGTGCCTTCGACTTGTAAGTACAGTGAGGAAAACTCACCTCGCACTGCCGAAACATTCAGACGATCCCTGGCTGCTGGCTGACAGATCCCCGAACTGTCAATATTAAGACAACACCCCATCAACAACTGATTCCACGAATCATCTCTTACTGCAGATCCGCTAAAATCCATTCGCTATCAAATACAACAATTACAACCCATCAACATCTAGCTCCTGACTCACACTATGAGTCCAAATTAGGGTAAAAGACCTTTTTACCCTTCCTCAAGCTTGGCCAAAAGCCAATGCCCAAACTAGATGACCAAAGACCCAAAATCCAAAATAAACATCTAAGGCCCAAATATGGCCCAATTTTCCAAATTAGGCCCAATTCCTTTCGTAGGCCTTCACCCAAGAAGGTCCAACAAATCACAACAACCCAACCATAAAACTCCAGATGGCCCAACATGGCCCAACACAACCAAGCCCAAACTGAAGCCCAAAATGAAAGAGCCCAAGTCTACCGAGTATGCGGGGCATACTCAGCCTCTACGCTCAGTGTACATCATGGAAGGCTTGTACGCGCAACGTACATACTTGTACGCCCGGTGTACTCACCAACCATGGCCATCTTTCTAATTTAGCACTTAATCCATTAATACTTGGGTCCAAACCCAAATCTGACTTCCCCAAGGTGGTTAATCATATAAAGTTGCCAGCTTTATGTGCATGCACGACTAAATGGGACTCTAGAGCTCAAAGGAGCTTAATACTTGACTTATTACATGCATGGAACCAAAACCACCATAAAGTGTGCACCTTTATGTCCAAGGAACCCAAGATATATCCAAATCTACAATTACAAGCTTCAAAGACGACTTAAACTCCCAATCATCAACCAAAAGGGTCAAAATAACCAAAAATGAACCAAGAAGAAGATCCATGAAATGAAAAGGAAAGGTTTGGACTTTATACCTCCCAAGCTACCAAAAGGAGAAGCAAATGTTGGATCTCAAAGCTTTCCTTCAAAGAACAAGTCTTTAAGTTTCTCCTTCTTCTTCTAGATCCACAAAACCCTCCACAAAACCTCACAAGAGCTTCAAGATCACCAAACATTGGCTAGAAATTGAATCAGGGTTTTTAGAGCATGGAGGTTGGCTTAGAAATGATCAAAAGAGGCTATCATAAAGCTTATATAGGGTACAACATAAAAATTAGGGTTTTCCATTCCCCCCTCGTACGCCCAACGTTCGAGGCTGCTGACTCGCGCCTCTAACCCACTAGTACGCTAAGTGTACACCAAATGTACGCCCCGCGTACTAGCTTCTCAGCTAGTACACCAAGCGTAACTTGTTGTACGCCTCGCGTACAATGGTTCCCTCTTAAATCATAAAACACTCCGAAGACCATAACTTCCTCGATCTAAGTCTGTTTCCGGCGAACTTTATATCCATGGAAAGGTGAAGAGAAGCCCTACACTGCTAGCAACCCATCATAGCCTTCATACTCCCCGAACCAAACCCAAAATTCATAAAAGACTAAGTTAACAAATTACGATTATGCCCTTGGGCTCCGAAACACCATCGAACACTCGAATCACTTAGACTTTAACACCCTCATCCTTAAGGGCGAAATCCTTTATTCCCCAAGTTCCCATGGCTTATGATAACTGATGATCGAGCCGCAACCTCGCATAATGAAGCGATTCGAAACCGAGTGTTACAACTCTCCCCCACTTTAATTCGATTTCGTCCTCGAGATCATTCCTTATCAACCCCGGCATGCCCGACAGCCTGTGGGACACAACCACAACCTTGAACATACAATTACCTTCCTAAGGCAGTTGAACCCAGCATAACTTTCCAGCCCAAAGAAGTTGAATCCATAATCCAATGCAGAAACCCAACCTACTTTATTTGAAACTTGATGTCTCGAATTGGTCTGACTCCCTGACAGACCGCCCATACTGAACCAATGCTAAATCCATGACACTTATCCATCAAACTATCTACTCAACTCTTAATGACAACAATTCCATGAACACAGTGAGATACAAAATATTGATTTCCTTAACTGTCGGACCATTACGATGCTGCTATAATTCTTAACCCACATCTCCTGAATACAGACCTAGCACGGATACACTCTCGATTTCCAACGCGAGTTTCCACCAAACCCCACTCGAAAATGACACCCATAATATCTTCTCGTAGATCCTTCCTAAAACTGATGAGCATCCAATCATGGATCTACCACCAACTCCTGACCGGAGACACTACCAGGACATATAGAAAAGATCCTCAAAACATACCGACTACAAACTTCACCCAAAACCAAACCTTACTGCTCCCTTTATCCAACCAATAGATTTGTGACTCGTCCGACTCCCATCAGCGTGTCAACACTGAAAGTACCACCAGCAGAACAAATGAACAACCATGTGTTGGATAAGGTGTCTAAGTCCATAACTTATTTGGTATATACTTGACCCGACCTGGCATGGTCCATTTGGGTTGCACTTCACCCGAACTGTTTATATGGATAATATTATGAGAATAGTATGTTGATGACTTATTAATATATTATAAGTTATAATATATTAATATATGAAATCGTATTATTTAATTAGTATTGATCTTAAATTAATTATGAATTAATTTAGTGATCAAAAGGTGACTAATTAAATATGGGTTATTATATTTATATAGTGTGGGCTAATACTCATTTGGTAATAGGCTATGCTTGCATGGGAGTCCATGGATGATCCTTGGAGCTTTTAACCCATGGATCCTTGGAAAAGGAAAAGACATGGGTTATTAGGGTTTGCATGGTTCATAACCCTAATCATCTACATTATATAAAGAGGCTTGTGGTGCTTGAAATGACACTATGTGTGTGTGCATAAGAGTGGCCGATTTCTAGAGCTTGTATACTCTCTCATAAAGGTTTTCCAAGTTTGTGGTGTTTTGTGATTTCCATTTGAGGCATTCACATTATTGGTGCTAGGCTCTCAAACTCCTAAGGAATCAACTCACTACTAAAGGTATGTAACTCTTCTAGTATCTTTTATGTTTAAAAGTACCCCATGCCATGCTAGATAGGTTAAGGACCTTGGAAAATTATTTTTCATGTATTTTAGTCAAACATAGATCCAAGGTTTCTAGGGTTGCATGAACACCTTAGGAGTGTTAGAATGCTCAAAACCCAATAGTGGTATCAGAGCCTAGGCTTGTTTGTTTGATACTTGATGCAAAATAGCTAAAAAAAGTCAGAGTTTTTGCTGTCTGCATAGGGGACTCGCCGAGTCCATCGGGGGACTCGACGACTCCAAGCGAATCTTCAACCAACTCGGCCAGTCAAGTTCTTGCACTCGACGAGTTGGCTATGAAGAGTGCAGTTTTTCGACTTTTGCTGCTGGAAATGGACTAGAAACATTACCCTAAACTATTTTGATGTTTTAAAACTTGTTTTAGAAGGTGTAATGTTTGTGCTAATCCATTTACAATGGCCAATATCAAAATTACATGATTATATGTGTTCATATGTTCTTGAAATTTCGATATGATGTTCATGTTCTTATGAATTATTGTTAGATCATAGGAATTATTTGCTAAATTGTTTATTGATTAATTCTTGATCATTTATGTGTTTTGATGGAGTCCATAATTTGTCCTCAAGTTATGGATTTCCAAATGTCACTTTCTCTTATGCACATTTAAAACACATAAGTTACATGAAAATGAAGAGTCTTCATTTTTATGAACCTTTAATTCATAAGTTATGAAATGAAAAGTTTTGAATAGTTTCAAAACTTGTCCTAAAGTTTTGGAATTTGTAAAGTTGCATACACTTTAATATACTTTAATTCCAACCCTTAGAGTTTTAAAAGTTAAAATTCAACCCTTATACTATTTATAACATTAATGGTTAATTATTATATATATGTATAAGATTAAGTCGTTTTACCGTTAGTAGGCCTCATTCACAAAGCCGGTTTATAAGGGGGGTATAAGGTTGTTGCCTATAAAATGGCAGCTTAACGGGTGTCCATTCTCACCCACCGCTTCCTTGATCGGTGGAGGGTCGTTAGCCGAACGGGTAGGACAATGACTTTAAATTCTCATTAAAAGTATAATGATTATTATAAAGTAACTAAATGTTTTTATAAATTCTCAATCTTAGTTACTTCAGGAAAATGTGAAAATGGTGCTAACCCATGAAATTCACACTTTGTACCTTACCAAGTCGTTGGTGGAGCGTGTGTGGTTAACCGGCACACTAACTTGGACTAGTAAGGATCACGAACGGTGACTTAATGTTTATCATAGATCGGTGGAGCGTGTGTGGTTAACCGACACATTGATTAGGTGATAATATTAAGGGTACCAAGTGAATTTGCATGGTTATTCACACCTTGTTTTGTGATCCTCGGCATCCCAGTCATAAAACTTGAAGGGCACAATCGAGATTGAAACATGCCATTGAAAAGTTCAATGAATCTCAAAAGAATCTAGGAATTTTCAAAACCAATTAAAACTAATAATTCATTTCGCTTTTCATGGTGGAAATTGGTGAATCGTCATTCACCTACCTTCAAATATGTTATGGCTTAGATTACGGCATCCCTCTTCTAAGTTATAATATATTGTGTTGGATCCTAGCCTTAATATTACATTTGGGTGTCTTATTAAGGATTCGATATATCTAATTTAAACTTGTTTTCTTCTTTTCAGATGTCTTCCAAAAACAATGCTTCGGGCTCTAACCCTACTGGCTCCTTCTCTCTCATGAACCTTTGTGGGAGAGTCATCTTCGATGGTTCCAACTTCATGGATTGGATCCGGAACATCAGGATGCTTACTCGTTACGAGGACAAGGAATATGTCCTCGATAAGGAGCTAAAGGAGCTTGATGAGTCCACTGCTACTCCTGAGGATATCGCTGAATACATGACACATGAGAGAGATGCCACCAAAGTCGTAGTGTTCGTTAAACGAAAGTCGTAGTGTTCGTTAAACCGAGAGTGTGCACAAAAGGAACGCCCAAATCTGACTCCGTATGAGGAAGTTATAATTTTTCCAAGTTTCGGATTAACAGTACACAGCCCGGAGTTCAAATAGTAGATTGAACGGTTTTCGGCCGACACACCCTAAACGATAATTGAGTGTCTCGTTAATAGTAGCTCAATGGTAAAAAGACAGACTAAAACAAACGTCGGATGAAGAAGTTATGAATTTTTAACGGACTTTTCATATCCCGACCTGTTAAAAATATAACTTTAAAAATATAGTCAAAATTAGTTAACGGAGTCTAAATGAAAGTTGTAGATTACGTCTCTACCTACACATGGATATAAATAATGTCAAAAATGGACCTCGTATGCAAAAGTTACAAATTTTAGAATTCGGGAAAGGAAAATATGAAGCTGGATGCGAGTCTACGCCCCGCGTAGAGGAGGAACGCCCCGCGTTCTCGCAACACTAGGTCCGAAGTGAGCCATGACGCACCATCCGATGGTTTACACACAAACAGTACGAAAGCACTACGTACCCTCGTACGCACAACGTTCCGAGGAATGCCCAGCGTACGACCGAAGGTACGCGCATCGTAGGCAGCAGCTTCCGGCTATAAATAGGATGCGAGGCTGCCACGTTTTCTATCACATTTCACCACTTATTTCTCTCTCTAATCTCTCTCTAAACCTCCCAAACCACCCCAAGCCTAGGAAACCTCCTTAACACTAGAAGAAAGCCTAGGAGCGTCCAAAGACTCTGAGAAAAAGAGTTTTTCGGTTTAGAAACTCTGCCCCCGCAGAGCCCGGTTTTTAACCAAACCTCCCGATTTCGTCAAAGGAAATCATATTTTTAAGAAGCGAAGCGCTGTTCAATTTAGAATCACCACCTTAACATGTGAGTGCCTAGTTACTTTCATCTTACACATAGATATTAAGTATTTTATATAAATTATGTGCTATGTGTGTGTAATATCTGTTTACTTGAGATCTATGTTGGTTGAGAGATTTAAACTTTGTTTTCTGATCTAAAATGTATATGTATTTTATACCTTGAGATCTATACTGGATGAAAGATTTAAACTTTGTTTTTCAGATGTAGAGCCTTTTTCTTCAAATCTGAACCGTATGTGTATTTTCTTTTCAGATCTAATTTTTTCTTTAGATCTGAACCGTATATGTATTTTCGTTTTAGATCTAAACTTTTTCTTTAGATCTGAACTGTATTTGTATTTTTATATTTACAAATATGTTGGGTAAAACATGGGTAGATGAAATAGTTGGTGCGTGATGAAATAAAATATTGAGAGGCCTCGGTTTGACGATGATCCAGTCATCTAGCGGAGTATTGATGACGACCATAGACTTTTCTATACAGTCCAGTGGAACGCCAGATGGCTCGCAACCTGTAGGTGTTTATTTGAACTACGTGCTCACCAGCTGTACTCTATCCCCCTCATGGTTGCCTTATTTGACATAAATTGTTGAGGTATCCCCTAAGCAGTGTTGTCGCCCCGATGAAAATACTTAGGCTAGGTCCCTAATAATAGATGCCTTAAGGACATAAAGTGAGGATAACGGGAATGAGTAATCCGGTTGAATGATTTGATGAAAATAATAATAAACTTATTTATTGTGGGTTGAAAACCCTATGTGCTCACCAGACTCCCAACCCTGACCCACTCAGTTTCTTGTATTACAGGTAGTGACCCAAGAGCATAGATGCGATGATCTGATGAGAGATTATGGATTATAGGCCAGTAGAAATAAATAGAATGTTTTAAGGCCTATGTTGTTTTGAGGCCAATTTTATTTCGTGGCCTATGTTGTTTCGTTTATGCTTTTGATCTGTATTGACAATGACATCCCGAGGTTTTGTAATGTAATGAAAACACATTTCTTCAAAAGTGCTTTGACAAAATCTTTATCATAATTTCTTTTGGGAACAAATTCCACAACACTTTTCTTTAAAAGGTTACTCTGATTTGAAAATAAAGCATAAACAAATCGGTCTTTTTTAGCCGTGAAATTGGGGATGTCACATCATAAAATAGGCATACAAAGGCATCTCTATTTGAATTCTATCATGCAAATATTGAGCAGATCCTTAGCCCTATCTAGCATGCGATTTACAGATTCACAAATCAAAGCATATCATGTAACATATATGGGTATTTTGGGAAAACTTACTTGAGCTCGGTCAATTGCATGCACCACACCTTTTTCTTGTATTAGAAACTCCTTTTTATAAAAGATTTCCTTTTTGAAATTTTTTACCAAATCGTCAGTTTGAGTTTAGACACACCCGTGAGTATACCAAAATCCCTCAAACCAAGGCTCTGATACCAACTAGTAACGTCCCAAAAATAAGACAAAAAATTTTCAATTTTTAATTAACTAAAATGATTATCCCAAATCATCATATTCAACCATAGGAAAATAAAGTATGTCTAATACATCAAGAAATATCAGAGTAATCATAAAATGTAGAACGAGGTGATGTGTGCACTGCAATCATCTCGGGCTCTTCCCTTTTAAACCAGAAGTACCTGAAACATAAACTGAAAATCATAAGCACAATGCTAGTCCAAGTCCAAGTCCAACACATAAGTCTGATGGCCCAACAAGGCCCAAGCAATGAAATCCCAACTTCGGCCCAATACCGAGAATGTCAAACCCAAGCCCATCTGTTGAGTATGTAGGGCGTACTCAGCTCATACGCTAAGCGTACGCCTTCTGGGGCTAGTACGTGCAGCGTATAAGCCGGGTACGCCCAACTTGCTCCCCAGTGTGTCACCCGACACTCCATTAAGCACTTAATTGGTTAAGCCTTTACTCCAAACTCACAGATCTGATCCCTAAAGTTGACTTATCACGTATAGTTGGCAACTTTACGTACATGTGTGGCTTAACGGAGCTCAAGAGCTAAAAAAAGAGCTTAAGAAAGGTCTTAATACATGCATGCCTTAAGGTTCACCATAAATTTTGCATCTTTATGCATAAGGGACCCTTAAAACGTACAGAACTAAGGGCTAAGCTTCTAAAACAACCTTTACTCACAAACACCAACCAAAAGGGACCAAAATAAGCCATAAACGAACCCACACTAGATCTACACAAGGAGTTGTCCAGCTAAGAACTTTATACCTCAAATGGCTCGAAATGATGATGATAACTCTGGATCTCTAAGCTCCACTCCAAGGAATGAGTCTTCAATCTCCTTCTACCACTTCAAATTGCACAAGAACACACCAAAATTCTTCACACGAGATTAAAAGCGCCAAAACAATGGCTAAAGGAGAAATTAGGGTTTAGAAGATATGGATGTTGGTTTAAAATGGTAAAGAGGTGAGTTTAAGATGCTTAAATAGGGCACAAACCCTAAATTTTAGGGTTTGTCCCAGACCTGCGTAAGCCATGCGTACTCCACGTATGCCCAGCGTACGTGGGTAACATCTAAGATCAAACATTAAGCTAGTACGCCAAGCGTACCATTTAGTACGCCCCGTATACTAGCTAAAAGGACCAAAATGAAAAGATTTTCAATACGGGGGTCAAAAGTGAAACTTACCAATTCAAGTGTTACAAAACTCATACTTTCCAAAAGGCTTCTTGGGACCCTAATGGTCCATAAAAATCCAAACATTATGGACATGCATGTCCAATGCATGCCCTTTTCTTATCTAGGTCAAAAACAGTAGAAATGCGGTCAAAATCCCATGCAAGGCTTTCAAAACTCACTCAACTTCTAGATCCATGAGGTATAATGCTCTTAGGACTCTGGAATGCAATAAAGTTGCTAACTTTATTCCATTTAACCAATCCAACCAAAACCAAGGACCAAAATAAGCTAAAATGACCAAGATCCATAAAGAAGAAACTAACAAGATGAGAGCTTGAGGACTTATAAAAAGTCTTGAAGATGTAAACACGGATGGTGATGGTTTTCTTGCTTAATCTATATATGAAACTTCTTCCTTCTTCTTTAGGGTTTATCTTTGGAAGGTCGGAGGCTGAAGTGGATGTCCTAAACTATGAGGTAGAGGCTTTAAATACGGAAGAAACCCTAAAAATCATGGGCTTGGGTTGCAACAACAACGTCGTGGCAACCCTTTTTCCACGTCGTGGTGCTCACCAGAAATGTGTGTTTTATGAAAGCCATGTCACGTCGTGTTCATCTATTCCCCACGTCGTGGCATAGGGATTTTCTCCAAATACCCCATCTTTGAGATCCCATTAATCCCTTGGCTGATCCATTTTGGGAAACGGGTGCTACAAAATACTTTGGTCCCAAAATATTAAACTTAATTCAAGTTTGAAAACTAGAGAGGTTGTTAACAATAAACATATCAAAACAAAATTTAAGTTCACCATACAAACTGTGGCCTTCTAAAAGTCCAATGTAATCCCTACCTCAAGCGAGGGTCTACAATCTGATCACACATCCAAAGTATGTTAGACAATAAAGTGTCTTGTGTGTTACCTGAGGATCAACTCATTTTGAGTAAGTAATAGCAATCCCAATACTAGAAATGGTCCTCCAAAAGTATCTTATAATATTTAATACTTATAGAACTACAAGAAAAACGCGATTTTGCTAGGGAAGGAATCCGTTGCGAAAAGCTAAAATTCCGTTGTAAAAGACGAATAGCAACGGAATTTGCGACGACCGATTTCCGTCCCAAAAAACCTCGTAGCAAGAGTTTGCTAGGGAAACAATCATTCTGTCGCAATTGTGACAACAGAATGAAATCCGTTGTAGATGGTATTCCATCGTGTATTCCGTAGTAGGATTCCATCACAAATTCTGTGGTAATTCTTCCATCACAAATTCCATTGTAGTTAATCCCTAGCAAAATCCGTGGTGATGAATCCCTAGCAAATTTTGTGGTGGTGAATCCCTAGTAAATTCTGTGGTGGTAATTCCCTAGTAAATTTTGTGATGGTGATTCCCTAGCAAATTCTATAGTGATGAATCCCTTGCAAATTTGGTGGTGGTGATTCCCTAGCCAAATCTGTGGTGATGAATCCCTAGCAAAATCCGTGGTGATAAATCTCTAGCAAAATCCGTGGTACTGAATCCCTAGATAAATCCATGCTGATGAATCCCTAGCAAAGTCCGTGGTCTATATTATATAGCAGATTTCATAGCAAATTACGTAGGAATATTTTTGTTACAAAGGTAAATAGTTACGGATGGATAATTAATTTACAAATAAATCCAAATTATATTGTACTAATATATAAAAACAAAAATAACAAAAAATCAAATAAAACTTATATCATAAAATAAAAAAATAAATATTCATTACATGGAAATGAAAAATAACCTAATTCAAAATAAAAACTTTGTGAGAAACAAATCAACACTCTAATCTACTACTTTTGCAGTTCTTTTTCATCGTGGCAACCAACCTTACTGTCTTTAAGAAAATGATCCCCCCAGCGCCCAATGTTTGTGCAAGTGATAGCAATAACTCTAGTGTTGTGTGCAATGAATATATCGACGAGAATACGAGATGATTGTTATACCTTTGCAACCTATGAAAGATTATTGTAACAATAAATACATACAAAAATATCAAAAAAATTAACACTAAATGCATTGTTACCTCACATGTGCTTCCAGAGATGAGAGAGTTGTAGATGTTTCTTCTTCTTTTTAGATCAGTTCCTGATTTTATACACCATCTCCCATCCATTTTTCTTACTTCCTACATCAGTTGGGAAAATATCAATAGTGTAACTGAATGAAAAAGAAGAATCCATAGATGTTGTTTCTTTCATCTCATTACTGATCAGACTCTCCATCAACTAGTGTAACTGAATGAAAAAGAAGATCAATGTTAGTGAAATACAAATTAACCTTGGATATTTGGTGTGTAATCGAGCCCAGTAAAACTTAACTCCAGATCCTCCAAGTTAGTGATATGTGATAATTATGTAATACGATAGACAAAGAAATATGATGTAGTATGCATGTTATTTCCAGATGTACAATTTTGAAGCCAGTTTAGAGCATTATATGTTCATTAGTCTTTCTACATCATTATAACTAGGTAGCCTTACTTAGAGTATAATATTGGTCCAACAAAATATGCCAACTCTCTTATTTAGGTAGACCTCACTTGTTCCTCACAACATTAATCAAAACCCTAAATCCCTAAACCAAAATCAAAAAGCAAATCCCTTTACCAAAATTATCACCAACTCCTATATAACCCTTTCATTAAATCCGCTATCAGCAAGATTCAGAGTTTTTAACTTCATCAATATGGAAACCCTCTCAGAACCTACATTTAGACATTGAAGCCGTGAATTTATAACCTTTAGTTTGATAAGACAAATTACTTTAGAAAAACATATATACGTATATACTTATATCGAATTTTAATAATGTTTAGCTTTCAAGAATCATGTCCTCAGTGCAATTTATCTTTGTCCCAAGAATGGAAAAGGGTCGTATGTCAAACTTCAACACAGGAAAGATTCATATTGCTATATATGGTTCTGTAATGTTGCAAAAGGGGGATTTGTGTATAAATCCAAATCGAATATAGTGGCATGATGGTTTAATAATGATATTGATTACCTTGAACTTCAAAGGTACCATTGAAGCCACAATAGCATGATCCAATGTATTTATTCTGTCTAAAGCAACAAATTCTGCAATTCATTTAAAAGGATGCAAGTATCTTTAAAACAAGTATTTGTTCATGATAACATAAAAGTGTTGGATAAGGTGTCTAAGTCCATAACTTATTTGGTATATACTTGACCCGACCTGTCATGGTCCATTTGGGTTGCACTTCACCCGAACTATTTATATGGATAATATTGTGAGAATAGTATGTTTATGACTTATTAATATATTATAAGTTATAATATATTAATATGAAATAATATTATTTAATTAATATTGATCTTAAATTAATTTAGTGATCAAAAGGTGACTGATTAAATATTGGCTATTATATTTATATAGTGTGAGCTAATACTAATTAGGAAATGGGCTAAGCTTGCATGGGAGTCCATGGATGATCCATGGAGCTTTTAACCCATGGATCCTTGGAAAAGGAAAAGACATGGGTTATTAGGGTTTACATGGTTCATAACCCTAATCATCTACACTATATAAAGAGGCTTATGATGCTTGAAATGACACTATGTGTGTGTGTGCATAAGAGTGGCCGATTTATAGGGCTAATATACTCTCTCATAAAGTTTTCCAAGTTTGTGGTGTTTTGTGATTTCCATTTGAGGCATTCACATTATTGGTGCTAGGCTCTCAAACTCATAAGGAATCAACTTACTAGTAAAGGTATGTAATTCTTCTAGTATCTTTTATGTTTAAAAGTACCCCATGCCATGCTAGATAGGTTATGAACCTTGGAAAATTATTTTGCATGTATTTTAGTCAAACATAGATCCAAGGTTTCTAGGGTTGCATCAACACCTTAGGAGTGTTAGAATGCTCAAAACCCAATAGTGGTATCAGATCCAGGCTTGTTTGTTTGATACTTGATGCAAAATAGCTGAAAAAGTCGAAGTTTTTGATGTCTGCAGAGGGGACTCGCGAGTCCATGGGGGGACTCGACGAGTCCAAGCGAATCTTCAACCAACTCAGCGAGTCGGTTCTTGCACTCGACGAGTTGGCTATGCAGAGTGCAGATTTTCGACTTTTGCTGCTGGAAATTGACTAGAAACATTACCCTAAACTGTTTTGGTGTTTTAAAACTTGTTTTAGATGGTGTAATGTTTGTGCTAATCCATTTACAATGGCAAATATCAAAATTCCATGTTTATATGTGTTCATATGTTCTTGAAATTTTGATATGATATTCATGTTCTTATGAATTATTGTTAGATCATAGGAATTATTTGCTAAATTGTTTATACATTAATTGTTGATCATTTATGTGTTTTGATGGAGTCCATAATTTGTCCTCAAGTTATGGATTTCCAAAGGTCACTTTCTCTTATGCACATTTAAAACACATAAGTTACAAGAAAATGAAGAGTCTTCATTTTTATGAACCATTAATTCATAAGTTATGAAATGAAAAGTTTTGAATAGTTTCAAAACTTGTCCTCAAGTTTTGGAATTTGTAAACTTGCACACACTTTAATATACTTTAATTCCAACCCTTAGAGTTTTAAAAGTTAGAATTTTTAATGGTTAATAATTATATATATGTATAAGATTAAGTCGTTTTACCGTTAGTAGGCCTCATTCACGAAGCCGGTCTATAAGGGGGGTATAAGGTTGTTGCCTATAAAATGGCAGCTTAACGGGTGTCCATTCTCACCCACCGCTTCCTTGATCGGTGGAGGGTCATTAGCCGAACGGGTAGGACAATGACTTTAAATTCTCATTAAAAGTATAATGATTATTATAAAGAAACTAAATGTTTTTATAAATTCTCAATCTTAGTTACTTTAGGAAAATGTGAAAATGGTGCTAACCCATGAAATTCACACTTTGTACCTTACCAAGTCGTTGGTGGAGTGTGTGTGGTTAACCGGCACACTAACTTGGACTAGTAAGGATCACGAAGGGTGACTTAATGTTTATCATAGATCGGTGGAGCGCCTGTGGTTAACCGACACATTGATTAGGTGATAATATTAAGGGTACCAAGTGAATTTGCATGGTTATTCACACCTTGTTTTGTGATCCTCGGCATCCCAGTCACAAAACTTGAAGGGCACAATCGAGATTGAAACATGCCTTTGAAAAGTTCAATGAATCTCAAAAGAATCTAGGAATTTCAAAACCAATCAAACCTAACAATTCATTTCGTTTTTCATGGTGGAAATTGGTGAATCTTGATTCACCTACCTTCAAATATGTTATGGCTTAGATTACGACATCCCTCTTCTAAGTTATAATATATTGTGTTGGATCCTAGCCTTAATATTACATTTGGGTGTCTTATTAAGGATTCAATATATCTAATCTAAACTCGTTTTCGTCTTTTCAGATGTCTTCCAACAACAATGCTGTTGGGTTTTGAGCATTCTAACACTCCTATGGTGTACATGCAACCCTATAAACCTTGGATCTATGTTTTCTCTATTATACATGCAAATATTAAATATTCCAAGGTTTCATCCTAACTAGCATATTATGAAGCACCTATACTACAAAGTTCTAGTTAGATGACATACCTTTTGATGTAGCTTGATGTCTTCAAGCTTTAAGAGCTTAGCCCCAATAGTGTGGAAGCCTCAAGTGGAATCACAAATCACCAAAACACCTTGGAAAACCTTTAGAGAATATGGATACTTGGCTCACACTATGAAATCGGTTATTGCCCTCTTTAGTGTATCCACACTAGCCACTAGCATAATTTCATGAACCATAAGACCCTTTATATAGTGTGGAGGATTAGGGTTAAACCCTAATACCCATGACCATTCATTTCCTAGGATCCATGGGTTAAAGCTCCATGGACTATCCATGAAGACTTAGCCCAACCTAAATGAACTTGGCCCACTACACATATATATATATCTAAGAGTACATATTTAATTAGTTCCTTTTGATCACTTAATTAATTATAAATTAATTCTTGATCAATACTAATTAAATAATATGATTATATATTAATATATTAGAACTTATAATATATTAATATAAATCATAAATATACTATTCTCAAAAGACTATCCATATAAATTGTGTCGGTGAAGTGCAACCCAAATGGACCATGCTGGGTCGGGTCAAGTACATACCAAATATAGTTATGGACTTAGACATTAATCCAACAGTCTCCCACTTGGATAAGTCTAAAACTATTATTGAGTATGACTTCAAAAACCAACTGGCAATCGTAGCTCTTAAAGCTGCTGTCGAACTCTGATCTTGTCAATAAACTCTGACCTTTGTCAATGACTTGTCCATTAGATAAGGGATCATATATTCCTCCATTCCAGATATCATATGGACTGAGACATGGATTATAATCATTCTCTCTATCCATTTGTTGTTTCCCGATTTTCGATTTATGATGACTGACTGATTGAACAAATCAAATCAGTCCTGGCTTGGCCAAGCACTCACATGTGTCATCGCTAAATCATCGAGGGGCCCACAGATATCTCTTTTATCCCGAAGGTAAAAGGAATGGATAAACTTCGACTCATATGGCTTGTTATACTACTTGTTGAATCATACACAAAGGCACATTTTATAACATCGAGTTACCAATGCGTTTTCGTGCAATCAATGTATAACCAACTCATAGTAACAACTCATATCTCTAGGTTTGAAGAATATAAGATATTATCGTCTCATGATCACTCGTGATAAAATCCATGAAGTGATTCAAATGAGCGCGGGTTGAATCCAATACTCAGAACTTATGAGCACTCATGAGTGTTGTAGCACCACTTTGTCCACCAACTTGGACCTCTACAAACCAACCCATGACAGTCTTGATTCATATCTACTTCCAACATATGACCGACTGTGGATGGTTTGAATAACTTAATCATTCAGGAAGAGTGACTTAGTTATTCTGGAAGTCAAAACATGCAAAGTGAAACACAAGAATAAATGAATCAAATTTGGTATCAAACCCTATGAATATAAATAAACACTTTTATTTATCACCATACTGATTACTCATTATTCATTGTTTCGGTTTTATCAACTTTATACTTGAATTAAAAGCACTAGTTGTCCCATGCTCCAAGCATGTACACTATGTTTTTCTTAAACAATAGCTTTGCCATACACCAAGTATGAACTCTATGTTTGTCTATGATCCTTACTTTGTGAAATAAACCAACTGAACATAATTTCAATGATTCTAATTTCACACTCCCAAATCCTTATCGAAAAATGTGAGAATTTCAAATTCCTATCATTTATCGAAATCTGTTTAGATTTTAAACTTATATGCACTGACCCTCCTGTAATGAATATGTACAAAGTCACAAAGACTTGTCAACAGTCATTATAAGGTATTCCAATGGAGATCAACTCCATGGAAACTAAGTCTCATATTCAAAGTACATTGCTTTGGACATGCTTCTTGCATTAAGTTTTCTAATCTTACACAGATAACTTCCACCTATGGAGACAACTCCATATTCTCATTTTGACTATCACTTCTGAACAAAAGATGCCTCTTTTCAGAATATGTCAATATGGTCCTTCCAAAATTAGCACTATACTTCCAACTGTCCCTGAGCAACCAATCTTTGGTAAACCTCAGATTGTCCTCGACAATTGCTTAATCATTTTAGTCATATCCAATTCTAGACCTTTTCCCTTCTTAATGCCTCTGGGCATTTGGAAAAATTTAGAAATGACAAATATTATAGCACATGCAATCGATCCTGTACCCAAAGCAAATGGTACACGATTCATGATGTCTCACATAAAGACATGATTCTAGACCAGTCTTTTGCTACAATATTTTTATTTGCCATGTTTTCAAAATTTGACTATGAAGAGGGATGTCGTAATCATAATCGAATTTTAAGAACGCAATATGTAGAATTTCCTTAAGTTGAACCAATCCAACATGAAATTCATATATATATTCTTGACTAAAGATGATTAAGGTCTCAATCTAAGCCTTTAGAACTAAAATGAAGTATATCCTCTCCCTTAATTATAGCAAAACAACTTTTTCAATCCCTGCAGCCTCACGAATTGAAACTTTTGTTTTCTATAATTAACATTGCTAACTTGCAACACTAACAATAATTATCATGCTCCCACTAACATGATGATTATTAGCATAACACTTATGCTCCCACTAGCTTTGACATGTACTCAGAAATCAGCTGGACTTCTAGAAATCAATACTTTATTGACTTTCTTACCAAAGTTCAGATTTCTGATACGAGATGCTTTGATAAAACTTTATCAAAATCATACACCTTTCCTTAGATAGCATGCATGTGTGTCTAAACAATTTCAGAACTATGAAAAGGGATGCCGTAATCATAGTCTCAATTGTTTAGACCTTTTGTCATCTGCTTCAAATCTACTTGATGGAAGTGTTTCCTCACCATCATTTTCATGAATCGGAGAGAAACCTTATGACCCTTAGATTTTATGGTGTATGTGTTCTTATCCATGTGAATCGTCAAAACCATAGTCACAAGACAAGGATAATGACAAATCCAAACTCATATGGACTAAACTTATGCAATCTTAACTTCTTGCCACCTGGCAGTACAGGGCCTGCCATTGCTTCGAAGTTGTTATGCAACCAATTAAAAACTTTCAGAACTCCTATGAAAAGCCAACTTTAACTGGAATGGGCACAGAATATGTCAACACGATAGGTTATAAACCTCAAGTCGTGTGCTAGTGAAAAACCTCAGGTTTTATTCTTGATTAGTTCTTGAAATTCTTTTTAGGATCTTTAAGACTCCCACTATCCTCTTGACATATAAGACTATCTTGCCAAATATTCAAGAGATAGTGCGGATTCTTTATCAAGACAAACACTTCACACAATTGGCCTTAGTTGGTCTTTGTTTTATCCAAAACATCACAACTTACCAATTTCAAATGTACAAGAGTAGGACACTTTTACTCTTACATTTGACAAGTGTTTTAAACCTTTCTTTAAGATATGTCACTCAAGTTACAATCTTGGAGTATGACTCTAAGAATTGTTTTGGAACGAAGTATGACTCATCTTCCTGATCTAACCATTTCAACAATTCATGACTCCTCTTCTTAGTCATAATAATGCACTAAGATGACCTTTAGAGGACTAATTGTGATATGATTTCTAAATCATTAAGATGATCACAAACATGATACTAAAGTACTCTCCCATCTTTTCAGATTTGAGAAACTTTTATCTTTCTGCCTAATTTGATTCTTCCCATTCGTTCTGCCATACATTGAGACTTTTCCAATGTTTCAGAATTATACTTAAACTTGTAAGTATAACCATATTTACTAAACTTTAGTAAATCAAATAGTCTTAACGAGCTTTGTGGTGGACATGACCAGTGCACAAGAATGTGTACTCGATTCCTTTAGTCCTTCACTTGACTCACACATCCATGTGAACAAGTAATTAGTCTTGATTTTCCAATGCTTGAAAGTTCTCATTCATCATACTATTCAACTTGCATGATTCCAAGTTTCGGTCCAATTGAAACTTGGGTGATGAGGAACTTTCCTGATTTGGTAAATTTAGACACTACCACAAATGAAAGAATCAAATCCATTTTCCAATATTGCTGTCAGTGGAATCATATAAGCAACAATTTTCCACAAATATCATTGTAAGGATACTTCAAATAAATAAAATTAAACAATTTTATTTTATTTTAAAACTTTACGGAAAAACTTATCCTTACAATCCACATGGAAAATTGTTGTTATCTATTCCTTAGCAATATATCATAACTTCTTAAGCAACTGCTCAAAATTCTGATGCGATCGAAATCCACCTTCGTGATCAGAATCAGCATATACTTCCTTTAAGATTTCTCTCTATTCTTTGATTCTTAAAACATCAACATGTGACCTAGTCACATCATGTAATGAGGATCTCAGAATAGAACTTAACAGAGTTAGATAATGGGCTCTACCTAATGTAGAGTCAAACTTATTGACTTTAACATCCTTAGGTAAATTTGGCAGCTTTGCAATCAACGCCCCTTCCTTTGGCAAAATAAACATATGGACCCTTTGGTAATGGGACTATCTCAGACTTAGCCTTTCACTTTACCATTTGGTCTACCGGGTTGACTATGGCCAATCCCTTTCCATTGGGAAGAGAATGCTTTTTCTGGATTTCCAGTGTCACCATTGTCACTGTCCAAAAAGTTTTTGTTAAGTTGATCTTCTAATCAAATTTGCTTTACTATCGTTCCAAATCATTGCTGATTCAGCAGCACCAAGCAAATAGATATGATCATTAAGGTTCATGTCATAGTCTGTTTCATAGTAGTCCCAAAGGAACTCACTATGTGACTTAGAAAGTGATTGAACATCCAACTTTCTCAAGACTTTGACACCCAACTCTCCCGGCTTGTCAATATGTGACTTCATCTCTAAGATGTGATCACACATAGACCTTGCTTGCCATTAGGGCTTGAGTGACCTTGAACTTGTGGGTTAGGGAGAATAATTGGAGGAGGTGGAGGAAGAGAAGTATGACTTCCATGAGCCAAACTCGGGAAGTTATATTCATTAGGAAAGCTTGGTTTGGGAAGATCATTGTTGTCTAAACCAGACATCAACAATGGGAGAAATTCACGTAAAGTTGATTTAAGTCCTTAATATAACACCCAATATGATATATTAAGGCTAGGACCCAACAAACTATTTTATAACTTGGAAGAGGGATGCTATAATCCAAGCTATAAAATATTTGAAGGTAGGTGAATGACGATTCACCAATTTCCACCAAGATAAACGAAATGTATTATTAGGTTTTAATTGGTTTTGAAACTCCTAGATTCTTTTGAGATTCATTGAACTTTTCAATGGCATGTTTCAATCTCGAGTGTGCCCTTCAGGTTTTGTGACTGGGATGCCGAGGATCACAAAACAAGGTGTGAAGTAACCATGCAAATATACTTGGTACCCTTAATATTTACCCCTCAATCGATGTGCCGGTTAACCACACACGCTCCAACGATACTATGATAAACATTAAGTTACCCTTTGCCTACCTTGTTAAGTCCAGGTTAGTGTGCCGGTTAACCACACACGCTCCACTAACAGCTTAAACAAAGTGCAAAGTGTAATTTCATGGATTAGCACTTATTCACATTTTCCTAAGTAACTAAGATTGGGAATTTATAAGTGTTTAGTTACTTAGTATTTATCATTATACTTATAATGAAGGGAGAATTATAGTCCTTGTCCTACCTGTTTGGCTAACGACCCTCCACCGGTCAAGGAAGCGGTGAGTGAGAGTGGACACCCATTAAACTGTCATTTTATAGGCAGTAACCTTATACCCCCCTTATAGACCGGCTTCGTGAATGAGGCCTACTAATGGTAAGACGACTTGCTCTTATACATATAATATATTAAACTTTTAATATTATAATAGTATAAGGGTGTATTTTAGACATTTAAAATACTTGGTGGTTTAATCTATTAATTAAACTAGACTTTTAATTTAATTAAACTCAAACCATATATTTATGGATTAATAATACTCTTTTAATTAAACGCTTTAATTAACTATTAATAAAGTCCATAAGATTTAATTTGAACTATTCAACAAAACATCATAATTCCAATTATTAAACTCAAAATTAAAACCATTTAATTAATTGTTTAAGTTATGAACCCAAGAGTTTTAGAATTCAATTCTTTTTTTCATAAATTTTTTTCTCAAATTCCAAAACTTGAGGGCAAGTTTTGTAATTCTTGAAAACCTTTGGATTCCATAACTTATGGAATTAATGGTGTTTTATGATGAAACTTTCCATGTTCCATAACTTAAGAACAAGTTACGGAATCCTTTAAAACATTAACACCAAATTTTGTAACTCCATAAAACTTTGAATCAAATTTTTTTTTTAAAAAAAAAACTTTCATATCCATAACTTATGGAAGTTTCAAAAACCCTTAAGATCACAACTTTAAAAAAAACTTTTGAGCTCCAAAATTTTATGACAAAATATGTAACTCCTTAAAACATTTAGATCAAACTTTTAAAACTAATAAAATAATCATATCATTTTATCTTTTACTAAATTTGACCTAATTCAACTCATATAACAAATGATTCAAATTTTACAAATAATTCGTTTTTCACAAAACAAGTAATTATCTTAAAATTTGACAAACGTCATGTTTTTTTTTCCTTTTTTTTTCAACTTGAAAATAAAACATTTGCATCAATATAACAGAAAACATCCCATGGCTCTGATACCACTATTGGGTTTTGAGCATTCTAACACTCCTATGGTGTACATGCAACCCTATAAACCTTGGATCTATGTTTTCTCTATTATACATGCAAATATTAAATATTCCAAGGTTTCATCCTAACTAGCATATTATGCAGCACCTATACTACAAAGTTCTAGTTAGATGACATACCTTTTGATGTAGCTTGATGTCTTCAAGCTTTAAGAGCTTAGCCCCAATAGTGTGGAAGCCTCAAGTGGAATCACAAATCACCAAAACACCTTGGAAAACCTTTAGAGAATATGGATACTTGGCTCACACTATGAAATCGGTTATTGCCCTCTTTAGTGGATCCATACTAGCCACTAGCATAATTTCATGAACCATAAGACCCTTTATATAGTGTGGAGGATTAGGGTTAAACCCTAATACCCATGTCCTTTCATTTCCTAGGATCCATGGGTTAAAGCTCCATGGACTATCCATGAAGACTTAGCCCAACCTAAATGAACTTGGCCCACTACACATATATATATATCTAAGAGTCCATATTTAATTAGTTCCTTTTGATCACTTATTTAATTATAAATTAATTCTTGATCAATACTAATTAAATAATATGATTATATATTAATATATTAGAACTTATAATATATTAATATAAATCATAAATATACTATTCTCAAAAGACTATCCATATAAATTGTGTCGGTGAAGTGCAACCCAAATGGACCATGCCGGGTCGGGTCAAGTACATACCAAATATAGTTATGGACTTAGACATTAATCCAACAAATGCTTCGGGCTCTAACCCTACTGGCTCCTTCTCTCTCATGAACCTTTGTGGGAGAGTCATCTTCGATGGTTCCAACTTCATGGATTGGATCCGGAACATCAGGATGGTCACTCGTTACGAGGACAAGGAATATGTCCTCGACAAGGAGCTTAAGGAACTCGATGAGACCACTGCTACTCCTGAGGAGATCGCTGAATATAGGACACATGAGGGAGATGCCACCAAAGTGGCATGCATCATGATGGCCACGATGACAGCCGAACTCCAAAAGTCCTATGAGGAATATTACCCTTTTGAGATGCATCAGGATCTGATGGAAAGGTACCATCAGAGTGCTCGTCAAGAGCGGTATGAAATAATCTCCTCCATGATAACATCCCGTATGAAGGATAGCGAACCAATCACGAGCCACATGCAGAAAATGCAAAGGTATGTAGACCGTTTACTGAAACTGAATGTGAACTTCCCAGAGGAGTTGGCAATTGCTATCATTTTGCACTCCTTACCCTCGTGTTATGATCAATTCTATATTACATACCACATGAACAAGGAGGAAGTCACACTCAGTAAGCTTCAAGGACTTCTGAAGACCGCCGAAAGTGGTCTTAAAAGTAAGTCGGTTGCTACTCCTACTCCTACAGCTACCCCTGTTTTGGCTATCGGGCAAGCCAAAGGGAAGAAGAAGAAGAACCCTTCGAAGGGTACCAAGGTAAAGTATCTTGAAGGCTCCTCATCTGGAACCAAAAGTGGTTCTATCACTCCTTCTGCCATCCCTAAGGATGCTGATTGCTTCTACTGTCAGAATAAGGGGCACTGGAAGCGAAACTGCCCTAAGTACTTGCAGGATGTCAAGGATGGGAAAGTGAAACCATCCTATCCAGGTATTTACACTATATTGTCTAATAACTCACCATATTCTAACTCTTGGGTGCTTGATACAGGATGTGGTATTCATATATGTTCTGATTTGTAGGGCCTAAGAAGAAGTGAGGATGTGGAGCACGGAAAGATAAACTTAATCATGGGGAATAGGAAGATTTCACCTGTTACCAAGATTGGAGTTTATACTTTGTTGCTAGATAGTGGGTTAAAGTTAGATTTGAATAAATGTGTGTACTCGTCAGAAATGGCAAGGAATATTATTTCCTTTCATGCTTTGTACAAACAAGGGTTTACCTTTTCTTTTGATAATGAATGTGGTGGAATAAATGCTTTCTTTAATAATGTTCCTTATTTTAAAGCATTACCTTGTGATGGTGTGTATGAAGTTGTTTCAGTTGTAGATAATTTAGGAAATAATGTGTTGTGTATTGATTCTTCTACTAGCTTGGATAAAGCATCTTTGTGGCATTGTCGTCTTGGACATGTAAGAAAGAAACGCATAGGCCAACTCCAAAAGGATGGAGTCTTGGAGTCATTCGACCTTAAGTCGGATGATAGTTGTGAATCTTGTCTACTTGGAAAAATGACAAAATCTCCCTTCATTGGTACTTGTGCAAGGGGTGAGGGTTTGTTGGACCTTATACATACTGATGTATGTGGACCATTCAAAACTGCCACAAGGGATGCTAATCGCTTTTATGTGACTTTTATTGATGATTTTAGTAGATATGGTTATGTCTACTTAATCAAACATAAGTCAGAGACTTTTTAAAGGTTTAAAGAGTTTAAACAGGAAGTAGAAAATCAATTGTGCAGGAACATTAAGATGCTTCGATCCGATCGAGGTGGTGAGTATCTTAGTACAGAGTTCCTCGACTATCTTAAGGAGTGTGGGATTGTCTCACAATTGACACCTCCCAGGACACCACAGCTGAATGGTGTGGCTGAGAGGCGTAATCGAACTTAGTTGGCCATGGTTCGCTCCATGATGAGTCAAGCTTCGCTACCAATCTCTTTCTGGGGGTATGCCTTAGAGACTGCCGCCCACATCCTTAATCTAGTCCATACAAAGAAGGTTGCCAAAACACCTCATGAGATGTGGACTGGGAAAGTTCCCAATTTGGACCACATCAAGATTTGGGGTTGCGAGGTTTTTGTGAGGCACGAGACTCATGAAAAGCTCGAACCTCGAAGCGAGAGGTGTATTTTCATCGGCTACCCACAGAAATCCTTTGGTTACCTCTTCTACAGACCCAATGAGAATGTGGTCTTTGTGGCGAGGAGAGGGGTCTTTCGAGAGAGAGAGTTTATAAGCCAAGGAGACAGTGGTAGGCAAATTGACCTTGAAGAAATTCAAGAGTCAATTGGTGAAGGAACCTCAGACACTAGCAATCAACCTGAGGAGGAAAATCATGTTGATCCGAATGACGAGTCTGTACCTCCGAGGCGTTCCACAGGGGTTAGGAACACACCTGAGTTTTATTATAGATTTCATATTACTACAGAAGGTGATACATTTATCAGTGATAGTACACTGGTAAATCTGGATGAACCTAACAGTGTAAAGGAAGCCATGGCAGGCCCTGAGTTTGCTAAATGGAATGAGGCTATGGACAGCGAGATACAGTCCATGTATGACAATCAAGTTTGGAACTTGGTTGACAATCTACCAGGCCGTAAGACAGTCGGGTGCAAATGGATCTTCAAGAAGAAGACCGACATGGATGGGAAGGTGCACACTTATAAAGCGCAACTGGTCGCGAAGGGTTTTACTCAGACTCATGGTATTGATTATGATGAAACTTTTTCACCAGTAGCAAAGATTAAGTCTATTAGGGTTATGCTAGCCATTGCTGCATTTCATGATTATGAAATATGGCAAATGGATGTCAAAACCGCTTTCCTTAACGGAAAGTTGGCTGAGGATGTTTACATGAATCAGCCAGAGGGTTTTGTCAGTGCAGAGTACCCTAATAGAGTGTGCAAGCTTGAGAAATCCATTTATGGATTGAAACAAGCATCTCGAAGCTGGAATCTTTGTTTCGATGAAAAGTTCAAAGAGTTTGGCTTCTCGAGAAGTGAAGATGAGTCCTGCGTGTATGTCATAGCTAGTGGGAGTATAGTTAGCTTTTTGGTACTGTATGTAGATGACATACTACTCATAGGAAATGACATCCCAACCTTGCAGGAGGTTAAATCCTGGCTTGGGAAGTGCTTTTCTATGAAGGACCTTGGGGAAGCTGCCTATATCCTAGGGATAAGGATATTAAGAGAAAGGAGTAAAAGACTAATTGGACTTAGTCAGAGTACCTACTTGGATAAGGTGTTGAAAAGGTTCAACATGCAGAATTCCAAGAAAGGAGAATTACCGATCCAAAGCAATGCTAAACTGAGCAAGGCTCAGAGCCCGAGTACAGAGGCTGAGATAGCTGAGATGAGTCGATTACCTTATGCTTCCATTGTTGACTCGATCATGTATGTTATGACTTGTACCCGCCCTGATGTGGCCTTCGCTTTGAGCATGGTCAGCAGATATTAGGGGAACCCTGGCAAGGCTCATTGGACTGCGGTAAAGAATATTCTTAAGTACCTGCGAAGGACTAAGGATTGGATCCTTACCCTTGGTGGGAGTGATGACTTGAGAGTAGTAAGGTATAGTGATGCTAGTTTTCAGACTGATAGGGATAACTTCCGCTCTCATTCGGGCTGGGTCTTTACCCTAAATGGAGGGGCAATCACTTGGAAGAGTTCCAAGCAGGAGATTGTAGCTGATTCGACTTGCGAATCAGAGTACATAGCAGCGAGTGAAGCGGCAAAGGAGGCGATATGGCTGAAGAACTTCATCGGAGACCTTGGAGTTCTACCAGCTATTAAGGAACCTATGGAGATTTTATGTGACAGCAATAGTAAGGTTGCCTTAGCCAATGAACCAAGAGATCATGGCAGATCCCGACACATTGACAGAAAATATCACTTCATAAGACATAAAATAGAAGAAGGACTCCTCGTGGAAAAGAGGGTATCGTCGGATGAGAACCCTACAGACCCCCTTACGAAGGGACTGACGAGGGTTAGGCATTTGCAGCATGCGAGACGCATAGGGCTTAGGGACGATATTAGTTTTACTGAAACTTGTAAAATGTAATCGACGTTTGATGATGAATAAAAGTTGTGATTTATTTATGAGTAAGGTGTTGCTATCATTGTCAATTATTTACTATTGTTTCAGCTTTGCATGTTTTGACTTCCAGAATAATAAATTTATTCAAATTCTCTATAGTCAGTCATATGTTGGAAGTAGGTATGAATCAAGAATGTCACGAATTGGGTTTGTAGATGACTAAAGGTGTTTAGCCATAGCAATGGTTGCTACAACATTCATGAGTGCTCATAAGTTATTAGTATTGGAACAAACCCACTCTCACTTGTATCACTTCATGGAATTCATCTCGAGTGATCGTGAGACGGTAATATCATATAAGTCTTCAAACCTAGAGATATGAGTTGTTGCCTATGAGTTGGTTGTGCATTGATTGCATGAAAACACATCAGTAACTTGATGTTATAAAACGTGCCTTTGTGTACAATTCAACAAGTAGTAGAACAAGCATATGCGTCGAAGTTTATCTATTCCTTCTTGAATTAGAAGGGATATCTGGGCCCCTCGATGATTTTGTTTTGACCTATGTACCGGGCCCGGTCAGAACTAAGTTGATGTGTTCGATTAAGTTCTTTGTCAAACAAATCGGAAATCGGGAAACAAACTATTGGACAATAAGTAAGACATTGTTCCATGTATTTGTCCGGCTGATATCATGAGAGCAGAGGATTATATGACTACTTATCTAAAATGGCGCTTCATAGTTCAACAGAGTTTTCGAGAGCTACGATTGCCGGTTGGTTCCTGAAGCCATATAGGCAAATACAGTTATCAGACTTATCCAAGTGGGAGACTGTTGGATAAGGTGTCTAAGTCCATAACTTATTTGGTATATACTTGACCCGACCTGGCATGGTCCATTTGGGTTGTACTTCACTCGAACTGTTTATATGGATAATATTATGAGAATAGTATGTTGATGACTTATTAATATATTATAAGTTATAATATATTAATATATGAAATCGTATTATTTAATTAATATTGATCTTAAATTAATTATGAATTAATTTAGTGATCAAAAGGTGACTAATTAAATATGGGTTATTATATTTATATAGTGTAGGCTAATACTCATTTGGTAATGGGCTAAGCTTGCATGGGAGTCCATGGATGATCCTTGGAGCTTCTAACCCATGGATCCTTGGAAAAGGAAAAGACATGGGTTATTAGTGTTTGCATGGTTCATAACCCTAATCATCTACACTATATAAAGAGGCTTGTGGTGCTTGAAATGACACTATGTGTGTGTGCATAAGAGTGGCCGATTTCTAGAGCTTGTATACTCTCTCATAAACTTTTTCCAAGTTTGTGGTGTTTTATGATTTCCATTTGAGGCATTCACATTATTGGTGCTAGGCTCTCAAACTCCTAAGGAATCAACTCACTACTAAAGGTATGTAACTCTTCTAGTATCTTTTATGTTTAAAAGTACCCCATGCCATGCTAGATAGGTTAAGGACCTTGGAAAATTATTTTGCATGTATTTTAGTCAAACATAGATCCAAGGTTTCTAGGGTTGCATGAACACCTTAGGAGTGTTAGAATGCTCAAAACCCAACACCATGTTCACTAGGCCCACAGCCTATGACTGGAATACCTCTGCAAGGTCCTCAGCATAGGTCTGGATTGCCTTCGAGCCCACAACATGAGTCTGGAATGCCCTCCCTGGCCCTCAACCCATGTCTGGATTGCTCCCGATATCACACCAACCTTTTTGTCATCGCATTATTCGCCCAACACTCCGGGACTAAAGATACTCACCTCATTCCATTGCCTTGAAGGGACCTAATCAACTCCCTCACAACGCCAACTGAGCACACCAATGTTGCTACCAAAGCAAAACCTTACGAAAACATGGTTGCACACGAGCTGAGAATAGGATAACGGTTGTACTCTTGGTCTAATTTGAAGGCTATAACCCAAAAGAACCATGCACATGATTCTAACCAAGTGCTCTAATGCTATCTTGCCCTACTCACATGAAATTACCACCATGCACATCCTTAGGGAACCTGAGAAGTACGCGGGGCGTACGAGGTGTAAGTCAAAACCTTAATTAATGATGTTGTACCCTATCTAAGCACTTTAAGTCTTTAGGGCTGGCCTATTTACCAGCCTCCAAGTCTCCAAAACCCTAGACATCGTCCCTTAGCCTCCATGGTGGTGTTTTTGAGCTTATTATGTGCATCTTGGTGTGTTTGGTTCATATTCAAGAAGATGGAGTTTGGTGCAAGGTTGTGGATCAAGGAAGAGTTTTTGGATCCTGATTCTCTACTTCATTTCCAGCTTGTTTGAGATAAAAAGCTAAGAACTTGTTCATTAATGGCTTAGATCTATTATATATGAGTTTTCGTTCCTTTTTGGCCCCAAGAATGAGATCTAGTGGTTTAGTACCACTCCAAGAGCTATGAGTTGCCACTCTTGGTGTTTCTGTGGTTTTGGATTCATAAAGTTGTCTCCTTTAGGGTTTGGAATCTCCATGTATGAGATTGTGTCAATTTAGTGAAAGTATAATGCTATATCATGAATTTGGGTTCTTTTGGGGCATGCAAAATAACCAAGTTAATGACTTTATGGTTGTAGACGTTTATTAAGAATTAGATCTGTGGTTTGGGCTTTTGGTCTTAAGCATTCAGTGCTTAAGGAAGGATTTGGCTTTTTGGGTGAGTAAGCTGGGTGTACAAGTCTGTGTGCAAGACATACCAGCCATTTAGCCTGTACGCTTAGCATACAGCTGAGTACACCCGACGTACTCAACAAGATTGAATTTCAATATTGGGCTTCAGTTTGGGCCATCTTCTGGGCTTGGTTGTCTTAGTCCCTGTTGGGCCATCAGGTTTTGGGCTGATAATTATTTATGAAGGCCTATAATTAGATTTGGGCCCAATTTGGAAAATTGGGCCATGAATTGGTCCTTGGATGGCTAATTTGGTATATGGGCCTTTTTGGATTTTTAGGTTTGGGATTAAGTCCTGGTCCAAACTAGGTAAGGGGTAAATTGGTCATTTACCCTGGTAATGGTCTGATAGTTTGGATAGGAATCCAATTATTAATTGAATGTTATTTGATATTGATAGTTCGGGGATCTGTTAGCCATCAGCCATGGATTATTTGTGTGATTTGGTAGTGCGGGGTGAGCCTCCTCACTGTGTTTAGCGGGTTGAAGGAACCAATGTCGGCCCATTGGTTATTATATTAGGATGCTAGTTGTCTGCGTGACTCTTGCATGTGTATGTATTGGTATGTATGTCGAGCGGGGCGCGATGTTGGGCAAAACCTGACGACTGTATTGCATGTTTTTATCTTTTTTATTATCGTATGTGTTAGTAGGATTATGCGATTGTATGCTCGGCGGGGCCCGTTATGTGAGTGTGGGCTGGGCTCGTTATGCGAGTGTGGGCGGGGCCCATTATGTGCTTAGTTATGTATGGTATGAAGTATCTTGGGGAACTCACTAAGCTTTGTGCTTACGGTTTTCATTTTATGTTTCTGGTACTTAGGATTTTCAAATGGAAGAGCTCAGGATGGTTGCAGAGCACACACCACATGTTTCTACATTCTGTGAGTTAATCTGATTTGATGATGTTTTGATAAATATTGATTACTTTGGTTTTGTGGAAATGATATGTATTAACGGTTTATTAATTGAAAAAGGAAAATTTTATGTCATTATTTTTGGGACGTTTTACTTTTTCCTTTGGGAATACGACACCTATTCTCTCCAATTTGTCAATGTACAATTTCATTTTCAGAACATGCGCATACACAAAATTTCCATGTTTATGTTTACATGCCAATAGGGCTTGAGTCATTTCATATCTTTCAACTCAAGAAGAATGTGACGTTAGGAGAATCACGCGAGGAGGATGTGGAAGAGTTGAAAAAGGACGATGTCCAATTCCACCATTTCCTAAGGAAGGGAAGACAATTTCACCTTGACTCGATTGTGGAAGACCATCTCCAGATGATTGAGGAAAACCATTTCCAAAAGAACGAGGAAGACCATATCTATCTTCAAAACACATCTAAAAATTAGGAGAAAAAAGAATTTAAATTAGTTGATTTTAATCCTCAATTATTCACCCATGAAATTTATTAAGGCTAGGATCCATATTTTCATTTTGTAATATGAAGATGGATGCTATAGTCATATCATGAAACTATTTTAGGTAAGTAGAAATGTGTCACCAATTTCATCATATGAAACTCCTAGACTGAGATGTTGAGGATCACAATTAATATGTGAATAACCATTCAACCCGCTCAAAACACCCTCACATTGATGTGTCGGTAACCACACACCATATTGGTGTGTCGGTTAACCACACACCACATTGATGTGCCTGTTAACCACACATGCTCCATCAACAACTATAAACATGAGTGGTTTCATCATTTCATCTTTATAGTACCAAATTAGTGTGTCGGTTAACCACACACGCTCCACTAACGACTCATAAAGAAATGATGTGTGTTTTCAGGGATTACCATACACTTCACATTTTTACTAAAGTAACTAGAGTTGGGATTTATATAAAAAAGTTCTAGTAATTTTTAGAATCATAATTTAATGTGGTTATGTCCTATCGTATCCGTTCGACTAACAACCCTCCACCATACAAGGGAGAGGTGGGTAAGAGTGGACACCTATTCATCGGTTATTTTATAGGACGTTTCCTTATATCCCTTTAGAGTATGGCTTCGTGAATGAGGTCTACTATTGATTTGACTGACTTGTTTTATGCATATAATATATTAAACATTTAATCATATATAGTATAAGGTGTATTTTAAAACTTTTCAAAATACTAGGTTAATAATTAATTTTCAAAACTAACATTTAACTAATTAATGATTTGCCAATTATCCTTTGATTAACCAATTAAATTAATTTAAATCATTAAATATTTAAATAATTATCTTTAATTAAACAATTAATGTGACATCCCCTAATTTCTCGGCCAGAAAAGACCGATTTAATTTATGCTTTTTAAAATAAAATCAGAGTAATCCTTTTAAAAGATGTTGCAGAATTTGTGCCCAAAACAAAACATGATAAATTTATCAAAACCTTTCTTTAAGAAATATATATATTTTCATTTTATATCAAAACCTCGGGATGTCATGTTCCGATACAGATCAAAAGCATAAACAAGACATTATAAGCCTTACAACAGTTATTTACAACTACTGGCCTATAATCCAAAAATCTCTCATCATCATCCGACTATGCTCAGGGTCCACTACCTGTAATATAAAAAGCTGAGTGGGTCAGGCTTGGGAGCCTGGTGAGCATATAGGGTTTTCAACCCACAATAATAATAAACTTATTAAGTTCATCAATCAACAATAAGCCTGATTACCCATTCCCGTTATCCTCACTTTACGTCCCTAAACACCTATCACAAGGGACCTAGCCTAAGGATTATCATCGGGATGGACACTACTGGTAAGGGGACTCCTCAGCCATACATGTCCTTAAGGCAACCATGAGGGGGATGGAATACACTAATGAACATATAGTTCACCAACACCTACAAGTTGCGAACCTACTAGTGTTCCACTGGACTGTCTAGAAAGGTTCGTGGTCGTCATCTATATTCCGTTAGATCACAACAACAACAACAACAACATCGAGGCCTCTCATCATTTTAACACACATCGACTATTTCGTCTACCCATGTTTTACCCAACATATTTGTAGATAAAATACATATACAGTTTAAAACTTGTATAAAAAAACATCTATTCAACAGTCACCTCAAATAAACAATTAATATAATTACACATAGCACGTATTTTATAGAAAATACTTCATATCTATGTGTAAGATGAAAGTGACTACACACTCACTTGATTTAACGATAATCGGGCAGCACTTCGTTTCCTAAAACAATCGTTTCTAATAAAACCAGGAGTTTTATTGAGAAACCGGGCTCTGTGAGGGTTGGGCTTCAAAACCGAAAAGATAAATTTTTCCGGGTCTTCGGGCACTTCAGGACGTATTTTGGGTGTTTGGTATAATACCGGGGCTTTGGGGGAAGTTGTAATGGAAGAAATATGGGTTTAGGGGTAAAATATGGCACTTTTCCAAATTATACCCGGGAGGTCTCGCACCCTTGTAATTATATGGGGAGGCTTCGGACCGACGGGGAAGATAAGGGAACACGCGGCTCGCATACGAGGCTCCATGTCGCGGCTTCTGATTGGACCGAGGTCTAGGGTGCGAGGGGTGAAGAGGTGGCTTGCGAAGCTCGGACACGCAAGGAGGGCACGCGTCGGACACCCATTGGACCGCGGTTCGGATCTGCCACCGGTGCGAGGCGTGTCGAGTCCTTACTGGGCCGCACCTTCGGTCGAATCAGCAACGAGCACGTGGCGGACACGAGGCGGCCTGCGAGCGAGGGTGACGTGGCTGAAGTCTCACCATGCGAAATTTCTCAGGTTTTGGGATTTTCTCGATTTTTGTGTCCCTAACTTCTAAAATCCATAACTTTCGCATACGAGCTCCACTTTTGACGTTCTTTATATGCACGTGTAGGTAAAATTACGCTCTACAACTTTCGTTTAGACTTCGTCGGCTAATTTTGACGTTAATTTTAATATTATTATTTTTAATAGACCGGGACAGGAAATCCGTTAAAAATTCATAACTTCTTCATCCGACGTCCGTTTTCGTCTTTCTTTTTACCGTTGCACTACTATTGATGAGACCTTCGATTCTCGTTTAGGTTGTGTCGGCTAAAAGTCACTCGATCTAAAATTCGAGTTTTTAGCTGTCTACTGCTAAGCTGAAACTTAGAAAAATCATAACTTCCCCATACGAAGTCAGATTTGGGCGTTCTTTTTATGCATACTCTCGGTTTAACGAACACTACGACTTTCATTTAGATCACTAAGGCTAAAAAGTAGTTTATCAAAAACTCACTTTTTACGTCATTCGGCACCGTGCCGGTTTTGTCGCGAAACTTCGACAGGTCATAACTTCTTCGTTATAACTCGGATTTCGGTATTCTTTATATATCCGGAATCCTTGTCACGACCACTACAAGTTTCTTAATAGATATTGGCTTTATCTAATATTTGTTTTCGACGCTCATTTTTATTCTTAATTAATTAAACCCTAATAATTAAGCATAAAACACATAATAATCACATAATTCCTCTTCATTTCTTCAAAATGAGTTACAAAGGTGAACCTAGACTATTACGTAAATATTAATGCCTAGCCTAAAAACACGGGCGTTACAATTCTTTCCCCTTTAGGATGATTCCTTCCCCGGAATCACACGTCAGCAAACAAATGTGGGTAGCGACTCATCATGTCACTCTCCGTTTCCCAGGTGAGATTTGGCCCATTCATATGTTTCCATCGCACAAGCACTAAATCGACCATCTTGCGTCGCAACTTCTTAGTCTTACGGTCAACGATTGTCTCTGGTTCTCCAATTAACCTCTTGTTTTCATCCAACCTTAATTCAAAAATTGGAATTATGTCGGGCACATCTCCCGTGAACTTTCTCAAATAACACACATGAAAGGTATTATGAATACCCTCTAGTTCTTCTGGTAATTATAGCTTGTAAGCTTGATTCCCGATCCTCTGAAGAACTTTAAACGGTCCAATAAACCTTGGACTCAATTTTCCCCTTTTACCAAATCTTATAAGTCCCTTCCACGGCGAGACTTTAAGTAAAACCGAATCTCCAACTTCGAATGATATCGGTTGTCTTTTCTTGTCATCATAGCTCTTTTGACGATCTTGAGCAGCTAACATCCTTTCCCTAATAACTTTCAACTTTTCAGCAGTCTGATGGACTATTTCAGGTCCCTTAAACTGCTTTTCCCCAGCTTCCAGCCAACATGACGGCGTTCGACACTTTTCTCCATACAAAGCTTGGTAAGGTGCCATCTTGATGCTTCAGTGGAAACTATTATTATAGAAAAATTCTACCAGAGGTAAGTGTTCATCCCAGTTACCTTGGAACTCCAGGGTACATGCTCTCAGCATATCCTCCAACGTTTAAATTGTTCATTCGCTCTGACCATCGGTTTGCGGATGGTAAGTTGTACTCAAACACAACTTGGTACCCAATTCCTCTTGTAGACTCCTCCAAAACCTTGAGGTAAAACGACTGTCACGATCTAATACAGTCGTTAACGGAACACCGTGAAGCCTCACAATTTCCTTCACGTAAGAATTCGCAAGTTTATCCATAGACCATTTCTCGTTGGCTGCTATGAAATGTGCACTCTTAGTGAAGCGATCAACGACCACCCAAATCATATCATGACCGTTCTTTGTTCTGGGCAGTTTAGTCACGAAATCCATGTTGATGTCTTCCCATTTACCCATGGGTACAGGTAAAGGTTCTAAACTCCCATACGATTTCTGATGTTGTGCCTTAACCCTAGCACATGTTACACACTCGGCCACATACTTAGCAATATCGAGCTTCATCTTCGGCCACCAGTAGTAGGGTTTTAGATCCCTATACATTTTTGTGCTGCCGGGATGAATCGAGTACATGGTTTTGTGAGCTTCCTCCATCAGAAGATCTCTTACTCCTCCCGTCTTAGGTACCCAAATCCTATCTTGGAATACCTTCAGTCCTTGACCGTTTGTATCAAACACTAACGTTTTGCCCAAACGTTCTTTCTTTCGGTCATTTTTATCTAGAGCTTCCTCTTGAGCTTTCTTTATACTTTCCACAATTGTCGAGACAACTTCAATTCTCAACGCTCTTGGCATTTTCTTTTCAAGGTTTACCTTCCGACTGAGAGCATCAGCAACAACATTTGCTTTACTAGGGTGGTAAAGTATATCACGGTCGTAGTCTTTGAGTAACTCTAGCCAGCGTCGTTGCCTCATGTTCAATTCCTTCTAATTAAAGAGATATTGAAGACTCTTATGATCAGTGAAAAGTTTGCGTTTAGTGCCATAAAGATAGTGCCTCCATATCTTTAAGGCGAATACTACCGCTGCCAACTCCAGATCGTGAGTGGGGTAGTTATTTTCATGCTCTTTCAATTGCCTCGATGCATACGCTATCACTTTATCCCTTTGGGTCAGAACACAACCTAACCCAACTCCAGATGCATCACTATAAACTGTGAAGTCATCAACTCCTTCAGGCAAAGAAAGAATCGGTGCTTCACACAATTTCTTCTTTAACTTCTCAAAAGCTTCCTTATGCTTCTCATTCCAAGTATAAGTAGCTCCTTTGTGGGTCAAAGCTGTTAATGGAGTAGCGATCGAAGAAAATCCTTGGATAAACCTTCGGTAATATCCAGCTAATCCTAAAAAGCTTCGGATCTCCGTAGGACTTTTCAGTTGTTCCCACTTCATCACAGCTTCAATCTTCGCTGGGTCAACCATTATTCCTTCTTGGTTAACCACATGACCCAAAAATTGGACTTCTTGAATCCAAAATTCACATTTGGAGAACTTTGCATACAGCTTCTCCTTTTTCAGAACTTCTAGCACTTCACGCAGATGCTTGTCATGCTCCTGCTTGCTTTTTGAATAAATCAAATTATCATCTATGAACACTATCACGGATTTATCAAGGTATGGTTTACAAACCCTGTTCATCAAATCCATGAAAGCCGCTGGAGCATTGGTTAGTCCGAACGACATAACCAAGAACTCATAGTGTCCATATCTTGTTCTGAACGCAGTCTTTTCAATATCCTGCTCTCTTACCTTTAGTTGATGATATCCTGACCTAAGATCGATCTTCGAGAAATAGCTCGAACCTTGCAACTGATCGAACGGGTCATCAATCCTCGGAAACGGGTACTTGTTCTTTATTGTCGCTTTATTCAGCTCTTTATAATCGATGCACATTCTCATGCTCCCGTCCTTTTTCTTTACAAATAACACCGGAGCTCCCCAGGGTGATGAACTAGGTCGAATAAAACCTTTGTCCAATAATTCCTGAAGTTGTGTCATAAGCTCTTTCATCTCTGTTGGTGCTAATCGATACGGTGCTTTTGCTATTGGCGTCGTTCCTGGTAACAAGTCGATTCGGAATTCTACTTGTCGATCAGCGGGTAATCCAGGAAGATCTTCGGGAAAGAATTCCGGATAGTCACACACCACCGAAATATTCTGCACCTCCTTCTTTTCCTTCTTAGCATCGATCACGAATGCTAGATATGATGTACATCCCTTGGCCAAACACTTTCTGGCTTTTATTAGGGAAATGATTCCAGAGTTTACTCTGCGTTTGTCTCCATACACCATAAACGACTCTTTCCCTGGCGGGTTTACTTTTACTATCTTCTTCCTACACAATATTTCGGCATCATTGGCGCTAAGCCAATCCATTCCTAGAACTATGTCGAAACCATTTAACTCGATAGGTAATAATTCCTCGTGGAACTTATTCCCATTCAAGTCAATGAAGATGTTTTTCATACGATGGCTAACAGGTATAAACTTGCCACTAGCAACCTCGACTATTAAAGCATTAACTAGTCTATCGACAGGCAAAGCTAGTTTTCTACCAAATTCATGCGAAATAAAGGAGAAATTGGCTACAAAATCAAACAAAATTTGGGCAGACAATTCGTTTACGAGAAAGGTACCTGAAGCGACATCAGCTTCTTCTTTCGCAGCTTCAAGTGTCATCTGAAAGGCTCTCGTCTTCGGCTTTGGTCGAAGATTGGGATTTGCTGCATCCTTCTTCTTCGGGCAATCCTTCAAAATATACCCATCTTCATTGCACCCAAAACAGACTTTCTTAACAAAGGTGCATTCATTGGCATAATGCCCAGGCTTTCCACATTTGTACCAAGTGACTTCCTCGCTGCATGTCCCAGCATGTTTCTTCTTACACTTGTCACACCACTTGGCTTCGGCTCCTCCTCCGAATTTCCTCGAACCAGTCTTCGAGAATTTGTTCTTCTTATTGGAACCTGAAGTTCCTTCAAACTTTCTCTTTTCGCCAACTTCAACCTTGCTGGCGGCTCTCCCCTTAATCATATCTTCAACAGACTTGGCAGCCCAGACAGCTGCCTCCAAAGTAAGTGTCTGACGTACTGGCACCGCGTACTCCCATGGAAGTCCCTTTGCGTACCTGCCAATTTTTATCAGCTCATCTGGGACAATACGCAAAGCAAACTCCATTTTGTCTGTGAAGCTATTCGTGTATTCATCAACGGTCATTCTTCCCTTCTTCAATGTCAGGAATTGGTTTTCTAGCTCAAGCACATTTTGGGTCGAGCAATACTTGCGCTTAAAGTGCAGCAAGAACTCTGTCCAAGTCATCTACAGTGGCTCATTGGGGCTTAAGGTTTTCCCCAGAT
Organism: Lactuca virosa; assembly: GCF_052849685.1. NCBI lineage: Eukaryota > Viridiplantae > Streptophyta > Magnoliopsida > Asterales > Asteraceae > Lactuca > Lactuca virosa. Next base: position 280,524,229 of record NC_136428.1, on the reverse strand, counting down.
TGTTCCACCAACGAACAGCGCTACCGCTGAACTGACGCACTGCAAATGTGGTTTGTAACTTGCCTTGGCAACCACATGTCATGAAATCCAATTCCATTTTCGAGATCCAATCAAATACTCCGACGGGATCTTCTTTTCCAGTGAAAGTTGATGTCTTGCAAGTCATAAAGTCTTTATACTTGCATCCATTTCTCTGCACTCTATCCTCGTGGTTATTTCTCCCAACCACAAGCGGTTCAGTTTGACCAACAGATCTACTGTTGTTTCCTTCTTCAGACTGACTGTCATTTAATTCAGGTTGTCCAACATGAATTGAGGGTTCACTCCTGTTGTTCAGCAACATTTGCCTTATTTCCTCCCTTTGTTCAGCCATCATTGTCTGAATCATGGCTTGTACTCCAGCCATGGTGATGGGTTCTGGTGCAGCTCCTGCTATAGGCACCTGTTCTATCACTTGGGGTTGAGGTTGGTGGTTTCTATTTGCATTTCCAGCTCCACTTCGGGTTCTTGCCATTATAATATATATACCGAATAAGGCGAATTTAGATCTTTATCCTCGATAGGTATTTAAATTCTCCTTATCACTCCGAAACACTTACATGTTAGTTCTAATATCGTAATCGTACACTTAGAATCCTACACACATAAGGTTTCCAGATCCGGTCGGCAATAGACCATAGATCCGAACAATTAATGGCATATATAGAAAACATATAGCATTTAGCACATAAAAGCATTTTGGACATCTTTCCTAAAATATACTAGTGCTCATGTCTAAAATATGGTAGACACTCATCTCACAATTATCACTTAGCAGTCTAAGTTTAAATCTAGAAATCCTACAAATTCCTAGTTCCCTTAAACTACTGCTCTGATACCAACTGTGACATCCCCTAATTTCTCGGCCAGAAAAGACCGACTTAATTTATGCTTTTTAAAATAAAATCAGAGTAATCCTTTTAAAAGATGTTGCAGAATTTGTTCCCAAAACAAAACATGATAAAATTTATCAAAACCTTTCTTTAAGAAATATATATTTTCATTTTATATCAAAACCTCAGGATGTCATGTTCCGATACAGAACAAAAGCATAAACAAGACACTATAAGCCTTACAACAGTTATTTACAACTACTGGCCTATAATCCAAAAATCTCTCATAATCATCCGACTATCCTCGGGGTCCACTACCTGTAATATAAAATGTTGAGTGGGTCAGTCTTGGGAGCCTGGTGAGCATATAGGGTTTTCAACCCACAATAATAATAAACTTATTAAGTTCATCAATCAACAATAACCCTGATTACCCATTCCCGTTATCCTTACTTTACGTCCCTAAACACCTATCACAAGGGACCTAGCCTTAGGATTATCATCGGGATGGACACTACTGCTAAGGGGACTCCTCAGCCATACATGTCCTTAAGGCAACCATGAGGGGTATGGAATACACCAATGAACATATATTTCACCAACACCTACAAGTTGCGAACCTGCTAGTGTTCCACTGGACTATCTAGAAAGGTCTGTGGTCGTCATCTATATTCCGCTAGATGACTACAACAACAAAAACATCGAGGCCTTTCATCATTTTAACACACATCGACTATTTCGTCTACCCATGTTTTACCCAACATATTTGTAGATAAAATACATATACAGTTTAAAACATGTATAAAACATCTATTCAACAGTCACCTCAAATAAACAATTAATATAATTACACATAGCACGTATTTTATAGAAAATACTTCATATCTATGTGTAAGATGAAAGTGACTACACACTCACTTGATTTAACGATAATCGGGCAGCACTTCGTTTCCTAAAACAATCGTTTCTAATAAAACCAGGAGTTTTATTGAGAAACCGGGCTCTGCGAGGGTTGGGCTTCAAAACCGAAAAGATAAATTTTTCCGGGTCTTCGGGCACTTCGGAACGTATTTTGGGTGTTTGGTATAATACCGGGGCTTTGGGGGAAGTTGGAATGGAAGAAATATGGGTTTAGGGGTGAAATATGGCACTTTTCCAAATTATACCCGGGAGGTCTCGCACCCTTCTAATTATATGGGGAGGCTTCGGACCGAGGGGGAAGATAAGGGAACACGCGGCTCGCATGCGAGGCTCCATGTCGCGGCTTCTGATTGGACCGAGGTCTAGGGTGCGAGGGGTGAAGAGGTGGTGCGTTTGCGAAGCTCGGACACGCAAGGAGGGCACGCGTCGGACGCCCATTGGACCGCGGTTCGGATCTGCCACCGGTGCGAGGCGTGTCGAGTCCTTACTGGGCCGCACCTTCGGTTGAATCAGCAACGAGCACGTGGCGGACACGAGGCGGCCTGCGAGCGAGGGTGACGTGGCCGAAGTCTCACCATGCGAAATTTCTCAGGTTTTGAGATTTTCTCGATTTTTGTGTCCCGAACTTCTAGATTACATAACTTTCGCATACGAGCTCCTCTTTTGACGTTCGTTATATGCACGCGTAGGTAATATTACGCTCTACAACTTTCGTTTAGACTTCGTCGGCTAATTTTGACTTTAATTTTAATATTATTATTTTTACTAGACCGGGACAGGAAATCCGTTAAAATTTCATAACTTCTTCATCCGACGTCCGTTTTCGTCTGTCTTTTTACCGTTGTACTACTATTGACGATACCTTCGATTCTCGTTTAGGTTGTGTCGGCTAAAAATCACTCGATCTAAAATTCGAGTTTTTAGCTGTCTACTGATAAGCTGAAACTTAGAAAAATCATAATTTCCCCATATGAAGTCAGATTTGGGCGTTCTTTTTATGCATACTCTCGGTTTAACGAACACTATGACTTTCATTTAAATCACTAAGGCTAAAAGTAGTTTATCAAAAACTCACTTTTTACGTCATTCGGCACCGTGCCGGTTTTGTCGCGAAACTTCGACAGGTCATAACTTCTTCATTATAACTCGGATTTCGGTATTCTTTATATATCCGGAATGTTTGTCACGACTACTACAACTTTCTTAATAAATATAGGCTTTATCTAATATTTATTTTCGACGCTCATTTTTATTCTTGATTAATTACACCCTAATAATTAAGCATAAAACACATAATTCACATAATAATCACATAATTTTTCTTCATTTCTTCAAAATGAGTTACAAAGGTTAACCTAGACTATTACGTCAATATTAATGCCTAGCATAGAAACACGAGCGTTACAATTAATATAATAATTCAAATTTAAATCATAAGAGATTAAATAATTATCTTCAATTAACCAGTTAATAGGATAATTCAAATTTAATCCTAATCACAAGAACCCATCTAATTTTTGAAAAAAATGGATTAGGGTTACTAGGTTTTAATTATCCAAATTTTAAGGCATTTAAATTTGTAATTAAGGAAGCTAGATAAACCCTAAGGGATACCTATCATTTTTGAAAAAAGGGGTAGAGGCCAGGGTTTCAAGAACCCCTATCCATTTGAAAAAATTTAAACCATTAGGGTTTAATTTCCATAAACCCTAATTTTGATCCATTCACTATTATACATAATCAAATAGGAAAACTAATGCTCTAATACCACTGATGTGTTTTCTAGGTTATAAAAAATTACATATGAGCGGAAAAACACTTAAACCCTTAAGTTCACATGCAACCTAGAAAGGATATATGTTTTCTCTATTGATAGCAATAAACACCGAACATCAGGAATCCTAAGGGAAACCTATTATAATCGAAATATACGTAGGATTAGGGCTACATACCTTTGATTTGTTGTAGTAAACAAATCATTTCAATCCCTTGTGTTTGTTGGTCTTGGAAAGCTAGCACCTAAAGGATGATGCCTCTAATGACTCACAACCAAAACCAGAAACCGTAGAATTAGGATGAGATAGGAGATATGAGGGAAAATTTCGTTCCTATGCCTTTCAGTAATGTGGTGAACGAAAATTGCAAGACAAGGGATCCTATTTATAGTTTAGGTAACTTGCAGGCAAAGCAAGATTTGAAATGATTAAATAATAGATTTTATCCTAATTAAAATCCTTTCTTTTTATGCAACCAGGAGGCTTCCGGAAACCCTAAGAAACCCTCCAGAAACGTCCATACCATGGAAGATTCTAGAATTGCTTCTTTTGTTCAACTATTAAACAATTACAATTCACCCCGCACACATTCAGTTAATGCCGAGTTAATTCCAGATTAATTCTGATTATAACTGATCAATTAATAACAAATCATTTAATTGATCTCATGTTAATTTATTAATCACATAATAAATCCACAAATTAATTGTCTATTTCCAATTAATATATTAATCACATAATATATTAACAAATTATTTTTTCATAATTTCCAATTAGTTTATTAATCAAATAATAATATAATAAATTATACTTCTCTCTCCTAATATTATTTCTAGCTATTTCTGCTTAAGAGGGCAACCTAAAAATGAAATTTGCTTTTAATTACAAGAGTATACCAATTTAGTTATGATCTTAGACACCTTAATCCAACATGTATATGCATATGCATATTCTTATTCATATGCATATGAATATGTGTATGTCATATACTTATTCTTATGCAATGCATACTCATATACTTATTCATATGTGTATGCATAAACTTATTCTTATACATATGTATATACTTATTCTTATGCATATGTATATGCATATATATATATATATATATATATATATATATATATATATATATATATATATATGCATATGCATATGATTATTCATATGAAAATGTATATGTCATATACTTATTCTTAGGCTTATGCCTATTTATATACTTATTGCATATGCATATGCATATATTTATTCATATGCATATCCATATACTTATTCATATGCATATGCATATACTTATTTATATGCATATGCATATACTTATTCATATGTATATGGGTATATTTAATAATATGCATATCCATATCCATATGTATATACTTATTCATATAAATATGCATATACTTATTCATATATATATATATATATATATATATATATATATATATATATATATATATATATATATATATATATATATATATATATATATATATATATATATAATATACATAAACTTATTTATATGCATATGCATATTTTATATACTTATTCTTATGCATATGCATATGCATATACATATGTAGGGAAAAGTTCAATAGAGAACCATTATTAATCAAAAAACCGATGAACCAATCCAAAGCGTCGAAATTTAAAGCGATCAACGACAAAAGGAAGGGTTGTAGACTTTTACAATGGACGCACATGCACCGGATTATAACAAAACTCATTTCCTTTTTTTCGTTTAAAATTTTTTTAGGCCATGTTTTTTATCGAAAAAAAAAACCGAGTATACCGTTGTTCACGATTTTTTGTCCTCTTTCCAAAGAGATCCATGATGATATATAAAAAATAAACTTTTTTTTCGAAAAAAACTCACTTTATTTTTTTTGCTGAAAAAGTTAAGGTCTATTTTTTTATAGAAAAAAATTAATAAATATATCAAAATTCATGTTTTTTGTACTTTTTAAACATAGATTCATATTCATGTAAAAAAAACGATATTTCAGTTCAAATTCACATTGTGAAGCTGTTCATATTAATATTGTGAACCTGTTCAGATTCACATTGTGAACATTCTCAGATTCACAGTATCCATAATAGTAAGTCAGATTCACAGTGTGAATCTGAACTGATCGAGTTTCACATTGTGAATGTTAAAAATTGAAATATTTACAATTTAGATTCACAGTGTGAATCTACACCGATCGAGGGTTTTTTTTTAACCTTCTCAGATTCACAGTGTGCATAATAGTAAGTCAGATTTACAATGTGAATCTGAATTGATCGAGCTTTTTCACATTGTGAATGTTGAAAATTGAAATATTTATAGTTTAGATTCACAGTGTGAATCTACACTGTTCGAGGTTTTTTTTTATTTAGTCGGTGTTGATGTTTATTAATAGAGTACAAAAAGTTAATATTTTTGGTAATTAGTTTTTTTTGATAAAAATAAACTTAAATATTGAAAAAACTAACAAAATGAAGTGGTTTTTTTCGAAAAAATAAATTCATTTTTTATATATCAACATAGATCTCTATGGAAAAAGGACGAAAAATCGAGAACAACGGTATATTCGGGGTTTTTTTTTTTGATAAAAAATGTGGCGTAAAAAAAATTTTAACGAAAAAAAAAAGGTGAGTTTTTTGGTACAGAGGTGAATTATTTGGTTTAATCTGGTGTGTCACACCCCCAAACCGGAACGGCGGAAACGTTCGAGGGCGGAGGACGTCATGTACAGTATCACAAAAATGCATAATTGTAATCAAAGTACGACAACCATTGTATTTACAAAGTTATAAGTTTTACATCTGTGTTCAAAACATAGTATATATGACACCAAAAATATAAGTTTAAAAGACATGAGTTTATAGAGCTCCGTATTCTCAAAAGTTGTGGGTGTACCTGACTACTGATTTCCTGATAATACAAGTAGTTTTGAAAAGGTGTCAACAATTAAGTTGGTGAGTTCATAAGTATGTTTATAACTAAAATCTGTTTTCTTGTTCTTTGATAAAGTAATCATGTTTTTCCTAGAAAATCCTGTATTTTCTGTTGTAGAATAATGTAAGTAAAACGTGTGAAATTTTGTAAGTCACGTTTTTCAATGATCCAAAACAGTGATCAAACAGATAGCAATCAATCAGAATAAGAATGGAGTAGAGGAAAGATTAAGCCAAGCATGCACACGTTAATATCACAAAAAGTCAGGTACACCTTGGATACACACACATACGTCACTCGATGACTGACACTGACAAGCTCTATTTATAGGACCACTAGCCGAACACCCGTGTACAGCCGTACACAGGAGTACGACCGTACACACGACCACGGCCGTACAAACGTACAAAAGTTACATATACCACACTAAAGCCCAAACCCCTACAAAGACTTATACAAGATGGATGCCTGCCCAAACCACTAAAATATGACCTATCAATCTCCCCCTTCGTTTGTGGCTAGCATAGACTCAGTTTTTCTCAATGACAAGCACATATGACCCCCCATGGCACCAAGCCACATCTCCTTCTGGATGATCTCCGCAACCATTGTAGTGTATTCTTTGGCAGCACTTTCAAAAATATCTTCTGCAACCTTGATTTGATGTTGAGCTAGCTGATGAATATCCTGATGGGTTTTGAGCATTTCTAACACTCCTAAGTATACATGCAACCCTAGAAAACCTTGGATCTATGTTTGTCTAAAATACATGCAAAATACTTTTTCCAAGGTTTATAATCCTATCTAGCATACATGGGGAACTTTAACATAAAGATGGCTAGAATTACATACCTTGTTGTTGTTTTGATTCCTTGAAAACCTTGAGAGCCTAGCACCCCAAGTGTGATGCCTCAAATGTTTCACACAACACCAAATGCTCTTGGAATAAACTTTGAGAGAATTAGCTAACACTTGAAATCAGCCTTGCCCTCTTGTCTCACTAGTGTAACCGATTTTGGTAGATAACATGTTCTTTATATAGTGTGTTGCATTAGGGTTACTCTATGTAAACCCTAATGTAACATGACTCTTAATTTCCATGACCCATGGGTTTGTAACTCCCATGGAGCATCCATGGAGCATCCTATGGACCTTAGCCCAACTAGATAATCCATGGAGCATCTAGCCCACTATACAAGTATGGATGATTTACACAATCAACCCATATATTTAATTAGTTTCCTTTTTGATCACTTAATTAATTCTAGATTAATTCTTGACCAATACTAATTAAATAATATTATTAATATATTAGAACTTATAATATATTAATAAACCACAAGTGTTATTTCTCTCATTTAGTCTATCCAAATGCATGATGTCATGCAACCCAAATGGACCATGCTGGGTCGGGTCAAGTACATACCAGAAATAGTTATGGACTTAGATACCTTATCCAACATATCCCACCTTCCAAATTATAGGAGATCTCTCTTGTCAAATAACCAGAAACAACCATCTGGGAATTTGATGACAGCAGAAGCTGTGGTTTCATCATAAACCCAGTAGAGCATATTTCTCATAGATCCATCACAAAAATTCTGCAAGATGGGGATCTGTCTCACTTGATTGGTAGGTGGCCACATTACCGTCTGGAAAGGCTTGATTGGTAGGTGGCCACATTACCGTTAGGAAATCTTCTAATGAAGGACTCAGCAGTCTTCATGTCAGAAAATCCCTTCTTCACTTGATTTTCAAGAAAGAGCTTGAAGTGGGTTGCTTTTGGATCATTTTATGGATTAGCAAATGGAGCATTATCAAGCTCAGAAAGTTCAACCCTTGACCATGAGCTGAAATCATGAAAGTCTTTGTAATACTCCATGCTTGAACTTTTACGCTTCACGATCCACATGTTTAGTCTGTCGTTAAAACTCCACGAGACAATCCCTGATCTATCACCGTACATGTGTCTAAATCGTTTTTCTTCAAGATCAGTTACAGTGATTTTGGGTTGATCTCCACGAGCATTTTGATCAGAGCTCTTCTTGAATAACAATTGTGGTTTCTTAGCAGATGCTGCCAATTTGGCACGTTTTAATGAAACCACGTTAGGAGCTTGAATAGGTTCTTTTTCAAATCGATCAACCGCCCTTGTGGTTCTGGGAGAGGGTTGATCTGCCGGGTTGTCATGAGGAGGAGACTGAGCTTGAGCACTGGAGGCATCTACATTAGCTGGAGGCTGTTGAAATAAAGAATTAAACCTATCACCAAAATCTTCAAAAAGTTTGTCCTTTAAGCTGAAGTAGAATGCAGTCAAGGATCCAAGATTAGTCTGCAAGTTAGAGATTTGCTTCGACTTTAGAGCATTATCAGCTTCAAGTTCAGCGATCCTTATATCATGTTTTTCAATCAGAATGTCCTTCTCAATGTTTTTCTGATTTAGAATGCCGATTTCTTCTCTAATCTTGGACATAGTAGGATCATCATCCCCAGAATGACCTTCCTCAATAGATATTCCTTTCCATGTGAGGAAGGTACTGGACTGTGTTGTTGTGCCAAGTGCCTTGCTAGCCTGATAGAGGATTCATCTAGCGAAGGCCTTATAGGGGAATATCCTTGAACAGCTGAAGATCCTCCAGTTTCATATATAGAACTTGGGCCTTCTTGGGATGGAACAGGTGGTGCAGTAACAGATGTAGTTGTGATTGTGGATTGAGCTGGTGGTGCTTGTTCTTGGATAAAAACTCCATGCCTCGGATTAAGTCGTCTTCTTTTCACAGAAGGCTGGGAGGTTTGTGTCAGTATCTGATCCCTCATCGATGGCATAGATGTTGGAATAACACCAGCAAGGGGAGGAATCCCTGAAGTTGCATCCATTTGACTTGAAATATCATCCATCGATTTTGATGTAGGAGACATTGTTTCAAGAATATCATCAGCAACCCTAGTCTCTGTTGTTGTTTGAGCAACTTCATTGACATTGATAAAGAACCTGTCGAGGAACTCTGAACTTGGAACAAGGTCGTCATGCTTAAAATTAAAATTAAGAGGGATGTCATCATTGTTAAAACAGAGAGATCAATATCATCAAAAGTTTCATCCTCATCACCATTCACAGAAACATCATAATCACTTCGAACCTCCAGATTTTTCAGTTGGCCATGTTCCTCTGCCACAATTGTGACAGGAGAAATACGATTTTCTTCGTGCTCATGCTCCGAGGCCGAGATGACAATATCCTCAGATTCAGTTTCCGTAGGGTTTGAAAGATCATCAGAATCAGAATCATCACCTACTTCAGCAAAATTCCCAAACTTGACCAAGGGATACTATCCTTCAAAAGTAAATTTTCCCTTATGATTTTGTTTCATCAGGCCAAAAGCACTTGAACCGACAGACATGAGGTCCAAGGTCTCTCCTTTTCTCTCGATCTCTGGGTGCATGAAGTTGAAGATTAACTGAAGGAATCTTGGATACATAAGGAACTTATCCCTTGTCTTTCCTTTGATGTTCCCAATAATCTCATTCAAAATAAACTTTGAGTAGTTGAAATCCACTCCTGAAGCTAGAGCTGTAATTGCACCAGTGTTAACTAGTGAAATTTCATCAGCTCCTGATTTCCGACCAGAGATACAGCTCACAAATACATGAGCTAAATATCTCCAGTACTGAGGTAACAATTTCTTAAAAGTAGGAGGAAACACCCCTTTCGTATCCCATTTTATCCAAAATCTCTTGAGTCTGATCCAAATGAATCTCCTTTGGAAATTCAGGCTTATCATTGATCTGCAACGCTTCACGAAGAATCTGCTCAGTCACCACGATCTTCTTTCCCTGGACAGACGCACAAAGATATTTTGCTTCCTTCTCATCTTTTAGTATAGCTGCATTGGTCCAGAATTCCTTTATCAATTGTTGATAGATAACAGGACTGGTGGAGAAAGCAACAGACAGACAACATCTTCTCAGTCCATGGATCATGGATTTAAAATCGGAGTGAACTTCTGGAGGATCAACCAGAAAGATGGCCAAGTTGGTAACTTCAGCAAACTTAAGTCCTGCCATATTGATCTGCACAAACCAAGCTAAGTGAGAAAAACACAAATTTTAAACAATAAACATCAAGTTTTTCTCATTTAACAATTGATTAAGCTTTTTAATTTTGAGTTAAAAAAATTGCATTTTAGGGCAAAGTTGGGGGTCTACGGCCGCACACGGAGTCTACGGCCATACACGGGTGTCCGACCGTACACGCGAGTCCGACCATACACAAGTGTCTGGCCATACACGAGTCTACGGTCGTACACCCTTCATCAGCCGTACACGCTTCATCGGTGCCGAAACCCCATTTTGCTTCAATAAACCCTCGATTTTTAGTCGTTTTTTATCAAGATTAGCTTTTAGAGAGATCGTCAAGAGATACATACACAGTGGAACAATCAATTTTAGGAACAATCGAAGATTTTGAAGGCTGATTAGAGAGAGTTGAAGACAGTGTACGACCGTACTCAAATTTGTGAGAAGAAGAGTGATCGGCCGGACACTTTGTCTTATATATTCTGTCTCAAACCCGGTCCAACCATAATGGGTTGCAATCCAACTAGGTTTAAGCCCAATGACACAATTAATTTTAAAAACAACACATTTTAAGGACTCAAAATAAAATAGAAATAAAATTAAATTAAAAATTAAAAAATTAAAAATAAAATAAAATTAAAAATTAAAAATAAAATTAAAAATTAAAAATAAGAATTAAGATAAATTAATTCTAATTTCTATTTTTTTTACCAGAGCAGATAAAAATTTTGTGAGTTTGGGATCAAAGTTATTAGACAACCATTATCCATTTGTCGGTACCTCTTCCTTCATTAATAGATCTGGTCAATCGCTGGTATTGTGGTCCACTTAAACACGAAAGATTTTGACAAAATTTAGGACATGCTACAACTGACAAGACATTTAGACCTTATGTTCCTAGATAAAATTCCTAAGGACCATTCATCTTACTACGACCAAGGATATTGTTGTCCACCTAAATTGAGCAGCGAGATCTACAGATAACCTATTAATTGTTCAGTTTTAGATGTACTAGAATATGTTTCCCTTTTCCTGACATGCCCCAATAATCAAGGACTTCCGAGATACTCCTTACTTCTGATGATCAGACAATTATTAAGGGAGAAGACAGATTTAGAATGCATATGTTGTACACCCAGGTCGGATTTCTTCCAATCACGCAGAGGGTGAAACATATGACTAACTAGAGTTTTAGAGGGATTTAGAAGTAGAATGGTGCATATGTTGTGTACCAGGTCGAATCTTTCAATCACGCAAAGGAGACAGCATATGGCTAACAGACAGAAAGAATTGCACAGAAGGAGATGCAGAGAGATAGAATTGCATATGTTGCAGTCCAGGTCGGATCTTTCGATCACACAGAGGAGGTAACATATGACTGACAAAAAGAAAGCAAGAAAATAACCTTCTACAGACCTAATTTATCAGAATTCCCCGGTCACCCCGTCAATACCTGAATTAAGGACAGAGTCCGCACATCGAGGAGAAGTTAATCCACAGTTCTAGATATATATCATTTAGTGTATCCGCAGATTCCCATGTATATCTCCCTGCCCAACCTATCCGAGCGTCGTATTGTCAGGCTAAACGGATCTATCTGGGTCAAAATTTGTCAAGCCATTAGATTCCTTAAATTCATCTGAGCCTAGTCAAGTCCATTTAAATCTCTCGTGCCTACCAGCGCATCGAAAACAGAGCCTAGACAATTCAGCTTTGGTTCCTTATACATATTTTAATTGCCTGTTATCACACGTGTTGATATCACTTCCCAACACATCACTTGCAAACAAACTTCATTAAAAAAATATTTTTTGTAGTTTTCATATTTTTCTTGACAAAAATAAAACAAAAATAACACTATTTTTGGATTTTTCAACTTTTCTGATTTTTGTTTGGTTTTTGTTTATTTCTCCCCCTAAATTTGTGCATGGGTGAGAATGAAAATAAAATGCGCAAATTTTAAACTATTCTAAAACAAAAAAATTAGTCCTCAAAGCGTATCATTTTCAAAAATCCGACAAGCACATCGAATCGAGCTTTGTTAAACGGTTTTGTGAACAAGTCCGCCACATTATTAGCAGTGGGAACTTGTTCTAACCGAATGAGCGAACGATCATAACAATCTCTGATGAAATGCACTTTGATATCGATGTGCTTGGTTTTCGAGTGGTGGACTGGATTTTTAGCAATCTAAATTGCAGCCTCATTGTGAAAAAAGATAGGGGTTTCTAAATAATTCAAACCGTAATCCGACAGCTGATGTTGGATCCAGATAACTTGAGAACAACAGGCAGAAGCAGCGACATATTACGCTTCTGCTGTTGAGGTTGAGACGGTGTGCTGTTTCTTGCACTGCCATGACACCAGCCGGTCACCAAGAAATTGACACCCACCAGAGGTTGATTTCCTGTCAAGCTCACAGCCTCCGTAATTACTGTTAGCAAAAGCATATAAATCAAATTCATAATTTTTCGGATACCAACATACTTGGCTTGATGTATCAGGATTCTGGTTGAGTCTTGTTTGACCTGAAGCCCCAGAAACATGGTCATTTCCCCCAGAGAACTCATCTCGAACCTCTTCTTCATAACGCCTTCGAACTCCTTGCATAGCTAGGGACTTGTGGACTCGAAAATGATGTCATCAATGTAGATCTGAACCAGAATTTGATCGACACCAACATGCCTGATGAATAGGGTTTGATCAATTGTTCCCCATGAATAGCCGTGCTTAAGCAAGTGCTTTGTAAGAGTTGCATACCAAGCTCTTGGAGCTTGATATAACCCGTATAAAGCCTTGTCCAACTTGTAGACGTGATTCGGAAACTTCAAATTGATAAACCCAGGAGGTTGATCAACATAGATTTCTTCCTTCACAGCGCCATACAGGAAGGCCGTCTTGACATCCATCTGGTAAACCATGAAATTCATGTAGGAAGCATACGCAAGGAAGATGCGAATGGCCTCCAAGTGAGCTACCGGAGCATAAACTTCGGTGTAGTCAAGACCCTCAATTTGGCGAAATCCACATACAACCAATCGAGCCTTATTTCGCACAATGACCCCTGAATCATCTTGCTTGTTCCGATAGACCCAGCGCATGTCGAGTGACTTCTTGCCTTTAGGTAATTCAACCAGCTTCCAGACCCCAAGCTTTTCAAATTGATTCAATTCCTGATGCATAACATCCACCCAGCCGGGCTTATTCAAAGCCATTTGAACATTCTTTGGCTCTATTTGAGATATGAAGCAAGAATAGAGACATGTATTTACATCTCCACTCTGACTCCGCGTTTGAACACCGTCGCCCACCTGACCAAGGACGTTTTCGATCGGGTGATCGCGTTGAATTCTGGAAGGTATCTCCTGGATGATGTCATTGAGCATTACAGGAAAATTATGAATATTTACAAATCCATCATCTACTGAATGATCCACCTCAGACGGTCTTGCATGATGAGAGGGGCTTGCCACAAACTCATTAGCGATTGGTTCAGGAAAGAGCAGTTCCATAAATGTTTGAGTAACAGCAGAAGCATCTTTGGACATGAACTCTCTTTCATCAGGAGTAAGAGGAGTAGCATCAGCATCTGGAATATGTTGTTGACATGGAGATTCTGACGAATCACTTGGAACATGTTCATCCACTGGAGGAGTCGAAGAGGACACCACCGACGGTGTGTAAACAACTGCTTCATCTTCATCTTCAATCACAGTCTTCGAACCAGAACTAGAACCAGGTGTATCATTTGAAAGCACATTAAAGGATTTGAATAAAGATGTATAATCAAACAACCAATCTGGACCAACTCTAGCATCCATCTCGTTCTCCTCCAACCAGCGCACGTCAAAGGATTCTACGATTTGTTTTGTCTTCTTATTGTAGATCCTATATGTCGTGCGAGCAGCATACCCCACAAAGTAACAATCATCGGCTTTGGCATTGAATTTGGGGTTGGATCCCAAATGAAGGAGGGTGCAAGGACAGCCAAAAATATGAAAATGACTGACAGATGGCTTGTGACCATACATAATTTCGTATGGAGCCTTCATCTGAGCCTTCTTGATCAGGACACGATTTTGGACATAGCACGCCGTGTTGATCGCCTCGGCCCAAAAGAAAACCGGAAGTTTGGAGTCACATAACATCGTTCTTGCAGCGTCTTTTAACGTTCGATTTCGCCGCTCAGCAACACCATTTTGTTATGGTGTGTGAGTAGCACTATATTGACGCACAATCCCTTTTTCCGCACAAAAATGATCAAGGACAGCATTCTTGAATTCCGTCACGTTATCAGTTCCGAGCGCCTTCACTCGTTGATTGGTTTGGTTCTCTATCATCATAATGAACTTTTTAATCAAGTCAGCGGCCCCAGTTTTGTTGGACAAGAAGAAGACCCACGTGAAATGCGAGAAATCATCGATCACAACCAGACAATATGAATTTCTGCTGATGTTGAGGACGTTGACCGGACCAAACAAATCCATATGCAGTAATTGGAGCACCTGGTTGATTGAATTGACCTGTTTTGCAGGTGTGGTTTTCTGTGATGCTTTCCTTGGGTGCATGACGCACACTTTTCAAATGTGATGAAGTCTCTGACAAGAAGTCCACGCACCATATCATTCTTCGCAAGACGATTCAAGTTCCTTGCGTTAGCATGTCCGAGTCTTCGGTGCCACAACATAGCATTTTGTTCGGAGACTTTTGAGAAGAAGCAAGTGACTTGTTATGGGATATTACTGTTCATGTCAATGATGTATGCATTGCCATCCCATTTTGATTTAACAAGAATCCAGTCATCCGGGATGACAATGCCTGGCTTCAGAATCAGACATTCTTTATTAGTGAAATGAGTCGAATATCCTTTGTCACAAATTTGAGAGACACTCAACATGCTATGCTTTAACTCGGGAGCGTAGTTGACATTTTCGAAACTCAGCACTCCATGTGAAACTGTTCCGCTTGGAGTGATCTTTCCGCCTTCACCTCCCGCAAAAGAAACATATCCCCCATTAAAAGTTTGATTGTTATTTAGCTGGGAGATGTCTCCTGTCATGTGTCGGGAACAACCGATGTCGACATACCAGGGTCTGGCGACATTCCTCCGCAACTGTCCCTGTAAAATGAGCGAAATTATTTAGATTTGGGGACCCAGATCATTACAACCCTGGGTTGACCCTTAATATTCACAGATTTATCCTTTGTACTTTTTGATTTTGTACCATTATTGGAAACACTTTCAGGGGGTGATGATGATTGGCCGGAAGTAGATTTGGGCACCCACTGGTATTTAGGTTTTGAAGATTTCACAGGTGATTTGGAAATGGTTTTCTTTAGCTTTGAGCGTTTAGATTTCCGGCTAAAATTAGTCGAAGATCCAGACGCACCCTTTGACGAAATCGATCTCGACTTAGTCGCATTCGATTCCGGCAAAGCACTTGTTGCTGATTTAGTGAAAAATTGTTTATTTGATTTAAAAATGGCCTTTGTTTTATTATGATTAACCTTCCAATCATCATCTTGAGGGCGAGATCTCGAGGACTTTCTAGTTAAAGACCTTCCTCGAGACTCGTTCTCTCTCCTTGGTGAGGAAAAATGCACAAATGCCCTATTGGGACAATTCCGAGCGATGTGGCCAGCAGTACCACATTTGAAACAAATTTTCTTATTATCACTAGACCTGATACCGCCCTTATCAGATTTCATGCTCTTATCTATTTTTCTAACTTTCCCACATGTGCACGTGCAGGAGTTAGATTGTGTGACATATGTAGAAGGTGTGGATGTAATAGTGCCAGATTTGGCAAGTTTCTCAAAAACAACACCATAATTTTCAGAATCATCAATTTTAGACAACAAATCACCACAAATAAAAACATCAGACATAGACACATCGCAAATAGGAACACCAAACTTAGACAACAAATTATTTGACTCAAACTTCTCATCCTCTTGCTTTCCCTGGTTTACTGACACATCTGCATTTGAAGTAGAAATGTTAGTATCCAAAACCCTAGCACTAGGTCATGTTGCCTGTTCAGCCGCTGATTTACAGTAAACCATAAATGGTTCGCGGTCTATCTCAGCTTGGGTTAAAGGAATAGCAGTATAATTGTGGTTATAAGGAGGAGGGACACTCTCATAGCCTATTCCTACTTGCTTCTGGTCCTTCCATTTCATTTGATGTTCAATTATAGATGCAACCTTTTCACTTGACTCATCGAATTTCTTGAAGTTGAAATCAGCGTTTGTAAAACAAATCTTCAATGTGTCAAGTTCAGCAGTTACAGCAGCAAGTTCTTTTTCAAGATATTTATAATTAACGCATTTATCACTGTATTCTGCCTGTAGTTTCCTGAAGTCCTTAGTCTTGGCCTCTAGTTGTTCTTTTAAGGGTTTTTGGCCTTTCCTAAGTTGATATTTTTCGTATTTAAGTTCCTTTATTTCTCTTCGCATAATATCAATGTGTTCATGTAAATTTTTGAGATTATTAACGCAAGTTTGAGAGCAAGAACTTTCACTGACCTCTGAATTTGCAGGCTCTGGAGTGGTCTGTACCATAAACGTGAACTGCAGATCCATTATTTCTGCCTCTGGGTTTACTTCAGCTTCTCTATTTCCAATGTTGTTGATCTGGGCAAGATGCGCATTTTCAGGACCCGAGATGTTTAGAGCTTGAATTTGGTCATCCCAGTCAAAAGACTGAGCCACCACTACAAGATTGTTGTCTGATTGTTGGTGGTGACTCCCCTGTTGCTACCTATTTGCACTAATGTTCTTTCGCTGTTCTCCCTTCTGTCAAGCTTTGGACAGTCTCTGGCAAAATGGCCAGGTTCATGGCAGTTGAAACATCGGAGTTTGCCTTTGTTAAAACCCACCTTTTTCTCAGCATTCATTCCCCAGTTATTTTTACTAGTCTTCTTGGAGAACAGTTTTGCACAGAATACTGCCATAGCGATTTGCCAAGTTATATCCATTTCCTCCACATCTTCAGGATGAATTTGATCCAAATCAAAAATGACAATTGAGGAGGTAGTTCACCTGCCACAAAAGCATTATAACAGTTGACAAGACCAGTAGCAAGAGCCAATTTCTATCATTCTTTTTAGTAGCAGGAATTAAACAGGAACTAGAGCATGTGTCTTTGAAGAGGAAGCAACTTGGGGATAAGGTTGGAGAGCATCAAATGATGTCTGAGGAGCATAAAGTGATAACTGAGGAGCAGCAAAAGGTTGGACTTGAGGATTGGTGAAAGATGAGAAAACATTGTTTGACTGAATTCCAAGATTGGCAGAAGAATATGAGTTGATGTGATTGATCTCTCTTTGTTTGTCATCCAAATCACAAGCTTTAATGATGGCCATGATTTCAGCCAAACTAAGTCGATTAAGATCTTTTGTTTTCTTGATGACAGCTACATTCATATCCCATGTCTTTGGGAGAGAGTTAAGCAACTTCTTGTTGATTTTTGATCTTGGCACTGAGACACCAGCTGAACTCATCTTAGTGGTGAGTGTGATAAAGCGTTGAAGTTGGGCTTCCAAAGTTTCTCCAAGAACATGATTAAACATATTGAATTTCTGTCTCAGCGTGTCTTGACGGCTCTGTTTCATGTCCTCATTTCCTTCATACACTTCAATCAAGGCTTCCCACAAAGCTTTTGCAGATTTGTATTCCCGAAAACCCTGGGCAATTTCAGGTGATAGAGCCATAGTGAGTGTAGCAAGTGCCTTTTCTTGGAGTTCAACAGTCTCAAATTCTTCATCAGTATAATCTACAAAGTCCTTGTCAATAACTGTTCCATTTGCAAGTGTTGTTGTGATTCTAATAGGTCCTTTTAAGATACTTCTC
Organism: Lactuca virosa; assembly: GCF_052849685.1. Lineage (NCBI taxonomy): Eukaryota > Viridiplantae > Streptophyta > Magnoliopsida > Asterales > Asteraceae > Lactuca > Lactuca virosa. The sequence continues at coordinate 280,505,789 of NC_136428.1, read as the reverse complement.
CAGATTTTGAAATCCTTCATCTTGATATACTATTCCATCCGATATTTCCATTCTGGAAAGCCTTCAGCTGATAGCAAACAAGGAATACGCATGGTTGTTCCAATTATGGAATCCAGTTCATGATGAATTGTTGAATTTTGTGAGTCCATTTTGTTTTTTTTTTTAGAAATTATCAAATCGAAAGTCTAACAAGAAAAATACTTAAAATTAAAGGCTCAAGCAACGGCCGCACACGGATGACGGCCGTACATGGATTACGACCGTACAAAGAATTACAACCGTACACGTCAACCGTACACAAGGATGTGACAACCGTCAAATTCTGGTCAAGTCAAAGTCAAATAAAGTCAACAAGTCAAACCAGTCAACTCTACTAACCCTTGTATACTAGGGTTTACGTTATGTAATTATTGTGCAACTCGCTATTTTAATAAGAAGTCATCACTTGGAAAGTTCGTATGTGTAGGATTCTTGAACCCTAATCGGGGTAAGTGATGTAGCAAAGCGATAAAACACTATTACATACCCTTCGGGGGTGTGTAAGACTCTTAAACATGGCTTAACAGGGTTTACGGACCTTGCGTTACAAAGCCAAACACTCAAAAAGGTCACAAAAGAAATCTCTCCCAAATCTCTCCAAGTATCTCAAATCTCTCCCAAATCTCTCCAAGTATGTCAAATCTCTCCCAAATCTCTCTAAGTATGAGAAATCTCTTCAAGTATGTGAAATCTCTCCAAGTATGTCAAATCTCTCCCAAATCTCTCCAAGTATGTCAAATCTCTTCCAAATCTCTCTAAGTATGAGAAATCTCTCCAAGTATGTGAAATCTCTCCCAAATCTCTCTCAAAATCTCTCTCAACTTTTTATAATCACTCGGGGCATCCCGACCCTTGAATTAGTCAAAAACAGCTCGAAAACGGAAGTTTGCGCGAAAAACAGTCTTAAGGAGTCGAACCCTCTTAAGGAGTCGAACCCTCTTAAAGAAGAAGCTCCTATTAGAACCGAACCTCGGAAGACCGAAGGTCCCTTCGGACCGAACCACTAGCCAGCTTCACCTTCGGTCCCTTCTGATGAGTGCACCTGCGAGACCTGCTCGGACCGAAACCCCTCACTCTCGGTTCCAATACACCAACCGAACCCTACCTTCGGTTCTAATGCTTCTAAGACCGAACCTCGCCCCTGACTTCGGATTTTCCATTTTCTTCCCGGTTTTTGACCCAATCTTCGTTTTAAACCCGTTTTTCATTATTTTAACGTGGGATATTCACCCAAACTTATATTTTGACAGATAAGACCCTAAATATTCTTATTTTAGTCACATTTTGAGGATAATCTTTATCCAAGATTAAAATCTAGTGGGTGAGATATTTAGGTGGAGTGTTGACTTTACCTTTGAGTTATGACACAAGCAACCCTCTACACCCACTCCATGACCATCCCCAGTCACTATTCCACCATACCTGGTCATTCCATCGTCATTTTCCTACTCTTTTCAGCCAAACACTTTGATTCAAGGATAGAAAAATCCTTATCTCTCCTCCCATTTCACTCACACTCCTCCAAGAAGCAAAAACTCATTCTCTCCCACTATCCCTCTCTAATCTCGAAATTTCAAGGCTGATCACAAGTTCTTCATCTACTCCTAGTAAGTAATATCACTCCTCACATGATTATTTCTCCTTCTTTCTACTTAAATCATGGATATCTTACATAAACATCGTCATATTTGTGTTAGATCTTCGAATCTTCAAACATCTTCTAAAGTGTTCTTGAGTTGAACACTTCCTTTCTTCATCATCCATCTTCTGAAACCAAACAAGGTGAGTTCATACCCCTATCTTTTCACGTTTTTCTTAAGTTTTAAGGGGGGGGGGGGGGAATACAAGTTAAACACCAAGAACACAACTAAACTCATCCAATAGCTTTCATCAGAAAAGTTTAACTCCATTCACGGAATGTTTTGGTCAACTTAACCACTTTAGTTTTCAAAACTGTATTAGGTGCAAATAGTTCAGGTTCATACCTTTAAATGACTACTTACACATCTCCATACGATTTTTCTACAATTTATGGTGATTTTTACAAAACTGCCTATCATTTCAAGAACAAATCCGGACCAGTCTGTGAATATGGACTTTTTCACACAAGTGGGAAGTCACTAAAAATCATAATAAAATTTATGAACAAACTAGACACATTTTCCAAACACTCAGAATTTACGGATTGTAATTTGGACCTTTGATGATTTTTCTATAAATCTTCTAAGAACAGGAAAAGAAATGTCAACACTAGAAAAATGTTATCAATTTCATTTACACCTTGTAACTTGTTGAGCAAGGTGTGTATCAGTATGTGCATATGTGTGTTATATTATATGTCATTTTGTCTTGGCAAATAGACATATATCAGAAAACAAATGGATTTTTACCTCCACAAGTATGGTAATTAATTATAATAAACAAAGTTTATATCCATTGCATACAAACATTTTGATAAACTATTGTAAGTATAGTTTATATTCACTACTACTACCATTACTTGATAAACTATAATAGGTATAGTTTATGATGCACTTACACAACAAGTTCACTACCAGATGTTTCATTTACACAAAAAGGGTTTTCCTTCACTACACATAAATCCGTTAATGACTAAATTGTGAGACATTCGCTTCATGTTACTTTTCAAGTAATGCACTATAAGTCCTATATTGTAACCAGAGTCTCTTTGAGGGAGAGCGTGATAGTTGTGTATAGATATATATTGGGATTGACAGCCCACACCTTGCTATTAGCTACAGTAGGACCTCGAGGTCTACGGGTGACAAATGTCATAACATTTCCGACGCCTGAAGAACGTCGTTTCAGGCCATCTAGCTCATAGCATGGTTATAATAACTCACATAAAGTATTAACAACTCATAGGATTTACGGGGATTCCATTAAATCAAACGAGTTTATGTCAATTTAAACTTGCATTGTTTTACTATAAGTATGGAAATTACTTGTACATTTTGGTCTTTGGATTTAAGGCTGCAATTCACACTTTAGGGAAAATATTGGATTTTTCTGGAACAAACATTACTTTTAAAGAGGAAAGGTTTTTATCACTACATTCAAAAGCTTATGAACTCACCAACTTAATTGTTGACACTCTTTCAAACTACTTGTATTCTCAGGAAATAAATAAACAGGTAAACAAACGCTTTTGAGGATGGGACGTTAAGGCGTCAAACATTTCATTTTTGTCAACATAATGTAATTGATTTGGAAACATGTAAACTTATACTATGGTGTAACTTTTTCAATTATATTTTATGTTGGTTGTGTTTACTTTGATCACTATTTCAATTGTTGTTATGATACTATACATGAAATCCTCCACCCCTGGACGTTTCCGCCATCCTTGGTTTGGGGGTGTGACAAAGGATTACGGCCGTACAGTGATTACGGTCGTACACTCTTCAACTAACTTCAACCGTACACAAGTCCAATGATCTTCAACTAACTTCAACCGTACACACCAAAAACACTTGAAATTCCAAGTAAATTCTGATCCAATGGCTTTGAATGTTGATCCAAAGCAAATATCCAATTAGTAATCTCGAATTATCCTAAAAAATGATGAAGTAGTTCTGGCCGTACACTCAAAGATCCAAATTGACACCGGTTTGGCTCTGATACCAATTGTAAGTCCCGTTTTTTAATGATCCAAACTAGTGATCAAACAGATAGCAATCAATCAGAATAAAAATGGAGTAGAGGAAAGATTATGCCAAGCATGCACACGTTAATATCATAAAAAACGTCAGGTACACCTTGGATACACACACATACGTCACTCGATGACTGACACTGACAAGCTCTATTTATAGGACCACTAGTCGAACACCCGTGTACGACCGTACAGACGAACACAGCCGTACACACGTACAAAAGTTACATATCCCACACTAAAGCCCAAACCCCTACAAAGACTTATACAAGATGGATGCCTAGCCCAAACCACTAAAATATGACCTATCAAAGTTACTATACTCTAATGTGGTAAATTGTAATTTAGTTCACTTGAAATCATGAAAAGTATGTTTTCTCTATACTGAAATAGTAGTATGTACTTATACTTGTAAAATGATGTATTATAGTTTCATTTTAATAAAACTATGTGAAGTTGTTTCCATATTCATACACTAATCATTTTGTTCAATACCAAATTCTGAGTTATTATAACCATGCTTAATGACCTAAGATGGCCTGAACACGACGTTCTTCAGGCGTCACAATTGGTACGACATTTGTCACGACAGGTCTTCCGACCTAGCTGTTGCAAGCAGCTCTGGTGCGAGATTGTCAGTCCCGTATAGATCTATACACAAGTGTCACGCTCTCCCTCCAGGAGATTCTGGTTATAACTTCAGGACTTGGTTGGTACTTAGTAAAGTACGTGAAGATTGTCTCACAAATGCTATATTGATGATTACGTGTGAAATAATGAAAAGTTACTTTGAAATAAATATATTGTAAGTAAGTTTCATAAACTATATTTAATATAGTTTATATGTTTCTTTTCAGTAAGGTACTCTGTTTGTTTTCTGTTATGTACTCTGAACCTTGAAACCAATGAATAAGTTCCCTAAATTATACCTATTATAGTTTATATGTTCGTTATACTGTAATGAAAACCTTTGTTAAATTTTGTAAAAATCTGTAATTCTGTTGTTCCTTGAAATTCACTGTTTATATTCAAATAGCATTAAACAGTTTGAAAATCATTTTATATTTATATAAATATAATATTTATATAATTGTGATTATTTAGACATTCGAATAAATAACTTTACCCCAAGCCCACAACCAAACAAGGAACAAGAAATGGGGTCAAATTACATATTCTAAATCTTCTAAATCATAATTATATAATTTATACATATATAAATATATATAATTTTTAATAATGATAACAATTTAAAAACATTAAAAACATTTTAGATATTAACACAACAATTTTTATTGTGTTTCACTTGTATTCCCCCTAAAACAGTTAAAAATCATAAAAATGTAGGGGTATAAACTCACCTTTTGTGAGTGATTCGATTGAAGGTTCGATTTAGGATGTTATTTCTACGAGTGAAGTCCCGTAGCAAAATCGAGTCCTAATTAGCATTTTATGTAATATATATGTAAATAATTAGTGTATATAAACATAAGAATGAATAGGAATTGGACTAATTTGTAAGTTTAACTTACAAATAAGAGTGTTAGAAGCAAAATGAAAGGCTGCTATGAGTTTACGGCTCAAGAAGAACTTGAGTTTTCGGCCACCTTCAAGTGTGAGTTCTTGGTGAAAACAAGAAGATTTAAGGGTTTACGGTCCAAAAATATGAAGATTGGAAGATGTTTGCTTGGAGAAACGAAGAACACTTGGTGTTCTTGGCAAGATCCGAAGGAGATTCAAAGGAATTTGGATGATAGTTGAGAGAGAATGAGAGTTTTCGGTTGATGATCTTGAGAGAAAAGTGTGTGTTTTCGGCTGGAAATGTAAGAATGAGGGAAAATTTCGGACTTCTCATATATATATGGGATGGGTTTTCGGCTGTAAACGGTTCTCGGCTGTGAACTCATCCCGAGAAGGATAAGGCTGCTGAAACCGAGGAGATAAGCCTTCTAGAAACCGCCTCATAGTTTGCGGTCCGAAGGTTTGCGGCTGCGAGCCGTTTGCGGTCCGAGGAAAGAAGAAAAAAGCGAGGCTTCTCGGTTCCTTCTAGTTTTTCACTTCTTATTTAAACAATACTTTACCAAGTGTTTAAATGTATCAAACATATTTATTTTAACTTTATTAAAATAATAAATCACTAAGTTTGACTTTTATTTGACAAATTTGACTTGAGTTGACTTTTGTTGACTTTTACAATGTAGAAAATAACGGGATGTTACAGTGTGTGTGCGTCCAATATAAAAGTGTACATCTATTTCCTTGGCCGTTGATCATTATGATTTCCGACGCTCACGATTGGTTCCTTGGTTCCTTGTTAATTATGGTTCTCTATTGAACCTCTCCCTACATATGCATATGTATATGTCTATACATAAGCATAATCATATGTATTTAATTTCATTGTGCATATGTATATATTTATTCACATATATATATATATATATATATATATATATATATATATATATATATATATATATATATATATATATATGCTATTGGTGATTTTAGTGTTATCAACATATTGTGGTTAATTATTATTAATAATGCGTTAGGCCGAGATCCATTTACTAACCGAGTTAGGAGGTGCGAGGTGCACACTCGGTTTGATAGTAACCCTATCGTTCATGGGTTCAATCTCAGGCAAATAGTAACCCTATCGTTTAAAAATAATCCTTTATCTTTGCAAATTCATTGAATTGTTAAAGTGTATATATATATATATATATATATATATATATATATATATATATATATATATATATATATATATATATATATATATATATATATATATATATATATATAACACCTTAATCTTGGATATAGATCCGGTAAGAAAAAAGTTTTTGGTACGAAGGTAAGAAATTTTTTTCGGCATATCTTATTGGCGAACAAAACAAATGAATCACTAAGATGAATAAAAAATAACATTATTTACAAAAAAAAATCCTGAAAAAACATCTCGATAATTCATTTTATGAAGATTTTTTTTGATATTCCTTAAAATTGTCATCAAAATGATTTTTTTATTTATTCAAAAATAAATCATGAAAGTGTTTTTTTTAAAGTTTTTTCTTATGAATGATCTGATGATTTATTTTGTTTGTTTGTTTAAAGATATATTAAAGAAAAAAATCTGAGATTCCTACCAAAATTTCCCTCTTTATTTGATATCGGCTCCCTCGAATCTTTTTCTTTTGTTTTAAATTTTTGAATAGATATAAAATACAAGTGCTAAAAGGTCATTTTGTCAAAGATAAAGGAGCTATTTGTAACACAGCTTGTAATGTTGCCACTTTCGTTACTTGGGGAGCAAGTGTTACCTGGGGCCTAGATTTCCAACTTATTTTCTGTCAAAATCAAAATATTGTTAACTTCGGATGCAGGCTCGGTGGAGCTGTAAGACCTGTAAGAGAATATTTAATGTGGAACCCACTTTTCCCTCATTAATTTTACATTTTAAGTCCAAAAATTTACAACTATTGTTAACAAAAGTTAAACATCCTCGTTAATTATTATTTTTAATTTTGATATTTACCTTTCTTTAATGATTAGGAAAATCGATAGAGACAAAAAAAATAAAATAAAAGGATATTCGATTTCTTTACTACTAATTTTGGATGTTTATAGAAGTTTGTTTTTGACGTTATATGTTTTTTATTTCAAATTTGACATTTTATTTATCAATTACTAATAGTTACGACCATATAATTAGTCAATTAGGTTGTCAGCTGAAGTGAAATGATGATGTATCACTTTTGATGCTGTTGCATGCTGATATAATATGATGATGTAATTTTAAATTTTCGTCGACTACAATTGTAGAAAGTTTAAATTATTTTTTTTGTTTATATGAACCGGCAAGATTCGTATACACAACTAGTATTTTATCTTATTTTTTACATTTTCAACATGTTTAATTTAAATAGTGAAGAATGTTGTTTTACATTCTCAAGTTAGCACTACACGCTATCATGCTTTCTCATCATGTCATGTCATCAATAATATTATCTCATTATGACACATCAGCTGACAAATATTGGTTAAATTGTTAGAATTGTAACAAATTGGGTAAACGAAGAGTCCAATTTAAAAAAAAAAAAACCATTGTCAATGTTAGAGTCATTGTTTTTTTGTGGAATATGCCCATTTATATATAAGGAAAAACTCTTTTCTATTAAGTTCTATTTTATAGTGTGTTTTTAAAGTCAATGTTCGAGAGATTAGATTATGAATTTATATAATAAGATAGAAAAACCTCATTACTTATTACATATTTTGATTTTTTGGAAATCTAACCATCATATGATGGCATATTAAGTTCTATTTTATAGTGTTTTAAAGAGTATTTTAATCCTTGATTGCATTCATCTCTCCCGATCGAAGGAATTTAAATACACAAAGGCTACACCATTAACCAAAAAAAAAAATAAAAGATAGAATACATAAAAGGAAATCTAATAGTATAATAATGCTTGCTCAAAAGTAAGTTTTTGGTTACGTTGCATAAGCTACCGAACCTGAGGCTGTGTATATATACCTGTTGCTATGGAACGCGGCTTCATTGTTCCCGCTCATGAATATATTTCTTTATTTAATCTCAATCACCCATCTCTCTCTCTCTCTCTCTCTGGTTAACTTAGCATGGAAGCACAACAAGGAGAAGCTACAGGATGTTGAACGATTGTGCTCCGACAACTTCTAGATATGGCGAAGTTAGTGATTAATATATGGCCTGCTTCTTAATTTATTATTTACATCATCGTCTCAATGATATTTTTGTGGTGGATTTGATCATGCGATCTACGGATCTATGACATCGTCTCTGTTATCCGATACATTTTCTTCCCTCTCTAGAACACGAAATTTGTTCAGTACAAAAAATGAAATGAATATTTTATATCGCAACATTGTGCATCACTTCTTTTCTTCAATCATCCCCCAAAAATTAAACAAGTAGTTTAAAACAAATTACTTTTTTTTTTTTGCATAAAAGAAAACCTGCTTAACCAAAGTTCCAGCTAATGTTGTGTATACGAGTATGTGTTTGTGTGAATTTATGATTTTCCATTTCATTAACAGTAGCTCTAATTATAATTAATGCTATTATATCCATATGGGTAGTAAATGTAAATATTTGTGATGATGTATTGTACTCCATTTATGTCACTTTAGCTTGTTGAGTACTCTAATGTAAATTGTAAAACTCAAATCACTTTTTTGGATGCTTAAAACATATTGCATGACTTATGTTTCTTCGATTATCATCTAGGTAACGACTTTTTGAGGTAGATTCTGCATATGATTCTATATTTGTCTGAATATGTCATATAAGGAAAGTCCAGTTCTAATCCTTTTTTATACTCAGTAGTCACTACAATAGAGTAAATTTCTCTTCATTTCTTTTTTTGTATGAAACATTTAGGATATTTGCAGAATGAAAAGTCCATATAGTTCATCTGTCAACTTTATGAAAAGACAGAACATTTCTACTTATGGTAAATATGAGCCATCATCCACAAACAAAGAAAAAATGAGAGATTAAATATCCTCCTACTAAATGTTCCTACTTATCCTCATGTTCATAAGATGATAACAAGTGTCAAAATCAAAGTATAAGATGAGGAAAAATCCTAAGGATTTAAGATCATAACAAGTGTCAAAATCAAAGTATAAGATTAGGAAAAAGAATTAGTGTTTTACAAGTGTCAATTATTGAATTGGTAGGAGTATGAAATAAGAGAATTATTGATTTGGAGTTGGTTTAATTAGCTAACATACCTAAAAGAATGTGAAGTAAAGTGTGTAGAACTATTGCTAATTTTCTATACTATCATTATCCATGTTACATTTTTTTTTTATTAACTTGATGATATTTGCATATTGCAGGAGTTGGTTTCTTGATGGTAGAACTATTGCAAGGAATGTAAAAACAACTGGACTTCCTTCTATACATCAAATCAAAGATTGTGAAGCAAGTTTTGAATGTCCACAATGCGGTTATAGAATTGATGATTATAACAATGTAAGATATCAATTCTTGATAGTGATTTTAATGTTGAGTAAAATAGTAAAATCTGATGAGATGTTTCTCTTTGAAGGTGTCAAATGAGTGGCCTGGGCTACCCATTGGAGTGAAATTCGATCCATCTGATGTTGAGCTATTGGAACATTTAGCAGCCAAATGTGGAGTGGGAAATAAAAAGCCACACCCTTATATCGATGAGTTCATCCTCACACTTGATGGAGAGGAAGGAATATGCTATGAACATCCTGAAAATCTTCCGGGTATGATAACTTTTGCCTATGGAATTTATAAACTTGTGATAAACATTCTAATCTTTTCAAATTTAAGAAATCAGTTAAGTCTTTTCTAGAGAAAATCAAGCATGCAACAATTATGTGTCTTTCGTCATGAAAATATGTCTTGTAATTTTGTAGGCGCGAGAAAAGATGGAAACGTAGTGCATTTCTTTTATCGCACCACAAATGCATATACAAAGGGTCAAAGAAAGCGTAGGAAGATACACGGTGGATCTAGTTTGATACGCTGGCACAAGACCGGTAAAACCAAGTCTATCTTCAAAAATGGATTGCAGCTAGGATATAAAAAGATAATGGTGCTTTATGGGGCAAGTGATGGGAGTTCCAAACCTAGTAAAAGAAATTGGGTCATGCATCAATACCATTTAGGAACCGATGAAGATGAAAAGGATGGAGAATATGTGGTTTCTAAGGTATTTTATCAGGTAGAGAAGGGTACTAAGAATATTAGTGCTGAACAAACATTTCCATCCATGAGGATAACCAGTCCTAGAACACCAATGATCAATGCTCCCGATCCACCACGACCAGGAAAATCCCAACCATACCAAGATGTCTCTGCTGATTATGTTCTCCGATCACCATCCAAGGTTTGTTTGAAGCTCTCTCTCTCTCTCTCTCTCTCTCTCTCTCTCTCTCTCTCTCTCTCTCTCTCTCTCTCTCTCTCTCTCTCTCTCTCTCTCTCTCTCTCTCTCTCTCTCTCTCTCTCTCTCTCTCTCTCTCTCTCTCTCTCTCTCTCTCTCTCTCTCTCTCTCTCTCTCTCTCTCTCTCTCTCTCTCTCTCTCTCTCTCTCTCTCTCTCTCTCTCTCTCTCTCTCTCTATATATATATATATATATATATATATATATATATATATATATATATATATATGAAAGAATTATTTTAAATTTGATTAATTTTGGTTTAAAATTCTTTAAGAGAATTATGAGTTTTAATAAGTTTGATTCAGAGTCAAGACCATTGATTTGTTGGATTAGCGTAACGCGCAGATAAGGGCGTAAGACGCGGTGTCGGACCACAATCATGGTCGGGACGACTCCCATCTGTTCATCATTATTAAAATAAGTAAGCTTTTCTTATAAAATCTTAAAACAAAATAAATCAAATATGAGTAGGCTTTCACTCATATTATCCAAAAAATATATTCCTGTTAAAAGTATTAATGAAGAACCAAACTATGATAATAATAAAAAAAATTATATCGAAGAAACTATTGATGACATAGAACAAAGTTTAAATGATTGGACAATACCAAAAACAAATATAAATACAATATATAAAATATGAACTTTCGATTATTTTCAAAGTTACACAATTAAAATGACCAAACAAACTGTATCTATTGGTCAAAACCAACAAAATTTAAATATATTATCACTTAAATCTATTTTGAAACATAGAAAAAAATATAAATTTCTTCATATCGATTTATTACAAATTGCTATTAAACTTTATTTAGAATGGGTATTGATGCTCCTATTCTCCTAATTTTAAGAGATAAAAGGCATAAAGATTTTCAAAATTCTATTTTAGCTTTGGCAAAAAAATAAAAATATTGCTAACGGGCCAGTTTATTTTAACTGTTATCCAAATTTTTCTGTAGTATTATTCGATAAAAATATATTAGATACTTTAGTTTTAACAGTATAAACAAAAAAATTTAGAATTTAAAGATAATACCAACCTTTTAACAATAATCTATCGTGTTTGTTATAAAACCATGACAACCACGTTAGAACCAACAACTCATCTATCAAGCCCAAGAAATGAAACAATTATCTTCGAAGCAAATACTAATCATACTACGGTTCATATGCCTAAAAGGCTTAAATGGTCGGAAATTACTCAATCATGTAATTGGAATTTACAAAACGTTATTGAACCAAAGGCTTTATATTTTCAAAACAAATTTCTAATATTATTGAACATAATGATGGATCAGTTGATATCAATTTTTCTTCTATAAATTTTTTATCATCACGATTTTCAACGAGTTTGATTCCAGAAGTTGACACATCAAAACCTTCATTTTCAAAATCAAGATCTTTAAAACTAGAGGTTGTTGATTATACTAATTTCATTCCTAAACCACTTTATCAAGATGAAAAAAATAGTGAAACTAGTTTACCTAGTCCCACTAAATCTAATTTTATAGATAAACTTCAAAATTTTAAACAACAAATATGAATAATAAAACTCAAATATATTGTAATTCCGATAACAATTATAATACTAATTTACTTAAAATTTTTGGCAAGATTTAAGCTCTTCAACAAAACACTTAAAAGAAAAGCAATTAGAACTACAAAAATTAATACGTAAAGGTCAAAATTGTACTGCAATTCAATTAGTTAAAATAGGAAGACTAAAAATTGAGATTGGTCATTTTAAAAATGTCATAAAAGGTATCAATTACTCAATTAACCACACTACTGAGTTTATTAATTTGTTAAATGAGTTCTAAAAATATAGATTAATTGTTCTAAAAATAATCGGCTTTAGATTAACATAATAAAAGTGTTTATGCACGCATTGCATATTGTATACATACATACACACACACACACACACATATATATATATATATATATATATATATATATATATATATATATATATATATATATACCCTTTGTAGAAGGATGAATGCAATAAACAAACTCTAGTAAGAAGCTAGAGACAACAAGAATATTCCACTGAATCGATTACAAGAAATGGAGAATTGATCTATTCAATCCAACCGAATCTACAATAACTCTTTCTATCGAGAACCAAATAAAAAGATTTAGTCACCACCTCGTCGAACAGATTAGAGGATTTAGGAGTATGGTCCGTAAAAACCAAAATGTCTCTATACGTTGAATGGACCAATAGTAGGCTCCGAGAACCGCATAAAATCTTTTGTAGAAGTGAAACACCCCTAGAAAACTCCTCAAGTCAGCCAAGTTGAAATAGATGTTGGAGCAGGCACTTCCACCAGGCAACGACCTTATGATACATTTGTTTGGCAACATAGCACACACGAGAAAGGTGTTGAATGGATTCCAAAAGTTACAAAATACAATAAACTGAACAAACTAGAGGTCAATAACTTAGTGGTCTCCACTGAGACGATTAGGGAGCCCTTTCAAATTGATACGCCAGCGTAGGATGTTAGTTTTGACAGGCTACCAATCATTCCAGTAGGTGGAGAAATTGGAACAAGGTATGTCAAAATTGTCGAAATTAGTTGTACACGATTTAACTGTAAAATTTCTAGACCTATCAAGAGACCACCTCCATCTATCCATCCAAGGCGAAAGAATGACACCTTTAGTAACATCAACCGAGAACATAACCATTTCCTAAGAGCTCTAATCCAGTTCTAATTGCAAACATGATTCATTCATCGGTAGAACAAAGGTGATCATGTTTGATGAAAACAGGCGAGAAAATATGATTTTAAAGGTGGATTGGCTAACCCATTTGTCCACCCATAGGCATGTGTTGCGGCCATAATTAATTTTTCTATTAATCACCAAGTCCAAGTGACACTCAAATCACTTAAGTTATCAAATGAGGACTTGATTTCTTTCCATGTAGAGTCGTAGCTAGTAAAATTAGGGGACGAGAAGCCTTTATGGGAGCTATATCGCATTCATAATCTTGATAGAAATGGTGTATTTTTCACACAAAGTTTTTCATATCTATTTGTAAATAAGTGCTCGATTAGCCCCAAAAGACTTCAAACTTCCAAACCCCCTTTGGAACGAATGGAGAGACCTTTACCCATATAAATTTTCTTTCGGTTACCATCTACACCCAAAAGAAATATGTACAATAACTTTCACCTTGATGATTTTGGGAGCTTTAAATGAATAGAAATAATAACTCGCAAGCGATCGTAGGACGAACTTAATAAGCATGAGCCTACAACCATATTTAGAAAGGAATATCAAGGTAAATGTACAAAAGAGTATCTAGTTGGAGTCGGGTATAGTATTCCAAACTTTGAATAACAAGAAAGGAAACACCAACACTAAATAGCTTAATTTTATTGGGATTTATATGAAGCTTGAAAGCTAGATAGAAACATCTTAAGATAAAATTTATATTTTTAGTGTTTTCACTATCCTAATATCTATGAACATAGCATCCTCCACAAAGAATATTTGATACACTTTGTACCCATAAACTCCCACTCGAAACCCCTTAATGATTCTTTTTTATATAGTATACGTGATGGCCACTTGAAGGCCTTCCATAACCAAAATAAAGATAAAGATCGATATGAGATCGCCTTAGAGAAGACCTTTTTTTAGTTTGAATTCGTCGATTGGGGAGTCATTGAAATGAATTGAAGTTGTGGAAGATGAGAGACAAGCACTAAAGTCATAAGTCTACTCCTTGATAATGAGTAGGAAGTAGTCATATATGAATCTAGGAAAGGCCACAACTCAAAGCAAGCACTAGATCAAATTAAATGAAGGAGAGACAAAAATCCGATCTAGCTTACTCAACTTGGACCCTACCTTATTAGTCCAGGTGAAGGAACAACTGCCCATCGATAAGTCGACAAGATTATATCAAGGATAAAAGAATTAATAGAAAAGCACCACTTTAGCAAAACTTAGACCCACTTCTTTCTGATGAGGTACACACTTTCCTAAGGTCACAAAAAGCGCAAACAATTTTATTGAAAGAAGAGAGAAAATGAAACATACCAAAGAATTATAAGTTATGAGAACATTGAAAGATCCATATAGTTTTACTCGGTTCTAATAGAAGTTCCCTAATAGATATTAGAATCCCCTAACGACATCAAACCACCAGAATTAGTAGAGGCTATGAAAAGAAAATTCAAAATTTTGCTTATGGAGAATGAATGTAAGAGTGAGATAAGATGGCTTGTTTAGTTTCTTGAATGCTTAAAAACATAATTTTATTTTCTCTAATAGATTTTGAATCCATGAGTGTTTACCGATACCACTAATCCTACAAACTTTAAGAGATAAGAAATTCATCGGTTAAGGTCTACAGCTATTATACCTCCATAAATATTGGAAACCTATTGATCCAATCCTTTTTAGTTAATTATAGTGCCTAACCCAACATTAATTCGTTTAGATTGGTCCTCTAATGAATTCAATATGTCACCAGATGACAACTAAAAAGGGTTTTCAAGAATCCTTTGGTTACATTTTCTGGTAACTATAGTTTTAGGACATTCCATATGTAGTTGAACTTAGGAACCTTTTCCATCCAATTGTAACTTACTATTCCCGATCCAAGGGAGAAGTTTGTCTTTCTTGACTGCCAAACCCAAAGCAATGGAATTAACGATTATACTACTCCGTTTAACCTTAGAAGAGCACTAATGCGGATCTTGATAAAACCATATGAAGAGGGAGCCTTAGAGTGGGGATTAAGAGGATGGAAGTCATGAATAATGAAGGTATCGTTTGGATCAATCAGATGAAAGGGGGGGGGGTTATTATCTTCATTGGTCCTACCAATTAGGATAATGACATCAACAAAGTACCCAAAGTTAATTACGCTTAGGCCCACTTGAAACCCATTAAGTGGGACCATAGGCCTACGAGAAGTAATAGAGGGTAACTTATTTCCATTCTACAACATACCCAAATTAATCGGTCTAGAAACAACATGGGACCTATTATCTATGTAAAACCTACCCACGTGTTGCAAGTCAATGAGAATCACAATGTCATAGACTTTCCTGGAAACATTCCTAACATCGTATACAAAGAGTACATACCCTCTTTTGTCTCCATATGTTTGTAAACAACCCCGAAAACGGGGATATTAACTTATAACCATCCTAAAAGTATTCTTTCGTAGGTATGCAATTGATAATCCAAGGATATGACACATCACACTCAGCATTTGTCATATTATGTTGAGCACTAGAAGACGTCGATGTACAAACTCTGATACTAAAACTCCTTAACAAACAAATTCAAGGACTAAATTGGTAAATATGGATTGTATTTTTCCATAATAATAGTACCTAATAAATGTTATTTATATAGGATATACAAACACTAATTTTTCCTTCTACCCGCCTATGTGAATAAACAATATCTTATATCGACGAATCCTCTTTAACATCGGATTTCTCCAAATTTCATCTCTATTTTGATAAAAACATTTTTATGCTCATTTTTTATATCCTTTATTGCTTTCACACTAATCAGTCCTTCTTTATTGTACCCTTTTCAAATCAAGAGGGCATCAACATTTATGATAATGATTAATGACTTTATGTTTGCTTCTCTTTGGTCTAGGAATCGAAATGCTTTGAAGAAAACTACCTTCCTCCCTTCTCTACTAATGAAGTCAAGGATGATAAGAAGGAAGCAAATACTTGCAAAGATGAAAAATTAGATTTGGATGTATTTCATATTTCATTCTCTGGTCAAGACAATCTTAATGCTTATTCGACATCAAATATTCTATGTGCTAATGATGTTGTAGGAGCCGCTAGAGATGCGAATCTTGAAAATCTGGACCTGGGTAGTCCGCTCGATTTCAACCTATCTGTAAGTTAGCTTCTCCTTCCTCTTCTTTGAAGTAGTAGGTAGTGTTTGAATTCGATTCATTTTTATTATGTTTCCATCCAACCAAACATTCACTTAGTATTATAACAATAATATGATAAGAAGATCTTTATTTATCATTTGATTATTTTATTTTTATGATCAACCATTTTGAATTTGTTCACTTGTATTTTTGTTTCTACTTTTTCGTGTTTGATCTGAAAATTAATGTAATTAATTTCACTAATGTGGATGCAGGAGTTGTATTTTCCATCTGAAGATAGTTTTTGTGATGGGTTAGATTGGTTATAGAGGATGAATAATTGGTGGAATGATGCAGATAACATATCGAGGAATAAGTGTAAACATGCATGGAGCAATGCATGCACGTCCATACGAAAATGTCCAAGCTTCGGTTAAACCTAAATTCTCATATGTTTTCACTATTTCCATGAATTTCAGTTTGACTGTATGATGTTTCTAATGTAAATAACTTTAAATCGAGAATAACCCTAAATCTCATTCTATCTTAGAAAGTAAATTATGGTTATTTGTGTTTTCATTTAGAAGAGTTATGTAACACCCTCCCCCCTACAAAAAAGTAATAATAAAAACAAGAAAAACTGATAGTAACAACACATTTAAACCTTAATAAACAAGAAATTAAACCAACACAACTTATGCTGATGTCCCTAATATTAGAACAATTCTATGTCAACATATACATAACATATAACATATATCCAGCAAACAGATAAGCGTATAACCAGTCAACGGACAAACAGACAGATCTACAGATCACTACCGCATACTACATCCTATTTACCATGATACCGATCTAACAGATCACTATAACATATCAAGATCCTCTATACTAGGATACATAATCTAGTGGGCTGGCATTGGTGCCTTCGACCAACAAGCAAAGTGAGGAAAACTCACCTTAGTCTAAAATGATCGCTAAACAGGACGTAGCTCTGAATGTCAGCTCAACTCGTCACCTATACACCAACTAATAACCAATCTCAAAAACTACTTAAAATACCCAAAATACCCTTAGGTCAAGCTTGGTCAAAGTCAAAAAGTAAAAAAGTGAAGCTTGGTCAACACAGCTAAGTATGCTGGGCGTACCCATCCTATACGTGGGGCGTACTCAGCCCTTGACCAAAATCATGAAGCTGACCTAGTACGCTCAACATACCAATTTGTACGCCCATCGTACATAGCCATCCCTTAATCCTTCTATTAAGAGATTATTACTTTAAGCTCTTTCATCCAATTCTCAGATCTGACCCTAAACTAATGTCCTTTAACATAAAGTTTCCAACTTTATGGTGTTGCATGGCTAGCAAGTGCCCAAAAGCTAAAAATCCAACTTCTTAACCCATTAAGACACCTCAACACTTGCATCGAGTGAAAGGAAGGTCTAAGATCACGTTTTTAACACTCAAACTACCCTAATACGTCTAAAAGGACAACTCATTTGGTCTAGGGTAGCTCATACCCAAAATGACCAAGAATATGGGTCTAATAAGCATAAACTTCAAACATAAACAAGATATAGAGATATGATCATCGAGTTTAGAACTTTATACCTCAAAATGAAGCTTAGATGTGATGTGTTTCGAGATCTATGTGGTCTTGATCTTCCAAGTTGGTGCTTCTTTCTTCTCTTTGCTTCAAAGACACTACAAACACACACTTTCAAGCTCGAAGGAACACACATAAGAGATTAGAGTTGCAATGGATGAAATTAGGGATGAAGTCTGGTGAGGGAATGAGCATTGGTGAGTTAATGATGCTTATATTGGGTCCAAACCATAAAAATTAGGGTTTGAGGTTCTGGCACGTACACCCAATATACCAATCTATACGCCCAACGCACGTGAGCTTCGCCCATAATTTACAAAAATGACACTATGGGTCATTTTGCAACATTTCTCATACATAAGGGATAAAATGCAATAATCTTCATACTTAGGGTTAAAATGTGGAATTACCTCAACATCAGTATGTTACAACTTAGAATGATGTTTTGGGTATAGATCTAAAATTAGATGAAATATCTTTAAGAAATAAGCACTTAATGAGAGGATAGGGATCCAGAAAGGGGTACACCGAGCGTACCAAATGGTACGATGAGAATACTGGGTTGAAGCCCTGATGATTTACTTAGATTTCGACTACACCCAGTGTAGTAGCCGAGTACGTGGGGTGTACTTAGCCTACCTTGACTTTCCTTGACTTTTGACTTTCTAACTTTGGCCTTTGACCTGGGGTTTGACCAAGTTGGACATAGGGGCATTTTGGGTATCTTGAGATATAGATTGAGTCTAGGTCACTGTTTGTTGTATAGGTGGCATGTAGGGTTGGCATTTGGAGCAGAGTTCTTTTTTGCTATCTTTTCAGACTGTAAGGTGAGTCTCCTCACTGTACTTGTGGGTCGAAGGCACCAATGCTAGCCTATTCGATTATGTATCCTGGTATATAGGATGCTATTATGTTGTATTCATCTGTTAGATCTGTATGATTATTTGTTTGTTGGTTATATGTTTACCTGTTGCATATGACGACATAGTGTGGTTTGGGTTGAGGCTGTACTCCTTTGAGCTATCGGCCAGCAAACCTGGTGGCAATCCAACCAGGAGGTTGTAGGCCAGAGTGGCAATCCAATCGGGAGATTGTGGGATAGTGGCAATCCAGTTTGGAGATTGTGGGCCAAAGTGGCAATCCAACCGGGAGGTTGTGGGCCAAGGTAATCTAGTCGGGAGACTGTGGACCCAACATGCATTTTGTATATTTGTGTGGTATTTGGGGGAACTCACTAAGCTTTGGCTTACTATTTAAGTTTCATGTATCAGGTACTTAAGATGATCAGGGCAAGGCGAAGGCTTGATCGTGCATATCCTTCAGTTTTTATGAGATTTGATTTTGGGATACTCTGATTTGTGATTTTGTCACTTTGGAAACTATGTTTTGTGAACATTTATGGTTTTTGGTTGTTTTTTGAAAAATGAAAATTTTACTTTGATTTTTGGGATGTTACAAGTTGGTAGCCGTTAACGTATCCCTTCATGAATATGTCAAAGATAACATAGCAGTTATCTAAAGGATGACCTAGATAACGGTCGCTACCCCGCATAAGTGATAGGCCCGGGCCTTCACCCTTACAACCTCACACTTAGAACCCGACGCTCTAGCGCCAAGGTCCAACCCAGAAAGAGAGGAACTGGCTCACAACAAGGCAAAATAGTACTAACCACTCCCCATAGCGACAAGTATAGCGCTCAGATCGCCGCTCCTCAGTGGTTCGACACCATTAGTAGATAACTGCTAGTGGAGCACAATCCGCCAATGGAACGCCTCCACATCCCAACGGTCCTGACAAGACTAAAAGTACTATCGGGGGCATACTCTTCCTCCGACATGTATAAAGGAAGCCCTTCTTCTCCTGAAGAAGGGATCACCTCATCTGAGGCTAACCCCTAATTCTCTCATCTAATTACTGACTTGACCGTCGAAGCCTCGTTCCGAGACCCCTCGCGGACGATAACGCGCGTCGGTTCTCTCTTTGTTGTGATTCTCAGGCTTAACTAAGATGAAACCACCACAAACGGCGTTAATCTCGAAGCAGATATCACAAGATTTGGCGTCATCCGGGAGTGTACTTGAAGTTACAAAACCTCAAAACAACCCTCGACAGCGGCAATAACGGGAAAGGAAACTGCGGCGTCCGGCGGAGGAGAAACGAGTCCGCTCAGACCAATGTCGTCGCTCGACGACACACAACCATCTGTGTTAGATGGACAAGCCTCCACACCCAAGCCAACAACACAGACACCGGGTCTGATTACAGGAACTGCAGCGGCAGCAATCGCCACCATATGGCGACCGTCACCCGTCACAACAGAGAAGCTGGTTACAACGACGACCATAACACCTCAGTCGACAGCAACACAATAGTCGCAACCACTTACCCAACAATCATAATTGTCAACTCAGAGTCACGACCGGCGGTTTCTCATCCGCAATCGCTCCTGCAGCAGGCAGGGACAAGTACTGTCCTCCACACAATATCCAATGTCGATCTATCAGTTATCCCTAGTAGTAGGAATGTCACAAATCCCACTCTTCGCTCAACAACCTCCGATGTTCAACCCCTATTTCCAGCAGTCGCACAGATCCAACCCATAAATAGTGTCGTCACAAGAATCCAACCCTCACCTGTTATCAGCGCATCAACTCAACAGCCTTAAAGATCAATCCCGAACATGCTCCAATAATCGAAAGCAAGCTCACAACTACACCAAAGCACACAATCGAGCTCCCAGCAACAACCATACATCTCGTAAGCAGCGATGTACAACCAAGCATATGGGAACCCGTATTACGCCCAACAGTTCATGATGTATGTCATTTTTCCATACTCTTGCGTGGAAAACCCGGTGAGAAGCATGATCTCTTATTTTTTCCAAGAGATCTTGTAGTCTGAGATACTGCACTTGGCGATGATTCCAAACATCCTCAAGCATGACGACACAACCAACCCCGATGACCACATTGACACCTATGAGTGAACAATGAAATCACTAAGGATGGATAAGCGATTCATTTTCACATACTTCCCTGTGACATTATTAGGAAACGCTGGAAAATGGTTCAAGGCGCTGCGACCGGGAAGCATCTTGAGTTTCGAGTAGTTACAATACATTTCCTTAACAATTTCATGCAACTGAGAAAGGTGAAGGGAGATGCAAACTCCATAATGGCATGGAAGAAGAAAGAACGAGAGTCAATACGAGCATATTATGACAGATTCACCCTAGCAATGCTCATCGTCCCGGACCATGAGGAGTTCCTTGTAACTGGCGCCTTCTCCTAAGGACTACTCCTCGGCCTATGTCAAATAAGATGCAAGGGACGGTACCCCGATCGTGAGATGAGCTCAAATATAGGGTCGAGAAATACCTCAGACAGATCTAGGACGAGGAGAGGAAGGAAGATAACCTAAAGGTCGTTACAAACGCATACATCATGCAAGAAGAAGCAAACTCTCGTCCTGCGCAGAGCCCTAATCATCGAGATCAACATGATAGAATCCATGATAAACACAATCGACACTTGAGACACCCATCTTGCAGATTCGCCCATTTGGTAAAGATGAGCCCCGGAGCCACCAATCTGAGGTGCATGCAATTGTAAAAAATACCTCCAAAGGTGGACAAAGAGAAATGGAAATACTATGAGTATCACAAGAGCAAAACCCATGATACCGGAGAGTGCATTGTTCTGAGGAAGGAAATTGATGAAAAATATATAATGGGCAACCTCACGACAATCGCAAAAGATTTAAGGTCCAAGTTTGAAACAGACCAGAGAAATGACCGAGATTGGAAATATGTCGGCAAGCGCCAAATTAAGGAGGAGATCCTTACCATCACGAGGTCCCATAAGAGCAGCAAGTGTTGTGAAATTGATGACGACATCAAGGTCCTCCCTAAAAACCTCCTTAATATTACTTTTTCATCAGAGGATCCAAGGGTACCAGACTAGAACCCTAGGGATCCGCTCCTGATAACTGCCCGCATACATTAGATACAAATTAAATGTGTCTACATAGATAACGACGGTGGTACCAACATCCTTTACGAGAACTGTTTCTGACAATTTTCAGTCTTCTGGAAGGAAGGCTTAATGCCTCCGACCGCTGCTCCCCTCATAGGGTTTACAGGTTACAACTTATGGCCGCTAGGAACGATATATCTCTCTCTTACTATAACTAGTCACAATGGGAGAGACAGGGTCACATGTTTGATAAGGTTTTCGGTAGTACGCTCCCCGGTAGAGCACGACATCTTGCTTGAGCAACCATCGCTTTTCCAACTATGAGCCATACCATCGACGATCCACGACACCATAAAGTTTATCACAAGCACTATATTGGCCACTATCGTTGCCTCTAGCCCGCGCACACGCTGTTACTCTCAGGCCCTCGGTGCCCTAGGGCTAGTGCGAACCTCAATCATTGAAAAAATGGGGGCAAGTAAACAAGAAGAGCATGACAAAAAACCTGAAGTCATCAGGCTAGTAGGTGAAAGCACCCTTAGGAACCGATCTCCCTATCTGGGTCTCAAACCGTAGGGTAACAAGAAAATATGGCAAGCCACAGCAAAAGCGCATTGATTACCTTGAACTGAGCGAGCCATTTCTACCCCGTGATACCATGTTAGGTGCAATTTGTGCACCTTTTTGCACATATTTTAGTCCCCTCTTATGCATCTATTTAGCATAATTGTTCTTCATTTGTCTTGCATTTCATCATATTTCATGTTAGTCTCTAGAACAACCTTATTTGCACACTTTCATGTCTTTTTCAGGTAAACCAGAGCTTGGAATGCGCTTTGGGAGGTGCCGGGAAGCATTGGTGAAGATTTCGGGATGATCGGGCGAAGAACGAAAAAGTTGGAAAAATCAAGTTTGGAGTCGGAGTCAGAAGGGTACACGGGCCGTGTTGGATTTACACTGCAAAATCAACTCGGGCCGTGTTGACCAAAAGGAAAGCAGTTGACCAAGCTGAACACGGGCCGTGTCATTTTTGCCTTGTGCTGAACACGGGCCGTGTTCGAACCAAAAAAACTAACTTTTGGCAGTTTTCCTATTTTTCATATTACGGAAATTGGGTCATTTTGGGGACACACACAACATATCAGAGCACATTTTGAGAAGGATTTTCGAAGGTTTTTGCAAGGGTTTGATTAGAAATCATTTGGAAACATTATTTCTAGTATTTGTAAGTTGTAATGGCATACATTTCCATTTTTTAAACTTGTGATCTTGTTCTAGCCATGTGTGGCTACAACCCTAGTTTCTCCAATTTCATGTTTTGACTTCTTGGTAGTGACTTCAATCATATGACATGATGTTTGTTCTTAATTTCTATCTAATGAATTTGATTTTGCTTCAATCGAATGTTTGATACTAATTGTGATTCTTATTGGCCATTTGAATTAGGGTTAGGTCATTCAAGTTATCTCTTTTACAAAATCCGTAATTGTTTTGTGAAATTGAACAAGTAACAATCATTAAATTGATCTCTATTGAATGAATTTAGTGTAAATCTTATTCGTACACTTTTACACTCCCGAGCTTGTGAGGAGTATCGGGTGTTGTTGGGAACATTCACACAAAGCTTCATGCAATCTTTTAATCTAATTCTAAGAGCTTGTTTAGATTAGGTTAGTAAGGTTAGGGTTAATCAAAGAGCTTGTTTTGGTTAATTAATGTGGTGAGTGGGAAGTGTTAGAGCTTGTTAACACTTTCAAGTACCAACTTAGATGGAACTGAACGAATTATGTGTCATCTTTGAGTCACATTGCTAAGTTATCATACATGAAGTTGGAGTCCTTACAAATTCTGAATTTAATTCACTCACTTAGCTGATTACTTATGTTTTTGATTTGTTTGTTTAATCATTGCATTCAAAATCCCCTTTTAATCTTTTGTGAACAAGTACCTTGCGCAAAGAGGTATTAGACCGATTGTCCCGTGTCTCTGTGGATCGACCCTACTTGCCTTGTACTACCTTTTAGTGCAGTATAATAGTGTTATTTTGGAGTATATCCTACCCCTTTATTTTTTGGGTCTGACACGCCTAAAAAATTGGCGCCGTTGCCGGGGACACGGTGTTACTAATTGTTTATGCCTAGATCTTTCCGTACAGGTACACCATTGCCAATTGACTCGGAGATAGAGAAGACTGCAAAGAAGTTAAGGAAGTAAGCCAAGCTTCGTAAGAGGCGACCGGGTTCCGAGACTTCTTCATCATCTAACCCTCCAGTAATCAACATTTTGGAGGACATACCTCTCTCAAGTGTGTCCGCATCTGAAAAAGAAAGCCTATCACTCTCATCTCAACCGTCCTCACCCAAAAATACCACTCCACCATCTTCACCTAATTATAATATCCCAAACACTACTCACACCATGGGAGATAAACATGGAGGGAATCCACCTCCAAACCCACCACCCGAGCGAACTCTCCGTCAATGGTCGAGGCAAGAGGTTACTCAACACCCTCTTTGCATCACATATCCAGCAGCCACAAATCTTGAACTTAAATCCGGACTCATCCACCTACTCCCTACCTTTAGAGGTTTGGAAAATGAAGATCCTCATAAGTTCCTCACTGAGTTCCATGTTGTATGTGTGGGCATGAAACCACACAATGTCATGGAGGATCAAATCAAGCTTAGGGCATTCCCCTTCGCAGTGCAAGATGCAGCCAAAGACTGGCTTTATGACCTCCCACCGGGGACAGTAACTACTTGGGTAGATCTTGCAAGGTTGTTTTTGGATAAGTACTTTCCCGAGATAAAAGCTTCAGCCCTACGGAGGGAAATCATTGGAATCAAGCAACACAAGAGAGAAGCTTTTCACACATATTGGGAAAGGTTCAAGAAACTTTATGTCCGATGCCCAAAGCATGGAATCACCGAATACCAGCTCCTCCAGTATTTCATTGAAGGCATGACTCCAATGGAAAGAAGGCTTCTTAATGCCTCCAGTGGCGGATATTTACCCGACAAGACTCCCATTGAAATCCGCAACCTGATCAAAAACATGGATGAAGATTCTAAACATTCAAGTCATGATGAAGAATGGTACACAGATGCACCCCAAGGTGTAAAGAAAGTCCAAACTCCTCAAACTGAAGCTCAATTGTCCGAGCTTACTAAAGTAGTTATGATGCTAGCCAAAGACAAAGGTGTGCAGTCCACACCCTGCCCGTGCGGTATTTGCACTCAAGTGGGTCACCCAACCGATATGTGCCCACAACTTCAAGACGAGGATTATGCGGAAGCAAATGCGTTAGGAGGATATTCCTGGTCAAACCAAAGGGGATTTGAGCACTCACGAAATGACCAAAGATGGAACAACAATCAAGGTTGGGGAGGAAATCAACAGGGAAATTATCAACCAAATCAACCACATCAATACCAACATAGACCACCATTTCCTCAAAATCAACAAAGACCACCTTTTCAACCTCAAAATTTCCAGCCAAGGCATCCACCACAACCACCTCCACAAGCGGGTTCATCAAGCATGTCACTAGAAGATATTGTCAAGAGCCTTGCCACTAGCACTCAAAGCTTCCAACAAGAAACGAAAGCAAGCATAAAAATTTTGGAGCAACAAGTTTCACAACTTGCTCAATCCGTGAGTAAGATGGAATCACAAGGCAAGCTACCATCTCAAACCGAGAAGAACCCGAAACACAACGCATGTGCCATTACCTTAAGAGGTGGGAAAAGCTATGAAGGTCCAAAGATACCGGATGAAGACGAGGAAGAGAAAAAGATTGAAGTGGAAGAAGCTGTCAAAGAAGAGGAAAGGAAAATTACTTCCAAGTCAAAGAAACCAATAGAGACTGAAGTGAAAGTCACACCAACTCCATTTCCTTCAAGGCTAACAAGTACAAAGAGAGAACGGGAAGATGACGAAATCATGGCAATCTTCCGAAAGGTTGAAATCAATATCCCCCCTTTAGATGCTATTACATAGATTCCTATATATGCTAAGTTTCTTAAGGAACTTTGCACATCTAAGAAAAAGCTTAAAGGAAATCAAACTGTAAAAGTAGGGGAAAACGTTTCATCCGTGTTACAAAAAAGGCTACCAAAAAAATGCAAGGACCTGTGCACCATGCTATACCTTGGAGCATCAATTAATGTTTTACCCTATTCAAGCTATAAGACAATGGGAATTGGACCTTTATCAAAAACCGGAGTTATTATTCAACTTGCCGACCGGTCTTTGGTACACCCAAAAGGTGTATTGGAGGACGTGTTAGTGCTATTCAATGAACTTGTATTTCCTGCTGAATTTTATGTTTTGGATATGGGTGATGACAACACCCTACAATCGAGCTCCATCCTTTTGGGGAGACCCTTCATGAGTACCGCAAAAACAAAAATAGACGTAGCAAATGGTACTTTGTCTATGGAGTTCGATGATGAGGTGATCAACTTTAATATCTTTGAAGCTATGTGTTATCCTAGTGATATTTATTCTTTAAACTTCATAGATATTATTGATTCATGTACTAATGATTGTTTCGAGTTGTCAAGCCAAGATGTGCTAACTACCATCTTGAGCAAGCATTTTGATGAAACAGGGATCAAGAATCTGTCTGATAAGTATATGTTGGAGGTAGAGTTGATTGAAGCAATCAACTCCTTGGAAAAAGCACAACCTATGAGAGCTGAACCACCCCGCATGAAGCTCAAAAATCCCGATCCGAAACTCCTTCCATCCATAGTACACCCACCGAGTCTTGATTTGAAGACTCTTCCTGACCATCTCAAGTATGCCTATCTTGGAGAGGAAGAGACATTACCGGTGATAATTTCAACCAAGATAGCAAAGGAAGAAGAAAAAGAGTTGGTTGGAATTTTGAAAAAGTACAAGGAGGCTATTGGTTGGACCATTGCGGACATAAAGGGGTTGAGTCCATCATTACGCATGCATAAAATATTGATGGAAGAAGACTTTAAGCCAACCCGTGAAGCCTAAAGGAGATTGAATCCAGCTATGATGGAGGTGGTTAAAAAAGAGATCATGAAGCTCTTAAATGCAGGTGTAATCTACCCCATTTATGATAGTAAGTGGGTAAGTCCCGTGCAAGTTGTCCCGAAAAACGCCAGAGTCACCGTTGTCAAAAACTCCAAGGGGGAATTGGTACCCACCCGTGTGCAAAATGGGTGGAGAGTTTGTATCGATTATAGGAAGTTGAATGCTTCCACCCGCAAAGACCACTTCCCTTTGCCATTCATCGATCAGATGTTAAAACGATTGGCCGGTAAATCCCACTATTGCTGCCTTGATGGTTTTTCTGGTTTTCACCAAATTCTGGTTGCCCCGGAAGACCAAGAGAAAACCACATTTACACGTCCCTTTGGCACCTTTGCGTATAAACGCATGCCCTTCGGCTTGTGCAATGCACCCGCGACCTTCCAAAGATGTATGGTGAGCATATTTTCAGAATATGTCGAAAATATCATAGAGGTTTTCATGGACGATTTTACTGTTTATGGAAATTCTTTTAATGAATGTTTGCAAAATCTCACCAAAATCTTACAAAGGTGCATTGATACGAACTTAGTCCTTAATTATGAAAAATGTCATTTTATGGTTGATAAGGGCTTGATACTTGGACATGTGGTGTCACAGAAAGGTTTAGAAGTTGACAAGGCCAAAATAGATGTTATTAAGAGCTTACCATACCCGACAAATGTTCGGGAAGTGCGTTCTTTTCTTGGCCATGCAGGTTTCTATCGGCGGTTTATAAAGGATTTTTCCAAGATCACGGTGCCGATGTGTCAACTTCTACAAAAGGAGGCCGATTTTGAGTTTGGTGATGCATGTAAAAGTGAATTTGATCGTTTGAAGGATTTGTTGACATCCGCCCCCATCATCCAACCGCCAAATTGGGATCTCCCATTCGAGATCATGTGCGATGCTAGCAACACCGCGGTTGGGGCAGTTTTGAGACAAAAGGTGGACCGAGCCCACCATGTCATCTACTATGCATCCAAGACTTTGGATAATGCACAAGCCAACTACACAACAACTGAAAAGGAGTTGCTCGCCATTGTCTTCGCATTAGAGAAGTTCCGACAGTACCTCCTTGGGACCAAAGTGATTATCTATTCGGACCATGCAGCCTTGAAGAGTGGAGGTTAATACGGTGGATGTTGCTGCTGCAAGAGTGCGATATAGAAATCAAAGATAAAAGTGGGAAAAAAAACCTGGTGGCGGATCATCTCAGCCGTATTGTGCCACCCGAAGACACAACACCAATCCGAGACACATTCCCAGATGAGCATTTATTTATAGCCAAAGAAGCACCATGGTATGTAGATATCGTCAACTACTTGGTCACAAATCAATTTCCCCCGGATTCCACACGTTGGCAGAAGGATAAAATCAAGAAGGAAGCCAAGCGATACGTATGAGATGAGCCTTACCTTTGGAAGTATTGTGCAGACCAAATGATCCGAAGGTGTGTTGAGCAACAAGAGGTACAATCCATCCTTCATTTTTGTCATTCATATGCTTGTGGAGGTCACTTTGGACCCCAAAGGACAGCTAGAAAAGTCTTAGATAGCGGATTCTTTTGGCCTACCATTTTTCACGATTCTTATGTGTTTTGTGCACATTGTGATAAATGCCAAAGATCCGGGTCCTTAAGCTCTAGGAATCAAATGCCCCTTACCCCCATTTTAGTATGCGAGATCTTTCATGTATGGGGTATTGACTTTATGGGACCATTTCCGCCCTCTTTTGGTTGTTCATATATTTTGTTGGCGGTGGACTATGTGTCCAAATGGGTGGAGGCCAAAGCCACCCGTACTAATGATTCCAAAGTTGTGGTGGATTTTCTTAAAGCACAGATTTTCTCCCGGTTTGGCACTCCAAAGGCTCTCATAAGTGACCGTGGTACTCACTTTTGCAACCGGATGCTTGAAGCTGTCCTGAAGAAGTATGGAGTGACTCATAAAGTCTCAACATCCTATCACCCGCAAACCAATGGGCAAGCGGAGGTCTCCAATAGGCAAATCAAAAGCATTTTGGAGAAAACAGTCAATCCGAATCGCAAAGACTGGAGCATAAGGTTGGATGATGCCTTATGGGCATACCGTACTGCATTCAAAGCACCCATTGGTATGTCCCCATATAGGCTGGTATTTGGAAAAGCATGTCATCTTCCGGTTGAGCTCGAGCACAAAGCTTTTTGGGCCATAAAGAAATTCAACTTGAATGAAGAGGAGGCAGGACACAAAAGGAAGCTAGACATCCAAGAGCTAGAAGAGATCCGAAATGATGCATATGAAAGTGACATGATCTACAAAGAAAAGACAAAGGCCTATCATGACAAAATGATCTCCCGGAAGACCTTTGCACAAGGACAAAAAGTGCTTCTTTATCACTCGAGGTTCAAGTTGATTTCAGGGAAATTAAGATCAAGATGGGTTGGTCCTTTTGTAGTCACAAAGGTATTCGACCATGGTCTGGTGGAAATCACAAGCTAACAAACTGGAAAAAAATTCAAAGTTAATGGTCATAGATTGAAGCCGTTTTACGAAGGATTTGAGGTGAAGAATGATGAGATAGAAGTTGTTGGGAACCCCACGTACCACGATTGAAAGACATTCGGGGGCAAAGTCGAGCCAACGACTTAAAACAAGGGCAGCTTACCGGGAGGCAACCCGGGGGTATTTCTGTCTTTTCTTTAAAAACAATTTCCATTTATTTGAGTTTTTGGTTTTCAATGTTCCAAATGCATTCAAACATGATTTAAAATCAGCAAACGGACCTTGGGATGCAAAAACATTTCATTTGAATGAGAGGGAAATTTTTTGGTTCAAAAAGTAGAAGTGGCAATCAGAGGAGTACACGGTCCGTGTTACTTTTGCCTTATAATGAACACGGGTCATGTTCATCAATGGCAAACAATCTCGCACTCAGAGAGGTACACGGCCCGTGTTCCTTTTTGCCTTATAATGAACATGGGTGGTGTTCATCAATAGCCAACAATCCCGCAGTTAGAAGAGTACACGGCCCGTGTTCCTCTTGCCTTATAATGAACACGGTTCGTGTTCACGCATATCTCAGGAACCTTGACCCCAATACGGGTCATGCTAAATTGGCCTGTGTGAACACGGGTCGTGTTCGTGCAGCAGAAGCTTTGGTTTTTAATGCTAAAAATCATGTTTTGCCTCATTCTTCCACACACTCATTCCAAAACAGCACCTTTCCCCCAAGAAAACCCCAAGGTCCGATTTTCATCAAAAACCCCTTGATTCTTCACGATTTTGGCTTAAATCTTCAAAAAGGTTTGATTTTCATCTTCCCCACTTCATCTCCTACATCTAATACACCATCTTATTGCATTTTCATGGTGGATTTGGGGGTTTTGACAAACCCTAGGTTCGAAAATTTGTCAAAATTTTGGTGTTTTGTGCTTAATTCTTCATGTAGGCAAGCTTGGGGAGGTTGAATAAGGTCGTTCTCACCAACAACAACACATTTCCACTAAGGATTCGATACATTCTTTCCTATTCTTCACTTGTGGAATTTGTGTTCTTAAGGTCAAATTGCATGTATCTGTGGCCATTTTGGACTTGACAATAACTTGGAGATCATTCAAAACTGAGTTTCCCGCGAATTTTTGGTGGCCAAACTTCGGTTGACTGGACCCGTCAACAGTTGACTTTTTGACCCGTTGACCAGTTGACTTTTTGACTTTGCCCCAAATTTTGCATATGGAATGTGAGAGTTCTAAATGACCTCGGCACACCAAATCGTCGGCCCGCCGTCGTAGGTCCCCATCACCGCTGCCCAGGTCCCCGTCACCCCCACCTTCATCTCCACCCAATCCGGCACATAGTGGTGTGATTTGTCGTGGCCCAATTCAAGCCGCCAAACTTGAGGCCTTTCTCCAGCGCGCACACACTACCCAACAATTCGCGCATGTGCCATCTTTCCGTGAGTTGCACATCTACAACCAAGTCCACACATTGTTCCGGAACATTGGGTGGCAGGGTTTGTTAAAGGTCCACGAGCTCAGCTATAAAGTTCCAACAGCCGAGTTCTTATCTTCATTTGATTTGGACCACGGTGTCCTACGTTTCTGGCTTATGAACCAAGATCATGCCTTGTCCCTAGACCAAATCAATGCCATAGTTGGGGCCCCCACAGAACTCACCTTTGGCCCCAATGACCCAATCCCAGGATATAGTGATCTTACATGGTGGACTGACCTTACGCGTCAGCTTCCCTATGTCTCAAGTTCTGCTAAGGCCTCATCTCTCATCCACCCTGTGATGAAAGTGGCCCACAGGATTATTGTTTCACTTGTCGTCCCTAGAGAAGAAAGAAGCACCATCAGCGCCCTTGAGCTCAAAATACTCTATGCGATGACCCACCCGGACGATAATCTCATTCCTCAGTATGGCTCATTCCTTTGTAATAAACTCACCCGCCTCAACACATCACGGTCCGGCAAAATATCTTGTGGTGGCATTGTCAGTTTATTGGCTAAAAGTGCTCCAGTCCGGGCCCCATATCCCGGAACTCACCAACCTCTGCCCAGTGAGACCTACCTTACCACGTGAGTTCTTGAGTCTATGAGAATGTTTTGGGCGGAGGACGGGAACCATAATTGGACCGTGGGTCAAAACCACGATCCAAGGCTCCTCATCACCCCAGAAAACCGGGACATCCTTGCCCTCAGGTGTCCTAACAACTTCACCGACTGGCAAATCACGCCATATCTATTCCTCGACTCCTTCTCTGAGGAGGAAGATGAGGAAGGTGGAGAAAGTGACGGGGCGACACCACAAAGCTCTCCTCCCATGGGTGGTGCTAGTTCATCCCATCATGTTGGACACCCATCATATCACCAGCAATATATGGATCAATTCCAATCGATCCATACCCGCCTCGACACTTACCATCAAGATGTCACGAACCTAACCCAAAGTTTTTCCGCCTTCACCACTCAATACGCTCGAGATCAAGAGCGTCAGCGCAAACATGAGGAGGACTTTTGGGCTTGGACCCGAAATCCCAGCTACTATCCTCCTCCTCATCCGCAATAGGTTGTTCCGCCCTCTCCAAGCATCGGGGACGATGCTTATATTTAAGCTTGGCGAGGGGTAGAGTTGTACATTAGGTGCATTTTCATGTTCACATCCATATTCATGCATGCATTTTTAAAAAAAAAAATTTACCTTTCTTATTTTCATTTTCCTCGCATTCTGCATTTATAAAACCTAAAAATATTTTTTTTCTTTTCTTTTCTCAAGTTTTTGCATTCCATCATTTTCATGCATCATCATCTATAAAAAAAAGCTTTATACGAGATGATGACACTCTTTACATACGATAGCTCCATGATGTGGGAAAACGAGAAATCAAATGAAAAAAAAAATTCTGAGGCGACCGGATAGTTGCCGGAAGTGTAGAATCAGCTATCATAACTAGGGGACCCAAACACCGTAATTCGAGACCCCAGCCTTAGATAAAAAAAATGGAATAGTGAAACGTTTTTGTGGGCGGTAATAATAGCTTTAGGATGATTTGTTTCTGAATGTTTAAAAAGAATCTTTATCGGAAATTCTGGACCCACAGAATACGGACCTATTTGTTGACACGCGTTACCCTCGCGGTGACAGAGAGCTTAAGTATCAGATACACACAGTCAAGAAAGAAGAAAGGGTACAACTGTCACATCCAGTACCCCAATTAGAATTTCAAGTGCCAAAACGAAGAAACTTTCAGAAAGTCAAAAGTTGATTGAAGAATTCAAAGCTCAAAATGAAGATACAAATCCAAGTTCAATCAAAAAAATCAAAAGCCGCCTCAAAGTCAAATCTGGCTAATGAAAAAAAAAACTGTGTGATATGATACTTGTGGCTCTCGAAAAAGTGAAAGCATAGGAGCTGGGCCCCTTCGGGTGGGCTCACTGTTTCAGCGAAAGCTGATTCGCCGTGACGGGTTCTTAAGAATGCGTCGATTTTGATTCTTGGCCATCTAGTCTTAAGGACATGAGATCCGGACTGTGTTATTTTCGCCCATAAAGCTAATTAAGGTATGAAGTTTAAATAAAACTATGGTTAGATTATTGGGTTACACCGTTTAGGGTCTTCCTCACTTTGGGAGTCTGTGATATGTGGAAGGTAGCAGGATGGCCGCCTAGGTATTAATGATTGGAGCCCCATTGATGTAAGGTCTGATCGTATATGTCCATATTTATAAAAATAAATAAAAAGATTACTTGTGTTCTTAAATTTTTCTTTGGTTTATTTTTGTTCCTTAAGTATCTTTTGTACATATGTTTCTTTTTCATGGTTTTCATTGCATGCATTCATTCCTAGCCTTTAGGATCTTTCTGTCCCTTTTTTGTTCTATGTTTCTTTTTTTTTTGCCATCTAGAAATCGTTCTGTTTCGTCTGATTCTTGTTCTTTCTTGAGGACAAGAAAGGTCTAAGCTTGGGGAGATTTGGTAGGTGCAATTTGTGCACCTTTTTGCACATATTTTAGTCCCCTCTTATGCATCTATTTAACATAATTGTTCTTCATTTGTCTTGCATTTCATCATATTTCATGTTAGTCTCTAGAACAACCTTATTTTCACACTGTCATGTCTTTTTCAGGTAAACCGGAGGTTGGAATGCGCTTTGGGAGGTGCCGGGAAGCATTGGTGAAGATTTTGGGATGATCGGGCGAAGAACGAAAAAGTTGGAAAAATCAAGTTTGGAGTCGGAGTCAGAAGGGTACACGGGCCGTGTTGGATTTACACTGCAAAATCAACACGTGCCGTGTTGACCAAAAGGAAAGCAGTTGACCAAGCTGAACACGGGCCGTGTCATTTTTTCCTTGTGCTGAACACGGGCCGTGTTCGACCCAAAAAAACTAACTTTTGGCAGTTTTCCTATTTCTCATATTACGGAAATTGGGTCATTTTGGGGACACACACAACATATCAGAGCACAATTTGAGAAGGATTTTCGAAGGTTTTTGCAAGGGTTTGATTAGCAATCATTTGGAAACATTATTTCTAGTATTTGTAAGTTGTAATTGCATACATTTCCATCTTTTAAACTTGTGATATTGTTCTAGCCATGTGTGGCTAGAACCCTAGTTTCTCCAATTTCATGTTTTGACTTCTTGGTAGTGACTTCAATCATATGACATGATGTTTGTTCTTAATTTCTATCTAATGAATTTGATTTTGCTTCAATCGAATGTTTGATACTAATTGTGATTCTTATTGGCCATTTGAATTAGGGTTAGGTCATTCAAGTTATCTATTTTACAAAATCCATAATTGTTTTGTGAAATTGAACAAGTAACAAGCATTAAATTGATCTCTATTGAATGAATTTAGTGTAAATCTTATTCGTACACTTTTACACTCCCGAGCTTGTGAGGAGTATCGGGTGTTGTTGGGAACATTCACACAAAGCTTCATGCAATCTTTTAATCTACTTCTAAGAGCTTGTTTAGATTAGGTTAGTAAGGTTAGGGTTAATCAAAGAGCTTGTTTTGGTTAATAAATGTGGTGAATGGGAAGTGTTAGAGCTTGTTAACACTTTCAAGTACCAACTTAGATGGAACTGAACAAAAATTGGAGTCCTTACAAATTCTGAATTTAATTCACTCGCTTAGCTGATTACTTATGTTTTTGATTTGTTTGTTTAATCATTGCATTCAAAAACCCCTTTTAATCTTTTGTGAACAAGTACCTTGCGCAAAGAGGTATTAGACCGATTGTCCCGTGTCTCTGTGGATCGACCCTACTTGCCTTGTACTAACTTTTAGTGCAGTTTAGTAGTGTTATTTTGGAGTATATCCTACCCCTTTATTTGTTGGGTCTGACACGCCTAACATACCATATAGATGCAGATGATGCCAAGTACAGGTGAGTCCATTTTGAAGGAGGGGCAGGGCCAATCTTTGGATAGCCAAGTAGAAATCACCTCGAATTAGAGCAAGATTCAAAAGCCCCTCATAGAAAATGAAAAAAAAGAAGGACTTGGACCAGACCTCTGCCAGGGACAGGTAGTTGGAGTAGAACTCTCTCCAACTCTCGATGAGTCTCTATCTACCACCTAAACGGATGATGCCACCCAAAAGGCTAGAGATCAGAAGATCCGAAGATACCAAAACGCAGGGGAAGAATCGGTACGATCCAGTGAGGATCCTAAGGTCGAGCAGAACCCCTGAGGGAAAGTCGCAGACATCAACATAGAATAGGTCACCAATGTCACGTCTATCTCCAATCAACTCAAACATTTCCTAGATTACTCCTCGTGCGGGTCCTTTCCAAGCGACTCCCCAGATGACAAGAGGGCTGACACCAAAGTTGCGCTACTCACGATAGAGAAGGCACAACCAACGAAAGAAAGATACTTGCCTTTAGGAAAGAATTGAGCAAGTGAAACCAGAGCACGAGGAGGTATGATAGCAGTTGCTAGAAGGATGTCTCACCCAGGAGAAAGCCAACCCATCACACATAAAGACGGGGTCGGACAACCATAAATCGTTGTTGAGGAATGCCCAGAATACCAAGTGCTCATTCCTTCTCAAATCCAACACGCCATGACTCTTACAAATAACCATCGGTCATCCAGTCAATGGGGTATCGACACCATGGGGTCACCCCCATAACCCCAGGAGGAGTTAGGTTCCCTCTGGTCACCTCGACCGTTTCATTAGGCGGGTAAAAGGTAAGCACCTATCAGCATCGAGAAAAGCCTGGGTCAAAGAACCACCAACAATATGTCAGATCCATCTCCAGACATTAAGGCCCGACGTCAAAGGAATACCCTTCAATCTGATACGAGGTGTAAAAGCAATATCACCACTTGGGATTACAAACAGGTCATTGCGAGTGCCAAACTTCGGTGCGACCACCAACAAAGTGAAGCAACGCCCGAACGTAATCATACTCGAAGAGAAACATGAGACCGTCAGACTCAGGTAGGTCGCCCAAAAGGGAAACGCCAAAAATCACCATACTTTTTGCTTGCGAGTGTAAAGCTCCAAAGCAAAAGAATGGCCACCAGAAAAGAATGACGCTAGCTAGGCATGACCCCAGGGCAAGTAAAGCGCCGCCAGGGAGCACACGAGCAGAACCACAAGAGCACACCAAGCTGGAATTTGCGTCCCAAGGGTTAAGGGCGAAGGAGTCATATCCTATAGCTGGAGTGTGGGAAGTTCGCACCACCACCCCTAGAGCAAGGAGGAAGGCCCAGTTAAGGCACATCCAGTGTAACATCCAAAATTTATGACCAAAAATTTCATTTTTTATTTAAGTAATTATAAAACCAATTATCTGAAAACATCCATAATATCATACCATATCAAAACCAATATGTCAATAATCAATACATGTAATAAGAAAACAACATCAGAGTATAACTCCCAAAGATCTCATGTGCAAAAAACGTAGTGTGATGGATTGCGATCATGCCGACTCCTTTCCTTTCGAAGAAGAAGTACCTGAAACAAAAACTGAAAATTGTAAGCACGAAGCTTAGTGAGTTCCCCCATCATACCACATACCATACAATAAACATACTGCCAAGCATATTCGGGTGCTGGCCTACCCCTTCGGTCTCTTTTAACCGGTAACCACCAAGCATATCTAGGTGTTGGCCTACCCCTTCGGTCTCTTTAAACCGGTAACTGCCTAGCATATCTAGGTGTTGGCTTACCCCTTCGGTCTCTTTCAACTGGTAACAGGGACTATTTGACCCCTACCACTACCACATAATATCCTAGAAAAAACACATAAATAACATACTGCCTAGAATATCTGGGTGCTGGCCTACCCCTTCGGTCTTTTCGACCGGTTACATGGTCTATTTCACCCCTACCACTACCACATACTAACATAGCATACAAGCACATAAATCTCAACATATAGTGGCATACCGGACAATTATCACAAAGACAATCATCTATACTGTAAACAACTACTAGTGGGTCGGCATTGGTTCCTTCGTGCCACTCATACAGGGAAGGTAACTCACCTCAAAAACTGGAAGTAGCTGTACAATCCCCGACTCCGAATATCAACCCAACTTAATCCCCTACACATAAAAGATTTCCTTAATTCCGCTTTTCATACCCATAACCCCTGAAGGGTCAACTTGGTCCAAGTCAAAGTCAAAGTCAAAATCAACGCTCCGAATTGACTCAACTCGTCGAGTTTACCCTTCATCTCGCCGAGTTTTCATGAATCATAGAATCATGATATTGCGACCCAACTCGTCGAGTTATCTTCCAACTCAGCGAGTTTCCATAACTCATAAAATCGCGATATCCCCGGTTGACTCCCGAGTTTTCCTCCAACTCGCCGAGTTCACCCTTTACAACAAAATCGGGACTTCTCAATACAACTCGTCGAGTTCATCCGTGAACTCGTCGAGTTCCTCCTTTTTCCAATAGAGTCAGGACTTTCCCCAATACAACTCGTCGAGTTCCTCCGTGAACTCGTCGAGTTCTTCGGTCTGTTAACCTTTCTTAATGCATTAAGTCCCTATTCTTCAAACCAAGACCCTATCTTCTGGATCCAAGCTAGAAATACGTCTAGAAGGGTAAAGTTTCCAACTTTACCTATTAAGGACCTCTCCCCAACACATAAAACTTAAATCCTAACCCAAAATGGCATAGATCCAACTCCAAAACCCATCAAAACTTCAAGATAGATCATGTGGTCGTAGATCTGGACTCAAGGGACAAATTGGTCACGTAAAATTCCCATCTTTGTCACATGCATGGCCTAATGGGGTTTAGAAAGCATAAATGATGGTCCAAAGGTTGCATGGGACTTCCATGGCCATAAAGTTGGCACCTTTTATGCCATGAAGTCCCCTCATGACCCTAGATCTGAAGGGTTTGCCCAAATGGGACGTCCAAATCCCAACAACCAATATACTTGGACCAAAACATGCAAGAAAGCATCCTAAACTAGATCTAAGCATGCCATGTACAAGGTTGAAGATTTATACCTCAGGTGAATCAGAAATGAAGCCCAGCTTCTAGATCTACTCTCCTCCCACACGTTCTTGCTCCTCCTTCAAGCTTCTTCTTCTTTAAACTCACCAAGAATGCACAAGGTTAGCTCACAATCACCAAAAACGGCTTAGGGTTTCGATATTAGGGTTTTGGACGGTGGAGGATGGAA
Organism: Lactuca virosa; assembly: GCF_052849685.1. NCBI lineage: Eukaryota > Viridiplantae > Streptophyta > Magnoliopsida > Asterales > Asteraceae > Lactuca > Lactuca virosa. The sequence continues at coordinate 280,467,443 of NC_136428.1, read as the reverse complement.
ATAAGGCCAAACCCCAGGGATTAAGTTGTTTAAATAGGGTGCAAAGTCCCGATTTTAGGGTTTCCCAAACCTCGTCCAACTCGTCGAGTTGATCCTCCCCAACTCGTCTAGTTGGTCTTCCAAAACACGCGGCCTAACTTTCTAACACGTCGAGTTTCTTGCCCAAACTCGACGAGTTGACCCTTAGAAATAAAGATTATCTTTCCTTAATTGGCCTTCTAAATTCCGGGTGTTACAACTCTCCCCCACTTAAACTAGACTTCGTCCTCGAAGTCCACTGCAATCACCTACCCCGAAAACAGCTCGTGCGCTATGCCCACGGCTCCCACTATTTGCCATGACCCAACTGATGTTTCCCCGGAGTATTGACACTCGCCATCCTGAGGGGACAACCATCACACTGCACCGTGAATGGCCTTCCCAAGGAAACTGAAACTTCTATCCTAGAAAATAACACCCGAACCTTCGACCCTTGCAAGCCACTTCTACCTTTTGAGACCTGAAATCTACCATAACCTGACTTCCCGACGACTCGCCCATGCTGAAACAACTCTCTGTCAATCTCTCAACTGATAGCAAAACAATCATAACCCTTCCAACTCTCATAATACAATGGCCTATCCCGATCTACTAAAACTATCCTTAGAATAATTCTTCAGGCTCGTTGAAGAACGACTCCTCAATCTCTCAAATAAAACCAATCCTACTTCACCTAGAATCTGAAACCTAAAGTCTCAGTGGTCTGACTCCCTGTCAGACCTCTCATACCGAACTGCCACCAAACACACTGCTGCTGAAAAGGGAAACAAAGTCACTGTCCATAAACAACTACAGAACACTTATACTTGACAGAAGGCTCAGATAATCCTCCGAGTAGAAGATTCATTCTAGCAACGGTTAGACTTAGTCGAGAGCTACGCAACATGGTCAAATCAATTACTCTGAGATTATTTAATCCCACTGCGAGTGACTTAGCATTTCCCTATAAAATAGTTACTCCCTACATACCGGAAATCCTAAAACACTAATACTGCCCGAGACACTGAAACTGCCCGAAACACTGAACTACCTGAAACAGCATGCTGCCTCCTGGCTGCTTTCCAAATTCCACCGAGACCTCCCTGGTCTTAATTCGTTTGCCAGTCATCTGAATACCGGGTTCCGGCCCAATTGCTGAGCCAAAAGACTCCCACACAGTCACCCCACATGACTTCCGAACGAAATCCTCATCTGTCAATAGTTGCCATCAGTTATCTTGCCACTGTGGCTCTAACAACCTTCTGATCCAACCGATCGGGTCCATACGTCGAATTTTGACATCACTAAATCCAAGGCTAAAATTGAATGCTACGTGACCTAAGGTAGCCTTATATCACAAACGACCTTATACGATCCTTCGCATCCTTGATCCCTTGACTGCAGTGGTGTCCCTACGGTCTTATCACTGGCTCAACCAGGTCTAATTCATCTGGGGGAATCCATAACTAATCAGTGGATTTGCCACGCCCTCACTGCTGCACCAGAACTGGTGGGTGCTACGGTTCTTCCCGCGATCTAACAACACTCTCATGCTATCTACCAACCTAGTGAATGCTACGACTACACCCACAGTCTTACAACACTCTAGAACTATCTGACAACCTTGTGAATTCTACGTCTACCCCCGCAGCCTTACCACATTTCCCATGCTATCTGGCAGCTGGCGAATGCTACGGCTAACCCGCAGTCTTACAACACCTTCCATGCCGTCTGGCTGCTGGTGAATGCTACGGCTATCCTCCAGTCTTGCAATACCTTCCACGCTGTCTCAACCACTGACCATGGTCTTATCGCTGATTACCAATCTGATCACATTCAAATTCGAGTACATACACGGTATGACATCCCAACCAAACTTAAATTATGATTGGAACCCCAACCTGAGTCCCTGAAGCCTGCTATCCGATGCCAAGAAAAGGCGTGAACCAAATGTTGGAAAGTTTTCCGAACTCCCAACTCACACAATCCTCAATATAGACGGACCCTCGACCGCCTTCCTCCCTGACGGGGATGCGAAACTCATCCTAGTTTCACACCTATTTCTGCTTCTAAGCACCTAATCGATTCTTCCCCACTTAGATCTGACTAAGTCTTCATAGAATGTGAGAATTGAAGGATTCCCAATCCTTTTTACTTTCTAATAATCAACTGTTGACAACCTGTGCTTACCAATGCTAGTGATCAGTTACCAGTCAAACCCTAAGATCGCCCATCCTCAAAAATCTTGAAGAGTTCTCTTGAGATCTAGTCCAGTCTGATACCTCAATCCACCTCCCATGCTGGCGACTGGAAGCGTTAACCTTTACCCTAGCTGACGAATCCTTGCTCCCACTTCCATTCTTGCAGCACTACTGAACTCTAACCGAACCCAACCAATGCGAAAATACAATTCCCTTGAAACATTCAACGACCAAACAACCCATGCGACTAACACCAGTATCTTTCTGCTACCGCTCCTCCCCTAGGCAACGGTAGTGCTAGAACGTAGAAGCTCTAACATAAGCCACCGTCGATCATACCAAAACAGATGATGAAACCACTATACTCCATCGATACATGAGAACTAGCTCGATGAAGCTAACCACAAACGTTTCACACAATACCCCGAAGCCGATCCCTACCTCATCCCAAAATAACAACCGAACACTTGGAACTTGCTTAAACAAGATACGACCCTTACTAACCTACTAACGATTCATGGTATGCAATTGGCATATGACACTTCTTGAATATATAATTCAATCACAAGCAGATAGATAAACTCATAGATGCACTTACCCAAAACCGATGCAAGAAAGCAACCACAAAGTACAAATAGAACCAAAAAGAGCAAAAATACATACCCGCAACTTCGCCTGCTGTAATTCGAATCTCTCCTGCATGTCACTGCAAAGTCTGACTCCTCTCCGCTGGGGCTCCTGCCCTACCCTCATCCATTAGTGATCCTTAAAATAGTCGGAGTAGGATTATTCACCGTTCCTCCCCTCCTCCTCGGACAACCGACCTTCTTGTGGCCCACCTGATCGCAGTAAAAACATAATGGGCTTGCTCCCTGAGGACAATCCCTGCTGACATGACCAACCCTGCCACATTTGTAGCAGCCAAAATCCCTGGAATGACAAACTCCATCGTGTAGTTTCCCGTACATGCCGCACTGACTCTGGCCCTGCTGACCTCTCAAACGCTGGTCAGAAGTCTTGGATCTCTTCCCGAGACCCTCCAATGCCTGCACCTGGTCTGACTCCCTCTTCCAAATGTGCTCCAAGTTGATCTCCTGCCCTTGGGCTCTGGGAGTCACATCCTTCCGGGTCTGGCACCCTGATATACCCACCAACTCACTCTCTAATGGCAGATCTACAAAAGCTGGAGCAACCTCTGCCCTAAATCGCGTCACAAACTCCTCCCAAGACATAGCCTCTAATTCAGGAAGCACAATAGATTGCACAATCAATTCCCAACAACTCCTTGCTGCCCGATACAAGAGATCCAAGGCGAACCGAACCTTGGATCCTATGGGGAAAGGACCAGTGCGGAAGACACCTTCCATCCACTCAATCCAACGCAAACTCAAAACTCTGGCAGTCCTTCCACTAACTGGCTCACCACCTGAACCGGGACCATGCCCTGAACCGTCCCCATGCGTGCTCATCACTAATTTGAAAGGCAACTACATAATCACCATGGTCATACATAACCATCGATAGATCTCACACACTACAAGTTACCTAGGCTCATCTCAGTCCTCCTTAACTCGAGTACAAATCCTCTGCTTTTAGTAGTATGGGCCTATACTACCTTCCACATATATCCGTACTTTCCTCAAGAATTGCCTTGACGCCACCAAGTCCCTTTCCCTACTACTGCTTTCTGCGCTAATCTCATCCTAGGCTTATCGTAGGGTAATCTCCGACCTACTCTCCTCCATCAACTGCATAAGAAGTCCCTACTATCTCTCCCTAACTAGCTCGCGAATACCATTACATATCACTAAGACCAGATAATTCTTCGAATGAGATGTCCTACCCTACAACAGTTGAACTCAGACAAGAGCTGCTAAATATGGCTAGACCTAACCTTCTGAAATTATTTAGTCCTCGTAATATGTAACTTAACGTATTCGTTTACTAGTTAATTAACGACAACTACAACTCCTAAAAGCACAAAGGAAGCAGCATTGGAGCATTGAGTAACCAAAACCAGACATATCCTAAACAGGCCAGCATATCACTGACTAATCAGTACTAGCATGTAGTTCAATAATCAGATACAATAGGCATACAAGGCATTCTTCCTAGATCCTTAGCCCTAATTTAGCATGTAGTTCACATATTCTCATTTCATATCATAATACAATATGTATGGGTATCTTGGGGAAAACTTACTTGAGCCCAGCCGATTACACGCATCACACTCCTTGTTCTTTATCTAAAACCCTTATTTTAATTTTAGAAAAATTATTTTTCTTGTAAAAATTTCTCAAACCCTCGATTTGAGTCCAAACACCTAGAAGGTGTGTCTGAATCCCTCAAACCAAGGCTCTGATACCAACTTGTAACATCCCAAAATTCATGACGAAGAATTTCATTTTTTAATTAAGTAATTATAAAACCAATTGTCTGGAAACATCCATAGTATCATCCCATATCAAAACCCATATGTCAATAATCAAAACATGTCATAAGAAAACAACATCAGAGTATAACTCCCAAAAATCTTATGTGCGGAAAACGTAATGTGATAGCCCTGCGATCATGCCGGCTCATTTCCTTTCGAAGAAGAAGTACCTGAAACCAAAACTGAAAACTGTAAGCACGAAGATTAGTGAGTTACCCCATCATACCACATACTATACAATAAACATACTGCTAAGCATATATGGGTGCTGGCCTACCCCTTCGGTCTCTTTCAACCGGTAACCACCTAGCATATCTGGGTGTTGGCTTACCCCTTCTGTCTCTTTCAACCAGGAACTGCCTACCATATCTGGGTGCTGGCCTACCCCTTTGGTCTCTTTCAACCGGTAACTACCTATCATATTTGGGTGCTGGCCTACCCCTTTGGTCTCTTTCAACCGGTAACTACCTAGCATATCTAGGTGCTGGCCTACCCCTTTAGTCTCTTTCAACCGGTAACTGCCTAACATATCTGGGTGCTGGCCTACCCCTTCGGTCTCTTTTAACCGGTAACGAGGACTATTTCACCCCTACCACTACCACATAATATCCTAGCATAAACACATAAATCACATACTGCCTAGCATATTTGGGTGCTGGCCTACCCCTTTGGTCTTTTCGACCGGTTACGCGGTCTATTACACCCCCAACCACTACCACGTACTAACATAACATACAAGCACATAAATCATAACATATAGTGGCATACCGGATAATTATCATAAAGACAATCATCTCTACTGTAAACAACTACTAGTGGGCCGTCATTGGTGCCTTCGACCCACTCATACAGGGAAGGTAACTCACCTCGAAAACTGGAAGTAGTTGAATAGTCCCCGGCTCCGAATATCAACCCAATTTAATACCCTACACATAAAATATTTCCTTAATTCCCCTTTTTATACTAATAACCCTTTAAGGGTCAACTTGGTCCAAGTCAAAGTCAAAGTCAAATTCCAAGTCAACGGTCCGAGTTGACTCAACTCGTCGAGTTTTCCCATCAACTCACCAAGTTTTAATGAATCACCGAATCATGATATTGCGACCCAACTCATTGAGTTATCTTCCAACTCGACGACTTTCCATAACTCACAGAATCGCAATATCCCGGGTTGACTCGCGAGTTTTCCTCCAACTCGCCGAGTTCACCCTTTACAACAAAATCACGACTTCTCAATACAACTCATTGAGTTCATCCATGAACTCATCGAGTTCCTCCTTTTTCCAACAGATTTGGGACTTTCCCCAATACAACTCGTCGAGTTCCTCTATGAACTCATCGAGTTCTTCAGTCTGCTAACCTTTCTTAATGCATTAAGTCCCTATTATTCCAACCAAGACCCTATGTTCTATATCAAAGCTGGAAATATGTCTAGAAGGGTAATGTTTCAAACTTTACCCATTAAGGACCTCTCCCCAACACATAAAACTCAAATCCTAACCCAAAATGACTTAGATCCAACTCCAAAAGCTATCAAAACTTCAAGATAGATCATGTGGTCGTAGATCTGGACTCAAGGGACAAATTTGTCACGTAAAGTTCCCATCTTGCTCGCATGCATGACCTAATGGGGCTTAGAAAGCTGACATGATGGTCCAAAGGTTTCATGGGACTTCCATGGCCATAAAGTTGGCGCCTTTATGCCATGAAGTCCCCTCATGACCCTAGATCTGAAGGGTTTGCCCAAATGGGACATCCAAATCCCAACAACCAATATACTTGGACCAAAACATGAAAGAAAGCATCCTAAACTAGATCTAAGCATGCCATGTACAAGGTTGAAGCTTTATACCTTAGAGGAATCAGATCTGAAGCCCAACTTCTCCTCCCACATGTTCTTGCTCCTCCTTCAAGCTTCTTCTTCTTCAAACTCACCAAGAATGCACAAGGTTAGCTCACAATCACAAAAAATGGCTTAGGGTTTTGGACAGTGGAGGCTGGAAATGGAGCCAAACCCTGGGGCTTAAGTTGTTTAAATAGGGTGAAAAGTGCCGATTTTAGGGTTTCCCAAACCCCGTCCAACTCGTCGAGTTGATCCTCCCCAACTCGTCGAGTTGGCCTTCCAAAACACGCGGCGTAACTTTCCAACACGTCGAGTTTTCTTGCCCAAACTCGACGAGTTGACCCTTATAAATGAAGATTATCTTTCCTTAATTGGCCTTCTAGATTCCGGGTGTTACATCCAGGTCAAGGGTAATATGGGCAAACTTTGAATGAATAATCACGCCGCAACAGGTCAGCCCAAGAGCTAGGCCTTGGTTTATGCAATGATGTAGTCATCCCCTTTCCTTTACTCACCAAACAATGTAGCTGTTCCCAAAACATTATCAATGGAGTGAAGGAAGTTGACTATAAAAAACTATTAGAACATTTTTTACTAATCAAGCTTCATAACACTTACATAAGAGGTTGTACACATTTAGCAAATAATAAAAAGGACTAACATTCCACATCATTTGAGCGAAACCGTTGTGATAATGCAACCATAGGCGTCAAAGGCTCATAACTTTTCCCTAAACATGTCGATTCAGCCCAAAAGGCCACAAACCTCGAACGCGATATGAATAAAGGCTTCAAAGGCTCATAACCTTTCCCTTGAAACAAATAATACCTAATTCCTAAATGCCTCGAGGTGACGATCTCGGCTCGAATTAGATGATTAGGGTGGGTGTGGAACTCTCCAAGGCCCGGGACTTAGAACAAAGTCCCAAAAGGGTAATCAATAAACCGTATTTAAAAGGGACACGCTAGCGAAGCAAACTGGAGAAAAAACCTAGTTCAAAAACAATGTTCTATGGCCTAAAAACAAAGGGAGCCAATTCCGAGCTACCGACGCGAGCTCCCGGGATAAACTCAAAGGAACCTAAAGCAAACATGAGCCCTAGAGTTGTAAGCTGGGCGAATCTAGTAACATGACTAAATCGCCAACTCAAACAACCGCCCAGCAAGCAAAAAGACAATTTTTTCTCAAGTCAACCCCTAAGGCCAGCATAAACCCGGGGGAAGAAATGCCTCAGTAAGAACAAATAAGGGCACATGATCACCGGTGGCCAACATAAACCATATGGTATTAAAAGTAAAAGCATTGCAGAAACATAAATAACCACATTATCAAAAGGCAAAAAATTGTTCTGTTGGACAACCTTCGGACTTAAAATGGTCACGCGGGCCAAAGAAGAATTAAAAATATTGTCTTTGAGACATTGTCTCTGAAACATCAAAAATCAAACATTCTTTCACACCCAATTGCCAAAGAGGAGGAAAAAGATCACTTACGAGAAGGATTGGAGGAGGGCCTAATCTCGGAGGAGTCACCTTCGGGATGGTCCCCTTCAGCATCGGGATCATGGCATAATTGGCGAAGGCCATCTATGTCCAGCTCACCAAGGCGAATATATGAGGAAAATTACATCTTCATAAAAGATTTTACAGTGGCATGCATCACCTGCGTATGCTCCATAATGGCGCTCGGTTCCCCGGAGACAAACTTCTCGGCGGAAACGTGCTCACGGACTACTTGCTTACCCCTTTCCACGCCGACGTCCATGCACGTCGCCTTCATTTGCCTAACACCAAGGGAGAATTCAACACTCTCCACCACGTTGTCCACCACCCGGACAACACCTTTTAGTAGGAACCATGCCACATCCTCCCCCGCAGCCTTCCTCCTCACATCTTCCACCTCCAGCTGCCCACGTTGTTCCTCCACTCAGCTCTCCAACACCTTCTTCTCCTCCACCAAGGATTTAATCCGCTATACAAAGTGCTCCACCGATCCATCCAACTCTGCTACCTGCTCCTCCACGGACGCCTTCTCCCCGACCAATAGGTCATAACGCTCCTCAAATTTGCGCTTCTACTCCTCCAATCCCAACACTTTCGTCCTTAGCTTTTCCCGCTCGAACGTTGGAGAGGCAAGCTCTATTGAATCTGAATTGGACTAGAAAAGGCGTCAAGCGGAGGCCACCAAGTAAGGAGCGACTTGAGCCGCTGCATACACGAGACTATTGGACATATGAGAATTAGAGAGGAACTACAGAGCTTCGATTGTGGCCGTAGGGAAAGTCTGACGGCCCCACTCATACGCAACAGGATGTTGGGTAAGAAGGGAATCTCGAGTGAGCCCCCACTCCGGGATGTAAACTCCAGGGGCCGCCAGGGGCAAAGAAGAGGAACCTGCAATAACATTATCCTTCGCTGAGGCGAAGAAAAATCAAAGGCAGTTTGAATCTCAACCTTAGAATCCTTCCCTATAGCACCTTCATTGGGACCGATATCATCTATTGGCTCTTCCTTTTGTTTACGAGGCAGTTCAATCGCCTCCTTATTTATTCCCTCCAACAGGTTTGAAGCGTCATCATCGAGAATGTCCACTACAATATCGGAATCACCCAACAGGAAGTTCACGTTACCTCTCTTACGAAGACGCCATCCAACAGTGTTGTCACTGGTGCCTTCAGTACGTGGCGAGTCTAGCTAGGCTAATCGCTGCTTGGTAGTCGGTTGGCTCCCTCTAATTTTCACCTCCTTCTTCAGCTCGTCCTCGAGTCTGGAGGCGGAGGATCATCGCAATCATCCCACGTGCTCTCCAGGCAGCCCTCATCCCAACCGTAGCCAGCATGTAATCCTCCCAATCCTCCCTATTAAAATAAATTCTTTTCAACATGTTCGCCAAGGTCTCTCTAGCACCCCAGAGTTGAGTCGTCTGGTCGGAGAAAGTGGTTTGGTGAGTATAGCCAAAACTGACCAAGTTGTGGTTCACTCATACTCAATTTTCCTTCCAGTTCTTCTTGGGGGCTTTCTGGTTAATGATGAATGCACGGAAGCCCCGTCTCTGAGAGAATGTATGCACATCAGACTGGGTAGTGGAGTTGAAGTAGTACTTGAAAGCCCAAAATTGAGGAAGCACGACCAAAGATCGACAGGCCATCTTGAAACTGTTGGATTAGGTGTCTAAGCCCGTAACTATAATTGGTATGTACTTGATTTGAAAATAGCATGGTCCTTTTGGGATTCCTTCACCCTAGCAACTTGACATGATGAATTTGGAGAGAGAGGTTGAATTTATTATTTGGAATACTAAATTGATTTATTAATGTATTATGAGAATAATATATTAATTAGAAATAATGTTATTTAATTAGTATTTAATCAGAAATTAATTTTGAATTAATTTTGGGATTACAAGAACTGATTAAAAGAACGAGGGCTGTTTTGCAAATCGTTGATAGTTGTGAAACTGGGCTGGTGGACTCCTTTGTTAGGAGTGGACGAAATTCTATAGGAAGGCCCTATGGATTTCGTCCAAGGCTTCCTGGTAAGAGGTCCATGGGTTGCTTAAGCCCAAAGCAGGAAATTAGGGTTTCCTCCAGAAACCCTAGCAACCCACTAGCTATTTAAAGACCCCATTCCTTGTGATTTTCGGCCAATGCTTCCTTGAAGAAACCCTACCCGAACTTCTAAGAGCTTCCTCCTCTCTCATTCTCATCTTCTTGCTAGTGGTATTTGTGAGCCATTAGAGGTGCAACATTTGTGGCACTAAGCTTTCAAGAGTCAAGGATCTACAAGGAATTCTAGTTATTACTACATAACTAGCGAGGTAATCATCTAAACCCTTTTGTTATATGATTTTCAAAATTTGTATGCTAGATCTAGGGTTTATTGCTTTGGTATTCAATTGCATGTTCAACTAATGAAAAACTTAGATCCAGATCAATTAGGGTTGCATGATCACATAAAATGTAGTTATGCTCATAACCCATCAGTGGTATTAGAGCCTAGGATGTTCTTCAGTTGAATGAATCGCCGAGTTCATTTCAATGAATCGACGAGTCGGGCTGTCAGATCCATGATTCTCGATTTTAATATCTTTGTTTGATTAGGATAATTACCAAATTCGTTTTAAATGTCTAAAATTGAATTTCTTGGAAAGGTAAATTGATATCCTTATCAAATTAAAAGATTTGGTCAAATTTTAAGATAAAGATAAAATTATTTGATTAATTTAATTATTTAAACTTTGATCTTGTATTTTTGAAAAGTTTCAAAAATAACCCTTTGGTTTTGGAATTTAAAATCTAATTAAAAGTTTAATTTTAAAATCTTAAATTCTAGAACCCTAGTATTTTAAAAGTTTAAAATACAACCTTATACTATTATAATATTAAAAGTGTAATATATATATATATATATATATATATATATATATATATATATATGTGTGTGTGTGTGTGTGTGTGTGTGTGTGTAAGAAAATGTCAGTCTTACCGTTAGTAGGCCTCATTCACGACGCCGATCTATAAGGGGGTATAAGAAAACTGTCTATAAAATGGCGGTTGAATGGGTGTCCACTCTCACCCACCGCTTCCTTGATTGGTGGAGGGTCGTTAGCCGAACGGGTAAGATAGGACATTAAACTCTCATTAATAAGTATAATGAAAAATATAAAGTAACTAAATGTTTTTATAAAATTCCCAATCTTAGTTACTTTAGGAAAATGTAAATTTGATGCTAAGCCATTAAATTGCACATTGCACTTTGTTAAGTCATCAGTGGAGCGTGTGTGGTTAACCGGCACACTAACTTGGACTAGAAAGGGTGGTAATGGGTAGCTCGTAAATTATTATTGATCAATGGAGCGTGTGTGGTTAACCGACATATTGATTAGGTGGTAAATGACATCGAGAGTACCAAGCTAATTTGCATGGTTATTCACACCTTGTTTGTGATCCTCGGTATCCCAGTCACAAATTTGAAGGGTATAATCGAGATTTAACATGCCATTGAATAGTTTAATGAATCTCAAAAGATCTAGGAATTTCATTTCATTCAAAGCCTAATTCATTTAAAATTTCGTTTTCATGGTGGAATTGGTAAATCGTCATTTACTTACCTTCAAATAATTTTACAATTGGATTACGGCATCCCTTTTCCGAATTGTGAATTATTGTGTTGGGTCCTAGCCTTAATATTTCTTTTTGGGTGTTATATTAAGGATTCCTTATCTAATCAAAACATATCCTTCTTCTTTTGTAGATGTCTACCTCAAACAACGCTTCCGATTCCTCCAACTACAATTCCAACTCTTTCTCGCTCTTGAGCATTTGTGCCAAGGTGACATTCGATGGGTCCAATTTTAATGATTGGATTCGCAATATCAGAATGGCCTTACTTTTCGAGGACAAGGAATACGTCCTCGACAAGGATCAGAACGAGATAGACGAAACCAAATCTACTCCTGAAGAAATAGTTGAGTATAGGGCTCACTGCAAGGATGCTACTAAAGTGTCTTGAGCTACATCAGTTCTTCAAGGACTATTGGCCTTACATGATGTGCAAGGACTTGATGGAGCAGTACCATTAAAGAGCGCATTAAGAGAGGTACGAAATATTCAGGTCGTTAATCACCACCAAGGTGAAAGATGGAGAGTCCATCACGACCCACCTGCAAAGGATGCATCGCTATGTGGATCGTCTCTTGAAGCTGATTGTGAACTTTGATGAAGAGTTGGCTATTGACATAGTCCTGCACTCTTTGCCTCCTAGCTATGATCAGTTCAAAATGACTTATCATATAAGCAATGAGGAAATCACATTGAGGAAACTTCAAGGCTTGCTGAGAACTGCTGAAAGTGGATTGAAAGGGAAAAGTATCGAATCCACTCCTACTCTTGCTGCTGCTCCAGTCCTGACAATTGGACAAGGAAAGGGGAAAAAGACGAAAGCTCCCTTAAAGTCAAACTAGAAGGAAAAGTCCCATGAAGGTTCCTCTAGTGGATAAAAGCAAAATCCAGTGCTAATGCCCCTCCTGCCTCAGGTCCAAAAGAAGCAACGTGCTTCTACTGTCAAGACAAAGGGCATTGGAAGAGAAGCTGCCCCAAGTACCTACAAGACATTAAGGATGGCAAGATCAAGCCTTCCTCGACAGGTATTTACACTATTTTGTCTAAAAATTTATCGCATTCAAATTCTTGGGTCCTAGAAACCGGATGTGGTTTTCACATTTGCTCTGCCTTGCAGGGACAAAGAGAAAGTAGGAATGTAGAGCTTGGGAACATGAACCTGATAATGGGTAATAGGAGATCGTCACTTGTTACCAAGATCGACGTTTATTCTTTAAAGCTTAGTAGTGGATTATGTTTAGACTTGAATAATTGTTGCTACTCGTCAGAAATGACGAGGAATATTATTTCTTTTCATGGTTTGTACAGACGAGGCTTTAGATATTCTTTTAATAATGAGAATGGATTTATTAATTCTTATTATAATGGTGTATTTTATTATGAAGCATTGCCTTGTGATGGTGTATATGAAACTGTGATGGTTGTAGACAATTTAGGAAATAGTGTATTGCATATTGATTCGTCTAATGGTTTAGACAAAGCATGCGTGTGGCATTGTCATCTTGGACATGTCAACAAGAAGCGCATTGCCCAACTCCAAAAGGATGGAGTGTTGGAATCATTTAACTTAAGGTCGGATGATACATGCGAGTCTTATTTGCTTGGAAAGATGACTAAATCACCATTCATATGTCCGTGTGAAAGAGGTGAGGGATTGTTGGATGTCATACACACCGATGTGTGTGGGACCTTCAGATCTGCCACAAGGGATGCGAGTCAATTTTATGTGACTTTTACCGATGATTATAGCAGATATGGATATATCTACTTAATTAAGCATAACTCAAAAACCTTTGAAAAGTTCAAAGAGTTTAAACATGAAGTCGAGAATCAATTAGGCAGGAAGATCAAGATGCTTAGATCTGATAGGGGTGGTGAGTATCTTAGTATCGATTTCCATGACTACCTTAAGGAATGTGGAATTGTTTCAAAATTGACACCTCCTAGGACACCACAACTTAATGGTGTGGCTGAGAGGCGTAATCGAACCTTGTTGGACATGGTTTGTTCCATAATGAGTCGACCTTCGCTACTGATATCGTTCTGGGGGTATGCCTTAGAGACTGCCACCCATATCCTTAATCTAGTCTTGAAAAAGAAGGTTGCCAAAACACCTCACGAGATGTGGACAGGTAAAGTTCCCTCATTGGCACATATCAAGGTTTGGGGTTGTGAAGCTTTCGTTAGACGAGAGACTCACGACAAGCTTGAACCTCGAAGTGAGCGGTGTATTTTCATTGGCTACCCACAAAAGTCCTTTGGATACTTGTTCTATAGACCTAGTGAGAACGTGGTCTTCATAGCACGAAAGGGAGTTTTCTACGATAGGGAACTCATATGCAAAGAGGACAATGGGAGTATGATTGATCTTGAAGAAATTCAAGAGTCAAGCGATGAAGGAACCTCTAACACTAGCGCTCAACCCGAGGAAGAAATTCCTATTCAACAATTGACGAGTTGTTACCTCTTAGGCGTTCCACTCTAGTTAGATTGGCACCGTAGTTTTATGGTTTTCATATTACTACAGATGGTGATACGTTTATCAGTGATAGTATACTGGTAAATTTGGATGAGCCTTCTAGCTACAAGGAAGCCATGGTGGGCCCTGAGTCTGCTAAATGGAAAGAGGCAATGGACAGTGAGATCCAGTCCATGTATGACAATTAAGTTTGGAACTTGGCTGACAATGTACCAGGTCGCAAGACAGTTGGGAACAAATGGATCTCCAAGAAGAAGACCGACATAGATGGAAAGGTACACACATTTAAGGCACGACTGGTTGCGAAGGGCTTTACTCAAACCCCGGGGGTTGACTATAATGAGACCTTCTCACTAGTGGCTAAGATCAAATCTATTAGGGTTATGTTAGCCATAGCTACGTTTCATGATTATGAAATATCGCAGATGTATGTCAAAACCGCTTTAATTAATGGAAAGTTGGCTGAAGATATTTACATGAGTAAGCCAGAGGGTTTTATGGATGCTAAATACCCCAATAGATTGTGTAAGCTTGAGAAATCAATCTTTGGATTGAAGCAAGCTTCTCGCAGATGGAATCCTTGAGTTGATGAAAAAGTCAAAGAGTTTGGCTTCTCTAGGAGTGAGGATGAGTCCTATGTATATGTCAGAGCTAGTGGGGGTATTGTTAGTTTTCTAGTATTGTATGTTGATGACATACTGCTCATAAGAAACGACGTTCCAACCTTGCAGGAAGTTAACTCCTGGCTTGGAAAATGTTCCTCTACGAAGGATCTAGGAGAGGCTGCTTATATTCTGGGAATAAGGATTTTGAGAAATAGGAGTAGAAGACTAATTGGACTTAGTCAAAGTACTTACTTGGATAAAGTGCTACAACATGTTAGCATGGAGAAATCCAAGAAAGGAGAGTTGCCTATCCAGAGAAATACCAAGCTGAGTAAGACTCAAAGTCCGAGTACCGATGCTGAGATGACAGAAATGAGTCGAGTCGCATATGCTTCCGTTGTTGGCTCAATCATGTATGCTATCACATGTACTCGCACTGATGTGGATTTTGGTTTGAGCATCATCATTCGATATCAAGGGAACCCGGGTAAAGCTCACTGGACAGCAGTCAAGAACATTCTTAAGTATCTGCGAAGGACTAAGGACTGGGTCCTTGTTCTTGGTAGCAGTGATGACTTGAGAGTTACTGGTTATAGTGGCGCCAGTTTTCAGACAGACTGAGACAACTTTTGTTCTCAGTCTAGTTGGGTATTTACACTCAATGGAGGAGCAGTAACTTGGAAAAGTTCCAAGCAGAAGACCGTGGCTGATTCAACGTGTGAGTCAGAGTATATAGTCGCAAGCGAAGCGTTAAAAGAGGCTATATGGTTGAAGAACTTTATTGGAGACCTTGGAGTTGTGCCAGCCATAAAGGATCCCATGGAGATTTTCTGTGATATTAAAGGATCGGTTGCGTTGACCAAGGAACCAAGGGATCATGGAAGTTCCATACATATCGACATAAAATATCACTTCATCAGATATCGGGTAGAAGAAGGACTCCTCGTCGTCAAGAGGGTATCGTCAGAAGAGAATTCTGTAGATCCTCTCCCAAAGGGTCTGAGTAGGATCAAGCACGCTCATCATGCGAGGAGCATCGGTCTGAAGGATGATATTAGTTTTAGTGATTAGATAGACGTTTAGAAACTTGTAACAATATAAATGTAATTGTCATTTGATAATTATATATATATATATATATATATATATATATATATATATATATATATATATATATATATATATATATATAGTTCAAATTATCCACCGTCAATCATACTTTGGAAGTAAGTATTGAATTAAGGCTGTCATGAATTAGCTTGTAGATTGTCTAAGTGTTTAGACATAGAAATGGTTTGCTGCAACGTTCATGAGTACTTATGAAATGGAGATTTGAGTATTGGATTAAACCCATGCTCACTTGAATTACTTCATGGAATTTATCACGAGTAATTATAAGACGGTAATATCGTATAGTCTTTAAACCGAGATATATGACTTGTTGTTTACGAGTTACTTGTGCATTGATAATGTTGGATTAGTGTCTAAGTCCATAACTAAAATCGGTATGTACTTGACCCGATTTGGCATGGTCCATTTGGGTTGCATGGCATCGGAACGATTTGGATAGACTTTTGTGAGAAAAGGATATTTATGATTTATTAATATATTATAAGTTCTAATATATTAATATGAAGTTATATTATTTAATTAGTATTGACCAAGAATTAATTTGGAATTAATTTTCTGATCAAAAGACACTAATTAAATATATGGGGATTGATTGTGTAAATCATTCATTCTTATATATGTGGGCTTATGATCCATAGTTCTTCATGTTGGGCTAAACCCATGGAGTAACCCATGGATACTCCATGGTGGTTTTAACCCATGGAGCATGAAGAATATGGAAAGACATGAGTTACATGGTGTAACCCTAATAGCCACAATATATAAAGACCCCATAGCTCAAGAAAATTATGCCTAAGGATTCATATGAGAGGGCTAGCCGGTTTTGAGCATAAAGGACTTTTCCTCTCAAGTTATTCCAAGTTGTTGGTGGTGTTGTGTGAACCATTTGAGGTGTCACACTTAGGGCACTAGGCTCTTAAGCTCCATGGAATCAAGCTACAACACAAAAGGTATGTTACTCTAACTAGTGTCTTATTTGATATATGAAATTGCATGCTAGTTATAGGTTAATGCCTTAGAAACCATTTGCATGTATAGTTAGTGAAAACATAGATCGAAGGTATTTAGGATTGTATATGCACCATAGGATGTTGTAGTATACTAAAGCCCATCAATGGTATCAGAGCCAAGGCTTGTTTTCAATTATACTTGATGCAAATGGCTGAAATTCGAAGTTTTTTGCTGTCAGGATAGGCGACTCGACGAGTCCATGTGCAAATTCATCCAACTCGTCGAGTTGGTTCATGCACTCGACGAGTTGGACCCCCTGACAACATATCTTCGAGTTTTTTTCGCTGGAATTGGACTAGGAACATTACCCTAAGCTGTTTTTGAACCTATAAACCTGTTTTTGATGTGGTAATGTTCATTCTAATCCAATTCAATAGATAATTGTCAATAGAGTCATGTTTTGTATTAGTTTAATATTTAGGCTAATGACATGAAAATTGTTTGATTTGAATTATCTTGTTCTTATGAGTTTTTTAGGTTAATAGAAAAATTATTTGATAATTTGTTTTTAATCCAAATTGATCTAAATGTTCTTCATAATATGTGTTTTTGTAACTTGTCCTCAAGTTATATGAAAAGTCACATTTATGAAAATGAAGAGTCTCATTGTTTAAATGTTTTAAAGTCTTCCATAACTTGTCCTCAAGTTATGAAACTTGAAAAGTTTTTCATTAAAACTACTTTAAACTCATAAGTTATGGACACCAAAAGTCTTGAATTGTTCAAAACTTGCCCTCAAGTTTTGGATTGTAAAGTTCCCCCCCCCATGAATAATTTAAATACACGTAAACCCTTAGAATTTTAAAAGTTAAAATTCAACCCTTATACTATTATAATATTATAGGTTTAATATTTATATATATGTATAAGAGTATGTCAGTCTTACCGTTAGTAGGCCTCATTCACGAAGTCGGTCTATAAGGGGGGTATAAGGTTACTGCCTATAAAATGGCAGTTTAATGGGTGTCCACTCTCACCCACCGCTTCCTTGACTGGTGGAGGGTCGTTAGCCGAACGGGTTTGACAGGACATTAATTATTCCGTCATTAAAAGTATAATGATAAATACTAAGTAACTAAACACTTATAAATTCCCAATCTTAGTTACTTAGGAAAATGTGAATTTGGTGCTAACCCATGAAATTATACTTTGTACCATGCTTAAGTCGTTAGTAGAGTGTGTGTGGTTAACCGGCACACTAACTTGGATTTAACAAGGTTGGAAAAGGGTGGCTTAAGGTTTATCATAGATCGGTGGAGCGCGTGTGGTTAACCGGCACATCGATTAGGTGATAAATATTAAGGGTACCAAGTAAATTTCATGGTTATTCACACCTTGTTTGTGATCCTCGACATCCCAGTCACAAACTTGAGAGGGCACAATCGAGATTTAAACATGTCATTGAATAGTTCAATGAATCTCAAAATATCTAGGAGTTTCAAACCAATTAAAACCTAATTCCTATTTCGTTTTTCATGGTGGAAATTGGTGAATCGTCATTCGCCTACCTTCAAATATTTTATCGCTTGGATTACGACATCCCTCTTCCAAGTTATAAAATATTGTGTTGGGTGCTAGCCTTAATATTTCGTATTGGGTGTTATATTAAGGACTTAAATCAACTAACTTGAATTTATCCCATTATAGATGTCTGGTTCAGACAACTATGATCTTCCCAAATCTCTTGGAACAAGCTTTCCTAATGAAGATGATGTCCCATGGTTGGATCATGGAAATCATACTTCTCTTCTTCTACCTCCTCTAATTATTCTCCTAATCCACAAGTTCAAGGTCACTCAAGCCCTATTGGCAAGCAAAGTCTGTGTGGTCACATCTTGGAGATAAAGTCACATATTCACAAGTCGGGAGAGTTGGGTGTCAAGGTATTGGGGAAGTTGGGTTGTTGACTAGGTTCTTAAATCACTTTCTAAGTCACATAGTGAGTTCCTTTAGGACTACTATATGACAGACCATGACATGACCCTTAATGATCTTACCTATTTGCTTGATGTTGCTGAATCAGCAATGATTTGGACCACTGGTAAAGCAAATTTAATTGGAAGATCGACTTTCCAAACTTCTATGGACATTGACAATGGTAAAATTGGAAATCCAGAAAAGTTTTCTCTTCCCAATGGAAAGGGATCGGCCATAGTCAACCCGGTTGACCAAATGGTAAAGAGAAAAGCTAAGTCTGAGATAGTCTCGTGTACCATTACTAAAGAGTCCATATGTTTCTATTGCCAAAGGAAGGGACATTGGTTGCGAAGCTGCCCTATTTACCTGAAAGATCATAAGGATGGTAAAGTTAGAGTGTTTGACCATGCTTCGGGTAAATTCCACTATCTAACTCTATTAAGTTCCTATTTGGAGATTCTTATTACATGATGTGACTAGGTCACATTTTGATGTTTTGTAGAATCAAATAAAAGAGAGGAAGCTTAAAGGAAGAGTAAGCTGATTCTGATCGCGAAGAGATGGATTTCGATCGCATGGTTCAGGTGATCAGAATTTTGAGCTGTTGCTTAAGAGTTGTGATAGGTTGCCTAGGAATAAATAACAACATTGTTTTCATATGCATTTGAATTGTAAGGATAAGTTTTTCTACAAGTTTTAAAATAAAAGAAAAGGTTTTGATTTTATTTATTTTAAATATCCTTACAATGGAATTTGTGAAAAATTGTTGTTTATATGACTCCATTGATAGCAGTATTGTAAAAGGGATTTGATTCTTTCGTTTGTGGTAGTGTCATAATTTACCAAATAAGGAAAGATTCTCATCACCCAAGTTTCAGTTGGATAGAAACTTGGAATCGTGCAACTTGTATTGTATGATGAATGAGGATTTTCATCTTTGGCAAATTAAGACTAATTCCTTGATCACATGTATATGTGTGTCAAGTGAAGGACTAAGGGATCGAGTACACATTTTTGTGCACTGGTCAAGGTCCACCACAAAGATCGATAAGACTATTCGTCATGATTTACTAAAGTTTAGTGTATATGGTTATACTTACAAGTTTAATTGTAATTCTGAAACATTGGAAAAGTTTCAATGTAAGGCAGAATGAATAAGAAGAATCAAATTAGGCAGAAAGATAAAAGTTTCTCTAATCTGAAAAGATGGGAGAGTACTTGAGTATCTTGTTTTATGATTATCTTAGTGGTTATGAAACCATATTAGAATTGATTCTCTAAGGACATCTTAGTGCATTTGATTGACTAAGAAGAGGAATCGTGAATTGTTTAATTGGTTAGATCAAAAAGATAAGTCATACTTCGTTCCAAAATTGAGTCTTAGAGTCATACCCCAAGATTGTAACTTGAGTGACATAATCCTTAGAAGGTTTATAACACTTGTCAAATGTAGAGTAAAATGTTTTCTTACTCTTGTACATTTGAAATTGGTAAGTTGTGATTTTTTGGATAAAACAAAGACCAACTAAGACTAATTGAGTAAAGTGTTTATCTTGATAAGAATCCGCACTAATTCTTGAATATTTGTTTTGTCAAGGAATGGTTCTTGGCAAGAGAATCTTATATGTCAAGAGGTCAGTGGGAGTCTTAAAGATCTTGAAAAGTTTCAAGAACTAATCAAGGGTATTGTTTATCACTAGCACATGACTTGAGGCTTGTAACCTATCATGTTGACATATTCTTATTTCTGTGCCCATTCCAGTTAAAAGTTGACTATGCATGTGAGTTCTGTGAGTTCTCAGATGTTTGCATAACTACTTGGAAGCAATGGTAGGCCCTTGATCTGCCAGGTGGCAAGAAGTTAATATTGAAACAAGTTCAATCCATATGTGTTTGTATTTGTCACTAACCTCCTCTTGCAGTTATGACAAGTTCATATGGATAGGAACACATACACCATAGAAATCTAAGTGTCATAAGGTTTCTCTTTGAATCATGAAAATGATGGTGAGGAAACGCTTTCACTAAGTAGATTTTCAGTAGATAGCAATTGTGATATTTGCATTCTCAAAGTCGTTAGTGGAGCGTGTGTGGTTAACCGGCACACTAACATGGACTTGTGAGAAATGGCAAAGGTCTAAACAATTGAGACTATGATTACGGCATCCCTTTTCATAGTTCTAAAAATTGTTAGGCACACATGTGAGCTATCTAAGGAAAGGTGTATGATTTTGATAAGGTCTTATCAAAGCATCTCGTATCAGAAATATGAACTTTAGTAAGAAAGTCAATAAAGTATTGATTTCTAGAAGTCCAGCTGATTTCTGGATACATATCAAAGCTAGTGGGAGCATAAGTGTTATGCTAATAATTATCATGTTAGTGTGAGCATGATTATTATGTTGATTTTAGCAATGTTAATTATAGAAAACAAAAGTTTCAATTGGGAAAAGTTGTTTTGCTATAATTAAGGGAGAGGAAATTATACTTCATTTCAATTCTAAAAGCTTAGATTGAGTTTTTAATCATCTGTAGTCAATGATATATATATATATATATATATATATATATATATATATATATGAATTTTATGTTGGAATGGTTCAACATAAGGAAATTCTATATATATTGCGTTCTCAAAATTCTATTATGATTACGACATCCATCTTCATAGTCGAATTATGAAAACATGACAAATAAAAATATATTGTAGCAAAAGAATGGTCTAGGATCATGTCTTTATGTGAGACATCATGAATCGTGTCCCATATGCTTCGGGTATAGGATCGATTACATGTGCTATAATATTTATCCTTTCTAAATTTTCCAAATGCCTAGGGCATTAAGAGGGGAAAAGGTCTAGAATTGGATATGACTAAAATGGTTAAGCAATTGTCGAGGACAATCTGAGGCTTACCAAAGATTGGCTGCTCATGGACAATTGGAAGTATAGTGTTAATTTTGAAAGGACCATATTGACATATTCTGAAAGGAGGCAACTCTTATTCTAAAGTGGTAGTCAAAATGGAATGTGGAAATGTTTCCATAGGTGGAAGTTATTCTTTAAATCTGTGGAAGATTATAAAACTTAATGCAAGAAGGATGTTCAAAGTAATGTACTTTGAATTTGAGACTTTGTTTCCATGGAATTGATCTCCATTGGAATACTCTGTAATGACTGTTGACAAGTCTTTGTGACTTTGTGCATAGTCATTACAAGAGGATCAATGCATATAAGTTTAGAATCTAACAGATTTCAGTAAATGGCAAAGAATGTTGTATTCTTACATTTGCGATAAGGATTTGGATTGTGAAATTAGAATCATTGGAATTATTATCAATTTATCTATTCCACAAAGTAAGGATCATAGACAAACATAGTTTGCATACTTAGAGTATTGCATAGCTGTTGTTTGGACAAACATAGTGTGCATGCTTGGAGCATGGGAAGACTATTGTTTTGATTCAAGTATAAAGTTGATTATTCGAAATCATATACAATGAATAATGAGTGATCAATATGGTGTTTAAATATAAGGTGTTTTATTTACTCTCAAAGGTGCTTGGGGCCATATTGGATTAGTATTATTCTTGTGTTTCACTTTGCATGTTTTGACTTCCCGAATAACTAGGTTGTTCAAATTCTCCACAGTCAGTCATATGTTGGAAGTAGATATGAATCAAGACTGTCATGAAGTTGGCTTGTAGATGTCTAAGGTGTTGGACATAGCAAGAGTTGCTACAACATTCATGAGTGCTCCTGGAATGAGATTCGAGTATTGGATTAAACCCACGCTCATTTGAATCACTTCATGGAATTTATCTCGAGTGATCATGAGACGTTAATATCATACAAGTCTTCAAACCTAGAGATATGAGTTATTGACTATGAGTTGGTTATACATTGATTGTACGAAAACGCATTGGTAACTCGATGTTATAAAATGTGCCTTTGTGTATGATTCAACAAGTAGTAGAACAAACATATGAGTCGGAGTTTATCAATTCCTTTTACCCTTGGAGGGATAAAAGTGATATCTGTAGGGCCCCTCGATGATTTAGTGATGACAAACGTAAGTGCTCGGCCGGGCCTGGACTGATTTGATTTGTTCAATTAGTCAGTCGTCATAAATCAGAAATCGGGAAACAACAGATGGACAGAGAAAATGATTATAATCCATGTCTCAGTCCATATGATATCTAGAATGGAGGAATATATGATCCTTTATCTAATGGACGTGTCATTGATTTGTTTAGAGGTCGACAGCAGCTTCTAAGAGCTACGATTGCTAGTCGGGATCTTGGAGTCATACGCAATAATAGTTTTAGACTTATCCAAGTGGGAGATTGTTGGATTAGTGTCTAAGTCCATAACTAAAATTGGTATGTACTTGACCCAATTTGGCATGGTCCATTTGGGTTGCATGCCATCAGAACGATTTGGATAGAGTTTTGTGAGAAAAGGATCTTTATGATTTATTAATATATTATAAGTTCTAATATATTAATATGAAATCATATTATTTAATTAGTATTGATCAAGAATTAATTTGGAATTAATTTTGTGATCAAAAGACACTAATTAAATTTATGGGGATTGATTGTTTAAATCATTCATTCTTATATATGTGGGCTTATGATCCATAGTTCTTCATATTTGGCTAAACCCATGGAGTAACCCATGGATACTCCATGGAGGTTTTAACCCATGGAGCATGAAGAATATGGAAAGACATGAGTTACATGGTGTAACCCTAATAGCCACAATATATAAAGAGCCCATAGCTCAAAAAAAATTATGCCTAAGGATTCATATGAGAGGGCTAGCTGATTTTGAGCATAAAGGACTTTTTCTCTCAAGTTATTCCAAGTTGTTGGTGGTGTTGTGTGAACCATTTGAGGTGTCACACTTGGGGCACTAGGGTCTTAAGCTCCATGGAATAAAGCTACAACACAAAAGGTATGTTACTCTAACTAGTGTTTTATTTGATATATGAAATTGCATGCTAGTTATAGGTTAATGCCTTGGAAACCATTTGCATGTATAATTAGTGAAAACATAGATCCAAGGTATTTAGGGTTGTATGTGCACCATAGGATTTTGTAGTATACTAAAGCCCATCAGATAACACGTAAACGCATCAATAACTTGATGTTATAAAATGTATTGTCGTGCATAATTTAATGAGTAAATAGTAAAAACATATAAGTCAAAGTTTATCTATTCCTTTTATCCCAAGGGGGTAAAAGTGA
The DNA here is from genome assembly GCF_052849685.1 of Lactuca virosa. Classification (NCBI taxonomy): domain Eukaryota; kingdom Viridiplantae; phylum Streptophyta; class Magnoliopsida; order Asterales; family Asteraceae; genus Lactuca; species Lactuca virosa. Next base: position 280,443,432 of record NC_136428.1, on the reverse strand, counting down.
TATCTTGGACCCCTCGATGATTTTGTGTTGACTTATGTGTCGGGCCCGGTCAGGATTGAATTGATGTGTTCAATTAAGTTCCTTGTAATACAAATCAGAAATCGGGAAACAAACTGTTGGACAATGAGAATGATTATGTTCCATGTATTTTTCCACATAATATGTTGTAGAATGGAGGATTATATGATCCCTTATCTTAAGGACACGACTGACTGGGTCAAAGTTCGACAACGGCTTTTGGAGGCTACGATTGTTGGTCAAATTTTGAAGTTATACTTGCAATTATAGTTATTAGATTTATCCAAGTGGGATACTGTTGGATTAGGTGTCTAAGCCCATAACTATAATTGGTATGTACTTGATTTGATAGTAGCATGGTCCTTTTGGGTTGCCTTCATCCTAGCAACTTGATAGGATGACTTTGGAGAGAGAGGTTGAATTTAGTATTTGGAATAATAAATTGATTTATTAATGTATTATGAGAACAATATATTAATTAGAAATCATGTTATTTAATTAGTATTTAATCAGAAATTAATTTGGAATTAATTTTGGGATTAAAGGAATTGATTAAAAGAACGAGGGTTGCTTTGCAAATCGTTGATAGTTGTGAAACTGGGCTGGTGGACTCCTTTGTTAGGAGTGGATGAAATTCTATAGGAAGGCCCTATATATTTCGTCCAATTCTATAGGAAGGCCCTCCAGAAACCCTAGCAACCCACCAGCTATTTAAAGACCCCATTCCTTGTGATTTCCGGCCAATGCTTCCTTGAAGAAACCCTAGCCGAAATTCTAAGAGCTTCCTCCTCACTCCTTCTCATATCAGAGGTGTAACATTTGGGGCACTAAGCTTTCAAGAGTTAAGGATCTACAAGGAATTCTAGTTATTAATACATAACTAGTGAGATAATCATCTAAACCCTTTTGTTGTATGATGTCACACCCCAAAACCGGAACGGCGGAATCGTTTTGGGGTGGAGGACGTCATGTACAGTATCATAACAAAGCATAATAGTAAAGACAAGCAAACAACATCCATTGCATTAATATAATAATTTAGATACAAGCGTGTTCTGAACAGTATGTAAGACACCAATATGTATAATCAAAATAAAAGATGAGTCTTGTATGTGCTCCATCTTCTCAAAAGCTTCATCTGTACCTGTCTACGGATGACCTGAGAATACAAGTTATTTTGAAAGAGTTTATCAGCATAAAGCTGGTGAGTTCATAAGTATTTAGTGTCATTGCTTGTATAAAAAGGATTGTAACAATGTAGAGTAATAAGTGATTTCAAACGTTTGTAAATAGTATGCTCCCTAGAAAACCCTATATTTTCTAGTAAAAAGTAGTCTTCTACCAAGACCCGATTGTTTGTGCGTTTGTTCTTTCGTAAATGTAAAGGTTTTTCCCTAGTGAAAACTATTAGTATGAAAATATAGGTTTAGACTTCACCCTTGTAAGGTGATTTCAAAGTAAGTGTAATAGGGGGAATTAATATTTTTCCTCAGCAGTAACACTGATGGTCGTAAAATGAATAAAACATAGACTCCAGGTGGTATCGAATGAACGATACGCCTCGAAAAGTCTAAATGAATGAAGTGTAGACTCCAGGTGGTATCGAATGAACAATACGCCTCGAAAAGTCTAGATGAATGTAGTGTAGACTCCAGGTGGTATCGAATGAACAATACGCCTCGAAAAGTCTATTTTGCCTTTAATCCTAAATTGGTTAATTAAAGGTTTGAATGTGAACTCGTATGTAACCATGCTGATTGACGGCTGAATAACTGATGACCCTCCAGGTCATATGTAGTGAGGTAACATTCTGTCATCCATAGGGCCTTAGCGGCTCGGACTGTAACTAGCAGTCGGGATGTGGGAATGTTTGTCCCGTATAGATCTATACACACAATGTCCGCTCTCCCTCCAGGAGACTCTGGTTACAAAGTGATACCACGATGAAGTGTCGTATCGAGAAGTAGTGTGTCACATTCTGTTATAGTATTTAATGTTTGTATAGTGTATAGTATATTCTATTGTATAGTGTATAGTATGTTCTCTTGTATAGTGTATAGCATGTATTGTTACTCAATGTAGTACTTATGTAGTGACTCATAAAGGTACTGACTCTTGTATGGGTCGTTGTAATAGTAGTAGTGAGTAGTAATCCCTTAACTATACCTATTATAATTAAATAGTAAGATTGTTTGGATGCCTTTGTTACACAAAGGTACTGAACTGAAGTGAAAGCTTTTATATCCAACACACACACACACACACATATATATATATATATATATATATATATATATATATATATATATATATATATATAACTAAGAATTCAACGACATTCGGACAAATAACGGAGTACCCTAAGTCCACAACCAAACAAGGAACAGGAAGTAAGGTGAGCTATCAGTCCTAAGTCCTTCAAGTCTTACTTATATAAATAGATTAGTGTAGATATGAGTTTGAAAACAATACAAGTTTAGAAGAGTTTTGGAAATAGTTTTAGTATTTAAAAGTTTGATAAAAGGGTTTTGAAACACTTGAAAATCCATATGTTTGATAGTAATTTGAAAGCAATAGAAAGTCTTTCTGTTTATTCTAGTTATTAATCACATGTGATTAAAGCAATAACTAGAAATGTTCAACTTGTATTCCCCCCCCCCATAAAAGCATTTAAAATCATTTCAAAGGTTAATTAAGGGGTATGAACTCACCTGCAGTGAGTGGTTTGGATGGAAGTGTCGGGTAGGATGCTAGGTGTCAAGTGAGGACTTGAACACACACACGGATCCTATTTAACATGTAGTGATACATAAATGTATCTAATTAGTCATTTAACAACTAATTAATAAAGTAAAGACATCCTAATACATGGAAACACTTTGTTTCAAGTGCTAGGAGTGTTAAAGGGTTGCATCTAAGAAGAGTATGGCCTCACATTGGAGTTTGCTTCTCATTTGGTAACCCTATATGTGTTTACGGTTTTTGGTCATTTCCCCCATGAGTTTACGACCGTAAACTCATGGTAAATGGTACCATTGTGTGATTTAAGGTCTTATACCCCTCAAGGAAGTGTTCTAGGTTCGAATCAAAGGCTTAGGAAGGGACTAGGGCTCAAAATGGCTCATCTTTGGAGTTTACGGTCCTTGGACCACCCTTGGGAGTTTACAGTCATAAACCCTTGAGTTTACGGTCGTAAACCCATGAGTTTACGACCGTAAACTCATGGTCACTCCAACCATTTCGTGATTTGGGGTTTCTAGCTCATGCATGCAAGGTTCTAGCCCAATATCCAAGCCCTAGAAGGTGTTAGTGGCACTTAAACACTACTAGATGGTGTTTACGGTTCAATGATATCCCTTGACCGTAAACACAAGTGTTCTTGAGGGTTTTTGGTGTTCTTCAATGGTTTAGCAAGTATTCTAAGCAAGTAACTAGTTAGGAGAAGTGTACTTACTCATAGGAAGCTTGTAAGAGTGTTTAAGGGCCAAGAACACTAGTGTGTGTTCTTGGTGTTTTGAAGAACACTTGAAGATCTAAGTAAAAATGAAGAATTCATGGATGAAATGATGTATAAACACTAAATAAGGTGTTATAACAACAAAACAAGTGAAGAAACACTTACATTTTTGGTAGATTTGGAAGATGATTCTATGATAGTTGAGAGAAAAAGTTGGGTGTTCTTGAGCTTGGAAGTGTAAAGTGAGGGAATGAAGGGTAAACTCATGCTATATGCATGTGTTCATGGTCAAAAGGAGTTTACGGCCCAAACTCCTCTTGTTTGGCCGTAAACACCTTGTCAAGGTGTTAAATGTTTATTTGCTACCCAACACTCCTAAAAGATACTTCCATTTATTTGTTCGTTTGACAAAAATTAAAATAAAAACACCCAAACGGACTTAAAACTAGCCAAAAATGTACTGAAATGAATTTGATTAATATTTGTAGTGCTTGACTGAAGAGTTTATACGAATGAAAATTTCGGGTTGTCACATCATCCCCCCGTTAGAGGGAATTTCGTCCCGAAATTAGAGTTCAAGCAACTAAGTTATTACAAAATAACTAAGTAAAAAGATGAGGATATTTAAGTTTCATTTGATCCTCGCGCTCCCATGTGAATTTCGGTCCTCGCTTGGCGTTCCAGCGAACCTTCACGATTGGGATACGGCTTTGCTTGGTTCGTTTGACCTCTCGGTCCATGATCTCTACAGGTTCTTCCACGAAGTTGAGGCTCTCGTTGATCTCGATCTCGTCGAGTGGAATTACAAGAGTCTCGTCGGATAGGCACTTTTTCAAGTTCGAGACGTGGAAGGTTGGATGTACGTTACTAAGCTCGTGGGGTAGATTGAGTTTGTAAGCTACGGGGCCGATTCTAGCGAGAATCTCAAAAGGCCCTATGTATCTTGGATTTAGCTTTCCACGCTTTCCGAAGCGTATCAAGCCCTTCCAGGGTGAGACTTTCAAAAGGACTCGGTCTCCCACCTAAAATTCCAAGGGTTTCCTTCTTTTGTCTGCGTAGCTTTTCTGTCGGTCTCTAGAGGCTTTCAATCGTTCACGAATCTGAACGATCTTCTCTGTCGTTTCCCGAATGATCTCCGGACCCGTGAGAGTACTCTCAGGAACTCGTCCTTTAGCTAACTGGGTGTCACCCACCTCAGCCCAGCACATAGGGGATATGCACTTCCGGCCGTAGAGGGCTTCAAATGGAGCAGCCTTTATGCTCGTGTGATAACTGTTGTTGTAAGAGAATTCGACGAGGGGTAAGTGAGTATCCCACGCCTTCCCAAAGTCGATCACACAGGCTCGCAACATATCTTCTAAGGTTTGTATAGTTCTCTCACTTTGTCCGTCGGTCTATGGATGGTAGGCTGTACTCATGTCTAGTCTCGTTCCTAGGGAGCTTTGTAGTGACTGACAGAATCTCGAAGTGAATCTGCTATCTCTATCGGAGGTAATAGATATAGGAACACCACGCAGTCGTACGATCTCCCTAATGTAGGTTCTCGTGAGTTTCTCCATTTGTCGGTTTCTTTGATGGGTAGGAAGTGTGCAGACTTGGTCAATCTGTCGACGATGACCCAAATGGTATCAAGCCCACCCGTTCTCTTGGGTAGCTTGGTTATGAAGTCCATAGTGATCCGCTCCCACTTCCATTCAGGTATCTCCGGTTGTTGAAGTAAACCTGATGGCTTCTGGTACTCGACCTTGACCTTCGCACAAGTAAGGCATTTACTTACGAAGGTGGCAATCTCAGCTTTCATGTTAGGCCACCAGTAAGACTTTTTAAGATCCAGATACATCTTATCTGAACCTGGGTGGACAGAATATCGAGTGTTGTGCGCTTCCTTAATGACCAAGTCTCTGAAGCCACTGTGTTTTGGTGTCCAGATCCGGTCCATGAGATATAAGACTCCGTCACCCTTGACTTCCAAGTTCTTATCCATTCCACGTAGGGATTCTCCCGCCACATTTTCAGGTTTTAAGGCTTCGAGCTGAGCCTCCTTAATTTGTGCGGATAGATGTGAATGGATAGTCATTGTTAATGACTTAACTCTTCGACCAGAATATTCTTTCCGACTTAGGGCGTCTGCTACCACGTTGGCTTTACCCGGATGATAATGAATTTCGCATTCGTAGTCATTGAGCAGCTCTACCCAATGTCGTTTTATCATATTGAGCTCCTTCTGGTTGAATATGTGTTGTAGGCTCTTGTGGTCTGAAAAGATAGTGCTCTTCGTATCGTACAGGTAGTGTCTCCAGATCTTCAGCGCAAACACAACTGCTCCTAATTCGAGGTCATGTGTGGTGTAGTTGACCTCGTGTGTCTTCAGCTGTCTTGAGGCGTAGGCGATGACCTTACCTCGTTGCATCAGAACACAGTCGAGCCCCTGGTTGGATGCATCGCAGTATACCACGAAGTCTTTTATCCCTTCGGGGAGAGATAGTATCAGTGCGGTGCATAAGGCTCGCTTTAGCGTTTGGAACGCTTTCTCCTGCTTCTCTTCCTAGTCAAAGGCCACGCCCTTCTGGGTCAATGTAGTGAGGGGTTTCGCAATTCGAGAGAAGTTCTGTATGAATCTGCGGTAGTAGCCAACGAGGCCTAGAAATTGACGAATTTCTGTAGGCGTCTTCGGTGTTGACCAGTTCTCAATGGCTTTAATTTTGGAAGGGTCCACGTGGATTCCTTCTTCGCTAACCACGTGTCCTAAGAATTCGACTCTTCGGATCCAAAATTCGCATTTAGAGAACTTCGCATATAGCTTCTCCGATCGTAAGGTTCCTAGGACTTGTCGTAAATGATCGCTATGCTCCTCCTTACTTCGAGAGTAGATAAGTATATCATCAATGAAGACGATGACGAACTGATCCAAGTAAGGACGGCAGACTCTATTCATCAAGTCCATGAATATTGCGGGCGCATTGGTCAATCCGAATGACATCACTACGAACTCGTAGTGTCCGTAACGAGTTCGGAAGGCTGTCTTCGGAACATACTCCTCAAGCACTCGTAACTGGTGATACCCGGACCTCAGATCAATCTTGGAAAAGTTGCTCGACCCTTGCAGCTGGTCGAATAAATCGTCTATGCGAGGAAGAGGGTAACGATTCTTGACTGTAAGCTTGTTGAGTTCCCTGTAATCGATGCACATACGGAACGATCCGTATTTCTTCTTTACGAACAAGACTGGTGCTCCCCAGGGTGAGAAGCTTGGTCTTATAAAGCCCTTGTTGAGCAGTTCGTTAAGTTGACCGGACAGTTCTTGCATCTCAGCAGGTGCTAGACGATAGGGCGATTTGGCTACGGGGGTAGCCCTTGGAACTAAGTCGATTCGGAACTCGACTTGACGTTGGGGAGGTAAACCCGGTAGTTCTTCCGGAAAGACGTCGGGGAAGTCGCGTACTACGAGGAGGTCTTTTAGGTCTCTTGTTTTCTGGCTCGTATCGACGACGTGCGCCAGGAATGCACGATATTCCTTATGCAAGTACTTTTGGGCTTGAATACTCGAGATGATACGAAGGCTCATACTGGGTTTGTCTCCGTAGATCAACAAGGTTTCGTTATTCGGTAGGTTTAAACGGATGGCTTTGTCGAAACACAGGATATCGGTACGATGGAGACTCAACCAGTCCATGCCCACAATGACATCGAAACTCTTGATCGATACTGGTATGAGGTCGATTGGGAATGAATGATTATCTAGTGTGAGGGTACAACCCATGTAAATCTCGTTAGAATTTTCTGTCTTTCCGTTAGCCATTTCTACGACGAAGGTTTCTTTTAGTGCTTGTGGTGCTTGATTAAGTAAGTGTTTAAATTTTTGGTTTACGAAGCTCCTTTCTGCCCCACTATCGAATAGGTTACAAGCATAAGAGTTATCGAGAAGGAACGTACCCGTGACTACTGTGGGGTCTGCCACGGCTTCATTGTGGCCAATAGCAAGTAGTCTTCCTGCTCCTCCCGCATTTCCAGCTTTAGGGCAGTTTCTTTTGAAGTGTCCTGTCTCGCCGCACCCGTAGCAGTCCTGACTCACTCCTGCACTGGGAATCTGATTGATGGGTTTGGGTTGTGTTCTGCAAAACCGGGCGGTATGGCCCTTCCGGTCGCAGTTAGTGCAGTGCATTTCACGACAGGGGCCGTTATGATGGAAAGAGCACTTAGTGCACTTGGGTAGGTTCCCTGTATATGTCTTGGCTGGTACAGGGGCAGCAGGAGTTGTGGCAGCATGGGCAGCCACTGTCTGTTGTTTCTTGGAGGAGGGCTGATTTGATTTGCCCTTCTTTCGGTCCCAACGCCTTTTCTTGTTGTCAGCCGCGTTGGTTGGTGTTGGGGCAGTAGTTGTGGTTGTTGCTTGAGTAGAAGGGGCTTCATGATCGATGAGCCTTTGGGCAAATTCCTTGGCACTATCAAAGGTCGCAGGGTTGGATCCTAGAACGTTCCCATGGTACGGGGGTACTAGACCCCAGATGTATCTTTCGATCTTTTTGCTTTCGGTGGGGATCATGTTAGGACATAGAGCCACCATGTCGCAGAACCTGGCTGTATAAGCCACTATGTCAGAACCCTGCATTTTGAGGTTCCATAGTTCCTCCTCGAGTTTCTGAATTTTGCCCCTCGGGCAGTACTCCCTTGTCATAAGGTCCTTCAGTGTGTCCCAGCCCATGGCGTTGGCTGTTACCAGTGAGAGTGATTTGACATGGCCATTCCACCACGTCAGAGCCCTTTGGGTGAAGGTGCAAGCAGCGAACTTTATCTTGCTTCCTTCTGGGCATGAGCACATCTCGAAGATTGCTTCTGTTCTCTCAATCCATTGGGACAGTGCAAGGATCCCTTCGGTTCCGTTGAAGTATGTAGGTTTGCAGCTGATGAAATATTTATATGTACACTCCCATGCACGTGGATGGATTTCACCTTGGCTAGAGTTAGTGCCAGTCCCCGTTCCACTAACACCACCAGAGTTTACTTGTGCCAGGGCGGCAGTCACAGCTGCTTGAAACATCACCGGATCGAACTGTGGTGGGGGTGGTGGTGGTGGAGTTTGATTCGCAGGCGTGTTTCTGGTTGGACGCTTGCGAGGCGGCATCTTTTACTGAAATTTCATGAAAATGATGACAATAGTAAGAATCGACTGTAAGTGTGATGAGAGTGTTTCATAGACTATATCGCCATAGTCCAATTGTTAGATAGAAGCATATCAATAGAGTACGAAAAACACAAGAGTAAGAACATTCCAATAGATTAGATAACTGCCAAGATTACTGGTATTAATGATGTAAAATGTGTTCAGGAAAAGTGACCTAACAGTAGGTCTTACATCAAACCATAATGGAAAATGTTGGCAGCTTAGAAGTCTAGTTAGAGTACTTTCAAAGTTAGGAATGTTTACAGACAAGTGCTCCACAGAGCATAGAAAAGAAAAGGCTATTCCTTATTAATGATGTAAAATGTGTTCAGGAAAAGTGACCTAACAGTAGGTCTTACATCAAACCATAATGGAAAATGTTGGCAGCTTAGAAGTCTAGTTAGAGTACTTTCAAAGTTAGGAATGTTTACAGACAAGTGCTCCACAGAGCATAGAAAAGAAAAGGCTATTCCTTAATCGAAAGAGAAGGATGAGTTGACATCTTCTACTGGCGACGGGTATCCCTTGGGCGAACCCTCAGGTCTGCCAGTTGACGTACAACTTCCTGAAGATGTCGCTCATGCGCCCTCTGACGCATTCGGAGTTCCATGACTTCAGCTCGGGACGCAGCTAGCTGTTGCTGCAAAGCCTCATTGGTTCTCCTAGTCCTATCCATAGCCTCTTCGAGTTGGCGAATGCGGACTGTGTTAACGCCAGAATTGGCATCAATTTCCACTACCCGGTCGATGGCTGCATGACCTTGCTCGACGTTCCTAGCAATCCTACGGACCATGATGGGCAGGACTCGGTCGGCGGAACCTCCCTTGCTTATGTTGTAGAAGCTTTGATCTCCGTTGTAAGGTAAAGGCTGACCCTGTTCATCACTCCATCGATTCAAGGTTGTTGCCCACAAGGGAGTGGGACCTTGAAATGTCGAACGGGGGTTGAGGTTTGGAATTGGAACTCCTTGGGGAAGGTTGTTGACTTCTGGTTCGGAGTCGGAGCTATCAGAAAAGCCTTCTGCACGTTGATCATCCAGGGGGATTGGGTGATCATCTTCTGGCTCCTCATCAAGCCATCCACCAATGCCTTGGTTGGGATAATATGGATCGCCAGGGAGATGGAAGCCAGCCATGCTATCTACGCGAGAATAGGGGAAAGAATAGTTAATAGACGTACTAATCTAAGATACTTATAAGATGATCGTTAAAAGTTGATTCAATACTTGCATAGTGCATACTAATTACATGCAACCAAAATAGGATAGACCTTCGAATAAGTGACCCTAACTCTAAATCCACAACCAAACAAGGAACAGGAAGTAAAGCAAAGATCACAGATTCTACGTCTATAGCGCCTTCGTCACATGTAACCTTGGAGTATCCACTTAGCAACTATTGCCCTACTAGTAACGACCTTTTTAATTCTCACATATGTAATTTATAGTAACGCAGAATACTCCTATAGTATTCTATTCTAACGTTCTTGTTGTAGTAGTGTTGGTAAGTTTTTAGACTTGTTGCAACACCACAATCATTCTTAGGCACATGCTAGTCACTCCTCGGAAAATATAGTTGATCAGGCTATATCCCCCTAGTTTTGACTATATGTCTCTAAGCCTAATTGTGTTGTTCAACAATCGTAATACTTTTGTTCTGTTCTAGTATGATACTGACACTGGTATGAATAGATGTATATATATACTTAGTTAAATATTTTATTATTTAAAAGTATATATTCTTGGTCAGAGTGTTTTAATCCCGATGTGTTTATAGTTCGTATATCTTTTATGGGTTGATATACTTGATTCACTATAAACAGTGCTCTGATACCAATCTGTCACACCCCAAAACCGGAACGGCGGAATCGTTCTAGGGTGGAGGACATCATGTACAGTATCATAACAAAGCATAATAGTAAAGACAAGCAAACAACATCCATTGCATTAATATAATAATTTAGATACAAGCGTGTTCTGAACATTATGTAAGACACCAAAATGTATAATCAAAATAAAAGATGAGTCTTGTATGTGCTCCATCTTCTCAAAAGCTTCATCTGTACCTGTCTACTGATGACCAGAGAATACAAGTTCTTTTCAAAGAGTTTATCAGCATAAAGCTGGTGAGTTCATAAGTATTTAGTGTCATTGCTTGTATAAAAAGGATTGTAACAATGTAGAGTAATAACTGATTCAAACGTTTGTAAATAGTATGCTCCCTAGAAAACCCTATATTTTCTAGTAAAAAGTAGTCTTCTACCAAGACCCGATTGTTTGTGCGTTTGTTCTTTCGTAAATGTAAAGGTTTTTCCCCAGTGAAAACTATTATTATGAAAATATAGGTTTAGACTTCACCCTTGTAAGGTGATTTCAAAGTAAGTGTAATAGGGGGAATTAATATTTTTTCCTCAGCAGTGACACTGCTGGTCGTAAAGTGAATAAAACATAGACTCCAGGTGGTATCGAATGAACGATACGCCTCGAAAAGTATAAATGAATGAAGTGTAGACTCCAGGTGGTATCGAATGAACAATACGCCTCGAAAAGTCTAGATGAATGTAGTATAGACTCCAGGTGGTATCCAATGAACAATACGCCTTGAAAAGTCTATTTTGCCTTTAATTCTAAATTGGTTAATTAAAGGTTTGAATGTGAACTCATATGTAACCATGTTGATTGACGGCTGAATATCTAATGACCCTCCAGATCATATGTAGTGAGGTAACACTCTGTCACCCCTGGGCCTTAGCGGCTCGGACTGTAGCTAGCAGTCGGGATGTGGGAGTGTCTGTCCCGTATAGATCTATACACACAATGTTTGCTCTCCCTCCAGGAGACTCTGGTTACAAAGTGATACCACGATGAAGTGTCGTATCGACAAGTAGTATGTCACATTCTGTTACAGTATTTAATGTTTGTATAGTGTATAGTATATTCTCTTGTATAGTGTATAGTATGTTCTCTTGTATAGTGTATAGCATGTATTGTTACTCAATGTAGTACTTATGTAGTGACTCATAAAGGTACCGACTCTTGTATGGGTCTTTGTAATAGTAGTAGTGAGTAGTAATCCCTTAACTATACCTATTATAGTTAAATAGTAAGATTGTTTGGATGCCTTTGTTACACAAAGGTACTGAACTGAAGTGAAAGCTTTTATATCCAACACATAAATATATATATGATATATAACTAAGAATTCAACGTCATTCGGACAAATAATGGAGTACCCTAAGTCCTAAGTCCTTCAAGTCTTACTTATATAAATAGATTAGTGTAGATATGAGTTTGAAAACAATGCAAGTTTAGAAGAGTTTTGGAAATAGTTTTAGTATTTAAAAGTTTGATAAAAGGGTTTTGAAACACTTGAAAATCCATATGTTTGATAGTAATTTGAAAGCAATAGAAAGTCTTTATGTTTGTTCTAGTTATTAATCACATGTGATTAAAGCAATAACTAGATATGTTCAACTTGTATTCCCCCCATAAAAGCATTTAAAATCATTTCAAATGTTAATTAAGGGGTATGAACTCACCTGCAGTGAGTGGTTTGGATGGAAGTGCCGAGTAGGATGCTAGGTGTCAAGTGAGGACTTGAACACACACACGGATCCTATGTAACATGTAGTGATACATAAATGTATCTAATTAGTCATTTAACAACTAATTAATAAAGTAAAGACATCCTAATATATGGAAACACTTTTTTTCAAGTGCTAGGAGTGTTAAAGGGTTGCATCTAAGAAGAGTATTGCCTCACATTGGAGTTTGCTTCTCATTTGGTAACCCTATATGTGTTTCCGGTTTTTGGTCATTTCCCCCATGAGTTTACGACCGTAAACTCATGGTAAATGGTACCATTGTGTGATTTAAGGTCTTATACCCCTCAAGGAAGTGTTCTAGGTTCGAATCAAAGGCTTAGGAAGGGACTAGGGCTCAAAATGGCTCATCTTTGGAGTTTACGGTCCTTGGACCACCCTTGGGAGTTTACGGTTATAGACCCTTGAGTTTACGGTCGTAAACCCATGAGTTTATGGCCGTAAACTCATGGTCACTCCAACCATTTCGTGATTTGGGGTTTCTAGCTCATGCATGCAAGGTTCTAGTCCAATATCCAAGCCCTAGAAGGTGTTAGTGGCACTTAAACACCACTAGATGGTATTTACGGTTCAAGGATATACCTTGACCATAAACACAAGTGTTCTTGAGGGTTTTTTGTGTTCTTCAATGGTTTAGCAAGTATTCTAAGCAAGTAACTAGTTAGGAGAAGTGTACTTACTCATAGGAATCTTGTAAGAGTGTTTAAGGGCCAAGTGTTCTTAGTGTTCTTGGTGTTTTGAAGAACACTTGAAGATCTAAGTAAAAATGAAGAATTCATGGATGAAATGATGTATAAACACTAGATAAGGTGTTATAACAACAAAACAAGTGAAGAAACACTTACATTTTTGGAAGATTTGGAAGATGATTCTATGATAGTTGAGAGAAAAAGTTGGGTGTTCTTGAGCTTGGAAGTATAAAGTGAGGGAATGAAGGGTAAACTCATGCTATATGCATGAGTTCATGGTCAAAAGGATTTTACGGCCCAAACTCCTCTTGTTTGGCCGTAAACACCTAGTCAAGGTGTTAATTGTTTATTTGCTACCCAACACTCCTAAAAGATACTTCCATTTATTTGTTCGTTTGACGAAAATTAAAATAAAAACACCCAAACGGACTTAAAACTGGCCAAAAATGTACTGAAATGAATTTGATTAATATTTGTAGTGCTTGACTGAAGAGTTTATAAGAATGAAAATTTCGGGTTGTCACATATGATTTTCGAAAATTGTATGCTAGATCTAGGGTTTATTGCTTTGGTATTCAATTGCAGGTTCAACTTGTGAAAAACTTAGATCCAAAGCAATTAGGGTTGCATGATCACATAAGATGTAGTTATGCTCATAACCCATCATAAACTAAATATTTTGTTGACGGTATTATGAGCAGATCCTCAACAGAGAAGCCATATTGGCACATGATCTCATTGAAAATGTCGTTCGTTGGCAGTCGGAGACCCGCCTCAAAGATTGGGACTTAGACTCTGACCTTGCCTTCTAGCGGCCGAGAAGTGACTTCCCCCTTTCGAGGATACTACACACCATGCTCACGAAGAAAACCAAATCGGGCCTACAGGCGTTCAAAATCGTGAGGTGTCGGGTCGATTCCAGTAGTTGGTGTCAGCATGGATGTCGATAAACAAGAACGAGGCAAAAAAGAAAGGAAGCAGATAGAAAAGAAGAAATAAAGTTAAGACGAGAACAACTGAAGAACTAGTAGAGCGAAGAAAAGGAAACCACCCCTAATAAGGGACGTCTTAAATGCAAGGTGGGAAGTTCGAACAGTTAAAATGATGAGACAGTCAGCGCATATGCCTCCGTCACATCAATGCACGTCAGAGTCATCACAACCAAACACGTGTCTTGGTCTAAGCTAGAACAACTCAGCTACTGCAACTTAACGCTGATGTTTACTAGCCTAGGGGACTTGTTAATGTATCCCTCTAAGAATACATCAAAAATAACAGAGCAGTTATCTAAAGGACGACCTAGCTAACGGTCGCTTCCCGTCATAAGTGCTTAACCTAGGCTTTTGCCCTCGTGGCCTCGTATTTAGACCCCGGCGCTCTAGCGCCAAGGTCCAATCCATAATGAGAGGCTCTGGCTCACAAAAAGCCAAAACAGTACCAACCACTCCCTAGAGCGACAAGTGTAGTGCTCAGAGTGCCGCTCCTCGGTGGTTCCACACCGATAGCAGATAACTGCTAGTGGAGCACGATCCGCCAATGGAACGCTTCCATGTCTTGACGGTATAGACAAGAGAAAAAGTAATGTCGGGAGCATGCTCCTCCTCCGACAGGTATAAAGGAAGCCATTTTTCTCCAGAAGAAGGGATCGTCTGTTTCTCTATCTCAAGCTAAACCCTAATTCTCTCATTCAATTACTGAATTGACCATTAGAGCCTCGTTCTGGGACCCCCTACCGAATGATGACTGATGTCGGATCACTCTTTGTTGTTATTCTCAGGCTTAACTTAGACGAAACCACCACAAATGGCATTAGGCTCAAAGCAGATATCACAACAGTATGAGGACCCTGGTTTGAGCGAATTGGATAAGCACTCATGTGAATCCATACTCAAACTAAGGAAGGATGAGATGTGTACGATTAGTCGGAGCAAGAAAGTATACCCCAAGTTACCCACACTGTTATTTGTTTATGACATTTATGATAGAACTGCATGCTAGTGATAGGTTAGGGATCTTCAGAGATTGCATGATACAATTGCCTGATGTATGATACATGATAGCCTATAGTAACTTCTTGTATGTTAGATGAAATTGACATTATTACTGTAGTTTCTTAGTGTGTGCATCATAGTTGCACATAACTAAGATTCTATAGCCTAAGAATGTTTGGTTTAGCCATATTTCCTATTCCTTGTTTGGTTGTGGGCTTAGGGTAGAATCAAGTATTATATTGTCTATGAGATCCAACATTATGTATGATTCATATGCACGAGCAGCTGTAGGGTTGGTGGAAGTTTCATAAGTGAGTATGGGCGTAGTTGGCCAGTTGAGGAATGATTAGTCACTCTCGCAAGAGTGAGTATTTGATGTATGCGTATACTAGTTGTGGGTTTTCTTTCAGGTAGTTTGTGATGATCCATTGAGACAAATACAGGTAGTTATTGAAGGTAGTATCGGCTCGTACTATTGTAAGCACAAGACTCGTACGTGTAGCAAGGAAGTCACAAACGCTGAGGGTTTAGTCTCTCTATGCTGGTTGTAATTGTATGAATTGTGGAATTTATGATATATTTTGATTCATTTTTAGTATGGTGTTCATGAGAGGATCTGGTCACCCTTTGCCACCATTGCTAGTCCATATTAGTGTGCCAGTTATCCACGCACTCTCCACTAAGGACTTGGCAAGGGTACAAATTGTAATTTCATGGAATAGCATCATTTCACATTTTTCCTAAAAGTAACTAAGAATGGGAATTTTATAAAAAATTTAGTTACTTTATATATTCATTATACTTTCAATGAGGATTTAGTTGCCCTATCCAACCCGTTCGGCTAACGACCCTCCACCAATCAAGGAAGCGGTGGGTGAGAGTGGACACCCATTAAACTGTCATTTTATAGGCAGCAACCTTATACCCCCCTTATAGATCGGCTTCGTGAATGAGGCCTACTAACGGTAAGACTAGCATTATCTTATATATATATATATATATATATATATATATATATATATATATATATATATATATATATATATATATATATATATATATATATATATATATATATATTAATCTTATAATATTACAATAGTATAAGGTTGAATTTTAAACTAGTAAAATTCTAGGGTTTAGAATTTGAATATTTCAAAATTAAACTTTTAATTAAAATTTTAAATTCCAAATTTGATGGCAAGTTTTGAAACTTTTCAAAACTTCTTTTAGATCAAATTTGAAAATTATTAATTAATCTTATTGTTAATATTTATCACATAATTTGACCTAATCTTTTCCATAACAAGATAATTCAAATCAAAAATACAAATAATCCCTACCTTGGACGAAATCTTATGGACTATCCAATAATTACAATTCAGTCCCCAAAGTTTAATTAATATCTTTTGTTGACAAAATTAATTCTTAACCAATATTAACTAAACAAATATGATTTCTATTTTAATATATTATTCATATAATATATTAATAAACCATAATAACCTCTTTCTCTATTATTCATCCAGTCAAGTCACTTTGGTGAAGGCAACCCAAAAGCACCATGCTACAACCGGGTCAAGTACATACCAAATATAGTTATGGACTTAGACACTAATCCAACAGTCTCCCACTTGGATAAGTCTAATAACTATAGATGCAAGTACGACTTCAAAATCCAATTAGCAATCGTAGCTCTCAAAAGCTTCTGTCGAACTTTGACACATCCTTTAGATAAGGGATCGTATAGTCCTCCGTTCTCAAGATATCATGTGGACAATCACATGGAACATAGTCATACTTATTGTCCAATAGTTTGTTTCTCGATCTCTAATTTGTCTGACATTGAACTTAATTGAACACATCAATTCAGTTCTGAACGGGCCCGGTATATAAGTCAAACCAAATCATCGAGGGGCCCAAGATATCGCGTTTACCCTCGTAGGATAAAAGGAACAGATAAACTTTGACTTATATGCATTTACTATTAACTCATCAAATCATACACAACAATGCGTTTTATAACATCAAGTTACTGATGCGTTTACACATTATCAATGCATAACCAACTCGCAAACAATAAACCATATATCTAGGTTCAAAGACTATATGATATTATCGTCTCACAATCACTCGTGATTAATTCCATGAAGTGATTCAAGTGAGCGCGTGTCTAATCCAATACTCAAATCATATTTCAAGAGCACTCATGAACGTTGCAGCAAGACTTTGCTATGTCTAATACATTTTAGACAGTCTACAAGCCAATTCATGACAGTCTTCTTTCATACCTACTTCCAAAGTATGAGCGACTGTGAACAGTTTAAATAATCTTATTATTTAGGAAGTCAAAACATGCAAAGTGAAACAATAGTAAATAATTAATACAAGATAGTAACTTTACTTATAAATAAAACACCTATATTTAATCATCAAATGTTAACTACAATTTGCTATTACAAGTTTCTAAAATCCATCTAATCACTAAAACTAATATTGTCCTTCAGCCCAATGCTCCTAGCGTGCTGAAAGTGCTTGACCCTACTCAGTCCCTTCGTAAGGGGATCTGCAGGGTTCTCTTCTAACGATACCCTCTTCACTATGAGGAGTCCCTCTTCTACCCGATGTCTAACAAAGTGATATTTCCTATCAATATGTCTGGATGTGCCATGATCCCTCGGTTCCTTGGTCAAGGCAACAGCACCTTCATTGTCACATAAAATCTCCATAGGCTACTTTATGGCTGACACAACTCCAAGGTCTCCGATGAAGTTCTTCAACCATATCGCCTCCTTTAACGCTTCGCTCGCTGCTATGTACTCTAATTCGCACGTTGAATCAGCTACGGTCTCCTGTTTGGAACTTTTCCAAGACACTGCTCCTCTATTTAGGGTAAAGAATCATCCCGACTGAGAGCGGAAGTTGTCTCGGTCGGTCTGAAAACTGGCGTCACTATACCCTCGCACCCTTCAGTCATCACTCCCACCGAGGATAAGAAACCATTCCTTGGTCCTCCGAAGGTACTTAAGAATATTCTTGATTGCAGTCCAATGTGCTCTACCAGGGTTCCCTTGATATCTATTGACCATGCTCAAAGCGAAGGCCACATCAGGGCGAGTACAAGTCATAACATATATGATCGAGCCAACTGCGAAAGCATAAGGTACTCGGCTCATCTCTGCTATCTCGGCTTTGGTACTTAGGCTTTGAGTCTTACTCAACTTGGCATTGCTTTGGATTGGTAACTCCCCTTTCTTGGAATTTCCCATACTAAAACGCTTTAGTACCTTATCCAAGTAAGTGCTTTGACTAAGTCCTATTAGTCTTTTACTCCTGTTTCTCACCATCCGTATCCCAAGAATATATGTAGCTTCTCCGAGGTCCTTCATAACGAAGCACTTCCCAAGCCAGGACTTAACCTCCTGCAGGGTTGGGACATCGTTTCCTATGAGTAGTATGTCATCGACATATAAAACGAGGAAGCTAACTATACTCCCACTAGCTTTAACATATACACAGTACTCATCCTCGCTTCACAAGAAACCAAACTCTTTGGCTTTCTCATCGAAACAAATATTCCATCTGCAAGATGCTTGTTTCAATCCATAAATGGATTTCTCAAGCTTACACACTCTATTAGGATGCTTCGCATCGACAAAACCCTCTGGATGACTCATGTAAATATCCTCAGCCAACTTCCCATTAAGGAAAGCGATTTTGACATCCATCTGCCATATTTCATAATCATGAAACGCAGCTATGGCTAGCATAACCCTAATAGACTTTATCTTCGCAACTGGCGAGAAGGTCTCATCATAGTCAACTCTGGGAGTTTGAGTAAAGCCCTTTGCAACCAATCACGCTTTAAAAGTGTGCACTTTCCCATCCATGTCGGCCTTCTTCTTGAAGATCCATTTGCACCCGATCGTCTTACGACCTGGCACATTGTCAACCAAATTCCAAACTTAGTTGCCATACATGGACTGAATCTCGCTGTCCATAACCTCTTTCCACTTCGCAGACTCCGGGCCTTCCATGGCTTCCTTGTAGCTGTTAGGTTATGTTGGATTAATGTCTAAGTCCATAACTATATTTGGTATGTACTTGACCCGACCCGGCATAGTCCATTTGGGTTGCACTTCACCGACAAAATTTATATGGATAGTCTTTTGAGAATAGTATATTTATGATTTATATTAATATATTATAAGTTCTAACATATTAATATGGAATCATATTATTTAATTAGTATTGATCAAGAATTAATTTAGAATTAATTAAGTGATCAAAAAGAACTAATTAAATATGGACTCTTATATATATGGAATGGGCCAAGTTCATTTAGGTTGGGCTAAGATTTCATGGATGGTCCATGGAGCTTTTAACCCATGGATCCTATGTAAATGAAAGGTCATGGGTATTAGGGTTTACATGGATGTAACCCTAATCCTCCATAATATATAAAGGGGTCCTTGGCTCACAAAATTGGTACAAGTGTGTGAAAAAAAGTGTGGGCCGATTTTAGTGAGCATACATATTCTCTCAAGTTCTTCCAACGTGTTTTGGTGATTTGTGATTCCATTTGAGGCTTCCACACTATTGGGGCTAAGCTCTTAAAGCTTGAAGACATCAAGCTACATCAAAAGGTATGTCATCTAACTAGAACTTTGTAGTATAGGTGCTTCATAATATGCTAGTTAGGATGAAACATTGGAATAGTTAATATTTGCATGTATAATAGAGAAAACATAGATCCAAGGTTTATAGGGTTGCATGTACACCATAGGAGTGTTAGAATGCTCAAAACCCAACAGTGGTATCAAAGCCATGGGTTGTTTTCTGTTATATTGATGCAAATGTTTTATTTTCAAGTTGAAAAAAAATGAAAAAAAAAACATGACGTTTGTCAAATTTTAAGATAATTACTTGTTTTGTGAAAACGAATTATTTGTAAAATTTGAATCATTTGTTATATGAATTGAATTAGGTCAAATTTAGTAAAAGATAAAATGATATGATTATTTTATTAGTTTTAAAAGTTTGATCTAAATGTTTTAAGGAGTTACATATTTTGTCATAAAATTTTGGAGCTCAAAAGTTTTTTTTAAAGTTGTGATCTTAAGGGTTTTTGAAACTTCCATAAGTTATGGATATGAAAGTTTTTTAAAAAAAAAAAATTTGATTCAAAGTTTTTATGGAGTGACAAAATTTGGTGTTAATGTTTTAAAGAATTCCATAACTTATTCTTAAGTTATGAAACATGGAAAGTTTCATCATAAAACACCATTAATTCCATAAGTTATGGAATCCAAAGGTTTTCAAGAATTACAAAACTTGCCCTCAAGTTTTGGAATTTGAGAAAAGTTTTTTATGAAAAAAAGAATTGAATTCTAAAACTCTTGGGTTCATAACTTAAACAATTGATTAAATGGTTTTAATTTTGAGTTTAATAATTGGAATTATGATGTTTGTTGAATAGTTCAAATTAACTCTTATGGACTTTATTAATAGTTAATTAAAGTGTTTAATTAAAAGAGTATTATTAATTCATAAATATATGATTTGAGTTTAATTAAATTAAAAGTCTAGTTTAATTAATAGATTAAACCACCAAGTATTTTAAATGTCTAAAATACACCCTTATACTATTATAATATTAAAAGTTTAATATATTATATGTATAAGAGCAAGTCGTCTTACCATTAGTAGGCCTCATTCACGAAGTCGGTCTATAAGGGGGGTATAATGTTACTGCCTATAAAATGGCAGTTTAATGGGTGTCCACTCTCACTCACCGCTTCCTTGACTGGTGGAGGGTCGTTAGCCGAACAGGTAGGACAAAGACTATAATTCTCCCTTCATTCTAAGTATAATGATAAATACTAAGTAACTAAACACTTATAAATACCCAATCTTAGTTACTTAGGAAAATGTGAATAAGGTGCTAATCCATGAAATTACACTTTGCACTTTGTTTAAGCTGTTAGTGGAGCGTGTGTGGTTAACCGGCACACTAACCTGGACTTAACAAGGTAGGCAAAGGGTAACTTATTGTTTATCATACTATCGTTGGAGCGTGTGTGGTTAACCGGCACATCGATTGAGGGGTAAATATTAAGGGTACCAAGTATATTTGCATGGTTACTTCACACCTTGTTTTGTGATCCTCGGCATCCCAGTCACAAAACCTGAAGGGCACACTCGAGATTGAAACATGCCATTGAAAAGTTCAATGAATCTCAAAAGAATCTAGGAGTTTCAAAACCAATTAAAACCTAATAATACATTTCGTTTATCTTGGTGGAAATTGGTGAATCGTCATTCACCTACCTTCAAATATTTTATAGCTTGGATTACGGCATCCCTCTTCCAAGTTATAAAATAGTTTGTTGGGTCCTAGCCTTAATATATCATATTGGGTGTTATATTAAGGACTTAAATCAACTTTACGTGAATTTCTCCCATTGTTGATGTCTGGTTTAGAAGACAATGATCTTCCCAAACCAAACTTTCCTAATGAATATGACTTCCCGAGTTTGGCTCATGGAAGTCATACTTCTCTTCCTCCATCACCTCCAATTATTCTCCCTAACCCACAAGTTCAAGGTCACTCAAGCCCTAATGGCAAGCAAGGTCTATGTGTGATCACATCTTAGAGATGAAGTCACATATTGACAAGCCGGGAGAGTTGGGTGTCAAAGTCTTGAGAAAGTTGGATGTTCAATCACTTTCTAAGTCACATAGTGAGTTCCTTTGGGACTACTATGAAACAGACTATGACATGAACCTTAATGATCATATCTATTTGCTTGGTGCTGCTGAATCAGCAATGATTTGGAACGATAGTAAAGCAAATTTAGAATATCAACTTCCCAAAAACTTTATGGACAGTGACAATGGTGACACTGGAAATCTAGAAAAAGCATTCTCTTCCTAATGCAAAGGGATTGGCCATAGTCAACCCGGTTGACCAAATGGTAAAGAGAAAGGCTAAGTTTGAGATAGTCCCATTACCAAAGGGTCCATATGTTTATTTTGCCAAAGGAAGGGGCGTTGATTGAAAAGATGCCAAATTTACCTAAGGATGTTAAAGTTAATAAGTTTGACTCTACATCAGCTAGAGCCCATTATCTAACTCTGTTAAGTTCTATTCTAAGATCCTCATTACATGATGTGACTGGGTCACATGTTGATGTTTTAAGAATCAAAAAATAGAGAGAAATCTTAAAGGAAGTATATGTTGATTCTGATCGCGAAGGTGGATTTCGATCGCATCAGAATTTTGAGCAGTTGCTTAAGAAGTTATGATATATTGTTAAGGAATAGATAACAACAATTTTCCATGTGGATTGTAAGGTTAAGTTTTTCCGCAAAGTTTTAAAATAAAAGAAAATTGTTTAATTTTATTTATTTGAAGTATCCTTACAGTGGCATTTGTGGAAAATTATTGCTTATATGATTCCACTGAAAGTAATATTGGAAAATGGATTTGATTCTTTCATTTGTGGTAGTGTCTAAATTTACCAAATAAGGAAAGTTCCTCATCACCCAAGTTTCAATTGGACCGAAACTTGGAATCATGCAAGTTGAATAGTATGATGAATGAGAACTTTCAAGCATTGGAAAATCAAGACTAATTACTTGTTCACATGGATGTGTGAGTCAAGTGAAGGACTAAAGGGATCGAGTACACATTCTTATGCACTGGTCATGTCCACCACAAAGCTCGTTAAGACTATTTGATTTACTAAAGTTTAGTAAATATGGTTATACTTACAAGTTTAAGTATAATTCTGAAACATTGGAAAAGTCTCAATGTATGGCAGTACGAATGGGAAGAATCAAATTAGGCAGAAAGATAAAAGTTTCTCAAATCTGAAAAGATGGGAGAGTACTTTAGTATCATGTTTGTGATCATCTTAATGATTTAGAAATCATATCACAATTAGTCCTCTAAAGGTCATCTTAGTGCATTCTTATGACTAAGAAGAGGAGTCATGAATTGTTGAAATGGTTAGATCAGGAAGATGAGTCATACTTCGTTCCAAAACAATTCTTAGAGTCATACTCCAAGATTGTAACTTGAGTGACATATCTTAAAGAAAGGTTTAAAACACCTGTCAAATGTAAGAGTAAAAGTGTCCTACTCTTGTACATTTGAAATTGGTAAGTTGTGATGTTTTGGATAAAACAAAGACCAACTAAGGCCAATTGTGTGAAGTGTTTGTCTTGATAAAGAATCCGCACTATCTCTTGAATATTTGGCAAGATAGTCTTATATGTCAAGAGGATAGTGGGAGTCTTAAAAATCCTAAAAAGAATTTCAAGAACTAATTAAGAATAAAACCTGAGGTTCTTCACTAGCACACGACTTGAGGTTTATAGCCTATCGTGTTTACATATTCTATGCCCATTCCAGTTAAAGTTGGCTTTGCATAGGAGTTCTGAAAGTTCTCAATTGGTTGCATAACAACTTGGAAGCAATGGCAGGCCCTGTACTGCCAGGTGGCAAGAAGTTAAGATTGCATAAGTTCAGTCCATATGAGTTTGGATTTGTCATTATCCTTGTCTTGTGACTATGGTTTTGACGATTCACATGGATAAGAACACATACACCATAAAATCTAAGGGTCATAAGGTTTCTCTCCGATTCATGAAAATGATGGTGAGGAAACACTTCCACCAAGTAGATTTGAAGCAGATGGCAAAAGGTCTAAACAATTGAGACTATGATTACGACATCCATTTTCATAGTTCTGAAATTGTTTAGACACACATGCATGCTATCTAAGGAAAGGTGTATGGTTTTGATAAAGTTTTATCAAAGCATCTCGTATCAGAAATCTGAACTTTGGTAAGAAAGTCAATAAAGTATTGATTTCTAGAAGTCCAGCTGATTTCTGAGTACATGTCAAAGCTAGTGGGAGCATAAGTGTTATGCTAATAATCATCATGTTAGTGGGAGCATGATAATTATTGTTAGTGTTGCAAGTTAGCAATGTTAATTATAGAAAACAAAAGTTTCAATTCGTGAGGCTGCAGGGATTGAAAAAGTTGTTTTGCTATAATTAAGGGAGAGGATATACTTCATTTCAGTTCTAAAGGCTTAGATTGAGACCTTAATCATCTTTAGTCAAGAATATATATATGAATTTCATGTTGGATTGGTTCAACTTAAGGAAATTATATATATTGCGTTCTCAAAATTCGATTATGATTATGACATCCCTCTTCATAGTCAAATTTTGAAAACATGGCAAATAAAAATATTGTAGCAAAAGACTGGTCTAGAATCATGTCTTTATGTGAGACATCATGAATCGTGTACCATTTGCTTTGGGTACAGGATCGATTGCATGTGCTATAATATTTGTCATTTCTAAATTTTTCCAAATGCCCAGAGGCATTAAGAAGGGAAAAGGTCTAGAATTGGATATGACTAAAATGATTAAGCAATTGTCGAGGACAATCTGAGGTTTACCAAAGATTGGTTGCTCAGGGACAGTTGGAAGTATAGTGCTAATTTTGGAAGGACCATCTTGACATATTCTGAAAAGAGGCATCTCTTATTTAGAATTGATAGTCAAAATGAGAATATGGAGTTGTCTCCATAGGTGGAAGTTATCTGTGTAAGATTAGAAAACTTAATGCAAGAAGCATGCCCAAAGCAATGTACTTTGAATATGAGACTTAGTTTCCATGGAGTTTATCTCCATTGGAATACCTTATAATGACTGTTGACAAGTCTTTGTGACTTTGTACATATTCATTACAGGAGGGTCAGTTCATATAAGTTTAAAATCTAAACAGATTTCGATAAATGATAGGAATTTGAAATTCTCACATTTTTCGATAAGGATTTGGGAGTGTGAAATTAGAATCATTGAAATTATGTTCATTGGTTTATTTCACAAAGTAAGGATCATAGACAAACATAGAGTGCATAATTGGTGTATGGCAAAGCTATTGTTTAAGAAAAACATAGTGTACATGCTTGGAGCATGGGACAACTAGTGTTTTTAATTCAAGTATTAAGTTGATAAAACCGAAACAATGAATAATGAGTAATCAGTATGGTGATAAATAAAAGTGTTTATTTATATTCATAGGGTTTGATACTATATTTGATTCGTTTATTCTTGTGTTTCACTTTGCATGTTTTGACTTCCAGAATAACTAAGTCGGTCTTCCTGAATGATTAAGTTATTCAAACCATCCACAGTCGGTCATATGTTGGAAGTAGATATGAATCAAGACTGTCATGGGTTGGTTTGTAGAGGTCCAAGTTGGTGGACAAAGTGGTGCTACAACACTCATGAGTGCTCATAAGTTCTGAGTATTGGATTCAACCCACGCTCATTTGAATCACTTCATGGATTTTATCACGAGTGATCATGAGACGATAATATCTTATATTCTTAAAACCTAGAGATATGAGTTGTTACTATGAGTTGGTTATACATTGATTGCACGAAAACGCATTGGTAACTCGATGTTATAAAACGTGCCTTAGTGTATGATACAACAAGTAGTAGAACAAGCCATATGAGTCGAAGTTTATCCATTCCTTTTACCTTCGGGATAAAAGCGATATCTGTGGGCCCCTCGATGATTTAGCGATGACACATGTGAGTGCTTGGCCAAGCCAGGACTGATTTCATTTGTTCAATCAGTCAGTTATCATAAATCGAAAATCAGGAAACAACAAATGGACAGAGAGAATGATTATAATCCATGTCTCAGTCCATATGATATCTAGAATGGAGGAATATATGATCCCTTATCTAATGGACAAGTCATTGACAAGGTCAGAGTTCGACAGCGACTTTAAGAGCTACGATTGCCAGTTAGGTTTTGAAGTCATACTCAATAATAGTTTTAGACTTATCCAAGTGGGAGACTGTTGGATTAATGTCTAAGTCCATAACTATATTTGGTATGTACTTGACCCGACCCGGCATGGTCCATTTGGGTTGCACTTCACCGGCACAATTTATATGGATAGTCTTTTGAGAATAGTATATTTATGATTTATATTAATATATTATAAGTTCTAATATATTAATATGGAATCATATTATTTAATTAGTATTGATCAAGAATTAATTTAGAATTAATTAAGTGATCAAAAAGAACTAATTAAATATGGACTCTTATATATATGGAATGGGCCAAGTTCATTTAGGTTGGGCTAAGATTTCATGGATGGTCCATGGAGCTTTTAACCCATGGATCCTATGTAAATGAAAGGTCATGGGTATTAGGGTTTACATGGATGTAACCCTAATCCTCCATAATATATAAAGGGGTCCTTGGCTCACAAAATTGGTACAAGTGTGTGAAAAAAAGTGTGGGCCGATTTTAGTGAGCATACATATTCTCTCAAGTTCTTCCAAGGTGTTTTGGTGATTTGTGATTCCATTTGAGGCTTCCACACTATTGGGGCTAAGCTCTTAAAGCTTGAAGACATCAAGCTACATCAAAAGGTATGTCATCTAACTAGAACTTTGTAGTATAGGTGCTTCATAATATTCTAGTTAGGATGAAACCTTGGAATAGTTAATATTTGCATGTATAATAGAGAAAACATAGATCCAAGGTTTATAGGGTTGCATGTACACCATAGGAGTGTTAGAATGCTCAAAACCCAACAGGTTCATCCAAATTTACTAGTGTACTATCACTAATAAATGTATCACCCTCACTTGTTATATGAAAACCATACAACACAGGTGGAACACTAACTCTACTGGAACGTCTAAGAGGTAAGGACTTGTCAATCGGTTCAACAGGAGTTTCATCCTTGGGTTGAGCGCTAGTGTTCGAGGTTACTTCATCGCTTGATTCTTGAATCTCTTCAAGATCAATTTGCCTCCCACTGTCCCTTTGGCTTATGAGTTCTCGCTCTCGGAAAACCCCTCTCCTCGTAACGAAGACAACATTGTCACCCGGTCTATAGAAGAGATATCCAAAGGATTTCTGTGGATAGCCGATGAAAATACACCGCTCACTACGAGGTTCGAGCTTGTCGTGAGTCTCTCGTCTTACGAAAGCCTCGCAACCCCAATCCTTGATATGTGCCAACAAGGGAGCTTTCCCTGTCCACATCTTGTGAGGTGTTTTGGCAACCTTCTTTGTAGGGACTAAGTTAACAATATGGGTGGCAGTCTCTAAGGCATACCCCCAAAATGAGATAGGTAATGAAGCACGACTCATCATGGAACGAACAATGTCCAACAAGGTTCGATTACGCCTCTCAGCCACACCATTCAACTGCGGTGTCCTAGGTGGCTTCAATTGCGAAATAATTCTGCATTCCTTGAGGTAGTCGTGGACTTTAAGACTATGGTACTCACCACCTCGATCGGATCGAAACATCTTAATTTTCCTACCCAGCTGATTCTCCACTTCCTGCTTAAACTCTTTGAACTTTTCAAAGGTTTCTGACTTGTGTTTGATTAAGTAGATATACCCATATCTGCTATAATCATTGGTGAAAGTCACATAGAAGCGGCTTACATCCCTTGTGGTGGATCTAAAGGGCCCACACATATCGGTGTGTATGAGATCTAATAAACCCTCACCCCTTTCACAAGTTCCAGTGAAGGGTGACTTGGTCATCTTTCCAAGTAAACAAGACTCGCACACGTCATTGTCCCTAAGATCGAATGACTCCAACACTCCATCCTTTTGGATTTGGGCTATGCGCTTCTTATTGACATGTCCAAGACGACAATGCCACAAGCATGCTTTGTCCAAACTATTGGAATAATTGATATGCAACACAGCATTTCCTAAGTTGTCTACTACCATCACAGTTTCATATATTCCATTACAAGGCAATGCTTCAAAATAGAAAGAACCATTAAAGAAAGCATTAATAGAACCCTTTTCATATCAAACGAAAATCTAAAACCTTGTCTATACAAACCATGAAAAGAAATAATGTTTCGTGTCATTTCTGACAAATAACAACAATTATTCAAATCTAAACCTAACCCACTACTAAGCACTAAAGAGTACACTCCAATCTTGGTGACAGGCGACGCTTTCCTATTCCCCATGATCAAGTTTATCTTCCCATGCTCCACATACCTACTTCTTCTTAGGCCCTGCAAATCAGAACAAATGTGAAAACCACACCCTGTATCTAGGACCCAAGACATAACATGTGATGAGTTGTTAGAATGAATAGTATAAATACCTGCGAAGGACGGTTTGATCTTTCCATCCTTGATATCTTGCAAGTACTTTGGGCAGCTTCGTTTCCAATGCCCCTTGTCGTGGCAGTAGAAGCAATCAGCATCCTTCGGGTTCGAGGGTGCAGCGGGACCAGCCTTGGTTCCACTAGAAGAGGTTCCATATTTGGACTTTCCCTTGTAGTGGCTCTTAGAAGGAGCCTTCCTCTTCTTACCCTTATATTTCCCAATAGCTAAGACGGGGGCAGTAGCAGTAGGAGTTGATGCAACGGATTTTCCTTTCAGACTACTCTCAGCAATCCTTAGCGGGCCATGAAGCTTGCTTAGAGTGACCTCTTCCTTGTTCATGTGGTAGGTAATATGAAACTGGTCGTAGCAAGGAGGTAAGGAGTGTAGAATGATATCTATGTCCAGCTCCTCATCGAAGTTAACATTTAACTTCAGCAAGGGGTCCACATACCTCTGCATTTTCTGCAGGTGGGCCGTGACAGACTCTCTGTCCTTCATTTTGGTAGTGATCATCGAAGCGATGATCTCATACCTTTCCTGCCTCGCACTTTGATGGTACCTATCCATCAAATCTTGATGCATCTCATACGGGTAGTAGTCCTCGTAGGACTTTTGGAGTTCGGCAGTCATAGTCGCGAGCATGATGCGATGAACCTTCGTAGCATCTCGCTCGTGAGCCTCGTAAGCAGCGATCTGCTCGGGGGTGGCAGTGTTGACATTAACTTCTTTCAGTTCCTTGTCGAGAACATACTCCTTGTCCTCGTAACGGGTGACCATTCGGATATTGCGGATCCAATCATTGAAGTTGGTCCCATCAAAAATCACCATCCCACACAAATTCATGAGTGAGAATGAACCGGAAGAGGTAGAGCCTGAAACGTTGTTGTTGTTCGAAGTAGACATGTGAAATAGAAAAGAGACAAAGTTTGATTAGATAAGAATCCCAAATTAAACACCCAAATGAGAAATTAGGGCTAGGATCCAACAACATTATTTGCAATTTAGAAGAGGGATGTTGTAATCCAAACAACAAATAATTTGAAGGTAAGTGAATGACGATTCACTAATTTCCACCATAAAAACGAAAAAGAAATTAAGTTTTAAATGTATTGAAAACTCCAAGATCCTTTGAGATTCATTGAACTTTTCAATGACATGTTTAAATCTTGATATGTCCTTCATGTTTGTGACTGGGATACCAAGGATCACAAACAAGGTATGAATAACCATGCAAATAACTTGGTACCCTCGATGTCATTTACCACCTAATCAATGTGTCGGTTAACCACATACACTCCATTGATCTATGATAAACATCGAGTCACCTTTTGCCACCATTGCTAGTCCATATTAGTGTGTTGGTTATCCACGCACGCTCTACTAACGACTTGGCAAGTCTACAAAGTGTAATTTCATGGAATAGCATCATTTCACATTTTTCCTAAAAGTAACTAAGAATGGGAATTTTATAAAAAATTTAGTTACTTTATATATTCATTATACTTTCAATGAGGAATTAGTTTCCCCATCCTACCCGTTCGGCTAACGACCCTCCAGCAATCAAGGAAACGGTGGGTGAGAGTGGACACCCATTAACTGTCATTTTATAGGCAGCAACCTTATTCCCCCCTTATAGATCGACTTCGTGAATGAGGCCTACTAACGGTAAGACTAGCATTATCTTATACATATACATACATATATATATATATATATATATATATATATATATATATATATATATATATATATATATATATATATATATATTAATCTTATAATATTACAATAGTATAAGGTTGAATTTTAAACTTGTAAAATTCTAGGGTTTAGAATTTGAATATTTCAAAATTAAACTTTTAATTAAAATTTTAAATACCAAAATTTGAGGGCAAGTTTTGAAACTTTTCAAAACTTATTTTAGATCAAATTTGAAAATTATTAATTAATCTTATTGTTAATATTTATCACATAATTTGACCTAATCTTTTCCTTAACAAGATAATTCAAATCAAAAATACAAATAATCATATTTATCTTATAAAACAAGTAATTATCTTATTTTTGACAATTATCCTACAATTGAATTGGGATAATCAATACCTTATTGAAAAATTCGAGTTTTATCAGTTAAAATCATTTATGGTAATTTTCCCAACTCAATTTTAGTCAAAATGCCGAAAAATCAGCCACCATACGAGCCGACTCGCCGAGTCACAGAACTGGACTCGTCGACTAGCCCTGACTCGTCGAGTTCATCTGTCAGAGGCTAAAATTTTTGACTTTTGAGCTTCAACAAGTTATCAATGCATCAAAAACAAAATAGAAATGATCTAGGCTCTGATACCACTGATGGCTTATGAGCAAACAACATTCCTATGGTGTTCATGCAAACCCTAATTGCTTGGATCTAGTTTTTCTATTTGAACATGCAATATTTTCCAAGACTTGCAAACCCTAATCTAGCATACAATAAAATTGAAATCAACATCTAATGAAGAGTTAAGATGATACCATTGATTGTTGCTTGAAGATCTTGAGCTTTTGAGAATCTTAGCACCCCAAATGTTGTGCCTCTAATGAATCACAAACACCAAAGTAATTGGAGAAGGCAAGAGAGAGAGGGGAAGGCTAAAATCGGCTCTAGAACTCTTAGGGTTTTCAGTGTAGCCAAAAATAGGTGTCAAAGGGTCCCTTTAAATAGGTGTGAGATTAGGATTTCAATTAGAGTCCTTATCCGGTTACTTAGCCACCAAGCAGCCCACAAGAACCTTTTGGATCCCTACCTTGGACGAAATCTTATGGACTATCCATAAGGATTTCGTCCACCCTATCCCTAGGGTTTCTCAACCTACTTTGCAACTATCCAATAATTACAATTCAGTCCCCAAAGTTTAATTAATTTATTTTGCTCACAAAATTAATTCTTAATTAATTCTTGACCAATATTAACTAAACAAATATGATTTCTCCTTTAATATATTACTCATATAATATATTAATAAACCATAATAACCTCTTTCTCTATTATTCATCCAGTCAAGTCACTTTGGTGAAGGCAACCCAAAAGGACTATGCTACAACCGGGTCAAGTACATACCAAATATAGTTATAGACTTAGACACTAATCCAACAGTTAAGGCATCGTACCAATTAGCACCACTAGAGATGCAGGAGTTATCCTCTCAGCTTCATGAGTTGTTGGGCAAGTAGTTTATTAGACTGATCAATTCACCTTGGGGCGCACCGATCTTGTTTGTGAAGAAGAAGGATGGGTATCGTCGCATGTGTATTGATTATCGGGAGTTGAACAAGTTAAAGGTGAAGAATTGTTACCCACTTCTGTGGATTGATGATCTCTTTGATCAACTACAGAGTGCATCTTGGTTCTCCAATATCGATTTGAAGTCAGTGTATCATCTCTATGATCAGCTACAGAGTGCATCTTGGTTCTCCAATATCGCTTTTATAAACTCTAAGTTTATAAAATATAAACTTTGTCTTTAGGTAAAAGACAAAAGAATTCAACTAGTTCAAAATGATGTGCATAACTTATTAATTCATATCATATGAAATAATAATTAGTTATACTCTCTTATAATTATTATTTTCATAAAACAAAAATTATTCCCTCATTACAATAAAAGAATCGATATTATTTATTAATAATCACATTAATAATAAATATACAAAATGTGCCAAGTTGATATAGGTGTGACCCTATAGGATCATATATTATTAGCAATATCACTCCATAATGATTCTTCGTCATATAGATTCAACAATCTCCCACTTGCACAAGATTCATTATAGTCTGACATAGACAGTAGCTGACGTCTAGCAACGGGCTACTACCCCTAACAACATATAAAGGGCGCCATCTCATCAACAGCCAATTCTAGGAGCTCTAAGCTATAATTGTTACTAAAGGTGTGGTATCAATTATTCCTTTGTCTCAAACATCATGTTGAACATGAGATATGGATCGCGATCAATTTCATTTAGTGTTCAAATTTTAGTAAGGCCTTAGATGTCTAACTCTCAATGAATAAGAGGGACAAATCCCATCTCGACTACATATGCCCATCAACGTAGTTCATGTCATACCCACTGATGGCCCTTATGACTGCCCTTTTACAGAACATCATTAAACCATGTCAAAGCACAACAATTCCTACACTTCAAGTCCCAAATATGCATCTCATGTCTAAGAATACAAAGTTACAACCTTGATCAAAACATCACTCTTGACTACGATCCATAAAGTGGTTTTGATGCGGGTCAAGTCCAATACTTATTCTCCTAATCAAGTATCTATGAAGTTGGTAGCACCTCTTGCTATTTTCATCTCCATGAGAATCCACCAATCCATTCATATTAGTCTTACTTCATAGATGCTCCCACAACTATGAACGACTGTGGACATTTAGAATAACCTAGTTATTCAGGGATTTAAACATGTTAATATAGAACACAACAATTATTCAATGAATGACTCATATCCAATATCTCAACCCATTACAATATATGTTGTCTTTATTGTTCCAATATCCAAATACTAAATTTCAATCAATACATTTACTTATATCGACAAGGTCCTATAGCATGTCAAGTAGATTTGTCAAACTTGATTTGTGTAAACTTTGAGAATACAATAATTTTTTGTTTTATATATAACTCATATATAAAGAAAAACTATTGAGAATGAATTGGATGCTTGAATATGACTTAGATACCAATACTTACGTAATGGGATTACGCATAGTCATAATGAACTATATGTTACGCATCTTTGTACGTGGTTCTCCAAACCACGATGTACTCTAACTCTGATGTGTAATTGTAATTAAGATCTACATGGAACCACTATCCATGTAACATTCTCTTCATTCATAATGAGGACACGCCCGATTATGACTGAGAGTCGTCTCAATCTATTTGAAATTTTGGCACATGTGTAACAACTTTAAACTTAGCTTTCTTTCAAATACTCCTTTAGACTAGGAATATGTCTCTAGTTCTCGCAAGTACTTTAGAATATTCCTATAAGTCACAAAATGACTTGTTCTCAGATTATACTACTATCAATTGACATGTTCTAAGCATACGACTTATTTAGCCTTTATGCTTAACCATGACACATATGATTAATCCAGTTGCATCAGCATACGAAATACAATCATATTATCTAGTTCAAAAACATTTGCACTAGGACTTTGCTCAAAATCATGTCATGTGGATTTTAACAAGATAACTCTCTTAGAGTCCTTTATCTTAACCTCTTTAAAATCCTTGACAATTAATGCAATTATACTTAATCCTTTAAGTTTCCATGATCTATCTGTATAGATCCTTATTCCATGAATTAGTATGTCGACAACATAGAAGATTAGGAATGTTACTGCGCTCCCACTAGCTTTGTAGAAAAACACAAGAGTCATCTTGATTTATAATCAAATCACACTATGTAATTATCTGATAATAAAGAAGATTCTTACTTTGAGATGTTAGTTATTTGAGAAGATTTTCAATCATGTAATGTTTCAACCTTGAAAACTAACTTACTCTTTATAGTCAAACTATATCAAGGAAGATTAATCAAGACCATACTTGATAATCATACATGAATGCATCTCTATGTGTTTTATTAGTTTCTGATCAACTATTGAGCAGATTCAACAACGGTTGAAAACTTGCTAGTTCCAAACTATGATGCATTTAGCTTATGGATCTTTAGCTCTTAAATCTCCAAATTACTCCCACTTAGAAAAAACACTTTCTAATCGATTATCTTATGGAATGACAATTAGTGGGATTAGTAGAAACTTCATCCTAAACAAAAATTTCGGATATTCTACATAAATACAGTTAGTAGATGCTAGAGTGGTTAAACTTATTGTCTAACATAACCTCTATAACTCTATACCTTTTAGATAAGGATACATCCACAGTCTAATATAAGTACCTAATCCACTTGTTTGGTTGGAAATATATATTCAATATATATTTGTTGCAGTCAGCATAATTCCAAAATTTTGTAAAGTAAATAGTTCTTTTAAAAACATCATATAATAGACTGCAAGGTGTAACACCTATAGAAATCATGCCAAATTTAAACTTTTTTTAAAACATTCAAAAACCAATAATTATTACAAAACTTGTTTTCAAAATAGTTTAGTGTCAGAGTATCCCAGAATCAAATCATTAAAATATAAGGAGGTGTACGATCACGCCTTCGCCTTCCCGCGATCATCAGAAGTACCTGAAACAAAATCAACAACTCTAAGCCCGAAGCTTAGTGTGTTCCCCCAAAATACCAAATCCAAACAATCATAATCATATCATATAAACAAACAACATGCATAATGAGCTTTCAGCCTGACTACACCGCCTCGCAGGGCCTTTAACGTATCTGGACCGCTCTCCGAGCCTTCGGCACGTCTGGACCACCTCGCAAGGCCTTCAGCCTATCCGGACCGCTCGTCGGGCCTTCGGCCTGATTAGTACTCCCTCTCGGGCCTATAGTCTATCCGGTCCACCCTGGATATGTTGGCCTTCAGCACAAAGCAGGACCGCCTCAACCTAACCCCAAATCAAAAAAACATGTGCACATAAATATCATACGCTAGCATATATAACAGTCAAACCGATCTAACATATCACTAATCGTAACAACATCCTATAACCAGGATACCGACCTAACCGGTCACTAACATAGCATTATCCTATGTACCATGATACCGACCTACCAGGTCACTAAGAATATCATCGTCCTAACTACCAGTATGCAAATCAATAAGCATATCATGCAATAAACCCGGATACAAATCTGAAAAGGGTCAGCATTGGTACCTTAGACCCTGTTGATATAGTGAGAAGAACTCACCTCACAAGTAGCTCAGAGTGATGATGTCAAACTGCTCCAAATACAGCTCCAACTCCAACACCTACATCCACCAATGATCTACTTCCATAAATTCCCAAATTACTAAAATACCCCAAGAAGTCAAACTGGTCAACCCTTGGTCAAAGTCAAAGTCAACGGTTAAGGTCAACAGTCCATGTTGACCCAACTCGTCGAGTGAAGCTCACTGACTCGTCGAGTGCTTCCAGAACTCGAGAAATCGTGAAAACCCTGGTTCACTCACGAGTTTCCAGACAAATCGTCAATTCGATGCGTGTCAAAAAGTCGGGAAAACCCTAAATGACTCGTCGAGTCGTCTTACTGACTCACCGAGTCCATGCAGAAACCCACCACGGCCAATCTTCATCCGACTTGTTGAGTTGACCACGTAACACGTTGAGTCCCTTCAGTCCATTACTCATTCACACGTTTTTAAGCTACCCCAAAGCTCCAAATTGCAGATCTAACCTCCTAGGGCATGGTTTCCATGTAAAGTTGCAAACTTTACATACATGCAAGGTCCTAAATGCCAAAACCAAGCTAAAGGAGGGGTTTTAGCAAAAGATAAGGGCCAATGCTTGATAAGTCTGATAACTTTATGACTATAGGGACTTAGAGGAGTTCAGATCTGAAGTTACAACTTCAGATCATAACTAACACCTGAAATGCTCCACAAATATACTAAAAATGGCCTTAAACCCATGAAAAGGGGATCTAATGCTAGAATGATCAAGGTAACTGCTTGTTACCTTCAAATGGATGCCCAAACGTTATAGATGTTGGATCTACAAGCTCCTTCCCGTTCCAAGCTTCCCAACCTTCAAACTTCTTCAACAAGATGCACCAAAAGCACTCTTTTAGTATCACAAGCACAAGGAAACAACAAATAACGGCTAGGGTTTCTTCTCCGGGTAATGAAGTGGTAAGGGAGGCGGATTAAGTCCTTTATATAGGATGCAAACCCTAAAAATTAGGGCTCCATTTTCTAGCTCCTACTCGTCGAGTCGAGGTCCTCCAACTCGTCGAGTAGACCTCATAAATCACGTGGCCTGATCCGCTTCTACACGACGAGTTGGGGGCAACCAAATCGTCGAGTAGGTCTAAGAATATGACTTTAAGCTTTTAAATTTTATACATGGGAGTCGGGGTGTTACAATTCTCCCCCACTTGAACTAGACTTCGTCCTCGAAGTCTGCTGTGGTAAACATCTCGGGGTAATGCTCCCGCATCTCTGCCTCTGCCTCCGGCTCCCACGTCCACTCAGATTCCCTCCGGTGCTGCCACTGTACCTTTACCAAAGGTACTTCCTTGTTCCGTAGAACCTTTACCTTCCTCTCAAGAACGGCCACTGGCCTCTCCACGTAATTCAGGCGCTCACCGACCTGAATATCATCTAATTACACTACTGCCTCCTCATCCAGTATGCACTTTCGCAACTGTGACACATGGAAAGTGTTGTGGACCTGACTAAGCTCCTCCGGGAGATATAGTTTATACGCCACCTTGACAACCGTGGCAATGATCCTGAATGGACCGATGTATCGGTGTCCCAATTTCCCCTTCTTCATGAAGCGAATCACACCCTTCCAGGGTGAGACCTTCAGTAACACCATGTCTCCCACCTGGAATTCCAGCTCATATCGATGCCTGTCAGCGTAGCTCTTCTGCCGACTCTGAGCAGTCTGCAGCCGTTGTCTGATTTGCTGAATCCTCTTGGTATTCTGCAGAACTATCTCTGTCCATCCCATCACCCTATGGTCGATCTCACCCCAACATACTGGGGTGCGACATTTCCGTCTATACAACAGCTAATACGGTGGGGCACCAATACTGGAATGAAAGTTGTTTTTGTAGGAGAACTCTGCAAGGGGTAGGTAGGAGTCCCAGCTCCCACCGAAGTCAATAACATAGGATCTCAGAATATCCTCGAGAGTCTGTATGGTCCGCTCACTCTGGCCATCTGTCTGCGGATGATAGGCTGTACTAAAGTGTAGACACACGCCCAGTTCATCGTGGAACTTCTGCCAGAAATGGGAGGTGAACCGAACATTACGGTCTGAGACAATAGAGACCGACACACCATGGCGAGCAACGATCTCGTGAATATACAAGTCGGCCAGCTTCTCGGCCGATGAACTCTCCCGTATCGCTAAGAAGTGGGCGCTCCTTGTCAATCGATCCACGATGACCCATATAGCATCATATCCCTTTGCTATCCTCGGCAGCTTGGTGATAAAATCCATTGTGATCTGCTCCCATTTCCACATGGGAATCTCCAGTGGCTGCAGCTGACCGTGCAGCCTCTTCCTCTTCATGCATGGCCACCAGTAACTCAGTCGCAAATCTCGGTACATCTTGGTGGCCCCGGGTGAATAGAGAAGCGAGACTTATGAGCCTCCTCCAGGACAATCTGTCTGATCCCACCAGACATCGGAACCCAGACTCGACCGCAACGGGTCAATAATCACCGGCTATCCTGCACAAACCGTGTGTTCTCACCCCTAATCCTCTCATGCTTCCAATTCTCCTATCGTACACCCTCAGCCTGAGCTTCCCTGATCAAACTCATACCAGTGGAGAATCCACTGATATCCTCATACACGTCACTGGACTAGAAGATCCAGCTGACTTGTGGCTCAGAGCATCAGCAACCACGTTCGCTTTACCAGTATGGTAAAGGATCTCGCAGTCACAATCCTTGACCACGTCAAGCCATCTGCGTTGCCTCATGTTCAGGTTCGGCTGATCCATGATGTGCGTCAGACTCTTGTGGTTCGTGTATATGGTACAACGAACCCCATAGAGGTAATGCCTCCAAATCTGAGAGCGAATACCACCGCTCCCAACTCCAGATCATGAGTAGGGTATCTCGTCTTGTGCGGCTTCAACTGCCGTGACGCGTAGGCTATCACCCGTCCTCTCTGCATGAGGACCGTTCCTAGTCCTGTGATGGATGCATCATATAATACTACAAAATCCTCAACCCCCTCCGGGAGAGTTAAGACTGGAGCCTCGCAAAGTCGCTGCCTGAGGGTCTCAAACGCCCTTTGCTGTTCAAGGCCCCACCGGTAATCCACCCCCTTCCTCGTCAGATGATTGAGGGGTACTGCAATCTTTGAGAAGTCGTGTATGAATCTCCGATAGTACCCTGCCAATCCCAAGAAACTCCTGATATCCGAGGGAGATTTCAGAACCTCCCACTGCATAACCGCCTCGATTTTGGCCCGATCGACCAAAATCCCCTCCTGGTTAACGAGGTCTCCAGGGAACTGAACCTCTCGTAACCAAAACTCACACTTCGACAACTTGCAATATAGCCGTTCTCGCCTCAAACTCCCAATAACTCCCGAAGATGCTCCTCGTGCTGCTCCCGGGTCTTGGATTACACCAAGATATCGTCTATGAACACAATGACCGAGCGTTCGAGCATCGGTCTGCAGACCCGATTCATCAGGTCCATAAACACTGTTGGTGCGTTGGTGATCCCAAACGAAATCACCACAAACTCGTAATGTCCATAACGAGTCTGGAACGCGGTCTTCTCCGCGTCCTCCTCCCTAACCCTGACCTGAAGGTACCCGGACCTCAGGTTTATCTTGGAGAACCAAGATGCTCTCTGCAACTGATCGACAAGATCATATATTCTAGGGAGTGGATAATGGTTCTTCACCATCAACTTGTTCAACTCCCGGTAGTCAATGCACATCCGGTGCGAACCATCCTTCTTCCTGACGAAGAGAATCGGCACTCCCCACGGAGAACTGCTCGGACGAATGAACTACTTGCCTAGCAGTTCCTACAGATGTGATGACAGCTCCTGCATCTCTGGTGATGCCAACCGGTACGGCGCCTTGGCGATAGGGGCCGCACCTGGCACTAGGTCGATCCTAAACTCGACCTGCCTCACCGGAGGCACTCCGGGTAACTCTTCCGGAAACACGTCAGCGAAGTCCCTAACCACAGGAACCTCTGAAACCGAGACCTAATCCCTGACCCGCGTATCCACCACATACGCTAGATAACTCGCACACCCGTGCTGAAGGTACTGCCGAGCCCTGGCAGTTGAACAAAATCCTGATCCCAATCTGGTAGCCTCGCCGTAGACAATAATTTCTCCCCCACTTAGGGTTCAAACTACCGCTCGCTGACCCTCGCAGTCGATCATGGCACCGAAGCGACTAAGCTAGTACATACCCATGATCACACACACATCCCCCATCGGAATCGGAATCAAGTCTATCGAGAAAGATACCCCGAAGATCTCCAACACGCAACCCCGTTAGACGGATGAAGCAGAAATCCCGTGTTCGTTGGTGATAGAGACTCGTAACGGACACTCTAGCTCTCCTACTGGCAATCCGAACTCCCTACTGAATGAAAGAGATACAAATGACCGACTCACCCCCAAGTCAAATAATACCAAAGCAGGTAAAGAGTTCACTAAGGACGTGCCTAATCACAGGTACAAACATATAAGCATAAAACAGATATAATCAGTAAGATAAGGGATAGAAACATACCAGCAACCACGTCTGGTGCTTCCCTGGCCTGCTCTGTTGTAAGCTGGAAGGCGCGTCCCTAAGCCCTCGGGGGCGCTGCTCTACCCTGACTCCCGTCAATAATCCTCAGTGTAGCTGGCGCTGGAGCCTGCGCCAGCCTGGCAGCAAGCTGTGCACAGTTGGTCTTCACATGACCAACCTGATGGCAGTGGTAGCAGATCCTCATATCCTGAACCGTGGCTGTCTGGCGACAATCCTTCACAAAATGCCCCTCCCTGCCGCATTTGCGGCACGCGCTGCTCAATCTGCAAACCCCCGAGTGACCCTTCCCGCACTTGCCACAAGTGCGGCCCTACTGTCCTCCTGACCTGGAATCAGCGGTCTTAGACCGCTTTGGCGCTGGCTGCGACTGCACCGGGGCCAGCCTCTGCTCCCATAACTGTAACTCGATTTCAAGCTCACGCCGCCTAGTAGCCTTTTGTCACTCCAATGGTGTATCACAGCGCAGGGTAGCAACAAACTGATAGATGTCAGTCTTGAGCATGTTCATATAACATGCCATCTGAGCCTTCTCAGAGGTAAACTCCGGGCAGAACATCGCCCTCTCCGTGAACATACGGGTGATCTTCGTCACCGTCTCAGTACCCTGTGTCAGATCCAAAAACTCCTGTGCCAACCGCTCCTGCTCGACCCGCGGAATGTAGCGAGCGCGGAACATATCCCTGAACTGCTCCCAAGTAACCGCAACTCTCTGATCATCAGTATAAGACCCAGTCATCAACCTCCACCAGTCCTTTGCCACGGACCTCAATAGGTTCAGGGCACATCTGACCTTCTGGTCAGTAAGACATGAGCATGTGAAGAAACAAACCTCCACGTCAGACATCCACCTCATGGCTACAATCGGGTCCTGTATCCCATCAAAAGTCAGGGGCTTTGTGTTATCGAAGTCGCGGTACTGAAAAGCCCAACTAGCTCCTCCCCTGCTGCCGTTACAGCTGATGTAGCAGTTGCGACAGCCGTCTCAGTAATGGTTGCATAGCGCTCATCGAAGTACTCAACCATATCGGTCTTGATAGACCCAAACATCTCCGGCAGCTATGCCCGGAACAGAGCAGCGACCTCATCATGCAGGATCTCTCGAATCCTGGCGTCCAGCTCATCCGACCTCATCTGACCAATGACCTTGGGCACTGCCGGTCCCTCCTGTCCGCCGTCTCCAGATCCTGAGCCGGATCCAGTCACAAAGCGTCTCGTAACCACCATACCAAAAAATACACCACGAAGATATCAGATAATCTGCATAAATAACGGGGAACCAACTCCCAACTAAACCCTAGGGGTTGTGACTTCCTTGCTACGCGTATGGGTCATGTGCTTTCAGTAGTACGGGCCCATACTACCTTCCACACCTACCCATATTTGTCTCAAGTATCATCACAACGCCCTAACATTATACATAAACATGGCGAGCGCTCGATCCTCACTCCTAGAGGAATGCTAAATATCTCATACTGGCCTACCAACCTCGCACAACCCACCCATGAAACTTCCACCAACCCTGCAGCACTCATGTATGCTAGCCATACATAATGTTGGACCCTATAGACTTTTGATTACCTGGTCCTACCCTAAGCCCTTCATCAAACAAGAACAGGAAATAAGGCCAGACCAAACATTCTCAGGCTATAAGATCTTAATTATGTACGGTCGTGATGCATGCACTAAGTAACTACAATAATGATTTCAATTTCATATAAGGAAAAACCGTAGGCTATCAAGCATCATATAATTAGGCAATTATATCATGAAGTTCCTGAAGATCCCTAGCCTAGTACTAGCATGCTGTTCTAACATATCACAAAATCAAATAATCCGTAAGGTATTTTGGGGTCTACTTACTGGCTCCAGTTGATCGTACACTTGCATCCTCCTTTATTATTTTGAAAACCATTTGAAAAACATCACTTTAAAATTCTTGTCCTTAGTTTGAGACTGGAGACACACGAGTGTTTCCTCCATTTCACTCAAACCAACGCTCTAATACCAACTTGTAACACCCATAAAAATCATGCCAAATTTAAACTTTTTTTAAAACATTCAAAAACCAATAATTATTACAAAACTTGTTTTCAAAATAGTTTAGTGTCATAGTATCCTAGAATCAAATCATGAAAACATAAGGAGGTGTACGATCATGACTTCGCTTTCCCGCAATCATTAGAGGTACCTGAAACAAAATCAACAATAATAAGCCCGAAGCTTAGTGAGTTCCCCCAAAATACCAACTCCAAACAATCATAATCATATCATATAAACAAACAACACGCATAATGAGCCTTCAGCCTGACTGGACCGCCTCACAGGGCCTTCAGCCTATCTGGACCGCTCTCAGAGCCTTCGGCACGTCTGGACCGCATCGCAGGGCCTTCAGCTTAACCGGACCGCCCGCCGCGCCTTCGGCCTAACTAATACGCCCTCCCGGGCCTATAGTTTATCTGGTCCGCCCTGGGTATGTTGGCCTTCAGCAGAAAGCAGGACCGCCTCAACCCAACCCTACCAGGATACCGACCTACCATGTCACTAACCATATCATCATCCTAACTACCAGGATGCAACTTAATAAGCATTTCATGCAATAAACCCGGATACAAATCCGAAAAGGGCCGGCATTGGTGCCTTAGACCCTATTGATATAGTGAGATGAAATCACCTCACAAGTAGCTCAGAGTGATAACGTCAAACTCCTCCAAAT
The DNA here is from genome assembly GCF_052849685.1 of Lactuca virosa. NCBI lineage: Eukaryota > Viridiplantae > Streptophyta > Magnoliopsida > Asterales > Asteraceae > Lactuca > Lactuca virosa. The sequence continues at coordinate 280,401,150 of NC_136428.1, read as the reverse complement.
ACAGCTCCAACTCCAACACCTACATCCACCAATGATCCACTTCCATAAATTCCCAAATTACTAAAATACCCCAAGAAGTCAAACTGGTCAACCCTTGGTCAAAGTCAAAGTCACCGGTTAAGGTCAAACAGTCCATGTTGACCCAACTCGTCGAGTGCAGCTCACTCACTCGTCGAGTCCTTCTAGAACTCAAGAAATCATGAAAACCCTAGTTCACTCGCCGAGTTTCCAGACAACTCGTTGAGTCCATGCATGTCAAAAAAGTCAGGAAAACCCTAACTCACTCGTCGAGTCGTCTCACTGACGCACTGAGTCCATGCAGAAACCCAGCACGTCCAATCTTCATCCGACTCATCGAGTTGCCCATGCAACTCGTCGAGTCCCTTCATTCCATTACTCATTCAGACATTTTTAAGCTACCCCAAAGCTCCAAATTGTAGATCTAACCTCCTAGGGCATGGTTTCCACGTAAAGTTGCAAACTTTACGTACATGTAAGGTCCTAAATGCCAAAACCAAGCTAAAATAGGGGTTTTAGCCAAAGAGAAGGGCCAATGCTTGATAAGTTTGATAACTTTATGACTATAGGGACTTAGAGGAGTTCAGATCTGAAGTTACAACTCCAGATCATAACCAACACCCGAAATGCTCCACAAATATACTAAAAATGGCCTTAAACCCAAGGAAAAGGGGATCTAATGCTAGAATGATCAAGCTAATAGCTTGTTACCTTCAAATAGATGCCCAAACGTTGTAGATTTTGGATCTACAAGCTCCTTCCCGTTCCAAGCTTCTTAACCTTCAAACTTCTTCAACAAGATGCACCGAAAGCACTCTTTTAGTATCACAATGTGACAACCGTCAAAATTCGAGTCAGTTCTAGATTTGACTAAACTTAGTTGCACGTATAGGCAGGACACATACTAGACTTAGTAACTAGAAGCTAAGTTATAACCTAGTAGAAACTTGGAAACAGATAGAAACAATGGATAGTGTACTTAGATTTCACATTGATATGTGAATTCTACAACTATTTAACTGTAGTGAATATCCATATTTAGGTCACTCTTTGACTCGAACACCTTTTCATGAATCATATACACACATCATGCACTTGACCTAGTGGTAGAAATTAGGTCCTAGTCTCGTTGGAACTTAAGTCAGAGTTGAAAACTCGGACTAGTATACTTAATTCCTCAATTTCGCTTGAACTCGAAATCACTACATAGAATGCCAATAAACCGATAAAATAAGTTACAAACATTATTTATAACTATGGAAAGAGTTATAATACCATAAGATAAATTTAAGTCTCAAAGATTCTATTGATTTTGATATCTAAAGATTTAAAAATCTCAAAAACCCTAAATGCCCTAAAAACCTAAATTTATGAAATTTAACCTTAAAAATTCTATAAAAATAGTTATGAGCCTCATAATATGATCTTATAATAATTAAAATTATAAAAATTCATTCAAGGAAATAAAATTAACTCATTAACATTTACCCTTAATTTATAAACCAAAAATCAACACTTTTATGCATAAAAACTTGGTTAAGTTGCATCTTTTATAAATATTTGATATTTTTATAAAATATTTAAAATTTATAAAGACAAATGAAAGAGAGAGGGATATTATACCCTCAAAAGTTTGATTTCTCTCTCTCTCTCTCTCTCTCTCTCTCTCTTTCTCTCTCTCTCTCTCCTCTTCCCAACACAGTCAATCACTTTCCCAACACACCCACTCCATATCTTTCTCTCTCACACTCCCTCACTTCATTTTCTCTCTATTCTCTCTTCCTCTCAACATCAACCACGAAATTCTCCAGAAAATGGGTCATAGAACACACCTTGAACTCTAAATCTTAATCATCTTGAGGTGTTCTTAAAGGTAATCACAAAAATCTTTCATTTTCCTTCATTTTTCTTTCTTGTTTTAAAGGTTTTCTTATACTTCTCATTCTTCTACACCATTCTTTATGAACATTCATGAACATATCCATGAATGTCGAGTTTGATGATGATGGTGGTAGGGTTTCACCCAAAAACAACATTCATGTTGTTTAATGGTGAAATCCAAGGACCAAAACCTATGTCAAACCCTAAAATACGGATTTTTACAAGTTTTAAAGGTTCATATACCTTATGCATTCAAGTATTTCCTTTGAAAACATCACTATGACCAACATATGTCCATGCATGGTCTTCAAACCGTGATGCATGTGATGAACACCAAGCTAAAGAGCTTGATGATCAAAGTACATTGTTAATAGTGCATGTAAATGATTTTATTTATAAAAAAAATCTAAAAATCCTTTTCAGTTCGAAATAAAATTTCCCTAGATTCCCAGTAAGATGATATGAATACCTGGAAAATCCCAAGAGTTTTTATCATTTCCTTGATTTATTAAAATTGTTACAAGAAAACAAGGGCTTAAATCATAAAAAATACTTTCTGAGGTCTATAAATCCTAGATAAATTCGTGGATGACCCCTAAAGTAAATGATGGCACCTCATTAAGTTTCATCGATTTTTGATACTGTTTAGTATGACTTTTGATTTTCTTTTTTTTTAGTCCCAATAAATCACAAAACCACTTTAGAGAGTGTGAAAATGGTATCTAACAATTTTTGCAGCTCTTACCAGAGGTAGAAGACTCAGAAAAATATTTTCAGAATTTTTCATAATGCATTCCTATTTTTCCCCGATTTTTGTATTTATAATGGACTAAAAACAAAAGAAATAGTTCTGCTCATCCAAAATTAATGAACATTTACCAGAACATCTTATAATACATTAGGATGCTACATAAAAAGCTTTATGATTTTTCTATACTGTATGATATTTTTTTCTATTTTCCCAAGATTAAATACACTTAAACCTATTTCTTATTATAATAAATGCACAAAAATCATAAAATTGGGTTAAACAGTTTAGAAATCCATTTTTATATTTTTCCCAGCTTAATAATGTTTAATAACAGTAATAGAAAAAGTTTGGGTAATTTTGGAAACTGTTTTCTATTTATTTCATTTTTTACTAGAATAAATGCACAAAAATCATAAAATTGGGTTAAACAGTTTAGAAATTCATTTTTATATTTTTCCCAGCTTAATAATGTTTAATAACAATAATACAAAAAGTTTGGGTAATTTTGGAAAATATTTTCGTTTTATTTAAGTTTTTATTAGAATAAATGCACAAAAATCATAAAATTGGGTTAAAAAATTTAGAAGACCATTTTTATATTTTTTCCAGCTCAAGTATGTCTAATGGCAGTATTATTAAAAGTTTGGGAATTTTGATGCTTTTAATGCTATTTTTCATGAATTTATATTGTTATGAAGGCTTAAAATTTTGGAAAAATAGTTAATCACATCAAAAATTCAAGGGAAAATTTCTGGAAAACCTCTACTGTATTTAGAATGAAAATCTAAAGTTTGACAATTTTTGGAAACTTTTTGATAATATTTTAGACTTTTAGGAGTTTAAAACACCTTTAAATGTGTTGAAATACCCTCAATTAATATTACAAAAATCTGGAAATTAATATCCAAAATTGTCTTAATCACATGAGCTATAAAATTTCACCATTTCAGAAAAATGTTTGTAACTTAACAATATTAAATTTTGACATAATATTGGCATAATTATATTGTAGTACTAAGTATACTAGTATTAGATTTCAATTAGAGAGTCATTAGTGTGTAACATCGTTGTAGGAAAACGATAGTGGTACGAGTGGAGCGTAGTTCAAGACACCATTTGCATCATCTCAATGCATGGTCAGTATTCACGACTCCCCTATTTTCGGTTTTTAAATGTTTTGGGGTGGAAAAGCATGTTCGAAAATCTATTTATTGTTCGTTGTATTTAAATTGATTTGTATCAAAATTGATTGCTATATTTTGCTATGTATGTTTATGAAACTTGAAACATGAGGCATTATCGTCTTAAGTCCCTTCCCTTATACTTTAATCCAACCATTAACTCTTTGAGTCAATGGTCATTATGGATAGCGCTATTAGGAATTGACAACTCCTCACTCGCCCGATTGTTGGAGTGCATGATACCATATTAATCTATGGAACGATAAGCATAGATCTTGATAGGGCATCAGTCATAGGCTTGGTTGTGAACTCATTGTTTGCTCATATACATACAAATTCGTTTATTAATTATAGCAATGAACTCTGTTTCACATTATAGCAATGAACTTTGTTTCTCATTATAGCAACGAACCTTTATTATTGAAAACTTATATACTTGTTTTAGCAATGAAATTGTTTGCTCGTGGTAACAACGAATATTATTTCGATTCTTGAAAACTCATTTTAGCAATATAGTTTTATTTATAGAAACTTTTATCAAAACTTTTATTTCGATTCTTGAAACCAATTTTATTTTTAATCTGTGAGTACTCACCAACTATTTTTATAGTTGACGTTCGTTTTACATGCTTTTTCAGGAATCATCGAGTAAGTGGCACTTAGGGACACATCACTTTTAGGAGCATTTGCATGTGTTGTATTTCAATTTACATTGTAATTTCTTTTAAAAGTTGTTCAAACCCATTGTAAATTTGTAATGATTTTTAATACTATGGTTGGTGTTGTCTTTAAACTTTTGCTATGAAACCCTTTGTACTGTCACGCCTTGTGTTTCCGGTTTAGCGGGGTGTGACACACAAGCACAAGGAAACAACAAATAACGACTAGGGTTTATTCTATGGGTAATGATGTGGTAAGGGAGGCCACAAGAGGCGGATTAAGTCCTTTATATAGGGTTCAAACCCTAAAAATTAGGGTTTCATTTTCCAGCTCCTACTCGTCGACTCGGGGTCCTCCAACTCGTCGAGTAGACCTCATAAATCACGCGGCCTGATCCTCTTCTACACGACGAGTATGAGGCAACCAACTCGTCGATTAGGTCTAAGAATATGACTTTAAGCTTTTAAATTTTATAATTGGGAGTCGGGTGTTACACAAGGTCTATGTTTTATCCTCCTTAAAAACTTGTACTATCAACATTCAGCTAGTGGCCAGGTGACCCTATCCCACTAGAGAATACGAAGACTACCTCGAATATCAAGAGATATATTCAAGTGACCACGTGATCCTGTGCCACTAGAAACATACTAATGACGAGTGAGTGTTTTTGTCGGAATGAGTTGTGAATCGATTCCAAAATTCCTAAGATGTTCCTAGAAGAGTTGGTTTACAAAACTCATTTTCTTTATCACAATGAAAGGTTAATGATGATCTCATTAAGTTGTATTTCAATCTTCACTATGAGACAATTTGAGAAACTCAAAGGTTTCAACAATAACGAATAAAAGTCGTCAGTGAAATTGATTCAGTATCTATCACCAAATCTATTCATCAATTGAAAAGATTACATACATCACTTATGTATAATTCTTTGTAAAGCCTTTTTTTTATTTAACTACTAATAGATAAAGACACTTGTGAATCATCTTCCCATATAAATTGGATCCATATATATCAAATGAATCATGCTCACTTGCCTTCAAAAATTCCATCCTTTTGAAGTTGGTATATGTGTTTCTTATTTATATAGTCATGATGATTATGACATAGATAACTTTCAATCATATATCATTTGATCATTTAGGTGTTATGATCAGAACTATCAATCTAATGAAAGCTTATAGATTTACTTCATAAATAACATTATGAGAAAATATTCTTTAACACATAATAGATCGTTTCAGAACATCGATGTGAACATCCATTAAACTATAAGTAAATCTAGATTTATTCATAAATTACAACTGTTACATGTCCCTATAAGGATAGGTACAAAAAATTTATTGTTTAAATAAAAGACTATAGCAACACTTGTTATATCTTCAACACGAAATGTCATTCGTTTGTAGTCAGTTGATTATTTCTTCCAATTATCAGCACATAATATCAATTACTAGTGTCACCTGAAGTATAACATACTCAAGTGAATGATCGAAAAATAAATAGTTTTATCATATAGATGTATGAAGTCTTGTCCAATTCATACTTCTTCAGCTCGATAAGATTAGAGGAGCAATTCCACTTTTAGTGTCTAGTTTCTTCCACAATAGAAACAATACTAATCATTTGGTCATTTCTTGATTTTTGGGTTTATGTTGTATTTCCCTTAACTGAACTATAAGTCTATATGAGTGCACAATCTCTTAGACTTCCTTTTATTCAATGCTTGAACAGACTTGAAGTTATTTCTAGTGTTCTGATTGAATCGTTGCTTTACTTGATGAGACATCTTATATGTTTCATAATTATCCAAGACTTTCTGCAAGTCATGGTTAATTTCTTCAGTATGATGTGAGACACATCATCACAATAATACTTCTATCAAAGTATCATGATCAGACTAATTGGTTGCAGAGGTTATTCAGGTATGGGATCTTTCAGTATATATAATTTCTATTTATCTTAAAGGTAGAACCTCAAGATATTATACCAGTTATAGAAATTATAACTATCAAATGTTACTGTCTCTTGAAACTCAACAAGAGAGAGGTTTTTCAGGGCGTAAAATTATTAACAGTTATCAACAAAATTTTACAAAGTTTCATTTAGTATTTTCAATATTTAGTCTTTAAAAATTAATACCTTTTATTGTTTCTTACATCATTAATTTATTAAAGTCTAGGATCCAAGTAACGAAACAAGTAAATGGTTAGGTGACATTTATCCCATAAACGTAATCAAACTTGGTAGGTAGCGATTACCAATTGCATATGATATGTAACTCCTAGATTATGGGATCCTAAACAACTATTTCTTAGCTTGGCATGTTTATCCCATCTATGCCTCGGACCTCTCATGCTTAGGTGACCTTTATCACATAAGATTCTGATCAAGTCATCCTACTTGAAACAACTTATAACATTGTAACTAACCAGTAACAAGGTGACCCTTTAGAAACCAGAAACTACAAAACTACCCCGAACATCAAAATCCAATCCTATGCTTAGGTGACCCCATGACGCTAAAACCGTCAAATGATAACGAATGTTCTTCAAAAGGACGGCAATGACTTGCATTTTTAGAAACGGTTTTATATATGTTTTACAATTGTAGTTTATAAAAACATGGTCTCATGAATATTGCATTCATCCAACAATTCATGTACCCTTTTGTAAAATTCATATCACTTGTTATGAGGTTCTTTTGGTGACAAATAAAACTTCATTTTATTTGCCATTAACCGCGATCAATTATAAACTAAAATTCGGTATTTTTAAAGTTTAGCCATAGATCGGTTTTAAGAACCGGTAATAGTCTTAATAAAACTTTGTTTTATACTTAAGACTTGGAGTTTTGGATAAGTTATAAATTCAATTTTATGCATATTATGATAAAAGTCATATATTGATAAACCAAAACTTAGGTGATGATACTTATGTTTTAAATCTCATTTAGCATGCATAAAACATAATATCAAAATGTTGCGTTATGTTTAAAACACCAGTATCATATACTAAGTTTCGACGCAAAAAAAAATCACTAGTTTTATTATTTGTCGTTATAACGCTATAAACCGATTTTAGTCTTTTTAATAAAAACTTCTTATTTATTATAAATACATGGAGTTTATATAAAGTTTAAACATCTTTTAAACCATTTCAAATATTTAAAGTTGGGTATTTATAAGTTTTACAATAAAACTATTTTCAACAAAAATTGAGTTTTAACCGGTAAACCTGTAACCGATAAACCGGTAAAACGTTTTTATAAATATATATTTACAAACATCTTATGTTATCTTTTAAATATTTTTTAATCAAACTCCAAGTGATATTATCTTATGAAAAAATGTTATTTGACACGTAAAAACCATTTTTATACATAAATCATAACATACATTTAACATAAAATAAACATCACAAGCATACATTATAATGTGTATAAACCAAGCCATGTATTGTAATAATTTTTGTGAGTCATCACAAGAATTATTAAGTCTTTCCTAAAGGACTTAAGGGACACTTCAAAAGGTCTTCAAGCTCCTACTTGCCAAGTCAACTCTTGCTTGCAAAAGAACTTCAAATCTTTATGTTGTGAAAGTTGCAACACTTAAAACATTAAGACTATAATTAATCCCAAAACCAAAAGTGGAAGCTTATGGTTTGGATTATGGTCTTAAATGGTTAAGTCATCTTCAAGGAGGTCATTTCTTCATATTGTTACATTTAAAAGGAATACAACTAGTCTAACTAATTTATTACAACAAGTCAACAAATGAAAAAATACATATTTATCTATTACATCATATGAATAAATAAATAAATATCAATCAGACACAACATAAAGGTCCAAATGTGTCACACCCCCGAACCAGACGGCGGAAACGTTTGAGGGCTCGCGTGACTTAAATTGAAATATCATCACAATGAATATACATGAAACATAACACATTCATCACCAAACATTACATAGTACAACTGGCATTGTTTACATCATGTACATGGTTTACATTACATGATCCCAAAATATAAAGTGTTTGGTGATTAGCAACTACAAAAGAAACTTTCAACACACTGGATGCTTCCTCGTTCTAACGATTACCTGAGAATACAAGTTATTTTGAAAACGGTCAACATATATAATGTTGGTGAGTTCATAAGTATGTTTGATGTAAAATAGTTTATGTCGTTCGTAAAACCCAGAAAATCCGATATTTTTTGTAATAAGACTTTTCATGAAAATGTTGTGATGATCCTGTAAGTATATGCGTGAATGATTTCAAAACGTGTATAAATGAGAACTTTTGCATTATAGTTTTTGAAAGTACAAGTGAGTAAGATTGGTTTCCCCGGAAAACCCGATTTTTCCGATAAAATATTATGATTGTTTTGTATTATTGTATCGTCACAGTGAATGAATATGATTTCCTCTGATTACTTAGATGGTATTGAATCTCTATGTGAGTCGTTATAACCATGCATGATAATGACTAGTTCGTCTGTCTTGGCATTCTAATGAACACCGAAATTGATCTTAAGATTTTGTCACCCTAGACTGGCCGAGTCTAACTGTAGCGAACAGCTTAGGTGTGGGGGAGTCACCCCCGTATAGATCTATACACAAACTCTCGCTCTCCCTCCAGGAGACTTTGATTACAACTACAGACTACGACCGACACTTATTAGTGTCGCCCGTTATTACTCACTTAATCCAAATGAATTTGATTAACCTTGATTAATGACCTGATTTTAGTTTACTTGAAGAGAAGGTAAGCCTAATAGACGAGGAGAAGAGGACTACTAGGCCCTACTAATTACGTATGTTATTTAAGGCTGTCGAGTATACGAAAGGCGCATTGGCCCATTTCGCATAAGATTTATTTGGACCTTACTAGCAATGCTAATGGGCCACTGAGGCCCAATAGCATGTAAAAGCCATTGAGGGTCCGTTAAGCATGTAATTGGGTCACAGGAGGCCCAATAACATGTATTATTTATGCTGGGCCCAAAAGTCATGTTAATGGGTCACGAAGGCCCAATAAGCATGATTAGAATCTTTCAAGCCAAACAATTAGAATGTGTACTTGTTTTGTATAATATTAATGTTGCGAAGTTGTTTAATCGATATGTCGTAATAATCACCAATTTGTTTTATAACGATTCATAGATTTATAAAAATAGTTATTTTTCTATTTAAAAACCCATAAGTTATAAAGTTTTGTATATTTTGACCCAATTATTTTATTATTAACGAAATTGACTAAAAATATTAGTTTGACCAATTCAGCCCCTTATTTTGGTAAAGTTGGCAATTTTTAGCCCTTTTATGAAAAATGACGTATTAGGTCCTTGAACTATTTTTCTTGACATTTTTTACCTAAACACTTAATTAAATGATGTTTTAAGCCCAAAAATTTATTTAGGACAGTTTCAGCCCCTTAGTTAAAAGATTTGCATTTAAATCCACACTTTTCGCAATTTTTATAATTTTTACCCAAAATCCAAAATCTTTGCATTTTTAGTCCCTTTTGATAAATAAGGCCATTTTAACCCCTGAAATAGGTTTATATACGTTTATAGCCCCTGTTTTGAGAAAACTTTCCATTTCAGCCCCTTAAATTTGATTTTTCGCATTTTTGGGCTTAAATAGTCGAAAAGCCCAAATTTTAGCCCATTAGGCTAAAATTTACATTTTCAGTCCTTTAAAAAGCCCAATATTTATAAAAACTATTATTTTAGCTGTTTTGACCTTTTGATCCTTGTAGAAACCGTGAATGACATCTTTTTCCCCATCTTTTGTTTATTTATCAAAAATGGTCCAATAACAAATTTTATGTTGTAGTGTGTTTATTTTAAAGCTTGTATAGTAGTTTATCTTGACATGTTAAGTGAAATATGACCTAGATCACATATTTTTCCTTCTTGAACTATAGATCTCGAAATATCTTTCATTTTTAGCACATATTTACCACAAAAACACAAGAAATCACACATAACATACAAATACACATAAATCTTCACATTTTACTTGTATTCTCCCCCATAAATCATATGAAAACCGAAAATAGAGGGGTATGAACTCACCTTAGGTTTGTGGGTTCGGTTTTGAAGAAAGAAATGGAAGAGTTTGGTCCTAGCAACTTCCTTGAGTAGATCTCGAACTCAAGAAGATTTCTAAGAGTATAAACACCAAAAACTTTGTGTAAAGGAATGATCAAACAAGAGAGTGAAGTTATGAAGCTTGGATGTGTAAAGACTTACCAAAGATTGACAACACTTGATGAAGACTCTTGAATCCAAGCCAAATTTAGAGAATTCCTTGAAGGAAGGAAGGAGATGGCCTTAGAGAGAAATTGAGAGAATTTTTGTGTAGTGTGTGTGTGTGTTGTGTGTCTTCGGTCGAAACAAGAATATGGGAGAGGGGAGAGAGTGAGATGAGTTGACATGCATGGAAACATGAGAATGGTGCATGGATACCCTATGTATATTTATGAGGTGGCACTACAATTGTCAACCCTCATTTATTCATTCTTTTATATCTTTTTTTTGTTTTACTTGGGCCGAAATGGGCTAAGGAAGGAGGAAGGAATCACTTTGGCCCATTCTTGCCTTGGCTCGAGTTCATGAGGCCCATAAGGAAAACTTACGGCCCATTGGGCCCTTAGGGTAGCTCACGGCCCAATTTTTGTATAAGAGAATGGATTTGAGTCCATTAAAGCTAATTTGATTAGTTATGGCCCAATAAGGCCCATTAAAGATAAACTAGTCCATTTTAGGCTTATAAGGCCCAAAAAGGTTAAGTCTTATGAGAGTGGCTCCAATGAGAGCCCATTTAAGAGTTCTAAGCCCAAAATAGTCAAATTGGAAGCTTATTGGCCCATTAGGCCCAATAAGGAAACCCTACTCCATATAGGACTTAAACCGGGATTTCTAGGGTTTTCAACTTTACTTGATAAATCTAGGTTTGAATGTGTTTCCATAGGTTGAACTTCAAGCATAACATGAATTAGGGTTACGAGTTTACAGTAGATAATGATTACAAGAGTACAGAATTTCCTAGCTAGAATGCTAGTTGTGACAAAATGGCTTGTTTATACACAACAACATATCAAATATTATAACAAACTACTCTTTGTTTTTTCTAAGGCAAATTTTATATAAACAAAATGCATGAAAAATTGTTATATATAAAAATAAACAATTTTAACCAAGAAGTTGCCTAAGAAGATAAATATGGATTTTTCTTAATCAAAAGAAATTTATGCTTGTTTTCCAAAAAACAAAGATTATAAAACATAAAATCATTCTAACATATAAAAGATGGCTCTGGTACCACTCTTGGGTTTTGATACGAAATATAAGTTTGTTTTTCACAAAAATGGGCAACGGAAGACTTTAAAAATAACAAGTTTATTTTTAGTTTATAACAAAACCAAACGATCATGGATCCATTTGTAGAGGTTAGAATGAAATAAAAACAATCATAGGATGTTTTAGAGATAACCTTTGAAGCCTTTGAACCTAGTTGGTTTTGGGGTGTTGATGAATATTTAAAGATCAAAGAACATGATCTTCTCTACAAGTATCCATCATCAAGATTAAGGCACTTTGAATGCTAGTTCCTTCTTGTATTCTTGAGTGTCTTAACCCTTTAAGTGCTAAACTCAAATAAGCACTAAAGGAGAGAACTCAAGAAGGCTTCTAAACCACCAAACTAACTTCAAAAGAGAGAGTGTTGTAGAGGCATAAAACTCACGGTTGTAAAGAAGAAAAAAGGAGGAAGAAGAGAGTGTTTTTCTTTGCAAAACTGCAAGTCTCATGCATCTTTTATATAGTTCATGCAAGGTAATGCCTAACCATTAAAATACTCTAAAGTAATGGCTAGCCTCTAGAAGCATGGGAGACAAAGCATGGAGGTTGAAAAGCAACCCCCATATTTTAATATTTTGGGCCATACCTCTTGAAAAGAGGAGGATTCTTTAATTTTTATAAACTCTAAGTTTATAAAATATAATATTTATCTTTAGGTAAAAGAAAAAAGAATTCAACTAGTCCAAAATGTTGTGCAAGACTTATTAATTCATATCATATGAAATAATAATTAGTTATACTCTCTTATAATTATTACTTTCATAAAACAATAATTATTCCCTAATTAAAATACAAGAATCGATATTATTTATTAATAATCACATTAATAATAATTATACAAAATGTGCCAACTTGATATAGGTGTGACCCTATAGGATCATATATTATTAGCAGTATCATTACATAATGATTCTTGGGCATATAGATTCAACAAACCCAACCAAGATTGAGGCATTTAGGCAGTGGAAGGTCACAAAGACTCCTTCGGAGATCAAGAGTTTTCTGGGATTAGCAGGGTGTTATCATAGATTTATTTAGGATTTCTCCAAGGTTTTTGTGCCCCTCACTCGTCTGGAGAGGAAGCGCGTGGATTTTTGTTGGGACCCTGAGCAGCAGGCTGTTTTCGTGACATTGAGACATAAGTTATATGAGGCCTCGGTGTTGACCCTTCCGTAGGTTGTGGAGGACTTTGTTTTTTATTGTGATGCTTTTATCAACGGTTTGGAGGTAGTACTCATGTAGAGGGGGAGAGTCATTGTGTATGCTTCTAGGTAGCTGAAGCCGCATGAGGTTCGATATCCGACGCATGACCTAGATTTGGGGGCGGTGGTGTTTTCCCTCAAGATTTGGCGACATTATCTTTATAGGGTCCGATGTACCATTTGTTGGATTAGTGTCTAAGCCCGTAACTATTTATGTACTTGACCCGGTTGTGCATGGTCCTTTTGGGTTGCCTTCACCAAAGCAACTTGATAGGATGACTTAGGAAGAGAAAGGTTATTATGATTTATTAATATATTATATGAATAATATATTAAGATAGAAATCATATTGTTTAATTGATATTAGTCAAGAATTAATAAGAATTAATTTTGTGGCTAAAAGACATTAATTAAATAAAGGGGACTAGAACTGCCAATTGTGTGATAGTTGGATATTGGGCTAATGGACTCCATAGAGGTTAGAGTGGACGAAATCTATGGGGAAACCCATTAGAATTCGTCCAAGGCTTCTAAGGAAGGAGTCCATGGGCTGCTTAGGCCCTGAGCAGTCAGATTAGGGTTTTCTAGTTCAAAACCCACATAGCCTCACTATATAAGGAACCCCTAAGGCACCAAAAACGAGGGGAAGTAATCCCTAAGGGTTCTTAGACGTTTTGCTGCCTCTCATCCTCTCTCCTCTTCATCATTCTTCTCCGTGTTTGTGAGCCATTAGAGGTGTGACACATGTGACAATAAGCTTCTTGAAGATCAAAGAACTCTTGTAACCATTGAAAGGTAAGATCTAAACCCTAATTCATATGTTAATTTGATTATTGTATGCTAGATGTAGGGTTCATAAGCTTTGGATGATTATTGCATGTTCATTAGATAAACTAGATCCAAAAGCTTTAGGGTTTTGCATGTACACCATAGGATTGTTGTAGTTCTCAAAACCCATCAGTGGTATCAGAGCCTAGGCTGTTTGTTTGATGTATTTGATGCTTAATTGTTCATTGCTTGCTTGAAAATCGAATTTTAGGGATTCTGACTGGAAGAATCGCCGAGTCCATAAATGGATTCGACGAGTAGGTCCTACTCTACGAGTTCCATTGTGGACTCGACGAGTCCAGGGCTCTGGTGCTGGGATTTTCGATTTTTCTGCCAGATTTTGGTGAGGATAATTGCCAAAACTCGTTTTTCTTGCCTAAATCCGATTTTTTAAGTTTGGAATGGTTATCCTCATCAAAATTGATGGATTTCGTTAAATATGGATAATATAGGATTATTAAAAGTCAAATATTTAACCTAGTAACATTGAAAAATTTCGATTTATACCCATTAGGTTTTATAGTTTAAATTTCAAGTTTTGGAATTTAAAATTTTGATTAAAAGTTTAATTTTGAAATATTAAATTCTAAAACCCTAGTTTTTTGAAAAGTTCAAATTACACCCTTATGGTTTTATTAAGTTAATTAAGTGTATAATTAAAAGAGAGTTAATAAATCCATAATGATTTGGTTTATATTTAATTAAATTAAAAGTATAATTTATTAAATTAGACCACCTAGTATTTTAAAAGTATAAAATACACCCTTATACTATATGTAAAATTAAAAGTCTAATATTATATATGTATGAGTAAAGAATCAGTCTTCCCGTTAGTAGGCCTCATTCACGAAGCTGGTCTCTAAGGGGTGTTTAAGGAAATTGCCTATAAAATGGCGATTGAATGGGTATCCACTCTTACCCACCGCACTCTTGACTAGTGGAGGGTCGTTAGCCGAACGGGTAGGATAATACACAACCTTCCATTATAATTATAATGAAATACGAAGTAACTAAACGCTTTTATAAATTCCCAAATCTTAGTTACTTTAGGAAAAGTGAATATGATGCAATTCCATGGAATTACACTTTGTACCCTTGTCGAGACAATTAGTTGAGCGTGTGTGGTTAACCGGCACACTAAGTTGGGATTGGCATTGGTGGAAAAGGGTGACTCGATGTTTGTCATAGATCGATGGAGCGTGTGTGGTTAACCGGCACGTCGATTAGGTGACTGTAACATTGAGGGCACCTCGTACATTCGCATGGTTATTCACACCTTATTTGTGATCCTCAGCATCCCAGTCACAAATTAAGGGCATAATCGAGATTAAACATGCCATTGAAAGGTTCAATGAATCTCAAAGGATCTAGGAGTTTCAATTCATTTAAAACTTAAACCTTCAATTTTTGTTTTTCATGGTGGAAATTGGTAAATCGTCATTTACCTACCTTCAAATGTTCTGCCATTTGGATTACGGCATTCCTCTTCCAAGTTGTAGAATATTGTGTTGGGTCCTAGTCTTAATATCTCATTTGGGTGTTTTATTAAGGACTCAATCAACTAACTTGAATTTCTCCCGTTTTGTAGATGTCAAAGTCTGACAACTATGGTCTTCCTGAATCCGTTGGAAAGAGTTTTCCACATGAAGATGAAGTTCCATGATTGGATTGTGGAAATGGAAATCATGCTTCACTTCCTCCACCTCCTCCTATAATTCTCCCCGACCCACGTGTTCGAAGACTTGAAAAGTTCATGGTCACTCAAGCCCTATTGGCGAAAAGACACGAAGATGGAAAGTCTCTATGCGCTCATGTCTTAGATATGAAGTTGCATATTGATAGATTGGGAATGTTGGGTGTCGATGTCTCGGGGAAGTTGGCTGTCGACTTGGTTCTTCAGTCACTTCCCGAATCATATGGTAAGTTCGTTAGAGAGTATTATATGATGGACCACGACGTGACCCTCATTGATTTGACTTATTTGCTTATTGCTGCCGAATCCGGAATGATTTGGCCCACTGGTCGATCAAATTTGTCTTGTAAATCAATGTCGCAACCTTCTATGGACAATGGCAACATTGGAAGTCCACAAAAATTTTCTCTACGCAAGAGAAAGGCTAAGTCTGAGATAGTCCCTTGTGTCATTCCCAAAGAATCTGTGTGTTTCTACTGCCAAGAGAAGGAGCATTGGTCATGAAGCTGCCCTAACTACCTGAGAGATCTAAGATATGGGAGAGTCAAGATGTATGACTCTACTCCAGGTAAAATCCACTATCTAAGTCTATTAAGTTCTTTTTGGATTCTTAATACATAATGTGATAAGATTACATTTGGTGTTTTGTAGGATCAAAGAAAAAGGAAGCTTAAAAACAAAGAAGTGAGCTGAATCTGGTCATGAAGAAATGGATTTCGATCGCATGATTCAAAGATCGGATTTTTTGAGCTGCTACTTTAGAGTTAGGATAGATTGCCAAATAATATTTACATAGTTTTCATTTGTAATCGCATTGTAAGAACAAGATTTTTCCGCAATAAAATAAATTTTGATTTTGTCTTATTTATGTTTCCTTGCGATGGATTTTATGAAATTGGTGTTTGAATATTTCTATTGTTAGCAATATTGTGAATGGATTTGATTCTTAGTAATATCAGAAATTTACTAAATAAGGAAAGATTCTCATCGCCCAAGTTCAATTGGATAGAAACTTGGAATCATGCAACTGGTATTGTATGATGAATGAGAAACTTCGTCATGATTTGCTAAAAGATTAGTAAATGTGATTATACTTAAAAGATTAAGTATGATTCTGAATCATTGGAAAAAGTTTCATTGAATAGCAGTTCGAATAAGAAGAATCAATTAGGCAGAAAGATAAAAGTTTCTCCAATCTGAAAAGATGGGAGAGTACTTAAGTATCTATTTTATGATTAACTTATTGATTGTGAAAGCATATCACAATTGATCGTCTAAGTAAATCTTAGTGCACTAGTATGGCTAAGAAGAGGAATCGGAAATTATTGAAATGGTTAAATCAATAGGTGAATCATACTACGTTCCAAAGTCAATTCTTAGAGTCATACTCCAAGATTGTGACTTGAGTGACATATCTTAAGAAGTTTTAACACACTCATCAAATGTAGAGTAGAAAATTGTTTTTCTTACTCTTGCACGTTGGAAATTGGTAAGTTGTGATGTCTTGGGTAAGACAAAGACCAACTAAGACCAATTGTGTATAGTGGTTTGTCTTGATAAGAATCCGCACTAACTCTTGAATATTTGTTTTCAAGAAATGTTTCTTGACAAGAGAATCTTATATGTCAAGAGGTCGGTGGGAGTCTAAATGATCTTGAAAAGGTTTAAGAACTAATCGAGAGTAAACTTAATAAACACTAGCACACCACTTGAGGTTTGTGACCTATCGTGTTGACATATTCTTGTTTCTATGCCATTCCACTAAAGTTACTTAAGCATATGAGTTCTACAAGTTCTCAATTAACTGCATAAGGGCAAGCACCCTGATCAATGGAAAGTACATTGATAGGTAGGGGTAAGCTGCTAAACATCTTGGAAGCAATGGTAGGACCCTTGATGGCAAGAAATTAAGAATAAACAAGTTATGTCCATAAGAGTTTGGATTTGTCACAAACATTATCTTATGATTATGGTTATGACAAAGTCACATGGATAGAAACACATACGCCATAAAATCTAAGTGTCATAAGGTTTCTCTCCTTCATGAAAATGATTGTGAGGAAACGCTTTCACTAAGAGAGATTTTAAGGAGTTAGCAATTGTGTAAATTGCATTCTCAAATTCGATTATGATTACGGCATCCCTCTTCATAGTTCGAATTGTGAGATTTGGCAATTAGTCTAAACCTTTAGGACTTATTGCTATAAGTTCTGAATTAGTTTAGACATACATGTGAGCTATCTAAAGAAAAGGTGTATGAGTTTGAGAAGCTTAGATAAAGGCTTATCATAGCATCTCGTATCAGAAATATGAACTTTCGGAAGTCAATAAGTATTGATTTCTACAAGTTCAACTGTTTTCTGAATACGTGTCAAAGCTAGTGGGAGCATAAGTGTTATTCTGGTAAGAAAATAATCATCATGTTAGTGGGAGCATGATCATTATGTCAAGTAGTGCAAAGTAGCAATATTAATTATAGAAAACAAAAGTTTCACTTTTGCAAAGTTGCAGGGGTTGAAAAGTTGTTTTGCTATAATTAAGAGAGAGAATATTATACTTCGTTTCAAAATCTAAAAGCTTGGATCGAGAAATTTTAGTCAAATTTAATCAAATATAAATGAGTGTTATGTTGAAATGGTTCAACGTAAGGAAATTCTATATATGGATAGGATATTTGCGTTCTCAAAATTTGGTTATGATTACGGCATCCCTCTTCATAATCAAAATTATGAGAATACGAAAAATAGAAATATTATATCAGGAGACTGGTAAAGTATCATGCCTTTCTGTAAGACATTATGAATCGCGTCCCATACGCTTTGGGTATAGGATCGTTTGCATATGTTATAATATCCGACCGTTCTGATTTTCCAAATGCTTAGGGCATTAAGAGGGAAAAGGATCAGAACCGGATTTGACTAAATTGATTAAACAACTGTCAAGGACAATCTAAGATTTGCTAAGGATTGGTCGTTTGTATGCAGTTGGAAGTAAAGTATTGAATGGAACATATTGACGTTATTATGAATAGATAAGACTCTATTTAGAATGAGTTGTCATGGCAAATATGGAAATGTTTCCATATTGGGAGTTGGACGTTAAGAATCTATGTCTAGATTAGAAACTTTTATGCAAGAAGGATGTTCAAAGGAATGTAATTTGAATATGAGACTTCATAATAGAGCACTTTTTAATTCCATTGGCCGAGTCTTGGTGACTTTGTGTTGTGGCATTACGAAAGGATCGTTGCATAAAATGTTAGAATATAACATATTCTAGTAGTGGCAAGAATTGGGTATTCTTACACTTATGATAAGGATTAGGAGTTGTGAAATGAGCATCATTAGAAATGTTTTCAATTGATCTATTTCACAAAGTGTAGACCATAGGTAAACATAGTGTGCATGGGACAACTGCTGTTATAATTCAAGTAATAAGTTGATTATCCGAAACATTATACAATGAATAATGTGTAATCAATATGGTGACTAAATAAAAGGAGTTTTATTTATACTCCAAAGTTTGGGGCCATATTGGATTCAATTATTATTGTGTTTCACTTTGCATGTTTTGACTTCCCGAATAATAAGATTATTCAAACCATCCACAGTCGCTCATACTTTGGAAGTAGGTATGAAAGAAGACTGTCATGAATTGGTTTGTAGATTGTCTAAAATGTATTAGACATAGCAAAAGTTTGCTACAACGTTCATGAGTGCTTATGAATTAAGATTTGAGCATTGGATTAAACCCACGCTCACTTGGATCGCTTCATGGATTTTATCACGAGTGATTGGTGAGACGATAATATCTTATATTCTTGAAACCGAGACGTGTGAGTTGTAATTTACAAGTTGGTTGCACATTGATAATATGTAAACGCATCAGTAACTTAGTGTTATAAAACATATTGTTGTGTGTGATTTGATGAGTAGGTGCAAGAGACCATTGAGTCGAAGTTTATCAGTTCCTTTTACCCAGTGTGGGATAAAAGCGATATATGTGGGCCCCTCGATGATTTAGTGATGACACCCTAAGCGCTTGGCCAAGCCTAGACTAAGTTGATGTGTTCAATTGTAGTCTGTTGTCAGTCGTCATAAATCGGAAATCAAGAAACAACACATGAACAGAGAGTATGATTAAAATCCATGTCTCAGTTCATATGATATCTAGAATGGAGGAATATATGATCCCTTATCTAAAGGACAAGTTGCTGATAAGATCAGAGTTCGACAGCATCTTTGAGAAGCTACGATTGCTAATCGGATTCTACTTGCACTATAGTTACTAGACTTATCCAAGTGGGAGACTATTGGATTAGTGTCTAAGCCCGTAACTATTTTGGTATGTACTTGACCCGGTTGTGCATGGTCCTTTTGGGTTGCCTTCACCAAAGCAACTTCATAGGATGATTTATGAAGAGAAAGGTTATTATGATTTATTAATATATTATATGAATAATATATTAAGAGAGAAATCATATTGTTTAATTAATATTAGTCAAGAATTAATAAGAATTAATTTTGTGGCTAAGAGACATTAATTAAATAAAGGGGACTAGAACTTTCAATTGTCTAATAGTTGGATATTGGGCTAATGGACTCCATAGAAGTTAGAGTGGACGAAATCTATGGGGAAACCCATTAAAATTCGTCTAAGGCTTCTAAGGAAGGAGTTCATGGGCTGCTTAGGCCCTAAACAGTCAGATTAGGGTTTCCTAGTTCAAAACCCTAATAGCCTCACTATATAAGGAACCCCTAAGGCCCCAAAAATGAGGGGAAGTAATCCCTAAGGGTTCTTAGACGTTTTGGTGCCTCTCATCCTCTCTCCTCTTCATCATTCTCTTGCTCTTGGTGTTTGTGAGCCATTATAGGTGTGACACATGTGACACTAAGCTTCTTGAAGATCAAAGAACTCTTGTAACCATTGAAAGGTAAGATCTAAACCCTAATTCATATGTTAATTCGATTATTGTATGCTAGATCTAGGGTTCATAAGCTTTGGATGATTATTGCATGTTCATTAGACAAACTAGATCCAAAAGCTTTAGGGTTTTGCATGTACACCATAGGATTGTTGTAGTGCTCAAAACCCATCACCATTTACACTGACCACATGAGTCTGAGGTATCTCATGGATCAGTCAAATCTAAATATAATACATCGTAGATGGCTTAACGTGGTCAAGTATTATAACTACGAGATTCTTTATACCCGAGGAAATAGAATGTGGTCTCTGATGCCTTGAGCCGCAAGTCGGTTAGTTCTTCTGTTGGGAGCTTATGTATGAGAATTTCGATTGATTCGCCACTTTTGGACTTGATCAGGGAGGCTCAGGTCGAGGGATTCAAGAAGGAAAACTTGAAATAGGAAAGAACCAGGGGCGAGATTGACATGTTTTCTACCAACAGCCATAGATTGTTGACACGGTGTGGTCGGGTGTGGGTGCCAGATTTTGGCGGGATCAGACAGGCTGTGTTGGAGGAGGAACATAAGTCTAGCTTTTTTTATACAACTTGGAGCCACAAAGATGTATCAGGATTTGAGACTTAGCTATTGGTGGTAATGCATGAAGAGGGAGATAACTTGGTATGTTTAAAGATGCTTGACCTGTCGGATGGTCAAGGCTGAGCAGCAGAGGCCACATAGCAAGTTTAGCCGGTGGAGTTTCCATATGGAAACGGGAACAGATCACCATGGATTTCACCACCAAGTTACCACAGACGGCTAAGGGATTCGATGTAATATCGGTTTTAGTGGACCATCTGACCAAGAGTGCCCACTTCCTAGCTATTTAGGAGAGCTCATCGGCTAAGAAATTGGCCGATGTATATGTACGCGAGATTGTCTCTCTACAAGGTGTTCTGGTTTCCATTGTATCCAATCGAGATGTTTAGTTCACTTCTTAATTTTGGCAGAGGTTCCACAAGGAACTGGGTATGAGGTTCCACTTTAGCACTACTTATCATCCGCAGATTGACGGCCAGAGCGAGCGGATCATTCAAATGCTTGAGGATATGTTGAGAGCATGTGTTATAGATTTTGGTGGGAGTTGGGATTCCTACCTTCCTCTGGCTGATTTTTCTTACAACAACAAATATCACTCCAGTATCGGTGCGTCGCCATTTGAGCTTCTTTATGGGAGGAAATTTCATACACCAGTATGTTGGGGAGAGGTCGGTCACAGGGTCATGGGAAAGATCGAGGTAGTTCCTCTTACGATAGAGCTTATTAAGTAGATCAGGCAAAGGTTGCAGACGGATCAGAGTCAACAGAAGAGTTATGTAAACAGACGTCGATCTGAGTTGGATTTCCAGGTCACGATATGGTTTTACTGAAGGTATTACCCTAGAAGGGTGTAATATGCTTTAGGAAGAGGGGTAATTTGGGGCGCCGATATATTGGGCCGTTTCGAGTTATATCCAAGGTAGGAATGGTAGCATATGAGTTGGATTTGCTTGAGGGACTCAATTAGGTTCAACACACCTTCCATGTTTCTCAGCTTCATAAGTGGGTGGCTGATGATTCAACAGTTGTTCCTTTGGATGATATTTAGGTGGATGATCGCCTGAATTATTTTGAGAGACCAGTGGTGATTTTGGATAGGAAGATAAAGGCCTTCCCCTAAAAAGGTGGTTCTATTAGTCAAAGTTCAATGACAGCATTAGAAGGATTCCGAATGGACTTTGGAACCCAAGGCAAAAATGCGAGAGCACTACCCTTAGTTACTCGCGGCAGTGGACTTTGCGGATGAAGTCTGATTCAAGTGGGGGAGAATTGCAACACCTTAATCCAGTTATTTTTCCATTTATACCCCTTAGAATGAAATTTCTTTCAAAATTGGTCCCATGTGGCACTTAATTGAAACACACCACTTTGGGTGTGTTGTGCGTACTCTTTGGTACGCAGGGCGTACATGAATAAAGTGGAAACCCTAATTTTTAGCGTTAGAGAACTGTTTAAGCATCCTTAACTCTCCAAAACCTTTTCCCTCATCAGCCTTCATCTCCCAATTCATCTTTAACAAACCTTAATCCTTTATGTGAGCCTTTTTGAGCTTGAGAGTGCGTTTTGTTGTTCTTGAAGGAAGAAGAATGAGAGGAAATCATCTTGGAAGCTCAAGGAATCTTGGATCTAGAAGTGTTTCACCCCCAAGCAACCTTTGGAGCTATAAAGTCTGAAACTTGGATAGTTAGTTTCTAAGATCTTGTTAACCTTGAGTTCGTGTTCATTTTGGTCATATAAGCTTGATGTTCATGAGTACGGATTACTCTAACTAGAAGATTTTTCCTTTCATACATTTTTAGGTGTTAGGAACCATAAATATGTGATATTGGTCCTTATATTCCTTCCATGTAAGAGTTGTGATGTTTGAATCGAATAATAACTTAGGGTTTTAGCATGTGGACCTTTTCTAGCCATGGAAAGTCATAAAGGTGGAAACTTTATGACTTACAATGATGTTTTGGGTCTAGATCTGAAATTGGACGAAAGATATTTAAGAAATAAGCACTTAATGAGAGGACAGGGATCCAGACGGAGTACGTCGGGCGTACCAAATGGTACGCTACACGTATTGGGCTGAAGCCCCAATGATTTGCTTAAATTTCGACTATGCCCAGTGTAGTAGCCGAGTACGCGGGGCGTACTCAGCCTACCTTGGCTTTCCTTGAATTTTGACTTTCTGACTTTGAACTTTGACTTGGAGTTTGACCATGGGGTATTTTGGGTATTTTGAGCTACAGTTTGAGTCTAGGTCACTGTTTTTTGTATAGTTGACCTATAGATTTGGCATTTGGAGCAACATTCTTTTCTATTATCTTTTCAGACTGTGAGGTGAGTCTCTTCACTATACTCGTGGGTCGAAGTCACCAATGTCGGACCATTCGGTTATGTATCTTGTTATATAGGATATTGTTATGTTGTAGTGATCTGTTAGATATGTATAATTATCTATTTGCCGTTTATATGTTTATTTTTTGCATATGTCGACATACTGTGGTTTTGGTTGAGGTTCAACTGCTTTGTGTTGTCGACCAACAAACATAGTGCCAATCCAACCGGGAGGTTGTGCGCCAGAGTGGCAATCTAATTGGGAGATTGTGGGCTAGTGGCAATCCAATTGGAAGATTGTGGGCCAAAGTGGCAATCCAAACAAGAGGTTGCGGGCCAGGGTAATCTATTCGGGAGATTGTGGACCCAGCATGCATTTTGTATATTTGTGTGGTTGTGTGTGGTATTTGGGAAACTCACTAAGATTTGGCTTACAGTTTAAGTTTCATGTTTCAGGTACTTCAGATGATCAGGACAAGGTGAAGGCTCGATTGTTCACATCCTTCAGTTTTTATGCGATTTGATTTTGGGATACTCTGATATGTGATTTTGACACTTTGGAAACTATGTTTTGTAAACATTTATGGTTTTTGGTTGTGTTTGAAAAATGAAAATTTTATTTTGATTTTTAGGATGTTACACTTTTCATTCACTTTAGCTGGCGTGTCAACCAAAATTGCATTTCATGAGTTAACGTATTTCTTAGGTCTACAATCCTAAGCATACAATATAAACAGCAAACAATACTTTGAGTCAACTCAACTTTCATGAGTTAACACATTTCTTGAGTTAACGCATTTCTTGTAGATATGATGTAGGATATTGTTATGTTGTAGTGATCTGTTAGATCGTGTAAATATGTATGATTATCCTAAGCATACCATATAAACAACATTTCTTAGGAAGAATCAAGTTATAAGTATTGTTTCAACTCAACTTTCAAAATCTTGTTGGGTCCAAATTATCTCATCACTTATAACTTGATTCTTACCGACTATCTACCCCTAAAAAGAAATGAATTCATTTCTTCTAAGGTTTAATTTACAAGATGAACTAATGCTTTGAGTCAATGTTCTATCTTCTATATGGACTCATCACAGTAGATCTCATTATCATAAGTTTTCCCGCTCCTTATCTGGTTGTCGAATCCAGTTTAGCAACAATACTCACACCTAGTACCAAGTTGTACTTGAGTGTGCTTGGTCTATGTCATCATGTTGCACAACTTGGAAGTCCTAAATCTTGTATCTTTGGTTCTTTATTTTCACTAATAATTCCAAGCACCACATTTTTTTCTAAGTCCCCATAGTGTTGTGAGCTCTTGTAACATCACATCATTGTACTTTTGTATCCTTCTTACCATGTAACCCTTAAAAGAAATGAGGGCATTTCTTTTAAGTATCAACTAACCTTATGATTCTCACACTATAGTAGTTCGTCTTTCTAACTCATTCATGGAAATTTTGAAACTCCCTTTTACTCATCATCGTCTTCGTGACACTCCTATTCAACAAACTTCAAGTGTTTATTCTTGTCTACACCTTCTTATTTTTACAAGATCTTTGATGTGTAATTTGTATTCTTGTGGAGGCTTTCCGGGTCCAAGTTCGGGTCAGCTTTTCTGGTTCTTGTAATTGTTGAACCGATAAAACTTTAGGTGCATGTGTTACAAGTTGTTGAAGCCTAACGATAGTTCGTTTTTGATGCTAAATATCACACCTTCCCCGGCTACTGGCGGAAATGTCGAGTGGTGACGGTACATAGATTTCCCAAATCGTAGAGTGCCAACCATAACTACCTATTTAAACGTAAACCTATATGTCTTTGAGCTAATAATCTTTTCTTGACTTCATCTCTAGTCCATCCTAGGAACACATACAATTTTTGAAAACGTCAACTTGATGTTGGTGAGTTCACAGGTTTTTGAGGTAAATGTAAAATATACTCTTTTGAAAACTTTCTATAAATTTTATGATTTTTAAATTCCTATGTTTCTTTGTTTTATTATATCACCTCTTGAATTATTATCTTTTTAGGACATTCTACTAATCCTAATTTATCATCTTTGCAGGATATATAACGATCCTATCTTATTATCTTTTAGGATATGTTATTAATCCTAATTTACTATCTTTCCAGGATATCTAACGATCGTATCTTATATTCTTATTATCTTTTAAGATATTTTATTAATCCTAATTTACTATCTTTGCAGGATATCTAACGATCTTATATTATTATCTTTTAGGATATTTTATTCATCCTAAGTTACTATCTTTGTAGGATATTTAACTAATCCTAACGTATTTTATCTACCACTCTAAAGCGTCCCTCTTGGTAGTCGGATCTCTAAGGTAGTTGTAATGTATTACCATGAGCCCCCATACTCGATGTTGTTTGGCTAGTGATTACCCCGCCATGATGCTTCATCGGACGTCGAATAGTGATTATAATACATATCCCTATATTTGACCTGCATTACTTGTAGGTATTAAGTTATCCTCGGGATTTGGCTATTATAACATCTAGGTATTATCTCTTCCTAGACTATCGGACATCATAACTCTTAGACATAATATCATAGCTTACAACTAGGCATAGTATCTATACCTATATTATCCTAAGGCTTTAAGCTTTATAAAACGATTGATATTTATAGATATAATTATATTTTGATAAGCATTTATCCCCCCCCCCCTTCGTAAAACATTTAAAATAGTGAAATTGGGGTCATGGACTCTCTCTAGTAGCATAATCTGAAGCATCCAAGCTATCGCATCTTAAGCTTCGCACCATTGGGAGTATTTCTGAAAAAGCTTGAGACATAAATAGAGAGTTTTGGGTGTGACAAAATTAGAAAGTGAGCACCTATATTTTAGTGGTTGTGCATGCGGCGCACTTCATGCGCGACGTGCACTCACTTTGTGGCTTCATCCAGAGTTTGCCACGTGTCACACTTCTGATGACCCACGTCTCCCTAATCTCGACGAATATGGGTGTCAGACACGCGCGTCGAGTATGGCATGCACTTGGCGTGCACCTCTAAATCTTTTATAAAAATCCATGTATTCCTTATATGAATGTTGTTTCTTACCATATTTATATTTTATATATTTGTGTAGCTCTCTACTAGTACTACAACTTTCCTTAAGGTTGCGTTGCCAAATTTTAACTTTTATTTTTAATCCGTACTTTATATTGTTCTAAAAATCGTATCTCCTTCATACGAACTCCGTTTTTGACATTTTTCCTTTCAAAACCCTTACCTCTCGGGGTACTAAGATTTTCCATTTTGTGATGTTAGCCGAAACTCAATCGATTTCTTTGTGCTATTTTGACATTAATAGCATTATTATCGCGGTTGATTTTTATCTTTTATAAAATCATAACTCCTCCAATTGGAGTCGGATTTTTGCAACGTTTATATCTTTGGGATCAATTTGTTGTGTATTTTCCAAATACCCTAACCATCATAAAAAGTGATATAACTTTTTGGTCACTCATTTTTAACCATTTTATTATTATCTAACTGATCATATTTTTCCTTCAATATGAAAAGTTCTATTATAGTCATTGGTTGATGCTAATCTCTAGTGACGATCAGTGACTGGAATTTCCCTATTGTCACACTAAAGTTAGTTTATCTATTACAATGCTTAAAATAAATACGTTTATGGGTTTAAATGTTCATTTTAGATTACAAATATAATTTTTTTAGATAAAAAAACAATTTTAACTTTGATTTCCCTACTTCGTGGACTGTAAGTCATTGATTATAAAACCGAAAACGACAAAATTATAGTCTAAAATCATGTACAAACTCTAGAAAAGCTGAAAATTTTCAGCTTTGATCTCGACTTTAGGGTACTGTACTTAATTAAATATAAAACCAAAAACGACAAATTCTAAAATCATATACAATTAAATATAAAACCAAAAACGACAAATTCTAAAATCATATACAAACTCTAAACTACATATTGGAAAAAATGCATGGCAAAATGACTTCAAACGATTGAGATATGCATGTTTAAAAATAAATGTTCGGTGGTCTGAAAAAATATTTTTGGACCAACTTCAACGAGAAGTATGAGACGGTCCATAACTCAAAAAATTGTGTATATTATAATGCTTGGAAAGCTCTGGATGTATAGTTTCACTGAAAAACATGTCAAGTCTTTTGGATTTTTTTAGAGGAAGTTATGACATTTTTCCCAAACGATGTCCAGTATACAAAAAAAATAATCATTGTTCTGAAAAATATATTTGGACCGACTTTAGCGAGAAGCCCGGAACGATCCGAAAATAAAAATTATGTATTTTATATGCTCTTAAAGCTTTGGATGTGTAGTTTCAAATTAAAAAACTATTGGAGTTTTTAGGTTATAATTAATTTGTACATGCGGAATTTCACTTAACTCTTAATGGTACATGTGACCTAAATTAGATCTATGTCTTTTCTCAATTAATAGCAACATACTTATGAAACAAAAACTATAAACCCTATGAATCAAGTTCATGAATAGAACTGCATACTTATTGCTTGATTCGAAATAAGCTAATCAAATACCCATTGTAGTCTCCTTGAAAAAATAGATCCAAAAGTATGGCAACCTCTAATGCATCACACCCAAAACTCAAGAAACTCTGGGATTGAAGGAGATAGGGAAGAGGACAAAGGAGGAGAATTTCGTACTCCACCTTTTAGGTATGAGAAGACACGAAAATTAGATGCCCAAGGGTCCTAATTATAGTTAGGTAACTTGCAGATGAATCCATATTTAAATGATTAATAATGGGTAACTTGCAGATGAATCCATAATAGATTTAATCCCAAATTCAAATCTTTTCCTTATCTGCTACCACGAGCCTTCCGGAAACTCCTTAACACCGTCTATACTCTTGGAAGTTCTAGAATTGTTTTTTTTTTTGTTCAACTATTAAACAATTAAAATTCACTCATTGCACCTTTAATTACTTTCCATTAATTCCAAATTAATTCTAGATTAATTCTGATTAATAATTAATCGATTGTAACTATTTTTTCATTAATTCATAATTAATTATTAACTAATTCTAGTTAATTTATTAATCACATAATAAATTAAAAAATCATTTATCTTTCTCCTTTGATCAACCCAAGCCATTTCCTGGTTAGGAGGCCAACCGAAAAAGGGTTTTACTTTTATTCATCAACATTATACCAAGTTTGTTAGGACCTTAGACACGTTAATTAAATAGTATCCCACTTGGATAAGTCGCTAACTAGAATTGCAAGTACAACTCCGAATAACATGTAAAGTGTATTTTCCAAAGACACTTCCAATCTCTGATCAGATGTTGGTCCGAAGATAAGTAATAACCTATCCATTCGTTCTACAAGGTATCGTATGAACATGAGACATGGATTAGAATCAATCTCATAGTCGAAGATTTTTTTTTCTTAATTTCTGATTTATGAAGAATGAATTCAAACTACTAATTAAATTAGTTCGGGCTCGGCGAAGAACTTCAAATGTCGACAACAAATCATCGAGGGGCCCAAAGATATCGCTTTTCATATTAAGTCAAAAGGAACGAATAAACTTTGACTCTATAATTATACATTTTACTCACCATATCATGCATGAAATTATACTTTAGACAAAATTGGAAAGATGGTCCATGTGGTTGGCAAATTTATGTGCTTTTGGTCCAAAACGAAACGTTGGTGTATCAGTGGTACAATTTCAGATATTTTGTGTGCTTTTGGTCCCTATGGTTGGTATTTTGATGTGGTTTTGGTCCATACCTCAACTGAAATGACCGATATGACCTTAAATATTTCATTTTAACTTATTTTATTTAACTTATTATTATTTTAACTAAAAGAAAAAAAAAGAAATTACTACACCCACCCCCACCCATCTCTCTCTCTCTCTCTCTCTATCTCTCTCTCTCTCTCGGGTTAGGATTAAGGGGACATTGTGAAGAGATTGTTTGAAATTTTTTAAGAGAGAATAAACGATTGTTTTTTGAAGAAGGAAGGTTGAATGAGGGTTTGTTAGTGTCAACTGAAGAACCCTAAAGCCGCTGTCATCGACCACTCAAATTAGGAGGGGAATGCCAATCGCAGATCCTTGAAATCGAATTCGTATCCTCTCAACTAGATCTGATTTATCCGGATTTAGATTTTGATTCAGAAATTTACAGCGGTAGCTGGTGGCGATGTGCGACGGGAGGCTGCTCTGGCGGTCTCTTGCTGCTTCGTTCCTGCTTCTGCTCGATGGAAGTGACGAGTTGGAGATGAAAGGGAAAGGATTTCGACAATAGCAGTTATGGAGGATGGTGGCAGTGGGTTGTCGGGTTTCCTTCTTTCTCGTTTTTCCGGCAACCTTGGTGGGAGGAGGTGGTTGGAGGAACTGTGGATGGCGACTGGTAGTGTTTGAGGGTGCTTGGGTGGTGTTTGATTAATCTAACTGTAGGGGATATAAGGTTGAGTTTATGGTTGGTTATTGGTGTGGTTCACTGTGGTCAAAAGCCACCGATGGTGGTTTTTAGTGGTGTTCGATGGTTACAACAACAACACCACCACTCCTTGGTGGTGCTTGTTCGCGTCAGTGAAGAAATGTAAACAGAAAACATGAAGGTTGGGTAGTATTTGGTGCTGATTTTGGTCAATAGTGAGTGGTGCAAGGTGGTCCGATGGTGGGGTAAGGGGGTGGTGAAATGGTGGTGTTTCAGAACTGATGAATTTGGGTTGTAGATTCGTGAGGCTTTAGAGGGTTATGCCCTATATTTAACACCATTTCAAGAAGATGGAGGTGGTAAATGGTTACGAGGAGAAAAAGAAGAACTGGTTAATTTTCTTTCATTCACTTGTATATGGCTTCAATTTGAGCAGGGAAGGAAAGTGCTTTAGCATGTTACCTCATAAGTCCATTTGACTTTCACAAGTCAAAGACGGAAGGAGAAAGAGAGAGAGAGAGAGAGAGAGAGAGAGAGAGAGAGTGTGTGTGTGTGTGTGTATGTGAGAGAGAGAGAGTGTTTGTTTGTATTTTCAATTAGTTGAAAACATTAATATAAATAAAAAAATGAAAAACAAACTATAAGGGCATAATGGTCTTTTTAAGTAGATAGGGATCAAAAACGATAGAAAGATCCAATTTTGGACCAGTGGTGCACAAACGTTTTGTTTTGGACCAAAAGCACATAAATTTGCCAACCACGGGGACCATTTTTGCAATTTTGTCTATACTTTATAATAGGAATGAAAGTGGGTCCAAAACCGGACCGGTTTACCCGGACCCGGAAACTAGAATTGACAGTTTATAAGAATCAGGAACCAGACCTGTATACGATAACCGGTTCCGGTTTGGTTCCGGGTATCAAACCGGCTAAAGTGGGTATGGAACCGATTGGAACCGGAAATTGGTAATTAGAAATGGATTTGTGTATTAGACCCGGAAATGCAACTAAATTCCTAAGTTATTTAATTCTTCCTATTATGTTCTTTAATTGTTCGTGTACATATAACACATGAACATAAATCTTTTTTGCTTTCTATATACAGTCATATAAGTTCTATTTGTCAACAAAACCATTTGGAAGACTATTGTTTTTCAGTAATAAAATTATCTCTTTAAACAAAAGTAGCATATTAATCAATGTTGGTAATTATTGTTGTAATTTTTTTAGATTTTTACTTTAAAAGTAACTGGTATGCATTTAGATTTTTACCTCTAAACAAATACATACCTTTGAATTTTTTTGTTAGAGTCAATATTCTTAAACTTTTTTTTATGTTTCAGGTTTATTTCTTCAGCTCGTCAATTGGCAAAAGCAATGGAAGTTCCATTAGTTAATGATTTAGCGTACACAAAAGATACGTCTGATGCTATAAACTAAAAAACATAAGTTGGATTAAATACCATGTTTCCTAATCTTAAATGACATGTTTATAAAGAGAGTGATGAATCAGTACTCAGTAGGTGACTAGGCATATTTTGTTGATAACCTTTCTGTTTCGGTTCCTTGGTCCACGAAACTGGTTCCGGTCCGTTAAACTGGTTTTTTTTTTAAATCTGGTTCCAAAACCCGGAATACCCGAACCCGTTGGCCCCATACCCAAAATACCCAGAACCCGAATAAGACTAATTTTTAAACCGAATACCCGATCCATTTAAACAGTTTCTGGTTATACCGGTTCCGGATCCAGTTTGATTCTGGTTCATGTACGGTTTTCCGGATATTAGAATTACTCGTAATTGAATCCATGAACTAATCTCTAAGCGCGGGTTTAATCAATACTCAAAATCCATATTTTCAAAGTACTGGTGAATACTATAGCAATCTCTATGCAATGTCCAATCCCTATGGATAATCAACAAACAATTTATGACGGTCTTAAATCAATACTCACTCCCAAAAGTATGATTAACTGTGTCATTTCGAATAAATTAATATTTTGGAAGTAACACGCAAAATGAAACACAATAATAAACTAATTGTTCTATGTTATCATACTCTTTGAATATAAATAATTTCATATTATTTAATCACCATAATAATTACATATTTATCTATTCTATAAAAGTTTCGGGGTAATCGACTCAACAACTAAACTTGTCAATATTTCCCATGCCAATGCTCTTAATATGCATATCATGAATTCCTTTGGTCTTCATTATTGTAAACAAATCATCGAAAATTTATTCATTTCACAACTAGATCTCCATCCTCTACATTTTCTTGGATGTAGTGGAATTTCCTTCTTCTATGCATTGACCTTCTGTGATCCCAAGAATACTTAGTCAATATGAATGTACTTTCACAGAATGTTTCTAATGGAAATTTGTTACTCATAACAAATCCAAGGTCAACTATGAAGTTTTATAGTCCAGGTACGCTCCTTGGATACTTGGCTTGCACTAATGTGGTCTTATCCACATTGTCAAATCTACCATCATATCCTACATGAAACCTTTCATGCTACGACTCAAATGAATATCTATTTAGACTATGGCTCAAAGTCATCTCCAAATTTCATTTCACTATAACTCTTATCAATCATGTTCTCTACTATCTAGAAGCAACCATTCCTTGATATCTTTCAATACCTCAAAATGTTCTTGACAGTTGTCTAGCGATTATGTCGAGCCAATTTCTGACCCAATCCCATGATGTTTAAAACATTTGAAACATCAGTATAAGCACAATTCATATCATTCATGATCGATCCCATGTCTGAAGTATATAGGACTCGACCCATCCTATCATTTTCATGACTTTTACAAAGGACCTTTGAGATTCACTCAACTTCCTGCTATGAAGCATATAAACAATCCTTTTGAGACTTTCATGTTCAAACTTTCTAAAATATTATGCTTTGACTTAATCCTATTAAACATTTCAATCTATACTTTTATATCTGAATACCAAGTATCAATGTCACTTCCCTTTGTCCATCAATTCCCGAGCTTTTGCACCTTGCAACTTAAGGACAATGTTTCCTATGAGTAGTATTGTCATCAACATACAATACTAGGAAGACAACAACACCCCATTAGCTTTGACATGTACTCAAGAATAATATGGACTTCTAAAAAAACACTCTTTGACTTTTTCATGGAAAAACAGACTCCTGCTACACGATGCTTGTCTAAATCTATGAATAGATTTCTCAAGCCTACACACTTCGTTTGGATACTTTGTATGTTTAAATCCTTTTAGGATATGTCACACACCCTTCTAAAGTTTCTTGTTAAGGAAAGTCATTTAAACATCGACTTTACCGTATCTTATATCAAAAAAGGCAAGAACGGTAACAAATAACCAAATATACCTTTCTTAGCTAGTGGTGAAAATGTTTCCCCATAATCAATTTATTGAGTCTGAGCAAAAACCATTTCTACCATACTAGCTTTAAATGTGTGTATATTCCTATCCAAGTTAGTCTTCACATTGAAGATCTAATTGCAACCCATTTTCATAAGACTTGGTTTTAGATCAACCAATTTCAAACGTGATTATCCATCATGGACTGAATTCCGTTATCCTTAGACTCTTTCAATGGAATCCTAAGGGACTGTTATTGCTTCCTAGTAGCAATTAGGCTTATACA
The DNA here is from genome assembly GCF_052849685.1 of Lactuca virosa. Taxonomy (NCBI): domain Eukaryota; kingdom Viridiplantae; phylum Streptophyta; class Magnoliopsida; order Asterales; family Asteraceae; genus Lactuca; species Lactuca virosa. The sequence continues at coordinate 280,367,632 of NC_136428.1, read as the reverse complement.
ATTAATCAATGTTTTATAACTAATCAACGTATATCCTTCCATAGTTAGATTAAACTCATAAAACTTGGGAGGTTCTCTAACTAAACTATATCTTGAAAAGAGGTAAGGCAATGTCATTTGACTCAATTGGTATATCAACCTCAAGTTGAGAGCTAGTGCCAACTACAGGTTCATTGTCGATTATATCTCGAATTTCTTCAAGATCAATATGACTCCCACTGATTTCTTAATATGTATATGTTCTTTCTCTAAAGGAACATTCCTTTCGATCTATAATCATCACATATATCAAAAGTCTTTAGAGGATACCCGACAATGTAACACTTCATAAATCTCGATTCAAGTTGGTCATTGGTTCTCCTCTAACGGAAAACCTCACAAATCCATATCTAAATGTGAGGGAACTTTCCAACTCCACATTTCATGAGGTGTTTTCAAACCTACTTAGTTGGTTACAAGGTTCAAACATGAACTCCATTATTTCAAGTGTATATTCCCAAAAACGTAATTGGTAGCAAAGCATGACCCATCATAGATCGAACCATATATTATCAAATTCTCCTTTTCATCAACACCATTGCTACGATGTTCTTAGAGGATCCAATTGGGAAACTATTCCACAATCTCTATGATGATCATTGAACTCGATACTCATGCATTCTCCTTTCCTTTCAGATTGGAGATTCTTTTATCTTTATGCCCAATTGATTACCTACTTTGTTCTGATCCTCTTTAAAACTTTTCAAAGTGTCAGAATTATTCTTGATCATATAAACATAACCACATCTACTGAAACTATCAATAAATATGACATATTAGTATATTTCGTCGCTTGTAGTGGATCTGATGGGTCCACACACATTAGTGTGTACAAGATTTGACAATCCTTTGTCTCCATTACATGTCTATGTGAATGGTGACTAAGTCGTCTTGCCAACATACAAGACTCACATACTGATAGGTTTTTAGGTTACAATTACATTGTAAATGCAAAATTTCACTTAACTCTTAAGGGTACATGTAACCTAAATGGATCTATGTCTTTTCTCAATTAATAGCAACATACTTATGAAACAAAAAACCATATACCCTACAAATAAAATTCATGTATAGAATCACATACCTTATAGCTTAAGTCGAATTAAGCTAGTAAAGAACTCTTGGTAATCTCCTTGGAAAAGTAGCTCCAAAAGTATGGTAGCCTTTAATGGTTCACACCCAAAACTCAAGAAGCCCTTGGATTGAAGGAGAGAGGGGAGAGAAGAGAAAAAATTTCGTTCTCTACTTTCTAGGTATGAGAAACTACTAAAATTAGAGGCCCAAGGGTTGTCTTTATATTCTAACTTGTAGATAAATCCAGATTTGAATAATTAAATAATAGATTTAATCACAATTCAAATCATTTCCTTATCAGCAAACAAGCGGCTTCTGGAAACCCTAAGGAGGCTCCCAAAACCGTCTGTGTCAAGGACTCTTCTAGAATTGCCTCTTTTGTTTAACCATTGGGCAATTACAGTTCACCCTTGCACATTTAATTAATTCTAATTAATTCCAAATTAATTTTGATTAACTCTTAATTAATTATTACTATTTATGATTAATATATTAATCATAATATATATTAAGAAATCATTTCTCTCTCTCTCTCTATCTCTCTTTTACAATCAATCCAAGACAGTTCACGGCTGTGAGGACAGCGGAAAAAGGACTTTACTTTTATTCATCAGCATTATATCAATTTAGTTAGGATCTTATACACTTAAATCCAATAGTCTCCCGCTTGGATAAGTCGCTAATAGTAATTACAAGTAAAACTCTGAATAACCACTAAAGAGTGTTTTCCAAAGACACTACCAAACTTTGATTTGATGTTGGCCCTAAGATAAGTGATCAACCTTTCCTTAGTTCTACAAGATATCGTATGAACAGATTCATGGATTAAAGATCAACCTCATGTTCATTTGTTTGTTTCCTGGCATACGATTTTTATGAACAAATCAGACTACAAAATCAAACACATCAATTCAATCCTGACCAGGCGCCTGGTTTTGCAGATAAAATTAAATCACCGAGGAGCCCAAATATCACTTTTCCTGTTAAGGAAAAAGGAACAAATAACCTTTGACTATATAGTTATACATTTTACTCACCAATTCATGCATGGAAATACACTTTATAACACCCAGTTATGAGATGCATTGGAGTAAACCAATGCACAACTGATTTGCAAAACATGACTTATATATCTCTATTTGAAGAATAGAAGGTATTATCATCTTAGAATTACTCGTGATTGAATCCATGAAGTAATATCTAAGCGCGGGTTTAACCATTACTCACAAACCATATTTTGTAAGTACTCATGAGTATTGTAGCAATCTCTATGTAATTTCCAATCCTTATGGACAATCTACAAACAATTCATGACAGTCTTAAATCAATACTTACTCCTAAAAGTATGACTGACTGTCTCATTTCAAATAAATTAGTATTTAGCAAATAACACGCAAAATGAAACACAATAATAAATCAATAGTTCTATGGTATCATACTCTTTGAATATAAATAATTCCCTATTATTTAATTACCATAAAAATTATAGATTTATTTATTGTATAAATGTTTCAGGGTAATCGACTTAACAACTAAATTGTTAACATTTCTCATGCCAATGCTCTTAGCATGCATATCATGTTTTCATTTGTTCATCACTCATATGAACGAATCATTGAAATGACATTCACTTCAAAACTAGATCTCCATCCTCAACATTTTCTTAAATATAGTGGAATTTCCTCCTTCTATGCATTGACCTTCTATGATCTCAAGAATCCATAGTCAATATGAATGCACTCTCACATAATGTTTCTAATGTCAATTGTTTACTCATAACAAATCCAAGGTCAACTATGAAGTTTTCTAGTCCAGGGACACTCCTTGGGTACTTCGCTTGCACTAATGTGGTCTCACCCGCATTGTCGCGTCTGCCACCATTTCCTACATGAAACCTTTCATGCCATAAATCAAAATAAATATCCATTTAGACGATGACTCAAATTCATCTCTAAAACTCATGTCACTATAACTCTTCTCAATCATGTTCTCTACTGTCTATAAGAAACCATTCCTTGGTATCTTTCAGTACTTCAGAATGTTCTTGATAGTTGTCTGGCAATTTAGTCAAGCCAATTTCTGATACAAACTCGCAATGCTCATAACATATGAGACATCTATATAAGTACAAGTCATAGAATTCATTATCGATCCTATCTGAAGCATATAAGACTCGACTCATTCTATCATATTTATGACTAGTGCAAAGGACTTTTGAGATCCACTCAATTCCTTACTATGAAGCATGTGAACTATCATTTTGGAATTTTCCATATTGAAACGTTTCAACACATTGTTCTTTGATTGAATCCTATTAAAAATCAAATCCATACTTTTAGATCCAAAATCCAAGTATCAATGTCGCTTCCTCATGTCCATCATAGCAAAACAATTCTCAAGCTTTTGTACTTTACAACTTAGAGACAATGTTTCCTATGAGTAGTATTGTCATTAACATGCAATACCAGGAAGACAACGAAACTCCCACTAGCTTTGACATGTATTAAAGACTCATCTTGACTTCTAGAAAGCTACACTATTTGACTTTCTCATCGAAGAACAAATTCCTGTTACGCGATGCTTGTTTAAATCTATGAATAAATTTCTCTAGCCTAGACACCTTATTTAGATACCTTACATGTTTAAATCCTTCCAGAGTATGTCACATACCCTTTGAAGGTTTCATATTGAGGAAATTTAATCATCCACTTTACCATATCTTATATCAAAGAAGGCAACAATGGTAACAAATAATGAAATAGATCCTTTCTCAGCTACTGGTAAGAATGTTTCCTCATAATCAATTTCTAGAGTCCGAGGGAAACAACTTTCCACCACACTAGCTTTGAATGTGTGTACATTCCAATCCATGTTAATCTTCACTTTGAAGATCTAATTGCAACCCATTGTCATAAGACAAGGTTTAAGATCAACCAATTTCAAAATTAGTTATCCTTCATGTATTGAATTCCTCTATCTATAGGCTCTTATAATGGTAGCCCTAGTGCCCACCATTGCTTCCTAGCAGCCATTAGGCTTATTGAAATTGATCATTGTTTTGTCACTAATCAACGTGTCTCCTTCCACAGTTAGATGAAACTCATAAAACTTGGGAGGTACTCTAACATCACTATATCTTTTTAAGAGGTATGTTAATGTCATTTGACTTAACTAGTTTTCTAATCTCAGGATGAGAGCTATTGTCAACTATAGGTTCATAGTTGTTCATATCTTAAATTTCTTTAAGATCAATATGACTCCCACTGACTTCTTGATATGTATATGTTCTTATTCTCAAGGAACATTCCTTTTGAGATATAAGCACCACACTCCTATGGGTATCTAAACAAATATCAAAAGTCTCCAGTGAATACCTAAAAATGTAACTCTTCTCAAATCTCGATTCAAGTTGGTCATTGGTTTCCCGTCTAACGAAAGACCTCACAACACCAGATCTGAATGTGGGAACTTTTCAACTCCACATTTCATGAGGCGTGTCCAAACCCGCTTAATTGGATAAAAGGTTCATAATATGTTCTACTATTTTAAGTGTATATTCCCAAAAATGTGTGAATGTTATCGAAGCATGAATCATCATAGATCGAATCATATAGCATTCGATTCTCCTTTTAGAAACATTATTACATTATGGTGTCCTTGGAGAAGCTTATTACGGAAAACATTACACAATCTCTATGATGATCGTAGAACCTGATACTAAGACATTCTCCCTTCCTTTTAGATTCAAGACCCTTTATCTTCATTCTTAATTGATTCCTTACTTTGTTCAGATACTCTTTGAAACTTTTCAAATTTTCAAAATTATGCTTAATCATATAAACTTAACCACATCTACTGAACCTATCAATAAATATGACAGAGTAGTATATGTCGTCCCTTGTGGTGGATCTGATGGGTCCATACACATTAGTGTGTATGAGATTCAATAATCCTTGGTCTCATTCACCTGTCCAAATGAATGGTGACTAAGTCTTCTTGCCAACATACAAGACTTTCATACATCATCCTACTCAAAGTCGAATGATTCAAAGTGTGGTCCAATTGGAGCTTGGTGATGCGATTATTACTAATACAGTCAGGGTGATCATTCCACAAGCGCAATCATGTCTAATCTATTAGAGGAATCAATATTCAAGTCGTCACTACTATTATTAGAAACACAAACTACAATTTCATGAATGCCATTTGCAAGAAGAAGTTTTAAACATAAAACAACCATGTTTATAAGCTAGAATTGTTCTTTCCATTATCAAATGAAAAATTAAATTCATGTTTATACAACGCATAAGATGAAATTTGGTTTCTAGACAACTTTGCAGATTAAAAGCAAACAACTAGATTTATCCTAACTCCATTACTAAGCATGAGCTCGAAGTCCTTAATCATCAAGATATGTGACAATTTTCCATTCCAATGATTAGGTATAGCTCTCTATTAGGGCCTTAGGGATTTCATTCTTCCTTGCTCCTTGGCTTCCAATTTTTCCACCCTTCCTCCTCTCTCTATATGGACGATTTCTAACCCTCTTACAGTTTGTGAAATTAACCCTTCTCCTAGTTATTTTTATTCCACTCTTTGGTGTCATTGGGTGTGATGCCATTAGAAGGATTCTGTTGGATTAGTGTCTAAGCCCGTAACTATATTTGGTAAGTACTTGACCCGGTTATGCATGGTCCTTTTGGGTTGCCTTCACCAAAGCAACATGATAGGATGATTTATGAATAAAGAGGTTATTATGATTTATTAATATGTTATATGAATAATATATTAAAAGAGAAATCATATAATTTAGTTAATATTGGACAAGACTCAATTAAGAATTAATTTTGTGGCTAAAAGAGATTAATTAAATAAAGGGGATTGGAACTGTCAATTGTGTGTTAGTTGATTTGGGCTGAGAATCCTTTGGGATTAAGGGGTGGACGAAAATAGAGTGGGAGCCCATCTAATTTTCATCCAAGGCCTTATTCTGGAAGATTCTTTGGACTGCTTAAGGCCTAAGCTATCCAATTAGGGTTTTGACTTAAACCCTAGCAGCACAAGTATAAATAGATCCCTTAGGCTTCAGAAATCGGCTAACCCTATTCCTAAGAGTGCAAGAGCCGAATTCTAGAGCCTCCAACCTCTCTCCAAGATCATCCTCTTGCTTGTGGTGTTTGTAAGCCATTAGAGGAGTGACATTTGTGACTCTAAGCTCCGAGGACAAGAAGATTCAAGCTTTGAAGAAGAGGTAATCATCTAGATCTGTTTTGTAATGTTAATTTCGAATTATACCTACTAGATCTAAGGTTTGCAAGACTTGGATGAATGCATGTACAATAGACAAACCTAGATCCAAGCATTAGGGTTTGCATTAGCACATAGGATGTTCTTTTGGCTTAAACCCATCAGTGGTATCAGAGCCTGGTTTGGTTTCTATTGTATTGATGCCTTGTTTATTCATTCATGCTTTAAAATCGATTTTTTGGCTAACTGTCTGATGAACTCAACGAGTTGGATGAACTCGACGAGTTCCAATGTGGACTCGACGAGTTTAGCTGTCAGACAGAGAGATTTTCGGGATTTCTTGCTGTTTTTCTTAAGGATACTTACCTAAATCGTTTTAGACTAATAAAATCCGAATTTTATTACTGTTTTGTGAATATCCTTAACAAAACAAAAGATAATTACCAATTGTTTGAATAATAAATTCCTTATTTGATAATATTTGATTATTTAAATTAATTGTTGAATTATCTTGCAAATAAAATTGATTAGGTCAAATTTAGATAATCATTAAATTAAATGTTTAATTTAAATTATTTGCTATTTGATCCTTTGTGTTTTTTGAATTGTTCAAAACTTGTCCTCACGTTTTGAAATTTAAATTTTTTGATTAAAAGTTTAATTTGAACTATTTAAATTTCAAACCCTAGGATTTTACAAGTTTAAAATTCAACCTTATACTTTATAATATTATAAGATTAATATATATATATATATATATATATATATATATATATATATAACTTAAATGCTAGTATTACCGTTAGTAGGCCTCATTCACGAAGCCGATCTATAAGGGGGTATAAGGTTATGGCCTATAAAATGGCCGTTTAATGGGTGTCCACTCTCACCAACCGCTTCCTTGATTGGTGGAGGGTCGTTAGCCGAACGGGTAGGATAGGTCAACCCTTTCCTCATTAGTAAGTATAATGAATTATAAAAGTAACTAAATGTTTTTACAAAATTCCCAATCTTAGTTACTTTAGGCAAAAGTGAATTGATGCAATTCCATGAAGTTACACTTTGTATCCTTGCTAAGATGTTAGTGGAGTGTGTGTGGTTATTCGGCACACTAATTGGATTCTAAGCAGAGGTGGCAAAGGGTGACTCATTGTTTGTCATAGTTCGATGGAGCGTGTGTGGTTAACCGGCACATCGAATAGGTGACTGTAACAATGAGGGCACCATGTATATTTGCATGGTTATTCACACCCGCTTTGTGATCCTCGGCATCCCACTCACAAACTAGAGGAGCATATCAAGATTTAAACATGCCATTGAAAGGTTCAATGAATCTCAAAAGATCTAGGAGTTTTCAATACATTTAAAACTTAATCTCTTTTTCGTTTTTCATGGTGGAGATTTAGTGAATCGTCATTCACTTACCTTCAAATTATTTGCTTGTTAGATTACGGCATCCCTTTTCTAATTTGTGAATAATGTTCTTTGTTCCTAGCCCTAATTTCTCATTTAGGTGTTTAATTGGGGATTCATTTCTAATCAAACTTTGTTCTTTTTCCTTTTCAGATGTCGAACGTCAACAACAACGCTTCTGGTTCTACTTCCTCTGGCTCGTTCTCACTCATGAACTTGTGTGGGAGAGTGATCTTTGACGGGTCCAATTTCAATGATTAGATCCACAACATTCGCATGGTCACTCATTACGAGGACAAAGAGTATGTCCAGGATGAGAAGCTGAAGGAAATCAACCTCAACACTGCTACTGCTGAAGAGATCGCGGCCTTTGAAGCCCATGAGCGTGATGCCACGAAAGTCCATTGCACCATGTTAGCGACTATGACTGCAGAACTCCAGAAGTCCTATGAGGACATGTACCCCTATGAAATGCATCAGGATCTGCTGGACCGGTACCACCAAAGCGCTAGGCAAGAAAGGTACGTGATCATCACTTCGATGATCACTACCAAAATGGGTAATGGAGAGTCCCTTACTGCTCATCTGCAAAAGATGCAGAGATATGTCGATCGCCTGCTAAAGTTGAATCTGAACTTTGATGAAGAGCTGGAAATTGACATCATCCTTCATTCCTTGCCTCCCTGCTATAGCCAGTTCCGCATAACCTACCACATGAATAAGGAGGAGGTCACCTTGAGCAAGCTTCAAGGACTGTTGAGGACTACTGAGAGCAACCTCAAAGATAAAATTGTTGCATCAACTCCAACTCCTACTACTGCCCCTGTCTTGGCAATAGGGCAAGGGAAAGGTAAGAAGAGGAAGGCTCCCTCAAAGAGCCACCATAAGGGAAAGTCCCAAGATGGTACCTCTTCTAATGGAACCAAAGTTGGTTCTGCTAAACCCAACTCTAACCCTAAGGAGGCAGAGTGCCACCACTGCCACAAGATAGGGCATTAGAAAAGAAGTTGCCCTGAATATCTGCAAGGTATCAAGGATGGGAAGATCAAGCCGTCCTTCGTAGGTATTTACACTATTAAATCTAATGATTCATCGCATGCTATTTCATGGGTTCTTGATACAGGATGTGGTTTTCACATATGTTCTGATTTGCAAGGACTAAGAAGAAATAGGTATGTGGAGCGTGGAAGGATAAACCTAATCATGATAAATAGAAGATCGTCGCCTGTCACCAAGATGGGAGTATATTCCTTAGTGCTTAGTAATGGATTAGGTTTAGATTTAAATAATTGTTGCTATTCGCCAGATATGGCAAGAAACATCATTTCATTTCATGGTTTATATAGACAAGGATTTAGATATTCATTTGATAACGAAAAGGGTTCTATTTATGCTTATCTTAATCGTGTTTTATATTTTGAAGCATTACCTTGTAATGGAATATATGAAACTGTGATGGTTGTAGACAAACAAGAAAATGATGTGTTGTGTATTGATTCTTCTAATGATTTGGATAAAGCATGCTTGTGGCATTGTCGTCTTGGACATGTCAACAAGAAGCACATAGCCCAACTCCAAAAGGATGGAGTGTTGGAGTCATTCGACCTTAGGGATGATGACGTGTGTGAATCTTGTTTACTTGGAAATATGACCAAGTCACCCGTCACTGGCACTTGTGTGAGGGGTGAGGGTTTATTGGACCTCATACATACAGATGTATGTGGTCTATTTAGATCCACCACAAGGGATGCCTGCCGCTTCTACGTGACTTTTACCGATGATTATAGCAGATATGGTTATATCTACTTAATCAGGCATAAGTCAGAAACCTTTGAAAAGTTCAAAGAGTTCAAGCAAGAAGTGTAGAATCAGTTGGGCAGGAAAATCAAGATGCTTCGATCTGATCGAGGTGGAGAGTACCTAAGTCTTGAATTCCACGACTACCTCAAGGAATGTGGAATTGTTTCTCAATTGACGCCACCTAGGACACCACAGTTGAATGGTGTGACTGAGAGGTGTAATCGAACCTTTCTATCCATAGTTCGTTCCATGATGAGTCGTGTTTCGCTACCTATCTCATTCTGGGGGTATGCCTTAGAGACTGCCGCCCATATCCTTAACTTAGTCCCTACGAAGAAGTTTGCCAAAACACCTCACAAGAGGTGGACAGGGAAAGCTCCCTCGTTACCACATATCATGGTTTGGGGTTGCGAGGCTTTCGTAAGACGAGAGACTCACGACAAGCTCGAACCTCGTAGTGAGCGATGTATTTTCATCGGCTACCCACAGAAGTCCTTCGGATATCTCTTCTATAGACCGAGTGACAATGTTGTCTTCGTTGCGAGGAGAGGGGTTTTCCGAGAGCGAGAACTCATAAGCCAAGGGGACAGTGGGAGGCAAATCGATCTTGAAGAGCTTCAAGAGTCGAGTGATGAAGGAACCTCTAACACTGGCGCTCAACCCGAGGAGGAAACTCCGGTTGAACCGATTGACGAGTCATTACCTCTTAGACGTTCCGAAAGAGTTAGGGTTCAACCCCAATTATATGGTTTTCATATTACTACAGAAGGGGATACGTATATTAGTGATAGTACACTAATAAATTTGGACGAACCTAACAACTATAAGGAAGCCATGGCAGGCCCGGAGTCTGCGAAGTGGAAAGAGGCGATGGACAGCGAGATTCAGTCCATGTATGACAACCAAGTTAGGAATTTGGTTGACAATATACTAGGTCGTAAGATGGTCGGGTGCAAGTGGATCTTCAAGAAGAAGGCCGACATGGATGGGAATGTACACACCTATAAGGCACGATTAGTTGCGAAGGGTTTCACTCAAACTCCCGAAGTTGACTATGATGAAACCTTCTCACCAGTTGTGAAGATAAAGTCTATCAGGGTGATGCTAGCCATTGCCATATTTCATGATTATGAAATATGGCAGATGGATGTCAAAACCTCTTTCCTTAATGGGAAGTTGGCTGAGGATGTTTACATGGCTCAGCCAGAGGGTTTTGTCAATGCGAAGCATCCCAATAAAGTGTGTAAGCTTGAGAAGTCCATTTATAGACTTAAGCAAGCATCTCGCAGATGGAATCTTTGTTTTGATGAGAAAGTTAAAGAGTTTGGCTTTCTGCGAAGCGAAGATGAATCATGTGTATATGTCAAATCCAGTGGGAGTATAGTAAGCTTCCTCGTATTGTATGTCGACGACATACTACTCATAGGAAACAACATCCCGACACTGCAGGAAGTTAAGTCCTGGCTCGGGAAGTGCTTCGCTATGAAGGACCTCGGAGAGGCTGCCTATATTTTAGGAATAAGGATAGTGAGAAACAGAAGTAAGAGACTAATAGGACTTAGTCAGAATACTTACTTGGACAAGGTACTAAAACGTTTTAGTATGGATAATTCAAAGAAGGGGGAGTTACCGATCCAAAGTAATGCCAAGTTGAGTAAGACTCAAAGCCCACGTACCGAAGTCGAGATAGCAGAAATGAGTCGAGTACCATATGCTTCCGCAGTTGGCTCGATTATGTATGCTATGACTTGTACTCGCCCAGATGTAGCTTTCGCTTTGAGCATGGTCAGCAGTTATCAGGGAAATCCTGGCAAAGAACATTAGACCGCAGTCAAGAACATTCTTAAGTACCTTCGGAGGACCAAGGAATGGTTTCTAGTCCTCGGTGGGAGTGATGACTTAAAAGTGCGAGGGTACAATGACGCCAGCTTTCTGACCGACAGGGACAACTACCATTCGCAGTCGGGCTGGGTCTTTACCTTAAATGGAGGAGCAGTGACTTGGAAGAGTTCCAAGCAGGAGACCGTAGCTGATTCAACGTGCGAATCATAATATATAGCGGCGAGCGAAGCGTCGAAGGAGGCAGTATGGTTGAAGAACTTCATCGGAGACCTTGGAGTTGTGCCAGCCATAAAGGAGCCCATGGAAATTTTCTGTGATAATGAAGGAGCGGTTGCCTTGACCAAGGAACCCAGGGATCATGGCAGATCTCGACATATCGACAGAAAATATCACTTTATTCGACATCGGGTGGAAGAAGGACTCCTCGTAGTGAAGAGTGTATCGTCAGAGGATAACCCAGCAGATCCGCTTACGAAGGGACTGAGCAAGGTTAAGCACTTGCAGCACGCTAGGAGCATCGGGCTAAAGGACGATATTAGTTTAGATTAGATAGTTTAGAAACGTGTAATAGATAAATTGTAATTAACATTCGATGATTAAATAAAGGAGTATTATTTATTAGTAATGTTACTGTCTTATGTTAATTATTTACCTATTGTTTCATTTTGCATGTTTTGACTTCCCGAATAACAAGATTATTCGAACGGTCCACAGTCGTTCATATGTTGGAAGTAGGTATGAATGAAGACTGTTATGAATTGGTGTGTAGATTGTCTAAAGTATATTACACATAGCAAAAGTTTGCTACAACGTTCATGAGTGCTTATGAACTTGATTTAAGCATTGGAATAAACCCACGCTTGTTGGAATCACTTCATGGAATTTATCACGAGTGATCGCAAGACGATAATATCATATGGTCTTAAAACCTAGATATATGGTTTATTGTTTGCTAAGTAGTTGTGCATTGATAATGCGTAAACGCATCAGTAACTTGGTGTTCTAAACTGTATTGTTGTGTATGATTTGATTAGTGGGTAGTAAATGCATATAAGTCGAAGTTTATCTGTTCCTTTTATCCTAAGAGGGTAAAAGCAATATCAGGACCCCTCGATGATTTGATTTGACTTATGTGTCAGGCCCGGTCAGGACTGAATTGATGTGTTCAATTAAGTTATATGTCAATAAATCAGAGATCGAGAAACTAACTGCTAGACAATAAGTATGATTGTATTCCATGTAGTTGTCTGCACGATATCTAGAACAGAGGATTATACGATCCCTTATCTAAAGGACAGGTTACTGATACGATCAGAGTTTGACAGCGTCTTTGAGAGCTACGATTGCTAATCAGATTGTATTTGCATTTGTAGTTACTAGACTTATCCAAGTGGGAGACTGTTGGATTAGTGTCTAAGCCCGTAACTGTATTTGGTAAGTACTTGACCCGTCTGTGCATGGTCCTTTTAGGTTGCCTTCACCAAAGCAACATGATAGGATGATTTATGAATAAAGAGGTTATTATGATTTATTAATATGTTATATGAATAATATATTAAAAGAGAAATCATATAATTTAATTAATATTAGACAAGAATTAATTAAGAATTAATTTTGTGGCTAAAAGAGATTAATTAAATAAAGGGGACTGGAACTGTCAATTGTGTGATAGTTGGTTTGGGCTGAGAATCCTTTGGGATTAAGGGGTGGACGAAAATAGAGCGGGAGCCCATCTAATTTTTGTCCAAGGCCTTATTCTGGAAGATTCTTTGGACTGCTTAAGGCCTAAGCTATCCAATTAGGGTTTTGACTTAAACCTTAGCAGCACAAGTATAAATAGATCCCTTAGGCTTCAGAAATCGGCTAACCCTATTCCTAAGAGTGTAAGAGCCGAATTCTAGAGCCTCCAACCTCTCTCCAAGATCATCCTCTTGCTTTTGGTGTTTGTAAGCCATTAGATGAGTGACATTTGTGACTCTAAGCTCCAAGGACAAGAAGATTCAAGCTTTGAAGAAGAGGTAATCATCTAGATCTGTTTTGTAATGTTAATTTCGAATTATACCTACTAGATCTAGGGTTTGCAAGACTTGGATGAATTCATGTACAATAGAGAAACCTAGATCCAAGCATTAGGGTTTGCATGAGCACATAGGATGTTCTTTTGGCATGAATATCAATGGTTACATAATAGGTATGTTATTCTTCTTTATGTTTTACGTTTCATAGGGTAGCAGTAATCAATATGAAACCTAGATCTTTAGGTTGCATGTATACATCGGTATATCATAGATTGATTTTCCCGCTACCTATTTGAAGTGTATTTGATGCAAAAAAAACCCATCAGTTTTGCCATAACATGTCCATAAAAATGTCTAGTGGTATGAAAAATATGTTCCTATTTGTAAGATCAATGGTTTAATATTCGTGTTTATGCAGGCCTATTGTATAGATTGTGTAACGTCCCATTTTCACATCAAAAATTTTCATTTTTAATTCAGATGAAACATTACAATTTATAGACCCAAGTTAAGAAAACCATTTTTCCAAAGTACGTTATTTAAAATCAGAGTAGTTTTGTAAATGCGAACTATCCATTGCTGATGATGAATGTGTACAGTCATGACTTCGCCTTCCCAAGATACTGCTTAGTGAGTTTCCCCAATATACTGCACACAAAAAAACATATACAAGCATGCATTCTAGGTCCACCGTCATCGGATGGGATTACCCTCAGGTTTGTTGGTCTGCTGCCTCAACCCAACTACTCCTCCCGAGCCTCCGTGCCTATGGCTTATATCCATCCCGCACCTGGTATTTTGGCCTACAACACACAACAGGACCGCCTCAACCTCACCCGCCACAATATGTCAACATATAAACAAAAAAGAAATTAAGTAGGCACATAAGTATATGTAGCTACCAATCTACTTGTTGAACAGTTCACTATCGCCTACTAGACCCCTCACAATTTGGAATTTGGAATTTGGTTGAACAGTTTGGAATTTGGTTGAAAATGTACCAGGTCGTAAGACGGTCGGGTGCAAGTGGATCTTCAAGAAGAAGACTGACATGGATGGGAATGTACACACCTATAAGGCACGATTGGTTGTGAAGGGTTTCACTCAAACTCCCGGAGTTGACTATGATGAGACCTTCTCACCAGTTGCGAAGATAATGTCTATCGGGGTGATGCTAGCCATTGCTGCATTTCATGACTATGAAATATGGCAGATGGATGTCAAAACCGCTTTCCTTAACGGGAAGTTGGCTGAGGATGTTTACATGAGTCAGCCAGAGGGTTTTGTCAATGTGAAGCATCCCAATAGACTGTGTAATCTTGAGAAGTCCATTTATGGACTAAAACAAGCATCTCGCAGATGGAATTTTTGTTTCGATGAGAAAGTCAAAGAGTATGATTTTCTGCGAAGCGAGTATGAATCATGTGTATATGTCAAAGCCAGTGAGAGTATAGTAAGCTTCCTCGTATTGTATGTCGATGACATACTACTCATAGGAAACGACATCCTAACCCTGAAGGAAGTTAAATCCTGGCTTGGGAAGTGCTTCGCTATGAAGGACCTCGGAGAGGCTGCCTATATTTTGGGTATAAGGATAGTAAGAAACAGAAGTAAGAGACTAATAGGACTTAGTCAGAATACTTACTTGGACAAAGTACTAAAACGTTTTAGTATGGAGAATTCTAAGAAGGGGGAGTTACCGATCCAAATTAATGCCAAGTTGAGTAAGACTCAAAGCCCGAGTACCGAAGTCGAGATAGCAGAAATGAGTCGAGTACCATACGCTTCCGCAGTTGGCTCGATTATGTATGCTATGACTTGTACTCGCCCTGATGTGGCCTTCGCTTTCAGCATGGTCAGCAGATATCAAGGGAACCCTGGCAAAGCACATTGGACCGCAGTCAAGAATATTCTTAAGTACCTTCGGAGGACCAAGGAATGGTTTCTAGTCCTCGGTGGGAGTGATGACTTAAGGGTGCGAGGGTATAGCGACGCTGGTTTTCAAACCGGCAGGGACAACTACCGTTCATTGTCGGGCTGGGTCTTTACCCTAAATGGAGGAGCAGTGACTTGGAAAAGTTCCAAGCAGGAGACCGTAGCTGAACATGCGAATCAGAGTACATTGCGGCGAGTGAAGCGTCAAAGGAGGCAATATGGTTGAAGAACTTCATTGGATACTTTGGAGTTGTGCCAGCCATAAAGGAGCAAATGGAAATTTTATGTGATAATGAAGGAGCGGTTGCCTTGACCAAGGAACCGAGGGATCATGGCAGATCTCGACATATCGACAAAAAATATCATTTTATTCGACATCGGGTGAAAGAAGGACTCCTCGTAGTGAAAAGGGTATCGTCAGAGGATAACCCAGCAGATCCCCTTACGAAGGGATTGAGTAGGGTTAAGCACTTGCAGCACGCTAGGAGCATCGGGTTGAAGGACGATATTAGTTTAGATTAGATAGTTTAGAAACGTGTAATAGATAAATGTAATGACATTTGATGATTAAATAAAAGAGTATTATTTATAAGTAAAGTCACTATCTTATGTTAATTGTTTACCCACTACTAGAAAAACGTCCTTTTACGACGCGCAATGCGTGTCGTAAAATGCTCAGACGACGCGCAAATGCATGTCAAGGAAGGCCCTGTCATAACGAGAGACGACACGCTTTTGCGTGTCGTTTATAAACGACGCACATTTATGACACGCATTTACGACGCGCATTTACGACGCGCAATGCGTATCAAGGAAGGCCCTGTCATAAAGGAAGACGACACGCATTTGCGTGTCGTAACCTTACGACGCGCGTTTAGGACACGCATTGGGTATCATTAAAGCCCCTGTCATAAATGAAGATGACACACATTTGCGTGTCATAAACTTCATCAACCATTTACGATATGCATATACAACGTGCCTTTACGATACTCATTTACTCATAATACAAAAATATATAAACAAATATATACCAAAACAATCAATTTAATCCAATATCATCATGTCAAAAAAATTGTAATACATTGATATTATGGGGATCTGATTGTACATTGTTATTAAGAAATTTTCCCTAACTATATAACCTAATACTACATTGCAATTAAGGGGCACCTTCTTTTTTCAGATATCATGTCCACATCATAAGCTTTATTGCTCTTTTCTTTTTTAACAATAGGCACCACAACAGTTAATGTATCTCTATCTCCTCCTTCCTTTGTAGCTTGGTCAAGAGCATCATCTCCACCCTACAGAGTAATGAAACAAAAATAATGTAAGAGAGAAACATATAGTCTAAATGATTCAAATAAGAACAAACATCTTTTCAACAAATTGAGTATGATAAACACAAATGGTCCTCTACTTAACAAATTATAGTATTAACTGTTAGGTAAACTAATGAAGGAAATCATAATACCACACTAGCTACAGAGAGAGAGGGACAAAAATTATAAATGAGCCAAAACCGTAGGGACCAGAACTGTTACAGGGACAAAAATTTAGGGACCAAAACTGTTACAGTGACCAAAGTGACCAAAAATTGTTACCTGTGTAATAAGGGTAAAGATACTTAAAATACAGTGTAATAAGGGTAAAGATACTTAAAATAAAAACCTGGAAGAAAAATACCAAAATTAGTAAAGGTAAATACAAAAAAAAAACATCAAAACATAATTCCTCTCACATCAGCAAGCAAAACAATACCACAAATCTATTGCTTGGATTAAACTGTTGGGAGTCACCATTAACCCGAAGCATTAAGTAGTGATACTTGTTATTTACAATTACAGCACTGCAAAGTTTTGTGGAGAAAATTATTACAAGCAAGAAAAATAAATAAATAAATAAATAAATAACAAAAATTAGTCACTTACCTACCTATGGCCCCAATTAAACACAAGGAGAGAAGAACACCAAAAAGTGTGGCTATTACTTTGTCAAGTTTCCTCTCCAGTGTACTCCTCTTGGAAGGAACATTCATGGAATTCATCATTACCTGACATTAAAAGTAGATTTTTAATATGAAAGAGTAGGGGCAATAATGGAAATTTGAACCTAGAGAAAGATTCAAAACCTTTGTCTCGTGTCCAGTAAATATTACAGTTCTAACAATGTACTATGTGTTACGTAGACTGCATCCATGCAATGAAATAAATAAAAATAAGAATAATTGGAAAAGTTTTCTTTTGAAATATGATTTATCTGAAATACACAAAAGGCTTTGAAGTAGCAAATTTCCAGTGAAGGTATAGAGTGAATTGTTTGGTTGTTCACAATGTATTTCACCTGCAATTAAATGGATCAATATACATAAATATTAAATATTTAAACAGATGAAACAAAATACATAAATATTCGATCTCAAAAAAAGATGTAAACCTTTAAATTCTGAGGCTTTCTCAGGATTCAAATAATCCCATGTCTTCTCCAAAGCTTTCCTGATCTTAAGATTTGTTTCACCATCAAGATTTGCAGTCTGATACATAAAAGAACAAAAAAGATAAAGATAACCTATATGGTTTCATGTATCATGTATCATATAACATAAACTTGATATTAAGAGAGAGACCTCAGTATAGAAGACACCATCAGTGTTTGTACTTGCAAGGAGTAGCAAATCAGCTGGAAAGAAGGTGTCCTGCTTCACCTACAACAACATAAACATTCAAATTTGCATCAATTCCAATAAGAAATGTGAGAAAAATATGACTTCTCAGTCTCACTAAGTTTGACAAGGGTTTGGATAGCCTCCCGGGCGTTAAACCCTTTCAAGCTATCCAATCAGATATCAACGAGGTCAGCACCATAAGATTTCGCCGAATTCATTTGAATCAACATCTGATCCATCATATCTGCCATTATCGGTGCACAGATTAGGGTTGAATTCCTCCTAATCCCTTCGCGGCCACCCATCTTCTCGATAGCAGGCGTTACCTAACGAAAAAAATGTCAATGAAACTTAAATCCCCAAACTTGAATAAACAAAAGAATACACTGCGTCTTGGGAGAATGCAATAGAATCAACTCATAATTACTCAAACCCAATTTCCAAATCCGCATTCAAATCATTCCCCTCGAAGCTCTTTCAGCATAGAAATGCAAATAGACATGCATAAAGAGATAAAGATAGGTTGGATGAACACAGAAGCGTTGGAGGCGCTGAAGGTGGGTGAAGACGAAGACTTAGGGCTTCTTTCTTGCTAATTGGAAGAGGGGGGATTTTTAATTATTCAGATAGAATAGGTGGGGGTTTAAAATCCCTAATTGATGGTCGTCATTGTGTGATCTTCAGGAATGAATGCGAGCAGAGATGGTATCGTGATTAGGGTTTGCAGAGAGGAGGGAAGAAGAGAAGGAAGGGAGATCTTGAAGCGGGGTATTTAAAAATTTTAGAACGCGCGTTTTGAGTAAAAATCATAAAGCGACATTCACAGAGGACGCACATTTTAGATAAAGTGCCCTCCGTGTTTTTAATTTTTTTTTACATGAGACACTAATTTAAGGGCACGCAATAATGCGTGACCTAAATCCATAATTTTTTTGAAGAGATGACACTTTTTTAATGTCACTCTCTTTTGCGTAACATAAATCAATGAGTGTCATGGTTTGCGCGTCGTAAAAGGGTCTTTTTCTTATAGTGACCTATTTTTTCATTTTGCATGTTTTTGACTTTCTGAATAATAAGATTATTCGAACGTTCCACAGTCGCTCATACTTTAGGAGTAGGTATGAAAGAAGATTGTCATGAATTTGTTTGTAGATTGTCTAAAGTGTATTAGACATAGCAAACGTTTGCTGCAACGTTCATGAGTGCTTATGAACTGGATTTGAGCATTGGATTAGACCCACGCTTGTTGGAATCACTTCATGGAATTTATCTCGAATGATCGCAAGACGATAATATCATATGGTCTTAAAACCTAGATATATGTTCGATTACTTACAAGTTGGTTGTGCATTGATAATGCGTAAACGCATCAGTAACTTGATGTTATAAAATGCATTGTTGTGCATGATCTGATGAGTGGATGATAAATGCATATAAGTCGAAGTTTATCTGTTCCTTTTATCCTGAGAGGGTAAAAGTGTGACATCTCCAAATTTCACGGCCAGAACGATATAATTTATGCTTTTAAAATAAAATTAGAGTAATCATTTGATTAAAAGAGTTGCGGAATTTGTTCCCAAAACAAAATATGATAAAAATTTATCAAAGCATTTCTTAAAGAAATGTATTTTCATTATATAAAAAAATCTCGGGATGTCATGTTCCGATACAGACCAAAAGCATAAACAGTACTAAATAGACCTTACAACAGTTATTTACAACTACTGGTCTATATCTAAAATATCTTGATAAGTCATCCAACTTATGCACTGGTGCCACTACCTGTAATACAAAGAAAAACTGAGTGGGTCAGGCTTGGGGGCTGGTAAGCATATAGGGTATTCAACCCACAATAATATAATTATTATATTCAATCATCAAACAATCAACCCAATTACCCATCCCCATTATTTATTTTAATTCTTAAGAATTTACCCTAAGAATCAATCATCCTTCACTCATTCATTCCTAAGGATTAACCTAAGGAATTGGCACAAAGTTCATTGCTGCCCGAGGTTCATACAACAAGCACTAAATACATAGCTGCCAAGGTTTATACAACTGGTAAACACGTAGTTTCAAACATCTGGTAAACACTCAATTCCAAATACTTAATGAACACCTAGTTCAAAAACACCTAGTGAACACTTAGTTCAAATATACCTGGTAAACACATAGTTCAAAACATCTAGTGAACACACAGTTCAAAACTACTTAATGAATAGTATCACTTAATGAACATATAGTTCAAAAACACCTACAGGTTACGATCCTGTTAACTTTCCTTTGGATTGTCTAGAAAAGTCTGTGGTCGTCATCTATATTCCACTTGTTAACTGGAACATCGTTATCATCAAAACTTCTCATCAATTTATTTCGTCTCACATCAACTATTTCATCTACCCATATTCTACCCAACATATTTGTAGATACAAATACATATACTGTTTAAATCATTCTAAACAGGTATAAATCATTCAATAAACATCCATCTCAAATAAACAAATAATATAAAAACACATAGCATGTATATTATAGAAGATACTTCATATCTATGTGTTAGATGAAAGTGACTACACACTTACTTGATAAAACGATGATCGGACTGCACTACGGCTCTTATAGTAATATTCTTTGATGAAACCGAGATATCTTCAAAAACCGGCTTCACGCGGGCAGAGTTTCGGCTCGAAAACTCTTTTTCTCGGGTCTTCGGGGCTTCGGGACTTGCTTCGGGTCTCAGGATTGATACCGGGACTTCGGGGGTGCTTCAAGACGACTAGAGAGGGTATAGAGAGTAAGAGAGTAAGAAAGTAGCAACCAAAATCGGCTGCCCTTCGATTTCTATATATAGGGCTGAAATCCTGAATTCAGTCGTGAACCTCAACTTTTCACGTCGTGAGTTTGGTTTTGCATAGGTCATGGCGTTCGTCATCAGGCCACTTGCTCTGGAAGCGTCCATCACCTGTTCACGTCGTGAACACCCTGTTCACGTCGTGAACTCTGACAGTGTGGAAATCTGTGCCCCGAACTTCAAAAATTCATATCTTTCGCATACGAGCTCCATTTTGACGTTCTTTATATCCACGCGTAGGTGAGATTATGCTCTACAACTTTCATTTAGACTCCGTCGGCTAATTTTGAATTTATTTTTATTATATTATTTTTAGTAGGCCGGGACAGGAAAACTCCGTTATAAATTCATAACTCCTTCGTCTGACGTCCGTTTTCGTCTGTCTTTTCACCGTTGCACTACTATCAACGAGATCTTCGATTCTCATTCAGATTGTTTCGGCTAGAAATCACTCGATCTCATACTCGAACTTTGGGCTGCATACTGCTAAGTCGAAACTTAGAAAAATCATAACTTCCTCATACGAAGTCAGATTTAGACGTTCTCTTCATGCACACTCTCGGTTTAGCGTATTCTATGACTTCCGTATAGATCACCAAGGCTAAATATCGCTCCATCGTAAATTCACTATTTACGTTGCGCAGCGTCATACCGGTTTTGTCGTGAAACTTCGACAGATCATAACTTCTTCGTTATAACTTGGATTTCGGCATTCTTTATATATCCGGAATCCTTGTCACGACCACTACAGCTTAGTTAAGATTATTCATTCTAAATAATCTTCTATCAAAAAGTCATTTTTGACGCTTATCGTCTCTAAATTGACTAGCCCTGATCTACGGGCGTTACAAAAAGCGATATTTGGGCCCCTCGATGATTTAGTTTGACTTACGTGTCGGGCCCGGTCAGGACTGAATTGATGTGTTCAATTAAGTTCTGTGTCAAACGAATCAGAGATCGAGGAACAAACTGTTGGACAATAAGTATGACTATGTTCCATGTGATTGTCCGCACGATATCTAGAACAGAGGACTATACGATCCCTTATCTAGAGGACAGGTTATTGATGAGATCAAAGTTCGACAGCGTCTTTGAGAGCTACGATTGCTAATCGGATTGTATTTACATTTGTAGTTACTAGACTTATCCAAGTGGGAGATTGTTGGAGTAATGTCTAAGCTCGTAACTATATTTGGTAAGTACTTGACCTGGTTGTGCGTGGTCCTTTTGGGTTGCCTTCACCAGAGCAACTTGACAGGGTGATTATGAAGAGAGAGGTTATTATGGTTTATTAATATATTATATGAATAATATATTAAAGGATAAATCATATAAGTTAATTAATATTAGACAATAATTAATTAGGAATTAATTATGTGGCTCAAAGACATTAATTAAATAATGGGGACTTAAACTGTCAAATGTGTGATAGTTGAATATTGGGCTGGGAAGCCTCATGGACTAGGCATGGACGAAATTAGGGATGTGTTCATCCTAATTTCGGCCATAAGGGCCCTATTCCAGAAGCTTCTTTGGATTGCTTAAGGCCTAAGCTGTCCATTAGGGTTTTAACTGAAACCCTAGCAGCACCAGTATAAATAAGACCCCATGGCATCCAATTTTCGGCCACTTGAACCCTAAGAGTCTTCATAGCCGAAATTGTCCCTCTCCCCTCTCTCCAATATCATCATCTTGCTTGTGTGGTGTTTGTAAGCCATTAGAGGAGTGACATTTGTGACTCTAAGCTCCAAGACAAGAAGATTCAAGCCATTGTAGAAGAGGTAATCATCTAGATCTGTTTTCTTATGATAATTTTGAAATATGTATGCTAGATCTAGGGTTTATAAGTCTTGGATGAATTGCATGTACAATAGAGAAACCTAGATCCAAGCTTTAGGGTTTGCATGTGCACATAGGATGTTCTTTTGGTTCAAACCCATCAGGTTTTACCCAAAAACCATGACTTTGACTTCTTGACCTTAAACCGATCCGTTTTGGAAACTGGGTGTTACAATTCTCCCCCATTTAAATTAGATTTCGTCCTCGAAATTGGTTCTCGCTTGTAATCTGGACGTAACCCCTTTTGGATTCTTCAAACCCGAATCCTTCAACGCAGCTGAGATCGCTTGAATTCCAACACCTGCAACCATCACCAACAATAGTTCCAACCCAAGCTACTAAGCCAATCCAAACAGAGACTCCAAAGTTTGAATCACTTTTATTACAACATCGATTAAACATGTGACATCCCCATTTTCACGGCCAGAAAAAGACCGATTTTGTTTATGCTTTATAAAAATCAGAGTACCTCTTTTAATAAAAATGTTGCGGAATTTGTTCCTAGAAAAACATGATAAATACGTTATCAAGGCATTTTCGAAGAAAAGTATTTTTATTCCTTTTAAAACATTTGGGATGTCATCGCCAATACAGAAACATAAGCATAAATAGAACTTACATTCATTATCACTAGTGATTTATATCTCCTTAGTCTCTCAGTGTAATGTGACTTCATATCAACACCTGTGATATAAATAAACTAAGTGGGTCAGGTTGGGAAACCTGGTGAGTACATAGGGTTTTCAACCCACAATAATATAATTATTATGTTTAATCATCAAACAGTTAACTCAATTACCCATCCCCGTTATCTTCTTTACTCTTAAGGATCTACCCTAAGAATCAGCTATTTCTCATTCATTCATTCCTAAGGATTATCCTAAGGAATGGGTACGAAGTTCATCGTTGTAAATGACACAGTTGTCAAGCACAGCTGCTAGTTATATCACTTAGGCGCAGCTGCCAGAATTGTGACATTCTCTATGAGGCGCACCTGTCGATATTCTCCTTTAGGCGCATTTGCCGAGGTTATGATGTTCTCTATTAGGCGCTTCTGCCGGTAGAGTCCTTTAGGTGCATCTGTCAGGGTTATCTCGTTTATTGACAGTATCATTTCCGAGAATCCACTCGTAATACATGTCAATGGGTTTTTAGAGTACAGTTGGTGAATACATAGTTCAAATAACACCTACAGGTTGCGAGCTTGCTAGTGTTCCACTGGACTGTCTAGAATAGTCCGTAGTTGTCATCCATACTCTACTAGATGACGGGGCCAACACTTGGGTAAAAGGCTTCTCTCATGGTTCACCTCTCACCCTTATCTCATGGTCTATATCACCTCTCATCATTTTGTTTTTGTCACACAGCAACTATTTCATCTACCCATGTTTTACCCAACACATTTTGTAGATATAAAATACATATACAGTTTAAATCATTTAAAACATGTATAAAAATCTTTCACCCAGCATAGACGGCAAGTATACAGACAATATGCACACATAGCATGTAATTTATATTAAATACTTCATATCTATGTGTAAGATGAAAGTAACTATGCACTCACTTGAAAAGGTGGTGACTCGGTACTCGGACAGCGCTTCGTTAATCTTAAAACAATTTCCCTCTGACAAAACCTAGTATCATTACCACTACAGTTTAGTATAATGTTTGACGAGACTAATTAATAGTCTTGCTATTATTACTACTATATAAGCGTTAAACAATACTCTTCACCCACTATGTACAGACAGGGGTCAGACATGAAAGTGTCACAACTGGCATTTTAGCTAGGAAATTCTATTCCTGTATAACCATTCAACTATTGTAAAACTTATATTCTAAGTAAATCTTACTCAATGCACATTTAGATTCACCATTCATGCTCATCAAAGAGTCTGAAGCCCTAAGATCCATGGTTTAAGTCCATATTGGACTAGGAGTTCCTTATTGGGCCTAATGGACCAATAAGCACCCAATTCAACTTTATTGGACTTAGAAGCCCTAATTGGATCCTAATTGGACCCAATTCATAAATCTAAAACATTTTGGACCATTTGGGTCTAGAATGATCCATTCTAACCCTAATGGGCCTTATTGGGCCATAACTAATCCAATTAACCATTAGTGAGCCATAAGCCCATTCTTTTATTCTAATTGGGCCGTGAATGCTTCCAAGAGCCCAATGGGCCGAAAAATTTTATGTTTAGGATCCAAATGTCCTAGCTAAAGTTAATGGGCCCAAACTACTCCACCATTTCTTCTTGGCCCAAAATCTCGGCCCATGTATAAAACCAAAAAAAAGAGGAAAAGAAATGAAATGGGGAGGGTTGACTTTGGGAGGTGCCACCTCATTTTTGTTTAGAGGATAACTAAGCTTTAAACCACCATGTATCCATACTAGTCACTTCATCACTCTCTCCCCTCTCCTCTTCTATTCTCGGCCGAGAGCAAGATCAAGAACACACACACATATTTTCAAAACACACTCTCTAACACTCTCAAGAATATCCCTCTTCTTCCATAAAAAAATTCGAGATTTGGTGTGTCATCAAGAGGTTCTCTTCTAGATCATCACTCTTTGGTAAGTCGTTGTCACATTTAAGTCTTTGGTTTCATCCTTAAGTTAAGAACACTCTCTTATGAAGCTTCATTTCGTGATCTAACACCCTAGAAACCATCCAAGTCCGAAAACTACTTCAAGGTGTTGCTAGGACCAAAATCTTCTTCATTTCTTCTTCAAAACTGAAACATCAAAGCAAAGGTGAGTTCATACCCCCTTGTTTTCGGTTTTCATATGATTTTTGGGGGAGAATACAAGTAAAATGTGTAGATCTATGTGTTATATGCATGTTTTGTGTGAATTCTTAGTTTAATTGGTAAAAATGTGTTAGGTCTTAGTGAATCTCAAAATTTTAAGTATTATGTAGCAAAGATCTAAGAACTACAACACTATATATATCATATTATCAAGCCAAAGGTGAACACATGTTTAATATGCAAAAGAATTCAACAAAAACCTTGTTAAAGGTCAAAATTGTCAAGAAAACAAAAGATAAGGGTAAAAAGTGAACATTTTGTTTTCAAAAGGGCCAAACAGGTCCTACATGTATAAAAAGGTATTTTTATGCTAAACATATTTTTAAAAGGGTCAAAAATGCAAATTCGAGCTTACTGGACCAAACTTTTGGGCCTCACGGCCTTTGGGCCCAATTTGCGAAACAAATGAAAATTTGAGGTTTAAAAATGTTATTTGGCCAAAGTTTGAGTCATAAATGTAAATAAACCAAATTTAGAGGTGAAAATATCATCTATTTTCAAATTGGACCAAAAATGTAAAGTTTTCCAAAATTGGGCCGAAAGTGTAAACTTTTACCAATAAGGGGCTGAAAATGTAATTTTCTGCGAAACAGGGTTTTAAATGTGAAAATATAACATTTTGGGTCAAAACTGTAAATTTACAGACATTTGGGACAAAATTGCAAACTTTTATAAATTATGGACTAAAGTGTCATTTTTACAAAACTTTGGGCCTTAATTAAAGATTTGAGTATTATTGGCCAAAAATGTCATTTTTACAAAATGAAAGCTTTTATCATCAATCTATTAAGCCTCAAACTAAAACAAACAATCGAATCAAACGAACGAACGAAATATGTCAAAAACTATTTATTGGGCCCAATATTCACATTTCTTGGCCATTGGGCCCTTAATTGAGTGTGAAATGAGCCCAATGTTTTCCATGACATGTTTATTGGGTCATGTGGCCCACTTACATGTTAATTTGGGCCTAAGTTATGGATTACATGTTTATTGGGCTTTTGTGGCCCATTTACATGCCTATTGGGCCTAAATTACCCTTTTACATGTGATTGGGCCTTTATGGCCAAATTTCATACTAATAGGGCTTGGAATGGAAATTTCATGTGTTAGTAAGCCGTAATGATACCCTTATGTAATCATAAAACTCCGTAAATTTATTCAAGTACCTTTCGAATACAAAAACATCTCACAAATACGTAAACATTAAACATAATACAAAAAGAGGTTAAGAATCTAGTGAGACTTGTCGGTTGGCACCACTGAGTGTACAATCGTAGTCTGTAGTTATAATCAGAGTTTCCTGGTAGGAAAGCGGGAGTTTGTGTATATATCTATACGGGGTGACCCCCCACGCCTTAGTTGCTCGCTACAGCTAGACTAGGCCAATCTAGGGCGACAACATCCTTAGCAAGACCCGCATTTGAAAAAATACTAAGACGGGCGACCTAGTCATTATCATGCATGGTTAGAACGGCTCATATAGGGATTCAATACCAAAAGATAACCTTTTGAAGATAAACTCTTTAATTGTGTTAATGCAAAACGACTTATTTAACGATACAAGAATTTAGACGTTGTTATAAAACAGAAAATATCGGATTTTCTGAGGAAGTTATTCATATAAAATTATCATTTATTCAAAATACAATGAATCTAAACTACACTCTTACAAGTTTTATCTATTAAATTCACACATGCATTTATACTCGATTTTAACATCATTTTCAAAACATTTTACAGAAAATATCGGATTTTCTGGGTTTTTATGAAAGATACAAAGACTTTTACTCAAATATACTTATGAACTCACCAACATTATATATGTTGACCGTTTTCAAAATAACTTGTATTCTCAGGTAATCGTTAAGCTGGAAGATATGCAAGTGTATGGTTTTGTTTATGTAACATCACTTATCGTACATTGAACAATTTGAACTTATGTATTTTAACAATGTACTTGATGTGAACAATGTTGGTTGTAATATGTAATGTTGGTGATGAATGTGTTATGCTTCATGTATATTCATTGTGATGATTATTCAATTGTTAGTCACACAAGCCCCCGGACGATTCTGCCATCTGGTTCGGGGGTGTGACAGAAACACCGGAGGGCAGGATCATTTTGACATATAGCACTTCTGAATCCAGCAACCCAAGCGGCCCTCCAAACCAGATTCCCTGTACCGCGAGTGGTTAAAAAGATATTATAACGACACTTATATAACTCATAATAATATCCCAAATACTCATTATAAGTTCCTAATAACATTACTATATTGAAACATAAACTATACTAAAGATAGGTTAGGCGTAGCTCACTTACAGCGGGTTTTCTCGAAAACTAGGCTTTGCCGGAGCAGCGTTCCCGAGCCGAAAGGCTCTTTTCTCGGGGATTCCTTCGGGTGCTAGGGGGTTTACCTAGACTTAGGGGGGTTTTGGGGGCTTAGAGAGAGAAAGTAGAGAGAGAAAGTGAAGTTGGGAAGGTGTGAAGAATGAGGGAACCCGACACCTCTATTTATAGGCTGGAATCCTGCTCTACTCGTCAAGTAGGAGGTCCTACTCGTCGATTCCATAGCCAGGTGTCACCATCTGGTGGCTTGCCTTGGGGAGAAAGCCTTGGCCCTTATTCAGCCACGTCACCCGATTTCGCACAACACCCTGCCAACTTCTAAACCCCGTAACTTTCGCATACAAGCTTCGTTTTCGACGTTCTTTATATCCACGCGTAGGTAAAAACAAGATCTACAACTTTCATTTAGACTCTGTCGGCTAATTCTCGACCGATCTTAAATTTAACAGTAGGAGGAGATTAGACTGTTAAATGACCGCGAAGAATCTGTAACTCCTTCATACGGACTCTGTTTTCGTCTGTCTTTTTATCGTTGAGTTAATGAGATCTTCAACTCTCATTTAGGTTGTGTAGGTCAAAAACCGCTCGAACTAAAATTCGAGTTTCGGGCCGTGCACTGCTATGCCAAATCTTAGAAAATTCATAACTTCCTCATACGAAGTCAGATTTGGGCGTTCTTTTTTTGTATGTTCTCGGTTTAATGTATACTACAACTTTTGTTTAGATCACTAAGGCTAAAAAGTCCTCTATCGTAAATTCACTATTTACATCTCCCGGTGCCGTGTCGGTTTTGCCGAAAAACTTCGATGGGCCATAACTTCTTCGTTATAACTCGGATTTCGGCGTTCTTTATATGTACGGAACCCTTGAGACATATTCTACAACTTGGTTAAGATTATTTATTATAAATAAGCTTTTGTCTATATGTAACGCCCCGATTCTCAGGTATTGATTTAATGTGTGAGTTCTTGATTTCAAGGGCTACTCGACGAGTTGATTGCCCTACTCGTCGAGTAGCAGCGGGTTAGTCCACATATTTTAATGACCTACTCGCCGAGTCCAAGAAGGGACTCGACGAGTAGGAGCTGGCAGATGAAACCCTAAATCTCGGGGTTTTGCACCCTATTTAAAGGATCATTGGCCTCCCCCAGCCTCCCCTTTACTGCCCTTGTCCCTCTCAAACCCTAAATCGTGTGTGTGTGTGTGTGTGTGTGTGTGTTCTTTGGTGTGTTCAAGCTTGGAGGAGGAACTTTGGAGAAGGAAACACTTGGGGAAACAAGGAAATCAAGGCTAGGAACTCGTGGGGAGCTAAGAGATTCTTCAGTTGTCATTCTCTAGAAGGTATTAAGTTGTTCCTTTAGCTCATCTCTCTTTTAACCTCTTTTGGATGAGTTTTATGAAAGGCACCCCATGTTTAAGCTAAGATCTGAAGTTGTAACTTCATATCTGGACTCCCTTTGACCTCTAGATCCATAAAGTCATCAGCCTTGCCTAGTAGGAGCCTTCCCTCAAGTGTGAGACTTCATTGCAAGCTTAGTTTTGCCATTTAGGGGTCTTAAAGCTTTGCATGCACGTAAAGTTTGCGACTTTACGTGATAAACATGCCCTAGAAGCTTGGATCTGTAATCTGGAACCTTGCCATGGCTTAAAAAGCGTCTGAATGGATAAAGGTCTGCAAGGACTCGGCGAGTTGGATGAACAACTCGGCGAGCCCGTTGAAGATGGTCATGAACTCGACGAGTTGATGAACAACTCGGCGAGTCCGTTGAAGATTGCCTTGAACTCGGCGAGTCGGTTAGGGTTTCTCCCAATTCTTGGACACGTATGAACTCGGCGAGTTAAAGGGGAACTCGACGAGCCAATCAAGGATTTCACGACTTCTCGAGTTCAGGAAGGACTCGACGAGTCGGTGAACTGCACTCGACGAGTCGAGTCAACATGGACTGTTGGCTTTGACTGTGGACTTTGACTTGGACCAAGGGCTGACCAGTTGACTTCTGAGGGTATTCTGGTAATTCAGAGATTTATAAAAAAAAGGGTTTTATGGTAACTATAGGTGGTGAAGTTCGTGTTGGTGATCCGGGAGTTGAGCTTTCTAGTTTCAGACGTCAGTTGCAAGGTGAGTTATCCTCACTATATCAACAGGGTCTAAAGCACCAAGGCCGGCCCTTATGGATTTGTATTTGGATTATTACATAATATGTGCATTGTTTCGCATTCCGTTAGTTAGGATGGTGATATGCTTATGCTTAGTGATCGGGTTCGGTTGATATTCTTGTTACAGGATTATGCTATGATATGACCTGGGTAGGTCGGTGTCCTGGTTTAGGACGTTGCTATGTTATTTCATCTGTTAGATCGGTTTGTCTGTTATTATGATAGCCTATGAATGTATATGCACATGTTGTTTGATTTGGGTGTTGGGTTGAGGCGGTACTGCTTTGTGCTGATGGCCAACATACCTAGGGCGGTCCGGATAGACTACAAAACCCAAGAGGGTATGATAGTCAGACTGAAGGCCCGACGAGCGGTCCGGATAGGCTGAAGGCCTCGCGAGGCGGTCCAGACGTGTCAAAGGCTCGGAGAGCGGTCCAGATAGGCTGAAGGCCTGCGAGGCGGTCCAGTCAGGCTGAAGGCTCATTATGCTTGCTGTTTGGTTATACGTTTATATGGCATGGTTATGTGGTTGGTATTTTGGGGGATAGCTCACTAAGCTTTCAGGCTTACAGTTTCAGTTGTTGTTTCAGGTACCTCTGGTGATCGCGGGAAGGCGAAGGCATGATCGTACCGCTCCTCTCGCTGTTATGACTTTTATGATTTGATACTGGGATACTCTGATAACTGTATTTTGAAAACAAACTATGTAATGACTTAATGGATTAAAATGTTTTTAAAAGTTTAATTTGGCTTGGAATTTTTGGGTGTTACAAGTTGGTATCAGAGCCTTGGTTTGAGTGAATTGGAGGAACACTCGTGTAACTCCAGTCTCAAATCAAGGAAAAGATTTTCAAAATGATTTTTCAAAAAGGTTTTCAAAATAAGTAAAGGAGGATGCAGGGTGTACGATCAGCCGAAGCCAGTAAGTAGACCCCAAAATACCATACAAGTTATTTGATTATGAGATATGTTAGAACAGCATGTTAGTACTAGGCTAGGGATCTTCAGGAATTGCATGATAGAATTGTTTGATTACATGATGCCTGCTAGCCTAGGGTTTCCTTTATATGAAATTGACATCCTTACTGTAGTTGTTTAGTGTATGCATCACAGTTATACATAATTAAGATCTTATAGCCTGAGAATGTTTGGTTTGGCCTTATGTTCTGTTCTTGTTTGATTGGGAGCTTAGGGTAGGATTGGATATTCGAAAGTCTATAGGGTCCAGCGTTATGTATGGCTAGCATACACTAGTGCTACAGGGTTGGTGGAAGTTTCATGGATAAGTGGGTTGAGTGAGGCCGGGAGGCCAGTTATGAGATGTTTATCATTTCTCTAGGGTGAGGGTTGAGCGCTCGCCATGTTGTGTATTCAGTTAGGGAATTGTGATGATGCTTGAGACAAATATGGGTAGGTGTGGAAGGTAGTATGGGCCCGTACTACTAAAAGAACAGGATCCATGCGCGTGTCAAGTAAGTCACAATCCCTAGGGTTAGTAGGGAGTTGGCTCCCAGTTATTTATATGGATTATCTGATATCTTGTGGTATGTTTCAGAATGGTGATGATGAGGCGCTTTGTGGCTGGATCCGGTTCGGGATTAGGATCAGGGGACAGAGGCCAGGAGGGGCCGACAGCACCTGAGCCGGTGGTGCAGATGGGTACAGAGGAGTTGGATGCCAGGATTCGAGAGATCCTGCATGATGAGGTTGCTGCTGCATTCTGGGCTCAGTTACCGGAGATGTTCGGGTCGATTAAGACCACCATGGTGGAGTATTTTGATGAGCGCTACGCAGCCCTTGCAGAGACAGCCGCCGCAGCAGCTGCATCAGCTGTATCAGCGGCAGGGGGAGGAGTTGGTAGAGGTTTTCAGTACAGGGACTTCGATAACACGAAGCCCCCGACATTCGACGGTACACAGGACCCTATTCGAGCCATGAGGTGGTTATCCGACGTGGAGGGTTGTTTCTTCACGTGTTCATGTCCTACTGACCAGAAGGTCAGGTGCGCCCTAAACATGCTGAGGCTCGGGGACAAAGACTGGTGGAGACTGACGACAGGGTCATACACGGATGAGCAGAGAGTTGTGGTTACTTGGGAGCAGTTCCGGGACATGTTCCGCGCCCGTTACATTCCACGGGTCGAGCGGGAACGTTTGGCACAGGAATTTTTGAGTCTGAGACAGGATGGAGAGACGTTGACGGAGATCACCCGCATGTTCACTGAGAGGGCGATGTTCTGCCCTGAGTTCGTGTCTGAGCAGGCCCAGATGACACGTTATCTGAGCATGCTCAAGAATGATATTCGACAGTTTGTTGCCACACAGCGATGCGATACTTTATTGGAGTTACAGGAGGCCGCTAGGCGGCGTGAGTTGGAGATCGAGTTGCAGTTGAGGGAGCAGCGACCGGCCCCGATGCAGTTGCAGCTGGCGCCGAAGCGGTCTAAGACCGCTGATTCTAGGACCGGGGGTCAGCAGGGCCGCACTTGTGGAAAGTGCGGCAAGGGTCATACTGGAGCTTGTCGATCTAGTAGCGGGTGCCACAGGTGTGGCAAGGAGGGGCATTTTGCTAGGGACTGTCGTCAGTCTGCCCCTGCCTCGGATATGAGGATATGCTATCATTGTCATCAGGTTGGTCACGTGAAGACCAACTGTCCACAGCTGGCGGCCAAGCCGGCGCAGGCTCCAGTGCCAGCTACACTGAGGATTACCGATGGGAGACAGGGTAGGGCAGAGCCCCCGAAGGCTCAGGGGCGCGCCTTTCAGCTTACGGCCGAGGAGGCCAAGGCAGCACCGGACGTGGTTTCTGTCCTTTATCTCATTTACTATATATGTTGTATGCTTATCTGTTGTACCTGTGATTAGGTACGTTTTTAGTGAACTCTTTGCCTGCTTTGGTCTTATTTGACTCGGGGGCGAGTTGGTCCTTCGTATCTCAGTCTTTTAGTAGGGAGTTTAGTGTGCCAGTGGGCGAGTTAGAGTGTCTGTTGCGAGTGTCTATCGCCAACGAACACAGGGTTTCTGCTTCTTCAGTTTATCGAGCGTGTGACTTGGAGATTTTCGGGGTGTCCTTTCCGATAGATTTGATTCCGATCCCCATGGGGGAGGTGTGCGTGATTGTAGGCATGGATTGGCTCAGTCGGTTCGGTGCTATGATTGATTGCGAGGGCCAGCGAGTGGTAGTTCGAACCCCAAGTGGGGGAGAACTAATTGTATATGGCGAGGGAACCAGAGTGGGATCAGGGTTTTGTTCAACTGCCAGGGCTCGGCAGTACATTCAGCATGGGTGTGTGGGTTATCTAGCGTATGTGATAGATACGCGAGTCAGGGATCAGATTTCGGTTTCCGATGTATCGGTGGTCAGGGAGTTTGCAGATGTGTTTCCGGAGGAGTTGCCAGGGATACCTCCAGAGAGGCAGGTCGAGTTCAGGATCGACCTGGTGCCAGGTGCAGCCCCTATCGCTAAGGCGCCGTACCGATTGGCACCACCAGAGATGCAGGAGCTGTCATCGCAGCTACAGGAACTGTTGGGCAAGCAGTTCATTCGACCTAGCAGTTCTCCATGGGGAGCGCCGATTCTTTTTGTCCGGAAGAAGGACGGTTCACACCGGATGTGCATTGATTACCGGGAGTTGAATAAGTTAACGGTGAAGAACCGTTACCCACTCCCGAGGATAGACAATCTCTTCGATCAGTTACAGGGCACATCTTGGTTTTCCAAGATAGACTTGAGGTCTGGGTATCATCAGGTCAGGGTCAGAGAGGAGGACGTGGAGAAGACCGCGTTCCAAACTCGTTATGGACATTACGAGTTCGTGGTGATGCCGTTTGGGCTCACCAACGCGCCAGCAGTGTTCATGGACCTGATGAATCGGGTCTGCAGACCGATGCTTGATCGCTCGATCATAGTGTTTATAGATGATATCTTGGTGTATTCCAAGACACGAGAGCAGCATGAGGAGCATCTGCGAGAGCTGTTGGGAGTTCTGAGACGAGAACGGTTATACGCCAAGTTCTCGAAGTGTGAGTTTTGGTTACGAGAGGTCCAGTTCCTCGGACATCTCGTTAACCAGGAGGGGATTTTGGTCGATCCGGCCAAAATCGAGGTGGTTATGCAGTGGGAGATTCCGAAATCTCCCTCAGATATTAGGAGCTTTCTGGGATTGGCAGGGTACTACCGGAGGTTCATACGGGATTTCTCCAAGATTGCAGTACCCCTCACTCGTCTGACGAGGAAGGGGGTGGATTTTCGGTGGGGCCCCGAGCAGCAGAGGGCGTTTGAGACCCTCCGTCAGCGTTTGTGTGAGGCACCAGTCTTGACACTCCCAGAGGGAGTTGAGGATTTTGTGGTGTTCTGTGATGCATCCATCACAGGTTTAGGGGTGGTCCTCATGCAGAGAGGACGAGTGATAGCCTACGCATCGCGGCAGCTGAAGCCGCATGAGACGAGATACCCTACGCATGACTTGGAGCTGGGGGCGGTGGTGTTCGCCCTCAAGATATGGATACATTACCTCTATGGGGTCCGCTGTACCATTTACATGGATCACAAGAGCTTGAGACATATCATGGATCAGCCGAACCTGAACATGAGGCAGCGCAGGTGGCTGGATGTAGTCAAGGACTACGATTGCGAGATCCTTTACCATCCTGGTAAAGCGAATGTAGTTGCGGATGCTTTGAGCCGCAAGTCAGCTGGGTCTTCCACCCCAGCGGTATGTATGAGGATAGCGGTAGATTCTCCGCTTGTGAGTTTGATCAGAGATGCCCAAGTTGAGGGCATACGACCGGAAAATTGGAAGCTGGAGAGGATCAAGGGTGAGAATACCCGGTTCGTGCAGGATAGTCGGGGACTATTGACCCGATGCGGTCGGGTTTGGGTTCCAATGTCGGGTGGGGTTAGGCAGACGGTTATGGAGGAGGCTCATAAGTCTCATTTCTCTATTCACCCGGGGGCCACCAAGATGTACCGAGATTTGAGTTTGAGCTATTGGTGGCTGTGCATGAAGTGAGAAATTGCTTAGTACGTCGAGAGGTGCTTGACCTGTAGGATGGTCAAGGCTGAGCATCAGAAGCCGCATGGCAAGCTGCAGCTCCTGGAGATTCCCATGTGGAAATGGGAACAGATCACGATGGATTTTATTACCAAGCTGCCGAGGACGGCGAAGGGGTTTGATGCTATATGGGTCATCGTGGATCGATTGACCAAGAGTGCCCATTTCTTGGCTATACGGGAAAGCTCATTGGCCGAGAAATTGGCCGAAGTGTACGTTCGCGAGATCGTGTCTCGCCATGGGGTTCCCGTTTCCATTGTCTCTGATCGGGATGTCAGGTTTACCTCCCTCTTCTGGCAAAAGTTTCACGAGGAGCTGGGCACGCGGTTGCATTTCAGCACAGCATTCCACCCGCAGACAGACGGCCAAAGCGAGCGGACTATTCAGACTCTCGAGGACATGTTGAGGGCGTGTGTCATTGATTTTGGTGGGAGTTGGGATTCTCACCTACCGCTTGCGGAGTTCGCCTACAACAACAGCTATCATTCTAGCCTTGGCGCCCCCGCCATTCGAGCTGTTGTACGGGCGGAGATGTCGCACCCCGGTTTGTTGGGGTGAGGTTGGCCACAGGGTGATGGGTAGGACGGAGGTGGTCTTGCAGACTACCAAGAAGATTCAGCAAATTAGGCAGTGGCTGCAGACCGCTCAGAGTCGGCAGAAGAGTTACGCCGACCGACGCCGCTCCGAGTTAGAGTTTCAGGTCGGTGACATGGTACTCCTGAAGGTCTCGCCCTGGAAAGGCGTGATCCGCTTCAGGAAGAGGGGAAAATTGGGTCCCCGATATATTGGGCCGTTCAGGATCATTGCCAGAGTTGGCAAGGTAGCCTACAGGCTAGAGCTGCCGGAGGAGCTCAGTCGGATACACAGCACTTTCCACGTTTCGCAGCTACGAAAGTGCATTATGGATCAAGAGGCGGTGGTGCCGCTGGATGATATTCAGGTTGATGAACGCCTGAATTACGTAGAGAGGCATGTGGCCATACTGGAGAAAAAGATGAATATTCTGAGGAATAAGGAGATACCTTTGGTGAAAGTACAGTGGGAGCATCGGAGGGGGTCCGAGTGGACGTGGGAGACGGAGGCTGAAATGCGGGAGCATTACCCAGAGTTATTCGTTGCAGCAGACTTTGAGGACGAAGTCTAGTTCAAGTGGGGGAGAATTGTAACGCCCCGATTCTCAAGTATTGATTTAATGTGTGAGTTCTTGATTTCAAGGGCTACTCGACGAGTTGATTGCCCTACTCGTCGAGTAGCAGCGGGTTGGTCCACGTATTTTAATGACCTACTTGCCGAGTCCAAGAAGGGACTCGACGAGTAGGAGCTGGCAGATGAAACCCTAAATCTCGGGGTTTTGCACCCTATTTAAAGGATCATTGGCCTCCCCCAGCCTCCCCTTTACTGCCCTTGTCCCTCTTAAACCCTAAATCGTGTGTGTGTGTGTGTGTGTGTTCTTTGGTGTGTTCAAGCTTGGAGGAGGAACTTTGGAGAAGGAAACACTTGGGGAAACAAGGAAATCAAGGATAGGAACTCGTGGGGAGCTAGGAGATTCTTCAGTTGTCATTCTCTGGAAGGTATTAAGCTGTTCCTTTAGCTCATCTCTCTTTTAACCTCTTTTGGATGGGTTTTATGAAAGGCACCCCATGTTTAAGTTAAGATCTGAAGTTGTAACTTCAGATCTGGACTCCCTTTGACCTCTAGATCCATAAATTCATCAGCCTTTCCTAGTAGGAGCCTTCCCTCAAGTGTGAGACTTCATTGCAAGCTTAGTTTTGCCATTTAGGGGTCTTAAAGCTTTGCATGCACGTAAAGTTTGCGACTTTACGTGATAAACATGCCCTAGAAGCTTGGATCTGTAATTTGGAACCTTGCCATGGCTTAAAAAGCGTCTGCATGGATAAAGGTCTGCAAGGACTCGGCGAGTTGGATGAACAACTCGGCGAGCCCGTTGAAGATGGTCATGAACTCGACGAGTTGATGAACAACTCGGCGAGTCCGTTGAAGATTGCCTTGAACTCGGCGAGTCATTCGAAGACTCGGCGAGTCGGCTAGGGTTTCTCCCAATTCTTGGACACGTATGAACTCGGCGAGTTAAAGGGGAACTCGACGAGCCAATCAAGGATTTCACGACTTCTCGAGTTCAGGAAGGACTCGACGAGTCGGTGAACTGCACTCGACGAGTCGAGTCAACATGGACTGTTGACTTTGACTGTGGACTTTGACTTGGACCAAGGGCTGACCAGTTGACTTCTGAGGGTATTCTGGTAATTGAGAGATTTATAAAAAAAAGGGTTTTATGGTAACTATAGGTGGTGGAGCTCGTGTTGGTGATCCGAAAGTTGAGCTTTCTAGTTTCAGACGTCAGTTGCAAGGTGAGTTATCCTCACTATATCAACAGGGTCTAAGGCACCAAGGCCGGCCCTTATGGATTTGTATTTGGATTATTACATAATATGTGCATTGTTTCGCATTCCGTTAGTTAGGATGGTGATATGCTTATGCTTAGTGATCGGGTTCGGTCGATATTCTAGTTACAGGACTATGCTATGATATGACCTGGGTAGGTCGGTGTCTTGGTTTAGGACTTTGCTATGCTATTTGATCTGTTAGATCGGTTTGTCTGTTATTATGATAGCCTATGAATGTATATGCATATGTTGTTTGATTTGGGTGTTGGGTTGAGGCGTTCCTGCTTTGTGCTGAAGGCCAACATACCCAGGGCGGTCCGGATAGACTACAAAACCCAAGAGGGTATGATAGTCAGACTGAAGGCCCGGCGAGCGGTCCGGATAGGCTGAAGGCCCCGCGAGGCGGTCCAGACGTGTCGAAGGCTCGGAGAGCGGTCCAGATAAGCTGAAGGCCTGCGAGGCGGTCCAGTCAGGCTGAAGGCTCATTATGCTTGCTGTTTGGTTATACGTTTATATGGCATGGTTATGTGGTTGGTATTTTGGGGGATAACTCACTAAGCTTTCAAGCTTACAGTTTCAGCTGTTGTTTCAGGTACCTCTGGTGATCGCGGGAAGGCGAAGGCATGATCGTACCGCTCCTCTCGCTGTTATGACTTTTATGATTTGATACTGGGATACTCTGATAACTGTATTTTGAAAACAAACTATGTAATGACTTAATGGATTAAAATGTTTTTAAAAGTTTAATTTGGCTTGGAATTTTTGGGTGTTACACTATAAGTCATTTTCGACCCCTATTATCTCTAAATTAACTAGCCCGGATCTACGGGCGTTACAATTATCTCCCCCTTAGGATGATTACGTCCCGGAATCATCAACGAAACAGGGCTCACATGATGACTCCATACATTATCTCTTCATCCTAAGTAATAACCGTAACTTTGATGTTTCTTCGAACGAGTATCTAACTCTAAGACTTCCTGACTGCAGGCGGTGCCCGATCTTGGACCCGCTCTCTATCTCATGTTAGACTTCCAATCATGATCTTCATGTCACGATCTCAATCTTTATTGGAGACTCCTTCTTTAACAAACTTTATATAGGTTTCTTCCTTCGATTATCATAATAGACCGATGGTTCATGTTCTAATGACCTCTCATCGTATGATGCATTGCTTGGACTCAGGTCTTTTAGAGTCAAATTCCAGAACAGACTATACCTTCCTTCATGTTCTAATCATATCTTAAATGGTAGCATTTCTAGCTACAAGCAACTATCGCGATACCTCTACCGATCGCTTTGATTATCTTTTATTTCAATCTTCTGGCTTAAGTCAGATGTTACATCAAACTTGGTTCTCCGAACCACGTAACAGAATCCTCGTAGTCGGACTCAATTCGATATGACCACTAGGGTCGGAATAACAACAATCTTCTTAGTCATTATCGAAACAATGGTAACGACATACTTGAATAAAATGGTATCAATTACTAGCTTCTTGGTAACCTTGTGACTTTCCCTAATCCAAGTGTGAGTCCTGTGCTTCCGGTAGTATAGGCCTCTAATACCATTCACACCTACTCATACTCGTCCCAAGTATTGTCTCGCAGTTCTCCAAGTTATTACCATAAAAACAATTTTAACACATACAAATGTGTCCAAACAATCACATAATTTTCCTTAGACTCTACTAGGACTTCTTCCATGCGTATCTTCAATCATCAATTCTGATTCAACTTGGTTGGTGATGGAAATGTCAGACGATGGGATAACTTCATGAATTATACCAAAAAAAAATTCTGCTAATCGAAAGTGTACTTCTCCTGTACTAGACGTATTATTTATTAGATGCATTCTAAAGGCAAGATATCACTCTTATGATATCTTCTGATAGGTGTCATTCACTATCGTAATCCTTCTCATTTCCTCCATTTGCTTAGTCTTCTATAAGTCCTTATCATGACCTTCTATACACCCAAGCAGGCATTTGGTGTATCGAAACGAGAATATAGATAAAGAAGGGTTAGATGTGTAATCCTCCTAATTACTACGAAAAGTTATATGCCAGTTCTAATACTGTAATTAAACGTTTAGAAATCTGAACACATAAAATTTCCAGATCCAGCCGGCAACAGACCATAGATCCGATCAAACAATAGCATAAAGCATCACAAATCATTTAGCACATAAATGCATTTTAGGCATCTTCCCTAATTAAGCTAGTGCTTGTGTCTATTCAGGTGTACTTCCTAAAATATATTAGACACGCTCCTCACGATCATCACTTAACATTCTAAGTTTAAGTTTAGAAATAAATCCATATTCCTAGTTCGCTTAAACTAATGCTCTGATACCAACTGTGACATCCCCATTTTCACGGCCAGAAAAAGACCGATTTTGTTTATGCTTTATAAAAATCAGAGTACCTCTTTTAATATAAATGTTGCGGAATTTGTTCCCAGTAAAACATGATAAATACGTTATCAAGGCATTTCCGAAGAAAAGTATTTTTATTCGTTTTAAAACATTTGGGATGTCATCGTCAATACAGAAACATAAGCATAAATAGAACTTACATTCATTATCACTAGTGATTTATATCTCCTTAGTCTCTCAGTGTAATGTGACTTCATATCAACACCTGTGATATAAATAAACTGAGTGGGTCAGGTTGGGAAACCTGGTGAGTACATAGGGTTTTCAACCCACAATAATATAATTATTATGTTTAATCATCAAACAGTTAACCCAATTATCCATCCCTATTATCTTCTTTACTCTTAAGGATCTACCCTAAGAATCAGCTATTTCTCATTCATTCATTCCTAAGGATTATCCTAAGGAATGGGTACGAAGTTCATCGTTGTAAATGACACAGTTGTCAAGCACAGCTGCTAGTTCTATCACTTAGGCGCAGCTGCCAGAATTGTGACATTCTCTATGAGGCGCATCTGCCGGTATTGTCCTTTAGGCGCATCTGCCGAGGATATGATGTTCTCTATTAGGCGCTTCTGCTGGTAGAGTCCTTTAGGCGCATCTGCCAGGGTTATCTCGTTTATTGACATTATCGTTTCCGAGAATCCACTCGCAATACATGTCAATGGGTTTTTAGAGTACAACTGGTGAATACACAGTTCAAATAACACCTACAGGTTGCGAGCCTGCTAGTGTTCCACTGGACTGTCTAGAATAGTCTGTGGTTGTCATCCATACTCTACTAGATGACGGGGCCAACACTTGGGTAAAAGGCTTCTCTCATGGTTCACCTCTCACCCTTAATTCATGGTCTATATCACCTCTCATCATTTTGTTTCTGTCACACAGCAACTATTTCATCTACCCATGTTTTACCCAACACATTTTGTAGATATAAAATACATATACAGTTTAAATCATTTAAAACATGTATAAAAATCTTTCACCCAGCATAGACGGCAAGTATACAGAAAATATGCACACATAGCATGTAATTTATATTAAATACTTCATATCTATGTGTAAGATGAAAGTAACTATGCACTCACTTGAAAAGGTGGTGACTCGGTACTCGGACAGCGCTTTGTTAATCTTAAAACAATTTCCTTCGGACAAAACCTATTATCATTACCACTAGAGTTTAGTCTAATATTTGACGAGACTAATTAATAGTCTTGCTATTATTACTACTATATAAGCGTTAAACAATGCTCTTCACCCACTATGTACAAACAAGGGCCAGACATGAAATACCGGAGGGTAGTATCATTTTGGCATATAACACTTCTGAATCCAGCAACCCAAGCGGCCCTCCAAACCAGATTCCCCATACCGCTAGTGGTTAAAAAGATATTATAACGACACTTATATAACTCATAATAATAGCCCAAATATTCATTATAAGTTCCTAATAACATTACTATATTGAAACATAAACTATACTAAAGATAGGTTAGGCGTAGCTCACTTACAACGGGTTTTCTCGAAAATCGGGCTTCGCCGGAGCAGCGTTCCCGAGCCGAAAGGCTATTTTCTCAGGGCTTCGGGAGCCTCGGGAGCCTCGGGGATTCCTTCGGGTGCTAGGGGGTTTACCTAGGCTTAGGGGGGGTTTTGGGGGCTTAGAGAGAGAAAGTAGAGAGAGAAAGTGAAGTTAGGAAGGTGTAAAGAATGAGGGAACCCGACACCTCTATTTATAGGCTGGAAGCCTGCTCTACTCGCCGAGTAGGAGGTCCTACTCATCGAGTCCATGGCCAGGTGTCACCATCTGGTGGCTTGCCTTGGGGAGAAAGCCTTGGCCCATATTCAGCCACGTCATCCGACTTCGCACAGCACCCTGCCGACTTCTAAACCCCGTAACTTTCACATACGAGCTTCGTTTTCGACGTTCTTTATATCCACGCATAGGTAAAAACAATATCTACAACTTTCATTTAGACTCCGTCGGCTAATTTTCGACCGATCTTAAATTTAACAGTAAGAGGAGATTAGACTGTTAAATGACCGCGAAGAATCCGTAACTCCTTCATACGGACTCCGTTTTCGTCTGTCTTTTTATCGTTGAGTTCCTATTAATGAGATCTTAAACTCTCATTTAAGTTGCGTAGGTCAAAAACCGCTCGAACTAAAATTCGAGTTTCGGGTCGTGCACTGCTATGCCAAATCTTAGAAAATTCATAACTTCCTCATACGAAGTCAGATTTGGGCGTTCTTTTTTTGTATGTTCTCGGTTTAACGTATACTACAACTTTTGTTTAGATCACTAAGGCTAAAAAGTCCTCTATCGTAAATTCACTATTTACATCTCCCGGTGTCGTGCCGGTTTTGCCGAAAAACTTCGACGGGCCATAACTTCTTCGTTATAACTCGGATTTCGGCGTTCTTTATATGTACGGAACCCTTGAGACATATTCTACAACTTGGTTAAGTATATTTATTCTAAATAAGCTTTTGTCTAAAAGTCATTTTCGACCCCTATTATCTCTAAATTGACTAGCCCGGATCTACGGGCGTTACAAAACAGTCGACCATCTCCCAACAATTCTACCAACCCTAAATTTTTTGATACCATGCGACCTAAAGAAAACGTCTTCACATAACCTCCTTAATCCATAACGGAAAGGACCCACCCCTTTATCTGAAACCTGCAGATCCCGAAATCTTACACAACCTTCAGGTAGACAGATCCATCCCAATTGTCACCCAAGCTGACCAATACTCACAAACCTGACCTAACCAAGTCCTCCTGACCTTGTGCCGCCTATTGAAAAGCCAAATAAAGGAAAGCACCACCCATGTCATAGCCGACAACATCGCATACCAACGCACAAGCAAAAATTCTAGCAACGCCCAATAAATGAGACTAACTAACCTTCACATCAACTATGTTGTCTGAATTCCACATATTTGATTGGTCTGAGATCTTCCTGGCCAGATGCCGCCCTACGGGACAATAGACCATGAACCCCACGGTCGACTTCCATCATCGCTAACCATGCATAAACATGAGCTGATGAAACTCGAATGAAAATCAATCGATCGCATACTAGACTAGACCAAGCACTCACTTGACTCAATTACTCTGTCAACCATTAACCTTGCTTGGATTTTCCACCAATCCGCTAACCACTAACAACACTCGAGCTTACCCCCGATCCACTAACTGATAACAGCACTCGGGCTTACCCCCGATCCACTAACTGATAACAGCACTGTTAGGGTGCAAAGCTCTTCATTGGATGGTGTCTTAGGCTTACCCCTTTTGATATAGTTTTTTGGGTTGAGCTAGCCTATAAATACTAGTCTTAGTATCATTGTATAGGTTCAGAGAGTTCCCAATGTATAAATTTCTAGATTAGCTTTAGAGAGAGAGAGAGATAGAGAGAGAGAGAGAGAGAGTAATATAGTAAGCAAGCACATGCTTCTACATTTTTTTGTACTTTCCTCAATATCTATACAGATTGTGATTAATATTTAAACTGGGTCTTGTGATTATGCCTTGATTCTTCAATTCGGCATTTGTCATCTTCATTGGGATCCTACATGTGGTATCAGAGCTTAATCTTGAAGGTTTAAGAACTTTTTCAAGATCAACGTTCCTAGATGGCAATATTTTTGGTGTGTAATCGACTCGAATATTCGAATTTCATGGTGAGTCTCTCCATTGGATCTTTTTTCTTTCAATTCAATATTTGTTGATCCAATTATCTTTGTTATTCAAAATCTATCAAAATTTTCCTAGAATCGTGTGTTTGAAATCGTCTTTGATCATTTTGACTCAATTGGATCTATTTGCTTTTATTTCAAAACTAGGTGTGAGACCCGTATACTACACGGGTTTATTAAAAATAAAAATTTAATATAAATAATTAAACATTAAATATTTTATAAAATAATATTTTTACATAACATAATGTAATCTTTTGAAACATTTATAAAAGAAATCAAATATTCTTTAGAACATTTATGAGACTTTATTATCAAATTAATAGAATGATTCTTTTTCCTTATAAAACTCATTAGAATTTTGTGGAATTTTATTTTTAAAAAAATGGAAATTCCCAAAAAATGACAAGTGGAAAATAATATTTCTAAAACTCTCACAAAATTACATGTGGCAAAACTCTTGAGAATTTGACTAATGGCAAAAAAAAAACTTTCATTTATTAGTGAGGATTTTGTTCATCCTATTATTTTTGATCTAGCCAAATCTTTTTCATAAAATCTAATTAGCCCAAAATTTCAATCTGCTACTGTTGATTCGAACCAAATCTAACCCAAAATCACGTGAGATTACAGTTCATTCAATGTAAGCCGAATACAAAAATCGGAATATGTTACTGTTCATCAACTTAAGTACAGTTCGTTTACTGTTCTAAGATGTGAAATCATTTATTCCTAATTTCTTTTTCATCCGTATTTCTTTTTCACATCGCCTATGAGTTTTCTATTGAGAAGTTCAGAAGTAGAATTGTTTCTTCTTTATATCTAGATCAAAATTTCATATGATCGAAGTTGTTCATCTCGATTCATTCCTTGTGATATCTCTTCTATACCGATTTGTTCATCTATATCGATTTTATTTTGAAGTTTTTTCAAAATTCTTGATTTCAATCGATCTTCTTCACCGATTAATTCATGTTGATAGAATCTTCTTTTGTTAATGATTGAATGTGATATTAAATTTAATCGAATATCGATTTGTATTGGATATTGATGATTGTGATTGAAGAAGATGATATTTAGAGTGATTCTTGGTGATGAACACTCAAGAACAGATGAAGATGGTGATGAATTTGTTAATTAGTTAAATTTTGATCTGAAAAAGTAGTGAATTAAGGAATTTTGATGTTTGTTGAAAGCTCTGAGAAGTGTGATTGATTGTGATCTGGAAGTATTGAGTTCAAACTACGAAAGAAAAAGTGAAAGATGGGTTTGAGTCGAATGGCTG
Source organism: Lactuca virosa (assembly GCF_052849685.1). Classification (NCBI taxonomy): domain Eukaryota; kingdom Viridiplantae; phylum Streptophyta; class Magnoliopsida; order Asterales; family Asteraceae; genus Lactuca; species Lactuca virosa. The sequence continues at coordinate 280,322,692 of NC_136428.1, read as the reverse complement.
GAGATCTATAGTTTGGACTTTTGATGATGGGTTGTGATCGATTGGATAAGGAAATCGAAGGACTGGAGTCGAAATTGATGGAATTTGATTTTAGTTCCATTATCATACACGAAAGTTTGAGGCTTTATATGCTAATGGTCGAAAGATTGGTTTGGATGCAATTTGGGTCAAACAGAAAAACTCAAAGAAGTATTCGATGTTAGGGTTAAAATTTAAGGAAGCCTGATATCGAAGTAGTGGAAATTTCATATCTTTGATGTTGTTTCTGCTGTTTTAATGGATGTTTCAATAATGATTCAAGAATTTTCAAGTTGAAAATAAGTCTCAGTGTCGAAGTTCCAGTTTTCAAATCGAAGCATTTAAAGGTCAAAATTCAAGTCTTTGATATTACTAGAAAACCGATTTCGATTATGTTTTGACAGAGAATTTAGCAAGGTCGATCACCTGTTGCAATTTCCCATTCGCGTTGTGGTATGTTATTCATCTCTTTGCACAAAAATTATCCTAATTTCTCATTTATTTTTCAATCGAATTCTTCCATGAGTGACACTGCTCCATTCTTTTTTCTGCTTTTATGTGTTGTTGCCACGTTCTTTGAAAATTTTCTTCTTCGTATTTCGAACTGATTACTCACAGTGAACGCATTTATCACAAATAGAAATAGAAAAGCTTCTTCCTGTACTTGTAGAAACAGAAATGAGCAAAAGACTGGTACAATATGAACCATGATTATTTCTTTTTAGTTTTTATGTCTTCATGTTTGTTAAACAATTAATTATCTATGAAATATGTTACTTTGGAATTAATTATCTCAAACTAATTACTCAAATAATAATAAAATATAATTCGTTAAAAAAATTCTCAACATGCACCTGTTCCATCTAAATAGTACTCAGCTAAATTTATCTATCTATAATCATTTTTATAATATGAATTAAAATCGATTTCATCATCCACCGCCTGAGGTCATGCTGTTTTATCATGGAAACATAGGTTTTCAGTCTAGTGCTTGATGGCTGCCAATCCCATAGATGAAGTTGTAATTTTTGGTAAATGACCGTTTTACCCTTTGCGTTTAGTGCTTATAACATGTTGATTTTTTTTTTTTTTTTACAATAGTCGTAGTAGAATAATTCTAGCAAACTTTGCGAATAGGGACATTATGCTTTGGACCAGATATTAAGCTGTCAGCTGATGCCATGATCAGAATTTGTGTTTTGGATAACTCTGGTGTTGTTGGGCTTCAAAGACAAATCATCAGAGGCAACATATTGTATTATGTTTTAATTATTATTACATATTGTATTATGTTTTAATTATTATTTACAACCCTTTTTAATTAATGTTTCTTAGCTATTTGTGAGAATGATGTTGATTTTGTATAAAGTATTGGAGTATTAGTAACCTGGTTTGAGGTTAGCCCAGAAAGGACTCAATCCCTTTGCAAACACTTCATGGCTTTCAACCCCCACAAAAGGGGAAATCTTCACTAGTTTTTAACAAGACAAAATTGCAAAAATGGTCTCTGTGGTATGCATTTTTTTGGGATTTTAGTCCAAACCTCGGTTTTTTTGGATTAGTGGTCCTTTTGAGCTAGTTTACATGCAGTTTTGGTCTCTGTCCAAACTAAAAAGACTATTATACCCTTAATGAATTTAGTTTTCATTTTTCTTTTATTTTTTAAAGTTATTATTATCATTAAATAAAAAATCGGGCCCACCTCTCTCTCTCTCCAGAAAAAGAAACAAACCCAATTTCCATAACCACCATCTTCTTCCTTCTTTCATCTTCTTCCTTCTTCCACCTTCATCCTTTTCTATTTTCTTTTAACAGACCTTGTTTCAACAAAAAGAAAATCAAGATGGAAGAAATCACCGTGTCTGCCCCAGAAACTATCATTATCTGCCTTACAACCCTAGCTCTACATATTGATGATTGTTTATCAGACTCATTCCCGTCTCTCTATCAATTTCTGGGTTTTAATTTCTTGGTGTACCTACATCTGTATTTTTTTGTATACCTACATCTGTATATTTGGTCTCCGATTTGGCCCTCGCATCCCCGATTTCATTCTAGGTACATTGATGGACTTTAATTTGTGGGTTTGAAGTTGTTTTTGTATATAATGTTGTTTATTGGAAAATCTTGGTAGTGGTTCCAACAAGTGTCAAATGGTGGAGCTTATGAAAGACCTAAGAGCCGACACAATGAAGGAGGTGGCGGCTACTGTGATTTACCTCGGTAGAAAGAAGGAAGGCGGTCGAAGCAGTGGGTCACGACAGGGGGAGGGCTGAGAACGACGGTGGCAGACGGTGGTGCTCGCTTCGGCGACTCCCGCTGCTTCTGTTCATTTCTTCCGGCGAGGTCGACGCGTGAGACACGATGGGAGGAAGGATTAAGGGTCGAGGATGTTTGGAGGATGTTTAGGGTTGTTGTACTCGACAAAATAAACACGGTGGTGGTGGGTTTTTACCATGGCAGCGTGGAGTGGCGGAGGGAGCTGCTCCGGTGGACGGATGCGGTGGTTCTTAGTTGTAAGTGAAGAAGAAGGAAGGGGAATGTTGGTCCGGTGAAGTATGAACGAGAGAGAGAGAGAGAGAGAGAGAGAGAGAGAGAAGTGGGCCCTTTTTATTATTAAAATAAATAAATAGATATTATATTTAAAAAAATCAAAGAAAAATGTAAAATAAATACCCCAAGGGTATTACAGTCATTTCAGTTTACTGAGGGACCAAAACTGCATGTAAACTAGCTCAAAATGACTACTAATCCAAAAAAGTCGAGGTTTGGACTAAAACCCCAAAAAAATGCATACCAAAGGGACCATTTTTGCAATTTTGTTTTTAACAATTATAAAAGTTTTAAATAGTAAAAGTATTAAAGATCATAATATTCTTCATACATATTATTTTTGAATGAGGGAGAGAGAGAAAGATAAAGAAAAAGATGGGGGAGGGGGGATGTACACGTTTGGGGGGAGGAAAATTTTTTTTCCTTTTTTCTTTTACCTATTTAACCTCCAAACAATTAACATTTGCTGGAAAATACCAAAATCTCGCATATATTTACAAAAGCGTCATATCATCTCGCGAGATTTTGACGATAAATAAAATCAAATCTTCACATTTTGTTTTTACAATCTTACGACAATGATTTGTCATCGTAATCCTCACTTATTTTTTAGTATTCACCCTATATATATATATATATATATATATATATATATATATATATATATATATATATATATATATATATATATATATATATATAGAGGAAGGATCATTTGAGAACTCAAAATTTCCCGAGAACCCGAGAACAAAAGGTGGAACGTTAGATCAAAAAAACGGATGACCGTGATCACTTGTGGCATTTTTGTAAATAAATAGAAATATATAAGGACGGGGGTATCTTAATTTAAAAGGACAAGGGCATCATGGGAAACACATATTTAATTGAATAATATCCTAAATTACAATATCTGATAAAAATATATATTGTTTTCTCTCGATTAAATCTCTGTGGCTATCACTTACATCTTCCCACCATCTCCCCCAAAAACCTACACCATCGACTCACCTTACAGTCCGCAACCGATTACATCTCCGCCTTCTATATAAATTCCTCGCTGCCAAAGGCATCTTCTTCTTGTTCACGTCTCCTCCATTGTGTATATGAAATCGGCGTCATTGGAGATTCATCAAGTTTTGTTCTAAAATCGAATTCCGTAGATCTGGAATCGATTCAACCTAACGTCGCCATTTTGTAACTGAAACTGTAGGATTTTCTCTCTGTTCGTTTTACCTTCATCGATCAATTCGCCTCAACTTCTCCGGTAAGATTAATTGATGGCGTTAAGGCAATTTCAGATTCTATCAGAAAGCGACAAATTGACAACTGCAATTTTGTGTCTACTGGTAAGTCAATCAATAATTGATCTCAGTTATATTTGTGTATTTTAAATATCAGTATGTTGAGTTTTTGATTGCTTTTTTAATCACATAAGTATAAATGAACTTTTTTCCGGCCTCGTTGAATAGATTTTTCTATGAAATTCAACAGAGTTATTGATATTTGATATTGGTAACTTAGGAATCTAGCTCAATTTTCCTTTACAATTAAATATATTATTCTCTTTTTTACTAATCAAATGTGATCCATACGATTTTTAATACCATGATATAAATAAATATTTAACTTTTTTACTATTAAATGTCCTAACTTGTGGGTGCTTAAACTAGCGCAAAGCTATTAACCTGTTGTCTTTTAATTTGTAGTATTGTTGTAATGTGATAATATAATGTTTAATTGTTTACTATTCAAGAAAAAAACTCTAAGTATAAATGAACATATTTGTTTTTAACTACAATAATTCAACTATGTTTTATGACTTGATCTTCATCTCAAATCCTCTCATTCTAGATTTTGATGAAATGTTTTTTTATTGACTTATTATTTCTGTCAGTGGATTTTATGATATGGATTTAGGTTTAGTTTGTAGGTGTGATTTATTTAATGTCAAGAAAAATCTAGCTGCTTTATCATTTTTCTAAGCTATAGCCTATGATGTGTATCATTGTGCTTTAGCCATTTGTATAGGGCATGGATGGGATAAAATTTTAGTGGTTTTGGTGAATAAGTGCACAACATCCATAAAAGTCAATATGTTTTGTTGGTAAAAGTTGAATTTGTGCAGACCTTATTATTGACCGTTCATGTTGATATTCATTTGATTTTGTGTAGGTGAATCTATTTAGTAAGAAAGAAATCAAAGGGTCTTAATACAAGAAGGTGTCTATACTCATGGTGGATGGTCAACCACTACAAGATGCATCAGGGCTATAAGTATGTAGTAATTAATTGGTCAATGGCAATAATCAATTACAAATCATATGTGATTTGTGTGAATTGGCATAATATTTTAGTAATTAATTGGAAGCAAGACTATAAATGTGTAGTGATTCACATGTAAATCACAAGTGAATCATAAATTACATGTGATTCACATGTAATTCACATATGAATCGCATTTAATTCACTTGTAAATTACATATGAATCACATTTAAATCATAAGTAAATTAAATGTGAATTAAATGTGATTCACATGTAAATCACATTTAATTCACATATGAATCACATGTGATTCACATGTAAATCACAAGTTAATGTAATTCACATATGAATCATATTTAATTCACTTGTAAATCACATGTGAATTACATGTGATTCACATGTAAATCACAAGTGAATTAAATGTGATTCACATGTAAATCACATGTAATTCACATATGAATCACATGTGATTCACATGTAAATCACATATAAATTACATGTAATTCACATGTAAATCATAAGTGAATGTAATTCACATAAGAATCACATTTAATTCACTTGTAAATCACATATGAATCACACGTGAATTACATGTGATTCACATGTAAATCACAAGTGAAGTAAAGGTGATTCACATGTAAATCATATGTAATTTACATATGAATCACATGAAGTGAATCACATATGAATTACATGTGATTCACACGTAAATCACAAGTGAATCACATATAAATTACGTCTATATGCATACTTGCATTTTGTTATCTTTTTAATTTTTCTTGTTAATTTCACATTTGAATATTAAAATATACAATTACATGTGAATATCACATTATATAATCCAATGTGAATCTTACATGATATTATCACATGTGAATCTTACATGATATTATCACATGTGAATCTTACATGATATATACATATGCATTTTTGGGAGTGTTCTTGCATTAATCAATTTTTTTTTAAGTTTTTTGTAGATTTGGAAGAATTTGTGGAAAATATTGAAGAGGTGAAAAGTGATAAATTGAAGAAAATATAGAAATCTTGACATGAAGAAATGATAACATTGTGAATCTTTGTAGCTTTTTTTATTTTTTATATATTATTTTGTATCGAACAAAATACTTGTATTAATATATTTATAGATTGATTAATAAAAATAAGATCTTTTATAATTTACTTACGAATATTATAGTATAAGAAATATACATATATATGCATTTGAAAAGTTAGGTTATTTTTTAAATATTCTAGGTTTTTTTTTAAAAAAAATTTGCAGTTTTATTTGAAAAAAATGCAGTTTTTTTATAAAAAAATTGCAGGTTTTTTTTTGAAAAAATTGGAGTTTTTTTTTTTGAAAAAAAAATGCAGTTTTTTTTAAAAAAAAATTGGAGTTTTTTTTTGAAAAGATTACAGTTATTTTTTTTGAAAAAAATGCAAGTTTTTTTTATAAAAAACTGCAGTCTTTTTTTTTTGAAAAAAAATGATGTTTTTTTTTATTTTTAAAAAAGCGGTTTTTTTTTTGAAAAATTGTGCAGTTCTTTTAAAAAATTACATTTTTTCATTTTTTTTTAAATTCATGTTTTTTGAAAAAAAATTAAAAAAAACTCCATTTAAAAAATAAATTATTAAAAAAAATCTGAAATTTGATTTATTATGTTAATTTTGTCCAATAACACAAAAAAATAAACATTAAATGAGATCATTAAGATTACGATCATGCCCTTAATGAGTTAATTTTGATCTAACGCTCCACCTTTAGTTCTCAGGTTCTCGGGAAACTATGAGTTCTCAACCGATCTCACCCCTATATATATATATATATATATATATATATATATATATATATATATATATATATATATATATATATATATATATAAAAGTTCAATAGAAAACCAATATGGATCAAAGAACCAAGGAACCCATCTTAACCATCTATTTTCTTTTAATCTTGGCCATTAATCCTTAATTAACCAAAAAAAACACGGAGGGGCATTTTGGTAAGTTCAGCGTCTCATTTAATATTCATGTTTGTCTCCGTTAGCGTCTTCGGTTACTGTCCTTCGTCTTCTAACACTGATCGATCCAAAATCTCACATGTTCTTCGAAATCTCAACCTTTTTCATCCAATTTACTAATATTTTCTTCAGATTTCAGCTAATAATCAGGTATTTTTAACATCTATTCATCTTTCGTTTATGATTATTAGGTCAATTATGGACTTTGATTTTACCGTTTTTCTTCTGATGCATTGTTTATCAATATTATTTTTATTGTTATTGTAATCGTCTGATTGTCAAATTCTCTTGATTTTACCGTTTAATCTTTAAATTGTTATGTTTTTATTGTTAATTTGCTAATTTTATGCCGTATGTTAAATATTTGTTTGATGTTACTGTTTTTCATTCAATCGTTTCTGTAATCATTCGTCTGTAATGCATATTCGACATTTAGATAATCAATTATATCTTGTGCATCTTCTGACATTTAAGTTTTTTCCAAACTTTTAGTGATTTTGAGAATCTTATCTTATCTTGTGCATATATTTTAAAGTTTTGTGATTATCTTGTTTATTTGTTTCCTTTTTTGTATAATTATCAATTCTAAATTTCTAATCTGTATATAAACTCCAGGTTACCGACGATTCATTATGAGTTCTCTGAATTCTTGTTCGGATTTGCATTCAACTATTAATGAACAATCACGTAAGTTTTTTTTTCTTTATATAAATTTCACATTTTCTATATAATGTAATAAAATAGATGTTTTTTTTGGTTTTGCAGTTCATGATCAATTATCTTCAAATATGAATATTGATCATTCAAATAGCAGTAATTCTTGTTCATATTTGCATTCAATTATTAATGAACAATCACGTAAGTTTTTTTTTCTTAATATAAATTTCACATTTTATATATAATGTAATAAAATAGATGTTTTGTTTGGTTTTGCAGTTTATGATCAATCATCTTCAAGTATGAATATTGATCATTCAAATAGAAGTAATTCTCGTTATAGTTTTTATTTTGAGCTCTACAATATTGAAACTTTTAAGCTTGTTCCTTATGATAAGTTGATACATAAGAAGCCTTTCAAAGGATTGCTGTTTGATTCGTTGGACATTAGTCTTGACTTTTACAAGACTTATGGTCAAGAATATGGTTTTGATGTGAATATGTCAAGTCAAAAAAGATACAATGATGGCACAATTCGTATTAGATATTCGACATGTAGTAGATCTGGTTTCACGGAGTCATTCAAGAATGAAAATATTAATGTTAAATTTTCAGATGTTAAGAGATTGAGAACTTCTTCTAAGAAGAACGGATGCCCTGCTGTTTCAAAGTTCAAGAATCTCTGATGTTCTTTAATGTTCTACATTTATGTGTTTGTTGAAGATCACAACCATGAACTTGTTACTCAAGATCAGTTGCACTTATTAAGGATTAATATGACAATGGATTTTCTTGATGAATCCTTTATACATAAGGTTGATACTTGTAACATTGGTGCTTCAAAAGCTTATAACTTGGTGAGGAGTATGAAGGGTGGCTTTTATTCTAGGGGAGGGACTGCAGTTGACTTTAAAAAATTTCATAAAGATTTGAATTCTAAAATTGGTGTCAAAGATTCCCAAATGGTTGTGGATATATTGACAAACAGAAAATTGTGTTTCTCTAATTTTTCATTTGAGGTCCAAAAAGATGTTGATGATCATCTTACTGGACTTTTTTGGGCTGATGATACTTCGAAAGCCAACTATAAGGAATTTGGAGATGTACTATCTTTTGATGCTACTTATCAAACAAACAAGTAATTCCTAATCCTTATTTGTTCTTTTTATGGTATTTGTTCTTTTTAATAATACTTATCAAACAAATATTCATGTATTTTATGGTATTTGTTCTTTTTACTGGAGTTGACTACCACATGCGTTGTGTTACTTTTGCTGCTGGTTTACTAGCTTGTGAGACAGCAGATGCATATGTGTAGTTGCTTGAAGTGTTTCGTAAAGCATTTGTCAAGCCACCCATGATGATTGTAACAGATCAGGATTCATCAATGAAGAAAGCTGTTAATTTTGTTTTTCCTGAATCGAATCATAGACTATGCATGTGGCACATCACTCAAAAACTTGAGGAAAAGGTATATTCTTTGTTTCTTGATTCCTATATATGTTTATAACCATATATATCATAAAGCACATTGTGAATTCACAATGTAAATTTACATATGATGAAAGGAACAAATCTAAATCATAAATCACACTGTGAATTCATAATGTTAACCAAATGTTATGTTACTATGAATTACATCAAATATTCAACATATGTAATGATTCTTATGTGTTTCTTTTTTTTAGATTCCTATCGATGTTTATAGCCATCCAGACTTCCAGAAGACATTTTTTGATAATATAGAATCTTCAATGTTCTCCACAAGATTTTGAAAGTTTGTCGTCAACAATGTTAGATAAGTTTCATCTAAAAGAAAATGACTGGGTAAGGTCTGTTTTTAAAATAAGGGATTTATGGATTCCGGCTTTTATGAGAGATCTTGAACTAACTTGTTTGATGCGAACTACTTCAAGATCAGAGAGTCTGAATTATGCTTTCTCACATTTTTTGCATCATAAATCAAATTTGGTGAAGTTCATGATGTCGTTTGATAGTGCAATGGAGAAGCAAAGGCATCATCAATCGTTATTAGATTATCAATCCACAACTACTACCCCCAAGCTAAAGGACTCCTTTGGCTATTGAAAAGCATGCATCAGAAATTTATACACATAATATTTTCTTGGACATTCAGAAAGAGTTATACAAATCTGTGTTTTATTGTGTTTAAGAATATGTAGTTATTGAAGATGAAAGTGAAGTTTATGTTTTGAGAGATAAGAAGAAAAAAAGGTTGATTGATAAAAATGTGAATGAAGATGAAGATTCTGATGATTTTTATCGAAATAGTCTTCCTTCTCATTGTCCTAATATTCGTTACAAGGTATGTCTCTTTGTCCTAATACAGTTTATTAAATATAAAATGTAGTTTAAAAATTCACACTGTGAATGTAGGATGTTTTGCTAATTCACAGTGTGAATTTTTTATAGAGTTATAAATTGGTTTGTACTTTTCATTAGATTAGTATGGAATATGTATCTTTTTTTTTTAATTTGATTTTAACTACATATTTATATTATAGTATTATGATTTCTAATGTCACTTTGATTAATAATGTGAATCGATGTTAATTTGTATAATTTTTATCGAATGGTATGAGATAGAATTTCTTATTCACATATTAATTTGTTTATTAATGATAATTTTGTAGGTTGTATTTAGTAGAAGGGGTGATAGCATTAGCATCAGTTGCAGCTGCATGTTTTTTGTTTAGGAAGGATTGTTATGTCGTCATATGTTTTTCATATTAAATATGAAAAAGTATGATGAAATTCCATCAAATTTCATTTTGAGGAGATGGGGAAAAGATATCATAGCTGATGGATTGTTGAGAAAAAAGTACTCATATCCTCATAAAGGCAGTAAAAATGAATGTTTGATTCAAGATGCGTATGCTATTCTTCGTTTGTCCATTAGCAAGATAGCAAATAATGAGGATGAGTTGGCTAAATATATAAAGCAACTTTAGGAGGTTGATAGTGATATTCCTTTATGTACCTCATCAAGGGCATCTTCGAGTAGATTAGTTCACATTGAAAAAATTATTGGAGCCGCAGTACCTGATGTTATCAACATTCATAATCCAGAGGGGATCAGAAACAAGGGATGGGCCAGTGGTAAAAGAACCAAGAGCACTAGAGAGAAAGTGATTGAGAAATCTAAAAGGGGTTCTAGGTTGTGCAGTTTATGTCATAAACCAAATCACGATGCTAGGAGTTGCATTTTGAGGTTAAAGAAGTCTGATTTAGAATCTGATGTTACAGAAGGCTGATTGTTTCTAATTTTTTTCTTTTTAAGACTATTAAAATAAGATTTGATTTTTGTAATGATCATTCAATGGATAGAAATGTTGAAATATTGATGTTAATTTTGATATTCATTTTTTTAGACTTTATTTCTAATAATAAAATATATATTTTTCAAATTTACTGTTTTTGGTTAAAGATATTTTTTTATTGTTAGTTTTTTGAATCTTTTCTAATAAAAATTTCATGCTAATGATTTAATTTATGTATATTATTGTTAATCTCAGATATAAAATTTTCATGTTAAAGATTGTCTTAATGTAATTTAATTCACATTGTGAATCTCAACTATTAATTGTTCTAATGATCTATATGTACCATAATTCACATTGTGAACCTCACATATAAAATATACATGTTATAATATGTACTGTAATTCACATTGTGAATCTGACATATAAAATTTTCACAAGGTTAACATATAAACAATGTAAATTTTCTACATATATTGTATTGTTATTACATTAACATTTAATCATTTAGACCTAAGAAATGAAGTAAATATATGAAATGACAATGTATTTTCAATTCTTTATTCAAAGTAGAAATATAATCATTCCCCCACCCACCCACCCACACACCAATAGCATATTTTTAATAAAACATGTAATTGTATACCATACATGTAGACATTCACATGAAAATATAAACATCTTTTAAGTATTTAGTAAAGTTCATTATATTTGATATAGAAACTAACATCAAATTGTAACATAACAAGCATGTATATGTTCTTAAAGAAATTAAAGTGCATCTAAACTTATACTAATTATGAATAGAAAACTAAGTTTTAAGTTTTATACTTCTTTTTCCAATCCTTGAAGTACTATATCCTTTCTCCCCCTTTTTCTCATCCCTTGTTGAGCAAATCTTTTATTTCTTCATTAGTCTTTTTTGCAAACTTAGCTGTTTGTGCAATGATTTTTGACCTGTATGTGTTTGCGTCACTCAATAGTATCTTTGTCAAATACTTAATGCGTTAATCGTTTAACACACTTTGTTGTTGTTTTGATTCTTTTGGCAACCCACATGTCCAATTTACTGTTTTATCTCCCATATATGTCTCCATATGACGCATGCAAAAAACTCCACATTCAACATGATTATCCCTCGTGCGCCAATTCATGTTCACCCTTTCTGGTTCAACACCCTCCAAAGTTGAAGCTGATTTGTGATTGACCCTTATCAAGTACCTACTAAAAAGTATTTTCTGCAAAAAAGAAATTGTCATTTTCTATAATTATTATTTTATTTAGATTATCAGTCTATTAATACTTATATTTATAATGTAAATTTACTATTCTTACCAATTCATTAGGTGCATCACGATAAGCTCTAGAAAACTTTGCAACTGAATTCCTATTGTCAATGACATCAACCGTTGGTTCCTCTAAGTTTATGCAGATGATGTAAAAGTGATTTTTTGATGAACTGGTAAAAACACCTGTTTAATAATTTAAATTGTTCAACTTTGTTTAAAATATGTAATATATTCAACAAAAAGAACAGTTTATTACCAAGTGAACTTTTTCAAATGTCAGAAGTTCTTTGTCCTTTTTCATTGCATCTTTGATATTTGACTCAAATTTATCAAATCTTTCATTGAAAGGGATATTTTTGTCAAATATGAACTGTATCTGCAAAAAAATTTAAATATATATCAAACTTTAAAGAGTAAATTGTTAAATTCACAATAAGATAAATTTAAAATTTAAAATTATTCACACAGTGAATTATAATGGGATTCACTGTGTGAATTTTATTACTTATTCAGAACTATTGAAAATTTTATTTATTATATTATAAACATTATCATGATATATATTTTTTAATTAACTTACCACCATTGATGTATCAAAGAAATACCGATTCATTGTAGAATTTGATTTAAGGTTTTCTTCGTAGTTCAAAATATCAGTCCAAGCATCAATGACATGTGCATGTACCCATAATCTTGGCTGCATTGTTTCAATCATTCCTCTTCCAAGCATATAACCTCTCTTAGTCTGAAATACCTTCTCACTTAATTTGTAATCAAATAAAACAAAAAAGCAGTTAATAGAAAATTAAATTGTATTTGTGTAACGACCCAATTTTACAAAGAAAATTTTCATTATATTTTTTTTTCCTTTTAAAACCAAATCCAATCCCCTAAACCATAAAATCCCAAAACATTTATTTTCAAATCAACATTCATTACTTCATTGTTTTCCTTTTTAAAACATCAGAGGGTCCCAAACACATCAAAAGAGAGATAGAGTGCACGTCACGTCATCACGCCTTGCCCTTGCCCTTAGGCTCAGAAGTACCTGAAACAAATCAACAACCTGTAAGCGAAATGCTTAGTGAGTTTCCCAGAGCATACCACACACATTCACATACATATATCCTGATAGCTAAAAATAAGCTATAAACATGCCACAGAAACTATGTAATATGATTCAACAAGAGTGTCATGGGCTACCCCACATGGTCTTTACCTAGGACCGCCATGGGCTACCCCACATGGTCTTACATCCAATGTCATGGGCTACCCCACATGGTCTTTACCTAGGACTGCCATGGGCTACCCCACATGGTCTTATATCCAATGCCACGGGCTCCCCCCGGGGTCTTCCATACCAACATAATATCACACAACATATCAATTCATAAATGAATAACACACACATAACATGATCACATAATGAGTCGGCCTTGGTGCAGTAGACCCATAGGTATGGTGAGAAGACTCACCTCCGTCCAATGAATACAATTACTGCCCTCTCAATAATCTGCAACCTACCAAGCTGAATAATAACAATAATATATAATCAATGATAAGACCTTAAATTACCCAAGGAAAGGCCCAACCTTCAAACTCTACCCCCAAGGCCCAATTACCCCTTTCTTGCAAATTGGACCCCAAAATCCAAGTCCAATATCCTTAATGGGCCCCTTGGCCCAATAAGGCCCAACCAATAAGTCCTTGGCCCAAACAGATGAAAATGCCTCAATCTTACAGAGTCCAAACAAGCTCATCAGCCAAATGAGGCTCAAAGGCCCAAAACAGATTAGGGCCCATCTGAGCTGCGTACGCCCATCGTACCTCCCTGGTACGCGCAGCGTACTGAGGGTCTAGTGACTACACGCTGCGTACAGACAGTTACGCCCAACGTACAATCGTATTAAGCACTTTTCCCATTAAGTGCTTAATGCTCGAATCTCTCACGTCCAAAAGCTAGATCTAAGATTGAAAAGATGTCCCAATGCATAAAGTTGGCAACTTTATGCCCTTGCATGTCTCATACACTCCGAACCACCCCATTAAGACCTTTTCAAGGTCTTTTACCCAAGCATGAGGTCACAACTCTCATCAAGCTTCCATTTTTATACTTCTAAATGACCAGGGGACCTCAGATCTGACTTTCATATCAAAAGGGAAGGCTTAACTCAACAAAAGAGGTCCAAAGTTCATAAAAGGGACAAACCACCAAAACCCTAGCTAGATCTAAAGATTAGAAAGGAAAGATGCAAGCTTTTTACCTCCAGAAGCTTTGCAAGATGCTTTTGGTGTAGGATCTTGAAGCACCCTCTTGATCCAAGCTTGCTTGACCACCCCTTCTTCTTGAAATACACACAAAAAGGCCACAAATGCACTCTTTAAGGCCTAAGAATGATCTCACAAGGTTACCAGGAGTATATGGACGTTCTAGGGCTGTGGAGGCTCTCTAGGGTTTAGTCCAAGGGACTTAAAGTTGTTTAAATAGGCCTCAAGTCCGGAAAAATTAGGGTTTGCGTCCCTGGCGCGTACGCCCCGCGTAACTCAAGGTACGCCCGGCGTACCCTGAATTCCCCGCGACCATTTTTATGCGGTACGCTAAGCGTACACTTAAGTACGCCCATCGCACTTAAGGGACCAATTATGCAAACTTATCATTTCTTAGGGTTTCAGGACATACCAGAATTTTGGATGTTACAATTTGTATTTATATACTATTGTATTTAAATAAAAGATAACATGAATTATTACCTGCTATTACCAATTCTGGAAAAATTTCTATCTGATACTTTTACTTCATCTGGATCTACAAATTTTGATGCACAAACCTCTTTTTTATTATAACGAGAAGATAGCTTCAGTGATGGTTTTTTTAATCTTTTTCCTACTTCTCTTTTTTTGTCTTCATCATCTTTAATTCCGAATATATTATTGTCACATTCTGTTCCTTCTGAATCATAACTTTCTCCTTCATCAAGTTTTTCATCTATTATTTCTTTCTTCATGTGTTCATCTTCACTACTTTCATCTCCTTCCTGAAACTCTTGTGTTAGACCAAGACCAAGTCCAAGTGAAAAACTAGGCATTGATGATTTTCTAGTATTTTTTTTCTTTTTTTTTATCATCTATTATTGTTTTTTTATTTTTTTTGTTGTTGAAAACTCAATTAACTTTCCAAACTTCATTTTATTATTCACTAGTTTTTTGTAATTCTTTTTCGCTTTGAATACCAATTCCTGCGAAATGAGATAAAAAATGTCAATAAAAATGAATTTTTTTTTTAACTTTTTTCTATAATAAATTACAGTTTAAGAATATGAATGCATTGATGAGGTATCACATTTTTAATGCATTTTAATAAATTACATATTCACTTTGTGAATTTATTATAGAGAAAGTAATAAAATACACTTTTATATTCACAATGTGAATCACTTTATGAATTTCATCTTAACTACAATTTTATAACATATATCTGTAATATAACTTCAATTTTTTTTAATTATATAGATTATTAACTTACATCGAGTTTCATATCTTCATTTTCATCGGTGTCGGATTCTTCATCATTCTCTATAACATCATCATACCATTCCAAAGTTCCAAAGTCAGCACTCTTTAACTTAGCTTTTTCCCTTTTCATCATCATTTCATAATCCCAAAAATATAGTGCATGTATTTGTCTTTTTTCATTCTTATCATTTCTCATAAACTCCAAATAAGCTAGTTGTTTATGTAAACAAAATTATGATTAATTAGTTTTCTTATAATAATATAAATAAAAGTGTTAATTATAAGAATTTTTCTTACCAATAATACAATAAGTGGCCCACAATAGTAGTTTCCTCTATCGGTTTCATCCCACGTCATCTTTGACATTTTCAAGCAATTGGTTATAAAACCACACCAGTCAATTTCTCTCATAGGTGTTTTGCCTAACAAATGTGGCAATACTGTTGTCTTACAAGTTCCAGGCTTATTCTGTTCACAGATGGTATTAACAAACAGTAATAAAAAGTTTATTCTGAAAATAATCCCTGAATCTGATGATTCTTTAATTCTCTCTTCAACATCTGATGGTCTCATAGCCTTGAAATTGTACTGTTGCTTCCAATCCATTAATTCTTTTCCTTCACATTGATCGGTGTTATATATATCTTTTCCACCTAGAGGAATTCCAAGCAAATCATGAACAAGTTCTGGTGTTATGTCTATCTTTGCATTAGGTAGATGGATTTTCATATCTGATGGATTGAATGAATTCACAACAAAACGTTCCAATTTCCCAGAAATTCTGTTGGTTGCAATTATCAGCAAAGATCTCAATCCCATTTCTCTAACAGCTTTTTTCTGTTCTTTGTTTAAAGATTTAACAATATCATAAAACTTCTTTGGGCTCATTCTTGTTCTCAAAGATACTCTGTCATTTGGATTTATTGGCACTTTTGCCTTTTTTTTTTCTTTGACTACTTCCACAGTCTTTGTTTTTCTTTTTCTTTTTCTTTTTCTTTTTTTTTTCCTGTTAGTCAATAATTTTCATAAGCTTCTCATAATATAACATATATACTATAAAATAACTAACAATACAAGAAATTCACGTGTGAATTTGTTTTTGCAAAATATAATATAATACATAAAATAAACATGTGAATTTGTTTATAACTTTGTAAATTAAACATGTGAATATTAATAAACAAACCTGTTACTTTTTCATCAGATTCATTCTTTACAAGGCTATCATCAATTTTAATAGGAGTCACAGATTTTTTGTATTCAATCATTTTAAGTCTTGGACTCTGTCTGATTTCTGTTCATGTTTTAACAAAACTAATAAGAATTAATTTTATAATATCAAATTCAATTATAATTTTATAAATACTAACCTTGAGTTGTTTTCTTTTTAGGTGTTTTGAAAACAGATTTGTCATGCTTCATCGACTTTTTCGTTTTTGTTTTTTGTAATCTTGGACTCTGTCTGATTTCTATTCATTTAAAAAAAATTTAAAGATAACTGATTTTATATAATAAAGTAAATTATAATTTTATAAATACTAACCTTGTCTTGTTTTGTTTTCAAGTGTCTTCAAAACAGATTCATCTTGCTTCATCAATTTTTTTGTTTGCTTTTTTTGAATCTCATCACCTTCTAAACTTTTTTCTTTTTCAACATTTTCATCAATAGTCTTTTCATCTTCAATTTTTTCTTAATTTATTAACTATTTCCACCACGGTTCTCCTTGCTGTGTTTTTGATATATTTTTTTGAACCTTCAACTACACAATGTGAAATTTTTAATATCAATGTCAAAAATATAAGTAGTATTATGAAATACATGTCCAACAATATACACATACACATACACATTGTGAAAAATATCCAAGATTCACATTGTGAATTTATGCGTTTAACAGCAAAAGAGTTTGAGGTTCACCAAGTGATGTACACATACACATGGTGAATTTTTACAACTATTTTGTGCATAGTGAGTACAAACAAAAGTGTTGATCAACTTGCAAAAAAAATTTTTTTAACAGATTCACATTGTGAATCTGTGTGAATGTGAGACATACATCCAAGATTCATATTGTGAATTTATGCATTTAACAGCAAAAGAGTTTGAGGTTCACCAAGTGATGTACACATACACATGGTGAATTTTTAAAATTATTTTGTGCATATTGAATACAAACAAAAGTGTTGATCAACTTGCAAAAAAAAAATTTTAAGAGATTCACATTGTGAATCTGTGTGAATGTGAGACATACATCCAAGATTCACATTGTGAATTTATGCATTTAACAGCAAAAGAGTTTGAGGTTCACCAAGTGATGTACAAATACACATGGTGAATTTTTACAACTATTTTGTGCATAGTGAATACAAACAAAAGTGTTGATCAACTTGCAAAAAAAAAAATTTTTTTTAACAGATTCACAATATGTGAGACATACATCCAAGATTCACATTGTGAATTTATGCATTTAACAGCAAAAGAGTTTGAGGTTCACCAAGTGATGTACACATACACATGGTGAATTTTTAAAATTATTTTGTGCATAGTGAATACAAACAAAAGTGTTGATCAACTTGCAAAAAAAAATTAAGAGATTCACATTGTGAATCTGTGTGAATGTGAACTTGCAAAAAAAAAAATTAAGAGATTCACATTGTGAATCTGTGTGAATGTGAGACATACATCCAAGATTCACATTGTGAATTTATGCATTTAACAGCGAAAGAGTTTGAGGTTCACCAAGTGATGTACACATATACATACACATGGTGAATTTTTATAACTATTTTGTGCATAGTGAATACAAACAAAAGTGTTGATCAACTTGCAAAAAAAAAAAAATTAAGAGATTCACATTGTGAATCTGTGTGAATGTGAGACATACATCTAGTGGCGGACCCATAGAAAAAGTATAGGGGTAGCACAATAGAATATACAAGCAGGTAAAAGAAACAAACAAAGAACAAACATAGCAATGTACTTATGAAACAAATCAGCAATCATCATAAAAGGCAACGAACTTTGCATGATGAACCAATGAAGAGCAGCCAAACAAAACACAACAATATGAAGAAAACCACCATAGAAGAGTTGTTACAAGAGAGCAAATAGCTAAGGAAACAAAGAGGCACCAGGGGAAAAAATGTCCAAACCAACAAAAAAGAGGAGAAACCACCACAAGATAATAACAACAGGAATCAATAGGGGCAAAATTGTCCATTCCATAAATTTAAGTTCAGTAAAGTTGCTAAAATTCACATTGTTACAGAATGACCTGGTTAAACATTAAATAGGTTTATGTAGATGTTGTATGATTAAAACTAACAAAATTAAGTTTCGTGAACAAGATAAACAATCAAGTTGTACAGGTTTGTGCAACTACTCTAACTTATTTATGATCTATATTAGGCTTTCACTTGAAAAGTACTAGTTTTGTGTAATATGAAAGCATGGTGTATCTCATGTTTTGGAAAAAAAAAATTAGAGAAAGAACAATCAAGTTATACAAATTTCATCATACATCCTTAGCTTAATTCTAATGTCACATATGCATCGATCTACACTTGAATCATACAAAAACAGATCACTAACCAGTTAAAAAAAAAGCAATATTTAGGAAACATTCAAGGAAAGCAATATTTGAAGATTCCATTTGATACAGGTGTTATGTTTACATTCATCGGTTACAACATTGTGGATGGTTTTCATTCAAGAGTTTTATCAAACACTTGGTGTTCATAAAAAAACAAAGACCACAGATTAAACGATCACACCCATATGAAAAATCTTTAAAAAAACAGTATAATCTATAAAGCTATTTAACTATTTCTACTAGAAGAAAATCAAAAATCATGATTGAATATGGACACAATCAGAAAGCAAGGAAATCAACTACCGTGTTTTGGATCTGCAATTGAGAAGATGAGCAAGAAGAAGTCGGAAGTTTGAGCTGTAAAATAGAGAAATTTGTGTGTGACTTCACTACGTCTGCTCCTCTTTATCATCTTCATTGTCCCTCGTCTTCAAGAATATGGGCTAAGGAGTAGCACAATATATCATCTAGGAATAACATCTCTTCTTCAACAATTTTTTTACACTTCTCGGACAAACTTGAGGGGTAGCATGGGCTACCCCTGGCCACCAGTTGGTTCTGCCCCTGCATACATCCAAGATTCACATTGTGAATTTATGCATTTAGCAGCAAAAGAGTTTGAGGTTCACCAAGTGATGTACACATACACATGGTGAATTTTTAAAATTATTTTGTGCATAGTGAATACAAACAAAAGTGTTGATCAACTTGCCAAAAAAAATTAAGAGATTCACATTGTGAATCTGTGTGAATGTGAGACATACATCCAAGATTCACATTGTGAATTTATGCATTTAACAACAAAAGAGTTTGAGGTTCACCAAGTGATGTACACATATACATGGTGAATTTTTACAATTATTTTGTGCATAGTGAATACAAACAAAAGTATTGATCAACTTGCAATTTTTTTTAAGAGATTCACATTGTGAATCTGTGTGAATGTGAGATATACATCTAAGATTCACATTGTGAATTTATGCATTTAACAGCAAAATAGTTTGAGGTTCACCAAGTGATGTACACATACACATGGTGAATTTTTAAAATTATTTTGTGCATAGTGAATACAAACAAAAGTGTTGATTTAATTGCAAAAAAAAGTAAGAGATTTACATTGTGAATCTGTGTGAATGTGAGACATACATCCAAGATTCACATTGTGAATTATTTTTTTTAATAAGTGTGTAGTATATGATTAGATAAGTAGTTATTTTAATCTGAATGCGAATGTTCTAACCTTTTTTTTTATCTTGAATATCTTCAATTTTTTCACTTGTAGTTGAAGGTAGAACATCTTTTAGATTTCTTGTCAATTTCATTCTTTTCTTATTATCCTTTTTTTCATTGATCTTTTCTTCATTTCCTGTTTTTTATTAACAAATTAATTCAAACATCAATTTCATGGTATGAAAGTTATGACTTATTCATATATTTCACAATGTGAATCAGGATTACAAATGAATTTAACATAATATTTATTCACATTGTGAATTCAGTTTGAATCAAAACATTACCAATGCAACTCTTTATAAATTTACAATGAGAAGCACAATAAGAGATACAATATCAATTAAACATAGATGCACAATGTGAATTTCACAAGATGAAAAATCAAATGTAAATGATAAATCATCCTGTGAATTCACAATTTGAATAAATGATATGTTAAATTGATATATAATCATGATTCACTTTGTGAATTGTCAACTAATGTAATACTCAGAAACATTGAATCCTTTCAAAATAATCAAATGTAAATCACAAAGCACACGGTGAATTCAAAATGTGAAATTAGTTTTTCAGTTTAATGAATAGACTCAGAAACCACATAGATTCACAAAGTTTTTAGGAAATTACGGTTTGTAATTTAGATATTCATGATTTCTATATCGATTTGAAGAAATTTATATCATTAGGTTTTTGGTAATTATACAAATTCTCAAAAGTTCATGAAATTAGGGTTTCGATTTACTTAATAAACTCAGATTCGAGTTAGATTCACAAAGTTTTAGGAAATTCAGTTTGTAATATAGATATTCATGATTTCTATATCGATTTCAAGAAATTTAAATCATTAGGTTTTCGTTATGTATACAAATTATTAAAAGTTCATCATCCGAGGGTTTCAAATGAGTCTAAAACGATTTTGTTAATAAAATAGTTTATTCACAGATTCATCGAATACATAATGTAACATATAGTTTAGATTTGTCGTTTTGAAATTTATCAATCGAAAAAATATAATGTTGAAAATGCATTAAATGCGATAATTGGAAATGAAGAGCAGTCAAATATACCTTCTAGATTCATTTTGACGAACTTTTCGGGATGATTCACTGTGGATATTGACAGAATCGACGCCGGAGATTCGTTTGAAATCGATGTTCGTCGGTGAAGTAAAAGATCGCTTTCAATGAGAGGGTAAAATCGATTTCACTGATATGTGAAACTGATGAACTAACGTCGTTAATTAACAGTGAGAGTTAATAAGTTTTAGGTTGACGAAAATGCCCCCTTAAGTTATGTGTTTGGTTATAATCAGCTGCACACTATTCTTTTTCATACTTTTACATCTCAAATCCAATGGCTGTTAATTTTTTGATCCAACCATCTTAATAGGTTCCTTGGTTCCTCCATCCATATTGGTTCTCTATTGAACCCCTCCATATATATATATATATATATATATATATATATATATATATATATATATATATATATATCATTATTATTATATATAAAAACCCTTTTATTCTGGTTCTTTCTAAAACAAATCGGTAGGGTTCTAATGCTTCCACGTAACCCACTACCGAATGACACTTCTGCCCAAATGTCGACTCAATCCTTCATGATCGGCGCATCCATTCTAACAGTAACGAAAATACCAACTACCCATCCTCTCAAAGAAGAAGCCTACTCCAACGGAAACAATTTACCATAAAGTTGATTCAATCCTTCTCATCTTCCCATTCTCCTTCAACGCTTCACATTTGCACTTCCAAAACCGGTTCTCCATCTCCTCCAATCGAAAGTCTGGATTCCTCCCCAACAAGAACTCCGAACAAATCATACGTAAAAAAACCCTAATTCCGGGAATTGTAAGTTCTCAAATTGACTGCAATTGACCGCTTTATGCTTCAGTGGCTACTGGATTGACGCATATTACCATGTGTTCTTATTGAAAATCCTTGGGTCTACAGCTAATTCTCATTCTTATTCTTTTCGATTTGTTCCCTGTGTATTCATGAATCTGTGTGCTTGCGTGTTTTAGATTTTGGGATCTAATTTAGGGTTCGTTCATTTTATTTCTTTTGGTTTAATCAAGATTGGTTTTTATGATATAAATGGAAGCATTGATATGATTATTATGTGATTTTTATAGTTCAATGAATCCAGGGTTTTAATTTGGGGTATACGGAATAATATGCTGAATGTTTGCTATATGGTACTGTCACAAACTAATTGTCTGATAAGATTGGTAAAAAAATCATGTTATGTTCAAAGTCAAAAAAGAAAAATATCATAATTAAATTCAGTAAAGCTAACATAAATTTTCAATATTAACTCCATTGCCAGGTCATTTACTGATGCGTCATCTGGGTTATATAGAGAATCAATGAAATTAGTAAACCTGTCAACACCCTCCAGAACAAAATAAAATTTCAAACTGAGCGGTAATAAATTATGTAAAACAAAAAGTGTTGGGCTGCTAATAAGCAATATTGGCCCATATTTATTCAGCAAAATGAAATTTAGCTATTGTACAACAAGAATACTCACTAATTGATGTTTCACAACATTTTAATATTTAATACTGGAAACTAATTGCAGATGGTACACTCTGCAATTCAATCGATAAAAAATATTTGGGTTTTTTTTTAAAGTCACAGATCTTTCACAAGCACTTTTAACATGGACTCATTCGTCCTCTTCTATCCAAAAATCAACAAATGTAAAAAGAACTTCCCCATATTCAAGCATGAAAATAATACAAAAAGTGACAAAAAAACAATACATTGAAACATACCGGGACAATGTTACAAATAGTCTATTAATCATTTCCCTGATAGCTATATCGGCAGTGGCATAAACATGAGGATTGTCTCTGGATTTACTCTTATACCCTTCGGTATCAAACAAGCTTACGGAGGCTGAAACTAACTGTGGAATAACTCCTTCACTTGAGAAAAGGTTAATATAAGATACAAAAAAGTACATGACTCTGTTCACAAAAGTTGGCACAACCTAAGACTATAGTTGAAGCAAGAAAGTGCACGGTGTAATTAATAAAGGGAAATGAATGTAAGGTACTATAATAAACAAATGAATGAAATTACATTGCTATTTCGTCATAAAATATAACACACCCTTTGCTAAGATGGAAATTAGAAGCAGGACAAGTTAGTTAGATAATTTTATTTTTAAACATAGAGCCATATCATTATTTTGTAGATCCAAAAACTGAAAATATTAGGATAACGCATTAGGATTAAACAGTCCTTCCACAGGTCCTTTTCCAATAAGTAGAGTGCCTTAAAAGATTTAGTATATCAACCTGCATCACAAGGATCATCCATTTCTTGTTCTTAACCCAAATACCCAATAATCATCTATTAAAGACTCAGACGAAAAGAAAGTATAAAATCCCTTGAATAAAAATAGATCAAAAAATTAATGCCTTTGAATCCACATGCATAAAACTATCAAAGTAAGACAAAACTTTACTTCATCTAGCATTATAAATTTAAACTCAATTTGTCACCTATACACTAATATTAACCAGCATATAATTAATTGTTGTGTATTTTTCTGAAAGGAATTCACCACTTAACCAGAAACAACTACAACTTGAAGATAAAAGAACAACACCAACTCACATAAGTAGTTTACTTTATACTCGCATAAAAGTATAATAAAGTTAATTTTTTTAATCTTTTGTTAATTGATCTTGATCAACTCTTTTTATTAAACCAGATCTTGAATTTGTTTTGCAAGTAATGTCGACCAACAAGCCCAAATGTGACATGTAGGGCAATGGGTTTACTGAAAATTCTCACCCTTCTCTTTTCCCTGAATTACAGTGCCAAGATGAGCAATGGGTTTACTGATAATTCTCACCCTTCTCTTTTCCCTGAATTACAGTGCCAAGATGAGTTTTTTTTCCGTCGATTACGGCTAAAATACCTTTACTATTGCTCTGGTAACTTTTTTATGTCTTTAATTTATTTTGTAATCTAGGTATAGGTTAAACCTAATGTTTGATATTCTTTTGTTTGTTTTTTAAAAGGACGTACAAGAACAACATATGCTTATTTCATACCAAAAATTCAATGGTGACAAAAAAAGGTAAATTACGATAATACCCTATGTTATAATGTTTTTAACACTCGAGCCGGTACGATTTCATTCTTGTTATTCAATATTTATTAAGATTGTTTTCGGTAGTTGATTTTTTTTTATTAAACGAGAGGTAAATAAATTATTCACATGAACTATCAGAATGAATAATAAATTTATGTTATCCCAGGATGGTGAACTACAAAACACTCACAAGCAACTGTGGAAAATGTGCATTTTCTTGTTTGGTTTTTCTTTCTGTTAGTTGTACGTACTGATAGTTTTGTTGTAGTTAAAGTGTAAACAAATTTGGGCTTATTCTCTGTGTCCGTTATTTAAGACTTTATTGTAAGTTGTATTTCAAATCGACTACATGCCCTTTAACTTCATACATGCATCTTGATAAGCGATGGTGTTTGTGATTATCGCTATGTTGCATATTTTTTGTTGCAGATGGAGTTGCTGAAACCTCATGCATTATACATTGAAAATCTACCCATTTATAGCATTGTACTTTTACTTTGTTGGTTATTAGCACAATATACTTTAGATAACGGTAAAACAAGTACCTAAATTACCTTCCATGGGTCGTGCTTAGCACGAGCCTCAAACTTTTCTAGTATATATATATATATATATATATATATATATATATATATATATATATATATATAGTAAGTGTAAGACCAATGTGTTACATGAGTTTATTTAAAAGAAAAATTAAAAAATAAAATTCTAAACATTTGAGAAGTTTGAATTTGTAAGAAAAAAATATTTAATTATTAAAATTAAAATGTTTTTTTTTTACTTTTTTAAATTTAAACAAATAATTTATATAAATAAAGTAAGGAAATGAGGTTTTAATTTAGAAATTTAGAAATTAGAAGGAAAGTCAATTAATGGAATTCATATGCATTTATTATTACGTTTATTGCAATTATTACAATTAAATATGTTGTGGAATTTAATAAAATGGACAAAAAAAAAAAACCTTAAAATAACATGTGGAAAACAAATTAGTTTAAAATAACCACAAAATGACATGTGACAAATGAATTAGACTGTGACATATAACAAAAAAAAATCTTTATTTCTTAGAGTAGATATATATATTTTTGTTGAATAATGATCGGAGACAAAAGACAATAGTTAATTTTTAGATTTTGGTAACAAAAAAAAATCTGAGTTAATTATGTTTTCTTATGAAAATTACTACTGACCCAGAAATTATAAAAAAAGAATAATTATGTAATTACGAATATTCAATCTCATAATTTCATAATTTAATTTGATTTGTTTAGTTTGATGTAAAATTCAAGAATGGTAATTGAATAGACTTTTATATTTCATAAAAAATTGAGTTTGACGTATAATTTAAGAATTTTTTTTATTTAATAACAAAATAATATGGATTATAATTTAATTAGGTAAAGTTTTGGAAAATCTTGTAAAAGAAAATCAATAGCAAATAATTTTTTAGTTAACAAACAAATATTGTAAAATGCTTATTAATGTTTATATACATGTGGTGTGGGTCTCGGACGTTGCATTTTTCCAATTTCTTAAACCTCAGATCGCAACAGTATAATGTGGTGTGGTGATAAAACAAAAAGATAATTATCTTTATAAGTCAATTTCTTTTTTTTTTATTTTATATTCTTATTTTGATTTGGTATAATATTTAACCTAAATGATAAATAAATTTAAAACCACACCATTTGGTAAATATATTTTTAAAATACATTATTTTGGTATTTAAAAAAAACCTCTAGATTTTACATGGGAAAAAACACATGGTCGTTTTATAGTATTTTATTATTTAAGATATTAAATATAAAAATTAAAATTACTGAAGACAAAAAATATCAGAGATGAAGACCAATAATATAAATAAGAATATCATCTTCAATGAAGTTTGCTCCATGTATTATAGGAATTTAAAATACAAAAAATAGAAGTAGCTTCTATCTACATCAACAACATTACTCATGTCGTGACCAATTTAAATGGTCATAAATATTATTTTAAAAAAATTTAACTGAATCTATTAATATTGCAAACATTATGATCGACCACCTTAATAAAAATGCAAATTGATTATCAGGGTAATTACATTTTCGTTTTCTTCACATTTAGTCAACCTTTTTTTTTACACATCTAGGTAACGAACTTGTTGAAAGTCTCATATCTTTTTTTTTTTAAGAAAGACAAGTCTGCTATTGTTCCTGTTGGTCTTGGAAAGGTACCTACCTCATGATTGATCTATGTTTATAAATTATTATTATGACTTTTGATGTTGCATCATCTATGCTATGCTATGCTATCTAAGAGACTGTTTTTTTCCTCATACTCATACTCATACATGATCTACTAAGCTAAGCTATATATATATATATATATATATATATATATATATATATATATATATATATATTACATCCATTTCTTCTAACGAGGAAAGCCTCGTATCCTGTTTCATTCTGTATTTAGTCAAAAAGATCGGTTCAAAAAAAATTAGTCAAAAAGATACCATATATCATATATATATATATATATATATATATATATATATATATATATATGATATATGGTATCTTTTTGACTAATTTTTTTTGAACCGATCTTTTTGACTAAATACAGAATGAAACAGGATACGAGGCTTTCCTTATTAGAAGAAATGGATGTAACCTGTTACACCGATCGTAATGGTCATATGTGAACACTTTAAAAAAGTTCGTTATTTAGATATATACGGAAAAAACTAGCTACCCAGAACAAACCACCGAAAAATTAATTACATTAATAAGTTGATTTTCTTCTATATGTTATATGGATTATTTCTGTAATTTACTTGATCATTTAAATTTATTTATATTTTGTAAAGGATATATGCGTCATTTAACCAACGATAGACACCAAAGGCACTTGGGGGCCGAAGAAGCTAAAACCCTGGATGAAAAACCCCAAAATTCATCAAAAATTGATGCTGTTAGCCAAATCATAGAATCAGCCATGGAAACGAAACTATAGCAAGCTCACATCTTCCACAACAATCAGTTCCTTATTTTTCTTCTCCGTCCAATGTTTGCTACAAAAAACCTTCAAAAGCGCTGTTTTCAAACAATCACCTCCCGTTTCATCACCAATTGCTCCAGGTACGTATATGCGTATAACTCTCTGCATATCCAATGACTTTAATCGAACCAAATTTGATTTAATTGATTGATTCTTTATGTTTCAGGGATGTGAAGTTGTTAAGAGGTGCGAGTTTCCCCAATATTACACCAAGGTATGCTATCGATTCTAGTTTTGTGATTAGAGACGAGACATTTCTGAGCTCAATCAGCTCGCGGAATTGCTTCGATGGATATCGGACGTATTCTACTTCTAAAGGTCGGAGTATGAGGAGTAAAGTGGAGATGCGAATGAAGAAAGAGTCTGGTAAAACCCTAAGGGAGATCAGGCGAGCTAAGAAGATACAGAAGAAGCTGATGACGGATGAAGAACGCCTCATTTACAACCTCAAAAGAGTACGTTTCCATCTTCCGATCTCCACCACACTAGTCAATTACAAAATACATCAATCAAACCTTCAATCGCTGCATTCAGAGCTTCCTTTTTTCAACCTAGAAGTTTTGTGTCTATTTTTCAGGCTAAGAAAAAAGTAGCGTTGCTTCTCCAAAAACTGAAGAAATACGAGCTCCCTGAGTTGCCACCACCACGACATGATCCTGAGCTATTGACACCTGAACAAGTTCAGGCATTGAAGAAGATTGGTTTCAGAAACAGGAATTATGTTCCAGTTGGTGTTCGTGGAGTGTTTGGAGGTGTGGTTCAAAACATGCATATGCATTGGAAGTTCCATGAAACTGTGCAAGTTTGCTGTGATAATTTCCCCAAAGAAAAGATCAAGGAAATGGCAACCATGCTTGCAAGATTAAGTGGTGGCATTGTGGTGAATATACATAACGTGAAAACCATTATCATGTTTCGTGGAAGAAATTACAGACAACCCAAGAATTTGATACCTATCAACACCCTTACAAAAAGAAAGGTTTGACTTTACTCTGTTTGACTTATCTCAGTTTACAGTGTCTCAAGACTCTCAAGTCACCTACTTCTGCTTGTGATTTTTGATTATTTAGAGGTCAAAAAATCATTTTTTGAATAATTACTTTGGTATCACACACAGGCATTATTCAAAGCAAGATTTGAACAAGCCCTTGATTCTCAAAAACTAAACATAAAGAAAATCGAACAACAACTTAGAAGAATGAATGTAAACCCAGATGATCCAGTTGCAATGGCTAGCATACAGAGAGTTGCATCAACGTTTTTCAATGCTATCGACAAAAGAGAAGGAAGCCCATATGTCTTCCATGGTGATAATAATAAACCTAAAGAATTAAATGGTTTAATGATTAAAGAATCAGAATCTGGTGAAGAAGATAGTGATCAAGAGGAGCTTGATAAGTTTATAGCAGAGATAGAAGATGCAGCTGATAAAGAGTGGGAAGAAGAGGAAGCTGCTGAGAAAGAAGAAGTGAATAGGATTAGGTATCTGTATAGAGAAGATTATGATGGGAGGTATACAAAGCCTGAAATGGGTAGAAAGGCCCCACAGAGGGGTGGGGATAGTGAGAATGATGTGGATGATGAAAATGCCCCTGGTTATGTGTATGGTGCTCCGAAGGTGGAGAGATGGAAAGAGGGTAGAAATGGGAAGTTTGGTAATGTGGGGAGATTTAAGGGAAGAGATGAAGGTAGTGGTAGTGAGGATGATGAAGATGATGAAAATGAAAATGACGAAAATGCCCCTGGGTATGTGTATGATGTTCCGAAGGTGGAGAGGTGGAAGGGGGGTAGAAATGGGAAGTTTAGTAATGCGGGGAGATATAAGGGAAGAGATGAAGGTAGTGGTAGTGGTAGTGAGGTTGATGAAAATGACGAAAATGCCCCTGGTTCGGAAGATATGTTGGATGAATTGGAAAGTGTTATGTTTGAATCTGATGAAGAAGATACGAATAAGGGGAATAATGAATCGAAATTATTTTCAAAATCAGAAAGCAAGGTGAAAACAGCAAAAAATATGGATGAAGATTGGGATAGCGATTAAATTTTGATGAAATATTTATGTCCTGTTTTTACTTTGAATGATTATTTTTATTATATCTGGTTTTATTTATTATTGAATTTCTTGTTATTCTTGAAATATTACCTGTGAAACCTTGGGTTTGTTGATTAGCTCACTTGCAAAAGTTGGTGTTATTTGTATTCTAATGTGTCACCATTGGATTTACTTCATGGGTTAATTGCAAGAAAATCCTTACTTTTTGACTGTTTAACTCTAGTATATATTTTTTCAATATAGCCTTGTAGTCGTAATTATCTAATGACTTGGGCCCAAAATTTATATGGATTTTTATGTAAGACTCCCAAAGCAAAATAGTTTAGGAAATTATCAAATTAAAGACAATGCGGTCATAATAGTCATATTTAACATTTTCAAAATTTTCGTTATCTAGAACTCTACAAAAAAAATATCAAAGGTAGTCAATCATAATGTTTGCTATACTAATAGATTCAGATAAATTTCCTTAAAGCAATATTTATAACCATTTATGAGCATTTAAATTGGTCACATGTTAGGAGTTGTTATATATATATATATATATATATATATATATATATATATATATATATATATGTGTGTGTGTGTGTGTGTTTTTAAGTTTAAATGAGAATAATAAATAAAATGAAAACGTGAGAACACTACTTGTATCTTATTATTCTGCTATGAATTTAATGTGTAATATAATAGTAATTATAATGTGAATATTAACGTATAAGTATTCATATATTCATTTTTATTTTAGGGTAAATTACACGGATGGTCCCTGTGGTTTAGGGTAATCTGCGTGTTTGGTCCCTAAGAACTTTTTTTAACTTGGACCGTCCTTGATTTATATTTTTGTTGCACGCTTGGTCCCTATTAGTTCTAAAAAGATTGATATACCCTTGCTGATTTCTTTTTATTTTTTTTAAATTATCAATGAATATTAATTAAATGTGAAAATGATATTAATTAAATATTAACATTTGATGGGTCCCACCAACCCATTACTACTTTACCCACCCCACCCCCACCCCCTTCTTCTCCGGTAAACAACCCACAACCTCGTTTTCTCCGACAAACCACCCATAACTCCGTTTCATTATCTTCCGACCAAAACGCCACCTTCCTGCTTGCTCACATCCTTGGGTGTTTCTTGTAAGATCCATAACCAAGCTCATAACTACTAATCAATTTTGTGAAAAAAAAAACACAACCAAAACCAATATCTGATGAAACTATATTCAAAACAACAAAATCTGATGTAATAGAAATCACAAAACATCACACAAAATCTGATGAAACATCAATTACAATCCAATCGATGAATTCAATGTTCTAGATTTCAAACCTTATGCCATCAAATCCAAAAAATCCCAGAACAACATTTTTGTCATTTAGTTTCGTTAATAGATGAGAGAGGAGAAAACGAGGGAAGTGGAGAGAAGCTAGAACCAGATGAACCCAATCGACGAAATCCACCATTACCGAGCCATCTGGCTTTCAGATCTCATTCTCTTTTCTTTCTCCCAATGCAGCAACGCTCCAACCACCGAACCTTAGACGCCTCTGGTTACTTTCTTCTCTCATTTTCTTTTTCTTTCTCGAGATTGATGATGACGGTGAAGGGTTCTAGGATCCAGTGATGGTGGACGAGGACTGAAGCAGGGACGGTGGTGGGTGGTCTTTCACTTGCTGACGGTAATAAGCGGAGAGATCTTTTCTGCAACATTGTCACTGGAAACCACGATCCAGGGTTTTGATTTCACGATGGTGAATTTAGGAATGGTCGCCGGTCCAGGGGTTTAAGGGCGTCCGATGGTCCGATAATTGTGGATCCCGTCGGCGATGCTTTGTCTGTCATATTTAAGCAAGAAAGAGAGAGGCAGTAGAAAGGGAGGAAGGAGATGCAACTCGATGTTGAAGATGAAGGAGGGATAAATGATGAGATGCAAGTCGTGGTGAGGAAGGAGGAGGTAGGAGTGAGGCAGCCGAGAAGAAGGGTGAGGGATTGGATCGAACATCCAAGAGAGAGAGAGACGTAAAGGGAGTGAGTTTTGGTGGTGGACCCACATGGACTTTTTATTAAATAGTTTTTCTAAACAACAGTTAAATAAAAAATAATTCTAAAAATAAAATTATAAGGGTAAAATTGTCTTTTTAAGTTAATAGGGACCAAATAAGCAAAAAATTAAAATTTTAGGGACGGTCCGAGTTAAAAAAAGTTCTTAGGGACTAAACACGCAGATTATCCTAAACCATAGGGACCATCCGTGTAATTTACCCTTTATTTTATTATTCTACTATAAAATTCATATATATGTAGTAATTTAGGAAATTTTAACGTGACTATTAATGTTTGGTTGATCAAATATTCATTGATGAAAATAATGACATAATGTTGTATATATATAATTAATAATAAAATAATAACATAAAAATAATGTTATCACGTTCTTACTTTATTTGTTGTTCTCATTTGAACCATCCCGTATATATATATATATATATATATATATATATATATATATATATATATATATATATATATATATATATATATATATATATATATATAGAGAGAGAGAGAGAGAGAGAGAGAGAGAAATGAATATACCCTAGAAGTTATATAAGCTTAGGTACTCAAACTCATCATACCGCGTCGTTTTTGTATCATATATACATTGTAATTGTCCAAAGTTTTTAAAATTCAACTTTTAACTTGATTTACTTCCAAGATTTTTAGAAATTTCACCATTATCTTCCTCTTACATCCCATCTTTTTGTCGAATACCTATCGCGCTATATATATATGATAATTTCAAATAAAAATTATGTTAGAAGAAGATAATGGTGAAATTTCAAATTTTTTTGAAGTATATCAAGTTAGAAGTTGAATTTTAAGAACTCTGGACGATAACAATGCATATATGATACAAAAAAGTCATTGGATGGTGGGTTTGAGTACCTAAGCTTATATACCTTTTAAGGTATATTCACTTTTCCCATATATATATATATATATATATATATATATATATATATATATATATATATATATATATATATATATATATAGAGAGAGAGAGAGAGAGAGAGAGAGAGAGAGAGAGAAGTAGGTTCATGCGAAAACATAAATATCTTGCGAAAACGCGAAAACATATTTTATCTTATAAAAATCAAACACATGTACTATAAAAAAATAAATTTATTAGCAATAAATTAAAGATAGTAAGTTTACATTGGATGATGTTATGGTAATATAGATTTAAAGACGGTTTTAATAATTTTTTTTTTCACGTGCTTAATCATTTTTAAATTCATGTTTTCATAATAAAAATGTTAAAAATCATACTTTGCTAATATGAAAAAATTTCTCATCTATTATCGATTATCATCATGTATTTCAAAGTTTGGATGAATTATTTTTCAAAATATATTGTTGAGTTGACACAATATTATAAGTTTTTCTTGTTTTCTTGTTTTCGCAAATTATTTGCATTTTTGCATTAACCCTCCCCTATATATATATATATATATATATATATATATATATATATATATATATATATATATATATATATATATATATATATATGACAAGAGCAATAATATCGATGTATATAAAACTACTTCTATTTTTGTATTTTAAATTCCTATAATACATAGAGCAAACTTGATTGAAGATGATGTTCTTCTTCATATTATTTCTTCAAGTTATTGGTCTGCATCTTTGGTCCTTTTAGTTTCTAGTAAATTTTAACTTTTATATTCAATATCTTAAACAATAAAATTTTCTAAAACGACTGAGTTTTTTCCGAGTGAAATCTAAAGTTTATTTTTTATTTTATTTTATTTTTTTTTGTTTTTTTTTCAAAGTAATGTATTTTAAAAACATATTTACCAAAATGGTGTGGTTTTAAAACTATTTACTATTTAGGTTAAATTTTATATACTAAATCAAAATTAGAAGGTAAAATAAATAAAAAAACAAAAAAAGAATTTGACTTATCATGGTAATTATTTTTTTGTGTTGTTCACAACTGGGTAACTTTTATTTTTTGTACACATCTTGGTATTAAACTTGATGGAAGTGTTCACATATGACCATTATGACTGGATGTAAACTGCTACAGTCGGTCACAATGGTCATATATGAACACTTCCAAAAAGTTCGTAACCTAGATGTGTACAAAAAAAAAAGTTACCCACATGTGAACAAAACGAAAAAGTAATTATCCTAATAAGTCAATTTCCCTTCAACAAAATCCTTTCCAACAACCCCTCTCAACAACACCCTGTTCAATCATCCTAAGAAGAAGCTAATCAACACAGGAAACTCACCCGAAAGCCTAAGGGTGCGCTTTGTTATAGAAAAATGGATCATTTTTTTGAAAAATGTTTCCAAAAAAATGAGAATTTTGAAAAAGCGTTTAGTTCAACAAATTTTTAAAATTTTTTCACTAAAAATGAAAATTTTTCGTTTTCCAAAATTACAAAGAACTA
Source organism: Lactuca virosa (assembly GCF_052849685.1). Lineage (NCBI taxonomy): Eukaryota > Viridiplantae > Streptophyta > Magnoliopsida > Asterales > Asteraceae > Lactuca > Lactuca virosa. Next base: position 280,288,545 of record NC_136428.1, on the reverse strand, counting down.
AAAAAAATGTAAAAAACCAGTAATTACTGTTTAGCCCAACATACTCCTCTATTAAGCCAACTTTTGCCATCAAGCACTTAATGCTTAGCACAAAGGTCCAAACCACAGATCTGAGTTCTAATCAATGTCTAGACCCATAAAGTCACTGACTTGGTGACTTTGCATGCCCTAAATGAACCCAAACTCAAAATATAACATACTACTTCTATGAGAATGCCCTATTTCATGTATGAATGCATCTAGACCTCAAAAATTGCAACTTTATGACTCAAGGACCTAAATAACACCAGGAGTGGCAACTTTAAGCTTCAGAAACGATATAAACTCATGAGATCTCATAAATGGTACCAAAATGAACCAAAAAATCACACATGCTAGATCTAAGACATCCATGATCTAGTTCATAGCTTTTTACCTCAAACATACTGGAAATGAAGCCCAAAATCCAAATCCATAAGCTCTTCCTTGATCCCCATCCTTGCACCAAACTTCATCTTCTTGGAAATGGACCGAACACACCAAGAATGAACACCATGTGCTCAAAATAGCATCATGAAGGTTAAAGATCGATTTCTAGGGTTTTGAGGACTTGGAGGCTGGTAAAGAGGCCAACCTTTAGGAATAAATGTGTTTACATAGGTTCCAATACCAAATATTAGGGTTTTCTTTTATCCCTCGTATGCCCCGCGTACACCTCGTACGCCCAACGTACGAGGTTCCACACCCCCGATAGAACCTTCGTAGTATGCTACGTGTACCCTGAACTACGCCTTGTGTACCACCCTTCACACCTATACGCCCTGCGTACTTGCCAGGTACGCCCCGCGTACTCGGACTTCCCTTCAAACCCTACTCCTTCCAAAGACCATAACTTCTTCGATACACATCCGATTTCGACGATCCATATATCTGTGAAAAGGTAACGAGAAGCTTTATGCTTTAATCAACTCGTACCCGCCTTACCATATCCCGAACAAACATCCATATTCCATAGAAGGCCGAACTGACAATTTACCGAAAAGCCCTTTAACTCCAAAACACAAACCGAATACCCGAATCATCCAATATACATCATCCACTTCCAAATGAGCCAAAAACTAACTTCTTCAAGGATCCTAAGCCCGCTAATACCCAGTCCTTGATTACCACCCCGAAATGGAAACGGTCTGAAACAGGGTGTTACAACTCTTCCCCACTTAAATTAGATTTCGTCCTCAAAATTATTCCTTACCATTTCCGACATGCTAGACAACCTGAGCAACACAGCCACAACCTCGAACATACCCCATCATTCGCCCAAGGCAACTGAAACCAACCCCCGCAGGGCTCCCTAAACCGTAAATGAATGAATCCTTTCACTTCCTGAAAATAATCCCTTGAAAAGTAACCATAACTATTCATACTGAGACCTGAAGTCTCGAGATGGTCTGACTCGCTGCAGATCGCCCATACGGAACCATTGCTGAATCTGTCCCACTTAATTTCCCAACTGACTACTCAAATTCTGATGCTTGAGATTCCCATTAGAAGACATAATCACAGACTGTCACAACTGGCAAATTTAGGGTTGAGAATGTGATTCATGTACCTACAATCCCTCTATGTAACCTTATTGCAGTAAGCCATTAAAATTTAAAAAAATGGCAATGTTATACGTACATGCATGCATACACTTAGAGTCAAGCTGTAATAGTCTCTTGTAGGCCCAAGTTTGATCCAATAGCTAAACCAAATCTATTTTTGGTCCTTTGCTTAGAATTCTCGGCCCAAATACCCTAGACCAAAAACCCTTTTCCTTTGGGCTTTATTGGACTGAAAACCCCTTTATTGGCCCAAATCAAGTCCAAAAGCCCATACACACCTAAAAACCAAAAACTCTTCTATTTGGGCCATAGTGAAACCGAAAACCCATATCATAAGGACCGAAAACCTCATGGAGAGGTGTTTTCGGCCACCCTAAAAACCGAAAACCCTCTCTCAAGCTAATGAAATCGGATTTGGGTTTAGACAAAAAAAAAAGAAAAAGAGTTAATCAATTTAAAATGTGACACCTCACTTTTACCCCACAAACTCCCATACAATTAACCATCATATATCCATGCATATATACTAATGACAATCAGATTTCTATGCTAATTATCCACCATGTATCAATAACCCACCATCCTTTCCTTTCTTTTAAACAAGGTTGTAAAAATCGCTCGGCGGTAGCTCGGCGGTCGACTGGCGATAAGCGATTAATCGGACTAGGCGGGGATTAACCGCCGAGACCGCCAAGGTCGACTTTGACCGATTTTGACCAATTTCCGCCAAGCACCCTAATCGTAATCGGTTTAAGGCCGCCAAGCGATTAATCGGCCGCCAAGGCCGATTTCTGCAACCCTGTTTTTAAACTTGCGGCCGAACACACACACCCACACCAAAAATTTCCTTCACACATTTTCTCTCAAGTTTCTTCCATTTAGCCTCTCCAAAATCGTGAACCACCTTCAAGGGAAGATACTTCTTCAAGTGGTCCTAGAAAACTTTGGTAAGTTTCTTGTAAAACCCAAATGATTTTACATATTTTTAAGTTAAGATCATCTTGTTTACACACCATTTTCGTGTGCTAAAGTCCTTAGAACACTAGCAATTTTCGAGTGTTCTTCAAGTTGTGCAAGGCTAGGCTCGACATCTTCTACATTTTTCCTTTCTACAACTCACGAAATACCAAGGTGAGCTTCATACCCCCATGTTTTTCGTGTTTTTCATGCTTTTCGGGGGGGGGGGGGGGAATACAAAGTCAAGCTTCGTTTAACCATTGGATATTTACATGCACCAACTTGTTTATGGAATGATTTGTGCACTTGATGTTAAAAACTTCATGCTTACACACACAAAAATCGTGTTTTATAAACTTGTTATAAGTTAAAATGCGTTTGTCCATTGGACAATCTCATGCACTATGATTTTATGACGAACATGGAACATATTCTTGTATAAAAAGGTTAATATCATTGTTAACTACATAAAAATATTCACATATGTTTGTTATCATTTTTTTGTACAAAAATCGTGATTTACTTAAGTTGACCCAAAGATAAAAATATTTGTGTTACAAATTTATAAACCGGTACAAAGGTGTTAAACAAAACTACAAAGTTTGACATAAAACTTTTATAAATAGTTTTATTAGTAAAATGGTCATAGACTTGTCTTCACTATTTTTGTTGGTTTTAAAACCCAAGAAAATAATGTTATGTTTACTACTAGACATAACTATTATTAACTACATATATAAAGTTTTATAACTAGTTTTCGCATAAGAGGTTACAAGACAAACTATTGATAGAATAATTTGCGTGTCACAGAAAACGTGCCATAAAACGTGTAATATGAAATTGTTAAAAACGCGTGTCATAAGCTGCATGTTATGAAACCTGTAAAACGCGTGTCATAAAACACCTGTCATGAATTTACACTAGTGAAGTCATTTCATTGTATAATAAAAGGGAGTCGAAGTTCGCGTAAATCCGTTAATGCTCTAGTGAGACACTCTACCTTCATTGTACCTACCTAGCGTACACTCTAAGTCCTGTAATTATAACCAGAGTCTCCTGGAGAGAGAGCGAGGTAATTGTGTATAGATCTATACGGGGATTAACACCCCCACGCCTGAGTTGTTCGTCACAGCTAGACGGGGCTAGTCTAGGGTGACAACTATCTTACCGATTTCGATGCCTGAAGAACGTCGTAACATGCATACAGTTATATCAAACATGGTTATAATGACTCACATAGGGATTCATAACACTATCTTGGTTTACGGGAAGTTCACACTCCACTGGTTTTATAAATTATAAAACTACATACTATTTTTCAGTACACTATTATCACTATTCCGGTCTAAGGGTTTGAAGACTACAAATTTTCATATGTCAGAAAATATTGGATTTTCTAGGAACATACAAAGAAACATGCATACATACATTTTTTATCTTTGGTATAAGACATACAATTAAGTATTTTAGAAAATATCGGATTTTCTGGAAATATACAACACTTTTCAAACAAAGCAGATACAAATCGTTTTCATACAAAAATGCTTATGAACTCACCAACATTCATTGTTGATGATTTTCAAAATTACTTGTATTCTCAGGGAACCAATAAGCAGGCACTTGAGTCGTCGGGAACTGGATTTTTGTTGCACTTTGGAATTTGTTACTTTTCAGTTAATGTGTAACATCCCAAAACTCAAGCCCAAAAATTTCATTTTTATTTAAGTGTAACGACGTAAATTGTTAAAAGAATTTTTCATTTTTCAAACATAATAAAACTCATATAATATTCTCAAAATCTCATATATCAATGTCATCACCATAAAACATATCCCAGAATCTCAACACTTAATCTTCTGCCAGTGTGTACAAATCATGCCGGTGCCTTCTCGCGACTCTCGCTGGTACCTGAAACACATATCACATAACACGGTAAGCATAAATGCTTAGTGAGTTCCCCAAAATACCACGTACAACACATACGCCACTCGAGGCTACAGTACGACCCTCCGGTCGATGTGTCTCAGCGGGACCCTCCAGTCCCATAGCTCGTTGGACCCTCTGGTCCGGTCATAGCTCGTCGGACCCTTCGGTCTAGTCTGTGTCGTTGGACCCTTCGGTCCGGTCTATATTGTTGGGTCCTCCGACCCGGTCTATATCATTGGGCCCTCCGGCCCGGTCTGTTCAACACATAGCATACATATAACACAATGCACATAATCTCATATATACACATAGCATACAAGACCCTCCGGTCTACACATAAATACCACTCTAGGTAATGTATAGTGAGAATACTCACCTCGGGTAACTCGGATAATCTCGCACACGGATATACGGATCTAGCCCCCGCCTAATCACATAAACAATATCCTCGAATAAATAATGGCTCTCAAAGGCTAGATTAAATCCCTTTCTACAATCCCACAGAAGGGTAAAAGACCATTTTACCCCTCCTTGACCAAAAAGTCCAAATGTTGACTAAAACCCTAAAAGTCAACAAAAGTCAACAGGGGGCAGTACGCGGCGCGTAACGGCTCTTGTACGCGGGGCGTACTCCGGCGATCCAGAATCGGGGTCTCAAACCTTTACGCGACGCGTACTGGGATTACGCCCAGCGTAAGTCCCAGTTTCCTACTTTCTTCATTTTTGGTCTGAAAAGATTAAGACCTAGGCTCATAACTCAGATCTAAGCTCCCTACTGCCCCTTAAGTCATAAAGTCGGAACCTATAAGCCCTTGCATGGCTGTAAAGGTCACCAATCACTTCAAACATATATCCTCTTTTCCCATTAAGCCCTAATCTCATGCATGACTTAATCTCAACGTCCAATATTGGATTTTTATGAACCTACAACACATATTACACCGGAATAGGGCAGATCTAAGTTTATGGAGACCCTTTGCTCATAAAGTCTCCACCTTGGGACCAAAAACCCTAAAAATGGGTCCATAAAGCACAAATCAAAGATGACAAGGAAAGCTTTGAGCTTTTTACCTCCAGGTGAAGCTCCAACCTCTATAGAACTCGGATCTAAGCTTGCCCTCTAACTTCTAGCTTCCACCATGGCCTCCTCTTCTTCTTCACCATCATAAAATGACACTTTCAAGCTTAAGAACACACACATAAGCTTATAACGGATTTTTGATCTCTTAGGGTTTCACTCTCTGTAATATGGTGGCTGGGGTAAGGACCATATCATTCCTTTTATAGTCCTCAAGTCTCATTTAGGGTTTTGCATCTGAGCCAGTTACGCCCAGCGTAACTTTGGTACGCCCAGCGTACCTAATTGAGTCCGCGTCCATAATAAGCGCATGAGTACGCGCAGCGTACTCTTCAGTACGCCCATCGTACTCGTTTGCAACACTTTTCACTTAGGGGCTAAACTTGACAGTTTGGTAAATAGAAAGGGTTCAATAGATGTACTTAAATTTCGGGATGTTACAATTCTCCCCCACTTAAATAGATTTCGCCCTCGAAATCGCTTCTTGACCACACATAGCTCGAACCTAACTCGAGAAGCACCACTGAAAAGACCTCATATCCTGCCACTACCTTTTCATGGACGCCTGAGTCCAAACAGGAACTCCCAACTCTGGAACCCAAACCGACCCTTCTGCCGCTAAGATACCCCTTTCTGACTTTCCCAAATTCGGGAAATTCTAGTGGCATGGCCCGCCGCCAGACCGCCCACTCATGCTATCACCATGATAATCACCCCTCGAACATCAAACCCTGATAACTCACTGCTCCTCTGGTTCTCACAAGACAAAATTCAACAATCGGTTATCGATCATTCATACCAATGTACCAAATAATCTGGATCACGCCCCAAGGAACGGAAGGGTTCACATCCCACCAGGGCTCATCCACTGAACTGCTATACTAACCCATCCGAACAGTGAATTCTCAACACTCTGCCTTCAGACAAAGAAAATAATCATGCTCGCTCAGAAGTGTCCTCAGACATGAAAATAACCATAAGCCTCAGCTCCATTTCACATACCCCACAATATGGAATTCATCTCTGAATCCGGCATCTCATTCCATCTACTCAATACACCACTAGAATCAAACTCAACTCGAGAGTCTGGTCTGGTACAAAATTGGAACCACTCGTCCCAACGAACACTCAACTCGCGACCCATGACCCGCAACCCACGCGTACCTCACTGATCCACTTCCTTTTGGTCACGAAAACCACCACTCAAATCAGAATATAATGACTTCCGACAATCATGGAGACCCCAGTCTCGCCCCTGTTCGACCCCAGGCTTCCACAAACTCAAATATTAGGGCTACCCAAGCCTAAAACTCTTCTGCGTCAAGCTCTGATCAGAGAGCACTTCATCACAACATTCTCTTGCTGACCAGTGGGTACTGCGGCTTCCCGCAGTATCACGACGACCTCTCACTAAATAGTGAATACTACGGCTCCCCGTAGCATCACCACAACCTCTCACTGAATAGTGAGTACTACGGCTTCCCGTAGCATCACCACAACCTCTCACTGAATAGTGAGTACTACGGCTCCCCGTAGCATCACCGTAACCTCTCACTGAATAGTGAGTACTACGGCTCCCCGTAGCATCACCACAACCTCCCACTGAACAGTAAGTACTACGGCTCCCCGTAGCATCACCACAACCTCTCACTGAATAGTGAGTACTACGGCTCCCCGTAGCATCACCACAACCTCTCACTGAATAGTGAGTACTACGGCTCCCCGTAGCATCACCACAACCTCTCTGCACCGACTCATTGAAACTGCAGTTCCCCGCAGTCTTACCGCACTTACTCTTACCACTTCACAATCTCATCCTCAGGTTGACATCACACTGCGATCATTAACTCATGCTTTGCGGCCCAGCATAGATAGGTACACACACACCCATCTAGGCTAAGAATCACTACTTCGGACGACCACCGTCGTGACAAAAACCTCTTTTTCTCGCTGCAATTCACATTCTCAAATAAATCCATTTGATGTCAATTAGCTGAAGGGCCCCCACCAAAACCATAGACACCCGATACACCACTTGTCATCTCAAACTCAAACTCAAAATAATCCGAGATTTAGGACATTAAACTCGGATACCCCGGAATATTCCATTTCCCAAATTAAAACACGGAGAAATTGCCGACGACTCAGAACACGAAGATGACAATCCGAAACTTCCTCCTCTATTGCTCAAAACTCATGCAAGAATACTCATAACAACCCTGAAGTTGATCGCTCAATCAACTTCTTTCCTTCCCATACTGCATATAATAGCCCATACTCTGAACCAGAAACTCTCAACCGCCGAACTAACCTCACAAGCCAACCACCTCGTATTCACCATTTTAACCTTGAAGGATTCCTAACCACCACCAGGTCCCCGACCAACGGCCACTTGCCGTGGGGACACTCATTCTTTCTCAAACACGTACCACATGCACTATCTCACTCTGCATCTCTCCTTGACCAACAATAACCCTGGTCTCAGGAATCCACACCGCAGGCCTCTCTATCCAGTTCTCTAACCGCTCTTGAACAAGTCTACGATCTCCTCATAAGTACCCGGTTCTCCCCCACTCAGGGTTCGAACCATCACCAATTGGTCCGTCAACAATCTAACCCACATACTGTTTTTACCAATAATATCGCACCTACTCTTGGAAGGTGATACACAATGCTCGATGACCTCCCGATGGAAGTCAAGCAATCCCAAATTCCCCGAATCTCCGATGAAATCCTCATAAACTTCTCATCATGACTACCTCTAGTCATTTAGAAACTCGTACCATCCCACTACCGGACATCTCAACTGTCCAGTCGTAACCCTGACTCTCAGTCTGAAAATAACGAACTAACATATTCCTCATCCTCGACTCTTCAAACAACGTTCCATCACGTGGGTTGTAGTAAGAGTGGAGTCCCCATTACCACACTCGATACTCATCATAGACAATAAGAGCCACCACCCCGATGTCCTCTTCTTGATCGTCTGCCGCTGCAGCTAATACATGCCCTACTATGCTCAAATAGGGTGTATCTTTGTCCTTAACCATCTCAGTCCCCGCTGACAACCTGCTCAGTGATGCGGGCCCTAGTGTGGAGGATCGGGCCCTTGCGTTCCTAGAGGCCCACGATCGTGTGACTAAAGGGGCTTCACGGAAATGGCCATAACTCTGGCTACGAATCTCCGTTTCGGGCCTACGACCAGTCAAATCGAAGCTTGGAGCAAGGAGCGCGTCTAGATAAGTTCCCAAAGGGGACTTACCCATTTTTGAGTCCAGAAATCGCTTTCTAAATGGAGTTATGAACAATTTTGTTATTTTTCCTTAATTTTTGGGTTTTGTTTTTGGGTTTGTATTTGGCCCATGGACTTTTAGGGTTTCATTTTAATTTCTACTTCTTATTTAACTGTTTTTGATGTAATTTGGATGGTCGATCATCAATTTTATGAACTTTCGATTTTCTCCCAAATTCTGTGTGTTAACCCAGATTTTGAAGCCAATCCCACGGTATTTGTAGAATCAACGTGGTTTTGAAGAGATTGTCCTGGCTATTCTTTTAGAATCAACATGTTCATTCTTGGTTATCTTTGTGTTGTTTTTTTGCGCTGCATCACTCAGGCTCTAACATCACCTCTCGGCAGACATACTGCCCAAATACTCTGATGAAAGATCGTAACCAAAGCTACCCCACAGGGCTCGCCCCCAACTTTGGAAACCGAAAATCTCAATACCTCTCATGTTTCCCACAGGAACAGAAATAGCACCGCTCAGGTCACAAAAAATGACATCTCCACCATCGGCCGGTTGCTCAGCCCAGACCGTATTCTCCCATAACGCACCATCCCTACTCATCCCCGAGTCTTGCGACTCCAACTGGCATCTCACCAACACTCCCTTGGAGCTAACTCGATTTCCCTTTTAAGGGATGCTCGTTCATCATGGCCCTCCGTCCCCCCTATTCTTTCACATCTGATCTCAGTCTAGATAATCACAACGGAATAACTGGTAGAACCAGTAACACTAACCGCCACGGGTCATGGTACTCGAACCATGTGGCCACCTCTCGATCTGCTATGAATCATGATACCCGAACCACGTTACCTCTTCTCAATCCGCTACGAATCATGGTACTCGAACCATGACATCACCTCTCGATCTACTACAAATCATGGTACTCGAACCATGAAATCACCTCTCGACCTACTACAAATCATGGTACTCGAACCATGAAATCACCTCTCGACCTGCTACAAATCATGGTACTCGAACCATGACATCACTTCTCAATCTGCTACCAATCATGGTACTCGAACCATGACATCACTTCTCACTCTGCTACCAATCATGGTACTCGAACCATGACATCACTTCTCAATCTGCTACCAATCATGGTACTCGAACCATGACATCACTTCTCAATCTGCTACCAATCATGGTACTCGAACCATGACATCACTTCTCAATCTGCTACCAATCATGGTACTCGAACCATGACATCACTTCTCAATCTGCTACTTAGAATCCTCCGGTATGCCCCCTGCATCGAGTATAGGTCCTATGCTTTCAGTAGTACGGGCCCATACTACCTGCCACATCTACCCATACTTTCCACACGAACCATCCCAGAGTTCCTAAGTAGCTGCTTAACCTTCTCGATTATAAATCTCTTTACGTGTGCTCGCTTTCCAGCGAAATGCTCTACTCTGTCAGGGCACTCATCCGACCATGATCACCCCCTAGGCTCTTCCTAGGTCCTCACACTTCTCCGCCATCAGCTGCTGAAAAACTCCTAATGATGCCAGCCATCTACCTCCTGAATATCGTCATATTCACTTACTAGCTGACTCCCATCATCGAGAGTCCCACAAAGCACAAAGCAAGCAGCATTCAGGCATCGAATAGTCTCCACTAGCACATAAAACCTCTTCAGGTCATGATCCCACTTGCTCTCCTCATACTCGGAGGATATCACCGAACTCATGCAACTCCGCCCCATGCGACCATCTGTCTACTCTCTCTGTAGACTCCACACGTGCTCATCTAGGTATCTCCCCTAGATTACTCCCCTACTCAGATCCCTCTCTAAAAGGATTCCTGTTGGATACTCACACTCAGCACATACTCGAAGGCACATCGCATATAACAGCAACTCCTAGGCTAAGGCATCACAGATCAGGCCACTCTAGTCCTAAAATATGAAATACCTAGCCTATCTCTAGCATGCATATCATATCACATAATATCTCATAGCACATAATGTAAGGGTATTTTGGGAAATCACCGTTCGGGCGCTGGCTGATCGTACACACTGCTCCGTTCTGATTTTCTCAAAAATCTTTCTCTTTTAGAAAAATTGTTTCTTTTATGAAAATTTCCTCAAATCCTCAGTTTGAGTTCAGATACGCCCGAAGGTGCATCCGAATCCCTCAAACCAAGGCTCTGATACCAACTTGTAACGACGTAAATTTTTAAAACAATTTTTCATTTTTCAAACATAATAAAACTCATATAATATTCTCAAAATCTCATTTATCAATGTCATCACCATAAAACATATCCCAGAATCTCAACACTTAATCTTCTGCCAGTGTGTACAAATCATGCCGGTGCCTTCCTGCGACTCTCGCTGGTACCTGAAACACATATCACATAACACGGTAAGCATAAATGCTTAGTGAGTTCCCCAAAATACCACGTACATCACATACGCCACTCGAGGCTACAGTACGACCCTCCGGTCGATGTGTCTCAGTGGGACCCTCCAGTCCCGTAGCTCGTTGGACCCTCTGGTCCAGTCATAGCTCGTCGGACCCTTCGGTCCAGTCTGTGTTGTTGGACCCTTCGGTCCGGTCTATATCGTTGGGTCCTCCGACCTGGTCTATATCGTTGGGCCCTCCGGCCCGGTCTGTTCAACACATAACATACATATAACACAATGCACATAATCTCATATATACACATAGCATACAAGACCCTCCGTTCTACACATAAATACCACTCTAGGTAATGTATAGTGAGAATACTCACCTCGGGTAACTCGGATAATCTCGCACACGGATATACGGACCTAGCCCCCGCCTAATCACATAAATAATATCCTCAAATAAATAATGGCTCTCAAAGGCTAGATTAAATCCCTTTCTACAATCCTATAGAAGGGTAAAAGACCATTTTACCCCTCCTTAACCCAAAAGTCCAAATGTTGACTAAAACCCTAAAAGTCAACAGGGGGCAGTACGCGGCGCGTACCGGCTCTTGTACGCGGGGCGTACTCCGGCGATCCAGAATCGGGGTCTCAAACCCTTACGCGGCGCGTACTGGGATTACGCCCAGCGTAAGTCCTAGTTTCCTACTTTCTTCATTTTTGGTCTGAAAAGATTAAGACCTAGGCTCATAACTCAGATCTAAGCTCCCTACTGCCCCTTAAGTCATAAAGTCGGAACCTATAAGCCCTTGTATGGCTGTAAAGGTCACCAATCACTTCAAACATATATCCTCTTTTCCCATTAAGCCCTAATCTCATGCATGACTTAATCTCAACGTCCAAGATTGGATTTTTATGAACCTACAACACATATTACACTGGAATAGGGCAGATCTAAGCTTATGGAGACCCTTTGCTCATAAAGTCTCCACCTTGGGACCAAAAACCCTAAAAATGGGTCCATAAAGCACAAATCAAAGATGACAAGGAAAGCTTTGAGCTTTTTACCTCTAGGTGAAGCTCCAACCTCTATCGAACTCGGATCTAAGCTTGCCCTCTAACTTCTAGCTTCCACCATGGCCTCCTCTTCTTCTTCACCATCACAAAATGACACTTTCAAGCTTAAGAACACACACATAAGCTTATAACGGGTTTTTGCTCTCTTAGGGTTTCACTCTCTGTAATATGGTGGCTGGGGTAAGGACCATATCATTCCTTTTATAGTCCTCAAGTCTCATTTAGGGTTTTGCATCTGAGCCAGTTACGCCCAGCGTAACTTTGGTACGCCCAGCGTACCTAATTGAGTCCGCGTCCATAATAAGCGCATGAGTACGTGCAGCGTACTCTTCAGTACGCCCAGCGTACTCGTTTGCAACACTTTTCACTTAGGGGCTAAACTTGACAGTTTGGTAAATAGAAAGGGTTCAATAGATGTACTTAAATTTCGGGATGTTACATTAAGTATTTCACAACTCGGTTTACCAAAACATTTCCCATGCCATGTTATAGTAAAAAGATACATAACAAAGTGTCTGAAAATCATATCGTCAAAAGTAAAATAAATCAGAGTACATTCCCAGAAAACTCTATGCGGAAACCATGTGTGTGTGTGATGCGCTGCTACACCGCCGACTCCTTCCCCTTGGACGAAGAGGTACCTGAAACCAAAACTGAAACTGTAATCACAAAGCTTAGTGATTTCCCCCATCATACCACATACCATACAAACACATAGCATACATACTACCGGGCAATTCTGGGGCGCCCGTCCTACCCATGTCAAGCCATTTTGGGGTGCTGACCTACCCATGTCAAACCATTCTGGGGTGCTGACCTACCCATGTCAAGCTGTTCTGGGGTGCTGACCTACCCATGTCAAGCTATTCTGGGGTGCTGACCTACCAATGTCAAGCCATTCTGGGGTGCTGACCTACCCATGTCAAGCCATTCTGGGGTGCCGACCTACCCTCCGGTCTATCTCAACCGAACACGGGGACTATTTCACCCCCTACTACTAACACATAATATCATATCATAATCATGCTGTCAAACATATCTGGGGTGTCCGACCTACCCATTGGTCCTAGCGACCGGATCGGGAAGTAGTCCCCTACTACTGATACTATCTCACATAACATAGTAACTAGCAAACTAGCATACTCACATATCCAGCAATATAGCATAGTCACATATCCAACAATAACAGACCAGACAATTATCACAAAGATAATCGTCCCAACTAACAATAACTAGTGGGCCGGCCTTGGTGCCTTAGACCCACTTCTACTGGAAGGTAACTCACCTCGATGTCGTGTAGTGTCTGAACTGTCCTCGGCATGAAGGTCGGATCTCCTCGACTCCTCAATCCTTACACGACAACCTTCAAGTCATCAAACCGAACTTACAACCCAACCAGGGTCAATACCAAAACCAGGCAAAGTCAACATTGGTCAAATCCAACATCCAGTTGACCTGACTCGCCGAGTTGGTCTACCAACTCGTCGAGTCCATGCTCCACTAACCCGATCCAACCCCGACACCACTCGTTGAGTCTAGTGAGAACTCGTCGAGTTTTCCTTCATTCAAACCATCGGGACCATCTTCATCCGACTCGCCGAGTTCTTCCTTCAACTCGGCGAGTTCATCTCCCTCATAAGAACGTGCCCAGTCTATGACACGCCGAGTTGTAGAACAACTCGTTGAGTCCATCTTTAAAGGTTGGGAGATTGCCTTGGAATCGCCGAGTCTGTTTATACACTCGTCGAGTCCCATGATTCCCAGGTCCCTTTGCGAGTCTAAACATTTACGAGACTTCCTTCCCGAACCACTGGTCCAACCATAGAAAGGATTTAGTGGTCATTACACACCGACTCGCCGAGTTCCAAGAACAACTCGTCGATTCCCTTCTTGACCCTTACTATACAGTCGATTTAAATGGGTCTTAACATGTCAAAATCATAGATCTAGCCTCCTAATGTCCATATTATACGTAAAGATCCAAACTTGGTGCACATGCATGGGGTTTTTGGCTCAAAAATGCATAAAAGGTGCTCAACAATGTGCATGGGGTTGTCATGGCCATAGAGTTGGCACCTTTATGCCATGAGACCCCTACAATGACTCAGATCTGAAAGTAGAACCCCATGAATCACTTCACAAATCCGAAAATGGCTTAGAAAGCCCTAAATGCACCCAAAATCTAAGCCCTAAAGATGAACAACCAAATGGAAGACCAAAACAGGGGGCATTTACCTTGGTTGAGCTGAAGATGGAATAAGATCTCTGGATCTACAAGCCCCAACTTGAATTCCCAAGCTTCTTCCTTCCTTTCAAGCTTCACAAACCACCCAAAAGCACCAAAAATGGCCTTAGATCACTCAAAGCGGCTAGGGTTTCGATAAGAGGTGTTCTGGGAGCATAAGGGACAATGGAGGCTGCAATAAGACGTTTAAATAGGGTGCAAACCCTCAAATTTAGGGTTTCACTCAAACAGCACCTACTCGCCGAGTCAGTCTCCGACTCGTCGAGTAGGTCACTTAAACTTCCCGCGGATCCCGTCTCTACTCGACGAGTTGGGCCACCAACTCATCGAGTCCCAGAGAAAAATACATAAAATTCTTTGAATTAAAGACATACCAGGAAATCGGGTGTTACATAATGTTGTGTAAACTTTGAATAAATATGTTATGTAAACAATGTAAGTTTGTATCTCTTAATGTATGTTGTATGGGTTGCTATATCCATTTTATATTCAACTGTTATGATACTATACAATGACGTCATCCGCCCGAGGACGTTTCCGCCGTCCTGATTCGGGGGTGTGACACAGACCAATTATCCTAGCATGACACTTATACTTGAAAAGAGGCTCGGATAATCCTTCGAGTAGGAGACTTATCCCTACAATGGTTAGACTCAAACGAGAGCTGCACAACAGGGTCAAATCATTTACTCTGAGATTATCCAATCCCAACTACAATTGACCCAACATCTCCTTCGAACAACAAGCTACTCCATACACAAGCTCCAAAACAATAAGACTGCCCTGACTTATCTGGATGCCCTTCACCAATAGAACCAATCCAAGTTACAATCACAAGAGCTTGACCTATCATCAAAACTGAATCCTTTCATTACCCTCTAACCCTTCGACTGATGCCTCGACATATAAATACACCAATCTTTATTCCACTGAAATGAAAATCCCGCACCAAACACTTGCAATACCCGACTCGAGATATCAACCAAAACCAACCACATACTCAACTCATACACGAGATCCACGAATCTGTACTTGCATTCCACCCAAGATGTAACATCCCGACTCTCAGGTATGAGATTTATGGCTTAAAAGACAAATTCTCCTTTGGAACTCGTCGATTTGATGGCCTTAGACTCGATGTGTTCGAACCTCTCAACTCGACGAGTTGTTGAGAAAAATTCGACGAGTTGATGGGTGCCTATGAAACCCTAATTTTTAGGGTTTTGCACCCTAAAGACCCTATGACTCATTGTTGGCCTCCCTTATCGTCCCCCCAGTCCATAAAAACCCTAATTTGTGCCTCATCTCTTATTTTGAGTGTGTATGAGCTTGGAGTGTGATTTTTGGTTCTTTTTTGGAAGGAACTTGAAGCTTGAAGAGGGTTGATTCAGAGGAAGGCTTTAGATCCAGGATTCATTGTTGTTGCAGACATTTTGAGGTATAAAGTCGATATCTTGATCATCCCTTTGCTAGATCTCTTCATTTGAAAGTTTATGGCCATTATTAGCTTATTTTGGGACCATTCTGGGATTTGAGCATGTTATGAAGCTATGACTTCAGATCTAGACATCTCATGGCCTCCATGGACTTAAAGTCGCCAACTTTATCAAGTCTTGGCCCTCCTTCATGCTCTAAGTCCCTTAATATGCTTGGTTTTAGTGTTTTAGCCTCTTGATGCCATGCATGGACGTAAAGTTAGCAACTTTACGTGGTATTTCAGTTCTAAGGGACCAGATCTATGGTTTGCGGCACTCGATCCGCTTGGGGATTGACTGAATGCTTTAAGACTAGGAGAACTCGACGAGTTGCCTAGCAAACTCGGCGAGTTAAATCGGGTCTTCCCGTTTTTTGGATACTGTAGAAACTCGACGAGTTGTTCTAACAACTCGGTGAGTTAGTTCGGGTTTTTCTCATTTTCTGAGTACTGAAGGAACTCGATGAGTCGATAGATGCACTCGACGAGTTGGGTCAACATGGACTGTTGACCTTGGCTATTGACCTTGACTGTTGACTTTGATTTTGGCCATGGCTGACCAAGTGTGACTTTGAGGGCATTTTGCATATTTGTAGGTTTTGATAGAATGGTTATATGGTCGTTGTAGGCTGTTGAGTCCGGAGCTGAGTCTTGGAGTTGTATTTTTACCGGTTCAGCACTACTTGAGAGGTGAGTTTTCCTCACTATACTTGTGGGTGGAAGGCACCAATGCCGGCCTAGAGGATTGATATTTTGTTATGTGTGTTGCTATGCTGTTATGATATGTTAGATCGGTATCCTAGTAGATAGGATGATGCTATGATTAGTGGGCTATTAGATCTGTCTGATTGCCTGTAGATTGTTATATGATTATCTGTTATATGTGCACATATTTGATTGGTGGCTGAGGCTTCTATGCTTTGTGCGTAAACCAACATGCCGGGGCATTCAAACCGGATGGTTGAGGGCCGAGGGTACTCCATCCCAAGGATGATTGGACCCATAGTATGTTGGCATTCCAACCCAATGGTTGAGGGTCGGGGGTATTACAACTCGAAGGTTGACTAGCCCCATAAGATGTTGGCATTCCAACCCGATGGTTGATTGGGCCCATAGTATGTTGTTATTATATGTGTGTTGTTGTATTGGTATTCTCGGGGAACTCACTAAGCTTTGGGCTTACAGTTGTGGATTTTGTTTCAGGTACTTCGGATGATCGCGGGAAGGTGAAGGCTTGATCGTGCACCTCCTCGTATTTTATGTGATGATTTCTGGGATTACTCTGATGACAAACTATTTTGAAAACAATTTGTAATAAATGGTGATTTTGGGATGATTGAAAAAGTTTAAAATTTGTATGAATTTTATAGATGTTACAAGTTGGTATCAGAGCCTTGGTTTGAGCGAATTGGATCAACACTCGTGTGAATCCAGTCTCAAACTAAGGAAAAGATTTTCAAAATGATTTTTCAAATGGTTTTCAAAATACTAAAGGAGGATGCGATGTGTACGATCAGCCGGAGCCAGTAAGTAGACCCCAAAATACCATGTTATTTCTTGATACTATGATATGTTAGAACATCATGCTAGTAATAGGCTAGGGATTTTCAAGAATTGCATGATTATATGATGCCTGATAGCCTAGGACCTTTTCTTTATGAAATTGACATCATTACTTTAGTTGCTTAGTTTATGCATTACGGTTATATATAACTAAGATCTTATAGCCTAAGAATGTTTGGTTTGGCATTATTTCTTGTTCTTGTTTAATGAAGGGCTTAGGGTAGGATCAGATATTTGAAAGTATATAGGGTCCAGTGTTATGTATGGCTAGCATACGTGAGTGCTGCAGGGTTGGTGAAAGATTCATGGTTGAGTGGTGTGAGGTCATCCGACCAATCGTGAGATGTTTAGTTTCCTCTAGGAATGAGGAATGTGCATTCGTTTATGCTTATTAGTATTGTTAGGGTGTTGCGATGATCCTCGAGACAAACACGGGTAGGTGTGGAAGGTAGTATGGGCCCGTACTACTGAGAGCATAGGACCCGTATGCATAGCAAGGAAGTCACAAACCATAGGGCTTCATTGGGAGTTAATTCCACGTTATTTATGTGAATTGGCTGATATCTTCCAGGTGTATTTTTTAGTATGGTGGTTACGAGACGATTCGAGACCAGATTCGGATCGGGATCGAGAGCTGGCAGTCAGGGTGGGCCAACATTGACAGAGGACCGTTTCAGGGAGATCATCCGTGAGGAGGTGGTTGCTATTGTCCGTAGTCAGATTCCGGAGATATCCGGGTCTATCAAGACCACGATGATGGAGTTCTTTGATGATCGCTACGCAGCCATTGCTGAGATAGCTACTGCTGCAGCCTCTGTATCCGTGGCGGCTGCAGGTACTGGGACAGGACAGACTTTCCAGTATCGAGTCTTCGAATAATACGAAGCCCCCGACTTTCGATGCAGTTCAGGATCCGATTATGGCCATGAGGTGGCTATATGATGTGGAGAGGTGCTTCGTCATGTGTTCATGTCCTGCTGACCAGAAGGTCAGGTGTGCTCTGAACCATCTGAGGGCCAGAGCCAAGGATTGACGGAGGCTCGCTTCTAGTTCCTACTATATTGAGCAGAGAGTTGCTGTCTCTTGGGAGCAGTTCTCTGAGATGTTCTGTTCCTGTTATGTGCCGTTGGTAGAGAGGGAGAGATTGACCCAGGAGTACCTGGATTTGAGGCAGGGTACTGAGTCGGTGATGGAGATCACCAAGATGTTCATGGAGAAAGCTATGTTCTGCCGCAAGTTTGCTACATCCCAGCAGGCTTAGATGACCCATTACTTGAGCATGCTCAAGACGGAGACCAGGCAGTTTGTTTCCACTCAGCGTTATGGGTCATTGTTAGAGATATAGGAGGCCGCCAGGAGGCGTGAGATTGAGATATAGTTACAGACTCGGGAGACGAGACTGGCCCCAGCGCAGTAGCAGCCTGCGCCGAAGCGGTTTAGGGCCACTGACTCTAGGGCGGGAAGTCAGAAGGGTCGCACTTATGGGAAGTGTGGCAAGGTGCATGATGGGGTTTTTTTCGGTATTCTTCGGGTTGCCACAAGTATGGCAAGTAGGGCCACATTGCGAGGGATTGTAGACAATAGACTCCAGCTTCTGGCGTCAGACTTTGTTACCATTGTGAGCAGGTGGGACATATGAAGGCCCAATGTCCCTTGCTAGCTGCTAGACCAGTGCAGGCTCCAGTGCCAGCTACTTTGAGGATAACTGACAGGAGTCAGGGCAGGGCGGAGCCCCCAAGGGCTCGAGTTCGTGCTTTCCAGCTTACTGCCGAGGAGGCCAGGACAACACCAGATGATGTAACCGGTATGTTTTTATCCATTATCTCATTGATTATGTTTATTTTATGCTCATATGTTTGTACCTATGTTAGGTACGTTCCTAGGGAACTCCTTGTCTGCTTTAGTGTTGTTTGGCTAGGGTGCGAGTCGATCTTTTGTTTCTCGGTCCTTCAGTAGGGAGTTTGCTTTGCCCATGGGGGAGTTGGAGTGTCTGTTGCGAGTGTATATCGCCAATGAACACGGGGTTTCTGCTTCTTCGGTTTATCAGGGATGTGTTCTAGAGATCTTCGGGGTGTCCTTTCCGATCGATTTGATTCTGATTCCTATAGGAGATGTCTGTGTGATCGTGGGTATGGATTGGCTGAGTCGATTCGGTGCCATGGTGAGGGTCAGCGTGTGGTAGTTCGAACCCTAAGTTGGCGAGAACTGGTTATTTATGGAAAGGGCACCAGACTGGGTTCATGATTTTGTTCGGCAGCCAAGGTTCGGCAGTATATTCAGCAAGGGTGTGTGGGTTATTTGGCGTATGTGGTGGATACGCGGGTCAGGGATCAGGTTTCAGTTTCAGATGTTCCAGTCATCATAGAGTTCGCTGATGTATTTCCGGAGGAGTTACCCGGAGTGCCTCCTGAGAGGCAGGTCGAGTTCCAGATTGACCTTGTGCCAGGTGCGGCCCCTATTGCCAAGGCACCGTACTGATTGGCACCGGCTGAGATGCAGGAGATGTCATCTCAGCTGCAGGAGCTGCTAGGCAAGCAGTTCATCCGTCCGATCAGTTCTTAGTGGGGAGCTTTGATTTTATTCGTCAAGAAGAAGGATGGTTCGCACCGGATGTGCATCGATTATAGGGAGCTGAACAAATTAACGATGAAGAACCGTTATCCCCTTCCGTTGATTGATGATATTTTTGATCAGTTGCAGGGAGCATCTTGGTTCTCCAAAATAGATCTGAGGTCTGGGTACCATCAGGTCAGGGTGAGGGAGGAGGACGTGGAGAAGACCGCGTTTCGGACTCGTTATGGGCATTACAAGTTCGTGGTGATGCCATTCGGGCTCACCAATGAGCCTGCAATATTCATGGACTTGATGAATCGGGTATGTAGGTCGATGCTCGATCGCTTAGTTATTGTGTTCATTGATGATATCTTGGTATATTCCAAGATAAGAGAGTAGCATGAGGAGCATCTCCGTGAGCTTTTGGGAGTCTTGAGGCGAGAACGGCTTTATGCTAAGTTCTCGAAGTGTGAGTTTTGGTTGCGAGAGGTTCAGTTCCTTGGACACCTCGTTAACCAAGATGGGATTTTGGTCGATCAAGCCAAAATCGAGGCGGTGATGAAGTGGGAGATTCTGAAATCTCCCTCGGATATCAGGAGTTTTCTGGGTCTGGCAGGGTACTACTGGAGCTTTATTCAGGATTTCTCCAAAATTGTTGTACCCCCACTCGTCTGACGAGGAAGGGGGTGGATTTCCGGTGGGGCCCTAAACAGCAGTCAACATTTGAGACCCTTCCGCAGAGACTTTGCGAGGCCCCAGTCTTGACCCTTCTGGAGGGAATTGAGAATTTTGTGGTTTTTTGTGATGTGTCCATCACTGACTTGGGAGCAGTCCTCATGCAGAGAGGACGAGTGATACCTTATGCTTCGCGGCAGCTGAAGCCGCATGAGACGAGGTACCCCACGTACGACCTTGAGTTAGGAGCGGTGGTTTTCGCTCTCAAGATTTGGAGGCATTATCTTTTTTGGGTTCCGTTGTACTATCTACATGGATCACAAGAGTTTGAGGCATATTATGGATCAGTCGAACCTGAACATGAGGCAACGCAGGTGGCTGGACGTAGTCAAGGACTACGACTGCGAGATCCTTTACCATCTGGGTAAAGTGAATGTGGTGGCGGATGCCCTGAGCCGCAAGTCGGCTTGATCTTCTATTCTGGTGGTGTACATGAGGATATATGTGGATTCTCCACTTATGGGTTTGATTAGGCAGGTTCAGACTGAGGGTGTTTGAGAGGAGAATTGGAAAATTAAGAGGATCAGGGGTGAGCTTACCAGATTTGTGCCTGACAGTTGTGGATTGTTGACCCATTGCGGTCGGGTATGGGTTCCTGTGTCTGGTGGGGTCAGACAGATTGTATTGGAAGAGGCTCATAAGTCTCGTTTTTCTTTTCATCCGGGGCCACCAAGATGTATCGGGATCTGAGATTGAGCTATTGGTGGCCGTGCATGAAGAGAGATATCGCCTGGTATGTTGAGAGGTGCTTGACCTGCAGGATGGTTAAGGTCGAGCATCAAAGGCCACATGGCAAGCTGAAGACTCTGGAGGTTCCCATGTGGAAATGGGAGCAGATATCGATGGATTTTATCACCAAGTTGCCGAAGACGGCAAGGGGTTTGGATGCTATCTGGGTCATCGTGGATCGATTGACCAAGATTGCCCATTTTCTGGAAATTTTGGAAATCTTGTCGGCCGAGAAGCTGGCCGATGTGTATATTCGCGAGATCGTTGCTCACCATGGGGTTCTGGTCTCTATTGCTTCGGACCGTGATGTTCGATTCACCTCCCGTTTCTGGAAGAAGTTCCATGAGGACCTGGCCACGAGGTTGCATTTCAGCACAACTTATCATTCGCAGATTGATGGCCAGAGTGAGTGAACCATTCAGAATCTCGAGGATATGTTGCGTGCTTGTGTTATTGATTTTGGTGAGAGCTGGGACTCCTACCTACCCCTAGCAGAGTTCTCCTACAACAACTTTCACTCCAGTATTGGTGCTCCGCCTTTTGAGCTGTTGTATGCGCGGAGATGTCGTACCCCAGTTTGTTGGGGCGAGGTTGGTCATAGGGTGATAGGTCGGACTGAGGTGGTTCTGCAGACTACCAAAATGATTCAGAAGATCAAGCAGCAATTTCAGACTGCTCAGAGTCGGCAGAAGAGTTATGCCGACCGACGCCGATCTGAGTTGGAGTTTCAGGTCGGTGGCATGGTGTTACTAAAGGTCTCACCCTGGAAGGGTGTGATCCGCTTCAGGAAGAGGGGAAAGTTGGGTCCCCGGTTTATTGGACCATTCCGGGTTCTTGCTAGGGTTGGCAAGGTTGCTTACAGATTGGATCTCCCGGAGGAGCTCAATCAGATTCATAACACTTTTCATGTTTCGCAGTTGCGTAAGTGTGTGTTGGACGAGGATGCAGTGGTTTCATTGGGTGGCATTCAGGTTGATGAGCGCCTGAATTATGTTGAGAGGCCAGTGGCGGTTCTGGAAACGAAGGTAAAGAATCTGCAGAACAAAGAGATACCTTTGGTAAAGGTACAATGGCAGCATCGTTAGGGATCTGAGTGGACCTGGGAGCCGGAGGGTGAGATGCGGGAGCATTATCCAGATTTGTTCACGGCAACAGGCTTCGAGGACGAAGCCTAGTTCAAGTGGGGGAGAGTTGTAACATCCCGACTCTTAGGTATGAGATTTATGGCTTAAAAGACAAATTCTATTTTGGAACTCGTCGAGTAGATGGCCTCAGACTCGACGTGTTAGAAGCTCTCAACTCGACGAGTTGTTAAGAAAAACTCGACGAGTTGACGGCTGCTTATGAAACCCTAAATTTTAGGGTTTTTCGTCTTATTTAAAGACCTTATGACTCATTGTTGGCCTCCCTTATCGTCCCCTCAATCTAGAGAAACCCTAATTTGTGCCTCACATCTCATTTTGAGTGTGTATGAGCTTGGAGTGTGATTTTTGGTGCTCTTTTGGAAGGAACTTGAAGCTTGAAGAGGATTAATTCAGAGGAAGGTTTTAGGTTCGGTATTTTCATTGTTGTTGCAGTCATTTTGAGGTATAAAGTCGATATCTTGATCATCCCTTTTCTAGATCTCTTCATTTGAAAGTTTATGGCCATTATTAGCTCATTTTGGGACCATTCTAGGATTTGAGCATGTTATGAAGCTATGACTTCAGATATGGACATCTCATGGCCTCCATGGACTTAAAGTCGCCAACTTTATCAAGTCTTGGCCCTCCTTCATGCTCTACGTCCCTTAATAAGCTTGGTTTTAGTGTTTTAGCCTCTTGATGCTATTCATGGACGTAAATTTAGCAACTTTACGTGGTATTTCAGTTCTAAGGGACCAAATCTATGGGTTGTTGCACTAGATCCGCTTGGGAATTGACTGAATGCTTTAAGACTAGGAGAACTTGACGAGTTGCCTAGCCAACTCGGCGAGTTGAATTGGGTCTTCCCATTTTGTGGATACTGTAGAAACTCGACGAGTCGTTCTAACAACTCTGCGATTTGGTTTGGGTTTTTCTCATTTTCTGAATACTGAAGGAACTCGACGAGTCGATAGATGCACTCGACAAGTTGGGTCAACATGGACTGTTAACCTTGGCTATTGACCTTGACTGTTGAATTTGACTTTGGCCATGGCTGACCAAGTGTGACTTTGAGGGCATTTTGGGTATTTGGAGGTTTTGATAGAATGGTTATATGGTGGTTTTAGGCTGTTGAGTCCGAAGCTGAGTCTTGGAGTTCGATTTTTACCGGTTCAACACTACTTGAGAGGTGAGTTTTCCTCACTATACTTGCGGGTCGAAGGCACCATTGTCGGCCCAACGGATTGATATTCTGTTATGCGTGTTGCTATTTTCTGATGATCTGTTAGATCGGTATCCTGGTAGATAGGATAATGCTATGCTTAGTGGGCTATTAGATCTGTCTGATTGCTTGTAGACTGTTATATGATTATATGTTATATGTGCACATATTTGATTGGTGGTTGAGGCTTCTCTGCTTTATGCGTAAGCCAACATGCCAGGGCATTCCAGCCCGAAGGTTAAGGGAAGAGGGTATTCCATCCTGAGGATGATTGGACCCATAGTATGTTGGCATTCCAACCCGGTGGTTGAGGGTCGGGGGTATTCCAACCCGAAGGTTGACTGGGCCCATAACATGTTGGCATTCCAACCCGATGGTTGATTGGGCCCATACTATGCTGTTATTATATGTGTGATGTTATTGTATTGATATTCTGGGGGAACTCACTAAGCTTTGGGCTTACAGTTGTTGATTTTGTTTCAGGTACTTCGGATGATCGCGGGAAGGCGAAGGCTTGATCGTGCACCTCCTCGTATTTTATGCTATGATTTCTGAGATTACTCTGATGACAAACTATTTTGAAAATAATTTGTAATAAATGGTGATTTTTGGATGATTGAAAAAGTTTAAAATTTTTATGAATTTTATGGACGTTACACAAGACCTTCTGAAAACGACAATCGCTTGCTAGACCAATATATAAAGATTCCCAACCATCACTGAGACTACCAGTCTCGCACCTGGTCTAACCACCAGGTTCCCAAGAGTCCAAATAACAAGGCTACCTAGCCTATAAACCCCTATACGCCACACATTGACCACCCACTTAATCCTGCAACTCAAGATCCAAAACTTTGACTCAACGGTCGCTACTAGGTCCCACCTGCATTGCTATAATCACACGGGCCTCGCCCACAAGTCCCACCCACTAAACCATAGAGCAACCTTACTCACGAGTCCCACCCGCCTAGATCTACACAAGCCTGACTCCGCCTCGGACCCCAATGGTCCTCTACCCAGAACAGAGAAATACTCATCGGCAATCCGGCCAACGCGCCCAAGACACAACTGATTCCCCCTTTACCCTCATGACCACCCTCAAAGTTCTTCTACTTAAGTCTGGTGAATGCTACAATCCCATCATAGTCTTACATCACTTCAATCCAACCATAATTATCACCCATGGCCTAGCCACACCCTAATCATCACACCCTACTCACCCTGAGCCAAAACCTACACCCAACTGCATCCAATCAGGTGTTCTGGTCATACTTCGAATTCTGAAGCCCTCAACCTAGGGTCATCCACAAGCCCTCTATGCATAAGAAGGAAGACGCCGACCAACGGTTGGAAGTTTCCTGAACTCCCACTTTCACTACCTCAATATAAACGGCCACTTGAGCCGTCTCTCCTTTTGGCCAGGATGTGAAACTTTCCCTAGTTCACACCCTTCTTGACTTCCGGAAAAACCTGACCAATTATCCCCTACTTGGATTCGACAAGGTTCTCTCACCCCTTAAATCCGATGGATCCCCAACCCATCAACCTTATATAGCATGAACCGCCTATGACCTGTGCTTATCAATACTAACGTTTTGTCTTTAGCCAAACTCAATGATTGCCCAATTCCTGAAATCTTGAAGAATACTCTCGAAATCTTAACAAGTCTGATAATCTAATTACTTCCCTTGATACCATGCCAATGATCAAACAACTCATGCATCTAACACCACTATCTTCCTGCTACTGCTCGTCTCCAAGCCACGGTAGTTTCGGAACTCAAAATTTCTTCCATAGACAACCGCAGATCATGCCCGAACGGATGATAAAACCACTGAACCCCGATTTCACTGGAGAACTAACCCGCTAACCCTGACCAAAGGTCCTCTAAGTAATACTCGTGAAGTGATCCCGACAAAGACCCGGAACAACAATGGGATACACTGAACCCACTCAACAAGATACAGACCTCTGAAGATTCATCAAAGATTCTCGGCATGCAGAATGGCATATCACAATCCTTGATAATATAACCCAGAAAATAGCAGAAAATCAACCCGAGATATTGCTTACCCAACCCAACCAAAATTCCAACGCAATAAAAATTACCGATAACAATCCAGAAGAAAACCGAAGGGGACATACCGAAAAGCATCAGAAGGAATCCTGACCTCCTACTCCGACCATTCTGAGAACATTGTGCAAAACTCACTTCCGATCCCAATTGACGAGAACTAACAACAAGATCCTCCTTCCTGAAGGATTCTAGAGGTTCATAAGCTTTGGGCTCCAGACGAGCCCCCAATTGCCCTAATTCAACATCGGCTCGAAATGCCCTGAGATGACCATCCAAGAACTCCAAATTCCCTTCCTTGGCTAAACCCCAAACCACAAAGGTCCAATCTGAAACACTACGAGTAATCTCCAATGAGATGAACTCCCACGACCGTGCATCGATCGACTCAATACCTGCTACTGAGCTGGAACCAAAATTTGAACCCCATTACCGAGTGCTTAACACCATACCGATACGACACACAATGGATCCGAATATACCCAAGAATCTGTATCGCATAGGCTTCCTAGATTCTCAAAGACTCTCCCTGATTCAAGTATGGATTATGTGCTTTCAGTAGTACGGGCCTAATACTACCTTCAACACCTATCCATACCTTCCTCAAGAATCCTCCCGAATCCTCTAAGTCACCTCCTCAATCCATATGACAACGCTCGTTAACCTGTGCAACAAAGCCCATTGAAGCAACCCTTGGGCTTTCCTAGGTTCCTGACCTCACCTTGCCATCAGCTACTAAAGAACACCTCATAATTCCAGTCACCTACCCTATGAATATAATCACATTCAACATGGCTTAGATAATCCTTCGAGTAACAGACTCATCCGTGCAACGGTTAGACTCAGACAAGATCTGCGCAGTAGGGTCAAATCCATCACTCTGAGATTATTTAACCCTTGTCACATGTGACTTGACATATTCACTTGGTAGTTAACTCCCATCACCTAAGAGTTCCACAAATCACGAAGCAAGCAGCATTCGAGCAGTAGCACTCCAATTTCATACACTATAATTCATACAAGGAGTTCCCACTCCTACTACTGGCTGCCTACGCATCCAAATCAAACCCAATCTAGCATCCCATGCTTCCTAGACTACCAGGCATCACATATCAGGCCAACCTATCATTGGCTAATCAGAACTAGCATGCAAGTATACAAGCTCAAACAATAGGCATACAAAGGCATCTCTCCTAGCATTCAAGCATAAAAAACTAAGCAGACCCTTACCCCTAACTAGCATGCGCTTCCACAAATTCACAGATTAAATCATAACAAATAACATGTATGGGTATTTTAGGAAAACTTACTTGAGCTTGGCTGATTGCATTCACCACACCCTTTTTTCTTTCAAAAATATCCCTTTCTAAAATATATTTCTTTTTGAAAAACTTTACCAAATCCTCAGTTTGACTTCGGACACACTCAAGGGTGTGCCCGAATCCCTCAAACCAAGGCTTTGATACCAACTTGTAACGTCCCAAAAATAATGACATAAAATTTCATTATTTTTATTAATAAATCGTTAATACTTATCATTTCCATAAAAACATGGTTATAAATTTTAGTAAAACATCATCAAATCAAAGTATCTCACAGAATGCAGAAACATGTGGTGTGTGCTCTGCAATCATCCCGAACCCTTCCGTTTTGAAAACCGAAGTACCTGAAACATAAACTGAAAACCGAAAGCATGAAGCATAGTGAGTTACCCAAGATACCACATACCACACATACATAAATCACATATTGGGCTCCCGCCCTCCATTGGGCCTCGCCCAGTCTCGAGTCCCACTCGGCCTCGGGCCCCACCCGACATCGAGCCCCGCTCGGATTACAGAGTTGTTATTCTCATGCCTGGCCTGTTCCTGGGCCTCGCCCACTATACATATAGAATATATCACATAATCATGCTAACAAATAAAATGATCACAACACTAGCATATGTTCCACTCATCGGGCCTCGCCCGACATCGAGCTCTGCCAGGTACACACATAACAATATAACCATATAATCATATAAAAATATAACCATACTAGCATATGCAATAATCACAAAGACTATAGCACACTATACAGTCATCAGGCCTCACCCGGTATTCATAAGACACATACTGATAATTAACATACGATACCCTCCTCAGGCCTCGCTTGGCATCGGGCCTGGCCTAGTAAACCTATCATCATATAACACGCACAAGAGTCGAACAGACATCTAGCATCCTAACATAAAACCATGGCCCGACATTGGTGCCTTCGAACCGCTAAACCCAGTGAGGAGACTCACCTCGCACTGCCGAAACACACAGACGATCCTTGGCTGCTAGCTGACAGATTCCCCGAACCGTCAATATCAAAACAATACCCAATCAGTATCCAATACTCTATACTTGGGGTTAAATGACCATTTTACCCCTGACCTAATTTGATCGATGACTAAGACCCAGATCCACAATATGAAAGGCCCAACACTAACTAATCTTCCAAGGCCCACTTGTGGCCCACTTATGGCCCAATTTTCCAAATTGGGCCCAAACCCATCCAATGGGCCTTAGTCCAAAAGCCTGCTTTCAGATGGTCCAAAAAGGCCCAAAGCAACTAGGTCCATGAAATGGCCCAAATCGAGGCCCAAAGATGCGAAATCCATTCTGACTGAGTACGCAGGGTGTACTCAGCTGTACGCTACGCGTACATGCTTGATGGCTTGTACGCTGCGTATACAGACTTGTACACCTAGCGTACTCCTCTATTAAGCCAACTTTTTCCATTAAGCACATAATGCTTAGCCCAAAGGTCCAAACCACAGATCTGAGTTCTAATCAATGTCTAGACCCATAAAGTAAATGGCTTGGTGACTTTGCATGCCCCAAATGAACCCAAACTCGAAATATAACATACTACTTCCATGAAAATGGCCCTAATTCATGCATGAATGGATCTAGATCTCAAAAATGGTAACTTTAAGACTCAAGGACCTAAATAACACCAGGAGTGGCAACTCTAAGCTTTAGAAACGATATAAACTTATGAGATCTCATCAATGGTACCAAAATGAACCAAAAACTCACACATGCTAGATCTAAGACATCCATGATCAAGTTCATAGCTTTTTACCTCAAACATGCTGGAAATGAAGCCTAAAATCCAGATCCATAAGCTCTTACTTGATCCCCATCCTTGCACCAAATTCCATCTTCTTAGAAATGGACTAAACACACCAAGAATGAACACCATGAGCTTAAAGTACCATCATGAAGGTTAAAGATCGATTTCTAGGGTTTTGTGGACTTGGAGGCTGGTAAAGAGGCCAGCCCTAAGGAATAAATGTGTTTATATATGGTCCAATACCAAATATTAGGGTTTTCTTCTATCCCTCGTACGCCCCACGTACACCTCATACGCCCAGCGTACGAGGTCCCACACCCCCGATAGAACCTTCGCAGTATGCTACGCATACCCTGAACTACGCCTTCCGTACCACCCTTCGCACCTATACTCCCCGCATACTTGCCAGGTATGCACCACGTACTCGGACTTCCCTTTAAACCCTACTCCTTCCAAAGACCATAAATTCTTCGATACACATCCGATTCCGACGATCCATATATCCGTGAAAAGGTAACGAGAAGCTCTATGCTTTAATCAACTCGTACCCGCCTTACCATATCTCGAACAAAAATCCATATTCCATAGAAGCCCGAACTGACAATTTACCAAAAAGCCCTTTAACTCTAAAACACAAACCGAATACCCGGATCATCCAATATACACCATCCACTTCCAAATGAGCCAAAAAACTAACTTCTTCAAGGATCCTAAGCCTGCTAATACCCAATCCATGATTACCACCCCGAAATGGAAACGATCTGAAATAGGGTGTTACAACTCTTCCCCACTTAAATTAGATTTCGTCCTCGAAATCATTCCTTACAATTTCTGACACACCAGACAACCTGAGTATCACAACCACAACCTCGAACATACCCCAGCCTTCCCCCATGGCAACTAAAACCAACCACTGCAAGGCTCCCCAACCCGCAGATGAATGAATCCTTTCACTTCCTGACAATAATCCCTTGAAAAGTAACCATAACTATTCATACTGAGGCCTGAAGTCTCGAGATGGTCTGACTCCCAGGCAGACGGACCATATTGAACCATTGCTAAATCAATCCCACTTAATTTCCCAACTGACTACTCAACTTCTGATGCTTGAGATTCCCATTAGAAGAAATAATCATAGACCAATTATCCTATCATGACACTTATACTTGACAGGAGACTCGGATAATCCTTCGAGTAGGAGACTTATCCCAGCAACGGTTAGATTTAGACGAGAGCTGCACAACATGGTCAAATCATTTACTCTGAGATTATCCAATCCCAACTGCAATTGACCCAACATCTCCTTCGAACAATAAGCTAGTCCACACACAAGATCCAAAACATTAAGACTGCCCTGACTTATCTGGATGCCCTTCACCAATAGAACCAATCCAAGTCACAATCACGAGAGCTTGATCTATCATCAAAACTGAATCCATTCATTACACTTGAACCCTTTGACTGATGCCTCAGCATATAAATACACCAATCTCTATTCCACTGAAATGAAAATCCCACACCAAACACTTGCAATACCCGACTCGAGATCTCAACCAAAACCAACCAGTACCCAACTCATAACCCGAGATCCACGTATTTGCACTTGCATTCCACCCAAGACCTTCTGATAACGACAACCCTTTTCCAGACCAAGATATAAAGATTCCCAACTATCATTCAGACTACCACTTTCGCACCTGGTCCAACCACCAGGTTCCCAAGAGTCCAAATAACAAGGCTACCTAGCCTATAAACCCATCTGCGTCATACACTGACCACCCACTTAACACTGCAACTCAAGATCCAAAACCTTGACTCAACGGTCGCAAACCAGGTCCCACCTGTATTGCTATAATCACACGGCCTCGCCCACGGGTGCCACCCACTAAACCACAGAGCAGCCTTACTGAAGAGTCCCACCCGTCTAGAGCTACACAAGCCTGACTCCGCCTCGGACCCCAATGGTCCTCTACCTAGAACAGAGAAATACTCCTCGGAAATCCTGTTCGGCGCGCCCAAGACACAACTGATTCCCCCTCTACCCTCATGACCAACCTCAGCGTTCGTCTACTTTAGTCTAGTGACTGCTACAATCCCATCATACTCTTACATCACTTCAATCCAACCACAATTATCACCCATGGCCTAGGCACACCCTAATCATCACACTCCACTGACTCTGAGCTAAAACCTCCACCCAACTGCATCCAAAATACCCTTAGGTGAAACTTATAATCAAACTTGGTCAAAGCCAGGTCAAAGTCAAAAAGTCAATTGAGTCGACTCAGCTGAGTATGTTGGGCGTACTCAGCCAGTACATGGGGCGTACTCAAGTTTGAACAGAAGACGGGACGTGAACTGCATACGTGCAATGTACCATTTGGTACGCCCAACGTACGCGACTGCCTTCCTTCCTTTCTATTAAGAGCTTAATCCTTATTCTCTTTTATCTAAAATCCAGATCTAGTCTTCAAATGTTGTCCTTAATCATAAAGTTTCCAACTTTATGGTATTGCATGGCTATTAAGTGGTAAATACCAAAAACCCTAACCACGTAACTCATTAAGACATCCTAGCTCATGCACGGGAGGGAACCAATGACCAAGACCACATTTTTATGCTTCTAAACCCTCCAAAACGTCTGAAAGGACAACTTATATGAATTAGAGTAACCCATACTCATAATACCAAGCTTATGGACCAAAAGAACACAAATCCATGACTAAACAAGACCTAATAAATACTTCATCAAGTTCAGAGCTTTTTACCTTTAAGGGGTGTCAAATGGTGATGTGATTCTCGATCCAAAGTGTTCCACTCTTACAAGATGGTCTCCTCTTCTTTCTTCCTTCTTCAAGTTCACCAAAAACACACACAAAGCTCAAATATGCTCTCAAATGATTAGGGTTGCAAAAGGGTCGAAATGGGGGCTTGGAGACTGATGAAAGAAAGAAGCCTTAAGAGTTAATGATGTTTAAATAGGGTCCAAACCCTAAAATTAGGGTTTTCACCCTAGCCATGTACGCCCAGCGTACCAGCATACGCCCAACGTACTCACGCAACTTCAAAATTACAAAAATGCCACCGAAGACCAATTTGCAAACAATTCTCATACTAAGGGGGTTAAAAGATGAATACCTGGAAATCAAGATGTTACAATTCTTCCCCATTTGAATTAGACTTCGTTATCAAAGTCCGTCGCTATAAATAATTCAGGGTAATGCTCTCAGATCTCCTCTCGGGTTCCCAGGTCTATTCGTAACCCTTCCGATGTTGCCACTGGACCTTGACCAAAGATACCACCTTGTTGTGCAAGGCCTTCGTCATCCAATCCAAGATCTCCACAGAACTCTCAACATAATTCAGACGATCTAGATAGGTTGAAGGCCCGGTGTGGCGTACTAGTCATGCTGAAGGTTTTGTGA
Organism: Lactuca virosa; assembly: GCF_052849685.1. Lineage (NCBI taxonomy): Eukaryota > Viridiplantae > Streptophyta > Magnoliopsida > Asterales > Asteraceae > Lactuca > Lactuca virosa. The sequence goes on along the minus strand of NC_136428.1, from coordinate 280,256,032 downwards.
GCGTACCAGGCAGACTGTAGGCCAGTGGGGCGTTCTAGTCAGACTGAAGGCTCTGTATTCATGTTTTTTGTTGTTATTATTGTGGTTATATGATGTGTTGGTATTTCGGGGGAACTCACTAAGCTTTGGGCTTACAGTTTTGGTAATGTTTCAGGTACGTTAGATGATCGCGGGAAGGCAAAGGCGTGATCATGCACCTCCTCGTGTTTTGTTTTATGAATTTGGGAAAACTCTTATATTAAACATGTTTTGAAAACTAATTTGTAAACAATGATGACTTGTGGATTGGTTTTAAAAGTTTAAATTTTTTCATGAATTTTAAGGATGTTACAAGTTGGTATCAGAGCCTTGGTTCGAGTGAATTGGAGGAACACTCATGTGAATCCAGTATCAAACTAAGGAAAAAGATTTGTTTTAAAAAAAAATTTCACATAGTTTTCAAAATAATCAAGGAGGATGTGATGTGTACGATCAGCCGGAGCCAGCAAGTAGACCCCAAATTACCACACGATTATTTGAGATTATGTTATGATATGTTATAACAACATGATAGTAACAAGATAGGGGTCTTCAATAATTGCATGATAGAGTTGTCTGATATATGATGCCTTATATCTTGTAGAGTACTTGATTGATTGTGGAATGACTCTTTCGCGTGTGAACTGACTATTGAGTGAATACGCTAAGTCACATGTTACATGGGTTAAATGATGTTAGGATAAGGGATTTGGTCCTGCTGCGTAGCTCTTTTCTGAGTCCAACCATTGTAGGACTGACTCTTTTAGTCTAAGATTGTTTAAGTTGTGCGGCATGTGATTGTATTCATGCAATAGTTATCTGGAACCAATGGAAGGTCGTGTGGCTGTTAGTGGTAGGATGACTTGTGTAGGATCATCCGGCCAATCTCGAGATGTGTAGTCTTCCTTTAGGATGTGAGGATTTCATATGCGCATATGCTAGTATGTATTGCTAGGGTTGTTGTGATGATCCTTGAGACAAATATGGGTAGGTGTGGAAGGTAGTATGGGCCCATACTACTGAAAGCACAGGACCCATACGCGTGTCAGGGAAGTCACAACCCCTCGGGATTTTTTGGGAGTTGGCTCCCCTGGTATGATATGCGTTTCATCTGATATCTCCATGGTTATGTTCAGTATGGTGATGACGAGACGATTGGAGGCGGGATCCGGATCAGGGTCGGGAGCTAGTGGTCAGGATAGGTCGGTGTTGTCTGTTTATCAGATACGGGAGGTGATTGCTGTGAGATTTTTCAGATTTTGCAAGATGAATTGCCCAGTTTAATAGACCAGATCATTAGCAGGGTTATTGCCAAGCTCAAGGAGCAAACCACAACTTGGAAGTCTGCGGGAGGTGGTGCTAATGGGATGGTTGTTGGGGGAGGTCTAGTTGTGGGGACACAACTAGGGAAGAGGAAGAGAACTCTTTTAGCAGAGGGCGATGAGACTGAGGTTACTGACCTGGGTACTGGAAGTTAGGAGATTCATGAGGTGTGTGGCAAATGTGGGGGAACTCATGGATTTGCTTTTCACAAGTTCAAGTGTTACAAGTTTGGGGAAAGAGGGCATGTGCAATGGGATTGTAAGAAGGATCAGATATGCTTTCACTGTCACCATCCGGGTCATTTCCGGTCTCGTTGTCCTGCTTTGGGGATGGAGGGAGTCCATGTTCCAACTCTCATCATTCCTCAGGAGGTCAAAGTCGAGCCGCAAGAAATCTCTGGTATGTAATTTGAACCCCAATTATGTAATGATATTATGGTTAAATTGTGCTAGATCGGTTTTGTATCTGCCTTAGAATCGTGTTGGGTATGGGTAAGTTGTATCTTCGGGTTAGTTCTCTGTTTTTTCCTGATTTATGTATTGTGAATCTCCATATGCCATTTTGCATGCAAAGAGTTATGGGTGGGTCGTATCTTGTTGTGCGTGGTTCAGTGGTTCAGCGGTTTGTTCTGATTCCTTTGGTGGATCCAGTTCAGGGGTATGGATTGGAAGATCTATGGCCAAGTAGCAAGATTAGTCCTTCAGGGAAGCCGTAGTTTGGGCATGATAACATTCATCCAAGTAGGACCGATAGTTGTCCATTGGAGAACCTTTAGGTTCAACCACTATCGCTGCTAGGGAAGGAACGGTAGCAAGGAGATGGTGGTGTCAATCACATGAGTTGTTAGGTCATTGGAAGTGCCAGGGAAGTTTTATTATCTCCAAGGGTTGTAGATGGTTAGAATTGAGGGATTCAACTATAGATGAGGAGTTAGGTTAAAGATTCGCCAATTCACATCAAAGGTTATGGTTTTAGTCTCCAGTGTTAGGGGCTTAAGGATTTGGTGCAGTATGCTGAGAAAAGATTGAGATTATCGGACTTCCTAGGATTTCAGGGAGCATTCTTTGGGAATTCAAGAGTTGGACAATCATTGAGATTGGCTAGTAATGGAACGTTGTTATTGGTAGACGCAGGTTGTAGTCGGTTCGTGGGGATAAGATGGGTTGGGAACTCAACAAAATTTGTGGGATGGGAGAGTTTCAGAAAATTTAAGTGGGGGAGAATCGATCAGAATCTTCGAGAGCCGAATCGAGTGTAGAACTAGGGTAAGTTTCACTTCCCAGTTTAAGGGAGGAAATCGTTTAAAGAGGTCATGGGTATAAAAGGGGGTCAGTTCATGCCTTGAGCATGACAGGCAGGATTGTTGGAGATCATTTTTTTGTTTCAGGTTGAGGACCACTAGGGACCGAGGCGGAGTCGTACTTATGTATCTTTAGGTGGATGGGACTCGTGGGCGAGGCTGTGTGTTTACGACATTTTAGGTAGGACCTCGTAGAGACCGTAAGGTTGGGGTTTTGGATCTTGGGTTGCATGATTTGTGTGTGGTCATTATGTGGCGCAGAGAGATGTTTAGGTTGGGTTATCCTCGTCTTCCGGGTTCTGGTGGACTGGTGTCTGGATCAGGTGTGAGACGGGTAGTCTCAGCAATGGTTGGGGGAAATCTTTATATCCATGTTTAAGGGGTGGCCGTAATCAAAAATTTTCAAGTAAAATAAAAGTGTAGGTCCTTGGATCTCGAGTTATGGATTAATACCGAGATGGTTCTTGGTGGGAACTCACGTTGGGAATCGCGAGTGTTTATGTGCAAGGTTTTCATTTTAGTAGGGTATGAATTAAGGAATATGTATGCCAAGGATATATGTTGGAGGGTTCAGAGTTAAAGGATGATTTTCGTTTTGATGGCAAATCGGATTCGTGTGGCTATGGTTTGGTTTGGTTCTATTTGTGTGGGTGTCAGATAAGTATGGAGTTTCAGAATTTTCAGCAACAATATGTCAATTTGGGAGTTTGAGGAAGAAATGTCTTATTCAAGACTAGAAGTTTCATCTCCCAGTCTGTCTCTTGTTGTTCGTTATTCCTGGGAAACGGTTGTCATCAGGATAAACGTTCCCCTCGAAGGAATATTTGCCCCTTTGGCCAAGTGAAAGGTTGTCGGCAACAGCGTTTGGTCTGTGAATCTGTTTTCTTGTGGGAATTTCTGGTATTCAGAAGTTAAGTAATCGATTTGGGGACAAGTAGAATGGAATTAGCAGTGGTGCAGTATGGGCGCTCTGCCAGGGAGTCAGATCAATTTGAGACTTCATATTTCAAGATGGGTAGTCGTAATTATTTTGCATGGGTTTGTTTGAGGCTAGAAAGGATTCTTCCATATTCAGGTTGGAAAACCCTGCTAGGGTTGGTTCCAGTTCCTTGGGAAGGTTGTGGTGTGATCGGGGTTGTGTCCGTGTTGCCCAGATTTTCTGGCATGCCGGGGATGGTAAGGACTAATTTCGAGGACGAAATCTAATGTAAGTGGGGTAGAGTTGTAACACCCAATTCCGATTCATTTCCTATTTCAGGGTGGTGACCAAAGATCGGGAATTATCAGGCTTAGGATCGTTAAGGAAATAAGATATGGACCTATTTGGATATGGGTGATGTAAATCTAGATGATCCGGAGGTTCGGTTTGTATTTTGGAGCCACGGGGTATTTTGGAAAAGTTAGCTCGGACTTTGATGGAAATAGGATTTTTATTCGGGAAATTTTAAGGCGATTATGAGATGATAAAAGCATAGAGTTTTTTGTTACCTTTTCATGGATATAAGGATCGTCGGAATTGGATATATAATGAAGAAGTTATGGCCTTCGGAAGAATTTAGGATTTTTGAGAAAAACCCTAGTATGCGGGGCGTACATGGGGAGTACGTAGGGCGTACTCGTGCGAGGACCCTTACGCGAGGCATAATTTGGTGTATGTTGAGCGTAGTCAGCAGTTGGATCGTGAAGCTTCGGCCTCATATGTTGGGCGTACGAGGAGTTCAAGAAACCATAATTTCCTGTGTTGTATCCTATATAAACACCTTAAGACCCTAGGGTTGGCCTCTTTACCAACCCCCAGACCTCCTAAAACCCTAACTCGTCCCTTAAGCTTTCTTGGTGGTGTTCTTGAGCCATTGAGTGGATTTTAGTGGGTGTTTTGCTCATTATAAAGGAAGCTTTGAAGATTGAAGGTGCCTTGCTTGGAAGGAAGGTCATAGATCCAGAATCATCTCACTTGTTGCAATCTCTTTGAGGTATCAAGTTCATACCTTGGCTTCTAGATATTTAGATATCCTCATAGTTGACTTTGTTATGCTTTTGGTCCCATTTTGAGTTGAATGAAGAGGTAAGACGTTTTAAAGGCTTGTTCTTTTAGATCTGAGCTTGTGGTGGACTCATTAAGCATAAAGGTGCAAGATTTATGGGATTTTTGGTCACGTGCATGCATTAAGTCACTTGTTAAGTTCTATTTAAGCTTAAGAGCTTCATTTAGCCATGCATGAACATAAAGTTAGCAACTTTACGTGATAATCTAGTTCAAGGATGTCAGATCTGTTTGGAGCTATGTCTTAAGGGATTAAGTGATGAAATCAAGTTTTGGGTTGAATGGGTGAGTACGATGGGTATACAAGCAGGTACGCTTAGCGTACAAGCCCTCAAGCGAGTACGCTGCACGTACGTGCTGAGTACTCCCCGCATACTCAGTCTGGTGGGCTTTGCACGTTTGGGCTTTAGATTTGGGCTATTCTTTGGGCTTTGTGGGTTGGGGATTTTGTTGGGCCACCTGAATGCAAGAGTTTGGAGTAGAAAAAAATTAATGGGCCTTAGGGTAAGACCCATGTAAAGGTTTGGGCCTAATTTAGAAAATTGGGCCATGTAATGGGCCTGAGTGTTTATTGGATCTTTGGACATTTGGATTGTTGGTTTGGACCTAGAGTGGGACATGCTGAGTAAAGGGTAAAAAGGTATTTTACCCTAGTTTGGGCAATTCGTATGGACCATATCCGATTATTGATGAATGATTATTATGGTGATTTGTAGCATGGGGATTTTAGCAAGGCAGTGGCTAGAGATTCTTTCTGTGAGATTCGACAGTGTGAGGTGAGTTTCCTCACTGTACTTACGGGTCGAAGGCACCAAGGTCGACCCTTTGGATTATTATCATGGTTTATCGTTTGATTGTGTACTGTAGTGATCTGTTAGATCTGTATCTTGGTAGATAGGATGATGTTATGCTTAGTGATCTCTAAGATCTGTCTGTTTGTTATTGGATGGTTATTTGTATGCTTGTCAGTTATATATGTGTGTCGACACGGTGTATGCGTGGTTGGGTTGAGGCGGTCCTGCTTTGTGCTGAAGGCCAATAGACATAGGGGGTCCAGTATAGACTGAAGGCAAGTGGGGCGTACAAGTCAGGCCAAAGGCTCGGAGAACGGTCCAGATATGTGGCATACCGGTCATGCTGAAGGTTCTGTGAGCGTACCAGGTAGACTGTAGGTCGGTTGGGGGTTCCAGTCATACTGAAAGCTCTGTATGTGTAGTGACTAAAGAACATGGTTTGGCATGCGGAATTAAAGATTGCACAATGAACACGGTGATTTGGGTGTTTAAGAGATGTATTGATTATGTATTGTGTTACAAAAGGGATCTAGATCTAGTCTACATAAATAACACACACTTACACACTCAACTTTTACATCTCTCAAGCACACCTCTACAAGTGGACTAAACCCACCTTATATAGAGGTGTTTACATGTCTCTCTCTTACTCTCTATCTCATGACAAAAGGCTAATGCACCACATGTAAGTGGGTCTACAAAAGTCAAACATTACAAAGTCATTCATGGAAAACTTTGTACCCCAACATTCTCCCCCTCAAAGTTAGGAATGAATGACCCACTTCAAATCTTCCAAAAATCGAGCAACTACGCGATCCGAGCTTCAAGGGTGACACATGTCGAAACGAACTTCAATCTTCAATTCTTCCATGATTCTTCAATTTGGGCTCTAGGATGTGAGACCATACAAACCGAGCATCAACGAATGATCACGAGCTTCTCAAACTCCAAATTGATCACCAAAAGTTGAGCATAAAAGCACACCCCAAAAATCATCAATAAAACCAAACCCATCTCGAATAAATCACTTCCAAACTTCCAATCGTATCATTTCGTAAGCTTCAAAAATTCAAGGTCACTTCGGTCGTCAAATCCGCGTAATATGAAAAATTCAAGTTCGAATTTCCATATAAATTTCTCCCCCTTTTTATAATCGAAACTTGATTATAAAACCTTCAAGGAAAGAGAACGTGCTCTATTCTGAATTTTTCGTGTCAAAACTCCCCCTTAACATGTGGCATAAACTTTGTGCTTCAATCCGAAAAATCCAAAAAATCTTCAATTTTTAGCTTCGTTCACGGACCGCCTTTGACAAAATTTGTCAAAAATGGGTAGAAATTGTCAATTTCTAAATTCTGCAGTGACCCGGTGCGCCTGTTGATGATACTCAAGAAAAGGAAACACGCCTATCCAATTCAGGTATTTTTCGAAGAATAAAGAAAAAGTCTCGAAGATCATGAAAGTCTTCTGATGGTTCATTTAAGTCTTCTTCGATGGTTCGTAAACCATATTTGAATCACCAAGGAATTCTCATTCGTGAGGTTCCAGCTCCTGTTTCTCCTTCTTCCAAGAAACGAAGAGCTGAAGATGTTGCTACACATCTTTCGAAGAAGAAGTTAAAGAAGAGAAAAATGATTCTTCAAGCAGAATCATCCGAAGGGGAGAAAGTTCCTGAAACTCCTAAAGCTACAATTCTTCAATCCACATCTCTTCCTGAGCAGACTAAGGTCACACCACCCGAAGTTTCGATAACTGAATCAGTTCTTGAGGAGGTTCGAACTTCAAACATCACTACACACGTATCTGATACGGATGTAAATGTCAATATGGGTGAAGGAAATACGAATAAAGAACTTGTTGTTTCGACTCAAGGTATTCCTGCATCTTCTGCTAGTCTTGTTTCTTTACCACCATTTATCGTACCGATCACAAACACTACCAATTCACCCACATTTGAAACCATTCTCATCCAACCCATCACTACATTGTTCTCATCGCAAACCACTGATCCACTTCAAAATACTGAGGATACTGATGTTGACGAAGGGGTTTTTGGGGGAACATTTGAAGAGATGGAATTTGATGACGACGAAGAAACTGTTCCTGACAATATGTTAATGACAATGAAGTAGTTTAAGATTTTGAATAAGAAGATGAATTCTATTATTCAGTCTCAAGCTGATATGGGGGGAAGTCAATCTCTTTCAAGTTTGGAACTTGACGTTATGCTCAAAGCATTCGAAGCCATGATGGTTAGTAAAGTGTCTGGCATGATTCAAGATTCGGAATCTAAAATCTTGGAGAAGGTTGATCAAAATGATAAGAGCAACGAACTACGGGTGCACTCTCAGTCTTCGAACTTTGTGAGTGAAGTTCAAGATTTACGAAGGGTGGCAAAAGAAAGACATGTCTTATTTGTTAAAGATGTAAAGCAAGTACGCGAAGATGTCAATCTCAAGCTTCAAGAACTTCGTGAAGACATGATCAAAGAGATTGCTAGTGCTCAGCAAGACTATGCATCTTTAAATCAAAAGGTCGATCTTATCTGTGATGTTGTCACAAAATTTGTCAAGCTGTATGAAAGCTTGAGTCCTCAAGTAACTCAACTTTCTACAGATAACAGTCGAAGCTTTATGGAGCTTACCTCTTTGCTGAAGGAGTTAAAAGATTTGTCTACCACACCTGTTGCTTCTTCGATTATAACTCCAGAATTCTTGTCTCAGAAGTTTTCTCAGTTTGAGGCTGTGCTGCACACACATTTGGCTCCATTATCCAAGTTTTCGAGTCTTTTACCAACGGATGCCCCACCTGTGGTTACAGGGGTGCAAGGGGGAGAAAAAAAGGTTGGTAGTGCGAAAGTTGGTGAGATTTCGCATGTTGCTGAGAAAATTGAAGCTGGTAAAACTGTTGGGAAGATTTTTCAAACATCAATTCCAGTATCAAAGCCAATTATTTCAACTGTTGGGCCTGTTACTTCGACAGTTTTGACAACAATGCCAATTTCTACGAAGCCAATTTCAAGACCAATTTCCAAAGGAATTGTGATTGAGGAAGGTGGTAGTAGTTTGAAGCCCAAGGAAGTTGGTGATAGTTCCTCAATCAAAGACAAAGGAAAAACAATTTTGGTTGAAAAGTCGAAAAAAGAAAAGAAAGCTGAAGCTGAGGCTGAGGTAGAGAAGCTAAGAGTTGTACAAAGTATTTTAAGTCTTCGTGCAAATGACCCACTTGGAATGAACAAGGGTGATCCTACGAAGCATTACAACTATGAAACAATTGAAGCAAGAGTTGCATATAACCATATGTATGATTTTGAAAAGAAGCCGAAGCAAAGCTATGCAGTTGTTAATACGGATATGAGACAACTGGATTTCCCAATCAATGAAATGATGTTTATCATGGCTCAGTACAAAATTGCTGAGAAGTTTGATAATGATGACGATTATGCATACATGAAGCTCAGGTTTCATGTTGTGTTAAGGAAACTTCCAGAGGAAATATGGTCACTAGTGAAGATAAAGAAGGTGATCAGTATTAAGAGGGATGTTCTTTTCGAAGATATGATGCAGAACCTTCGATTTTATGTTGCAAGGGCGAATGGTCAGGAATGTAATTTCTCGATAGCTGATTTTCCATTAATGAACTTGTATGATCTTATACAAGTTGCATTACTTCTGAAAGACAAAGATGCTTCTTATCTTCGAGAGACTGATCCAGAAGTATTTCGTCTTGGTCTAGCTCACATCAAAATATTCATAGATAACTACTATGAGTGTTTGGCCTTAACGGATGTGGAGTTAGCTACTGCGAAGGGATTAGAAGTGAAAGTACCCATGGAACCAACGAAGTCTCAACCTGAGTTGAAGAAGTATGCTGATGGGGAAATATGTTTGAAGCCTTGTGGCTAAGTCATTAAGAAATTATGTTATTTTTGTAAATTTCTCAAAAATAAATGTTAGGAGTTTAAAAAAAACCGCATAATTTTTGGGTATCAAAGTATAACATAAAGTCCTAAAACTTTTTCTATTTGGAGCGAGTCAAGCGGAAGAACAACAAATATGCAAAATATGCAGGTCAATCAAAACAAGTTGTAAAGATGAATGTGTTGTTGCTTCGTAGTGAACATCGCATTTCTAGTATTGGTAGCTTTGCTAAATTAGGTCAAGCTCATACTGTTAATTTCCCTAACCTCCTTCAAATTTCCAAGATATTTTTGGCGTTATTTTATTGAATCACAATATCACATCTAGTTCTAAATATGTATGTGTTTTTCCATTTTACATTTATATCACAAACTAGTTTATAACTTGTGAGAGTCATGGTTACAAAATTAATTAAACTTTCATGATAAAAACTCAAAACTATTAATTAATTATTTTAAATAAAATATTAATTAAGAGATATTTTTTTAGTTATATAAAATTATAATCGTTGATTTTAATAAATACGTACCTTATTATTTGCATTAACTTTTATTCTAATGTTATTAATTTAATGTAATAAGAGTGGGGGATTTAAAATTTAAATTTAAAATGAAGAAGGTTGATAAGTGGCATGACATTAATTAGATGGCTTAATAAGATGACACATGACAAAAGTAGAATAAACATATTCTTTTATTAGAATAGGGATTAGTTATCACTCAAGGCCTTGATGAACCGGTGAAAACCTAGATCATTGAGCTCGAAACGTTGTAATAAATTTAAGTTTAAACAAAACTAAATACAAATTTATATCTAAAGTATCTTTAAGTATAAAAAAATAAAAAGTAACTTATAATTTTTTGGCAATTTTAGTCCTACAAAACAACATATTTGTTTTCTTAGAACAAAGACCAAAAACAATAAAACTTCATAAATGTTCCAAGTGGTATCCTGAAATCTGAAGTTTAGTTTCTAAGTTCAAAAAACCTCACAAATGGTCCATGTGAATTCAAAACTTTTAATGTTTGGTTTTTATTGTTCACTCCGTTAAGTTTTGGTTGTTAACTGAAGGACATTTTTTTTCATTTTACTGCCACATGGACCATTTATGAAGCTTTGTCTTATTTAAAAAAAGAAAAGAAAAATAAAAATATAGTTATTTAACATAAAAGGGTCTCTCTCTCTCTCTCTTTCTCTCTCTCTCTCTCTCTCTCTCTCTCTCTCTCTCTCTCTCCAAAACACGACCACCAAATTCTACTGCAAATCAAACACATCTAGTTTCGATTGAAAACAACTGAAACTTCAATAACAATTAACAACATCAACCATTGAAATCTGAATAGAACACAAGCAATTGAAACCCAAAATATCAAGGGAAACCAACATATAAATCATCTCGTTATCAGAACAAGGGGATTTATTTCAATGATAGGGTTTTAAAAATTTTAAGGAAAGAATCTATTGATTGGATGATTAGGGTTAGTAGCCATTACAGATTCGTTGTTATGACAACCATTTTGGTTGTTAATTACTTCGATAGATTCTTGTTGAGTGATTCTTTCCAGTAATATAACTCGTGGATGAATCAGCTAGTTGTGATCGCTTGTCTTTATTTAGCTTCTAAAGTTGAAGAAATCCGTACCCCTCTTCTCTTGGACCTGCAAGTACGTATCCATCACATCTCTATCTAATCTATATGAATGAAATCCAATTGTTTGTGTAAATGCTAATGTCAG